>NC_054474.1:82723199-84051222 GCF_017639515.1 Carcharodon carcharias | reverse complement strand
GGGACCGGGAGGGGGAGGAACGCGAGGGACCGGGAGGGAGAGGAACGCGAGGGACCGGGAGGGGGAGGAACGCGAGGGGGACGGGAGGGGGGGAGGAACAACGCGAGGGACCGGGGGAGGGGGAGGAACGCGAGGGACCGGAGGGGAGGAACGCGAGGGACCGGGAGGGGGAGGAACGCGAGGGGACCGGGAGGGGGAGGAACGCGAGGGACCGGGGAGGGGGAGGAACGCGAGGGACCGGGAGGGGGAGGACGCGAGGGGACGGGAAGGGGAGGAACGCGAGGGGGACGGGAGGGGAGGAACGCGAGGACCGGGAGGGGGAGGAACGCGAGGGACCGGGAGGGGGAGGAACGCGAGGGACCGGGAGGGGGGAGGAACGCGAGAGGGGACCGGGAGGGGGAGGAACGCGAGGGGAACGGCGAGGGGGAGGAACGCGAGGGACCGGGAGGGGGAGGAACGCGAGGGACCGGAGGGGAGGAACGCGAGGGACCGGAGGGGGAGGAACGCGAGGGACCGGGAGGGGGAGGAACGCGAGGGACCGGGAGGGGGAGGAACGCGAGGGACCGGGAGGGGGAGGAACGCGAGGGACCGGGAGGGGGAGGAACGCGAGGGACCGGGAGGGGGAGGAACGCGAGGGACGGGAGGGGGAGGAACGCGAGGGACCGGGAGGGGGGAGGAACGCGAGGGACCGGGAGGGGGAGGAACGCGAGGGACCGGGAGGGGGAGGAACGCGAGGGACCGGGAGGGGGAGGAACGCGAGGGACCGGGAGGGGGAGGAACGCGAGGGACCGGGAGGGGGAGGAACGCGAGGGACCGGGAGGGGGAGGAACGCGAGGGACCGGGAGGGGGAGGAACGCGAGGACCGGGAGGGGAAGGAACGCGAGGGACCGGGAGGGGGGAGGAACGCGAGGGGACCGGGAGGGGGAGGAACGCGACGGGACCGGGAGGGGGAGGAACGCGAGGGACCGGGAGGGGGAGGAACGCGAGGGACCGGGAGGGGGTGGAACGCGAGGGACCGGGAGGGGGGTGGAACGCGAGGGACCGGGAGGGGGTGGAACGCGAGGGACCGGGAGGGGGTGGAACGCGAGGGACCGGGAGGGGGTGGAACGCGAGGGACCGGGAGGGGGTGGAACGCGAGGGACCGGGAGGGGGAGGAACGCGAGGGAGGGGAACGTGGAATGACGGGAACATTAGGGATGGGGTGGCGTGGGAACGTGAGGGACGGGGAGCGGGGGAAGGTGAGTGACAGGCGGGGTGGGGTGAACGTGAGGGACATGAGGATGGGGAGGGGGAAAAAAGTGAGTGACCATGGAGGGTGTGGAGAACATGAGGGACGGGCAAAGGGAGTACGTGAGTGACGGGAAGGGGGGGGAAATGAGTGACGGGGAAGGGGGGGAAGATGAGTGACGGGAGAAGGGGGGGAACATGAGTGACGGAGAAGGGGGGGAACATGAGTGACGAGAAGGGGGGGAACATGAGTGACGGAGAAGGGGGGGAACATGAGTGACGCGAGAAGGGGGGGAACATGAGTGACGGAGAAGGGGGGGAACATGAGTGACGGAGAAGGGGGGGAACATGAGTGACGGAGAAGGGGGGGAACATGAGTGACGGAGAAGGGGGGGAACCTGAGTGATGGGGAGCGGGGGAGAACGTGAGGGACAGGGAGTGGGGGGAGAACGTGAGGGATGAGGAGTGGGGGGAGAACGTGAGGGATGAGGAGTGGGGGGGAGAACGTGAGGGATGAGGAGTGGGGGGGAGAACGTGAGGGATGAAGGAGTGGGGGGAGGGAGAACGTGAGGGACGGGGAGTGGGGGGGAGAACGTGAGGGACGGGGAGTGGGGGGGAGAACGTGAGGGACGGGGAGTGGTGGGGGGGAGAACGTGAGGGACAGGGAGTGGGGGGGAGAACGTGAGGGACAGGGAGTGGGGGGGAGAAGTGAGGGACAGGGAGTGGGGGGGAGAGAACGTGAGGGACAGGGAGTGGGGGGGGAGAACGTGGAGGGACAGGGAAGTGGGGGGGAGAACGTGAGGGACAGGGAGTGGGGGGGGAGAACGTGAGGGATGAGGAGTGGGGGGTGAGAACGTGAGGGACAGGGGAGTGGGGGGGAGAACGTGAGGGACAGGGAGTGGGGGGGAGAACGTGAGGGACAGGGAGTGGGGGTGGAGAACGTGAGGGACAGGGAGTGGGGGGTGCGAGAACGGTGAGGGGGACAGGGAGTGGGGGGGGAGAACGTGAGGGACAGGGAGTGGGGGGGAGAACGTGAGGGACAGGGGTGGGGGTGGAGAACGCGAGGGACGGGGAGCGGGGGGAGAACGCGAGGGACGGGGAGCGGGGGGAGAACGCGAGGGACGGGGAGCGGGGAGAGAACGCGAGGGACGGGGAGCGGGGAGAGAACGCGAGGGACGGGGAGCGGGGGGAGAACGCGAGGGACGGGGAGTGGGGGGAGAACGCGAGGGACGGGGAGTGGGGGGAGAACGCGAGGGACGGGGAGTGGGGGGAGAACGCGAGGGACGGGGAGAGAACGTGAGGGACGGGGAGTGGGGGGAGAACGTGAGGGACGGGGAGGGGGAAGAACGTGAGGGACCGGGAGGGGGAAGAACGTGAGGGGGAGGATCGTGAAGGACGGGAACATTAGGGATGGGGTGGGGTGGGAACGTGAGGGACGGGAAGCGGGGGAAGGTGAGTGACAGGCGGGGTGGGGTGAACGTGAGGGACATGAGAGATGGGGAGGGGGAAAAGTGAATGACCATGGAGGGGGGTGGAGAACATGAGGGACGGGCAGAGGGAGTAACGTGAGTGACGTGGAAGGGGGAGGAACATGAGTGACGGGGAAGGGGGGGGAACATGAGTGACGGGGAAGGGGGGGAACATGAGTGACGGGGAAGGGGGGGGAACATGAGTGACGGGGAAGGGGGGGGAACATGAGTGACGGGGAAGGGGGGGGGAACATGAGTGACGGGGAAGGGGGGGGGAACATGAGTGACGGGGAAGGGGGGGGGAACATGAGGGACGGGGAAGGGGCGGGAACATGAGTGACGGTGAAGGGGGGGGAACATGAGTGACGGGGAAGGGGGGGGAACATGAGTGACGGGGAAGGGGGGGGAACATGAGTGACGGGGAAGGGGGGGGAACATGAGTGACGGGGAAGGGGGGGGAACATGAGTGACGGGGAAGGGGGGGGGAACATGAGTGACGGGGAAGGGGGGGGAACATGAGTGACGGGGAAGGGGGGGGAACATGAGTGACGGGGGAAGGGGGGGGAACATGAGTGACGGGGAAGGGGGGGGAACATGAGTGACGGGGAAGGGGGGGGAACATGAGTGACGGGGAAGGGGGGGGAACATGATTGACGGGGAAGGGGGGGGAACATGATTGACGGGGAAGGGGGTGAACATGAGTGACGGGGAAGGGGGGAACATGATTGATTGAGAGCGGGGGAGCGTGACGCGCAAGGGGAAGGGGAGAACGTGAGGGATGAGTGGGGGGAGAACGTGAGGGACGAGGAGTGGGGGGAGAACGTGAGGGACGAGGAGTGGGGGGGAGAACGTGAGGGACAGGGAGTGGGGGTGGAGAACGTGGGGGACGGGAAGGGGGGGTGGAGAACGTGAAGGACAGGGAGTGGGGGTGGAGAACGTGGGGGACGGGAAGGGGGGAGAACGTGAGGGACAGGAAGGGGGGAGAACGTGAGGGACAGGAAGGGGGGGAGAACGTGAGGAACGGGGAGGTGGAGGAACGTGAGGGACAGGGAGTCGAGAACGTGAGGGACGGGGAAGGCTACGGGAACGTGAAGAAAGGGGAGGGAAACGTGAGGGACGGGGAGGTGAAGAAACGTGAGGGACAGGCAGGGGAGGATCGTGAGGTACAGGGAGCGGGAGGAACGTGAGGGACAGGCAGGGGAGGAACGTGAGGTACAGGGAGCGGGCGGAACGTGAGGTACAGGGAGCGGGAGGAACGTGAGGGACAGGGAGCGGGAGGAACGTGAGGGATGAGGGGGAACGTGAGGGACGGGGAGGTGCGGGAACGTGAGGGACGGGGAGGGGCGGGAACGTGAGGGACGGGGAGGGGCGGGAACGTGAGGGACGGGAGAACCCAAGGGGCGGGGAGGGGAACGTGCGGCACGGGGAGAGGAACGGGGATTGGGGGTCATGAGGGACAGGAAACATGAGGGATGGGGGGGGGGATAAACGTTAGGGACGGTGGGGGGGGATTGTGAGGGATGGGGAGGAGGGAACATGAGGGACGGGGAGGGAGGGAAGCCTGAGGGACGGGGAGGGGGGGAAGCCTGAGGGACGGGGAGGGGGGGAAGCCTGAGGGACGGGGAGGGGGGGAAGCCTGAGGGACGGGGAGGGGGGGAAGCCTGAGGGACGGGGAGGGGGGGAAGCCTGAGGGACGGGGAGGGGGGGGAACGTGAGGGACGGGGAGGGGGGGGAACGTGAGGGACGGGGAGGGGGGGGAACGTGAGGACGGGGAGGGGGGGGGAACGTGAGGGACGGGGAGGGGGGGGAACGTGAGGGACGGGGAGGGGGGGGAACGTGAGGGACGGGAGGGGGGGGAACGTGAGGGACGGGGAGGGGGGGGAACGTGAGGGACGGGGAGGGGCGGGAACGTGAGGGACGGGGAGGGGGGGGAACGTGAGGGACGGGGAGGGGCGGGAACGTGAGGGACGGGGAGGGGCGGGAACGTGAGGGACGGGGAGGGGCGGGAACGTGAGGGACGGGGAGGGGCGGGAACGTGAGGGACGGGGAGGGGCGGGAACGTGAGGGACGGGCAGAGGGAGTAACGTGAGTGACGTGGAAGGGGGAGTAACGTGAGTGACGGGGAAGGGGGAGGAACATGAGTGACGGGGAAGGGGGGGGAACATGAGTGACGGGGAAGGGGGGGGAACATGAGTGACGGGGAAGGGGGGGGAACATGAGTGACGGGGAAGGGGGGGGAACATGAGTGACGGGGAAGGGGGGGGAACATGAGTGACGGGGAAGGGGGGGGAACATGAGTGACGGGGAAGGGGGGGGAACATGAGTGACGGGGAAGGGGCGGGAACATGAGTGACGGGGAAGGGGCGGGAACATGAGTGACGGGGAAGGGGGGGGAACATGAGTGACGGGGAAGGGGGGGGAACATGAGTGACGGGGAAGGGGGGGGAACATGAGTGACGGGGAAGGGGGGGGGAACATGAGTGACGAGGAAGGGGGGGGGAACATGAGTGACGGGGAAGGGGGGGGGAACATGAGTGACGGGGAAGGGGGTGAACATGAGTGACGGGGAAGGGGGTGAACATGAGTGACGGGGAAGGGGGTGAACATGAGTGACGGGGAAGGGGGGGGAACATGAGTGACGGGGAAGGGGCGGGAACATGAGTGACGGGGAAGGGGCGGGGAACATGAGTGACGGGGAAGGGGGGGGAACATGAGTGACGGGGAAGGGGGGGGGAACATGAGTGACGGGGAAGGGGGGGGAACATGAGTGACGGGGAAGGGGGGGGGAACATGAGTGACGAGGAAGGGGGGGGGAACATGAGTGACGGGGAAGGGGGGGGGAACATGAGTGACGGGGAAGGGGTGAACATGAGTGATTGAGAGCGGGGGAGCGTGACGCGGAAGGGGAAGGGGAGAACGTGAGGGATGAGTGGGGGGAGAACGTGAGGGATGAGTGGGGGGAGAACGTGAGGTATGAGGAGTGGGGGGAGAACGTGAGGTATGAGGAGTGGGGGTAGAACGTGAGGGAAGAGGAGTGGGGGGGGAGAACGTGAGGGACAGGGAGTGGGGGGGAGAACGTGAGGGACGAGGAGTGGGGGGGAGAACGTGAGGGACGAGGAGTTGGGGGGAGAACGTGAGGGACGAGGAGTGGGGGGGAGAACGTGAGGGACAGGGAGTGGGGGGGAGAACGTGAGGGACAGGGAGTGGGGGTGGAGAACGTGAGGGACGAGGAGTGGGGGTGGAGAACGTGAGGGACAGGGAGTGGGGGGGGAGAACGTGAGGGACGAGGAGTGGGGTGGAGAACGTGAGGGACAGGGAGGGGGGGGGAACTTGAGGGACGGGGAGGGGGGGGAACGTGAGGGACGGGGAGGGGGGGGAACGTGAGGGACGGGGAGGGGTGGGAAGGTGAGGGACGGGGCGGGGAATATGAGGGACGTGTGGGACAGGGAGGGGGGGATAGTGAGGGACGGGGAAGAAGGAACGTGAGGGACGGGGAGGGGGAGGTACGGGGAGGTACGTGAGGGATGGGGAGGGGGCGGAACGGGAGGGATGGGGAGGGGGCGGAACTGGGGGGGAGGAACGTGAGGGACGGGGAGGGGGAGGAACGTGAGGGACGGGGAGGGGGAGGAACGCGAGGGGGAGGAACGTGAGGGACCGGGAGGGGGAGGAACGCGAGGGGGAGGAACGCGAGGGACCGGGAGGGGGAGGAACGCGAGGGACCGGGAGGGGGAGGAACGCGAGGGACCGGGAGGGGGAGGAACGCGAGGGACCGGGAGGGGGAGGAACGCGAGGGACCGGGAGGGGGAGGAACGCGAGGGACCGGGAGGGGGAGGAACGCGAGGGACCGGGAGGGGGAGGAACGCGAGGGACCGGGAGGGGGAGGAACGCGAGGGACCGGGAGGGGGAGGAACGCGAGGGACCGGGAGGGGGAGGAACGCGAGGGACCGGGAGGGGGAGGAACGCGAGGGACCGGGAGGGGGAGGAACGCGAGGGACCGGGAGGGGGAGGAACGCGAGGGACCGGGAGGGGGAGGAACGCGAGGGACCGGGAGGGGGAGGAACGCGAGGGACCGGGAGGGGGAGGAACGCGAGGGACCGGGAGGGGGAGGAACGCGAGGGACCGGGAGGGGGAGGAACGCGAGGGACCGGGAGGGGGAGGAACGCGAGGGACCGGGAGGGGGAGGAACGCGAGGGACCGGGAGGGGGAGGAACGCGAGGGACCGGGAGGGGGAGGAACGCGAGGGACCGGGAGGGGGAGGAACGCGAGGGACCGGGAGGGGGAGGAACGCGAGGGACCGGGAGGGGGAGGAACGCGAGGGACCGGGAGGGGGAGGAACGCGAGGGACCGGGAGGGGGAGGAACGCGAGGGACCGGGAGGGGGAGGAACGCGAGGGACCGGGAGGGGGAGGAACGCGAGGGACCGGGAGGGGGAGGAACGCGAGGGACCGGGAGGGGGAGGAACGCGAGGGACCGGGAGGGGGAGGAACGCGAGGGACCGGGAGGGGGAGGAACGCGAGGGACCGGGAGGGGGAGGAACGCGAGGGACCGGGAGGGGGAGGAACGCGAGGGACCGGGAGGGGGAGGAACGCGAGGGACCGGGAGGGGGAGGAACGCGAGGGACCGGGAGGGGGAGGAACGCGAGGGACCGGGAGGGGGAGGAACGCGAGGGACCGGGAGGGGGAGGAACGCGAGGGACCGGGAGGGGGAGGAACGCGAGGGACCGGGAGGGGGAGGAACGCGAGGGACCGGGAGGGGGAGGAACGCGAGGGACCGGGAGGGGGAGGAACGCGAGGGACCGGGAGGGGGTGGAACGCGAGGGACCGGGAGGGGGTGGAACGCGAGGGACCGGGAGGGGGAGGAACGCGAGGGACCGGGAGGGGGTGGAACGCGAGG
Organism: Carcharodon carcharias; assembly: GCF_017639515.1. Classification (NCBI taxonomy): domain Eukaryota; kingdom Metazoa; phylum Chordata; class Chondrichthyes; order Lamniformes; family Lamnidae; genus Carcharodon; species Carcharodon carcharias. The sequence continues at coordinate 84,043,634 of NC_054474.1, read as the reverse complement.
GACCGGGAGGGGGTGGAACGCGAGGGACCGGGAGGGGGTGGAACGCGAGGGACCGGGAGGGGGTGGAACGCGAGGGACCGGGAGGGGGTGGAACGCGAGGGACCGGGAGGGGGTGGAACGCGAGGGACCGGGAGGGGGTGGAACGCGAGGGACCGGGAGGGGGAGGAACGCGAGGGAGGGGAACGTGAATGACGGGAACATTAGGGATGGGGTGGCGTGGGAACGTGAGGGACGGGGAGCGGGGGAAGGTGAGTGACAGGCGGGGTGGGGTGAACGTGAGGGACATGAGAGATGGGGAGGGGGAAAAAAGTGAGTGACCATGGAGGGTGTGGAGAACATGAGGGACGGGCAAAGGGAGTAACGTGAGTGACGGGGAAGGGGGGGGGAAAATGAGTGACGGGGAAGGGGGGGAAGATGAGTGACGGAGAAGGGGGGGAACATGAGTGACGGAGAAGGGGGGGGAACATGAGTGACGGAGAAGGGGGGGAACATGAGTGACGGAGAAGGGGGGGAACATGAGTGACGGAGAAGGGGGGGAACATGAGTGACGGAGAAGGGGGGGAACATGAGTGACGGAGAAGGGGGGGAACATGAGTGACGGAGAAGGGGGGGGAACATGAGTGACGGAGAAGGGGGGGAACATGAGTGACGGAGAAGGGGGGGAACATGAGTGACGGAGAAGGGGGGGGAACCTGAGTGATGGGGAGCGGGGGAGAACGTGAGGGACAGGGAGTGGGGGGAGAACGTGAGGGATGAGGAGTGGGGGGAGAACGTGAGGGATGAGGAGTGGGGGGGAGAACGTGAGGGATGAGGAGTGGGGGGGAGAACGTGAGGGATGAGGAGTGGGGGGGAGAACGTGAGGGACGGGGAGTGGGGGGGAGAACGTGAGGGACGGGGAGTGGGGGGGAGAACGTGAGGGACAGGGAGTGGGGGGGAGAGAACGTGAGGGACAGGGAGTGGGGGGGAGAACGTGAGGGACAGGGAGTGGGGGGGAGAACGTGAGGGACAGGGAGTGGGGGGGAGAACGTGAGGGACAGGGAGTGGGGGGGAGAACGTGAGGGACAGGGAGTGGGGGGGAGAACGTGAGGGACAGGGAGTGGGGGGGAGAACGTGAGGGACAGGGAGTGGGGGGGAGAACGTGAGGGATGAGGAGTGGGGGGGAGAACGTGAGGGACAGGGAGTGGGGGGGAGAACGTGAGGGACAGGGAGTGGGGGGGAGAACGTGAGGGACAGGGAGTGGGGGTGGAGAACGTGAGGGACAGGGAGTGGGGGGGAGAACGTGAGGGACAGGGAGTGGGGGGGAGAACGTGAGGGACAGGGAGTGGGGGGAGAACGTGAGGGACAGGGAGTGGGGGTGGAGAACGTGAGGGACAGGGAGTGGGGGGGAGAACGTGAGGGACAGGGAGTGGGGGGGAGAACGTGAGGGACAGGGAGTGGGGGGGAGAACGTGAGGGATGAGGAGTGGGGGGGAGAACGTGAGGGACAGGGAGTGGGGGTGGAGAACGTGAGGGACAGGGAGTGGGGGGGAGAACGTGAGGGACAGGGAGTGGGGGGGGAGAACGTGAGGGATGAGGAGTGGGGGGGAGAACGTGAGGGACAGGGAGTGGGGGGGAGAACGTGAGGGACAGGGAGTGGGGGGGAGAACGTGAGGGACAGGGAGTGGGGGTGGAGAACGTGAGGGACAGGGAGTGGGGGTGGAGAACGTGAGGGACAGGGAGTGGGGGGGAGAACGTGAGGGACAGGGAGTGGGGGGGAGAACGTGAGGGACAGGGAGTGGGGGGGAGAACGTGAGGGACAGGGAGTGGGGGGGAGAACGTGAGGGACAGGGAGTGGGGGGGAGAACGTGAGGGACAGGGAGTGGGGGGGAGAACGTGAGGGACAGGGAGTGGGGGTGGAGAACGTGAGGGACAGGGAGTGGGGGGGAGAACGTGAGGGACAGGGAGTGGGGGGGAGAACGTGAGGGACAGGGAGTGGGGGGGAGAACGTGAGGGACAGGGAGTGGGGGGGAGAACGTGAGGGACGGGAAGGGGAGGCGGAGAACGTGAGGGACGGGAAGGGGGGGAGAACGTGAGGGACGGGAAGGGGAGGCGGAGAACGTGAGGGACGGGAAGGGGGGGAGAACGTGAGGGACGGGAAGGGGGGAGAACGTGAGGGACGGGAAGGGGGGGAGAACGTGAGGGACGGGAGGGGGGGAGAACGTGAGGGACGGGAAGGGGGGGAGAACGTGAGGGACGGGAAGGGGGGGAGAACGTGAGGGACGGGAAGGGGGGGAGAACGTGAGGGACGGGAAGGGGGGGAGAACGTGAGGGACGGGAAGGGGGGGAGAACGTGAGGGACGGGAAGGGGGTAGAACGTGAGGGACGGGAAGGGGGGGAGAACGTGAGGGACGGGAAGGGGGGGGAGAACGTGAGGGACGGGAAGGGGGTAGAAACGTGAGGGACGGGGACGGGGGGAGAACGTGAGGGACAGGAAGGGGGGGGAGAACGTGAGGGACGGGAAGGGGGGGGGGAGAACGTGAGGGACGGGAAGGGGGGGAGAACGTGAGGGACGGGAAGGGGGGAGAACGTGAGGGACGGGAAGGGGGTAGAACGTGAGGGACGGGGACGGGGGGAGAACGTGAGGGACAGGAAGGGGGGGGGAGAACGTGAGGGACGGGAAGGGGGGGAGAACGTGAGGGACGGGAAGGGGGGGAGAACGTGAGGGACAGGGAGGGGGTGTAAACATGAGGAATGGGGGGGTAAACGTTAGGGACGGGAGGGGGGATTGTGAGGGATGGGGAGGAGAACGTGAGGGACGGGGAGGGGGAACGTGAGGGACGGGGAGGGGGAACGTGAGGGACGGGGAGGGGGAACGTGAGGGACGGGGAGGGGGAACGTGAGGGACGGGGAGGGGGAACGTGAGGGACGGGGAGGGGGAACGTGAGGGACGGGGAGGGGGAACGTGAGGGACGGGGAGGGGGAACGTGAGGGACGGGGAGGGGGAACGTGAGGGACGGGGAGGGGGAACGTGAGGGACGGGGAGGGGGAACGTGAGGGACGGGGGGGGGGGGGGGAACGTGAGGGACGGGGAGGGGGGGAAGCCTGAGGGACGGGGAGGGGGGGAAGCCTGATGGACGGGGAGGGGGGGAAGCCTGAGGGACGGGGAGGGGGGGAAGCCTGAGGGACGGGGAGGGGGGGAAGCCTGAGGGACGGGGAGGGGGGGAAGCCTGAGGGACGGGGAGGGGGGGAAGCCTGAGGGACGGGGAGGGGTGGGAACGTGAGGGACGGGGAGGGGGGGGAACGTGAGGGACGGGGAGGGGTGGGAACGTGAGGGACGGGGCGGGGAATATGAGGGACGTGTGGGACAGGGAGGGGGGATAGTGAGGGACGGGGAAGAAGGAACGTGAGGGATGGGGAGGGGGCGGAACGGGAGGGATGGGGAGGGGGCGGAACTTGGGGGGAGGAACGTGAGGGACGGGGAGGGGAACACGAGGGACGGGCAGGTGGAGAAACGCGAGGGACGGGGAGGGGAGGAACCTGAGGGACGGGGAGGGGAGGAACCTGAGGGACGGGGATTGAGGGACGTGAGGGACGAGGGGGACATGAGGGACGGGGATTGGGGGACGTGAGGGACAGGGAGGGGGTGTAAACATGAGGGATGGGGGGGTAAACTGTGAGGGACGGGGAGTGGGGGGGAGAACTGTGAGGGACGGGGAGTGGGGGGGTAAACTGTGAGGGACGGGGAGTGGGGGGGTAAACTGTGAGGGACGGGGAGTGGGGGGGAGAACTGCGAGGGACGGGGAGTGGGGGGGAGAACTGCGAGGGACGGGGAGTGGGGGGGAGAACTGCGAGGGACGGGGAGTGGGGGGGAGAACTGCGAGGGACGGGGAGTGGGGGGGAGAACTGCGAGGGACGGGGAGTGGGGGGGGAGAACTGTGAGGGACGGGGAGTGGGGGGGAGAACTGCGAGGGACGGGGAGTGGGGGGGAGAACTGCGAGGGACGGGGAGTGGGGGGGAGAACTGCGAGGGACGGGGAGTGGGGGGGAGAACTGCGAGGGACGGGGAGTGGGGGGGAGAACTGCGAGGGACGGGGAGTGGGGGGGAGAACTGCGAGGGACGGGGAGTGGGGGGGAGAACTGCGAGGGACGGGGAGTGGGGGGGAGAACTGCGAGGGACGGGGAGTGGGGGGGAGAACTGCGAGGGACGGGGAGTGGGGGGGAGAACTGCGAGGGACCGGGAGGGGGAGGAACGCGAGGGACCGGGAGGGGGAGGAACGCGAGGGACCGGGAGGGGGAGGAACGCGAGGGACCGGGAGGGGGAGGAACGCGAGGGACCGGGAGGGGGAGGAACGCGAGGGACCGGGAGGGAGGAGGAACGCGAGGGACCGGGAGGGGGAGGAACGCGAGGGACCGGGAGGGGGAGGAACGCGAGGGACCGGGAGGGGGAGGAACGCGAGGGACCGGGAGGGGGAGGAACGCGAGGGACCGGGAGGGGGAGGAACGCGAGGGACCGGGAGGGGGAGGAACGCGAGGGACCGGGAGGGGGAGGAACGCGAGGGACCGGGAGGGGGAGGAACGCGAGGGACCGGGAGGGGGAGGAACGCGAGGGACCGGGAGGGGGAGGAACGCGAGGGACCGGGAGGGGGAGGAACGCGAGGGACGGGAGGGGGAGGAACGCGAGGGACCGGGAGGGGGAGGAACGCGAGGGACCGGGAGGGGGAGGAACGCGAGGGACCGGGAGGGGGAGGAACGCGAGGGACCGGGAGGGGGAGGAACGCGAGGGACCGGGAGGGGGAGGAACGCGAGGGACCGGGAGGGGGTGGAACGCGAGGGACCGGGAGGGGGTGGAACGCGAGGGACCGGGAGGGGGAGGAACGCGAGGGACCGGGAGGGGGAGGAACGCGAGGGACCGGGAGGGGGTGGAACGCGAGGACCGGGAGGGGGTGGAACGCGAGGGACCGGGAGGGGGTGGAACGCGAGGGACCGGGAGGGGGTGGAACGCGAGGGACCGGGAGGGGGTGGAACGCGAGGGACCGGGAGGGGGTGGAACGCGAGGGACCGGGAGGGGGTGGAACGCGAGGGAGGGGAACGTGAATGACGGGAACATTAGGGATGGGGTGGCGTGGGAACGTGAGGGACGGGGAGCGGGGGAAGGTGAGTGACAGGCGGGGTGGGGTGAACGTGAGGGACATGAGAGATGGGGAGGGGGAAAAAAGTGAGTGACCATGGAGGGTGTGGAGAACATGAGGGACGGGCAAAGGGAGTAACGTGAGTGACGGGGAAGGGGGGGGAAAATGAGTGACGGGGAAGGGGGGGAAGATGAGTGACGGAGAAGGGGGGGAACATGAGTGACGGAGAAGGGGGGGAACATGAGTGACGGAGAAGGGGGGGAACATGAGTGACGGAGAAGGGGGGGAACATGAGTGACGGAGAAGGGGGGGAACATGAGTGACAGAGAAGGGGGGGAACATGAGTGACGGAGAAGGGGGGGAACATGAGTGACGGAGAAGGGGGGGAACATGAGTGACGGAGAAGGGGGGGAACATGAGTGACGGAGAAGGGGGGGGAACATGAGTGACGGAGAAGGGGGGGAACATGAGTGACGGAGAAGGGGGGGAACATGAGTGACGGAGAAGGGGGGGAACATGAGTGATGGGGAGCGGGGGAGAACGTGAGGGACAGGGAGTGGGGGGAGAACGTGAGGGACAGGGAGTGGGGGGAGAACGTGAGGGACAGGGAGTGGGGGGGAGAACGTGAGGGACAGGGAGTGGGGGGGAGAACGTGAGGGACAGGGAGTGGGGGGGAGAACGTGAGGGACAGGGAGTGGGGGGGAGAACGTGAGGGACAGGGAGTGGGGGGGAGAACGTGAGGGACAGGGAGTGGGGGGAGAACGTGAGGGATGAGGAGTGGGGGGGAGAACGTGAGGGATGAGGAGTGGGGGGGAGAACGTGAGGGACAGGGAGTGGGGGGGAGAACGTGAGGGACAGGGAGTGGGGGGGAGAACGTGAGGGACAGGGAGTGGGGGTGGAGAACGTGAGGGACAGGGAGTGGGGGGAGAACGTGAGGGACAGGGAGTGGGGGGGAGAACGTGAGGGACAGGGAGTGGGGGGGAGAACGTGAGGGACAGGGAGTGGGGGTGGAGAACGTGAGGGACAGGGAGTGGGGGGGAGAACGTGAGGGACAGGGAGTGGGGGGGAGAACGTGAGGGACAGGGAGTGGGGGGGAGAACGTGAGGGATGAGGAGTGGGGGGGAGAACGTGAGGGACAGGGAGTGGGGGTGGAGAACGTGAGGGACAGGGAGTGGGGGGGAGAACGTGAGGGACAGGGAGTGGGGGGGAGAACGTGAGGGATGAGGAGTGGGGGGGAGAACGTGAGGGACAGGGAGTGGGGGGGAGAACGTGAGGGACAGGGAGTGGGGGGGAGAACGTGAGGGACAGGGAGTGGGGGTGGAGAACGTGAGGGACAGGGAGTGGGGTGGAGAACGTGAGGGACAGGGAGTGGGGGGGAGAACGTGAGGGACGAGGAGTGGGGGGGAGAACGTGAGGGACAGGGAGTGGGGGGGAGAACGTGAGGGACGGGAGGGGGGGAGAACGTGAGGGACGGGAGGGGGGGAGAACGTGAGGGACGGGAAGGGGGGGAGAATGTGAGGGACGGGAAGGGGGGGAGAACGTGAGGGACGGGAAGGGGGGAGAACGTGAGGGACGGGAAGGGGGGGAGAACGTGAGGGACGGGAAGGGGGGGAGAACGTGAGGGACGGGAAGGGGGGGAGAACGTGAGGGACGGGAAGGGGGTAGAACGTGAGGGACGGGGACGGGGGGAGAACGTGAGGGACTGGGAGGGGGTGTAAACATGAGGAATGGGGGGGTAAACGTTAGGGACCGGGAGGGGGGATTGTGAGGGATGGGGAGGAGAACGTGAGGGACGGGGAGGGGGAACGTGAGGGACGGGGAGGGGGAACGTGAGGGACGGGGAGGGGGAACGTGAGGGACGGGGGGGGGGGGGGGGAACGTGAGGGACGGGGAGGGGGGGAAGCCTGAGGGACGGGGAGGGGGGGAAGCCTGATGGACGGGGGAGGGGGGGAAGCCTGAGGGACGGGGAGGGGGGGAAGCCTGAGGGACGGGGAGGGGGGGAAGCCTGAGGGACGGGGAGGGAGGGAAGCCTGAGGGACGGAGAGGGGGGGAAGCCTGAGGGACGGGGAGGGGGGGGAAGCCTGAGGGACGGGGAGGGGTGGGAACGTGAGGGACGGGGAGGGGGGGGAACGTGAGGGACGGGGAGGGGGGGGAACGTGAGGGACGGGGCGGGGAATATGAGGGACGTGTGGGACAGGGAGGGGGGATAGTGAGGGACGGGGAAGAAGGAACGTGAGGGATGGGGAGGGGGCGGAACGGGAGGGATGGGGAGGGGGCGGAACTTGGGGGGAGGAACGTGAGGGACGGGGAGGGGAACACGAGGGACGGGCAGGTGGAGAAACGCGAGGGACGGGGAGGGGAGGAACCTGAGGGACGGGGAGGGGAGGAACCTGAGGGACGGGGATTGAGGGACGTGAGGGACGAGGGGGACATGAGGGACGGGGATTGGGGGACGTGAGGGACAGGGAGGGGGTGTAAACATGAGGGATGGGGGGGTAAACTGTGAGGGACGGGGAGTGGGGGGGAGAACTGCGAGGGACGGGGAGTGGGGGGGAGAACTGCGAGGGACGGGGAGTGGGGGGGAGAACTGCGAGGGACGGGGAGTGGGGGGGAGAACTGCGAGGGACGGGGAGTGGGGGGGAGAACTGCGAGGGACGGGGAGTGGGGGGGAGAACTGCGAGGGACGGGGAGTGGGGGGGAGAACTGCGAGGGACGGGGAGTGGGGGGGAGAACTGCGAGGGACGGGGAGTGGGGGGGAGAACTGCGAGGGACGGGGAGTGGGGGGGAGAACTGCGAGGGACGGGGAGTGGGGGGGAGAACTGCGAGGGACGGGGAGTGGGGGGGAGAACTGCGAGGGACGGGGAGTGGGGGGGAGAACTGCGAGGGACGGGGAGTGGGGGGGGAGAACTGCGAGGGACGGGGAGTGGGGGGGAGAACTGCGAGGGACGGGGAGTGGGGGGGAGAACTGCGAGGGACCGGGAGTGGGGGGGAGAACTGCGAGGGACCGGGAGGGGGAGGAACGCGAGGGACCGGGAGGGGGAGGAACGCGAGGGACCGGGAGGGGGAGGAACGCGAGGGACCGGGAGGGGGAGGAACGCGAGGGACCGGGAGGGGGAGGAACGCGAGGGACCGGGAGGGGGAGGAACGCGAGGGACCGGGAGGGGGAGGAACGCGAGGGACCGGGAGGGGGAGGAACGCGAGGGACCGGGAGGGGGAGGAACGCGAGGGACCGGGAGGGGGAGGAACGCGAGGGACCGGGAGGGGGAGGAACGCGAGGGACCGGGAGGGGGAGGAACGCGAGGGACCGGGAGGGGGAGGAACGCGAGGGACCGGGAGGGGGAGGAACGCGAGGGACCGGGAGGGGGAGGAACGCGAGGGACCGGGAGGGGGAGGAACGCGAGGGACCGGGAGGGGGAGGAACGCGAGGGACCGGGAGGGGGAGGAACGCGAGGGACCGGGAGGGGGAGGAACGCGAGGGACCGGGAGGGGGAGGAACGCGAGGGACCGGGAGGGGGAGGAACGCGAGGGACCGGGAGGGGGAGGAACGCGAGGGACCGGGAGGGGGAGGAACGCGAGGGGGAGGAACGCGAGGGACCGGGAGGGGGAGGAACGCGAGGGACCGGGAGGGGGTGGAACGCGAGGGACCGGGAGGGGGTGGAACGCGAGGGACCGGGAGGGGGTGGAACGCGAGGGACCGGGAGGGGGTGGAACGCGAGGGACCGGGAGGGGGTGGAACGCGGGGGACCGGGAGGGGGTGGAACACGAGGGACCGGGAGGGGGTGGAACGCGAGGGAGGGGAACGTGAATGACGGGAACATTAGGGATGGGGTGGGGTGGGAACGTGAGGGACGGGAAGCGGGGGAAGGTGAGTGACAGGCGGGGTGGGGTGAACGTGAGGGACATGAGAGATGGGGAGGGGGAAAAAAGTGAGTGACCATGGAGGGGGGTGGAGAACATGAGGGACGGGCAAAGGGAGTAACGTGAGTGACGGGGAAGGGGGGGGAAAATGAGTGACGGGGAAGGGGGGGAACATGAGTGACGGAGAAGGGGGGGAACATGAGTGACGGAGAAGGGGGGGAACCTGAGTGATGGGGAGCGGGGGAGCGTGACGCGGAAGGGGGGGGGAACGTGAGGGAGAACGTGAGGGACAGGGAGTGGGGGGAGAACGTGAGGGATGACGAGTGGGGGGGAGAACGTGAGGGACAGGGAGTGGGGGGGGAGAACGTGAGGGACAGGGAGTGGGGGGGAGAACGTGAGGGACAGGGAAGTGGGGGGGAGAACGTGAGGGACGGGAAGGGGGGGAGAACGTGAGGGACGGGAAGGGGGGGAGAACGTGAGGGACGGGAAGGGGGGGAGAACGTGAGGGACGGGAAGGGGGGGAGAACGTGAGGGACGGGAAGGGGGGGAGAACTTGAGGGACGGGAAGGGGGGGAGAACGTGAGGGACGGGAGGGGGGGAGAACGTGAGGGACGGGAAGGGGGGGAGAACGTGAGGGACGGGAAGGGGGGGAGAACGTGAGGGACGGGAAGGGGGTAGAACGTGAGGGACGGGAAGGGGGTAGAACGTGAGGGACGGGAAGGGGGTAGAACGTGAGGGACGGGAAGGGGGTAGAACGTGAGGGACGGGGACCGGGGGAGAACGTGAGGGACGGGAAGGGGGGGAGAACGTGAGGGACGGGAAGGGGAGGCGGAGAACGTGAGGGACGGGAAGGGGGGGGGAGAACGTGAGGGACGGGAAGGGGGGGGGAGAACGTGAGGGACGGGAAGTGGGGGAGAACGTGAGGGACGGGAAGGGGGGGGGAGAACGTGAGGGACGGGAAGTGGGGGAGAACGTGAGGGACAGGGAGGGGGTGTAAACATGAGGAATGGGGGGGTAAACGTTAGGGACCGGGAGGGGGGATTGTGAGGGATGGGGAGGAGAACGTGAGGGACGGGGAGGGGGGGGAACGTGAGGGACGGGGGGGGGGGGAACGTGAGGGACGGGGAGGGGGGGGAACGTGAGGGACGGGGAGGGGGGGGAACGTGAGGGACGGGGAGGGGGGGGAACGTGAGGGACGGGGAGGGAGGGAAGCCTGAGGGACGGGGAGGGGTGGGAACGTGAGGGACGGGGAGGGGGGGAAGCCTGAGGGACGGGGAGGGGGGGGAACGTGAGGGACGGGGAGGGGGGGAACGTGAGGGACGGGGAGGGGGGAGAACGTGAGGGACGGGGAGGGGTGGGAACGTGAGGGACGGGGAGGGGGGGGAACGTGAGGGACGGGGAGGGGGGGGGAACGTGAGGGACGGGGAGGGGGGGGAACGTGAGGGACGGGGAGGGGGGGGGAACGTGAGGGACGGGGAGGGGGGGGAACGTGAGGGACGGGGAGGGGGGGAACGTGAGGGACGGGGAGGGGGGGAACGTGAGGGACGGGGAGGGGGGGGAACGTGAGGGACGGGGAGGGGGGGGGAACGTGAGGGACGGGGAGGGGTGGGAACGTGAGGGACGGGGAGGGGTGGGAACGTGAGGGACGGGGAGGGGTGGGAACGTGAGGGACGGGGAGGGGCGGGAACGTGAGGGACGGGGAGGGGCGGGAACGTGAGGGACGGGGAGGGGCGGGAACGTGAGGGACGGGGAGGGGCGGGAACGTGAGGGACGGGGAGGGGTGGGAACGTGAGGGACGGGGAGGGGTGGGAACGTGAGGGACGGGGCGGGGAATATGAGGGACGTGTGGGACAGGGAGGGGGGATAGTGAGGGACGGGGAAGAAGGAACGTGAGGGATGGGGAGGGGGAGGTACGGGGAGGTACGTGAGGGATGGGGAGGGGGCGGAACGGGAGGGATGGGGAGGGGGCGGAACTTGGGGGGAGGAACGTGAGGGACGGGGAGGGGGAGGAACGCGAGGGGGAGGAACGCGAGGTACCGGGAGGGGGAGGAACGCGAGGGACCGGGAGGGGGAGGAACGCGAGGGACCGGGAGGGGGAGGAACGCGAGCGACCGGGAGGGGGAGGAACGCGAGGGACCGGGAGGGGGAGGAACGCGAGGGACCGGGAGGGGGAGGAACGCGAGGGACCGGGAGGGGGAGGAACGCGAGGGACCGGGAGGGGGAGGAACGCGAGGGACCGGGAGGGGGTGGAACGCGAGGGACGGGAGGGGGTGCAACGCGAGGGACCGGGAGGGGGTGGAACGCGAGGGACCGGGAGGCGGTGGAACGCGAGGGACCGGGAGGGGGTGGAACGCGAGGGACCGGGAGGGGGTGGAACGCGAGGGACCGGGAGGGGGTGGAACGCGAGGGACCGGGAGGGGGTGGAACGCGAGGGACCGGGAGGGGGAGGAACACGAGGGAGGGGAACGTGAATGACGGGAACATTAGGGATGGGGTGGGGTGGGAACGTGAGGGACGGGAAGCGGGGGAAGGTGAGTGACAGGCGGGGTGGGGTGAACGTGAGGGACATGAGAGATGGGGAGGGGGAAAAAAGTGAGTGACCATGGAGGGTGTGGAGAACATGAGGGACGGGCAAAGGGAGTAACGTGAGTGACGGGGAAGGGGGGGGAAAATGAGTGACGGGGAAGGGGGGGAACATGAGTGACGGAGAAGGGGGGGAACATGAGTGACGGAGAAGGGGGGGGAACCTGAGTGATGGGGAGCGGGGGAGCGTGACGCGGAAGGGGGGGGAACGTGAGGGAGAACGTGAGGGGAGAACGTGAGGGACAGGGAGTGGGGGGAGAACGTGAATAATGAGGAGTGGGGGGAGAACGTGAGGGACAGGGAGTGGGGGGGAGAACGTGAGGGACAGGGAGTGGGGGGGGAGAACGTGAGGGACAGGGAGTGGGGGGGGAGAACGTGAGGGACAGGGAGTGGGGGGGAGAACGTGAGGGACGGGAAGTGGGGGGGAGAACGTGAGGGACGGGAAGTTGGGGGTAGAACGTGAGGGACGGGAGGGGGGGAGAACGTGAGGGACGGGAAGGGGGGGAGAACGTGAGGGACGGGAAGGGGGGGAGAACGTGAGGGACGGGAAGGGGGGGAGAACGTGAGGGACGGGAAGGGGGGGAGAACGTGAGGGACGGGAAGGCGGGGGAGAACGTGAGGGACGGGAAGGGGGGGGGAGAACGTGAGGGACGGGAAGGGGGGGGAGAACGTGAGGGACGGGAAGGGGGGGAGAACGTGAGGGACTGGGAGGGGGTGTAAACATGAGGAATGGGGGGGTAAACGTTAGGGACCGGGAGGGGGGATTGTGAGGGATGGGGAGGAGAACGTGAGGGACGGGGAGGGGGAACGTGAGGGACGGGGGGGGGGGGGGAACGTGAGGGACGGGGGGGGGTGGGAACGTGAGGGACGGGGAGGGGTGGGAACGTGAGGGACGTGTGGGACAGGGAGGGGGGATTGTGAGGGACGGGGAGGGGTGGGAACGTGATTGACGGGGAGGGAGGGAAACGTGAGGGACGGGGAGGGGTGGGAATGTGAGGGACGGGGAGGGGTGGGAATGTGAGGGACGTGTGGGACAGGGAGGGGGGATTGTGAGGGACAGGGAAGAAGGAACGTGATTGACGGGGAGGGAGGGAAACGTGAGGGACGGGGAGGGGGAGGTACGGGGAGGTACGTGAGGGATGGGGAGGGGGCGGAACTGGGGGGGAGGAACGTGAGGGACGGGGAGGCGAGAACGTGAGGGATGTGGAGAACGTGAGGGACGGGGAGGGGGAGGTACGTGAAGGACGGGGAGGGGGAGGTACGTGAAGGACGGGGAGGGGGAGGTACGTGAAGGACGGGGAGGGGGAGGTACGTGAAGGACGGGGAGGGGTGAATGTGAGGGACCGGGAGGGGTGGAAAACTGAGGGACCGGGAGGGGTGGAAACCTGAGGGACTGGGAGGGGTGGAAACCTGAGGGACTGGGAGGGGTGGGAACCTGAGGGACCGGGAGGGGTGGGAACCTGAGGGACCGGGAGGGGTGGGAACCTGAGGGACCGGGAGGGGTGGGAACCTGAGGGACTGGGGGGGGGGGTGGAACGTGAGGGACTGGGGGGGGGGAATGGAATGGGAGGGACGGGAAGTGGGGGAGAATGTGAAGGACGGGAACATGAGGGGGACAGGGTGGGGGCGGGAACGTGAGGGACGGGGAGCGGGGGGACCTGAGTGACGGGCGGGGTGAGGTGAACGTGAGGGACATGAGAGATGGGGAGGGGGAAAAGTGACCATGGAGGGGGTGGAGAACGTGAGTGACGGGAAGCGGGGGAGTGTGACGTGGAAGGGGGGGAACGTGAGGGACGGGGAGTGGGGGGAGAACGTGAGGGATGGGGACGGGAAGAAAAGTGAGGCACGGCGAGGGGTAGAAACGTGAGGGACGGGGAGGGGAGGAACGTGAGGGACGGGGAGGGGAGGAACGTGAGGGACGGGGAGGGGAGGAACGTGAGGGACGGGGAGGGGAGGAACGTGAGGGACGGGGAGGGGAGGAACGTGAGGGACGGGGAGGGGAGGAACGTGAGGGACGGGGAGGGGAGGAACGTGAGGGACGGGGAGGGGAGGAACGTGAGGGACGGGGAGGGGAGGAACGTGAGGGACGGGGAGGGGAGGAACGTGAGGGACGGGGAGGGGAGGAACGTGAGGGACGGGGAGGGGAGGAACGTGAGGGACGGGGAGGGGAGGAACGTGAGGGACGGGGAGGGGAGGAACGTGAGGGACGGGGAGGGGAGGAACGTGAGGGACGGGGAGGGGAGGAACGTGAGGGACGGGGAGGGGAGGAACGTGAGGGACGGGGAGGGGAGGAACGTGAGGGATGGGGAAGGGGAGGAACGTGATGGACGGGGAGGGGAGGAACGTGAGGGACGGGGAGGGGGAGGAATGTGAGGGATGGGGAAGGGGAGGAACGTGAGGGACGGGGATGGGGAGGAACATGAGGGATGGGAACATGAGGGACGGGGTGGGGTGGGAACGAGGGATGGAAAGTGAGGGAAGAGGAGAGGGGGAACGTGAATGACGGACGGGGTGAACATGAGGGAAATGAGAGATGGGGAGGGGGTGAATGTGAGGGACAGGGAGGTGGGGGAAACATGAGGGACAGGGAGGTGGGGGAATGTGAGGGACGGGTTGGAGTGGGAACGTGAGAGACGGGGAGGGGGGGAACATGAGTGATGGAGAGGGGGGAACGTGAGGGATGGGGAGGGGCAAACAAGGGTGTGTGAGAATGAGAGAGGTGGCAGAAATGAGATAACGTGACAAGTCAACTCTGATGCCCCTCCTAGTGGCAGCTACTGAAGCAGGACCTGAAGAGGCCTGTTCAACTTCTGCATGAGACCTGCAACAGTCTGGGGACATTGCAAAGCATAAGGGCATCTGCAGAGATGAAGAGGCTCCCCTCCCCCATCCAATGGGCAAAAATTACTACATAGAGTAAAAAAAAATTCAATACCTGCTGCACTTGCAGAATGCAATGCAAGAGGAATAAAACATATGTACCCCAGGTTGAAAATAAATTGGAGGTTTTTTTTGCTCGGGAAGAGAAGTTGCTAAATAAAAAAGTTTGGAGCTGTCAGAAACTCCATGTGGGCAGAATGGAGTTTGGGGGGGGGGTGGGTGGTGGTGAAAGAATGGAAAGTTCCAACAAGTGGCTCTCAGATGTCCCCTTCTCGCAGAATCTCCCTTTTCCCAAATCTCATCCTGCAGCCTCTCCCCAGCACTGAGAGTCTGCCCGGGATCCTGCACAAAACAACAGCACTTACCTGACCAACTCACACAGAAACAAAATTTAACTCTCCACTTAACCCAACAGAGGCAAATTGCTGTGGCTGGTTTTTGTTTAAATAAAGAGTGTGCTTGGCCGCGGCAGGCCGCAAACCCCCACCCACCCACCCCCAGGAGGGTTATGTCGCCGTTGCTAAGGGGTTTTGCTGCAGCTGACAAGCGGATGCACCCACCGCCACCATCAGTGTCCCTGTTGCTCCTGCTCCTGCCGCCACGACTGTCTCCTTAGTAACGCGCTCCAGGCAACTGAGCAACAGGGACCACTCCACCACCTTATATACCCTCTGGCCGCTGCCAATTCCGATCGGGCACCCGGGGGGAACACCATCAATCTGATCACTACATAGAGCACCTCACCTGCATCCTACCACCCAAAACCTCACCTACCTCTGAATATTTTATAAAAACAATCATTGAGGGTTACAAAATTGTGAACTAATTGTTTTTTTGAAAGTGCGGAATTAATTGTTACCAGTCACCCCCCCCCCTCCAAACACGTTATCGGAAGCCAGAATGGCGGCTCAGGGAAACTTGCTCACCAGGGAAATGGGGATGGGGTACAGAAAAAGGGGGAGTTAATCTTTAACCGAAATAGCTGCTGCTGGCAGAAACGCTCCTGCTCAATCTATAGGATAGTATTGTAATTAGTTAACATTGCAATCCGTTTAGTGTGAGGGTTTAGTTGCTTTTAGTGAAAGCCTTTGAGGAAACAGGCCTCTGCGTAGTACGAGAACCCCCCCCCCCATCTCTTCCGCGGCTATGGTTCAGTCCAAAGAGAAAGGCTGAACGAGTCGGATGGACTGAATCAACCGAGTCCAGTGGTGGTGGTGTATGTTGAAATAAATAAAAGCGAGAGCTCTGATATGGGCATTTGTTTGTACCCAAATAAAATACCTAGTTTTTATATAAAGTTATTCATTTTTGAAGAATACTTTATTTTCGGAAGTCACGATTTGATGCTTTGGCAGGCGAGTGGGAATTGTAACAATCTGCCCTCTGTCAGGTTGGAACAGTCTACCTGCAGTCCAGACGCTACTGGGAGTTGTAGTTTTCTCTCCCAGTTCCCATGCTGCTCCCAGCAACTGCTGATTGAGCTTTGATTCCTATTCACTTTTGTCACATTCATTCATTTGTGTGTTTCCCCTTTTCTCATTGCAGTAGTAACCAGTCAAGTTTAGCATTTCCAGTGGTACAAGTAAAAATAAAATGTAAATTTTGGAAAAAATTGGCAAACTTCCACTGTAGGAGGTGAAAGTTCTATATATTTTTTTCTCTCGTTTTTCTTGTTTAATGGTAATTTCAGACAACTTTGAGGGTTATTTATAGTGTTCTCGCAGATGGATACTTGAACTATTGTCCAGGGGAAAAGAAATGTTTTTAACCTTAACTAAATGCTTGTTTGTATCCGTTTTAATTTGCGATGAGATCACAAAGTTTGACCCATGGATTTGTTGGTTTTCTCCAATTTCGAAATTAATCAGCTCATATTCCTTTGGGCGATCTTCTGTTTCTGTGATTAAATGATGTAGCACATGTGACTCTTTTGTTCCCATTCAGGGGAATTTAAAAAAAACTTTGAAAGGATAGGAGGGGCAAAAAAAACTTCATACAAGTGTTTTCTTAAAAATAAATATGCTAGTTTCTGTCCCATTGCCACAAAAAAGGAACTTAAATCACAAGAGAACAGCTGCCTGGCTACATGGTAGCAGGCCATTACCACCTTCAGTACTTGCTATTGTTTGTGCTGGTTGAATTCTATATTAAAATCTACTTCCAACTGTTAAATTTCAGCAAAAGGAAGCATTAAATTAAGATATTAAGAGCAATTCAGAAATGTTCAGGCTATGTATCAGCCAGAGTTAGATTCCTGAGCCCAGGCAAAGCCCAATGTTATTGGTGTGATCAGAGTGATATGGAATTTCTCTGCACTGGTGTGAGGGAGTGCAGGTAAAAGGAAGAGGAGCAACAATGTCTGTCTCCTGCTGCTTGAAAAGGACATTGGATTCATATTTAAATGTCTCTTTACATTACAGCGCCATCTGTGGAAAATCACAAATACATTCCCCAGCTCTTTTGAAGGAAACTATGCCACTAGGGTTATTTTTATATTTGTTGTCACTGATAGTGCTGGCTGCCATTTTTTGTGCCCAAAACGGCCTCAGCATAAGGCACCCTATCTGACTAGGCCAGCAGTGTTGTTCATCATTACCACTGCTATCAGCAAAATCTCAGTTTGAAATCATATACACATAGTTAACATCAGTCTCAGGATGTAAAAGTGCAGAGGAACTTGGTTCCTACCATTTCTACTTGAAGAATTAGACATAAGGGGTACATCTAATTTGAGAAAATAAAAATGCTGTCTTACCCTCATAGGGCCATAGGATTTAAGGCTCCAAAGTTCACAAAGGGTTTTACTTTAGAAAAAATTGATTTGATTTAAATTTTGGAATGCAATGTTTATCCTAATCATAAATACTGTACATAATGGTGTATCCTTCAGAGTGTTAGTATTTCCTCTATTCCTGCGTAGCCTATTATATTTAGGGCTCATTTACAATAGCTCCTGCCCACGGCCACTTCCAAATCTCCCCAGGTGCACAAAGGCAGAACAATACCTGTAATGACACTGATCTCTGGGATTAATTCAGGAATGTCAATCTTTTTAAACATTAAATTCTTTAGATGGCTAATGTTTCAGGAGGTATGTGACTCACACAAAGTGAGATACCACTCAATTAGCAATATGATGGTTAATGGACAACCTTCATATCACTTCACTGCGAAGCATAAGGGAGGCTGAGAGTTTCCTGGGTCATAATTCCCAAGAGGTGCTCACCCCACAGGCCAGGTTCAAGATAGATGGGTGGCCACCTGGAAAGTAGGAAGGGGCAGGAAGTACATCAGCCTTTGGGGTGTGTGGCATTCAAACTTCTACTCAGCATTTGAGAGACAGCTGGGAGTGACAATAGCTTGAGGGAGTGCAGTCCAGACCATTGGCACCAATGGGCAAGGAACTGCAAAGGAGGGGACAGCAAAGAGTAGAAATGCAGTTGCTATAGTAGATTCCATTTTAGGGGGACAGAGGTAATTCTGTAACTGTTATTGCAAGTCTCACAGGGTGTGCTGCCTCCTTGGGGCCATCATGGAGAGGGTGCAAAATATTCACGGAAGGAGTGAACCGTAAGCTATGGTACATATCAATACCAACAGCAAAGGGGGCAGGTAGAGGTCAGTCAGATTTTGGGGAGCTAAGAGGAAGTTAAAAAAGTAGGGCCTCGAGGTTAGTAATCTCTGGATTACTACCAGTGCCACATTCTCAGCAAGAGTTAAAATAAGTAGGTAGGAAGGAAGCATGGCATAGGAAAGAGGGCTTTAGATTCTTGGGAGGTACTGGGACCAGTTCTGGGAGAGGAGACACCTATTCAAGGGGGATCGGTTTTACCTCAAAAGGATAGAGTCCAATGTCCTCACAGGAGGTTCACTAATATGGCCAGAGAAGGTTTAAATTCAATTGGGAGGGAGATGGGTATCAGCATATAGAAGTAGAGAAAAGGAATAGGTGTATAAAGAAGTATGTGTTGCATAGTACTAGAGAAGGAAGTAGTACCATATGAGATAGGAGCAGACCAAGGACTATGAGGAATACAAAGACAAGTTTACAATGTGTTCATGTAAATGCACAAAGTGTGGTGAATAACGTTGTTGAACTACAAACAAATAGTCATGTGGGAGTATGAAGTAGTGGCAAGAATGGAAACATAGGCTAACAATGGTGAGGACTGGGCACTTAATATTCACAAATACAAAGCATTCAGAATAGATAGGGGAGAGAAAAAAGGGAGGTGGGTTGGCAGTATTAGTTAGGGAAGGCATTGCGGTGTTGGAAAGAGAGGATGTCCTTGAGGGGGCAATGGCAAGGTCAAAATCTATTTGATTAGTGTTGAGAAGCAAAACGGGTATGATATTTTGGTAATTATGTTAAGATAAAGGGAAAGGAGGGTGTGGATTTTTTGTAATGTATTCAGGAGAACTTCCTTGATCAGTATGCTCTCAGTTCAACTAGGAAGGAAGCATTGCTGGATCTGGTGCTGGGGAATGAGGTGGGCCAAGCATCTGTGGAGGAAACACTTGGGGCAAGAGTGATCATTGTATCCTAAGGTTTAGATTAGTAATGGAGAAAGAGCAGCAAGGAACAAAAACAATATAATTTACAAATTGGAATAAAAACAGAAAATGCTGGAAAAACCTCAGCAAGTGTGACAGCATGTGGAGAGAGAAACAGAATTAACGTTTTAAGTCTGTGTGACCTTTCTTCAGAGCTAAAGAGAAGTAGAAAAGATGTCATGGACAAAAAGACCACTCCCTTTGTCTTTTTGTAAAAGACCACTAACACTCACTTTTGTCTTTTTGTTCATGACATCTTTGTCAATCTCGCCTTAGCCCCCACCTATCACTGGCCTTCTATCCAGCTTCACCTGCTCCACCCCCCCCTTAAACAGTGTAAATTTCACCACAATACTACTTCCCTTTAGCTCTGAAGAGTCATACAGACTCAAAACATTAACGTGGTTTCTCTCTCCACAGGTGCTGTCAAGCTTGCTGAGTTTTTCCAGCATTTTCTGTTTTTATTTCAGATTTCTAGCATCCACAGCATTTTGCTTTTATCTTACAAATTGGAAGACTGCTAGCTTCCATGGGAGTGGATGGAATTTGGGTAGAATAAAGTAGAGCTAGTATTTGATAGGAAAAACTGTAGTGAGCAGTCTTGAAAAGGAAGAATATTTCAGGTACAGGTTAGGTACATTCCAACAAGGTGGAAAAGGCAAAAGGAACCAAGACCTGCATTCCTTGGAAGACAAGGCAGATAGAGAAACCAATGAAAAAAATTAGAGGGTGTATAAATGTATATTAGATGAATTTTTCAAGCAAGAAGCAGGCTAAATACCATAAGATAGAGGAAATGAAAAAGAAATTGACTAGCAAAGAGAATATGAGAATAGAACAGTAGTTAACATAAAAAGGTAACCCAAGTTTTTTTCACTGGCATGTACATAAAATGTGATAAATGCTTAAGACATGCAGGGCAAGGCTAGAAAATTTAGAATGCTTTGTATCAGGGTGAAAAGGTGGATGATGATTAAAGGGCAGAGTGATATTGTCACTGGACTAGTATTCCAGAGACCAGAGTAATGCTCTGGGGATAAAAACAAAAAACTGCGGATGCTGGAAATCCAAAACAAAAACAGAATTACCTGGAAAAAATCAGCAGGTCTGGCAGCATCGGCAGAGAAGAGTTGACGTTTCGAATCCTCATGACCCTTCAACAGAACTGAGTGAATATTAGGAGAGGGGTGAAATATAAGCTGGTTTAAGGTGGGGAGGGAGGGTGGTGTGGTTGTAGGGACAAGCAAGCAGTGATAGGAGCAGATAAATCAAAAGATGTCACAGACAAAAGGAACAAGGAGGTGTTGAAGGTGGTGATATTATCTAAATGAATGTGCAAATTAAGAATGGATGGCAGGGCACTCAAGGTACAGCTCTAGTGGGGGTGGGGTAGAAAGACTAGCAGGACATACAAGATTTAAAAATAATGGAAATAGGTGGGAAAAGAAAAATCTATATAAATTATTGGCAAAAACAATAGGAAGGGGGAAGAATCGGAAAGGGGGTGGGGATGGAGGAGGGAGTTCAAGATCTAAAGTTGTTGAATTCAATATTCAGTCCAGAAGGCTGTAAAGTGTCTAGTCGGAAGATGAGGTGCTGTTCCTCCAGTTTGAGTTGGGCTTCACTTGAACACTCCACCCTGCTCTCTTGCCCACATGTCTGTCCTTGGCTTGCTGCATTGTTCCAGTGAAGCCCAACGCAAACTGTAGGAACAGCACCTCATCTTCCGACTAGACACTTTACAGCCTTCCAGACTGAATATTGAATTCAACGACTTTAGATCTTGAACTCCCTCCTCTATCCCCATCCCCTTTCCGTTTCTTCCCCCTTCCTTTTGTTTTTTCCAATAATTTATATAGATTTTTCTTTTCCATTATTTTTAAATCTTGTATGCCCTGCTAGTCTTTCCACCCCACCCCTACTAGAGCTGTACCTTGAGTGCCCTGCCATCCATTCTTAATTAGCACATTCGTTTAGATAATATCACCACCTTCAACACCTCCTTGTTCCTTGGTCTGTGACATCTTTTGTTAATCTGCTCCTATCACTGCTTGCTTGTCCCTACAATCATACCACCCCCCCCCCCCACCTTAAACCAGCTTATATTTCACCCCTCTCCTAATATTCACTCAGTTCTGTTGAAGGGTCATGAGGACTCGAAACGTCAACTCTTTTCTTCTCTGCCAATGCTGCCAGACCTGCTGAGTTTTTCTAGGTAATTCTGTAATGCTCTAGGGATCTGGGTTCAAATCCCAACATTTGAATTGAATAATCTGGAATTAAAGGTCAAATGATGACCATGAAACCATTGTCGTAAAAGCCCATCTGGCACATTAATGCCCTTACCTGGTCTGGCCTACATGTGACTCCAGACCTACAGCAATGTGGTTGACTTTCAAATGCCCTCTGAACAAGGACAATAAATGCTGGCCCAGGCAGCAATGCCCACATCCCATGAATGAATTTTTTAAAAATCAGTAGCAGAGATGGTAGAGGTGATGAATGAGCTGAAAATTGATCTACTGGAAAGACTGGCTACGCTTAGAGTGGATAAGTAGAGTGGAGATACTGGAAGGGCTTGTCATAATCTTTTAATCTTCCCTTGAAATGGGAGAGGTGCCACAGGATTGGAAAGTGGCATAAAGACGTTCTTAATAAGTACAGGCCAGCTAGTTTAACAAGAGAAGTAGGTAAGGTTATAGAAACAATAATCACTAAAATATTAAGCACTTGGAGAGGTTTGAGTTAATTGAGTCATTGCGGGTTTGTAAAAGGTAGACCGTGTTTGACTAATCTAATCGATTTTTTTGATGAAGTAACAGAAAAAGTTGATGAAGGGAATGCAGTGGATGTTGTCCAAATGGATTTTAAGAAAGCATTTTACAAAGTAGTGTAAAAAACAGGGAGTCATGTTAAATAGCTGTTTTTCAGACTAGAGGATGGTAGACAGTGGTGTTCCCCAAAGGTTGGTACCGGGTCTGCAGCTTTTTTGATATATGTCTTTATATTGATACCAAACTTGGTGGTATGTCAGACAATGAGGATGATGCCAATCTATTGCAACAGGAAATTGATAAGTTAGCAGAATGCACAGGGAAGTGACAGGTGGAATTTAATACAGAGAAGTGTGATGTGATGCATTTTGGTAGGAGGGATAGGGAAGACAATATAGACTTACTGGCACAGATCTAAAGCATGCAGGTACAGAGGAAACTGGGAGTGTATGTGCATAGATGTTTGAAGGTGACAGGACATATTGAGACGGTGGTTAGCAAACAAGTGGGATTTTGGGCTTCATAAATAGGAGATATTTAGCACAAAATCAGGGAAGCTATGCTGAACCTTTATAAAGCTCTGGTTAGGCCACAACTTAAGTATTGTGAACCAGTTCCGGTCACCACACTTTACAAAGTATGTGAGGGTCGTTGAAAGGATGCAGAAGAGATTTACCAGAATGCTTCCAAGGTTGAGGGATTTAGCTCTCAGGTTAGATTGGAGAGCATGGCACTGTTCTCATTAGGTCAAAGGAGATTGAGGGGAGATTCGATAGAGGAGAACAAGAAAAGCTGTTCCTATTAGCTGATGGTACAAGGACGAGGAGACACTAAGATTTTTCGGCAAGAGATACAGGGGAGATGCAAGGAAGATTTTTTAAAAAATATAAACACTGAGTGGTGACAACTTGGACCTCACTGCCTAGAAAAGGTGGTGGCAACAGAGATGAATAATTTCAAAAGGAAATTGGATGGACACGTGAAGGAAATACACTTGCAGTGCTACAGTGGGGGTATGGGACTGATGGGATTGCTCTGCAGAGAACTGGCCTGGACTTGGACTGAATAGCCTCCTTTTATTCAGTCTATAACAATTGCTTCTCTCTTCCATTCTCTCCTAACTCTTGCTCTGTTGGAATGTGCCCCAGCTAATACCGCACAAATGGCCATTCTTTATAGATGAACTTCGACAAAACATTGGTGGGATGCTGCAAGCGTGCAGCTGAGCATGATCCTGTCATCCGACACACACATTGTCCAGTTCTATAAAAAGTGGCACAACTTATAGCTTTGAGCATTAGTACAAGAGCATGACCAATTGTGTTGTAAAATTCTTAAATTCCACTGATAACTCAAAGGATCCATCCACTCCCATCTTCATCTGCATTCTCCTCTTGGCAACATGATCTGAGAACATTGGATCCCTTCTATGTGATCATATCTATCCACCTCGTCACCTTTCCTCGACCCCTTCACTGCCTCTGTGATCGTACTACTTGAAAGACATTCAGTCTTTGATAACCTGCACGAGCTAAACATTGGGAAGATGAAAACTATAGTCTTCAATCCTCCATACAAACTCTGTATTATACCAATCTCATCCCATTCTGAGCCACCAGACTGCTTGCAACCTCAAATAAGCTTCCAGCCCCATGTCTGTTCATCACAACTTCGTGCACCCTATCCTGCTCCCGCCCCCCCACTCAACCAATGGTGAGTATGCCTTCATTCACCTACATCCCACTCGAGCCTAGAATTTTCTCACTGAACCTGTTTCTTCACCACCCTTGAGATGTTATTTTATATTTTAAAGGTCTGTAAATGTCTCAGATAAATAGGTTCTAGCATTAGTCAGTTTAGTGAGCAGGAATTAGAATTCTTAATCTAAAATATGCTAAGGTCAATTGTAGCAGCCCCAATTGCCAAATTAATGGCAAAAATAAATCCCAAATGATCAAATAGGATTTCTGACAACCCCATTTTTTGCAACCAGGATAAACAAGGCAACAGAAGGTGCAGGCAAGCTAGAAATGTGTCTTAGTGGCTAAGTTTTACATTTGGCCTTTATTTTCAGTCTGCCTTTGGCACTCAAATCTAGATATACAGTTAAGCTATTATGCAGAATGTTCTTATGTCAAAGGCATTTGGACTTTTTAAAGCAAATAAGTAGTAATTTTGGCTAAATGAGGCAAGAGGCATGCCATAGTGTTGGGATGCAGTTTGCTGCAGAGATCCCAATCTCAGCCTAAGAAAGGCAGAGCATTTAACAAAGGAAATTAAAACAATAGAACAGTCCTCCAACATATTAGTGAGAAACTCAATGACAATGATAGAGATGCAATAATAAAATAGCATAATAGCCCCTGGGAATCACCACCCGCCCTCTAGGGAGTGGGGTTTGCTTTTTGTTCTTTAGATCAAGGTTATCACAGACTGTGCACTGATCTGTTTCTGCTCCAGTAAATTGTGTGTTCTGGCCATCACTTAATGGTGCAGGTCATTGGAAAAGGAACTCGGAATAAAGATGTCACTACCAGCTTTCTCTTTCACTATCAAGTCTCAACACCATTAGTTTTGGCTTGTTCCACTGAACTGTAAAGCAGCTATTATTAAAATGGACTCTGAACACACAAGTCTTGCAGGAAGCATGCTGATTTACAGGCCGGCAACTTTATCTCACCACCCAGGGCAACCAGGTACAAGATAGTCAATTGTAATCCTAATTAAACAAAGCTCTTATAATGACTCTTGTTGGCTAGATCTTGCAATACAGTTGCTTGAATATTATTAGGTGTAACTTTATTAATCTGTAGTAAGTAGCAATTAAACAGCTGGATTTTGCCAGTCTTCACTGTATCCTCTGGAATCCATCAAGGTAAAGGGAAGATCACAAGAACAAAATCTTTTAAAGCCCTGTTGCTACTTTCAGTCACACCATTCTAAGCATTTGCGGTGCACCTCATCTGCATTGGCTGACAGCAGAATGATCATCTGAATTTTCAAAATAATTCCCAGAGACCAAAGCTGGTAGCCTCTCATTCCCTTCCCAAGCCCATGATTAAATGCCCACCTGCAATTAGTTGTGTTAAGTTTGTAGGAGAATGGTCTGCTAGCCTCAAACTATTCTCATGGACAAGGAAACAAAGAACAAAGACAGAGACAGCGAGTTAAGGGGTGGTGGGTGAATTGAGACTAGGTGTGAGTTAGGACACAGGTTGCACAGTTTTGGGCAAGTTTGAGTTTATGGAGGGTGAAAGAGGAGTGAATTAGAATAGTCGAGAATCAAGGTAACAAAAGGTAAGGATGAGCATTGCAGCAGATGACCCGAGGCAGGGGCAGAGTCAGGCAATGTTATGGAGGCAGAAATTGGTGATGGGGTGCATATGAGATCAGAAGCTCATTTCAGGTTCAAATTGTCTACAAACATATTATCCTGTCTCATTCAACTTCAGAGAGTGATCAGGGTGAGAGATGGAGTCAGTGGCTAGGTCAGAGTTTGTGGCAGAGAATAAAAGTAATGGCTTTGGTCTTTTGAAAATTTAGTTGGAGGAAATTTGTTGATCCAGGACTGGACCTACAATGGCTCCTAGTTTGACAATGTATTCCTTTAATTCTAGCCTCTTGTGCATCCCTTACTTTAAATCACTCCATTGGCAGCTATGCCTTAGCTTTTTGGGACTTAAACTTGAGTTCCCTCCATTAGTCTAATACCTCTCCTCCTAAGGTGCACCTTAAAACTCACCTTGATCAAGTTTCTTTCCCCCCCCATATGTATTAATTGTTCCTTACATGGTTCAGTGTTTGATAACATTCCTCTGAAGTGGCTTGGGACCATTTACTATGCTAAGGTGCTATATACATGCGAATTGTTGCAGAGGGGTATAGCAAAAGTATCTCAAACCTCACTTACAACATAGCTGTACAGTACCAAATCCACACTAGGAGTGCTCAATGTTAACATTGGGTAGCCATAATAATGGCAAATTATCTGCCAGAAACCTGCACTCCTAGTATGATTTGCTGTCCCAAATAGTAGAGTGTGATGTGAAAATGCCACTCTGACCAAATCTATGAAAGACATTTACCTGAGCCATAGTGCAACAATATTCAATTTCCCAGCATCTCAGCAAAATTAACAGAATGGAGTGCTTTTGATTGAGTTAAAGCATGCAGAGACAATAGACAGAGGTTTACTTTGCATTTATGTACATTATGCCCATTCTAGGATGATCATGCAGAAACAAAATCTCAATAAATGTACTATTCAATTTCCCCAACAGTGACATCCTTTACATTGGGAGGGTCAAATTTACATGTTGAAAATATGGTCATTTGAAAATATAATGGTGGCAATTAGAAAAAAAATTTATATCGACACGAACTAGATTGCGCATATTGCTAAAACAAATCCAGGACTTGGAGGGCCAGGATGATAGTATTCTATACAGCCTGATGAATGGTTGTTCTAGGTTATACACTACTGCCCCTGCTGGCTGAGTAGGTAAACACATGCCATGCCACTTTATAGGACAGATAGGTTCCAGATTTGATTGACCAAAATAGCCTTTCTCAGCCACTGAACACCAGAGTGCTAGGAGGAATGCTAGTTGGCCTTACCAAATATCAGAGTTTGGTTTGGAGGGAGGGGGTTTGGGATGGACTAAGAAGAGAACCAAGTGAACATTTTCTTAGGACTTCAACAATGGAAGTGGCTAAGGACAAGACCAAAAAAAATGTTTTTGTTGCTCCCCAAAAATCAGATAACCTCAGTATAAGCTTGGGTATAATATCTAGTCATTGGGAAGAAATATCACATTTCCATTCCTTTTAGAACCATACTCCAAATGAGTCACCTCCTCCAGTGTAGGAAAGAAACTGGGTAGAATACAAGTGCATAGGCCTGTGACAAATCGTTACATTCACTCGAATTTATAGTACAAGTTGTGTTGGAAGCTTAAATGCATACTGTTTGTCATTTAAAATTACTGCTCATGGAGTAGATTGAGGGGTTAGAAGACACGGATAAAGCAAAAACTAGAAACATGGCTGGATTCAGAGAGGAACAAGTGGCTCACCACAGGTCTGGCAGTGAGCCTAGGTGTCATCTGTAACTGCTCAACTAAACAGCATCATCATCCAGTTGCTCTTCCTCACTATGATTTATTTTAGGATGTGAAAAAGAATTAGCTTTTTGGTGGCATTTGCCTGATCTATCTCCCTTGGCACACCAGTACAGTCTCAGTTTGTTCTCAAAGGGCTTCAGCAGGCTGTCCATCTGAGGTACTAGATCCTGAACAATGTTCAGCTTGGGCCTTGTATTTTCATGTTCAGAGAATAGGCAGCACCACTAGGATTTAAGTGCAGCCCTGAAGATGTGGACAGTGTACCAGAGCACTAACCTGCAAACAAAAGTGGAATGCAGCTTCAGGAACCACCCCATAACCCAGGAGACCCCATTAACTGAAAATGGAGAAATACTTACTTCATAACAAATGCATTCTGATGTGTGTGTGTAAGTAAAGTGAAAGCCTGCATTCTAATATTAGGATGCTAATGCAGGTCCCATGTTGTACTAACAGTCAATTAACTGGAAAATTGACACTGGACAAATAGTTGCCGACAAACATATGGCCTATTTTACTAATGTCCCAGCCTTTCTTCTCCCAAATTAATGCCAGTTGTAAGCTCTAACTGACAATACAGAGGCTAAATTGTTCTTACTGCCCTATATTTTAATCCTTGGTTTTGCATGCTGATTCTAGTATTTTGTTTTGTGTTCCTGAGACAGGGTAACCAGAGCTCCTGACCCAAAAAAAAGTGTGAAGGTTGAAGAGAAAAAAAAATGTAGAACCTAGTGTCAAGGTGAAGTGGTTTGTTGAGTAGTCACAGGGACCCGTAGGGACAGGGAAGGGTCAAGGTAGACACCAGTGAAAGAAAAAAGGGGAAATTAAGCCCCAGGGCAACAGGTGTGAAGTGCCATCCAATTGAAAGATTACAGGCACCATCGGAACCTACCACTAGATATGGAATACAGACGCTGATGTTGGTCAGGAGGAGAGGACAAGGTGAGTGCCTCAGCATTAGTAAATTAGATTGAACTACAGATCAATGAGGATGACTCGGTAAGTACCAGAGGTGAAGCAGGCAACAGTGTAGCTAAATTCAAGACTACAGCCCAGAATAGTATTACTTGTAATGGAATGGAAGAGTGTCTCCCTCCCCTCAGGGCCAGTGGCAGTTGTTCATTTACAACAACTCTTAGAAATTGTAGCACAGGTCATTTACTCACTCATTGCACCTGTACGAACTAAGGCTGGAATGTCATTTTCATGCTTCAGCTCCATATCCTGTATTTAAAAAAATAATTGGTTAATTGTTTAATGATTTAACTTTTTTGGGGTATATGTCTTTATTTCCTCTGATGTTGATTGGCCTGAGTATCTACAGCATTTTGTTGGATTTCTAGCACTTGCAATAATTTTACTTTTATCCATTTTAAATTTTTATGGTCTCAAGTTTTCAATAACCCACTCCCATGTGCTAACGTTGGGGAAAAAGTTACTTCCCCATTATGGTTCTGATAAGAGTTTAGGCTCCACTTATCAACTTACTGGCCACAATCGACTTTTCTCCTCAAAAACTTTAAAAATCTTGGGATTATAATCTCAAAAGGTTATAATCTCTGGATTATTACCTGAGCCATGTGCAAATTGGTACAGGGTATATAAAATTAGAGAGATGAACACATGGCTCAAAGACCAATGTGGGAGAAGTGGGTTATGATTTGTGGGTTATGGGGCATAAGTACTGGGGAAAGTGGAGGCTGTACTGTTGATATGGTCGACACCTGAACCATGTTGGGACTAGTGTTCTTGTAAACTGCATAACTAGGGAAGCAGAGGGTTCTTAACTAATTAATGGGGGCAAAGGATCAAATGTGGAAAGATGTGATATATCAAACAGTAGAGTCGAGGTAAGACAGGAATATAGTAACATGGGAAACAAGGGTCAGAGAATGATGGGAGGGACAGAGAAATCAAAGAATACACTAATAGTCAAGACTAGATATTACAAAGGTAACAAAGACAAAACTAAAGACTCTGTACCTGAATGAGCATAGCATTCAAAAAGTAAACAATCTGATAGCATACATTGACATAAATAAGTAGGATCTGATAGCCATTAGAGACGTGGCTGCACGATGACAAGGATTGGGTCCTGAATATTGAGAGGTATATGAAATTCAAAAAGAATAGGAAGCCAGGTAAAGGTGGAGGGGTAGCACTGTTGATCAAGGATGGCATTGGTGCAATAGTTAGAGATGACCTTGGTTCAGGAGATCAGGATGCAGAATCGAATTGGGTGGAGATGAAGAATAGTAGGGGGAAGGAAATCACTAGTGGGAGTGGTCTACAGGTCCCCTAACAATAACCACTGTGTAGGACAAAGCATACAAGGAGAAATATTGGGTGCTTGTGATAAAGGGACAAAAATCATGGGTGATTTTAATCTACACATAAACTGGAAAAATCAGATTGGATGAGGAGGAGTTCATAGAATGCTTTTGAAATAGTTTCTTAGAGCAGCACTTTCTGGAATGACTAGAGAGCAGGTTTAATTAGTAGCCTCTGAGTGAAGGCACCCCTAGGTAGCAGTGACCACAATACAATTGAATTTTACATCCAGTTTCAAAGGGAGAAGAGTGTCTAGTATTTTAAACTTAATGACGACTATGGGGGCATGAAAGCTGAGCTAACTGAAGCCAACTGCGATACTAGGCTAGAGGATAGATCAATAGATAAGCAGTGGCAGACATTTAAGGGGATATTTCAAAATACTTAGAATAAGTATATTCCTACTATAAAGAAAAATTCTAAAGGGAGGATCTACTGTCTGTGGTTAACTAAATTAGTTAAGGAAAGCATCAAACTTAAAAAGCATACAACTCCACAAAGATGAGTAGCAGGTCAGATGATTGGACAGAATATAAAGAACAGCAGAGAATGACTAAGAGGTTAATCAGGAGTAAGAAATTACAGTTATAGCTAGCTTTCCTGCATTCTGTAAAAAAAAGTGTTTTTACAGGTATTTAAAAAGGAAAAGTGTAAAGTGAGCATTGATCCTCTAGAGAGAGTGAGAATGGGGAGTTGACAATGAGGAAATAGCAGATGAAATGAACAAATATTTGGCTCTGTCTTCACTATAGGGGATACAAAAACAATCCAGTAATGGCTGTAAATCAGGAGATGGAAGGGAAAGGGGAACTTGGTGAGATTGTAATCACTAGGGAAGCAGTACTGAGCAAACTGATGAAGCTGTGGGCTGACAAGTCTCCAGGTCCAGATGGACTTCATTTTAGGGTCTTGAGGTAGATGCGTTAGTGTTAATTTTCCAAAAATCCCTAGATTCTGGAAAGGTTCAACCAGCCTGGAAAGTAGCAAATATAACCCCTCTATTCAAGAAGTGAGGGAGGGAAAGCAGAAAACAGGAAACTATAGGCATCTTTTGTGGGGAAGCTGTTAGAGTCAGTCAATCATTAAGGAGGCACGTAGAAAAACACAAGGTAAATCAGGAAAAAAAGAATCAGCCTGGTTGAGAAAGGGAAATCATGTTTAACCAACTTAGAGATCTTTGAAGGATTAAACATACTGCTCTGTGGATAAAGAGAACCAGTGGATGTACTGTACTTGGATTTCCAGAAGACATTTGATAAGGTGCCACATCAAAAGTTATTGTGCAAAATAAAAGCTCATGGTGTAGGGGGTAACATACTACCCTAGATAGATGACTGGCTGGCAAAAAACAAAAAGGATCTTTGTCTGATTGGCAGGATGTGACTAGTGGAGTTCTGCAGGAGTCTGTGCTGGGGCCTTCACTTTTTCCCCAATTAAATGAGGGGAGTGAAGGCACAATAGCTAAATTTGTAGATGACAAAGATAGGTAGGAAAGTATGTTGTGAAGATGACAGGAGCTTGCAGATGGATAAGTCGAGTGAGTGGGCAAAAAAATCTGGCAGTTGGATTATAACGTGGGAAAATATGAAATTGTTCACTGTGGCAGGAAGAATAAAAAAAGCAGAGTATTACTTAAATGAAGAACAACCGTAGAGTTCCAAATGCAGACCGATTTAGGTGTTCTTGTGCAGGAGTCACAAAATGTTTACATACTGCACCTGCATGCTATCAAGAGATTAATGGAATGCTATCCTTTATTACAAGAGGAATTCAACATAAAAATAAGGATGTTATGCTTCAGTCATAGGCATTGGTGAGACCACATCTCAAACACTGTGCAGTTTTACATCCATCCATAAATAAGGAGGCCAAATACATTGGAGGCAGTTCAGAGGCTTACTAGTTTGATACCTGGAATGAGCAGTTTGACTTTGAGGATAGGTTGGACAGGCTGAACTGGTTTCCATTGGAGTTTAGCAGAGTGAGGGTGACTTGATTGTCCACACTGTTCAGGATCTTGTGCGTCAAATTGGTATGGAAAGGATATTTCCTCTTGTGGATGAGTTCAGAACTAGGGGCACTTTTAAAAATGAGGGGTCACCTTTAGGACAGATGAGGACAAATTTTCTTAGGGTTGAGACATTTTGGAACTCTGCCTCAGAAGGCAGTGGAAGAAGAGTCACTGAATATTTTTAAGGCAGAGGTAGATAGATTCTTGATAGTCAAGGGAATGAAAGTAGATGGAAATGTAGAAATTGAAACAAATTAGCCATAATCTTGTAATGTGGAAAAACATGGTTCCTCCTTAAAGTTTTCAATTGATAAACTCTCATCCATTATTCTGGAGATGATTCACTAACTTATTCACAACTCCAGACTTCCTATAAAAATATGCATACAATTACATGCAGTACTCCAGTTGTGGCTAACCATTACAAATTGAAAGGCACTTCCTTGCTTAACACTCAAATGCCCCTCAAAATAAAAGGAGGCAAAAAGGTAAGGCCCATGTATTCTCATTACTAGATCTGTTCCTCTAATGTTAAATTTTTTCTTCCACTAACCTGCCTTGGGCTGTCCTGCCTGCTTCTAATCTGCCACCAACTGCCCCATCCTCCCACACCACTTAAATTTAGGGTAGGTAAAATAAATTTCCTGTATATAATTTTTGTTTGCACAAGTCCAGCATTGATTCCTGGGACAAATTATTTCCATCTCAAAACTCAGCCATTTGCCCTAACATTTTATCCTGTCATCTGTAACCGTATTGCTACGTTACTTTTTTTTTTACAAAAATTAGGAGTACACGGTATTAGAAGTCTCATGTGGCACTTGTTGAAAGTGTGAAAAATCTATACATGCCAAATTACTTTCAACAATTTTTCCTCAATGCAATCAAATATGGCCTATATTTTTATTACATCTATGCTGATTCCATTAACATTAATGGTTCAAATGAGATATTTGAAAGTTCAGCCACAAATTACAACTAGTTGCCATGTAAACTTCCTAGTTTTCTAGTTATTGATTAATGTAACTTTTGCCATCAAGTCCTTGGCAAATTCCTAGGCTTGAAAATTATTTGCTATCTCCCCTGCAACATTTTTCAGTATGCACAGCATTTTGCACATTCCCATTCCATGGATAGGACTAGAACACAAAGGGTGATGAATTGTCAACTAGCTGCTTACTTCCTGCACCTCCCACTGCTGCTCAAGAAAAAAAAAAATCAGTTGGTGGCTTTAGGCCATCATATCAGCAAGGCCACATATTCATAACTTTAAAAACTATTCCATTTGGATTTTATCCTCTTCTGGAACTGCCTGTCCCTTTAAAAAGATAGACATTAAAAAATTGCTACGGGGGATGTCAAGGGTCAAGTGGCGACCTTTGCAATTTCTACCCGGACTCAGAATTACTAACTCAAGTTTCCAAAAAGTTCCCAATTGAATTAATTATGGTGGGGTGTCCCCAGCCCCCTTTGAATGGGCATACCAAGACAAAACTGTGGAATTTAAACCACCTATTTGTTTGTGAACTTACCCAAAACACAATCTATGGACTCCATCTGTGCTTGAAACTTGGAGCAGCTGATCACAAGTAGGTGTGAATGGCCTCCATCCCTACCCCATTCTGTAGTGGCTTCTAACTTCAAATCATGCTGGGTGGACAGCAGAAGCATTGATCACATAGCCCACCTGATTGAAACCATCTTCAGCTAACCAAATCTTTCTTACTCCAAGCAGGAGAAAAACCAGTCTACAAACACCACAGCAAGAAAATAGCAAAGGTAGCAACACCTGTGCCTTAAGAGCTGGAGACCAACACCAAGGCCTCCAAATCTGTTCCTTCTCAAGTCCACCAATACAAAAAAACCTGACCTAATAAACACTACAATCAACTAACTTCATGACCTGCAGCAAATCCACCTCAGCGAGGACATCTGCAATGACATGGATATGCTACTTCATCTTTCTACATTTCAGTGAAAAAGAACCACTTCACCAGGCTGCACTAAAATGAGCCAATCACATGACTTAACTATTTTGTTTGTAACTTGTAAAAAAATGCATGATTGTCTTAAACTGATTTTTCCTCGAGTGTGCATGTGTGGTGAGTGAGAGATGTAGCATTAGATTTTTGGGATGAACCTGCGAATAAATAACACTTTATATGAGCCCATGAAAGCTTACTGCTGGCCATTCAATTAGGCCATATGCTCAGGGGTGAAGAAACACACATCAACCCTTTTTAAAAAAAATAAACACCAATTATGGATGGCTAGTAAGGGAATGAAACAGGAGTTTCAGCTTTCTCTTGTCCCTGTCCAAGGCAACGCTCACAATTACTTGACAAAAATCTGATGTACAAGTTGAAATGTAATGTAATATCTAATCACAGAATGCTTCAACCAACGGTTTGATATAGTATGGTGGACATGGAATTTGAATTTTGGCACATGGGATCAATGAAGCTGTCGCTAGGAAGTTCAATTTTTCCCCCATACTTCACCCTCAAGTTCAGTTGGTCAAATACAGGGATACTTAAACTCACCATCCTTGTATGAATTATTTTCCTCTCCTTCCCCAATATGTATTAATGCCAGTTATTTTTGAAAACAAAAAAGTAGGTCAGAGGCTTTTTGCACCTTCAGATTATTATTTTTTTTTACTGGTTTATCAAAGTTATAGAAACTCACCCTTACAGCATTGAGATCAAACATATCAATTAAAACAGAACATTTACAGAATCAAAGAAGGAGTGACATGCAGATCCTAATTCCTTTTATACAAGGAAGACTAGAGAACAACCTGGAAAACTAGGTACACAACCTTCATGCCTGCAAATATCATGGAACTGAAGAGGCAATAAATGTGCAAAATCCACTTAATCCCCACACTGATACAGCCAACATCAATATTATTTTTGCACTCAGTTCATTCAACTAAGATTAATCCTGCAGGACTTTGATCATTTTACTAGTGACAAAGTTAAATAACCACAGGGGAGAAAAAATTCTGGCAAATCGATGCAGGAAACATGGCCTGGTGTCTCAGATATGGAAAACATCTTGTATGAATGTGCAAGATACTGTGCTAATGTTACTAAACTTCGCACAAGGTGACTAAAGACAGGTGTTCACCCCTCACCCTATTCTCTACAAGTGTTAGAGGACCAACTGTAGTAGACCAACATAGAAAGTTAAACATGTGACAAAAGGTCCAATCCCAGTCCATTGGAAAGGACTATTAACAGTTGTGGATGAGGAGAAATTAGGTGGCGATCATGCTTCAAGAATGCATGAGCCTTGTTGTAGGAGGCGTGTGTAGAGGATAAGACTTTAAACACAAGGAAAAAGTCAACAAATATGAAAACAATGTAAAAGGTCTTCCCTAGAAAGCATACTCAGCCAATGCAACTCCCCTGCCCACCACCAGCTCCCCTCACCCACCCCCCTTCCAATGTTAATTAACAGTGTTCAAGTCGATTAAGAGATGTACTGCACTAATCATCTCCAAGAAAATCAATCTCGATGGCTGCAGTGGTGGGATGGTCAGACATTTGAAACGCAGTTTAAGTGAATTGGGGTAGAAAAATTCAGCCTTTCTGCTTTGCCAATAATGAGCAATTTTTTCCTTTTATATTAGAGTTAAAAAACAAAAAAAACTGAAGTTTTATGCACAAAATAATGATGAGTAACAACTACAAACTGTTAAGGGGTAGTTTCTCTTCCTTCTACACACCCAGTGACTAGTTTTCAGCACAAGGTAGCCAGGATCTTGGCTTTAGTCTCTGTTCCTTCACTTTTTGAAAAAAAAGCCTTTGGGATGTTTAATTTCTATTCTACATAGAAGAATCAGAGACAGTAAGCTTTGCTATCACAATGGCATCTAGCAATGTGAATTCTGCATAAGTAAATTGTGAAAAAATTGAGCAATTTCACAGCTTAAAAAAAACTTTGTAGCCATGCTCATATCCAAAGATAGGCATCTATTTATCCAACAGTTTGGTAAGGCATCTATTTATCCAACAGTTTGGTAAGGCATCTATTTATCCAACAGTTTGGTAGGGTAGTGGGGTGTGGGGG
The DNA here is from genome assembly GCF_017639515.1 of Carcharodon carcharias. NCBI lineage: Eukaryota > Metazoa > Chordata > Chondrichthyes > Lamniformes > Lamnidae > Carcharodon > Carcharodon carcharias. The sequence continues at coordinate 84,008,337 of NC_054474.1, read as the reverse complement.
GTGGGGTGGTGGGTGACTGTGGCAGTGATAGGCAGTGGGGAAAACAAAGTTCCAACTTTAACCAAAGTGCAATACATTACGAGTTACCACATCTGCATGTGGAACAATTAAGCATTGAATGGACAAAAGACGAGGCCCTCCTTCTCTCTCTCTTCTCTTCCCCATCTGCCATCCAAAAAGGAAAAGTTTACAGCTTGTATACTTTAAGAAAAATGTAGCGTAGAAGAAAAAAAAGTGCTGAATTTTTTAAAAATTAATTAAATAATCAGATACAAAATCCACAAATCAAACCACATCCCCATTCTCTTGCTTTGTATATAGCAAATCCTTCCTCTGTACTCCAGACTGAAGTCCATTCCTTCTCTCAGGAAGGTGTGTTGAATGTGCATTACCATGATGTCCAGTTAATACTGTGACTTTTCCTTAAATACCTGAGTAATTCAAAGGGGTCCTCATCTCCATTTGGAGAGAAATCAAAAGGATGAGATGGGAAGGGACTTCGATCAGGCATCTGTTAAAAAAAAGCAATATTTTGAGTAATTCAAAGAGTCTTAATTTCAAAGTAGAATTAAATCCTGTTTAGTAAATAACTAGTCATATTAAGTGATTTAACATTTACACACACACAAAATAAAGAAGGAATGATGTTAGGTGCAACCACTCACCCAAATATTTTAGGTGAATAGCAAACAATCGTTCATGTCCACAATTATAGTCAGTGCTGGCCTAATCAACCAGTGTTCCTGCAACCCAAGTAAAGCCAAGCATATTGGGTATGAAAAAGGAGGGAAGGTTTTGCAATGCTGTTGTACAGCTCAGTAGATTAGTGACAAACATCAGTACTCATTGTCCATCTCTTCACTGGATAGTTACTTGCAATATGAAGACTAAAGGACAGTTAGAGACAAGGCTTAGTATCAATTACTGATCTCCAATCACAAGACTGTCTTGCATCTGTTAATAGGTGGCATCTGTTCTCGTTCAGGGAAAAATCAGAAGTGTTCCATTTTCCACAAACACCAGAATTCATGGAAAGGCATGAGTTACATAGCATTTAAAATTCAGATACTCCAAGCTGCGAGAAGAGCTCATTGGGTAAATGGAAGTCAATGGAGAAAGCAAATGAAAATCATCCCAATGCTGATTAAGTACAAAAAAATAATTTCAATAAACCAGTTCCTGCATAATAACCAGGTCAGAGGTGGTAAAGCCTTTCGTGAGGATTGTTGGTTTTAGACTTGACAAAAAGCAAACAGTAGCACAAGGGTTTAGAATCATGGCTTGCTCTGTTTGTTGTGTCTCCATATTGTAATATGCAAACAGGGGAGAAAAGCTTTAAAGCATTGATGCCCAGTTGAAGAGATCCCCACAGTTCAGGTTGCAACTTTCACTTTCTTCTCAAGCTGCAGACACCTCTTGGGAGCATTTAAATACTCAATTACAGATGTAGGGGCCTGCTATATGAAATTAGTTAATATGTCAATACAAAGCAAATCATTTATAAAATCCCAAATCTTATCTTGTAAAAACACATACAACAGCAGTATCCATTTTATTAAAAAAAGTAATTATGCATAGCTTCTCCTTCCTGTAGTATTGACAGCTGACAAGAAAATCAATCAAATCAATCTTGAATGAATGCTTTTGGATTATATAAGAAATGGACACCATTTTCAGCAGACAACCCACTGAACTCACTTTGACCTAGAAGGCTATCCATCTGGAGGATGGAGAGAAGGGGATAGAAAGCCAGAGAGAAGGAAAATTGTGTAATAGGATTTAATTCAATTTAGAGTGATACAGATGATCATCTACTACAAATTCCTCCCTTTGATTCACCAGCAGCAGCCACCACGAATTCAACCATCTGGAATCCATATGCTAGGAGATTCAATCTCTAAATTGTTCTGCTAGGATGGAACCTACTTCCAACCGCTCTTTGAAACCCACCTTTTGGTCATCCTTCCCAATACTTCTCTTGGGGATCAGCATCCATTTGAGCCTTGAGTAGACTTTTGGTATTTTAAAAAAAATGTTAGAGATGCTGTGTAAGCACCACTTCAGTGTTGGATTCATTTTCAATGGCAAAGGTGAGATAATGGAACATCGGCTTACCGATGACAAGGAGTTGCTTGTAGTCATACTGGTGTAACACAGAGGACCAAACCACTGCTCCAGGGGTCTCTTTGCTTTGTCCATCCCATGCAAAGGAGTCCATATACCTATTCCAGGTCTGAAATGTTAGGTGTTAATTGTACCAGAGACACTTTACAGAAGAGAAAAACTGGAATACAAGTGACCAAATCACAACAAATTTCAGGTAACCCTTCCTTCTCCACCCATTCACATGAAAGACATTTCAGTTGCCAATTGAATATTTACTATTTAATTAGTTTAATTTATGTTGGCTCTGACTGTTTTATCAAGTGATGGTGCCATGCCTCAGCTGATCTATAAGTTAGTCAATCACTTGGGAGGAGGTACTCTCCAGTAGCTCACCCAAGTTGCAACCTATTTACAAGACTTAAGTAGCCAAACTACACATGGGTTACTATTAGAAAATTAAGCAGAGTCCAGAATAAGGGACACAAACTTAAATTGGATCTAGGCCATTCAGGAATGAAATCAAGAAGGCACTTCTTCAAAAAGGATCATGCAAGTATGGTAAACCACCCACCCCCTGCCAAGCAGGGGGACTACTGAAAATTTCAAAGGAAGATTGTCTAACAAAACTCAGTTACGAAACCAAGATAGGTAAAGGGAGTTAAGATACAGGTCAACCCTTGATCAGACTCAAGGATCTGAAAAACTCTTGTTCCTCTGCAAATTTGCTTTTAGTGTTATGCCAAGAAGGCATGAAAATTGGTTTCTTACATATTCTCTTGTTTATTTTTAAATGGACAATTGCTGGGCTGAAAACAGCCACAGCTAGTCACATACTGGTAGTTGTGTAAAATTCTGAACTGTTCCAACAGACAAAGGGTGAACTCAACCACCTTCTGGAATGTGACTTGTATTGTATGAACATTTCAGCCAAGCCAACACAAAGAACTAGTAGACAAGATGTCTGCACCAGCCAGCTCTGGACAAAGGCAGAGCTATTTGTGACTTTGTATCTTCAATGATGTGTAAATAGCTCCATAGTTACCTGTTCAAAATACAATGAGTTTTTAAGCAAGGGGCCTCATTAGCTGAATGGCTCAACCTGAAACCACCCTGTCATGTGACTGAGGCTTGAGCTGTTGGAATTGCTTTAATCACAGTTTTTGGATTCCATCTTCAGTCGGTTTAATCTCAAAGAGAAAACCAGACTCAGGGCTGGTAGCCTGCCTGTCTGCCATCTTCCATCAACAAGGCAGCAGCAGAAACAGTTCAGTCCAGGTTTAAGCTGCCTGGCCCTCATCTACATCGTTTTCTACAGGAATGTCTTTTGTACCAGTGCCTGTGACTGATGCGCCTCTACATGCTTCTCCTATTGTGGAAGTCAAGACTACTGGAAAAGTGGATCATGCCACATCAGCTTCAGCCTGCTAACCTCTGAGGGAATACACCAATGGACTTTTGATTCCCGACTCATGTGAAACAATTCTTATTTTATCTGCGCTCCTTGCCCTGTACCTCTTTCTTTCCCCTAACCCTCTTATTGTGTTAACGTACCAGAAGCTATATTGCAAATCCCCTTACTGTGAGGGTATAAAAATAAACTAACCCTATCTTGAGCTTGTTGTGGGGTTATTAGAGGATTGGATCACTTCAAAACTGAAGGGTTGGGGAAAATACAATGGCACTTGTAAAAAGAGTAAAATCAAAAATACCGCCTGTCCATAAACAGAAAGGAGAAATCAGGTCCATTTTAAGTTAAACCTCCTTCTGTCTAAGTCATCTAGCATAATTATAGCATTTTACGTACGCTGAATTCAGACCATCACCCTGCTCAAATGGTGGGTCCCATGCATGAAGTGCCTTTCTCCATAGCCTGATCTGCTTATCCCAGGAGCGTCGGCTGTATTTCTTGTACTTGTTAGGAGTTTGAGGGTGTATTCCTGGCACTCGGAGTCTCCTTTAAAAAAAAATTATCTTCACCCTTTTTGCCAGAAAGTGCAATGCTACCTGCAAAAGGCTTTTAAAATTCAAATGCAGGAGGATCAAAAAAGTACATATAGATTTTTGAATCAATATCTGTTTGGCATAAATTCGAAGTGTTTGTAAACAATCATGGGCAAGTAGTGAAAATTTGGTGCCATGCTTAGTTTTCAGGGGAGGAAAGTCAATAAAAATTAGCAATTTGGGGAAAGCCATATATTATCTTGGCTCATTATGATTTTCAAAATGTTCCTGATAGTAATAAAAAGCTAAGTGTTTCTGCCCCAGGATCATATACATGCAAGTGGAAGGTTGTTCTACAGATCCAGATAAAATTTTTAGAACAAAAATAAGAACAAACAGGGAAGGAGGTAAAAGAGGGGGTATCACAATATTGACCAAGGAATCAATTACAGCAGTAAGAAGGGATGACCCCTTAGAAGGTTCCTCAAATAAAGCCATATGGGTAGAACTGAAAAACAAAAAAGGAGCAGTCACATTGCTGGGAGTGTACTATAGCCCCCCCACACCCCCCGCCCCCCTCAAAAAAAGTCAGAAATAGAAGAGCAGATATGTAGGCAAATTTCAGAGAAGTGTAAAAATAATAGGATAGTAATAGCAGGGAATTTCAACTTCCAACATTGACTGGGTTAGTCATAGTGTGGTAAGTTTAGAAGGAGTGGAATTCTTAAAGTGCATCCGGGAGAGCTTTTAAAGCCAGTACATAAAAGGTCCTACAAGAGGGGGCAGTCCTGAACTTAATTTTTGGGAATGAAGCCAGGCAAGTGGTAGAGGTATCAGTGGGGGAGCATTTTGCAGATAGTGATCATCACACCATTAGATTCAAGGTTGTTATAGGAAAAGATAGAGATGGGCCAGAAATCAGAGTTCTAAAAATTGGGGGAAGGCTGATTTTAATAAATCAGATATGATTTGGCCAGAGTGGACTGGGAGTAGCTACTTTTAGGTAAATCTGTGTCAGAGCAGTGGGACTTATTAAAAGGAAGAAATAAGGAGAGTACAGGGCCAACATATTCCAGTAAAGACAAAGGGTGGGACCAACAAATCCAGGAAACCCTGGATGTTGAGGGATATATAGGATTGGATAGAGAAAAGGAGGCTTATGGCAAATACCAAGGGCTCAAAACAGCAGATGATGTAGAGTATAGAATGTATAGGGGGAAAAAAAACTTAAAAAAGGAAATTCGGAGAGTAAAAAGTAGGCATGAGAAAACATTGGATTTTTATTTATTTTACCTGCCAAATTTATTTTACAAGTACATTAAGAATAAGAGGATAACGAGGGGAAAAAAAGTAGGATCCATTGTGGACCATTGTGGTAATTTTTGTGGGGAGTCAGAAGATGTAGGTAGGGTTCTAAATGAATAAGCGAGAAAGATGACAAGGGTACGGAAATCAGGCAGAAGGACTATGATATAATTGAAGAAATTAGCATAGAAAGAGAGGAGGTTCTAAGTGGTCTGGCAGGTTTAAAAGTAGCTAAATCTCCAGGCCTGGATGAAGTGTACCCCAGGCTGTTGAGTGAGGCAAGGGAGGAGATAGCAGGGATGCTGGCAATAATTTTCAATACCTCTGGCCACAGGAGGGGTGCCAATGTGGTACCATTATTCAAGGAGGAAGGAAGAGATCAACCAGGGAATTACAGGCCAGTCAGTCTAACCTCAGTGGTGGGGAAACTTTTGGAAGCAATTCTGAGGGACAGATTTAATCTATACTTGGAGAGGCTGGGATTAATCAAGGAGAGTCAGCATGGTTTTGTTAAGGGGAGATCATGTCTGACCAATTTGACTGAATTTTTCAAACAGGTGACCAGGTGTGTAGATGAGGGCAATGCATTTGACGTAGTCTACTTGGACTTTAGTAAGGCTTTTGATAAAGTCCCACTTGGGAATATATATAGTAAATAGTGAGGATGAGCCTTAGATTACAGGAGTATATAGACATCTGGATTAAATTCCATTTACCACTGATCAGCCTAAGTGTGAGGTGATGCATTGGGGCAGATCAAAAAGGTGCAGGAATACATGGTGAGTGTTAGGACCCTGGGAAGTAATGAGGATCAGAGGGACCTTGGTGTGCAGGTCCACTGGTCCCTTAAGGTCGTGGGACAGGTAGATAAGGTAGAAGGCATTTGGGATACTTGCCCATTAGCCGAGGCATAGAATATAGGAGCAGGGAGGTTATACTGGAACTGTATAAAACACTGGTTAGGCCACAGGTAGAGTATTGTGTGCAGTTCTGGAATCCACATTATAGGAAGGAAAACAAATTATCAAAATGTACACTCACTGAAAGGTTGATAATCCCCATTTGTGGGAGAGGTCAAATTGCAATGCTACAAGTCATCCTCCTGCACTAATGTTTGTTACCATCCTGACCAACACATTCCACACCAGTAATCAGGACAATAGTCAAATTTCCACAAAATTGAAGTGCGACACATTGCCAAGTGGAAACAGTGTAGGATGATTACATAGCCAAATATCCAACACCTCCTTCACTCCAAGCACCCTTCAACTATTTTGGAAAAGAAAAACTTACTTTGGAACCTCTTGCTGGTATCTTGGATAGGCAGGGGTGTTCTTTCCATAATCTATCTGCTTTTGTCGCCTCCTCAGCACAGTTTCATCAGTTTCAATTTCTGTTGGTTTCCAGCATTCAGCTGGAGTGTCACAAGCCAGCGGTGTGAAGCTCCAATGTCTGTAGCTTCTGGGTGAAGAAAGTTAACAAAAAAGTGTTTGATCAGGTTCAGATTTTAAGTAACATTTTTACAAAACAAAAACAGAATTACCTGGAAAAACTCAGCAGGTCTGGCAGCATCGGCGGAGAAGAAAAGAGCTGACGTTTCGAGTCCTCCTGACGCTTCGACAGAGTTCTGTCGAAGGGTCATGAGGACTCGAAACGTCAGCTCTTTTCTTCTCCGCCGATGCTGCCAGACCTGCTGAGTTTTTCCAGGTAATTCTGTTTTTGTTTTGGATTTCCAGCATCCGCAGTTTTTTTGTTTTTAACATTTTTACAGTCTAGCATCATCCTGCTGGTTGACACTTCAATGTCTGATCTAATAGCATGTTCTGCAAAGAAAGAGTTTTTGCCCTGGATTAACTTATACCATGAATGACACTATTCTTAAGTAGCTCCGGAGACACATACTTCATACAACTCTGATGTTCTGCCCTTGATCAGGTGGCTCTTACCAATAAAACTCCAGCGCTGGTATTAAACTCAAATGTATGGTATACTGCTGGTATCTGCCAATAAACAAATTAATAATTTTGGAAGCACTAATGCAGCACCATAGTGTATTGGAGTGAACATGTTCATAAACCTAAGGCAGGTGCAGCCAGCTAGGTTGAGGAAGTAACAATTGATTTTCTCAGGGTGCAGACATTGCTGGTAAGGCCAATATTTATTGTTTATCCCCATTTGCAAGAAGTGGTGTGAGCCACCTTCTTGAATGTGCAAGTAGTTATTTGGTGCAACTGTGTTGCTTGCTGGGCCACTTAAGAACCAGCCACATTGCTGTGGGTCTGGAGTCACTCATAAGCCAGATCAGGCAAGGATGGCACACTTCCTTTCTTAAAAAAGGACATTAGTGGCCAGATGGGGTTTTTCATAAAAAATCTGGTAGTTTAATGGTTACCATTTTGGATAGTAATTTATTACAGATTAGTTCAGGCCCAAGGATTGCTAGTTCAGTAACAATCATAATGCCAATGTACCCTTGGTCACATGCTTCCCCATAAAGAAAGAGGAAATAGACAGTCACCCTTGTACCATTTGGTAACTAAAGTCATCATGGAGGCCTGCTAATGCAGTAAAGTAGTCTGAAGACAAACAGCAGCATTCCCAGGATTTAATTGTGACATGCTTTTATCCAACTCTTATTTAAGACAAGATGTCAGGTTCAGGAGCATCCCAATCCAAAACCAAAGGCCATTTCAACATTAAAATGTCCTATTCCTATTATGGCCTCCACCATTCAAGTTCAGAACGCTAAGGGAAAATGAGAAGTGTAACCTTTACATTTCTCTCCAAGAGAAAATAGGAAAACTAACTTTTTCTCCCAGCTCCATCTTGTGTTGGGTTCAGATTCTGTACCCACTCCAATGCTGGCTGTTGCAGGTGTATAGGCATCTTCCCTAATGGACATGAGAATTCAGATCGATTAATACTTTTCCATATAGTAATGACTTAGTTGAAACATGAGTAGCTTAAAGGATGGTCTCAACTAAATATTGAAATAAACATGTTAACATTTTTTTCTGACATTTGCAAGATATGATTTTTAAAATATTCTAGAAGGGTCAACTTACAGAATTTTACAGAGTCCTAACTTCTGAGATTGTCTTCACTGACAATTTTAGATCTAAAGGTCCAAGTTTTGCACCCAGGCCAAATGAATAACCTTTGTCAATTGTTGTATTTTCTTTTTACGCATACTGGAATTCTCTGACACCCATCTCAACTGCACCACCTTCTAAAGAAAATGGTGAACAGAACAACTTCAGAGTTCATTAACAAAAAAAAGGATACTATCCTTCTCAAATGGAAAACAACTTGCAAATATAGCACCTTGTCACCAACACAGGGCCAGAATTTTACACTGTTGTGGGCATGCACCTGATCCAGAATGTGAGATCATTCAAGACGATGTTGGCTACGTGTCCCTACATCATCACATTCACCCACAACATCATGGTTGGTGGGCGTGTACGGGAGTCAGAAGTGCACTTGCTGATACTTAAGCCCATTAAGGAGCCACTTGTCAGCAATTTTATGTGGCTCGTCCACTTTTACGATTGAAGGATGGGCCAAAAGATCTTCATGTTTTTACTACAAAAAAAACATCCAGGGTGTGATGATGTCTGGGGTCAAATAAAATAAAGAAAATGTTTGAGGGATGATCTGCTATGTAGTCTGCTGCCAGGTGCTTACATTTACAGTATTGTCAGTTTGTCAAGCGCTGCCTTGATGTCAAGGGCAGTCACTGTCACCTCAGGAGTTCAGTTCTTTTGTCCATGTTTGAACAAAGGCTGTAATTAAATTAGGAGCTTAGTGGCCCTGGCAGAGTCCAAACTGAGCGTCAGTGGGAGGGTTATTGCTAAGCAAATGCCACTTGATAGCACTGTTGATGACCCTTCCATCACTTTACTGATGATCAAGAGTAGGTTGATGGAGCAGTAATTAGCCGGGTTAGATTTGTCCTGCTTTTTGTGTACAGGACATACCTGAGCAATTTTCCACATAGCTGAGCTGATGCCAGTGTTGTAGATGTACTGGAAGCACTTGGTACTGAACAGCAATAGAATAGAGACAAAAACTTTTTGCTGGCTGAGTTCTTTTTAACTTTGGTTCAGCAAGATATCACATTACTACTTCTTTCTTTGTATTTCATAGAGTGTCATCCATAAGAGTACTTGCAGACTCATTTATCACAACATTCCATTAGTACTCTAACCTCTTCACTGCCCAATTAGTAGAATCAACATCTGGGACTGCTGCTGCACCAATGTTTCCAAAGTCCAACCATGGAATGTGAGCATCTGTGATAGGGAAACTGAAATACAAATTGTAAATATCAATAAACCATATACAATAAATTTGATAGGCAGGTAAATTTACATCATTGTTTAGGCAGGCAAATTCAGAAAGATTAATTGAAAACAATAAAGCCAGTACAGTAAACTTTTCACAAGATAAATCTTCCTGTACCAAAAAAGTACCTTCAAGCACAATTGAATAATTATATTTCAAAAATTAGCCAGCTTTATGACCACAGGCTGAGAACAAGCAATTTTGGGCTGTTGAATCATACATACTAGGAACTTGATTAAGACTACTTCAAATATGTCACCTGGCAATATTGCACCAGGAAGTGGTGGTTTTTAATTCAATCATTATGGGCTGGATTTGAATCTATGCCCAAGGAGTCCAAGGTCAGAGTGCCAAGGCTTGGCCTAAATAGCCAAGTGGTTATGGTACTGAGTTTGTAACCCCAAGATCACGAGTTCAAATCTCACAATGGCAAACTATGAAACAATGTAACTTCATCTGAAAAACCAGATGGAAACGTGTTTGTACTTGAAAGAGTTACAATCCCAATTTAGGTTTGGCCTAAATAGCCAAGCAGTTATGGTACTGGGTTTGTAACCCGAAGATCAAGAGGTCAGAGTGCCAAGACACCACTCAACTCATTGCATTTTTTAAAAAAAAATTAAAGCTTCATTTAACACAAGTATTACTTCAGGAGATGCCCAAGTCATCAATTTGCACCTTCAGAGATGTTGCAAAAACCCATTAAAATTTTTTACAGCTGTCCATGTGCAAACACCTTGAATGGCATAATTGGCAAAGGAGGCAAGCCACTTCATCAGCAATATGGAACAGCATATTCACAAACTGGTGCATAATAGAAAACTAAACCAAGTTGGAGTAAATTAATGTGCATTAAGCCAAACAATTTCAGCTGACACTACTTCCCATTGATTCTAACACCCTACAACACATTCTAGCAGATAACAGAATCAAGTCAGTTACATTTCTACTGCACCCACTAGGTGGCAGAAGTGACATTTAAAAAAAAAATCACTGACTAGCTTAGAAAGCTGCAGTGAAAAAAATTAGCAATCCACAAGTCAAACTCTCTAGAAAAAACAGAAGTAAACAAAGATAAAACATGCAGAACAAGATTTTACAACCATCAAAAGAAGAGGGCAACATCAGCTCACTCTTTACAAGACCACAAATAATTTGTACCAATCTTCCAAGGAGGTACTTAACCCCAAATAAAGGTTGAAGAGAATGAAGTCTCATTAAGTCAGACCCCAATTCCTGCAGGTAGTTAGTAACATTACAGAAGTCACCATTGATACTATACTAACTAGTTCTATTCCATAGATGACATTCCCAGCAACATTAGATTTATTTTGCATAAACTGCTTCATTATCCTGGCTCCACACTTATTGACATAGCCTTCAAATTCAGGTTTAACAAGATATCAAGTTATATTTCAAAGAGGCTTAATAACAAATAAAAATAAGAAACCAATTAAACCAGGCTTTTTCCAACCAATTTCAAACAAGAAAGTTAGCTGTTAAACACTATATAATTATAACCTGTTTGCATGTGACTTGTGACTATAAAGGCTAGCCTGCATTTTTTTTTTAACCCCACTCTCCTTTACTATTCATATTAAATCACAGCTGCCGTCTTTAAATACCACACCACCTAGAAGGGGTGGGCCTTGTCTCACAATTCAGCCTATTGGGCTGCTCCACAATACAAGAAAAGGGGTCATGAGATTGTTTGCTTCTCCCCAACAAATTTTATCAAAAAGACCTCATGATATAGTAAGCGTGGTCAGCACTTTGAAATAATATCAAATTAGTGACTGTTCTTTCAAAATGTACAGTTTGAGCAATTCAATTATACCTCATTAAATATTTAACACTTCCCAAAAGATATACAGAAAACATGGATGCTTTAATTACATTTTAAAACTAAAACTGCCATTGAAATACTGACTTTTTTTCACATCTTCCAGTTTTTAAAGCAAATTTCTGAACTGTGTCGGTGTTAAATTTAAAAAAGTAGATAACTTTGTGCTGCACAAATGCATACCGAGATGTCGTAAATATCTGAAATCCTAACTTACAAATGGCAACCAATCTGAGGAAGTTATGGACATTTAATCCGTTTTGCTATTTTAAAAGAACTACTAGAAATTAAACAAAAAGAAGTATATTTAATTGGAACTGTGCACACCTCTAATTCCTTCAGCCCACCAGTGGTGACCATGTCTTCAGTCAATTAGGCCCTAAACTCTGGGATTCCTCTTCTAAGCCTCCACACCTCATTCTCAACCTTTAAGATGCTTCTTAAAAATGACTTTTTGACCCTGTCCTAATGTCTCATTCTTTGGTCGAATTTCAATTCTTTTTGTCAGAATATGCCACAGTGAAGAGCCTTGGAACAATTTACTATCCTACAGGTGCTATATAAATGTAACTTGTTGGGATCATGAGATGGTAATACTGAAGATCTTTTTAGAGTTTTTCTCAAGAAAATGCAGTTTAGTTCATACTGCATTGTGGGGGTTATAGGTAATATGGGTCCACATGAGGGAAGAAGTTTCAAGACTCGCTTTGTCATGAGAGGCAGCCATTACATACTCGTAAAACGTACTTGTATATTATCAATGTTTTCTCTCATTAGACATCCCCCTAGCACTTCTGTAGGCAATTAGCTGGGTTCCACAAGAAAAGGATTAACTCTCCCAGTTTTCCTTCCTTTCTGATGTCATGTCTGACCTCTGATACCTCCACACAGCAATCATTGGAGCAGAGGTACAGGAAGACAGGGCACTTGGGCAGGTGGGTCAGGTGATGGGGGGCATTCAGGGATACAGAGAGACACCAAGGACTACGGTTAGTTGATGAGAGATAGAAATTTGATCATGTCAGGCCTGATGATCTGGCATCTGCAAATGTTAATGCTTTTATCTTATGAAGATTATCTCCTATGTCGTGCAGTATCTTTGCTCTGGGTTTGCACCAGCAGCTGTTGTGGGGGAAGGTCTGAGAGCCAGGTGGCCTGGGGAGATTGGGAGACTGGGGATTGGGTTGAGAGGAGCAAGGGAATGGGGATTTGGAGAGAAAGAGAGAGACCAATGGAGTTCTTGCAGGGGAGAGAGGGAATTCAGGGATGGAGGCTTGGAGAGAAAAACAGTGAAGGACCAGGTTTTGGGTAGGGGGATGGGAGTCAAATGGTAGGCGAGAATGACTGAAGGTTGTGGTGATTGGGACTCAGGTGGATGGAAAAGATTGGGGAATGGGGTGGATGTGGGGTCCAGAATTTCCTGCAGAGATGGGAGCAATAGCAGCGATGTGGTAAGTGGAGTGGTGCCAAGAGGCGTGCAGCTAGTAAAGGGTGAGTGAAACCTGGGGTGCTTACTGTAGGTAAATAATGAAAATTGTTTCCTCTGCTGGGTGAAGATATAGATTGAGGATTCTCCTTGGAAAAACCAAGGGGAAAGGGAGAATGAAAATTGTTGAATTGAGGGCAATTGGACCATGAAATGTTTTACTGCAAGTGTTTTCTGAGGCAGAGACTAGAACATCATTTAAAAGAAATAGTATAAGTATTTGAAAAATAGGAATATGATAGGATCTGGAGGGAGTAGAATTACAGGAGAGGTCACCATCTCAGACAAAGGCAGAGTGGGGCTGAATGGCCTCCTTCAGTACTGTAATTTCTATAATTTATGAAACCTCTCCTTTTTTTAAGCATGAGACCAGGGAATGGTTTAGAAATATTGGTCCTGAACTGAGTTTAGGACAATGTGCCCCAAACAACAAGCCCACTGTACCATCTCTCAGTTTGACCCAGGTCAGATTGTTTCAGAGATAAAAACAAAAATCTGCGGATGCTGGAAATCCAAAACAAAAACAGAATTACCTGGAAAAACTCAGCAGGTCTGGCTTTGGATTTCCAGCATCCGCAGTTTTTTGTTTTTATCTTATTGACTGAAGTTCTGTTGAAGAGTCATACAGACTCGAAACATTAACTCTTTTCTTCTCCGCCGATGCTGCCAGACCTGCTGAGTTTTTCCAGGTAATTCTGTTTTTGTTTCAGATTGTCTTAGCTAGTTTTGACAAGCCCTTGTACAGATCGGCTCTGACTGATGCTCCTAGGTTGTTACCTTCAGACAGAACATGAATCAAAACCAGAGTCCAAGAAGATTGGATGTGTGATGGGGTCCATTAAAAGTTGCATCGACAGAGCAGCCTGACCACACCTTGTGCGATGGCTGTAGTTGCAGGTGGAATATCAGAGGGTAATGGAATATTGTTATTTGTAGTTAGGATACAGTACACCTAGTACTACCAGTTACATATAAACCATCAATCAATTATTGTATTACTGTTGGTAATGAGAATCTGAGTGCTATCACTTAGTATTATTGATTATCGGTGCAATTTCAGTGAGCTTCTGTTAGTTACTGAGGGAATCAAAGGTCCTCTTACCTCTGATTTTTCCTCTGCAAATCCCTTCCCCTACCTTCAGTTTCCTTTCCTTCCCTAATCATGGATGGTCTCCTGGTTCTCAGAACTTCCCACACAACAGCTGCTGGTGCAAAGCCTTGAGCAAAGATGCTGCGCGACATAGATGATATTCTTTATAAGATAAAAGCAATAATATCTGCAGATGCTGTATCAACAGGCCTGACATGATCAAATTTCCAGGAACACCTCCAATCAGAGTTGCTAACCTTACTCTCAGGTCAGGTATAGCATACCCAGACACGGAATAAAGCTCCATCTACTCTGGCCCAACAATGTCCCTCAACATCTAACTCAGAAGAGTATCTTGCCAATTGAACAGTACACAATTTTTCTATTTCTACACACACAATATTCTGCAGTTTTTTCATTTGAAATTGCAAATTTGTGCCAAATTACAGACAGTTTTATGCTATAGGCTAATTCTCATGAGGGAACGGCTTGAGATAACCCAACTCATTTCACACAGGACTATTGCAGCCTTCAGACACCGAGATGTCACACATGAGGTCCCTTTGAATCCAATCACAACAAGGACTTTAAAAGTCAGCTGCAGTTAAATTCCATACCAACCAACCTAAGTTGGTTGATGATGTTTGACCAGTTGTCTCTAAGGTTATAGGCTTGAGAGTGGAACCCAGCCATATAAATCGAGTTTATACATGTGCTGCTATTTATTCTCCTCTTCACCTATTGTTAAATAAATTCACTTGATATTTGAAGTCTAAAACAAGGTCTGATGTTTTGCTGTCTGCTGCCTTTTTGTAGATGAGAGAAAAATCTTGTGGTGACACAGGGTAATTCCAGTAACTAAATTAAATAATGGAAAGCTTTATTGTTTGCTCTTCTGAGCTCATTACTAAAAGCTTACATAAGTATCAGTGAAGATGGTCACAAAGTCACAGGGAGTCACAAATCATAGAATAGTATAGTACAAAAGGAGGCTATTTGATCCATCAAGACCGATGGCTCTTTCACAAACTAATCCATTTAGTCCCACTCAGTGGCACTTTCCCCACATCCCTGCAGTTTTTTTCCTTTCAAGTAATTATCCAAATGCTTTTTGAAGGCTACAATTCAATCGGTATCCATCCCCCTATCAGGTAGTGCATTCCAAATTCTAACCACTCGCTTCGTAAAAATATTTTTCTTCATGAAGCCACTTGTACTTTTGCCAATCTCCTTAAATCTCTGGTTGTCAACCCTTCAGCCACTGGAAGCTGTTTCTGTTTATTTACTCTATCTAAACCAGCCTCATCCAACCCATGGCCACAATGCCTCTGATGCTTCTGTATCCAGCCCCTGGAGCAAGTGTTCAAACTACGGGTAAGTTCAATTAGAGTCTGCAAGGAGCTGCCCCTTCAATCAGAGGCTGGTTCTCTCCTGTTTTTGCTGGTGATAGGCTCACTGGTGATAGACTCACTGGTGGTAGACTCACTAATGAGCCTATCACAGCAAAATGGTACAGAAGGTTTAATAGTTAACCCTGCTGCTTTTAATGGTCATTTTTATTAATTACTTTTTTTTAAATTATCAATTTATTGCTTTGACATCAATTTTTAAAAATTCCCGTTTAACATTGTGCCAAAGCTTAACTTGCCAAAATTCGCTTGTTGGCCCCTTGAGTGAGAAAAAAATTGAAATCTGGCTCCGCATGTGAAAAGTTTGGACAAGCCTGATCTAAACTGTTCATGATTTAAACAGCTATATCAAATCTCCTCTTACCCTTTCCAGCTCTAAGGGGAAAAATCCCTGCTTCAACACTATATCATGTAACAGTAATTTCTCAATCCTGGAACCATTCTAGTAAATCTCTTTGTACCCTCTCTGAAGCCTTAAGTTAATGCTTTGAGTCAAATATGACTCTTCTTCAGAACGTCTTCTGAAGAAGAAGAAGAGTCATATTTGATTCGAAATGTGGACTGGAATTTTCTGTCTCCGCTGTGGAAACTGCAGCAAGCCAACCAAAAGTCTATTGACTTTGGCGGGACCAGACGATCCCGCTGGTAGGCGGGACTGGAAGATCCTACCCGTTAACTCTGTTTCTCTCCCAACAAATGCTGCGGAAATGCAGAGTACTTTCAGCACTTTTTGTTCTTATTTCAAATTTCCAGCATCTGCAGTATTTTGCTTTTATTGCTATTCTCCAACTATATAGATAAAAACAAAAAAACTGCGGATGCTGGAAATCCAAAACAAAAACAGAAT
Source organism: Carcharodon carcharias (assembly GCF_017639515.1). Taxonomy (NCBI): domain Eukaryota; kingdom Metazoa; phylum Chordata; class Chondrichthyes; order Lamniformes; family Lamnidae; genus Carcharodon; species Carcharodon carcharias. The sequence continues at coordinate 83,991,963 of NC_054474.1, read as the reverse complement.
TACCTGGAAAAACTCAGCAGGTCTGGCAGCATCGGCGGAGAAGAAAAGAGTTGACGTTTCGAGTCCTCATGACCCTTCGACAGAACTTGAGTTCGAGTCCAGGAAAGACTCGAACTCAAGTTCTGTCGAAGGGTCATGAGGACTCGAAACGTCAACTCTTTTCTTCTCCGCCGATGCTGCCAGACCTGCTGAGTTTTTCCAGGTAATTCTGTTTTTGTCTCCAACTATATATGCTAGCTGGTACAATTTTAGAAGAAGAGAGAGACCTGTGGGTGTGTATGCAGAAATATTTGAAGGTGGCAGGACAGGTTAATAAAGCAGCTCATAAGGCATTTGGGAAAGGAGTCATAGAAAAAGCCAGGAAATTACATTAAACCCATATAAAACACCAGTTCAATTCCAACTGGAGTATTGTGTTCATTCTAGGAATCAAACATTATGTGAAGTCTTTGGAGAGGGTACAGAAGAGAGTTAATAGAATGGTTTCAGGGTTGATGGAATACAGTTAGATGGATAGGGTGAGACAAGCTGGGGTTGTTCTCCTTAAGCAGAAAAAGGTAAGATATATAGCTTATGAGGAAATAATGAGTCACTGCTTGAAAGACTGTGATGTAGTCATTACAAGTTTAGTGAATGATAATTGATTACCAGAAAACAAGATCAGTAGAACAAACTACTTAATTACATAACCATATTACAATGTTAAATATGTTTCCATACTTAATCAGCTTTGGTTCAGCTTCCTTATCTTATTCCAAACCACCTGTCCTGACTATCAAACTAACTATTTTAAGTATTTTGGGGTCCTGCCATTTTGCTTCTTTTTATCCCCTTTCTCTTAATGGCATTGACTCTTTCTTGGATTAAAAAATTCCTCTGGGCCCTTTGTTATTTATGCAAGTAGTTAATTAATTTTAACTGCCCAATCCTCTCCCGCCCATCATGATGGGCTAACATCCGGCCCTTGATTTCCACGAGGTTATGCATCTTGGGAATTCCAAAGCTGTTGTTTTGTTGCTAAGGGAATTCTAGACCATGTGTAACCCCAGGATGCCATTTAATCCTATAGTCAATTTTTCTACTGTATAACAAATGATTGTTCGAAATGGAAGAAAGTTGAACAGAGCTGATAAGATTCATTACCAATACAGTGAAACAACTTAGGGCCAACAGGGTATTGGCGTGTATTTATAGGACAATTGAGTGTAAGACAAAAACAAACAGTTTTGTCCTTGTACAAGGCCTTGGTCAGGCCTCAGTTTCCAGTTTTGGCCCCCAAATGTGGTGGTGATATGCAGACTTTGGAAATGCTGCTGAGGAGGACCAAAAGATTAATTTCTAGTCTGAAACATCTTGTTTATCAAGATAGGCTAAAAGTGACTGTATGTTGGAGAGAAACGTAGACTTAAAGCTGATTTGATTGAGGTTTATAACATGATAAAGATAATAGGCTGTGTTTGAGTAGACAATTGTTTGGATTAAATGGTTAACGAGGACATGAGATCACAGTTTTAAGCTGAACATGGCCAGATCTAGTTTGGATGTCAAGAGGTGGTTCTTTCCTGAGAATAGTGAACCTCTGGAAAAGGCTGCTGGCTTGTGGTGGACACTAATTCATTGAATTCCTTCAAGCGAGAGCTAGTCCTGTTTCTGGCTGGGATCATTCAATCACTGCATTAAATTACCAAAGCCAGAATGATCTTGATTAGTTCTGATCACCTTAGGGGTTTGAATAGCAATTTTCCATATTTTATCCCCATAGAGTATGTTTTTTTTTGCCTCTTCTATGTAATCAATTCTGTATCAGGTAGGGTGGTGAGTGTATATTGTGAGGGGCAGTCTCGATGGGTGCAAAAGTGTCTTCCCATGACTTTTGGAATGTTTGTATAAATTACTTGGCATGGCATACATCTCCATTGTATATCCTCCTGCTCTTCATTCCTCCATAAATAATGTTTGTTTCTTGGTCCACCATTGACTTCTACGCTTTCAGCCACAATCCCCAGAACTCCTCATTAAGATCCCTCCATCTTGCCAACTCCCTCCCTGCTTTCAGAAAGCTCCTCAAATTTCTTTTTTTTTGGTTTTTCTTACAACCCAGTAACATCTTACTACAATTGGGAAGAATCATGGCTAGAGATTCTGATGTTTCCTTGAAACATTTATAGCCACACTTCCACTTCAAAAGGCAAACTCATAAGTGGGAAAAGTATATTTTGCTGCTTTCTTCCCTTACTCCTACTTCAGCTCCCAGTTGCCCTCAATCTGCTACCCGGTCTACCTCAGACTCTTCTCTGTGTAGTTTCTTGCTGCCCCACCCTATCCAAACTCACTACATCCATTAGATCCAATTCCTGCTCCCCCAATACTCTCCCCATTTAATTACTGACTGCCCTACTAGTCCCCATGCTAGCTGACATTGACAGTAGCTTTCTTTTCTCAGGTATTTTTCAGTTCCCCTTCAAAACTACTGTTATTATTGCCCTCCTCAAAAGAAACACCTATGCTGCTATCTCCCAATTGCTAATCTTCCTTTCCTCTCTAAGGCCATCAAATATGTTGCCTGGCAGATTGGTGCCCCCACTCTGCTGAAACTCCTGTTTAATTCTGTTCCGCTTCCTTTCTGACTTTCTCCCACAAAACTAAAAAGGCCTCAACCAAAGCCACACATTATATCCTCTATGACTGTAATATGTTATGCACCCTTGTCTTCCCGGAGCTTTTGGCAATAGTTTGGTTCTTCCTGTAAGAGTTGATTTTGGGGGTCGCAGATTATTGGAAAAAGGGGGTCAGGCTCATAAGGGATTTTAAAGTAGTTTGTTAAGGAGCAACAGTTTAAATGTAATGCATAAATTAACTAGACAGAACAAACATATGGCCCATGACAGTTGAGAGCGGTTTACTGGTCTCGATGGATGAATGGACGGGTGACGCAGACTTACTGATGGTCTCTATAGCCAGTGGCTGAGGTGGTGGCAGCGTCTTCTACTTTTTAACTGAAGTGTTAGGGAGTTCTTCCTCTGTCTTCTTCTGTCTGATGAAGCCTGCAGCCAACATATTTCACTTCGAAAAACTCCTTTCTGTCCAAAGCGATTTTGTTTCTGATGAGCCTGTTTTTAACCGTTTCTCAAATTTATCTTTATGTATGGATCATGAGATCCAACATTATCAGGAATGTCTGTGCTAGAGACATGTTGCAGAGATAACTGGCCTGTCCAGTGTTTTTCAGCCAGCAAGTTGCGGTGGGAGTTTTCTTCACAAGATTTCTACAACAATCTATAAATTTCTCAAGATTTTATAGTTATTATACAGCGATTTCTTACATTCTCCCACATTTCTCTTTGAACACTTAATGTAGGATTGTGCTTGCCTGATTTCACTCCTAATGCAGCCAGTAGATCCCCAGTATTGGCTCCCTTTCCAACTCTGCACTGTGATTTCTGACAATCTATCTTAACTGTTTCTCTCTCCACAGATGCTGCTGGACCAGCTGAGTATTTCCAGCATCGTGCTCCAGAACTTGTCACGCCCCTAGCCAAGCTGTTCCAGTACAGCTACAATACTGGCATCTACCTGGCTATGTGGAAAATTGCCCAAGTATGTCCTGTACACAAAAAGCAGGACAAATCCAACCCGGCCAATTACTTTTCCATTAGTCTACTCTCGATCATTAGTAAAGAAATGGAAAGGACCATTAACAGTGCTGTCAAGCAGCTGCTTAGCAAAAACCTGCTCACTGACGCCCAGTTTGGGTTCCGCCAGGGGCACTCAGCTCGTGACCTCACTACAACCTTGGTTCAAACATGGACAAAAGAGCTGAACTCCTGAGGTGAGATGAGTGTGACTGCCCTTGACATCAAGGTGCATTTGACCAAGTGTGGCATCAAGGAGCCCTAGCAAAACTGGAGTCAATGGGAATCAGAGGGAAAACTCTCTGCTTGTTGGAGTCATACCTAGCACAAAGAAAGATGGTTGTGGTTGTTGGAGGTCAGAGATCTCAGCTCCAGGACATCACTGCAGGATTTCCTCAGGGTAGTGTCCTCGGGCCAACCATCTTCAGCTGCTTCATCAGTGACCTTCCCTCCATAATAAGGACAGAAGTGGGGAGGTTCGCTGATGATTACACAATGTTCAGCACCATTCACGACTCCTCGGATACTGAAGCAGTCCATGTCCAAATGCAGCAAGACCTGGATGATATCCAGGCTTGGGCTGACAAGTGGCAAGTAACATTCGTGCCACACAAGTGCCAGGCAATGACCATCTCCAACAAGAGAGAATCTAACCATTGCCCCTTGATGTTCAATGGCATTACCATCATTGAATCCCCCACTATCAACATCCTGGGGGTTACCATTAACCAGAAACGGAACTGGACTAGCCATAACCATACTGTGTCTACAAGAGCAGGTCAGAGGCTAGGAATCATGCGACGAGTAACTCACCTCCTGACTCCCCAAAGCCTGCCCACCATCTACAAGGCACAAGATAGGAGTGTGATGGGATACTCTCCCCTTGCCTGGATGAGTGCAGTTCCCACAACATTCAAGAAGCTTGACACCATCCAGGACAAAGCATCCCACTTGATTGGTACCCCATCCACAAACATTCACTCCTTCCACCACTAACGCACAGTAGCAGCAGTGTCTACCATCTACAAGATGCACTGCACGGGATTCACCAAGGCTTCTTAGACATATCTTCCAAACTCATGACCGCTACCATCTAGAAGGGCAAGGGCAGCAGATAGATCGGAACACCACTACCTGGAAGTTTCCCTCCAAGTCACTCACCACCCTGACTTGGAAATACATCACCGTTCCTTCACTGTCGCTGGGTCAAAATCCTGGAACAAACCAACAGCACTGTTGGTGTACCTATACCACATGGACTGCAGCAATTCAAGAAGGCAGCCCACCATCACCTTCTCAAGGGCTACTAGGGATGAGCAATAAATGCTGGCCCAGCCAGTGAAGCTCACATCCCGCGAATGAATAAAAAAAATCCTGCTTTTGTTTCTTTTTCCTTGCTAATCTTCCATCTTCCATACATTCCAAATTATCCAAATGTTTCCATGTGTATCCTTTCCCAGACTAAATCCTGCTTGATCATCACAGAGATTTTTAAATTCAAAATCCTGGTCCTCATCTATAAATCCTTTCATTGTATTTCTGCACCAATCTCTTTTATCTCCAGCAGCCCCATTCCCCTCCCAGGTCCTTCTTTAATTTGATTCCAGCCTTCTGTGTTTCTCCACTGCCTTTGGCCCAATGTTTGAAATAGAGCTTTCAATTGAACTCTCCCTCTCCGTGTTCAAAAACCTTTCAAAATCTTCCGTTGAACTTTCCTCACTCTACCAAATCTCTTTACTCCTTGCTCAGCGTCCATTCTTCTTACACCTATTTAAAAAGAATTTTGGGATGTTTATAAAAAGAACTTCTGGTTATCTGGTTTATCTGGTTGATAAACTTACATTTTAGAAAATTTTAAACAACCAACTCATAACGTATGTAGTCCAATCTTGTACAGGTTGTGGTAGACCATCGAGTCCATGCTGGCTTCTCACAGAGCGATCCAGTCAATCCCTCCCCTGCTCTTTCTCTGTAGCTCTGTGAGTTTATTTATCTTAGGTGCCCATTTAATTTCCTTTTGAAAAAATTAATTGTTCACACTTCAACCACCCTCACGTTCCAGGTCATTACCACTTGCTGCGTCAAAACGTTCTTCCTCACATTCCCCCTGCACTTCTTGGCCCAAATCTGAAATCTGTGTGCTCTAGTCCTTCTACCGTCAGCTAATGGGAAGAACTTTTCCCTGTCTGCCTTATCTAAGCCTGTCACAACCTTGTGCGCCTCTATCAAATCTCCCCTCAACCCCCTTTTCTCCAAGGAAAAAACAGCTCCAGCCTTTCTATCCTAACCTTGTAACTAAAATCTCCAATGCCTGGTATCATTCTGGTAAATGCACATTCTGCACTCTCTCAAGGACCTTCAAATTTTTCCTAAAGTATGGTGAACAGAATTGGACCCATTGCTGTTTGGTGGCATTTTGTTGGTGCATGAGGTGTTGCTCAGTTGGTAGCACTCTAGTCACTGCATCTGAAGGTTGTGGATTTAATTCCTATTCTAGGCTGACACTTGATTGCATTGCTGAATGGGTTCCATCTTGCTGTCTTTTTGGTGAGATATTAAAGCCTTATCTGCTCTCTCAGATGGACATAAACAATCTCATGGTGCTATTTTGAAGAGCAGGGGAGTTATTTCCAGTGTCCTGTCAAATATTTATCCCTCAGTTAGCATGTCAAAAAGCATCCTTGATCATTTTCACACTGCCATTTGTGAGTGTGCTGTTTACAAATTAGCTGATGTTTTTATTACATTACAACAGTGACTACCCTGTAAAAAATATTACATTGGTTGCAAAGTGCTTTGCAACATACTGGAGTCGTGAAAGGTGAGGTATGTGTGGCACAGACTGAGCTGTTGAGCAGCCTGCTTTGGGATTTCGCTAGATGTCAGTGCAACTTTTTATTTGAATAAGCCCTCTGTCTACACCTGTTGCAGTATAACTTTTTGGAATGGAATTATTCTTGTTTTGTTCATTGTAATGTAGAATTAAGCACTTTGTCTCAGATCACACTTTATGAAGGATGTGAAGGCTTTAGAGAGGGTGCAGAAAAGATTTACGAGAATTGTTCTGGGAATGAGAGACTTCAGCTATGTGGATTTCTTTTTATTCTTTCATGGGGTGTGGGGGTCGCTGGCAAGGCCAGCCTTTGTTGTCCATCACTAATTGCCCTTGAACTGAGTGGCTTGCTCGGCCATTTCAGAGGGCAGTCAACAATATTGCTGTGGGTCTGGAGTCACATGTAGGAGAGACTGGGTAAGGATGGCAGATTTTATTCCCTGAAGGACATCAATGAACCAGATGTGTTTTTGCGACAATCGATAATGGTAATATGGTCACCATTACTGAGACTAGATTTTAATTCCAGATTTTCATTAATTGAACTTTAGATCCTACCAGATTGCGGCTGTTCTCTTTGGAGAAGAGAAGGTTGAGAGGAGAATTGTTAGAGGTGTTCAAAATCATGAAGGATTGGGACAGATCAGGAGAAACTGTTGTGATTGGTGGAAGGGTCACTAGCCAGAGGACACTGATATAAGGTGATTGGCAAGAGAGCCAAAGGCAACATGGGTGAAACTTTTCTATGCAGTGTGTGGTTAGAATCTGGAATGTGCTGCTTAAGAGCGTGATGAAGGCAGATTTAATCATTGTTTTCAAAAGGAATTGACCTGAAAAGAAAATAAATTGCTAGGCTATGGGGAAAAGGCAGGGGAGTGATATCAGCCATGTAGCTCTTACAGATAGGGCTGCCAACTGTAATTAAATGCATTCCTGGAGGTTTCATCATATGACATGCACCATGCACCAGCCATTAGTCGGTCAGCACGTCCATCCTTGTGACAGACTGCCTTCCTACGCAAATTGGAAAGCAATAAGGTATTTCAGCTCTTTCCTGGACTCGAACTCAAGTTCTGTCGAAGGGTCATGACGACTCGAAACGTCAACTCTTTTCTTCTCCGCCGATGCTGCCAGACCTGCTGAGTTTTTCCAGGTAATTCTGTTTTTGTTAAGGTACATTACCTAACTGGATGACGCTTGACTGTAAGCCAAACAGCGTTTTTTTATTACCATTTTTGATATTTTTATATCTGGTCAAGAGAAATGTTCAAAGAAAATGACAACAAAAAAAATCTCTTTGAATGTCCTGATGATTTTTCTCCAGGTCCACATACAACAGTGTCCTGGAGATTGATCTTCAATTCTTGGAGACTCCAGGCCAATCCTGGAAGATTGGCAACCCTGTTTACAGAGAACTGACACAGCACGACGGGCCAAACGGCCTCCTTCTGCACTGTAACCGTTCCATGACTGTGCTTCCCGCACCACCCCTCATATGCCTACACTACATCACTGCAGCTCTGAAGAAGGTCCATACGGACTCGAAACGTTCACTCTGTTTCTCTCTCCACAGACGCTGTCAGAGTTTTGCCGACATTTTCTGGTTTTCTTCCACATCATTGCATGAGTTTTTAATTTCACATCTGTTACATTTATATTTTTTGAAGAATATTTTAACAGAGAGTGAAGTTTGAGAGAAAATATAATAGAAAATCACCAAACTGCATTCAAATGCTAATTTAAACCGTCTCCGACCCAGTTCACTTTAAGGGAAGCTGTGGCTTGATTGGCACTCGCGTTATCCAATCATGCAGCCCGAGACCTTCGGCCCATCAATGGCCAATCAGCGCGTCCGAGAGGTGGGTTCTCAGTCTCCGTGACGCAACATGTGACAAGAGCCTGATTGGTTGCGTCCAAAAGCAGGGATGCCATTGGCGGATGGAATAACCGTGTCATTGCGGCAGATTTAAAATCCATTTGGAGCCGGAAGTGGGGAAACAGGGGCTGTGTAGCATGGGAATGAATCTAGATACTGTGTCAGAGGGAGAGAGTAAACCCTGGCTAAGAGAGGCAGAGACTGACTTTCTATACTGAATTCGACTAAGTGGGAGAGTGAGAGATTTTTTAGTACTGGGTGGTAGGGTAAGAATGAAAGAGGCACCGTATACTGTGGAGTGAGTGAGAGAGAGAGGAAAGAGACTAGATTCCGTATACTGGGAGTTAGTTAGTGAGTGAGAGAATGAGAAAGAAAGACATTGAACCTTTATACTGGGAGTTAGAGTGAGAGAGAAAACAAGAGTGAATAGACCCTGTGTATTGGGAGTGAGAGAGAGAGAGTAGATCCTGTATACTAGGAGTTAGAGTGAGAGAGAAAGATAGATAGATTAGGCCATGTATATTGGGAGTGAGAAAGAGAGATGAGACCCTGTATACTGTGAGTTTGAGTGAGAAAACATCAGAGATTAGATCCTGTATGCTGGGAGTTAGGGAGAGAGAAAGATAGATTAGACCCTGTATATTGGGAGTCAGGATGTTTGAGAGAGAGAGACAATAGATCCTGTTTACTGAGAATTAGAAAGAGAGAGAGGACTCTGTTTCCTTGGAATTGGGTTGAGAGAGAGAGAAGGAAAAAGACCCTGGGTGTTGGAAGTTGCGATTGGAAAACGAGAGACCAGATCCTCTACTGGGAATTGGGAGAAGACATAAATGAAACTTTTCCACCTTTAGGAATAGGTGTGTGAGAGAGGGAAAAAAATCTCTCCCTGTATTTGGTAGTGGACAAGTGGAAGCAACAGCAAATCTTTTCCAAGTGCTGGTTGGAGGCTATTTAGAATAATAGGCAATAACCCTAGGCAGTTCCAAGCTTTGCCAGCTTGGCTTGGGTTTGGTGAATTATAGGTTTGGTGAAGGCATGCCACCTGCCTGACCAGTTTGAGTCAGAAAGAAATCTATGGACCTGTAACCTAAATGCAACCTTGACATTTGACAGCACTCTACTTCTCAAATCTGAAGAGGTAAGTGATCATATGTTGAGAATCCAGTGTTTGTGTAGTTCTATTTTGAACACTTTTTGAAAGAGATTTGAACTGACTGTATTGGTATCCAGTGCATTGGAACATCAGTGCCTGGTTTTATGATAAGGGGTTGCAGATTCAAATGGTCCCTTGCAGCTGTTGTCCATGCTCATCATTCATCGCAAAATATTTGTTTTCGTCCTGCAAATACAGTTTTATTTTAGGTTATCTGAACTACCCATATTTTGGACTGTTCTTTCCTGTCTGTGCCTGACTCTACCATTGTCCATTAGTTCACATGACCTTATCTGTTTTTATACATTAATAGCTGCTTGACTGGTGAATCTTCCAATCTAACATGTTGGTGACCATATAAATAGCCCAATAATTCCAATGGAGCCTCTACAGTTTTTTAATGACCCAATAACTTGGTGTCTCTTGTACAGTTCCAAACCAGGTTGTTGTTTACTCATGACCTGCCATCTTTTTCACCCCCATTAGCAATTAATGAAAGTAGTTGTTTTAGATTTAATCTAGGTTTTAACATGTAATGTTTAAAAAAAAGCTAGCTCAGTACCTAATGACCTTGTAACACCTTGTCTGCCAGTGTGTGATTGCTATATATTAAATTAAGTTACTTTTGTTTTGCCAGCAGTGCATGCTTCTCTTTATCCTGCAGTATGTCATATGTAAGTGCACAACGGTATTGCAAGTTTTAGAAGTTGGAATGGATAGTACAAGCTAGCCCCAAGCCCTAAGATCAAGTACATTGTCGAAAGAGTCCAAACTTGTACCAGGCATGTGTTCAAAGTGGTTACATTTTATGAAGTGAGTATGACTGTGGGATGCTGCATTTGTTGTTGTCACTACACAAGAGTCATACTTTGATCCCACAACTAGATGCCAGGACATTAGGGATTTTCATGTTACTTTTATACTTGTGGCTGTAAACAAAAAATAAACCACCATCCATTTAGACTTCCACGTAACTGCAGCCAGCAATTGAACCATCTCCGGAGAAGCAACTGGCTGCTCTCCACGATAAAGTAAACAGACTGGTATTGGAAAACAGGCAGAAGAATGTTTGCAGAGAATAATGGATAGCAGCTGAGAGAGGGAGCTGTGATCTAATGGTGGGGTTCAGGTGTTATAGAGTCAGGGTTATTATAGCACAGAGGAGGCCTTTCTGCCCATATGCTGGCTCCATGCAGTGCAACCCAGTCAGCCTCATTATTTTCTGTGCCCTGGGGATTGGGGTTTACTGGGATATGTCAGTCCCAGCCTGGGATGGGTAGCAAGTTGTCAGAGTGATCAACTATTCTGACTCAGTGAAATAGCTCATCTTGAGATGATTGTGGGTGCAGATCTACATCTCTTTCTGATGCCGTAATCTGGAGTGTCCTCAGGATGGGAGAAGGGAATTGCATGATAAACTTTAAAATTCTTGACTTTATGCCCAGTTACTACTACTTTTAGTTAGCCACATTGATTAACCTGTTCTTTACAATACTGAACATTATTGCACACTGCTTGAATGTTTGCAGAACAATCTTCTTTAAAGGGTGTTACGGAAGAGCAAATCCAGTATATGTCAACATTCACATCCCAGGAAAGTTTGGATAAATCCATCTCGTAGAGGAGCAGGAATCATAAAACCTCAGGTTTTACATTTTCTTGATAGTACAAAACTTGAATATTGCTGAACAGAAGGACATGTTTCTGAAGGTTTTCATCTTGTGCTCATCAGAACAAACTCAAGAATGTTTAAAATTTGGCAATCACAACAATTTATACTGCTGCAGAGAAGAAGTGCTTGTCAACCAATCAGCACCCTTCCCTCTTGCTGTGACTGTTTGAAATTTGGCATTCTTGCGTTTGTTGTAATGAATGCAAGAGGAAAAGCTGTGGCAACCTGTGTCTCTTTTTGCAACAATATTCAAGTTTGACACTTTAGTGTCCCAAGTCATCCATTTCTTTCCATGGTAGAAACCTAAGCATTTCCACCTTTGCGAATGAATCTAAACTTGCATCACTGAGATAAATGAAACTTTGCTTCACTTCTTTGCTTTTTCTTCTCCCAGGTTTTTGGAATCTGGATTGCAATGATGGATGAATGTGAAGATAGTTCCATGGCCCTTAGTCCTGACTTTTGTCCAAGTTTCCGACTGAGTTCCAAGAAGTTGCTATCTATGATCTGGGACACCAATTCTTCTATGCCCTTCTCCCCTGAGCCTATGACCTCGCCTAATTGTGCTCTCAACATGAGTAATCTTAGCTCCTGTGATGGGTAAGCAAGTGGGATGTGAGATCTACTTTCTCTTCTAGCATGTCAATGCACAAAGACTGAGTGGTGAGGGAAGATATTGTTTCATTCCACTTCGATATATGTGTAAGCTGTGGTGAGGAGCAAGTCCAAAAAGCTCCTTGTGTCTAGGTTCAATGGGATGATAATGAGATCCCTTGGGGAAATGGGGAGCTGAATGACAATATGCAGCGCACTCTGCCAGTTGAATTGGAATTTTGGGCAGGTCTAGGAAATAAGTGGAATAATGGTGTTTGCTTTCTGCAACCTCCTAGCATTGGACCATAGTTCTAGATTCAACCTGCTGGAGCTTTTGATATCAGAGAAACGTTTAATGGAAGACTGGAGTGGGAAGTGTGCTTCCTGTGTGTCGCTGATTTTTTTTTCCCTTGCAGGTTTATCCAACAGGGCCCACCTGGGTAAAGGTGATATGGAAGACCGTGACTGAGGTGGAGACAGGACTGTATAATGACTCTTATTAAGCTGTTCAAATTCTTATTTTCAGAGCTCTCTATGTCTAAGGTGACATTATCCCTCTTAGATCTTTATTCATCCTGTGCCCTGGCTTGACCTTTGCTATTTTGACTCTGATCTACTGTGTGCCCTTCACCCATCACTTCAATGACAGAATCTTCAGCACAGGTTCTGTATCCTGGAATTCTCCTCCTACACTCTTGCTATACTGTCCTTACCTTTTAAAGCTTCCTCAAAAGTTACCTCAAGAATTATGCTTCAGTTCACTTCCCTTAACTTCCCTCTCACTTCCTGCCTGGTGTCAATTGGTCCTCCTGTAAAGCATTCTGGGCACTTGGGTCACACACAAGATGCCATATAAATGAAAGTTGTGTTTTTGTTACACTGGTTATGTAATTTGATTCCATTGTTAGACAGCCGGTCACAATAGCTCTATACTGAAGCACTTTTGTCATTGAATTGAATAGCTGTTTGGAGCATCCCTCACTTAATGAAGGATAGATACTGGTTCAAGGCTAACTGGGGATGGGGTGATTTAATACCATAAGGATGGTATTGAGGAAAAGAGAAGGAGGGAGCTTAGTGGAGTTTTCTGGCAGAAAGATTCTGTTTTGAGCTAAATAGCACTCCAGTTTGGACAATTTGATTTAAACCATGTAATTGAATTTCCTGAAGACTAGGACATTTATGAAGTGTGCTTCAAAATTCCCCAGCTGTTAAGAGTCCTCTGGGGCTGCTTTAATGAACAGAAACTGGCAAAGAAATGTTATTACATTCCTGGTGGAAGCCCTACTGGATAGGGGAATGACTTTTTTTTAACATTAAAACTGTACTTGGGAGAAGCACACAACGCTTAACATTAAATCATGACTGAGAGGCGTCATCTCCTTTTGTGAGGTGAGAAAATGGAAGATTCAATTCGCATCTAATCTCAAGTGAGCAGGCCTCAGACACTGCCTGAGTAGTATTGCTTTTGACTTAGTTTGGGGTTAGCGTGTGTTTCAGAGAATCCTATTGGAACTGTGGGCAATTGCGTTGTTTGTTGCCTGGAAAACTTTGGTGTTTTAAGACTGAGGGGACTGGCAGGAAATGGTCAAAGAAGAATATATATTAAGGGGAAGGTTTAGGAGAATAATAGCCAAGGGTGGTTGGAAAAGAGGCAGCAGTATTTGAGTGACCTTATATTGGAGAAACAAGACAGGCAATTACAACAGTAATTTATAGTGAAACAAAGAAAAGCTTTCAGGCTGGGTCTGCTGTACAGAACATGAGATATAGCAGAGGTTTTTAATAGGGACGCATATGTGATAATTTTGTGCAAGGATGGCAGCAACCAAAGTTACCTGCAGACCTCTTACAGAATAACTCAGCAAAAGGTAAACTAGAAAATCAGAGGCTATTTTGAATTGAATAGAGACTGATGTCAGGGAAAATGAAAGATTGATTAAATTTAAAGTACCCCAAACACTGTTGTTTTTTTTTTTAAAAAGAAAAAGGATGTGAGCAGATGGACTTTGGGTGAAATTTAGATCACCGTAATTGGGATAGTATCACAATCTAGAATGAATGTTCCAGATGTGAAACACTGGTTTTGGTGTAGTGGATAGAAGAATCCAGTAATGAAAAGAATTGTTTTTCCACTTAAGTAAGAAGGAGTCAAAGTTGTGGTGGCATGGTTTAAAGACATTCCGCAATATGCAGTAAATTGGCGAGAAGTAAACAATTTGTTTGAATAAGGGGAGATATGTTTGGAAAAAGTTGAAGAATTTTGGAGCAGTAATTTGTTGTTGCTGATGCTGGATTAGTGCCTTAGACCAGCCGAGGTCCCTCCAAGTTGTATCTCCCTCTGTCTCTGACCAAGAAGAAAAATAACATTTCGAATATGTTAATGCAAAATGACATGGATTTTGTTCCGTGTTTTGTTGTTCAATTGTCTGTAGCCCAAAAGCTTAACTGAGGATATACTTAGTCACCTTTTATTAGAAAGAATTAAAAATTGGCAGTGATGGTGAAAAACTGAGCAGTGAAGTTATCGTATGAATTGCAGCTAAATAATTCTGGTTCTCTTTCAGTGACACTCCAAGACGTTGCCTGGACATGTCAAATCTGAGTAATGGAGGTGAGACGTCAGCATCTCCAGAGTTTGTAGGCAGGGGTCAGTAACATTTTTTTTCAAATTTATTATTCTTCATGCAAAATGCCAAAGTGCATCTTTTCATAGGCTACAATTATCTCTTTGGAATAAAAGCAGAAAATGTTAGAAATCAGCCAGCAGCACAGACAACATCTGTGGAGAGCAAAACTTAGTTTCAGGTCGTTGAGCTTTCACCAAAATACATATTCGAGGTTCTTTGTTTGTCCGAATGTATAGAAAAGGGCTTGGTGATGCAGATTACAACTTTTTGGGGTTTAAAACTTTTACAAGAAAATTAAATGCTATTTTAAAACTTCAGAGTGAGGCTGGTTCACTGAAAACAAAGCTAGAGGGATAAGTGAACCACCTATATCTTAATTCTCAATATAAACAAAGTAAAGCTTATTTGTTTTGAGGTTTAACTGTGCAGTGCGCTACCTATTTATCCAGCTACAATGAATAGAGTGCTAACTCATTGGTTTTCAGAAACAAATCAAAACGTCATTGCTTTGTTGTTTTGGGGGGTGAAGTCTTAGAAGTTTTTTTCTAAATTCCTCTTGAGAGATGTGCACTATTTTTGCACACTGACAAGCTGTCTTCGGCCCTGAGTCAAACGAGTAACTTGTATCTCACTCTTGCAGCTTGTGTGGATGAGAGCAAGAACAGCAGGGAGAATGAGCAAACTGAACACAGCTCCAAGGTGCAGGGGGCCATTCAGGTGCAGGAAGTAAAAAGGAATGTAGGTGTAGTGGGGGACAGTTTGGGGATAAATACTGTTCTCAGCAGCTGAGAGCATGAATCCTGAAAGCTGTGGTGCCTACCCTCAATGCCAGGGTTAAGGACATCTCAGGGCTAGAGAGAAACTTGGAGTGGGAGGGGAAGGATCCAGTTGTTGTGGTCCATGTGAGTACCAATGACATAAATAGGACTAAGAATGAGGTTCTGCTAAGGCAGTATGAGCAGCTAGGGGCTAAATTAAAAAGCAGAACCACAAAGGTGGTAATTTCTGGATTGCTATCTCAGCCATGAGGTAGGTGGGTAAATAAGATTTGACAGTTGAATGTGTGGCTCAAATATTGGTGTGGGAAAAATGGGTTTCGACTCATGGGTCACTGGCACCAGCATTGGGGAAAGAGGGAGTAGTACAGTTGAGGCCTTCACCTGAACCATGCTGGGACTGGAGTCCTATGAAATTGTATAACTAGGGCTGTAGAGAGGGCTTTGCACTAAATAATAGCAGGGGAGGGTTCATGTGAGGGGAAATTTGGAAAGTTAAAGAGAAAGGACAAGGAAATAGTACAGAGTAGTGATGTGGGTAATGATAACCAGAATGTGACACAAAGGGACAGAATGTACAAACTTAAGAATATACCAAGAAATAAGGTTAGAGTAGGGAAAAGTGGTAAAAATACAGAATTTAAGGTTCCAGCATTCTTAACTGGTGGATGAATTAATAGTACAAATAGAAATAAATTAGTATATGATAGATATTTCAGAGATGTGGTTGCAAAGTGACAAAGGCTGGATGCTGAATATTCAAGGGTATTTGACATTTTGGAAGGATGAGAGGTGAGAAAGAAGGAGGTGGGGTAGCTTTGTTAGTAAAGGATGTGATCAGTGCAGTAGTGAGAAATGATCTTGGCTTGGAAGATCAAGATGTAGAATCAGTTTGGTTGGTGATAAAAAGCAAAGGAAAGAAGTCACTGATGGGAGTTGTTTATAGGGTCCCTAACAATAGCTACACTGTAGGACAGAGTATAAATGAAGAAATAATGGGGGTCTGTTAGAAAAGTACTGCAATAACTGTAGATGATTTTAATATATAGATTGGACTAATCAAATTGGAAAAGTTAGCCTGGAGAATGAATTCATAGTGTATTCAGGACAGTTTCTGAGAACAATATGTTCTGGAACCAGCCAAAGAGCAAGTTGCATTAGACCTGGTAATGTATAATGAGACTGGATTAATTAATTACCTCATAGTAAAGGGTCCTCCAGGCAAGAGTGATCATAACATGATAGAGTTTCATATTCAGGTTGAGGGTAAGAAACCTAGGCCTGAAACTAATGTCTAAATAAAGGCAATTAAAAGGGTATAAATACAGTTTGCTAAAGTGGACTGGGAAAATATGTTCAAAGGTAGAGTGGCAGACGTTTAAGGAGGTATTTTGAAAAAAACAAACAGTAAGAAGCTTCTGCAGTATATAAGGAAAAGAGTAGTTAAAGTAAGCCTTGGTCTCTTAGAGGATGAGACTGGGGAATTAATAATGGGAATCAAGGAAATGGCAAACATTGAACACGTATTTTGTATCTGTAATCTCAAGAGAAGACACAAAAAGCACCTCAAGAATAGTAGAAAATTGAGGCAAAAGGGACGGAGGAACTTAAAACTACATGGAAAAATAAAGGCTGACAAGTCCCCTGGACCTGATGGCCTGCATCGTAAGGTCATAAAAGAAGTGGCTACAGAGATAGTGGTTGTTTTGGTTGCAATCTTCCAAAATTCCCTAGATTCTGAAAAGGTCCCAGCAGACTGAAAATATAATTATTCTATTCAAGAAAGGAGGGGAAACAGAAAGGAGGAAACTATAGGGCAGTTAGTCTAACACCTGTCACTGGAATTCATTATATGGGAAGTAGTAGCAGGACATTGAGAAAATCATAATACAATCAAGCAGAGTTAACATGGTTTTATGAAAGGTAAATCTTGTTTGGAAAATTTATTAGAGCTCTTTGAGGATTTAACAAGCAGGGTGGATAAAGGGGAGCCAGTGGATGTATTGCTGGATTTTCAAAGGTCATTCAAAAAGGTGGCACATAAAAGGTTATTACGCAAGATAAGAGCTTATGAAGTTGGGGGTAATATATTAGCATGAATAGAGGTTTGGCTAACTAACAGGAAACAGAGTAGGGATAAAGGATTGGCAATCTCTAACTAGTAGAATGCCACAGGGATCAGTACTGGGGCATCAGCTATTTGCGATCTATTTTAATGACTTGGATGAAGGGACAGTGTGTGTTATAGGCAAATTTTCTGACGATTCTAAGATACTCTACTTTTACACTCCATCCATCTTGCAATAAAGGCTAACATTCCATCTGCCTTCCTAAATACTTACTGTACCTGCATTTTCTATGAAGTCAAAGAAGGTTTGAGCAGAAACAAAAACACCTGGAAAAACTCAGTAGGTCCGGCAGCATCTGCGGAGAGGAATACAGTTGACATTTCGAGTCCGTATGACCTTTCATCAGAACTAAGGAAATAGAGAAATGGGGTGAAATATAAGCTGGTAGAAGGGGGTGGGACAGGTAGAACTCGATAGGGGGCCGTTGATAGGTGAAGGCAAAGAAAAGATTGCCAAAGATGTTATAGATGAAAGGACAAAGGGGTGTCGATGGTGGTGATATTACCTAAGGAATGTGCTAATGGGAACATTAAGGGTAGCAAGCAGGACAAGCTAGTGGCAGATGGCCCTAGTGGGGGTGGTGTGGGGGCAAGGGATTGAAATGGGCTAAAAGGTGGAGATAAAACAATAGATCGAAATAAATTTAAAAATAGGTGAGAAAAGAAAAATATATTTGTAAAAAATGATAAATTATTGGAAAAAGGGGGATTGGAAAGGGGTTGGGGATAGCGGAGAGAGTTCATGATCTGAAATTGTTGAACTCAATATTAAGTCCGGAAGGCTGTAAAGTGCCTAGTTGGAAGATGAGGTTCTGCTCCTCCAGTTTGTGTTGAGCTTCACTGGAGCATTGCAGCAGGCCAAGGATGGACATGTGAGCATGAGAGCAGGGTGGTGTGTTGAAATGGCAAGCGACAAGGAGGTCTGGGTCATGCTTGCAGACAGACCGAAGGTGTTCCGCAAAGCGGTCACCCAGTCCGAGTTTGGTCTCTCCAATGTAGAGGAGACCACAATGGGAGCAGCGAATGCAGTAGACTAAACTGAGGGAAGTGCAAGTGAAGTGCTGCTTCACTTGAAAGGAGTGTTTGGGCCCTTGGATAGTGAGGAGGGTGGAAGTAAAGGGGCAGGTGTTGCACCTTCTGCGGTTGCATGGGAAGGTGCCGTGGGAGGGGGTTGAGGTGTAGGGGGTGATGGAGGAGTGGACCAGGGTGTCCCGGAGTGAACAATCCCTGTGGAAAGCTGCCAGGGGGGTTGAAGGGAAGTTGTGTTTGGTGGTGGCATCAAGCTGGAGTTAGCAGGAATGGCGGAGGATGATCTTTTGAATGCGGAGACTAGTAGGGTGATAATTGAGGTATGAGCAGGCTGGAAATATACTCATTAGAGTTTAGAGGAATGAGAGACGATCCTATTAAAACAAATAGGATTTTGAGGAGGCTTGACAGGGTAGATGCTGGGAGGATGTTTCCTCTCATGGTAGAGTCTAGAGCTAGGGGACACAGTTTAAAAATAAGGTGTTTCCTGTTTAAGACTTTTGTGAAGGATTTTCTTTTCTGACGGTCTTTAATCTTTGGAATTCTCACACCAGAGAGCAGTGCAGGCTGAATCGTTGAACATATTCAAGGCTGAGTTAGAAAGATTTTTGATTGACTAGGGAGTCAAGGGTTACAGAGGGCCGGCAGAAAAACGGAGTTAAGGCCACAGTCCGATCAGCCATGATCTTATTGAATAGCAGAAAGTCTTATGGGGCTGAATGGCTTGCTCCTATTTCTCATGTTCTTATGAAGGTCCACCAGTTTTGTATTTACAATAGTGCTCCCTTCGCACAAAGATATATCACATTCCTGTAGAAACGCAAACCATTCTCAAAATGCTGGGTGTCTTCCAGCCTCTGGCCTGAAAAAGGCCAGTGTATGCTAATGTGCAAAGTCCCCTGACCATGCAACTAACCTGTGATTGATCTGAGCTTTCATTGGCTTCACAACAATTAAGACTTTTTGTCCACTGTATGTCTTTATTTTGCTTCTGAACTGGTGTTTATCCAGCAGTGTAATTGTTTGAATCACTGATGCTATCATCTGTCAAGTTGTCCTGTACATTGTGCTCATTAAGATGGAGATTTAATTGAGGGGATGAACTGATGATTCTATAGGTCAGAGCTGTGTACTGAGTTGGAACTAATGTTCACCTCTGACCTATTGTCATTAATATGAATGCTTTAGTTTTGTCTTTTGCTGGCCCTCACCTTCTCCAATGCTGGTCCTGTAGTGGTTCTCAATGTGATTAGAAGAGCAGGAGATGTAGGAGAATCTGATTCTGACCAGCTCAGTCTAGCAGAATTGCAACTGCTGACAGACAACGGAGGAAAGCTGCAACTGTTTAAATGGGGAATGGGGGGTGTGGTTGGGGAAACAGGCAGAAATAAAATGGCAAAGAGGGAATAAATATATGTAAGGTACTATTTCTTTGTTTCAGGTTTATGCCTTGACTCGCCTGGTCTAACAGATGTGCAGTCCAGTGAATTGTAAGTAATGTTCAAAAGCATTGCAGCTGACTGGATGAGGCCTTGAACAGAATACACTATAGAAATCCGCATCGATTGGATAATAAGATCCACACAAATGATCACGGATGTAGCAGCATTTTGGCTGGAGAGCTGTCCAAATTAAACACTCCCTTTTTCAAAAGAAAATTGAAGTTTGTTTTTCACTTTATAACAAAACAAAAAGCTAAAGATGGGGGAAAAGTGATTAAGACCATCCAAATTTGCCACTTGCTTACAAAGCCTTGAATTTGTTTCAAGACACACACCTGCATGCAATCCAAACTCTTATCCCTCTGTTCCCTTGAGTCAGGAATTTGTTCATACTGTTTCTGAACGATTGAACCAAATCCACATGTTGGGAAAGCTGATGTGGGTGCTTTGCGATTGCTGTCTTTTTATATATTCTTTCTCCAATCACATCCATTTCCAGAGTGATGCACCATTAGAATCCCATCAATGGTTACATGGGATGTAAAATGTTACACTCTCGCTCGCTTTAATACCTCTTGCTGACAACTGCATTGCTCAGATAACGACCCCTCCAAGAAATGAAATGCTATAATTGAAATAAAAATTCTGGAATTACTCAGCGGGTCAGGCTGCATCTGTGGAGAGAGAGAGAAAGGGTGTTTACAATATCAGAACTGGGGAAAGTTAGAAATGTAATGGATTTTAAGCTAGTGAAAGGTGGAAAAACCAAAGGGAAGGTCTGATGGGGTGGAAGACGAGAGATTAAACGACAAAAGGGTTCATGGTGCAAGGCCAATGGGAGTGGTAATGGGACAAGTAAAGAAATGAAGGGTGTGTCTGGAGGAGGTGTGAATGACAGAATGATGGACAGCTTCCATCTGAACGCAAGAACAGGAGAAAAGCAAGGTTAAGACCAAAACATGCAAAGAAAAGGAAACAAAATGGGGGTAGAGATTATAAACTGAAATTGTTGAACTCAATGTTGAGTCTTGAAGACTGTAAAATGTCTAATCAAAAGATGAGGTGCTGTTCCTTGAGCTTGGGTTGAGCTTCACTGGAGCATTGCAGTAGGCAGAGGACATAGATCTCCGCATGAGGGATCGTTCTTGCGGACTGAATGGACGTGTCCTGCAAAGCGATCACCCTGTGTGTGTTGGTCTCCACAGTGTAGAGCATTGTGAGCAGTGAATACAGTATACTACTTTGAAACTACATGAAAATCATTGCTTCACCTGGAGGGAGTACTGGAGGCCTTGGACGTTGAGGAGAGAGGTTGTAAAAGGACAACTCTGTCATTGATGCCATTTGTGTTAAGATTAACCATTGCTTAATTTTTTTAATGTCTGGAATAAATTATCCTCTTTCTTTCCACCTGCCTGCATCTCTCCACCTGCCTGCTTCACTCGCCAAAATGTGATAAAGACAATGGAAAAAGGAGTGAAAGATCCTACCTCTTAGGACAGTTCTTCCCAAAACATGTCCCTCTTTCTAAACAGCTGAATTATGTGTACAATTGGTGAACTTCGGGATACCATTAACCTTCTGCTCTGTTGTAGCTGTTAAATGGAGCGTTTTTTAAAATTCTGGAATATTGCTCTATTGCTGGATAAGCATTAACCATTAACACTGCCCTTGCATGTATGTCTATTTTGAATGTTGCTATGTAATTCTGATTCAGGCAGAAGACTGTGCCTGTTTTGAAGAACATGAAAATACACGAGTGATGTGCTATTTTAAATTAACTGCACTGGATCCTAATAGGTGGGGATCCCCAAAAGCAGGCTAAAAATCATGTCAGGCTTGCTATCTGTACCGCTTTGGACATCCCTATTGTGGTCGAGTATTGTTCATAATTAACTTTGAGAATGTTCGCCCCTGTTTCCCTTTCCTCCTCCCCTTCATTGGCTGAGGCAATCTGATTTCTCTCATGCCAGTCAAGAAACATTGAAGAGAGGTCAGCACATCTGTATAGTAAGTGGAAAAGAACTTGCGTCAGAAGTCAGAAGCTTGTAAGTTCAAGTCCAACGCCAGACATGAGCATATATTCTTGGCTGACATATTGGTGCAGTACTGAGGGATCAGGTTGGAGCACGTAAAAAAAACCCAGCTGCAATTACCACAGTCTCTCTAGACTGTTGAGCGACAAAACAGAACGTTATTTGATCATAGTTGCTCTTGAACTGTGTGTGGAACGATTCTACAATCTTGCCCTACCGCTGGCTGTTGCTGTCTCTGATGTAAAGTGTAACTGTATCTCCTCTGATGTTTGTTTGCTTTTTTTTTTGCAGCAAGCAGCCCGTAGGAAGAACACAAGCACTTCTGGTAAGAACTTGTATTGCCGGTGAGAGATAACCCTTCAGAGCATGCAGTGTGAGGAAGGGCAAGGAGTAGAGTTGCTTATTCCTAATGTTTCCCCTTGTAAAAGCAAATGGCACAAGAACTGTCTAATTTGGCAAACGCACTGTTTTGGGAGATGGGCATTGGCTCTTGGGAGCTGTGCTTGGTTGTGGTGATGCCGTTGTGGCATCTGGATAAGAGATGGGTGAGATGGGAAGAGGTTATTAAACTTAATTTCTACCTTTGTATTTAAATTTTACCCCTTTTCTTGGTTTTTTGAATTGAAAAGAATTTCCCAAAAAGCAAATACTTTTTCCTGGAATTTGGATTGTAGGGTTGGTTGAAATAAACCAGTGGTTTCAAATTTCCAGAGGAAACCTGTATAGTAAAGGAACACACAGAAGATGGGGCTGCATTTATGGCCTTGTCCTAGTCATTCCTTCCAAACAATGAAATAGAAGCCCTGGTAATCTCTGCGTGGCCCCGTGATTAAAATGACTTTTGCTTTTAAGGGGAGGAGGAAAGAAACTGAAACAGATTATGTTTTTAAAAATGTGCCCTCTAAACAATTGCTCTGTGCTTGATCCCTGCTCTGGGACCTGGCTCCTTACCCTACCTGTGGTGGAGATCGTGAAACTGTGGGTCAGACCTGCCTTTGACCAGAGAACCCAAGAAGAAGAAGAGACAATTGCTGTAGTATTGCGCAAGCATTGGAATTGGTCAATACTATGACGCAAACCTGTCTGGGAATTAATACAGTAGCATGGTGGCTGTGGTCCAGAGGTTGAGAGTTCAAACCCCACCCTGAGAAGTTGAGAAACTCAATTCAATAAATCTGGTCATTTTGGGCTGGTACCAGAAATATAACCCCAAAAGCAGCCTGACTGTCATTTTTATAAACTTAGTGGTCTTGCTAATGTCCTTTGTGCGACACTGACTTCCACAGTATATTCCATGCACAGATCCCGCAACACACAAAGTAAAAGGTTAACTCTGGGGAAAATAATCATAAAAACACATTTAATTCAATTTACACTTTGTTTTAAAAAAATACATATACAATATATTTGCCTTGCAGCCGAAGGTTCTCTGCAGCAGTCCTATGTTCGGAGTGTATGGCTCTCGGAACCTAGTCCAGGACCGCAAGGATTTTGGAAGTCTGGGACCCAACAAGGAAAATGTAAGTAATATTTTTTTTTAAGATTCTAAATTAATTTTGTTGGAAATGTTTTAGTTCAGCCTATGATTCATCAAGCTGTGTGTGTATATATACTAATTTTCTTTTTAGAATATTGCTGCAGTTAGACTGTGTCAAGGTGAAGATCACTTAGACCAGTTACAGTCAAATGTTCCAAGGGAATAAAAGCAAAATACTGCAGGTGTTGGGACCTGAGATAAAAACAAAGTGCTGAAAATACTCAGCAGGTCTGGCAGCATCCGCGGAGAGAGAAACAGAGTTAATGTTTCGAGCCCAATGTGACTCCTTTTGGCCAGTATAAGTGACATGTGCTTGCAGGATAAATGTCTGTTTGCATTTTACTTCCAGGCCATAGAGACACTGAATTTTACAGAACAAAAGGATATTCAGCCCTCTATCCCTGTGCTGACATTTTTGAAAGAGGCACCTATTGAGCTCTAGATACAGCGCACAAATGATGGTGACAAAGTTGGCAATGGTGGCAGGGTAAAATTGAGCTAAATTAACACGCACAATTAATGCTGAAGCAATGATAGACAGTCTTGTATTAATTCGTACCTCTGTCTCATTGAATGAATTACAGTGTGGAAATGGGCAGTTCTGCCCAATTATCCATGTTGGTGATTATTTTCCAACTGAGCAGTGGTGTTAAATCTAAGTGCCTGCATTTTCCATGTCCTTTATTTCCCTTTCCTTTAACCACCTAACTGATCTACCCTTAAATATTGACATGGTCTCTGTTGCAATCACTAACTCTGAAAATGTAGCTCATAGTACCCCCATCCCAACTTTTTTAAGTGGAAGTTTCTCCTTTCTGTTTTGCATCTTCTTGCATCTAATCCTGTATTGCTGTCGCTGGCTCTAGACCCCTCAATCACTGGAATCAGCCTGTTCTTTATAATTGTAAATGCCACTAACAAATCACTCTGTTCGGTAGTTGTGCCTGTACTAAAGAAACTGGACCTAAATTTTCAAATCTGCCTTATCTTTTGTTTCCTTGTATTGGGCAGTAACATAATGAATCAACAATGTACCCTTTCAGTCGGATCAAAAACAGTCCTAGAGTATGGATTCCAGAGCCCCTCACAGTCCTCCCAAATGTACACTTGCTAAGATTAATTACCATTATGCCTTGATTTTTATTTTCCATATCTCTCACCGTAAAATAAATCTAACTGGTTACCTTCCCCCTTATTCCTTTATTATCCCTAATTTTCATTGCTAATCTACTTTGTTGGCTTTGAGAAGTCAATCAAGTAATTGAAATTGTGCACAGCCAGTTTAAAAAAAAACACATTAACCAAAGTTCAGTTTGAGGAATTCTAAGGTGATTGGGAATGTGTGTACTGTTAGAATCAGTATGCTGAGGTAGCATACCAGCTTTGCAGTTGGCAGTGATGCACAGTGCTCACCACAAATGCCTAATAGAATTCTTGTAATCCTTTACTCCTAGGAAAGTGACTGGTCTAGGAGGCCCCTTTCCTCAGCTCCCAGGACAACATCACAAGATCCAGAAGTCTGTGGCACAACATCTTCCACATCCTTTCTGGTGAGTCCCAACTTAAACAGGTTTGTGTAAAGGAAATTGAGTAGTTTGTTTTCATCTCTTTTGCTTTTCCACTTTGATGTTTGTCTTCCTTGTCTCCCGCCACCTGAGGACAATGAGTGTCACTGAGTCCCATGGCTGTTGTTAAATTTGCATTTTTTCTTCCCTTGAGGCCTGAGGACACTGAGGCCATTTGGAGCTGCTCCACTGAGATGCATTAATTTAGCTCATATCAAGGATGGAACCTTCCTAGTCCCGATGGGTCACTGGTAGCCAGAACCTCCCTTGGCAGTGAATATTAGCTGCTCCTTACAGCCTGTTTAATCACTGAACTATTGGGGCAGACTTTAAACCTGGTTGCAATTTGTATTTTTTTTTAAATCAATTTTCAGTCCATCCCTGGTTGTTTTTGGGTAGGTTTGAGCCACATTCTTGAATCACTGCACTGTGTGGTGAAGGAACAACTGCACTGCTGTTAGGAAAGGCTTTTCAAGGTTTTAAGCCAATGACGATGAGGAATGGTCGTATATGTTACAGCCGAGAAAGTGTGTGATTTGAAGGGAAACTTGGAGGTGATGGTGTTCCTATCTACAAGTTGCCCTTGTCCTTCAAGGTGCTGGAGGTCATGCCATTTAGGTGATGCAGTCACAGAAGGCTTGGCAAATTACTGCAGTGCATCCTAAAGATAGTATACACTGTGGTGTGCTGGAGGTGGAGGGAGTGAATTTTTAAGATGGTGGATGGGTGGCCAAGCAAGTGGCTCCTTTTTCTTGGATAGCATCGAGCTTTTTGAGCGTTGTTGCAGCTGCACCCATCCAGAAAAGTGGGGGGGTATTCCATCACACTTCTGACTTCTTCCTTGTAGATGGAGGAGAGGTTTGTGGAACCAGGTGGTGACTTCACCCACTGCAAAATACCTATTCTAGTAGCCAGGGCATTTATGTAGTTGGTCCAGTTGAGCTCCTGGTCAATGGTGACCCCCCAGAATGTGGGGTATTCAATGATATTAATACCATTGATTGTCAAGGAGAAGTGCTTAAGAGATTGCTTTTTGGAGATGGTCATTGCCTGGCATGGATGTTACTTGCCACTTATCAGCCCAAGCCTGAATGTTGCCCTGGTGTTGCTGCATAAGGGCATGGCTTCAGAATGGTAATTGTGAAGGAAACTGAACACTGAGATCATCAGGGAGCAGCCCTGTTTCTGACCTTGTGATTGGAGGGAAGCTCATTGAGGAAGCAGCTGAAAATACTCTGATCTAGGAAACTGCCCTGAGGATTTCCTCCAGCATTGTCCTGGGTTGAGATAGTTTGACTCCAACAGCCAGACCTATATTTTGTGTTGAGTATGACCCCAGCCAGAGTGATATTGGGGCTCCTTGATGCCACATTCTGTCAAATGTTGCCTTGATTCCAAGGGCACTCGCTCTCCTCAGCTGAGACTCATGAGGTCTGGAGTCGAGTGGTCCTGACAGAAACCAAACTGAGCAGCAGTGAGCAGGTTATTGGTGAGTACATGCTACTTGATAACACAGATGATGATTCCATCCATCACATTGTTGTCTGTCTGTCAGCTTGAAGGTTTGATTTTAAAAATGAGAATTTTTACTGAACTGCAGGTTTAAGGTGACTGATCAATCTTGCTGCAGACTGAGTCAGGTACTATTAATGTTTAATCTTGCATTATTCCTGTGGATTTCTCCACATGGAGGGAGACCAATGTTCAGTTCAGTTATTTTTGTAATTTTTAATTTTAGTATGACTTAGAGATGGAAGGAGTCAATAGCCATATGTCAACAGAATCTCCCTGTCTGGATGATTCCATGAACGCCAATATTTTTTCAGAGCTGGTGCAGAATGATACAGAGGTAATGAAGTCGCTATTCCCCATGGAAGACCTTCATCTTTACTCTTTTTCCATTTTAGTTGTTAACTATCTCCTGACCAGGACATGTGCTGTTTGTGCTGTTCAATAAAAAAGCAGACTTGTTACAGTTGACCGTATTATTTCAAGTGAATGTTGGGAATAAAAAGTGTGTGTCAGGTGTGATCCCTGCCAGCGGAGGTAGCCAATCTCAGTTGGGAGGGTAGTGGGGTTGGTACAATTAGGCTCCTGGCGAGGGGAAAGTACAGTGGATGCTGTGGGGAATTGTGAATGTGGGATGTAGAGTGAGAACAGAATAGCACTCAGCTGGGATGTCCTCACAGTTAATACCTTACTGACTGTCTCTGCCTGGGTTCACAAATGAAGAATGGACTGTGACACCACAGGACTGCAGTCAACTGCGGAACTGGAACTCTCGTACAGTCAGTGATGCCTTGATCGGAGAGGTGAAATATTAAGTCCCCATTTTTCTTCAATTGATTTCTACCATTTAAATGACTTTTAAATGTAAATAATTTGATCCCAGATTTGTGATCACTGCAATTGAAACCATCATTTCTGTACAAACTTCAACTACAGTTGCAAGCAAATGACTGAAATGACGTTGAAGATATTCCATTACAATTCAAGCTAAGATGTTTCACTAATTTCTCATGCTATGAACTTCTGCTTCATGCTGCAAGGTTGTTCTCTTTTTGATCTTGATTTGCTGTCATTTGAGCTGGAGGACCCCAGCTGTGTAATGTTATAAATGCACTGTGTTGATAAATGAGCAATGACAATATATCAGTTTTGATATTTATCCCACAGGGAAATAAGAACATGACTATGTCCACCAGCATGGCGGCTCTTCTTACCAGCAATCTCATGAACCAGGGAATGGACTTAAGCACGGTAAGAATTTAGTGCTGAGGAAACTCTATGTGGACAGGTGGGTAAAGATTCTCTCATCTTTCCTGCTTGCTGAAGTCTTTAAGTCTTTTGTTTGGGCTGTGTGATTGGCATATAGGGTTTGATAGTGGATTGATCTTCCCCGATAACAATCCTAACGCTACCAGCAGCTCACCCATAAACTCACCTCATGACTTTGCTCTGCTATTCCAAGTTCCTCTGAGGCTCAGTGATCTCTCAACAGTGCCAAAGGTTAAAGCACGAGGCAGTCTTGCTCCTAATTGTTAATTTTTATTTGTTCTTGGAATATGGATGTTTTAAGGTTGTATTTATTGTCCATTCCTTGTTACCCTGAAAGAGCAAATATAACATCCTTCATGTTCTTGATGCGCTAAACTACGCAATCAATTAATTACTTTCAAGTGTTCAAAATAAACCTTGTTCAAAAAAGGTGTAAGGATAAACCTGACAACTACAAGCCAGACAGTTTAACTTCAGTGGTGGGAAAACTTTTAGAGATGATGATCCAGGGCAAAACTAATGGTCACTCGGGCAAATGCAGATTCATGAGGGAAAGTAACTGTTAAAGGCAAATCATGTTTAGCTCACTTGTTTGGTAGTACAGATCTTGAGTATTGCTGAAAAAAGAGACATGTTAAAGCTTTTTGTCTTGCACTCATCAGGACACATCACAAGAATACTAATGTGAGGGGAAAATAAGTTGTACTGTATGTGAAGACGGTGCTGATTGGTTGGCAAGTGGACTCTGGTCGAGGCATTGCCATGGAGAATGCACCAGTGATGGTGACTGACAGTTAACTGCCAAGCATTGTTTGAAATTTAAACCAGGCAGCTTGACCCTGATTGGTCAAGGCATTGCTTTGAGGAATGAGACAGCGAATGGCTGTCACTTACTTTGTTTAGCTGAAACTGGCGCAATGCGTGTACATTATTTTTCTGCCTGCAAAGAACAGGACCCTGTGTATTAATGTAGCTTCCAGTACACACACACGTGCCACACTGCCAGCCCGGCTGACTATCTTAAATTGTTTGTCAGCGTAATAGCAAACTGAGTATTATTTAGCAAATGTTGTCCAATCAAGTTTTGCAAGTATGGGCTGGTTGGGTACAGTCTGTACCTTGCAATGGGCAAATGTCCATCTTTTGGTGTGATTACGCGATTGGACAACATTTGCTAAATAATCCTCAGTGTACTAAGAATTACGCTGACAATCAATTTAAGATCGTCAGTCGGGCTTGCAGTGTGGCTCATTTGCATGTACTAGAAGCTACATATATTAATACACAGGGCTCTGTTCATTGCAGACAGGAAGAACGTGTACACACTGCCTGGGTTAAATTTCAACAATACTTGGCAGATAACTATCAGTCACCATCACTGGTGTATTCCCCATGGCAATGTTTCTACCAATCAGAGTCTGTTTGCCAACCAATCAGCACCCTCTTCACATGCAGTATAAATTGTTGTTTTCCCCTTATATTGGTAATCTTGCAGTGTGTCATGATGAGTGCAAAACGGAAAGCTTTGACTTGCCTCTTTTTTCAGCAATACTTAGCTAACTTAATTGAGTGTTTTGATGAGCTAACAGAGGGTTGATGTGGTGGATATGGATTTCCAAAAGGTGTTTGATAAATGGACTTGCCAGCAAATTTGAAACTCGTGGAATAAAAGAAACAGGGCAGCATGGATATACAGTTGGCTGAGTGATGGGAAATGAGAAGTAAAGGTGACAGTTGTTTTTGGACTTGAATAAAGTTCTCCAGCAGTCAATACAAGGACCACTGCTTTTAAAAAAAAATCTATATTTGTGACCTAGACTTGGGTGCACAGGTCACAATTTCAAAATTTGCAGGATGTCACAAAGCTTGGAAGTATTGAGAACTGTGAGGAAGACAGTGAAAGACTTCAAGACATAGACAGGCTGATGGATTGGGCAGACACGTAGCAGATGTAATTTAATGCAGCAAAGCATGAAGTGATGCTTTTTGTAGGAAAATGAAGAGAGACGATGCAAAATAAGGGGCACATTTCTAAAGGGGACACAGGAGTAGAGGGTATACATGCACAAATAGTTGAAGGTGAAAGTGGTTAATAAGGCATACATGATCCTGGGCTTTATAAATTGAGGCACAGAGTACAAAATCAAGGAAGGTATGATGAACTTTTACAAAATGCTAGTTAGGCCTCAAATGGAATATTGTGTTCATTTCTGGGCATTGCACATTAGGAAGGATATAAAGGCATCAGAAAGGGTTCAGAGAAGATTAACAAGAGTGGTTCCAGGGATGACAAACTTCAGTTATGTGACTAGATTAGAAAAGCTGCAGTTGCTTTCATTAGTGTGGAGGGGATTTGTTGGTGTTCAAAATCATTAGGGGCCTGGACAGAGTAGATAGATAAACTATTCCCAATGGCGGCAGGGTCGAGAACCAGAGGAAACTGATTTAAGGTGATTGGCAGAAGAACCAAAAGTGTTATGAGGAAAATCTTTTTAGACTGAGTGATTAGGATCTGGAATGCATTACCTGAGAGTGCAGGGGAGGTAGATACAATCAGGGTTTCAAGAGGAAATTGGATAAGCACCCGAAGAGAGAGAGTTTACAGGGCTATGGGTAAAGGGTGAGAGACTGTGGGAGCAGTTGAGCTGATCTTGCAGGGAGCCTCATGGAAAGAATGGGCCATAAGTCTTCTCCTGTATTAGAATCATAAAATGGTTACATGATGTGCACTCACTGTTATGGAGGCAAATGTGGCAGTACATGTAGATATGTTGATTGAGGAATAAATATTGGCCAGGGTACTTTTAGAAACCCCTGTTCTCCTTCACAGTGGTGTTGGATCTTTTATGCCATCTAAAAGAGATGAAGCCTCTTTAACATCTGAGCCAAAAGAAAGCACCTGTGATAGTGCAGCAGCTGCTCTCAGTACCTCCCTGAAGATTGTGCTCAAGTCCCTGGAGAGGCACATCAATTCACGACTTTCTGACTTGCATGCAAGAGTGTTAACCTTTGAACAAAGGCTTGCACCTACGCTGAGGTTATTAAAAGTTACTCAAGTTGCATGAGACTGATTGACCAGGTAAGCCAGACCCGGTAGAAGTGGCAGATCCCCTCTTTGAAAGACATTATTGAGCCAGTTGGGCTTTTATGACAATCCTACAACTTTCATATTCATTTTATCTTGTGCCAGCCCACAAATTCAGATCTATTAAGTTGAATTTCACAGCTAGCACATTGGTGGGATTTGAACTTTTGACTTTTGGTTGCTAGCCCAATAACGTAATCAACAGAGACTTAATATGTTTTACTAAAATACAAAGGGAGTCCTTATCAAGCTGGGGATGAGGGAAGAGAGAAGTGGCCTTACTTTTGGACACATGCCACAAGTATTGTATGAGACCTTAAGCACTGTAGTTACCTTTCTCTCCTGTTGATATCATGCCCAGGAACATTCCCTGTTGGTTGGCTATTTGTTATAGTAAATGTTCTTCATCTTGATATTGTTCTGCATTTTGTAGCAGCAACAGCTGTTTATACAGATGACGACTGTGCTCTCCCTCTGGGGTGTGATGACAGTCATGTACTAATTAAAAATTATTCCTTGATGACTCTCCAGTAGTTCCGCCAAAGTGTATGAGTAATCATTGGAAAGTCTTGTTCCTGCGTATATAACTGTATTAACCTCTAATTAAAAGGAGTTTAACTCAACAGTTCTGAGTTGAAAGATCCACCTCATAATTCAGAAAACTCTGAAGCTATGAGCTCCATAGATAGTTGCATGAAGGTGACACCTGGGCTGAATGATCGAGATCTTCCTTGTGGGGAAGACTCTGCAGAAGATGTGACTATGTAGGCATAAAATCATTTCTATATTTTAATCATTGTTTGCTTTGCTTCTTTACAAGGTGCCAGTCCGCAAGAGTAGGCCAGGCTTGTTTCGGTCACCCTCTATGCCAGAGAAGTTGCACAGACCTTTCCTGAAAAGATTGGAGCGATCTCCTGAAGTAGACACTCCAGTGAAGACTAAGCGGCAGAAGAGTTTTGGAGGCTCCTCGAAGGATGAAGATCAGGAGAAGCAGGAAAACCAATTCATAGTAATGAACCCTTTTGATTGCTTGCTCAGTTAGAACCAAGATGTCCACCGCACGATGGGAAACAATTCGGCCTGTCACCTGCATCTTTGCTTGAGCAAGCCAAAACTGTTCCCACTGCCCTGGTCACTCTCCACAGCACTGCCCCTTCCTCAGCTTCAAATATTTATCGAATTTTCATTTAGGTGTAATGCCTTTCTTCTCAACTGCAAAGAATTCCATGCTCTAGCGACATTGTCTAAAGAAATTGATCCTGAATCCTTTTCCTCACCCTCTTACAGCATCACATTCAATTAGTGCGCTCTTACCATTGTATTCCGAAGTAGAGGAAGCAGTCGTTTAGTTAATATGCTGTACTCTCCATGATTTCCCCCTATGCTAAGCTATAAATTTCCCCCATGCTGCCTGAAGTGTGTTGGTGAGAGGGTCATACAAAGCAAACCAAGGAAAATCAGATGTTCTAATTTTTCTCCCCTTCTGTGTCTTTACAAAATAAGCCGTTCTCAGTATTGTATATCGCTATCCGATTATAGGAGCCTGGAGCAATTCCTCCACGTCCCCTCTTGTGTGGGAAAGGAGAGGATTATTTTTTTATTAACGAGGAGAGGTGGGGGATGAAGAGTTGGAGATTCAGGAAATATTTGAAGTGTGGACTGTGTTTCAACTGTCACAGGAGGTCTCATTTGTTCCTGATCTGGATTAGATTGGGCACCATCGTGAAAATAATGGGACTTGTATATCGGACTGTTAGTCTGGTCCAAATAGAAAAAAGTTAAATGATGGGAATTCCCTGCAGGCTATTTGGGGAAAAAAGCATCAACTTCTTCATCCTTA
Source organism: Carcharodon carcharias (assembly GCF_017639515.1). Taxonomy (NCBI): domain Eukaryota; kingdom Metazoa; phylum Chordata; class Chondrichthyes; order Lamniformes; family Lamnidae; genus Carcharodon; species Carcharodon carcharias. The sequence goes on along the minus strand of NC_054474.1, from coordinate 83,959,357 downwards.
CAGCAGCCCTGAATGTTGCCATTTGCTGCCTGCTATATGTAATTGAAATAGCTGGTGCTGTTTTATTTCTCTTCAGTATTTGGCGATTCTTTTTAGTTTTATGTTGTTGAGGTATTTAGTCTGGGCTGCTGAGTGGCCTTGTTTATCATACATTGATTCTGGGGAATGCGAAGAAGGGCAGAGATACTGGAATTATGACTGTCACTGGATCTTCAGCCCTTTCATAAGGACTCTAAGATGCAGAATTAGTAGCAGTATATCTTGCTGTTTAGGAGGTGATTACTTCAGCCTTTATTGCAATTATCCTCTTTGCAGGGTAGGTTATTGTTGTGGTGGGTGGTGGGGAGGGTGCCACTACAGGGGCTTTGGACATTCTGTGCATCTCTTGGTAAATTGCTTTTGATCTTCAAGAGGGACTTCAGAATTCGTTTATACAGAAGACGACTATGCTCTCCCCCTGGGGTGTGATAGCAGTCATGCACTAATTAACAGTTATTCCTTGATGACTCTGCAGTAGCTCTGGCAAAGTGCATGGATAATCATTGGGAAGTCTTATTCCTATGTGTATTACTGTATTAATCTCTAATTAAAAGCAATTTAACTCAACAGTTCTGAGATTTGAAAGATCCACCTCATAATTCAGAAGAACTGAAGCTATGAGCTCCATAGATTTTACGTGATTGAAATGTATCCATGAAAACTCTCAAACAACTGTTAAGTATTTTTTCCTTCCTTTGCAGAGACATGCCATGACCGGCAATATTGACAAGGCAAACGTTTTGGATGAGGAGAGGAATGCCATGGAGCTGATAGGGAACTTTTCCAAAGTGAGATTTTAAACATTTTTTGAAATTTGTCTCTTACATTCTGTTTCCCCTACCCTGCTACCCTCACCCATCCGCCCTACCCTTGTCCGGTGGCTTTTGCTGGATTTGGTTTGTTTGCCAGAAGGCCCTCCGCACCGCTGTCTGATAGATACTCATCACGTAGAAGCTGAGATGATGAGTGTTGTTAGGCTACTGAAATTTTGTGGTTCTGTATACACATGCATCCCTTTTTAGCTGGGCACATAGGAATAGGAGCAGCATGTTTCTCAAATCAATTTGATCATGGTTAAACTGTATTGCAGCTCCATTTACCCACTTTAATCCCTATCCATTATATTCTACCTAAAAATAATCTGCCAATCTCAGTCTTGGAAATTTCAATTGAACTAGGATATCTCAGTCCAGAGAGAGACTTCTTGATGTCACTCTTAATTTTAGGATCATGCTTCCTTGTTCTGGTTCTCTGACCAGGGAAAATAGCTTCTCTTTCTCTCAACTCTATTGAATCTTCACAACCCTGTAAACTCAAGGAAATATGACTCAAGTTGAAGCAGCCTGTCCTCCTAAATTAATAGGAAAGAGCACTCTAACTGATTCTCCCTTCCATCCCTGTAACCCACAAGCACTATAGGCATTTAATGTTGGTGCTCTGACAGCTGACTCGATGCATTCCAAGAAATGATCCTGGAACGCTTTGCTCTGTATGGTTTAGTGCTATTCTATGCACTGCCTTTACTCACTAGGCTGGAGATGTCTCACCTTTATGTGTGCTACATTTAGTGAGTAGGCTGTTTCTGGCTTAAATCATTTTTGGGTAAGGCAGAATAGTCAGTAAACACCTAAATCCAACATGACCATTTTCTTTCATACTGAACATTTCGCATTTATTGGGAAGTAATTCTAAACCATTCCAAATACCAGATTATAGGTACACTTCACCTATCTCTAATGTTGTCCTCTTTGGCTATTGCGGACCAGTGGTGTGAAAGTCTCCCTAAACTCCATCTCATCCTTGAAAGCTACTTCAAAGCCTGTCCCTTTTGACCACTCACAGATGGTGATTCCTTACTCTCTCTTGTGCAAATAGATGTTAAGGATTTCCATTACCGCTTGGGGATAAAGAAAGGAAAAGAGCAAGCCTGTCGATTCCTCAGTTTTCCCCCACCCACTCACCCAACTTTCTCAGATACTGAAGCAGTCTGTGTCCATGTATGCCACACAAGTGCCAGGAAATGACTATCTCCAACCAGAAAGAATCTAACCATCTTCCCTTAACGTTCCATGGCATTACCATCGCTGAATCCCGCACTATCAATATCCTGGGGGTTACCATTGACCATAAACTGGATTGGACCAGCTATATAAGTATTGTGGCTATAGGAGCAGGTCAGAGGCTGAGTATTCTTAAGAGAGTAACTCACTTCATGACTCCCCAAAGTCCACCATCTACAAGGCGTAAGTCCTGAGTGTGTTGGAATACACTCACCTTGCCTGGATGAGTGTGGCTCCAAGAAGCTCGACACCATCCAGGACAAATCAGCCTACTTGATTGCCATCCAATTCACTACCTTAAACATTCAGTCCCTCCACCACCAACATACAGTGGCAGCAGTGTGTACCATCTACAAGATACACTGCAGTAACTCGCCAATCCTCCTTCAACAGCACCTTCCAAACCCATGACTGCTACTGCCTAGGAGGACAAGGACAGCAGATTCATGGAAACACCACCTGGAAGTTCCTCCAAGCCACACACCATCCTGGAACCATATTGCCGTCTCTTCACTGTAGCTGGATCAAAATCCAGGAACTCTGTCCCTAACAGTAATGTAGGTGTACCTACACCACATGGACTGCAGCGTTCAACAAGGCAGCTCACCACCAACTTCTCAAGGACAATTAGGGATGGGTAACAACCTAGCCAGCGATGCCCACATACCATGAAGAAAAAAAGTTCTGATCAGTGTCTGTTGCCAAACCTTGAAGACTTCGGGACATTTTATTGTGTTAAAACATCGAATGAGCGTTGTTGCTGCTCTTGTACTACTGGAGGGGAAGTATTTGTGATGAGACCTTCCCCTATGTAGACTGAGTAAGACCAGGATTCTGGCTGATGTGACATTGAAAGCCTGACCTGTCCTTAAGGTGCTTACACTGTGGTGCTAATGATTTATTTTTTTGCAGGTGTATGCATTGCCCACAGTAATGGGTAAGCACGAGGATCTGAAGTACATCAGCTCAGAAACGGTGAGTTCTGGTGCTGCCTGATTGTGTTTATAAAGAAAATTAGCTACTTGCAGAGCACAAAAAAAGGATATGAAGAATAGAGCCTTCCTTGTGATAGAGAATGCCGAGATGTTGAAATTGTTGTATAGATATTTCCTGCTGCCTGTGATGCTCATACTATGAGGGAAGTCACAGTAATGTGATCTCCCTAGATAGCCTGACTGATACCAGTTCTGAGTGACCTGCTATCAAACTAAGTTGGTGAAGGTCTGGGAGCAGGTCAATATACCATACCTTCTCCTCAAAGGCGTTGCCTCTGTCTGAATAATGTTGCTGAAATGCATTGGGGATGTGGATTCTTGAGGCAGATAAATGACCCTGAGTGTTGGCTGTGGAGTATTAGATCCCAGTAGGGCATGCCCGAATCCCTGCCAGATTTTCTGGCCATGTTCCATGATGTTGGTAAACCTTTGCAGTGGAATAGTGATGGCTTGATACAATACATTGGCCAAGCTCTAATCATTTGCATAAAAGCAGTCACAGTAAAAACAGCATGCTCAATCTCTTGGTCAACCCATGGCCCAGTACTGATTTTTGGAAGAACATCCTGATCCTACCATGCACACATATTCATTGGTGGTGTTGATCCCTCTTTGCTGTTTCCTTTTGTTAAGTGCCTTTGTCCAGCAGCAGTGTATTTTAGACAGTGACTCACTGGCATAGAGATCATAGAATGGTTACATCACAGGAGAAGGCCATTTGGCCTGTCCTGTCAGTGCTAGTGCTGCACAAGGGGTTGAATTGTGAACACAGTGAAACATTGCATTTTGCCACCCCACATTCACCCACCCCACATTCAAAGGTCTGGATTTGTATTTCCCGTCCTTCAGTCAATGCGAGCCTATGTTTTGTGCAAAAACGATCAATCGGGTGCAGTGTAGGCTTGGCCTTATCTTTGAATGCTACAAACTAATCCCTTGGCTATTTTAACTGACAACCCATGTAAGAGTATGTGGATATTTTAATCGCAAGAACATAAACACCATAAAAGGAGTATACTGTAAAATCTGACTTTTTTTTTCACAGATGGCCAAGGTGCTATGTGGAGAATATGATCACCTTTTAGAAGGAGTCCATATTGTTGACTGCCGTTACCCATATGAGTTTAAAGGAGGACATATCAGGGTAAGTGCAGTGGATACCAAATGATCAAGCCTTTTTTTTAAATGTCACCCCATCTGCACTGTACCATTCCTCAGCAAAGTAAATAGGTAGATAACCTGCTGTGACCTATTGCAAGTAATTACTTCCTTTTTTGTTCCATATTTGCCCTCTCTCTGTTATATGAAGCAAATGGTAAGTTATCAAATGAGAGCTCTGTTCCTTCTGAGCAGCTAGCATCTGTTTCTTCATGTGTCTAATTTTGAACTTTGAACATGTTCAGGTTTTTGAATAACTATACCAATCGTGCGAAGATCTGAATTAATTGCAGAAGTGCAGTTATTCATCAACAGTTGTCCTTTGCAATTGCATTTTGGCTTGCCTGCAATTTGCAGAGAAGTCCCAGTCTAGGAATAATGTTTCTAGTTCTAACTAGTCCTGCTAGTTCACCATCCAAGCTGATATTTTTTCTGCTTCTCCTACTTTCCTAGGGTGCCCTGAACCTTCACAAAGCAGATGATATTGTTGACTGTTTCCTAAAGCAGCCCATTGTACCCAAATCCAAAGATAAGAGATTGATCATCATTTTTCACTGTGAATTTTCATCAGAACGAGGACCAAAGATGTGAGTTGCAGGAATTATTTTCTTGACCTCCATTGTAAAGGCGTTAAATGTATACGGAGGGTTACGAAGAGACTTAGCAAAGTTACAGTCTCAAACTTCCTGGGACCGAGGACTGAAGTGAGATCTCAAAAATATAAAAAAAAAATTGGCTTCTGTATTTAGGTTTGCTAGCCTCTTTAATGAGGGGCTAGTTGGCACAATCTGAGCCTTGTACCCTATCATTTAATGTGGCTAGGACCAGATATGATTTTCCTCTTGTAGATAGTTTTAAAGGGCATTCTCTAAAATGAATTTTGGTATTTTCAGTCTTGTCCCAAGTGTGGGGTGGGGGGAGCACTGTGTAAATATAGAATCATACAGAATAATGCAGTTACTGTAGTGATGCCACAGCCAGGCTCACAGATGTGAGTGGAATTATTCTCTATGGTACAGAATCACAGAATTGTTACGCTGTAGAAGGAGACTATTCAGCTCATCGACTCTCTGAGCATTTTAACTTGCTATTCTCCTGCCTTTTCCTTGTAACCTTGCATATTGAAAGTTGATAAGTCACCAGGGCCAGATGGATTGTTTCCGAGGCTGCTGAAGGAAGTCAGGGAGGAGATGCTCTGAGGATGATTTTCCAATCTTCACTAGATACAGGGGAGGTACCGGAGGACTGGAGAAATGCAGACGTAGTTCTATTGTTTAAAAAGGGATCAAAGGAAATGCCAAACAATTAAAGGCCAGTTAGTCTTACATCGGTGGTGAGAAAATTAGTAGAATCAATCCTGAGAGATAGGATTAACTATCATATGGAAAGGCATGGGCTAGTCAGAGATGGTCAGCATGGATTTGTTAAAGGAATGTCTTGCCTCACAAATTTGATTGAATTCTTTGAGGAAGTGACAAGAAGGATTGATGAAGGTAGCGCAGTGGATGTTGTGTACATGGATTTTAGCAAGGCATTTGACAAGGTCTCACATGGCAGATTGGTCAGGAAAGTAAAAGCCCATGGGATTCAGGGTAATGTAGCAAACTGGATAAAAGGTTGGCTTTGTAACAGGAAACAAAGGGTAATGGTCGATGGATGCCCTTGCGAATAGAAAGTTATCTCTAGTGGTATTCCACAGGGCTCGGTGTTGGGACCCTTGCTGTTTGTGTTATATATTAACGATTTGGACGTGAATGAGGGGAGCACAATTGGGAAATTTGCAGGTGACACAAAGATTGGCCGAGTAGTGGAAAGTGTAGAGGGTAGCCATAATCTGCAAAATGATATAGGTGGGTTGGTGGAGTGGGTGGTAAAGTGGCAGATGGATTTTAACATAGAGAAGTGTGAGGTCGTACATTTAGGGAGGTCAAACAGTTGCAGGGATTACAAAATAAATGGGAATATACTAAGAGGGGTAGATGAAGTGAGAGATCTTGGCGTACAAGTACACAGGTCCCTGAAGACAGCAGTTCAAGTAGACCAGATTGTAAAGAAGGCATATGGAATGCTCTCCTTCATTGACAGAGGTATAGAATATAAAAGTAAGGATATAATGTTGGAATTGTATAAAACACTGGTGGGGCCACAACTGCAGTTCTGGTCACCACATTACAAGAAGGACATAATAGCTCTGGAGAGAGTGCAGAGGAGGTTTACAAAAATGTTGCCAGGGTTAGAAAAGTGTAGTTACGAGGAGAGATTGGATAGGTTGGGGTTATTTTCCTTAGAACAAAGAAGGCTGAGAGCTGACTTGATTGAGGTGTACAAAATTATGAGAGGAATAGATAGAGTGGACAGGGTAAAATTGTTTCCCTTGGTGGAGAATTCTAGAACCAGGGGACATAGATTCAAGATAAGTGGCAGAGGGTGTAGGGGGGACATGAGGAAGAACTTTTTTTACACAGAGGGTAGTGGGTGTCTGGAATTCGCTGCCCAAGTTGGTGGTAGAGGCAGAAACTCTAAACTCTTTTAAAAAGTATGTGGATCTGCACTTTAAGTGCTGTAAGCTGCAGGGCTATGGACCGGGTGCAAGAAGGTGAGATTAGAAAGGGCACCTGGGTATCCTTGGGCTGGCATGGGCAAGATGGGCCAAATGGCTTCCTTCTGTGCTGTAACTTTTCTATGGTTCTATTGTATTTATTTAAATAATCATCCAATGCCCTCTTGAATGCCTCTATTGAACCTGCCTCCACCACACTACCAGGCTGTGCATTCCAAACCCTAACTACACACTGTGTGAAAAAGTTTTTCCTCAACTCGCATTTGCTTCTTTTGCAAAACATTTTAAAACTGTGCCTTCTGGTTCTCACTCTATTTACAAGTTCTCCCTATCTACTCTGTCCAGACCCCTCATGGTTTTGAAAACTTCTATCAAGACTCCTCTTAGCCTTCTCCTCTCCAAGGAAAACAGCCCCAGTTTCTCCAACCTTTCCTCAACTGAAGTATCTCATCCCTGGAACCATTCTCGTAAACCTCTTCTGCATTCTCTCCAATGTGTTCACATCCTTCCTATAGCGTGGTGCCCAGAACTGTACACAATACTCCAGCTGAGGTCTAACCAGTGTCTTATATAAATTCATCATAACCTCCTTGCTCTTGTACTCTATGCCCCTATTAATGTAGCCTAGAATACTGTATGCTTTAGAAACAGTTCTCTCTACCTGACCCGCCACTTTCAATGATTTATGTACATATACACCCAGGTCTCTCTGTTCCTGCACACCCTTTGGAATAGTATCCTCTATTTTATGCTTTCTCTCCATGTTCTTTGTACCAACGTGTATCACCTCACACTTCTCCCCATTGAACTTCATCTGCCACCTATCTACCCACTTCACTAATGTGTCAATGTCCTTTTGAAGTTCTACACTGTCCTTCTCACAGTTTACAATTCTCCAAAGTTTTGTGTCATCTGCAAACTTTGAAATTGTCTCCTGCAAACTAAGGAAAAGCAAAGGTCCCAAAACTGACCCCTGGGAAACTCCACTACAAACCTTCTTCCAACCCAAAAAAATACCCATTAACCATTATTCTATTCCCTATCCCTCAGCCAACCTTGTATCCATGTAGCTACTGTTCCTTTTATTCCATGACCTATAATTTCCCTCACAAATCCTCACCAACGCCCTTTACCTCATCGACCATCTCTGTTACCTCTTCAAAAACCTCCAGCAAGTTAGTTAGGCATAATTTTTCTTCAACAAATTTATGCTGACTCTTCCAAATTAATCCACATTTTTCCATGTGACTATTAATCTTATCCCGAATAATTGTTTCAAGAAGTTTCCCCACCACCGAACTTAAACTGACTGGTCTATAATTGCAATGTAGATCTTTACGACCTTTTTTGAACAAGGGTGTAATGTTTGCAATTCTACAGCCCTTCAGCACCTCTCCCGAATCCAGGGAACATTGAAAGGTTATTGTTAGTGCCTCTGCAATTTCCACACTCTCTTCCTACAATATTCTTGGATGCATCTCATTCGGTCTTGGTGCCTTATCAACTTTAAGTACTGACAGTTTATCCAGGCCACCTCTTTATCAATTTTAACCCCTCTAGTGACTGAGTTTCCTGCTCTGTCACCATGACCTGGGCAGCATCTGCCTTGTACGTAAAGACAGATGTAAAGTATTCATTTAACATCTCAGCCATGCCTCTTGCCTCTGTGTAAATCCCCTTTTTGGTCCTTACTCTTTTACCACCCTTTTACTATTGATGTGCTTATAGAATACTTTGGAATTTCCTTTTACGTTAGCTGCCCGTCTTTTCTCATAATCCCTCATTGCTTCTTATATTTGCTTTTTCACATCCCTTCTGAACCTTCTGTATTCAGCTTGGTTCTCAACTGTATTTGCTGCCTGACACCTGTCGTAAGCACACTTTTTTTCTTTAACTTAATTTCTATCTCCTTTGTCACCCAGGGAGCTCTGGATTTGTTTGTCCTACCCTTCCCTTTTGAGGGAACATATCTTGACTGTGCCCAAACCATCTTCTCTTTGAAGGTAGCCCATTATTCAGCTACTTTTTTTCCCACCAACCTTTGGTTCCAGTCTATCCGGCCCAGCTCCATTCTTGCCCCATTGAAGTCTGCTCTCCGCTAGTTGATTACTCTGGATTGACCAATGCCATTTTCCATCCTCCTCCTAAACCTTATGATACAATGATCGCTGTCCCCTAAATGTTCCCCCACTGTCACTTGATCTACTTGGACCACCTCATTCCCAAGAACCAGGTCTAACAGTGCATCCTTTTTTGTTGGACTGGACACATACTGCTGTAGGAAATTCTCCTGAACATAATCTAAGAATTCTTGTTCCTCACTGCCCCTGACACTATCACTGTCCCAGCCTATATACGGGTAATTAAAGTCCCTCTTTATAACTACTCTTTGATGTTTACACCTCTCTGTAATTTCTTTGCAGACTTGTTCCTCCATATCTTTCCCACTGGCTGGTGGTCTATATATTACACCGAGCAATGTATTTTCACCCTTCTTATTCCTTAACTCTAACCAAATCGATTCTGTCCTTGAATCTTCTAACACATCCTCTTTCTCTAGTACTACAAAACCTTCCTTAACCAAAAACGCCACCCCTCCTCCTTTCTTCCCTTTCCTATCTTTTCTAAACACCTTGTAACCAGGAATATTTAACACCCAGATCTGCCCTTCCTTAAGCCAGGCCTCCGTTATCACCACAACCTCATAATCCCCAATTTTATTAACTATACTCTGTGCATTCACGTATATGCAGCGTAATTCTGATTTAGACTTTATTACTTGCTCCCTTCCTTTGACTCCATCTGTTAACTTGCTATTCTCTATTAGTGCCATTTGCCTCTTCCAGCATTCTGTGCACTCTGGTATTACTTTCTAACATTCTCCCCTGGTTCCCACGCCCCTGCTGAGTTAGTTTAAACCCTCCCCAACAGCACAGCACTAGCAATACACCCCACAAGGAACTCGGTCACAGCTCTGTTCAGATGTAACCTGTCCGGCTTGTACAGGTGCCATCTCCCCCAGAACCAGTCCCAGTGACCCAGGAATCTAAGGCCCTCCCTCCTGCACCATCTTTCCAGCCACACATTCATCTGTCTTATCTTCCTACTTCTGTACTCGCTTGTACATGGCACTGGGCGTAATCTGGAGATTACTACTTTAGAGGTCCTGCTTGCTAATTTTTTTGCCTAGCTCCCTAAATTCCAATTGCAGGACCACAGTCCCCTTCCAATGTGGACCACCACCTCTGGCTGAAGAATCTAGGGAAGAATTATTATGGTCAGTGGCAAAATATAAGGTGGATATTACAAGATAAAAGATGAAAACATGGTTAAGAGCAAAGATTTGTGAAGAAAAGCATTTAAGATTTCAGCAGAAAATTTTGAAGAAATCGCTTTGAAACCTCTTGTAGGTCTTCCCTGGCTGCTTCGTGGTTATGAGGCTGTCTATCCAATGAGCTTCTTAGCCACAGAGGCCAGTAGTGACCCAGGTTCAGCCTACTTTTTATTTCTGGATCAAGAGGAGGGAAAACTGGTTATGGTTCTGCAAACAAAAAAACATTTACGAACTATATTTCATGACATCCTTAAGCATCTTACAGCAAGCGAAATACTTTTGTAGTGTTGCCTTTGAAGTGTTGCCACTATTGTAATGTAGGAAACATGGCAGGCAATTTGGGCACAGCAAGCTCACACAAATAGCAAGGTGATAATGGCTAGATAATCTGATCTAGTAATGTCGATTTAAGGGATAACCAGGGCATTAGGAATAACTCTCCATCTCTTCTTCGAAATAGTACCATAGGATTTTTTACATTCACTTAAGAGAGCAAATGGGGCCTTAGTGTATCATCAGAAAGACTGCATCTCTGGTAGTGCAGCACTCCCTCAGTGCTGCACTGGAGTGTTGGCTTAGATTTTGTGCTCAAGCCTCTGGAAGGAGACTTGGACCCACAACTTTCTGACTTGGGCAAGAGTGCTACTAGCTGACCCACGGCTGAAAAATGATCCTGATCCATATAAGATGGCATCTGCAGAAAAGTGGTATATGTGGATTTAGGGTGGGGATTAAACCAGGCTTGGTTATGGTGGCTCAGGAGTTCTAGAAAATGTGAAACTCACTGTCTAGGCTCTTAAGGAAAGGTACTGTAGGCACCTGGTCAGTCGGATGACCTGCTTCTGAGCTGTAAAACTGTATGCTCTGGAGGTTTGTCAGCACCTATAGAATTGAACCATAGTGTTAAACGTTATCTTCACCAAGGGAGATGTGGGCAAGAAACTGGTCACCATAGAAAATTTAAACTAACTTGATTTGCAAGTTGAGGCTTTGCATGTGCACTGCATATACCTGTCTGTCTACTTCATCTTGAAGGTGTCGCTTGTTGCGGGAGGAGGACAGAAGTATGAACGAGTACCCAAATCTGTACTATCCAGAGCTCTACATACTGAAAGGAGGGTATAAGGCTTTCTTTCCTCAATTCATGGTAAGAAATGGCTTGTCGTTTCTCTGGGAAGATGGAGGGATCCTTGTATAGTGTACTGGGCAACCTGTTTCTCTGGGATTGTCAGGCAGCTGATTAAGCAGGAAATTAATTCTGAATGTCGAGATATGAATTCAAATGCCTTCACCTTATACCCTTTTAAGCTTGGCACTGTTGCTAGCCCCATTGCCCAACTTAGAAGACCCACTTCAGACTTCAGCCATAAACTAGGCTGATATTCATGCAGTATTGAGGGAGTGCTGCATTGTTGGAACTGTCGCCCTTTGCATGTGGCTCAAGCTTTGTCTTTGCTGGTTTGAGTGGAAGCCAAAAGATCTTACTGACTAATTGAAAAAGAGCAGCGAGTTCTCTAGTGTCCTTGCCAACATATTTTGGTCAATCAACATTTATTAGAAGGTAAATTCTGATTTGAAGTCTTTCCACCTGCCCCACATCTCCCCCCACCCTGCCCCACCTCACACCTACCATTCACTTTGTTTCCAGTAGTTATCCACAAAGTGGAAATGAAATGAACCAGATTAAACCTGACCACCACCATGTGCCCTTTGTTGACTTTGGCTCTTAGCATATTCAGACCTGTTCATGATCTCTGTAACATTGGGAGCAGGAACATGCATAATGGTGAGATTGCACCAGCAAATCTCTCCATACAAAAGTGTCAGCAAACCAGACTTCCAATCTTCCTCTCTTTGCCATTCCCACTCCATGGCCACCACTGATTCATTTCTCAGAGAACTTGCTAAGTTGCATAGATGTGGAGTACCTTTAGAGATAGGTACTCTCAAATTCAGGTTGACATTAAGCAGCTTTATGGAGGATGTCTTTACTACTCTGATAAAGATTTCAGAAATGTGTATGTACTGGTAAATACTTCAAACATTTTACCATGAGAGGAGCTGTGGTATTTTTATGGTAGCATGGCTACTGTTGTGACTTTTTGAACACACTTACAGAAACTTGAGAGTCTAGGAAACTGAAATTGCTCTGCTGCTCCATTTTATTTTTCTAATGGGAAACTACCTTTAGTTAGTGCTCATCTCTCGAGAACCCCTTTGCTAAAGGTGATGTATGGTATGCATCATCTTTTGAGAGTCTGTTGTTTTTATGTTGGGGTTTCCTAGGTGTTGGGGCAGAAACTTGATCAGCAATGCCAGTGACGTCTTGGTGACCTGCCTTACTGTGAACTGGCTCTAGGTATGGTCTCTTCCAAAATTGTCTGGCTGATCTTACTGCTTTGATTGCTGTACTGCAGAGTTACTGTGACCCACCCAAGTACTGTCCCATGGATCATGAAGACTTCCAGGAGGAGATGTTGAAGTTGCGGAAAAAGAGTAAATCTTGGGCAGGAGAACGTCGGAGATGGGACCTAATCTCGAGATTGAAGAAGATGTGATTGGATGTGAGAAAAAGGCAATGGAACTCTCTCTTGTCATTTAATAAACACTGTCTTTTTACAGGTTATCTCCAGGGTGTTAATAAGCTATTCCTGAATGTTCCAACTCTACCATTGCTCATAATGGAGCAGAGAAAGGTTCAGCTTCCAACTAACTTTTAATGTTGCAACATCAGAAAGCATGAAAACTATTCTATATGTGGAACTGAAACAAAATGGATTGATAATGCAAAAAGGATTTTTTTTTTAGCCAGTATGCTTTTTGAAGAATTTATTTCAAGGATAACAGTCTTAATTTAATAGAAGTTCCCTTCTCTGTTTTTGAGAAGTGATTTAACCATCTGACATCCTCCTTTCCCCCTCCACCATCCCATCCAAAATAGCATAGAAGGGCAGCACAGATCACTGGTCTTGCCAATTTGCTGCCCTGCTGACTGATAGCTGGCACATTGCTCCTGTAATTTCTTTGTGCTATGAATTCCCAATCTTGTGGTCAATGGGTAGAAGCCTGGGAGAATGTCAGTCTGCCCACCTCTTCCATCTTCCATCACATGCTTGTCTTGCACAGGCAGGGGAACTAATGTGAGAATACTTACAAAATGAAGTTAAATGCCCCTTTCCTTGCATTGCACTATGAGCAGATAATTAAACTTTTTTTTGCCGATGTTGCCTGTAGTGTTGCAAGTTGTTTGCTGGTGAAATGATCAAGTGACACTTCTGAAGTATAATTCCATGTGTTACCTGCTCCCAACTCTCCCTTTGAGCTAACCAGAGTGGTATCTAGAAATGCTGATGCCAAATGTAAATTGGATTGAGATAAAGGATAAAGCAAAGATCTGGTTGGTTAAGAAGCATTGAAAAAAGGAGTGACTGCCAGCTGGTGATTTAGTCTGTGAACCGTCTAGCTATTCATCAGAGCTAGTGCTGGTCAGTAGATAGTGACAAGGCCATCAGAGAGAACGATGGATGGTCAACAAAAGTTGTAATGCCCTCCTTTAAGATCAACAACACAGTCGAGGGCACAGTTTTACTTTGCATAGATGCGTAGGCGGATGTCAGTGGTAGGTGTGAATGTATTACAATGAACATCAACCAGGATCAAATGCATTCACAGTCCCTTGGGCAGCCCTGCTTTCCGCTATCTCACACCATTGCTAAATCTGAGGGAGATGGCTCTGCTGTGTTGGGGGTGACAAGCAAGACCAGGATCAAGGGAAAAAAATGCTTGGAAATACTCAGCAGGTCTGACAGAACTTGTGGAGTTAATCTTTTGGGTCTTGCGACCTTTCATCAGTTTCATCGGAACAGACCTGAAAGGCTAACTCTGTTTTTGTCTCCATGGATGCTACCAGACCTGTTGAGTATTTGCAGCATTTTCTGTTTTTTATTTGATTTCCAGCATCGGCGGTATTTTAGTTTTGTAAGATGAGGTCAGGTTGTCATGCTAGTTATGACAAAATAGCATGTTGGCACTTGTGCTGTGATGGCTTTATGTAGCATGTGTCAGCATGTTGTTTGACTGTGAAGGACGCCACAGTATCCTGCTTTTGCCTGACATCTACAGACGTGTGTTGCAGCAGGGGCCACTGGATAGTGCTGGGCAATGAACTCTACTGTGTTTCTTTCAATCCCTTCCCCCTCTAGTGCTGCCTTGGCTGAGATCAGCTATCTTAAAATGATACTTTGCTTCGAAAGGAATGAAAGCACAAACCTTCTAGTGTTATGTCACTTGATGCCTTTGCTCACTCACTGAGTCATCCAGAAGCACCATTTTCATGCATTAGCAAATTATAGGTCACCTATATGAAATATAGGTATGAAATATGAAGTATTTATTAAGCATGAATACTTAAAGCACCATGCTGGCTTCAGCCATTTTAATGTAAATGAAATTGCTAAAATTCTGATTCCCATACATAAGGCTTGAGTATTTATACTGAAGAGGACTTGCTTCCAGATCCAGAGTGCTAACAAAATGTGGCACTAATTAGTGTAAAAATCAGCAACAAAGCCATTTTTTCATCCCCTCCTTCTGAATTTACTGACTCTTGGAAAAGGTTCTATAATACCTCCATCCAGGTACCCATTCTCCCTTTTGGGTATTGAGCGGGAGTGCTGTGAACTTTTCAACTGTGGATGGCAACACAGTCTTCATGCAGTTGAATAGCCTGTCCCACAATTCTTCTCAAGTTGGGTGAAGTTTGACCCTGTCTTCGTCTGTTGTCCATACACATCCTTTGGCAAGAATCACTGGAAGGTGATCATGAGCAGCACCCCCTGGGTGGCTTTCCCAGCACCCTGATAACTCCACCACAAAGTTCAAGGCTCTGGCCAATCCTAGAGGTCCAGTTGCTGCCTTGGCTAATGGAGGCGGAATGTAATTTTTATGTTTTTTAAACAGGAAGAGCTGGGTATGTTGGGAAGTGTGTGTGTGTGTGTAATATTTTAAAACCAGTTTTAATGCTGATATTGAGAAAATTGATCATAAAAGAGGATGTTGCTCATGAGTAACCAGTCAAAAAAAAAAACACGTAGATTAGATTAAGATGAATTGTCTTCATCCAGCCAATGGTGAAGTTTGTGGTGAACTTGATGGGAATGCATATAATGTTGATCGTTTTTCCCTATTGGTTTTCATTTGTAAAAAAACCATGTTAGATGTTTGCAAACAGACATATGGTGAGTTGCCAGCACACCAGAGCTACTGGAATCCATTTCGCACTCTGACACCGTGTTTCTTCCTATAAATATAGTACTGCTTTATTTAAACTAAAAAAAATTCCCTCCATCCTTTTACTCTCATCCCACACCACCAATCGGAAAGGAAACCGGAGACCGTCATTCTAAGGCCTCCCACATGTGATTCTGCTCATAGGTAAGAATGAGTTGGATGTGGACTCATTAGAATCTAGCCACCATGGACCGCAGAGACTGTCAATCATCTTCAACCTTGAGCTAATTTGATCACAAACCAAGAAGTTTAAAGCAATGCTAGCAACGACATCATTAAATGAAACATTGCCTCACTGGTAATTTTATCAATATTCACCATAGCGAGAAGATGATCTGAAGATTAATCACCTTAACAAAAATTGAAGACAGCTACCATGTAGTCTCTTGTTTATCTGTTTGATTTTTCTAAGTAAACAACATTTTTGTTGATCTTTCTTACAGAGTCAAAGTTTATTTTTAAGCCTTCATTTAATTTTCACTGCCTTTAAAATAACAAACTGCTAATCTCCAGTGTTCCCATTTGATGCAATACTGAGCCCATTAGAACCACCAGATGCCTGCCAGTAATTCAATTCAATATCTGTGTGTAAACCATTTTGATCTAAATGTAAGTTGCTGCCTAGGGACAGTAATACATTTTAATCCAACACTGTAATAAAATCTGAGCTTTCAACAGTGAGCCTGTTTCGTTTCGATAGTGAGTTTTAATGCACATTATTATTATAGAATATCACTTCAAGAACATAATTTGACTCATCTCCCCTCTCCTGATCCTTGCCGTTTGTTTCAGTTGAGGAAGATGAAGATTTTGGAGCAGAGGTAAAGGCAGGGAAGGACTATTTTGATCACCTACAGGTGGTTTGTGGAGGAATTTTCAAGAGGGTTTTTTTCCACCCTATTGCGCCGGAGATGTTTACTAAATGTCTAGTCATGGTGTTCCAGGCATTGTGTGGGGGGCAGACTCAACGGAGCAGTCCTGGTGTTTTCATATATACCTGTGATGATACAGTTAATATGGTGTTGTGGGTTAGCACAGTGTTGGTATCTGAGAATTTGGTTTGCAATTTTGAAATCTTTCAGACTGGGGCTGGACCGGGTGAAATTTTTTAATTAGTTTATCAACTATGGGTGCCACTCATAAGGCCAGCATTTATTGCCTATCCCTAATTGTTCTTGAGAAGGTGGTGGTGAACTGCTGCAGTCCATCTCGTGTAGGTGCACCCACAGTGCTGTTAGGAAGGGAGTTCCAGGATTTTGACCCAGTGACAGTGATATATTTCCAAGTCAGGATGGTGTGTCACTTGATGGAAATTTTGCATGTGCTTGTGTTCCCTTCCTGCTGCCCTTGTCCTTCTAGGTGGTAAAGGTCACAGGTTTGGAAGTTGCTGTCAAAGGAGCCTTGGTGAGTTGCTGCAGTGCATCTTGTAGATGGTATACACAGCTGTCATTGTGCAACAGTGGTGGAGGGAGTGAATGTTGATGGGGTGCCAATTAAGCAGGTTGCTTTGTCCTGGATGGTGTTGAGCATTTTTGTGGTGTTGGATGGAGCTGCAATCATCCAGACAAGTGGGCAGTGTTCCATCACTATCCTAACTTGTGCCTTGTAGGTGGTGAACAGGCTTTAGGGAGTCAGGAGGTTAGATACTCACAGAATCACACAGTGCAGAAGAGGCCCTTCGGCCCATCAAGTCTGCACCGACGCATGAGAAACACCTGACCTACCTACCTACCTAATCCCATTTACCAGCACTTGACCCATAGCCTTGAATGTTATAACATGCCAAGTGCTCATCCAGGTATTTTTTAAAGGATGTGAGACAACCTGCCTCCATTACCCTCCCAGGCAGTGCATTCCAGCCAATCACCACCCTCTGGGTAAAAAAGTTTTTCCCCACATCCCCCCCGAACCTCCTGCCCCTCATCTTGAACTTGTGTCCCATCATGACTGACCCTTCAACTAAGGGGAACAGCTGCTCTCTATCCACCCTGTCCATGCCCCTCAATCTTGTACACCTCAATCATGTCGCCCCTCAGTCTTCTCTGCTCCAACGAAAACAACCCAAGTCTATCCAACCTCTCTTCATCCCAGGCAATATCCTGGTGAATCTCCTCTGCACCCTCTCCAGTGCAATCACATCCTTCCTGTATTGTGGTAACCAGAACTCCAGCTGTGGCCTCACCAACGTTCTACACAACTGCAACATGACCTCCCTACTTTTGTAATCTATGCCTCGATTGATAAAGGCAAGTGTCCCATATGCCTTTTACACCACCCCACTAACATGTCCCTATGCCTTCAGAGATCTATGAACACACATGCCAAAGTCCCTTTGTTCCTCAGAACTTCCTCGTGTCATGCCGTTCATTGAATACTTCCTTGTCAAATTATTCCTTTCAAAGTGTATCACCTCACACTTTTCAGGGTTAAATTCCATCTGCCACTTATCTGCCCATTTGACCATCCTGTCTATATCTTCCTGTAGCCCAAGACCACCTGGCCAAGCTTTGTGTCATCCCGCAAACTTACTAATCCTACCCCCCACACACTAATCTATGTCATTTATATAAATAACGAATAATAGGGCACCCAGCACAGATCCTTGTGGTACGCCACTGGACACTGGCTTCCAGTCACTAAAGCGTCCTTCTGTCATCACCCTTTGTCTCCTACAACTAAGCCAATTTTGAATCCACCTTACCAAATTACCCTGTAACCCATGTGCATTTTCCTTCTTTATAAGTCTCCCATGTGGGACCTTGTCATAGGCTTTGCTGAAATCCATTTAAACTACATCAACTGCACGACCCTCATCTACACATCTGGTCACCTCATCAAAAAATTCAACCAGATTTGTTAGGCATGACCTCCTTCTAACATAGCCATGCTGACTATCCCTGATCAAACCTTGCCTCTCCAAGTGGAGATAGATTCTCTCCTTCAGAATTTTCTCCAATAGTTTCCCTACCACTGACATGAGACTCACTGGCCTGTAGTTCCCTGGCTTATCTCTACAACCCTTCTTAAGTAGTAGAACCACTTTAGCTGTTCTCCAGTCCTCTGGCACCTCCCCTGCGATCTCCTCCCTTGCCTCCCTCAGCAGTCTGGGACACAGGACCTGGAGATTTGTCCACTTTTAAGCCTGCCAACACCTCCAATTCCTTGTCACTTCCTATATCAATTTGCTCAAGAACCTCGCAGTCTCTCTTTGAGTTTGACACCTTCATCTTCATTTTCTTGGGTGAAGATGGATGTGAAATATTCGTTCAACATTCTACCGATGTCCTCTGGCTCCATCCATAGATTGCCCCCTTGGTCCCAAATGGGCCATACTCTTTCCCTGGTTATCCTCTTCCCATTGATATACTTATAGAATATCTTGGGATTTTTCCCTACTTTTACCAGCCAGAGCTTTCTCATATCCCCTCTTTGCTCTCCTAATTGCTTTCTTAAGCTCCACCCTGCACTTTCTGTACTCCACTAATGCCTCCACTGATTTGCTCCCCTTGCACCTGCTAAAAGCCTCTCTTTTCCTTCTCATCGTGTCCTGAATATCTCTGGTCATCCATGGTTCTCTGGGCTTGTTACACCTTCCTACCACCCTAGAGGGAACATGTTGAGCCTGTACCCTCCCCATTTCCTTTTTGAATGCCCCCCAACTGCTGTTCTGTAGGTTTCTCCACAAGTAGCTGTTCCCAGTCTACCTTGGCCAGATCCTGCCTTATTTCACTAAAATCCACTCTCCCCCAATCCAAAACATTTTTTTGCAACTTGTCAATTTCTTTGTTCATAACAAGCTTAAATTGTACCATGTTGTGGTCGTTATCACTAAAATGCTCCCCCCACCACCTCAGCCACCTGTAAGATTTCATTCACCAGAATTAGGTCCAGCACTGTGCCGTCCCTTGTTGGACCTTCTATATATTGTCCTAAAAAGTTCTCCCGTATACATTTCAAGAAATTCACTCCATCCAAGCCCTTAGCACTATGTCTATCCCAATTAATGTTGGGAAAGTTGAAATCATCTAATATAATTACTCTCAAGTTATTGTTTTTACACATCTCCACAAATTATACACGTTTGCTCCTCAATTTCCCGCTGACTATCTGGGGGTCTATAATAAACACCTAGCAATGTGGCTGCCCCTTTTTTATTCCTAAGCTCTACCCACAAAACTTCATTCGATGCCCCCTCCAAGATATCATCTCTCCTTACTGCAGTAACTGACGCCTTAACTAATAATGCAATGCCTCCTCCTATTTTACCCTCTCTCCAGTCTCGCCTGAAGATTCTATATCCCGGAATGTTGAGCTGGAAATCCTGCCCCTCCCTCAACTACGTCTCTGTGATGGCTACTATATCACAATTCCACGCGTCAATTCTCATCCTTAACTCATCTGTTTTACCTGTAATACTCCTGGCATTAAAGTGGAGGTCACCCAGCCTTACCTTACTCCCTTGAAACTTAATGCAGCTGTACTCCCTCTGACTTAATTGTTTTACTGTATTATGATGTGTCCCTATTCTGCTAGCATTCTGTGTCCCCCTTCCCCTGCTGAATTAGTTTAAACTCCTCCCAACAGCACTAGCAAACCTGCCCGAAAGGATGTTAGTCCCGCTCTGGTTCAGATGTAGACTGTCCCGTTTGTACAGGTCCCACCTTCCCCAGAAATGGTCCCAGTGATCCAGGAATCTAAAGCCCTCCCTCCTGCATCAACTCTTAAGCATTCTCCTATTTCTGAGCTCGCTAGCACGTGGCACTGGGAGGAATCCAGAAATACAACCTGAGAGGTCTTGCTTTTTAGTCAACTGCCTAACTCCCTGAATTCTTGATGCAAGACCTCCTCCCTCTTTCTACCTCTGTCATTGGTACCAACATGTACCATGACCTCTGCTTTATCACCCTCCCTCTTCAGGATGCCCTGCAGCCATTCAGTGACATCCCGGACCCTGGCACCAGGGAGGCAACATACCATCCTGGAGTCATATTGATGGTCACAGTAGTACCTATCTGTTCCCCTGACTATAGAACCTCCTATTACTATTGCTCTTCCTCTCTTTCTCCCCTCCTGCGCAGACAGGCTGCTTTTTGGTACCAGAAGCTTGCCTCTGTCTGCACAGCCTGGAGGAACCAGCACCCTCATCAGCCTCCAAAATGGAATACCGATTTGTGAGCGGGACCCCAGGGGAACTCCTGAACTACCTGCCTGTTTCTCTTGGACTGCCTGGTGGACACCCATTCCCTTCCTTCCCCAAGTCCCTTCAGCTGCGATATGACCACCTCTCTAAACTTGCTATCCACAATGCTCTCAGACTCGCGGATGCTCCACAGTGTCCCTAGCTGCTGTTCCAGCTCTGAAACCTGAGATACCAGGAGCTGCAGCTGGGCACACTTCCTGTACACGTGCTGGTCCCTGGTATTGGAAATGTTCCTGGCTTCCCACGTGGAGCACGAGGAGCACACCGTGGCTTTGAGCTCTCCTGCCATAACTTATCCCTTTAAATTAAACCTTTTAAATCAATTACTCTAGTGCCCTTCTTTCCTGATCCTCGTTACTACAGAATATACAAACTATAAACCACAAAAAGACTTTAAACTATAAGCGATAAAAGTAGTAAACACTTACCCGACCTTATGCACTACTTACCAGTCACTCCTTTCCCTTGTAGCCTCTACTGCTGCAGCAGGGCAAGACCACTCTCTGAATATTTAAGAAGTTGGATAGCAAAGAAAAAATGCAGAGTACCCAGCCTCTGACCTGTTCTGTTTACCTCCTCCATTCCTACAACCCTCAGATCTTTGCACTCCTTTAAAATTGAAATGCACAAGATGACTGAATTAAATTACCCTTCAAGTGCTGACTATAGCCTTCAGCACTCTCTCCCTCTCTCTCCTCCCCCTCTCTCTCCTCCCCCTCTCTCTCTCTCTCCCCTCCCCCCTCTCTCTTCTCCCCCTCTCTCTCTTCTCCCCCTCTCTCTCTTGCTTTTTCACGATGCTCCTTGAAATCTACCTCTTGATGGTTTTTAGTCTCTGTCCTAATATGACCTTGTGACTGTCAGATTTTGTTTAATGCTGCTGTGAGACACCTTGAGAGGTTTTACTACTTTAAAGGTGCTACATAAATGAAAGTACTTATTGATGCAGGGATTGACTTTACATGTTAGGAAGGTAATACTTCGATGGGGTGTGTGGGCTGGTTATTACAAAAAGGACGAATAAACCAATGCTGGTTATTAGGAAGGGAATCCAGGATCCAATATTGATCCATGAAGATAATCCATTAAACTCCACATCAAATAAACATGACTATCTACCATTCGGTCCTAACAAGTGCTTTCCTGGGAAATTTCCATGGTTTAATATATTCTCTCATGGGATGTGGCCATCACTGGCAAGGCCAGCATTTGTTGCCCATCCCTACTTACCCCTTGAACTGAGTGGCTTGCTAGGCCATTTCAGAGGGCAGTTAGGAGTCAACCACAATGCTGTGGGTCTAGAGTCCAATTTAGGCCAGACCAGGTAAGGACGGCAGAGTTCCTTCCCTAAAGAACATTAGTGAAGCAGGTGGGTTTTTATAAACAATTGATGATAGTTTCACGATCGCCATGACTGAGACCAACTTTATATTCCATGTTTTATTAATGGATATTAAATTCCACTACCACCTGTGATGGGATGGTTTACCCAGCACAGATTTCATCCTTTTTTACACCACGGATGAAATTGAGAATTCAGCTACAAGTATCCCATCCCTTCAAGGCACAGCATGTCAGTACATCTTAGCCATCAACTGAACTCACATATATATATCAACCTCTGTAGAGCAGAGGCCATGGCATCTGCCTGTGCCCATTGTAAATTTCGATCAATACAAAGTCATTGCTTTTTAGCTTCCTCAAGGCAACAATGGCAGAAATGATTGAGGGATCATCTGTCCTCTAAAAGCAATAACATACTTAAGCTGAATCACTTACATGAGAAATATAATCATGCTACAGACTGACCAGGCAGTGCCCCTACCTTTTCAATTGTATTGTCCAGACAACCTCCTTGAGGTAAGGGACAACAGGGCTGACCGTGTGTTCTTGCTGTTACTGTAAATGTTAGCAGTGCATTTTTAGTGTGTTTTTCTTAAATTCAATTACTTTTCCCCCAAGCCCTACTATTTGTGTTAGGTGGATGATATGGCAAAGCCCCATCTTACCACACACTCCTATGCACTGACCCCATAGAATATCCTTTACAGGTACCCTCTTCCACTGAAGAAAGTCCCCTAACTTTGGACAAGCATTGTTCCTGTAGTCGTTCTCCTGAGTTTTTTTTGTACACAGCCCTGCCAATCCTGGGATAATGGGATGATTTGTGAGTGACCCTTGGGAATTTGTGTGTGAACATTGAAGATCCCTTTGGGAATCATCTTGCTTTAAGAAAAGATGTCAAGTGACCTCTAGGTTGAAGTTTTCCAGGCAATAACATACAAAACTTGCCCTGTTAAGTATGCATCTGTTACAATATTCTTTTGACCTTTTGTATTGTTAAATTTTCTGACTTCCCTAAAAGCTTTTAATCACTGCAGCCCCTTGCTATAACTACCAGCCTTGTATGTTACATCACTGTACCCCCTTGCTAATAACCAGGAGGCATGTTTATGATATCACTTCATCCCTTTGCCAGTGGCTAACAAGCATGTATGTCCATTACCACATCCCCTCTTAGGCAATTTACAGCAACATCAGTATGCATGGAATTGCAAAGGTTACAGTTCATCACTACTGAGCCAGTTAAACTATCGTTGCTGAAATCTGTTACAGCCAGGGGAGAGGAGTGGAATAATTTATCCCTTTTCCCCACCTCTCGATTGACCGGAACAAGGTGTATTTGTATTTTAGAAAAGTAATTTAACCCTTTGAATTCTGTGACTGTTAAGAACAGCCACAAAGCATGCTTTCTGGAAAATTTAAATCAAAAGAAAAGATGAATGTTTGTTTATTTCTCACAACACCCAAAAACGTATACACCAAACACCACTCCTTATTCATACACACACACACACACCCACCTGCCTGTGTGCGCACAACAAGAAAAGATGATTTTCAAAGATGTAACATGCACTTAGACTATTTCAAGTCCCAAAGATCAATATTATTTTGTTTCTGCAAGAAGGTCATCAAAAGCATGGCAGACCTGGAAATTCTCTTTCAGTTTACTAAAGAAGAAAAAAAAACAAAGGTCGGAGGTTTCTGGTGATGAGTTCAGAATGGTACTCTCAGCAATAGTAGCTTTCTGGCTTTCGAGTTGTAAGCTGTGGTTGAGCTCCTGTAGTCAAAATTGCAATCCGCATGTGCAAGAAAACCTCCTCCTCTCTGCTGGAGATGACATTTTTTTTGAGGCAGGATTCTTTTTCTTTTGCTGGCTGAGACTGCTTCCTCTGTGGTGTTGATCCCAGACTGATTTGCCCTGGCATGTCCGAGGGATAATACGATATTTGTTATTTCAAGTTAATTTTGATCATGTAGCCTTAGAATCAATACTCCCATTATCCACACAAATGCTTTGATGGCAAGCCATTGTCACAAAATGGGGAATGAATAGTACCATTTATACCTGTTTGTGATAAAATAGTTCCTTCACACCCCTCTTTGTTAGGTTTCATGTTAGCAAAAAAAACAAGCCTGAGGAGACCACTTCATCTGAGTTTCTGTAAATATCCAGTCAATAGTAACTAAATTCCACAAGTGATTGTGCATCCTAATGCCTCTTCAATGGAAGATCTTCCACAAGGACATTTACATTTTAATGACGTTCCAAAAATATGTTCAGATATGAATTAATTCTTGTCTGTATATAAACCACAATAAGTCATCTGACCCTTGAGTCCATTTTGTTAAGGTAAGTTGTCCATATTCCATGCTGCTTTTTGGAAGAAAAGTGTCCATCTTCCTGATAAGTTTATGGGCATATACCGGCGTTGTAACAAATGTTCAAAATGGGTTCTGTTCTGCATTCCCGCAGACTTTAGCAATCAAACCGATCAGGAGGGACCCTTGCTTGAATTGGGTGTTGGGCCGGTATAAATGAAATGTGATCTGAAGCACTGCATATGAGGGATCCCACCTGAGTCCTGGCAATGTTTTAAAGTTAGTTTTGAATCTTTTGGGTGGTTCTGTCAGCTCTCTCTCCTAGTATAAAATTTTAAGCAGCATTTCAAAATCATTGTTCAGACCCTGGCACACACATGTTAGAGTATATATGCATCCAGCTTTATCTACCCTGAGCAGAGGGATTGATGCAGGACAGTGTAAGACACATCTAGCGCTCTCAGTCACACTACACAGGGATCAGTCTCAGAACACTGCCTGCAGTGTTAACAGGGTTCTCAAGTTTTGCCCTTTGGGATTCTGAAGGATCAACAGTTCACTAATGCTACCCTCAAAGGGAGCAAAAAAAAAACCTATATCTGTTGCTAGCTTTGATCGAGAATAGCTGTTTTCTCTCATTCCCTGCTTCCATGTCAGTTAAAGCACTGAGAATTGATGCTGATGTGTCTGGCAAAACTGCCCCCGTCCTGAATTTGCTTGCAATCATGTGTCCCTATTAACATGTCAATATAATACTTTTAAGACCCAAGCATTGTACAAAATGCACAAATTATAGTACTCAAATGTAACTTAAGTAATGGCTTAATGGTACTACTCATCATTACTGTTATGGATGAGGTTGTTTGTTTGTGCATAGACACAATGATTGAATCATGAGTTTTCTATACGTTGGCTTCATTCTTTCCCCCTAACCTCCTTTGCATGGCTTAGAGTAGGTAGATGAAGAAAAGCTGTTCCCATGAGCTGCTGGTACAAAGGCCAGGTGACACAGATTTAAAGTTTTGGGCAAGAGATGCGTGGTTGGGGGGGTGCTGTGAGGAACAACTCGCTGCCAACAAGCGTTATGTAAACAAAGGTAATAAATGATTTCAAAAGATAATTGAAAGGGCACGAGCGAAATAAATTTAGAGGGCTAAGGGGATAGAGTGGGGTAATGGGACTGATTGGATTGCTCTACAGAGAGCTGGCATGGACTTTATGGGCAGAATGGCCTCCTTCTGTGCCACATTTACTCTATGTCCACAAGTCTCTGTTCCTTTCAATGCTTTCTCAAAACCCATTTTTTTGATTGGGTTTTGATCATTCACTCATTCTTTACAACTCCAATCACCTGCCTTTGGAACCTGTTGGAAGGGGCTGTATGTTGATAACCAACCTGTTTGGCCGCATTATGAATGCATTTTCCTTTGCCACCAAGTCCTGGGTTGAGAATTGAACCTAGAGCTTCTGACTCAGAGCCAAGGACACTACCCACTGTATCACAAAGCCTCTTGAGGGCTGAGGAGTCACTGATGACCACACCGTCCAAAGACCTGTCCCCATGGGATGAACCCACTAACTTGCCCTTGAGCCACATCACATACCTCTGCACCTGGGTAAAGTACAATAGACAGAGCAATCATTTAAACTTTTTATTCCTTTACTTGCGCGCACACACACAGACACAGACACAGTCATACGCACAAGAAAGTGAATTAAACAAATGAGGAAAAAAATGGTTAATTATTTATACTTGACATTAAATTCACCATTAGATGATTTCTCCTGTGTACATCCCAGAGATGTCTCCACCACCCTGAGGGGTATACCTACCAAAGATTGGGAACCCTGCTTTAGGGTATCTGTTGTGGGGTGGCTGAGTTGTACTATGAATGATACAGTTGATCCGCAGACACAATATACAATATTTACAATATACTCAGCAGCAACTATACGTGTGCTTTCAACTTCAACTCCAATCTGCACTGACTCATGAGGTAGCCTACACTACACTCGTGATCATGTGACCTTCCTTAACAAGTATTATTCTTAAAGGTACATTGCACACTAAATAAAACCATAATTACTACATTCCTCCCGCTTGAACTCGGCTATACGTATTTTTCAAGACAACATAATATTTACACAGGGTAAGGAATTTACAAGTTCAGTCTTTCAGGTGGTTTCCTGATACGTGTAGAACGTCGAAGTTTCAGAACTTCAGATTCCTTGTCAGGAACCTCCTTTTCTGGAGTTGCCTGAACATCAGGTGCTTTGGTGGGCACTTGCAGTTCTGTATCCTCAACTCTTACAGGAACATCAGACATGTCAGTCCTGGGATGAGTATTCTCAACAGGAAAGGCAGACATGATCACTGGTAGAAACAAATCTTGATGATTTGTCTCTCTCTTCCTTAAATGGTGCACATGTTTACGGATGACCCGGCCTTCCACCTCCACATGGTAAGATAGAGGTCCAGTCACTGCACTTATTTCACCCGGTAACCAATTTGGTTCTTCACCGAAATTTTTCATGTATACTGGCTTTCCCACAGTAAATTTCCTCTTGTGACTATGCCAGTCGTGTCTAGTTCCCTGGCTTCCCTGACTCCTTTTCACCTTCTCCTCTAAATTCAGCATTATTAAGCTCAATCTCACCCTGAGGCAGTGTTTCAACAATAACAAAAAATAAATAACTCCGCAGGTGTGACACCTGTTGTTGTATGAGGAGTAGTCCTGTAACGAAAAAGAAAGCGTGCTAGCTTGGTTGCTAAGGAATCACCAGTTAACATTTCATGCCTGCCTTGAATGTTTGAACTGCCCTTTCGGCCAGTCCATTTGAGGAAGGGTGGTACAGTGCAGTTTTCACATGAGTAATACCAGTGAGGCTGATAAACCATTGAAACTCAGCATTTGTACATGCTGTGCCATTATTGGAAACGACTACCTCTGGTAGCCCGTGAATGGCAAAACTCTGACATAGTTATCACTCGTGGTCCTTACAATAGGATGCAGTCCCGGTTGGTTATTTCATGTCTTCTGTTGAAGTACGGTTTCATTTTATCAGATACAGGTTCCTGTGACCAACCATGAAGCACTTGTTCTTGCACCTGTGGGAGGACTGGATCCCGATTTGTCCAGTCTTTGATCTGTTGAGCACATACTGGTGAGGAATCTAAGAAATTTAACAGTAAAACAAGTTCTTCCACAGGAACTTGCTCATCATTTTATTGTAAAGGCAAACAACTAAGTGCTTTGGCGTTTGCAATTTTATTTCCAGGCCTATATACGAAAGTGTATACATATGCTGTAAGGATTAAAGTCTTATTTGTGTTTCTGTGTCTTCTTTCTATGTGCCTTCTTCATTCTAGCGCTGACTTTAATCTCAGCCTTCTTTTCAACGTCAGTATTGGCCAGACCACTCTCAGATGCGAGCTTGACTTGTCTGAGCTCAGTAGCTGAGTCTCCCAAAATTTCATCACCTGTCTGCTTCTTCGAAACTTCTGTGACTTTTGCCTCCAAGGCCTCTTTGGCTTTCATTTAGCTGATTTTCAGCTCTTCCATCTCTTTTTTGTATTTGTTTGCTGCTCCCTGGAAAATTGAACATTTTTGTGTCTTCTGTGGCAACTCATTCTTCAGTTTGTGCAGAGAAGTGCTGAATTCTTTCTGTTTCTCTTCATAATTTTCAAGTGGTATAAACTTAGACCTGAGCGAATCATGGATTGTGTGAAGGTCTTTCAGAAGGCTTTCTTTTTTCTTTCGAAGGTTCCTCACCTCATCTCAAATTCTGTCATCAAGCATGGTCTCTTCAAGTTCCTTTTGCTGTTCTACCATGTTTTGACTTAAGGCAGCCTGCATTTTGTCTGGCTGTTGAAACTTTACATGTTCTTTTCCAAAAACAGGAATGCTTCCAGATTCCCTTTGGAATCTCAGTGGCCACTTGAGGCTGATTTCCCTTAGCCAGTTTTACCCTAGAAAGCTCTGCCTGTCAATACCAACACTGGTAGCTTTACCGATTGGCTTCCATATTGGACAGTATTCTGCTTGTGCCATTGACTTGAATGTCTTTACCCATGTATGTTTTTAATTTGGCAGCAGTTTCTTCCAAATTTAATTAATGTTCACCATAATTCAGATAGCTGAAGGTATGTTCCACAATTACTGTGGTAGAAGCTCCTATGACCACTTCCATTCTAACAGGTCAGCCATTTACTTTCACTGTTACAAATATTGATTCTGTCTTTCCAACATTCAAGTTAAACAATGAATAAATATCTGAATTTGTTGTTTCTGGCTCTTCTACATTGTAGATGTCACTGGGTTTTTTCTTTTGTTTAAAAGCCTGTTTGAATCTTTCCTTGCGCTGTCTTGTCACATATATCTATTTCTATGACAATAATAATATTCGATTTTTGAAAAATTCCAATCATTACAAGAATGCTTATTTCCACCTCTATTGAAATTATTTTTTGTTTTCACTGCTAAGTCATTTTTAAAAAAAATTTCCCGCTAGCGGGGCTGTTTCTTACTTCTCGGCAGAGTCTTGCATTTTCGTGCTCTTTTGGGCTGGAGTTTCCTGCCCAAAGTGGAGGACGGAGGTATGGCTTTTGAATCTCTTACTGTGCTTCCCATGGCCAGCATTATCTCTAGCACCTTCTTAAAATCTAAATTCGCTTTGTACAATAATCTCTTCTGAACCATGTCCTCATTCACACCACACTAAATGATCACTGAGCATGTTATTTAGAGATGAACCAAACTCACAATGTTCCGTTAATTGTTTCTAACGTGCCACATAACAAGCGACTGTCTCCTCTCTATTTCTCGAGTTAAACTTGAACCTTTGCATCATTACCAAGGGTTTTGGCTGGTAATGAACCTTCATGAGGTCCACCAATTCATCAAAAATTTTTGAATCTGGGGCAGCAGGTGCCGTCAAACTACGAATCAAGCTGTAGGCTTTATTCCCACATGTATGTAAGAGGATTGCTTGCCTCTTCTCTTCCCCCATTATCTCGTTTGCTTGGAAAAAGAGCATGAGGCCTTCAATGTAATGAGACCAATCGTCCATAGCTGGATCAAAAGGGTCAATTCTTCCGAATTGCAACATTTTGGGAGGGAATAACTTGCTCGATTCAAACGGAACTTCTACTTACAATTACTGGGCGAGGTACAGTGTAGATTTCTTTACTACATGATTTCTTCTGTTCAATCTTGTTTTATCCTCATCGCCAGTTTGTTGTGGGTGCCCAAGTTGTACTATTAATGATAGAGTTGATCCGTAGACACTTCTATTTCTGCACCACTCCTTTTGGTTACTACAGATCATGTGATCTTCCTTAACAAGTATTATTCTTAAAAGTACATTGCACACTAAATAAAACCATAATAACTGCAGTATCATTTTTAAAATGTGGGTTGTGATGTCAGTTGCTAGGCCAACATTTATTGCACATCTCTAATTGCCCTTGAGAGGGTAGTGGTGAGCTGCCTTCTTGATTTGCTGCAGTCCATGTGGTGTAGATACACTTCATTCCTTATTGACTTTCTAGCAGCTTGCTACAATTCAGGGGCTTGCTAGGCCATTTCAAAGGGCATTTAAGGGTCAACAACATTGCCAGACCAGGTGAGGACAGCAGATTTCCTTCCCTAAAAGACATTAGTGAACCAAATGGGTTTTTACGATGGTCGTCATTTGACTTTTAATTCCAGATTTTTATTGAATTCAAATCCCACCATTTGCCATGGCAGGATTCAAACCTGGGTCCCCAGAGCATTATCCTGGGTCTCTGGATTGCTAGCCCAGTGACAATATCACTATGCCAACACCTCCCTCCATCATTGTAGAACAGGTACCTGTTGTGGGTTAGTACCTGTATATATGATGCTGACAGGCCAGTGTTAAAGTATTGCTATACATTACTTGCTGCCTAGCAGCAAAGAGGTACACGCATGCACTCAACTCTGGTCACTCATTAATTCTGAGTTCTGGAAGAGAGTGGATGGGGCATTCATGTTAGGTTTTTAAAGTTTCCAGGCTGCACACTGAGGCTTCAATCAAGTGGGAGCAAGGCCAAAACAGTCCTGTGAAGCAAATGGATGAAACTGAAGATTATTTTGTGCTTCTTTGTCGGTGATGTTAGTAATGAGTAATTATAGCCAGCAGATGGCAGTAATGTTTTGCTGTGAGCAAGAACGGGGGCAGGGGGAGCAGGAACAGTCTGAGAAGCCACATAGGGCACTATTTTGTTGTTGCTTTTCACGGCCTGTCAGAAGAGTGTCTCTTTTATTCCAAGTTATAATCATTCATTTACTATGCTGCTGACAAGAGAAGGTGTTAACTTTGTGATTGTTGTTTACTAATAGACAGGGGCAGCCAAAGAACAAACCCTTCTCTCTGTCTCATTTCAGGTGCAACTAGCAACTGGACACCCTTGGAGGATGGGGTTAACCTTTTCATGCACTCACATAGGCATAACCATTAGGTTCCTCATGGCATGGGTTATGGGTGTCCTTGGTCCAAATCTCAGAATTACCTTTGATGTCAAAAGTGATCACACCCCGACTTAACTGCTCCATTTTCCAATGGTGTGAGGAGACTGAAGTAAATGCAATAATTATTGATAAGTCTGGCAGAAATTCACAATGAGATCATCATGTGCAGATTTCAGTATCCCAGATCAGAGACAGTAGGTAAGGGAGGGGCAAAAGGAGACAACCACTTTTACTGTAGCAGCACACACGGATCAAATCGAAAACTTCATTGTGTTAAATGACTGACTTTAATGGGCAGAATTTTGTCCTTGATGGGCAGGTGGGCCTGATTAACTCGGTGGCGGGTGGGCAGCCGATTGCTGCTGCTGAAACGGGCCCCATCGACACTTTAAGTGGGTGGGCCAATTAACGCCTGCCCAGCGTGATGCCCAACGGGAAGCGCTATGCGCTCCCTGTGCAGGCGGGGGATTCCCCAACTGCGAGAGTGCGCTCTTTGGCGCATGTGCGCGAGAGAGCGCATATCTCCCTGAGGCTAAGTGCTGCCTCAGGGAAATCGCTGAAAGTCTGTAAAACACTAAAAATAGAAAAATAAAAAAAAATTAACATGTCCCCCTCATGTGAAAATGTCACACAAGATGGGACATGTTAATCAAATACACAAAAACTTTATTACACTTCTTTAATTCCAATATCAAACCTCATCCTGTCACTGGATGAGGTTTGATAAAAAATCACTTACCCGCCTGCCCATTGGGCCCGTGCGCTGAGCCAAAGTTTGCACGGGCCCCTCAAAATCCTGGTCAGTTGGTGACTTAATGGCCTTAACAAGGCCTTAATTAATGGCGGGCACGTGTCCCGCTGATGTCGGGACGCTCGTGCAACATTTTAAGCACTGACGTGTGGACTCCGCCACCCACACATCAGCCAGAAGATTCAGCCCAATGAATCGGGATCAGACTCCTCATGGTCAAACATCCATTGTGCATTTGACAAGATGTTGCCCACCCCTGGGAGGATTTCATGCTAACTGCAGTACAAATGGACGCACTTAAGACAAGAACACTCTGTGTGAAGGATCATGTGGTGTAATCCTACATCCTACTTCTTTGTGTTTCTGTAGAAAATGGTGCTACTAGATGCTACAAGCATCTCTTAATGCTTGGCCAACCTTATATTTCCAAAGGCTGACTGTTATATTGTTATAGTATTTGTAAAGAAATAGGAACTAATTGTTATGAATACATTTTCCTGTTACACTGCAATCATGTGCCCAGTGACAATGTATCAGTCTACCAGTCACATGGAGAGATGCACAAATATACTCAATGAAGCTCCAGTATTTTGAGTCTGAAGTACAATTATTTTTAACTTATGGGAACCAGAAGACATAACAGTGTCAGCAGTTGTCTGTGAGTAAAACCCCAAACATTTTAAACAAATTTAATGTTGAATTAGATTGAAAAATCAACCTAAATTAGTGCCAGAAAGAGAGGGAGAAAGGCTGAGTGAATTGTGCAAAATACAAAAATGGCTGCCACCGCAGAAATGAACACACAGCTACAGCACATGATGAATTGGGATTGATTATGCCATAGAGACATCTGAGAAGTTTAAACAAAAGTGCAGACTGGCATTCAATAGCTTTCTAAAAGGCACTAGTGAAGAGGAAAGGGTCAGCTACATCCTTTTGTGGGCAAGAAGGAAAGTGTTAAATTTGTTTAATAGCTGGAAGCTAAGTGAAGACAACAACAAAGCCCAGACAAAGTTTTTGAAAAATTCAGCACACATACCCAGTTAAAGTAAAATTATTGGATCAACCCAATATGAATGCCAAGGCCTGAGGCAGGAATCAGGTGAGCCTGTTGACAATTCCATAACAAGATTTAAGGACACAGATAAAAGATCAGCTCATCTGGGTTCTACACACCCTGAAGCACAAAAATAATTGATTGGAAAGGACAAACTCTTAATATCGCAGGCTGTAGACACTCTCAGAGCATATGAAACCACAAGTAGGCAGATGAAGATGCTGACTACCCAAACAGCCAGCTTTCAGTTAAGTCAAGGGAAAGGTAGCAGGGTTGATGCAGTGAAACAGCAACAAATGAAAGCACACCAGACTGAGAGAAAGAGGTGCAGGAGTGGTGGACCACCACATAGATTCGCAGACAGAAGGAAAGGTCCCGCATATGGACCAAACTGCAGAGTTTGTGGAAAGGCCAATCACTGGGAAAAGATGTGCACAACAAAGAAAAAATGTGGTACACGAGTTATCAGAGTCAGAACAACAAGGAGAATGAGAAGTAAAAGAAATCAAATCATCCATACCCTGGAAGATGAAAATGAGTTTGAAAACAAAATAGGCTCGGGGACCCTACAACTGTATGAAATGTCTAGATGTGACTGTTCCCAGAGAAAAGAAATTCACACAGCCTTTCAGATCAGGAAATGCGTGAGAAATAAGCCCACAACCATAAATCTGAAGCTGAAGCTTGACACTGGAGCACAGAGTAACATTGTCCCACTCAGGCTATACCAAAAGATCTCTCCTGAAAATTTGGAAGAAAATGGTTACACAAGGAAAGATCGTTTGAAACCGAGTAATGTCATGCTAACGGCATATGGAGGAACTGAGATTCAACAGCTAGGCACAAGTCAAATCAGAGGGATACACAAAGGAAAAAATGTTAACTGTATGTTTTATGTCACTTAGCAGATGGTCTTGCTATCCTGGAGTTGAGCAGTTGCAAAGTGATCCAGTTTATCTCAGTAAACCATGAGATAAAAGATCTAGGTGTAAAGATTCATTAGTTCATAGTGAACATAACACCACTAAAACTGAGATGAGGCCAGCAAAGACAATGAGTTACAGATGCTCTCTCAGCAGATGATCCAAGGATGGTCTGATAAGATACAGCAAACACAGCCAGCAATACAGCAGTCCTAATCTATCAGAGATGTCACCTCACTAGAGGATGGTGTTCTGTTGCTAGATCCAAAATAATTGCGAAATCCATTGATCTTTGTGTCCATGGGTGATAAATCAGCAGTCTGTGGAGATTGTAACATTTAAGGTTAACAGCATGTTCCAATGCTTGTTACATTGGTTCCTGCCTAGTAACAAGGGTGGGACCCTCTTGAAGTGTTTTGATAGGTCAACAGTTCGGTTCAGGGGTCAGTAAACAGCTCTTCTAGAGGCAGTCAGTTTGAGGCAGCCTGCCAGCCAACAAGAATCACAAAGACAAAAGGGACAGAAACAGGTCCCAGTTAAGCTAAAAGAAAGGAGCAGAGAA
Organism: Carcharodon carcharias; assembly: GCF_017639515.1. Classification (NCBI taxonomy): domain Eukaryota; kingdom Metazoa; phylum Chordata; class Chondrichthyes; order Lamniformes; family Lamnidae; genus Carcharodon; species Carcharodon carcharias. The sequence goes on along the minus strand of NC_054474.1, from coordinate 83,925,275 downwards.
ACAGACTCCAATTTAAAGAAAGAGCCAAGCGGAGCAGACTTTAAATAAAGAGGGCTAATGATGCAAAGGTATCCCTTTGGAACAATGGTATTCTGCTTGACATGGCCATAGATCTGAAGCTGTGCTTGTAAGCTAGTGTTTGAGTATACTCAGGAATCCAAGGAAAAGGAATCTTGGAAGGCTAGATTGAAACCATGTGAGGTGGGCTCTTGTTAAAGCCATCCGAGTGAGTCCATCCACTTTTGGAGAGAATTCAAAGGAGAAATCTTTGAAGGTGAAATTGGGAATCCCGCGTGAGACAGGGTTTCAACGAGATTACTTGACTTGGTGTTTACTGATTTCTGAGCGGGATCTTGAGAAATCCGTGGACTCTGTCTTGGTTACATCTGTCATTTACTCTGTAGTGTGGTGTGTTCAACCACAATTTGCTTGTTAATTCACAAGTAACTCGTATTTACCCTGAACTTCAGAGTGTGAGATAGATATTGTAAATTGTTTTATCTTTCTGATCTTGTATAGTAAAATTTATTTTTCTTTGTTCAAAACCCATAGAATCTTGTGGCTTTATTCCAAAAGCAGGTGTCTTGAATCTCAACCTTTATCCACTTTAAATAAAACATTGTTGGTCCTTAACCAGACCTCTCCCCATCTCCCAGGATCTGACCAAGGCTCATAACATACCCAAAATGATGCAGAAAGAACTTCTCCAGAAGATACATGAAGGTCACATGGGAATGGAGAAATGTAAGCTCAGAGACAGATAAGCTGTATACTGTACAGACATCTACAAAGACATCAAAAGAATGGTGCCTAGGTGTCAGAATTATGGAAGTACACAGCATGAAGAGGAGATGATAGCTACCGAAGTGCCACCCAGACCATTGCATACTGTGGGAGCTGACTTATTCACATACAAACAAAAATGGTATCTCATAGTTGCAGACTTCTACTAAAAGTTCCCTTTTATCCAAAAAGTGAAAGATTTCCGGCTATGGGCTGGGTGCAGGAAGGTGGGATTAGGAAGGGCACCTGGGTGTCCTTAGGCTGGCATGGACAAGATGGGCCGAATGGCCTCCTTCTGTGCTGTAACTTGCCTATGGTTCTATGGTTCTATCTGAGAGCTACAACAATAATCTCAGCAGTAAGAATTCTGTTCGCTGAGCAAGGAGCTCCTGAAAGAGTGATATGTGATAATGGAACCCGATTCACCCCCAGAGAATTCGCTGAACAGTATGGCTTCAACATCAACATCAACATTACATTACCAATGGGACAGGGTTTTATAGAAATGTATATCCAGATGGTCAAGAGCACCCTCACAAGATGCCAAGAGACAAAGGAAGACCCAAACCTTATTGTCACTCCGATCTACATCCCTCAAGACTGACATAAAATTGCCTTCAGAGCTGTTGAATGGGAGAAAGTGTGACACACTCTGCCAAGCGAGATATTCCCTCCAAGTGACCAGGATGAAGTAAGACAACAACTCACAGATGCACAGGTAGAAGGAGGTCAGCATTTCAGCTAAATCCCTGCCTGAGTTGTTGAAAGAACAAATTATACATGAACCAATCATGAAAACCTAGAACCCAGCAAAAGTTGTTGGTGAAGCTGAGATTCCAAGGTCAAACAACATTGAGACCGACACCAGTCAGCAAATGAAGAACAGAGTTTATATTCAACCTACTCCTGAGCTGGAAAAACAGAAAAGATTATTAACAGAACTAGCAGCATCTCCAACAAGCAGTGCGACATCAACAACGTCACCAGCAAGTGACACAACATGGCTCTCCATGGTGGCAAAATTAACGGAAAACCCTGAAAATCTGAACTTCCAACCACGAACACAGCACTCACTGTTTTCACGGGGATGGGATGAATCTGAGGTTTATGAAGGCAATTTAAATCATCAGCTGCCTCCATTGAAGTGCAATTTTGGTAGGCCAGGAGTGTATAGCCCAACATGTGCAGGTTAGACCAGGTAAGAGCAAATCTTAACTTGATGGATTCATTTGGATAGACTTCAGAGAGCGTACCTTAAGGTACCTCTTTGGATCTGATCCCAGGATACCTTTGGGGGAGGTAATGTGCCCTTTGGTGGATGTCAGGTGCCCATTGGGATAGGTCAGATGCCTTTTGGAAGTGTTAATATTAAGCATGAATGTGTGTAAAAAATGCATAACTCATTACTGTCAAGCTCATTGGAACTGTCAACAGACGTGTCAAAATTAACTCAATATTGTCAAAAGCACCTGCCAAAGGGAGCTGTCATTTAAATCTTTGAAAAAATATCTGAAGTGTTACAAAGAAATGATTGCTTGTTATTTCACCCTGTCTTTTGACATAAGCCTGAGGGTCTCCATTATTGGATTAGTGCTGCATGACTGATTTCATTGTCATCCATTAACACAGTGGGGTCCCTGCCATTTCAGTTTGATTGACAGCTACAAATGATTATGGATCTTTAATGTGGGACTTTGGGCGGAATTTTACATCCCGCGCACCTGACCTGATCGGGCACATAAAATAGCCCGCCATGATGGGCGAGCATCCCGACGTCATTGCGCACTTGCACGATATTTCGGTTGGCGGGCATGAGCAGGTGCTGCAGCCGCACCTACCATTAATTAACAGGCCACTTAAGGCCATTAGAAAACCAATTGATGGCGATTTTTCATTGCCTGTGCGATTTCGTGCTCGTCACATGGGAAAAACGCACAGACGGCCAGCCGACATTTTCAAGAACCTCACCCACAGGCAGGATAAAAGGGGTGAGCAGCATTGCCAGTGTCAGTAGTAGGGAGTTTGGTATATAGTTTGCTGCTGGTGACTTACTGGTACTTGGCAGCTTTATCTCTGTTTGGAGCTTCATTCTTAGCATTTCCAGCCTTCATTTCAGGACTCGTGGTGTCTCCAAGGACCCCGGAGAATTCAGACCATGTGGATCCTTCCAGGTATCAGGCAGCCTTCCGTTAGCCTGGTAATGGGGATTGTGCTCTCCACTGGAGGCAACTGCTCTGAGGAGGAAGAGAGGGACAGAAGGGAGAGGAGGCCACTTGTCCCTATGCAGCTTCCAGTGGAGGGACCTATGGGAGAAGAGGCGCAGGCACAAGGAGGGCAGGGCCAACAGGAAGTCCAAGGTGGAAGGGGCCGCAGGAGATGCACCATCCTGCTCCCAGGGTTTACAGGCGGTGATGCAGCTACCTCAATATGTCTGAGGTGCAATGCCAAAGGAGACTTCGCCTCTCAAGGGACACTGTGATCTCCATTTGCCAGATGATTGGCCCTGAGATCATCTCCGACTGTGTGGGTGGACACCCCATGCCAGTGGCTCTGAAGGTCACAGTGGCTCTTTCCAGGGGTCAGAGAGTCTCCCAATCAGCTGTCCATAGTTGCATCAAGCTGGTGACAGAAGCTGTGTTCAGGCGGGTACTGACCTTTATTCTTTGCCGTACGGATGAGACCAGCCAGGCAGAGCGAGCCAGAGGCTTTGCAGTGATTGCTGTGTTCTGCTATGTCCAGGGTGTAATCGACTGTACACATGTGGCCATCAAGGCGCCAGCAGGTCAGCCGGGTGCCTTTGTCAACAGGAAGGGATTCCACTCCATGAACGTCCATATAGTGTGTGACCACAGGACGCAGATTCTGCAAGTCTGTGCAAGGTACCCAGGCAGCTCCCATGATGCTTATATCCTGAGATGCTCCCAGGTGTCAAGTCTCTTCAGTGCTCCAGCACTGATGGCTGCTGGGTGACAATAGCTATCCGTTGAAGAGGTGGCTCATGCCATCCAAGAATAGAGGCAGAGCAGTGTTACAATATGAGTCATGCCTCCACAACGGCGGTAGTAGAGAGGACCATCGGTCTTCTCAAGATGCGCTTCCGATGCCTGGACCGTTTAGGGGGTGCACTACAATACTGCCCAGAGCGGGTGTCACTGATAGTGGTTGCATGCTGCGTTTTCCTCAACCTTATGCTGGTAAGGACCCATTGGAGGAAGAGGATCTTGACGCAGCTGCGGAGGTCATAGAGAAGCCTCACAGTAGTGAGTCAGAAGAGGAGCACAGTGAGGAGAACACTGAGGGCATGGAGGCAGACCTCAGTAATCTCCAGGGAGGTAGGGACACCAGGGGCACCTTGATCCAATGCTCCTTCAGCTAGGCTGCCAAAGATCTCCTTCTACCTCATGCCAGGGTTGCCGCCTCCATCCTGGATATTTGAATAGATCTTTTCATTTTAACCCAATGTCCACTCAGTGCCTGTGCAACAAAGTTCAGAGTCACTCATGTCCAGCATTATATACTGGCATACCTTGCACCAAGAAAATAAAAAGGTGACGCACACTCAGGCCATTATGATGATAATAAAATTGATCACATTTTGACAATGCAAAAAAGTTTACATAATGTTCTCTGGTCTTCATTCCCAGACCAGTAAAGATAAACTAAACATAAACGAACAGAAAATCACCTGTGACCTGTCCCTCTTGTGCTCATAGTGCTTTTAACTTATGTTTCCAAGTGCTATGTCTTGGTGCCTCCCCACCCTTGCTGGCACCGGCATTGGAGACAGCCTTCTGACTCTGATATCCTGTTGGCCTTGATGACCTTGGCAGTCGTCCTCTGGCCCGTGGAGCCTGTGCTGGCCCCGACTGGGAGGGGGCGGCCAGTGCCATGGCTGGTATCCCTGCACTCGCAGCAGCCTCATCAGATGCGACAGTCACTGGGAAAGGGGCGGAGGATCTGTGCCAATATCCAGAACACCTGAGAGGAACCCGCAGAGACGACAAGCAGCTGGTGTGTCAACGTGAGGTCGCTCTGGATCTCCTAGCTCGCCATTGATGGACGGGCACCTAGCTGGGGTACTGGGTGCCTCATCCATCTCCCACACTGACTCTAACCACCTGAGGTCAGTGCCAGTGTGAGGGCTTGCAGGTCCGAGTGCAACCCCATTCTGTTCCTGGAGCTGCCTCTCCATGAGATTTGCCAATCTCTCAAAGGAGGAGGCAGTGCGCTCGGCCATGAGGGTCAACGCAGTGCTCATGTTCCGCATGGACTCCTCCACAACGGAGACCATGGCACACAAACCCTCATGGGTCTCCACCAGATCCTCCCATCTGCCACCTAATGGACAACTCCAGAGGCTCATCATCAGCCGTCGACTGAGCATTGTCCTGGTCCCCAGCAGTCCTCCGACTGTCGGCGCCCTGGGCAGTCCCTGCCTCTGCCAGCATCTCAAGCGAGTGTGAAGTGCTCTCACTGCTGTGCACCAAGATACTAGCCGCCACTCTAATGTCCATTGAGGTGTTGGTATCTGCGTTGGTGCCTGCTTCAGAGAGCGGGTGTGGTGCAGGTGCAAGTGAAGTCCGGCTGCCCTCCGGCATCAGGGGTGGCCCTTCTGGGTCCAGAGAGTGAGTGCATGCTGGCGAGTCTAAGGGAGAAGAAGGACATTTCATTAGTTAAAATCACCACTTTAAAGGCATCCTGGTGAGACAATGGAGATTTGCATCATGGACCCCTCATCCATCAATGATCAATGGGGACTCCAGATTCAAGGCTCCTATTGATGAAGAGACTACGCTAGAATGGTTGCACAATCCAAAACGCTTACCTCTGTACATTGCACTCTTACCTTCATCTGGCATCCCTGCCTCTCCACGCCTGGTTGCAAGGGGAGTGTGCCGGCTCTCCAGGTCAAGGGCATCCTGCTCGAAACTGCTGAGCAGCAGCAGTTGGGTGGGCTCCGCCTGTATGTGCCCTTTCTCTTGGTTATGGCTCGTCTTCTCCTGAAAGGACAGAGGAGCATTGATTAATCCACCCTCTACGTGCAATGCCATTGCAGCCTGGCCAACCCCAGCTGTGGAGCACCTTGCAGGGCACACCTGAGTTATGGCCCTCGAGCCACAAGGCACACAGCCCAAGCAGCCAGGGCTCACCCCCTCCAGTGTAATTGACAGTTGGCACTCAGACTCTAGCACCCCTGAGGTCCATAGGAGGATGGCCACACCTTAACACTTCTGCATACTGACCCATGCCAACACAGTACCCACCCTTCCTGAGCGCAGCAGGTCATTGAGGCCCTTCTGGCACTGCACCTATGTGTACCGCACCACGTCATGGCTGCTCACAACCACTGCCACCTTCTCCCATGTCCTCTTGGGGTCAAGGGTTTCCCTCCTGGCAGACACCTCCTCCAGCAGGACGGCGTGGCATTCATTTGAAAAGCGGGAGGCTGAGTGCCCACCCGACCTGCCCTCCCGCCTGGCATCTCCAGCTGCACCCAACTCCATAACTTGAATATTGAAGACACAGAGGAGACGTTCTTCCATGGTAGCCTTTCAGGGGTCGCCTGGGCCTTTTTTAAACTGGCCACAGGGCCACCATTGGACCCGATGGTGGACAGGCAGCCACTCCTGCTTGGCCCTTCCCGACCGGTGGTGAGCTGCATTTCATGCTTGGCGGGCCTTAATTGGCCTGACAGTATGAAGTCGCGGCTGGGGCCTGATTGTGGGTGATGGACCGTTTGCTGGCCGCTCCTGCCTGCCTGATGACCTCAAAATCCTGCCCTATGAATTCCGAAGCTTGTTGTAATAAGGGATTGTGCATTTGAATGAAATGTTTGTTGTTATAATGCTTTACTTAGTTCAAGGAATGTAAATGTAGTCAATGGGTTTTATGAATGGGAGTGTTTTTTTCAATGTAGTGAAGTCTACAATAGTCACTTGGAACTTGATTTTATAAAGCTTTTATCTTAGCTCTGCAAAAAAAGTTAATGATTGGAACAGTTGTGCAGAAGCATTGTATAATTTTTAAGGGAAGAGGGATGTTATGTTGTTATATTATTCGTAAAGAAATGGGAACTAATTGTTTTGAGAATGTACATCCGGGGTGCCACCTTTTACTGCTGCACTGGTGTCAAAGTGCCGAGTATGTATCAGTCCACCAGTCACACGGAGGGATGCAAGCAGTAACTCAATGAAAAGCTCCAGCATTTTAAGTCTAAAATGTGATTATTTCTAACTTCTGGGAATATGAAAACTGTATTTGCGATCTGAATTAACTTTTAATGGAACATGTGAGTGCATTACTCTGAGCAGAGACACACTGGAGGGTGACATTCATCACCCACTATTAACCACAGCAGTCACACACCCCAAACTAAATAACAAAGGTTAAGGCAACTCTGTTGACTGGAGTCTGTGCATGTGCAGATTTCATGGCAACTCTTCAGAGGCTGTGGTGAAAATGGAAAGAAGGAGATGTCATCACTTGGAGCAGATAGAGCAGCTTGCATGAAGCATGTCAGTCAACAGATCAGGTTGATCTGACACACACAGTTTTCCGCTTGCAGCTTCATTGTCTGATTTTCATTCACACTGAGCTTTATCCTGAGCTTCATGTTGCTTCTGGCCCATTGCCCATTTTAAAATGGAGCTGTGGCTCCTGATGAAACAGGCTTGCTGCAAAGCGTGGCATAGAAAAGTCACATTAAGGTGAATCACCTGAAACTGAGCCATTTTAGGATTGAGAAAAGAGAAACGTGTTGTCCTAGTGTGACACTAGGATTGGGGTTTTTAAAGGGACATTGTCCCTGTTTAGCATTAAGATTAGGATCTTTAAAGGAACATTGTCCCTATGTAGCATTAAGATTAGGATTTTTATAAGAACGTTGTCCCTGTGTGGTGTTAAGATTGGGATTCTTACAGGGACATTGTCCATGTGTAGTGTTAAGATTGGGATTTTTAAAGGGACATTGTCCCTGTATAGTGTAAAGATTGGGATTTTTAAAGAGACATTGTCCCTGTGTAACATTAAGATTAGGATTTTTAAAGGATATCGCCCTTGTAGCAGAACCTCTGGTACAGCAATCCTGAGCATAGTGGGAGCATCTCTTGGTGGATGCATGGACTGGTGTCCTAGAGATGCTGGACTCGTTTAACTGAGATAACCATGCTGGAAGATTGGATATAACACCATTATGCATTGGTCGCTGACTTACATTTATATTGTGTCTTCCACAGGTTTGGAATGTCTCAAAGTGTTTGATAGCCAATTAAGTACTTTGGAGGGATTGTTCCTGTTGTGAAGTTACCTGAAGGAATAGATAGGGCTTTGGTTTAATGTCTCATCTGCAAGATGAGACTTCCAACAGGGCAGCATTCCTTACACACTGCAGTGAATTGTCAGCTTAGATTTTGTGCTCAACTTTCTGGAGCAAGACTTGAATGCATAACCATCTGACACAGAGACAAGAGTGTTACCTGTGAGACACAGTTGGAGTAGAGACAGCTGAATGTTTTGAGTGTTGATTAGTTCCCCTATCTCAAATAACAACAAATATGCCAAAAAGCCAGCAGAGACCAGGCTGCCACCACACCAGTGGACAAGAAAGAACTAGAACTGGTGACTTGTCACAATGAGGTAGCTAGAGGGCTACTTCCACCTAGAGAATGCCCCACAAATGCCCAGCAGTGAGCTGCTTCATGTGCTTCTTCCAGGGAGGCAACATGGAGATCTGTTTTTACACAGCAGTTGTTATGATCGGGATTACACTGCCTGAAGAGGAACTGGAAGCATATCCAATACTAACTTTCAAAAGAGAACCAGGAGAAATATGCAGGGTTCTAGGCAAAAAGTAGGGTCATGGGTCTAACTGGGTAGCTCTTTCAAAGAGCCAGTACAGACACGATGGGCCAAGTGGTCATCTTCTGTGCTGTATGATTCTATAATTCATGGGGAAAACAAATGGAAGGAGCATTAAGATAGAAGACAGTGTCATCAAAGGGAATCACTGAAATTAAAAACACTTTACACACATCTTCAAGACACTCTTAGGTTTATCCTATTTTTATTTCTTTTACTGTTTTATTTCAGCTTTGTCCAGAAAGTTTCTATCAGCTGGAGCATGAGAAGATAGCAACGGGTGTTTTATGTCCTGAGTCTTTGAGTTCACTAGTCAAGTAAACTAGAATTGCACACCTTCATATTCACTTGTTAGCTGATGCTCGCTATCAGTAACAGAGAGAGACCAACATAAGAACAGAGGGCAGAGCACTAAATCCTCATATGCTCCCACAACCACCTCCAGCTCTAGACTTACAGTTAACCTGTAGCCCGTGAGGCACTGTGATTTGTCAGTACTGTCACATGGTTAGTTCACTTGCACTGTCTTAAAGGTACATGGTGCTCCACTTTACCACAAGTTGGAAGTGTGGGATTCCATAGTTTAGCTGGAGGATGTTGTTTCGGGTGCTATTTTGGCCTCTACCTAGTGCATTAATGGGTGGGTCAGATTGAGACATGGATGGATTGGATGCCTGTTATACCCTGAAATTTTACTAACCTATCTTCTCTTTGCTGACACAGTCTGACCTGATGTTTGTTTCAAATCTACAGCATTTACAGGCTAGTTTACTTGATACCACCTCTGTGGCAGCCGGATGCGTTCATCTTCCTGGCATCAAAGCTGTTTCAGTCATGACAATTATCGGGTTATTGTCAGTCTTGTCCTCACTGTGCTGGTTGTTAATGGGCCTCTTCCTCCATAGTTAGTCCTCTTTGGATGGTGAAATCATGGGCTGTGCAGCACCCAGTGATGACCTGGAAGCCTTGGGCTGGACCGGGGGCTGTCCATCAACAAGCTCGTTGACCTGTCCAGGCATCTGAAGTACTGGATGAAGAAGGCCAAGATTATTTTATGTATTCATCCTTATAGATACTAATGTATGGAAATATCTGACAGGGACGCCTATCTAACCTGCCTCATATAGTGGCTATGCCTTATCCATCTTGACCAAGGCACTCTCAATCCAGTAAGAGCTGTGTATTCTCCTGGAAGAGGTGGAAAACCAGTGAAAAGAAGTCCCAAGGCTAGTTAGGGACAAACATTTGGAAAATTCCTCTCTTGGCAACCAAATTTAGTCCAGGAGACCATGCATACACACCATATCGCATCCAAATTCGCTTTCTGACTGTAAATTTGTTTTTCCTGAAGCAATCTCTATTTTTCAGCTGTAGCACAATGGCAGCATTCTTGTTCCTGCTTCACAAGGTTGTGGGTTGAAATCCCACTCCTGCAACAGGAGCACATCATCTCGGTTTGCACTTTATTTCACAAATAAGCAAGTACTGCACTGTTGGAGATGCTGTCTCTTAAATGAGTCTTTAAACTAACACCCGTCTGCTCTCTCAAATTGATGGAAAAGTTCCCATAACACTCCTTGAAAGAGTAGAAGAGATCTCCCTGCTGACTGGAGTGGGTTTGATTGTGATGGCCTGCACAGTCAAATAACCTGCCCTTTCTTACCATGTGTGTCCAAGCAATTGTGGGATGAGATAGTGGGGGACGGAGGCAAAAAGGCCCTTCAAGGAGAAAGGCAAAGAGGGGAAGAGAGATGAACGAAGTTTACTGTCTCCATCTGAGCACTGCACTCACCCCACTCCCCCACCCCCATGATCATTTTTCAAGAGTGGAAGTGAAGTAACTTCTAAACCGCTTTGTTCTCACGCCAATGAACAGCAACATTTATCATCCTTGAATAGCATTCTTTCAGTTTGTACTTTAATTCGTTTCTAACAATGCGCAACTAGTTTGGAAACAAAGCATCTGTCTGTGTCTTTCCCTTTGTTCATTGCTCTTGGGCTGTGCTTGGAGTTGGATAATACAAAGGTGATAAAATGTCTTGTTTCAATATTGTATCAGTGCTGTTTGTGTACCCAGCAGAGCATGCGGGTAAATATTGGCAGTAAATGGGGCAGCTGACAGTGCGTTCCAGTTTACATAACCATGCTTCACCTTCTTTGTTCTTCTGTAGTCCTTATCTTTTACTCCAATCACCTTTAGATGGCTTTTGGCACATTGTGTCCACACAGCAAATAATGGATTGACTTTCTGCACTGAAATAAAGGGTTTCCAATTCACGGTGAAAAATGTTAATAAAAAAGTAAGGAAGTAGTTAGGAGCAGGTGTCAGCCAAGATCCTTAACACCGTGATGTACATTAGGATTTATTGAATGAAAGACGAACTTTAGCAAAGAGCATGCTGGTCTCAGTATCAAATAATGGGCTTAGTAAATGGCCAGCATTATAAGACGCCCTGTCATTACCTGTTTCATCACGGCAGGCTGATGTACCTGTTTAAAATGCCCCGATATTGCTACTATCCTAATGCTGTAAAGGCTGTAACATTATTTAAACTGTAGAAATAAAGGCAGGCATTGCTAAACATTACTTTACAACAGTGATCACACTTCAAAAGTATTTTGTAGGCTGTACAGTGCTTTGGAACATTCTGTGGTCATGAAAGGCGCTATATAAATGCAAGTCATTCTTTTTCCTTTTAAAAACACACAACTGCCAGTTTATCCATAAAGAAAATAGACAGGTTAATATTCAATTGGAGGAGCTGTTCTGCTGAAGAGCCTCTACTTGCAAGTTTGACCTTCATTTCTCCTTTGCCCTGGCCAAGGTTTTTGCCCCTTAAGCAACATCACTCAAACAGGTGACTTGCTTAAGTTCACACTGCTGTTTGTGCTAACCACCTTCTCTTCCCACCTTCCTTCTTTCCCTGCCTCTGTATGCACTTAAAATCTGTTACAATTTAAACGCAACAGAGAGTGATGAAAAGATTCACAAGAATAGTTCCAGGGATGAGGAATTCAGTTACGTGGATAGACTGGAGAAGCTGGAGTTGTTCTCCTTGGTGAGGCAAAGGTTAAGAGGAGATTTAATAGAGCTGTTCAAAATCATAAGGGGTGCGGACAGAGAACCAGAGGGCACAGATTTAAGGTGATTGGCAAAAGAAGCAATGGCAACATGAGGAAAAACTTTTTAACGCAGCAAATGTTTAGGATCTGGAATGCACTGCCTGACAGTGTGGTGGAGGCAGTTTCAGTTGAGACCTTCAAAAGAGAATTGGATAATTAGCTGAACAGAAAAATTTCTAGGGCTTCTGGGAAAGGTGGGTGAGTGGGACTAGGCTAGTTGCAGTTGCCGAGAGCCAACACGGACATGACAGACCAAATTGGCCTCTCGTTCTGTGCTGTAACTATCTAAGGTTCTATGATTCTGTTATTTTCCAGTTCTGACGAAAGTTCACGACCTGCCTGAAATGATCTGTTTCTCCCTTCACAGGTGCTCCCCGACTTGCTGATGATTTCTAGATTTTTCTGCTGCTATTTCTGACTTCCAACATCCACAGTATTTTGCTTTTGTTGTTCGTGCAGCCTTGCAAATTGGTCGCTGACATACACAGTGACCACACTTCAAAAAGTATTTCATTCATTGTAAACTACTTCGGGATGACCTGAAGTTGTGAAAGGCTGAATATAAATGTAAGTATTTTTTTTTTGTTTAGGACTTTCAGCAAATTCCCCTGACCCATCTCACCACCCAAATTGCAGTTACAGTTGCTATATTGGGCCTCCTGTGTGAGGCTTCAGCAGGCAGCAATTCAATAAAAGTCCATTCTGTTGAATAAATATTGTTAAACTGTTTGTTTCCTTCCAAGAGCAATGGTGAAGCTGAGTGACAGGTTTGGGTTCACTGATACTGAAACATTCCCTTCTTTATTACTCAAAATAAAGTGGCCCCAGCTACGGACATTTTGGTCTGTGGATCACACAGCGAGGGCTGCTTCAGTGCTGCATCTAACTGAACCTACAGCTAAATTCCAACTGGCCAAAGCCCCAATATTGTTTATTTTGTAGTTTCTGTGGTGATTAACTTCTGCCCTTCAAGGTGCAGGATGTTGACGCTGGCAAAATGACTTCATGGCCTGAATTTTTAGCGCGGCTGGCGGGCGTGATTGGCGGGCCCGGGATCGGCCGGGAAACAGACTGCCAACCGCGATTGGCCCCCAACCACGATTTCACGCTGGCTGGCCAGTTAATGGCTCAGTGCTGCCGGGGTGGGGGCGGGAAGAGGGTGGACGATGATGTCACTGTGGGCACGGGTGAGCGCTGAGAGAAACCTCCCTGAAGGCATTCAGCTGCCTCAGGGAGCTGCAGACCCAAAAATGTCCCAATAAAGTTTCAAAAAGCTAGAAAAAAATGCCCAAGCAACAGAATCCGGCACCTGCAAATATAGATGATAAAAACGCTGCATTTGGATGAGATTTCATGAAAAATGTGATGGCTGATTCACCGTCCACCTCCATCAGGTTGGAAAGACATGAAAAATCGGAGACAATTGCTCCATTGATGGGCTTAATTGTTGGTGGTCGACTGAAATATTGCGCGAGCGTGGGATGATGTCAGGACGCTCACTCGACATCATCCTGCGTGATTTCACCTCCGATCGGGTCGGGTTGGCGCCCACCCAAACAGCATAAAATTCTGGCCCATGGATAAGTTTATGTGCCCTCAACACCAGGAGCATTTGATTCAGTTTGTTAGTTTAGAGGAAGAATGCCAATTGAATCCCCTTGATATTTTGTGCTGATTAAGAGTTTGAGGTATCAAGGGCTCGGTAACAAATTGCATTTCTACTTAGTGCCTTTAATATAGAAAAACTTCCTGAGGTACTTGAGGTGCAAGTGAGAAATGGACACCATGCCAAGGAAGGCAATGATGGGTGAGTTTTTAGCGGGGTCTCAATGGAGGAAGGGGGAGAGGAGAGGTGAAGGAGTTTCAGAGCATGGGGCCTAAGCCATCAATGGTATGACAATAGAAGTGGTGATTGCTGAAGAGGCTGGAATTGGAGGAAGGCAGAGTTCTCAAAGGGTTGTAGGGCTGGAGATAGGGAGGGAAGATACCATGGAAGGAATTTGAACACAATGGGAATTTTTAAATTGAGGCATTAGAGGACAGGGATCCAATTTGCAAGAAGCCAGAGTTGGAGGAATGAAAACCTAAATGTATAATTCTGTGAGAAACCCGATAATCTGTTGTTGACATGAATTGACTCCCTGTCAAGTCAATAGGTAACACTGTTGCCTCAGAGTCAGAAGGTTGTAGGTTCAAGCTCCACTCTAGGCATTGAACACAAAAATCAAGGCAGACACTCCAGTGCAGTGCTGAGGGAATGCTAAATGGCTGAAGGCACTGTATTTTGGATGAGATGTTAAACCAAGGTCCAATCTGTCTTCTCAGGTAGAGGTAAAAATCCCTTGGCATTTTTCAAAGAAGAGCAGGAGAATTATTCTGGGTGTCTTGGCCAATATTTGACCCTTAATCAACATCATAAAAGCAAAATATCTGATCATTATCACATCGCTGTTTGTGAGAGCATGCTGTCCACAAATTGGTTGCTACATTTCCTACAACAGTGACTACACTTCAAAAGTATTTCCTTGGATGTAGGTCATTATAGGAGGTCTTGTGGTCATGAAATTTGATTCACTCCACATGATATCAAGAGATGGCTGAAGGCATTGGCTACTGCAGACACAATGAGCCCTGACAATGTTCTGGTAATAGTACTGAAGACTTGTACTCCAGAACTTGCCACGCCTCTAGCCATGCTGTTCCAGTACAGCTACAGAACAGGTATCTACCGGCTATGTGAAAAAATGCCCAGGTATGTCCTGTACACAAAAAGCAGGTCAAATCCAACCCGGCTAATTACCGCCCCATTAGTCTACTCTCAATCATCAGCAAAGTGATGGAAAGAGTCAACAGTGTTATCAAGCAGCACTTGCTTAGCAATAACCTGCTCACTGATGGTCAGTTTGGGTTCTGCCAGGGTCACTCACCTTCTGACCTCATTACAGCCTTGGTTCAAATGTAGAGAAAAGAGCTGAACTCCAGAGGTGAGGTGAGAGTGACTGTCTTTGATATCAAGGCAGTATTTGATTGAGTGTGGCATCAAGGAGCCCTGGCAAAGCTGGAGTCAATGGGAATCGGGGGAAAATTCTCCACTTGTTGGAGTCATACCTAGCTCAAAGGGAGATGGTTGTAGTTGTTAGAGGTCAATCATCTCAGTTCCAGGACATCAACGCTGGAGTTGCTCAGTGTAGTGACCTCGGCCCAATCATCTTCAGCTGTTTCATCAATGACCTTCCTCCCATCAGGTGGTCAGAAATGGGGATGTTCACTGATATTGCACAATGTTCAGCACCATTCATGACTCCTCAGGTGCTGAAGCAGTTCATGTCCAAACACAACAAGACCTGGACAATAACCAGACTTGGGCTGACAAGTGGCAAGTAACATTCGCACCACACAAGTGTCAAGCAATGACTATATCCAACAAGAGAGAATCTAACCATCACCCCATGACATTCAATGGCAATACCATTGCTGAATCCCCCGCTATCAACATCTTGGGGGTTACCATTGACCAGATTGGACTAGCCATATAAATACTATGGCTACAAGAGTAGATCAGAGGTTAGGAATCCTGCGACAAGTAACTCAACTCCCAACTCCCCAAAGCCTGTCCATCATCTACAGGAGTGAAATGGAAAACTCTCCACTTGCCTGGATGAGTGCAGCTCCTACAACACTCAAGCTTGACACTATCCAGGACAAAGCAGTCTGCTTGATTGGCACCTCATCCATAAACATTCACTCCCTCCACCACCGATGTACATTAGCAGCAGTGTATACCATTTACAAGATGCACTGCAGGAATTCACCAAGGCTCCTTAGGCAGCACCTTCCAAACCCATGACCACTACCATCTAGAAAGACAAGAGCAGCAGATAGATGGGAATACCACCACCTGGAAGATCCCCTCCATGCCACTCCTGACTTGGAAATATATCACCATTCCTTCAGTGTTGCTGGATCAAAATCCTGGAACTCCCTTCCCAACAGCACTGTGGGTGTACCTACATCACTTGGACTGCAGCGGTTCAAGTCAGCAGCTCACCACCACCTTCTCAAGGACAACTAGGGATGGGCAATAAATAAATGCTGGCCTAGCCGGTGACATCCACATCCCGCAACTAAATAGTAAAAAAAAATACAAATGCAAACTTTCTTTTCTCCCCTGCCTGTGGATCAAAGCTGCCACTGAGATCAATGGAGAACAATCATTTGACAGGTAGAGAGGGAGAAAGCATTGCAGAAACTATGTGGAGTCCGGGGGCATAGCTCCTCCCACAGGTAATCACTGTCAGTCAATTTTGTCTGATCTCACTCCTGTAAAGCACCTTGGGTCATTTTACTACTATAATAGTGTTCTATAAATGCAAGTTGTTATTGTAAATGAAGATGGACATGTTGTATTCGTAGGGCACAGTTGATTTCCTAGCTACCACTCCCCAGTCCCACCTGTGACCACCTGATAAACAAGTAGCAATAAGACAGAAATCTGGCAAATGAGCTCTCTTGGCTGAGTGCCAGTATCTGGGTAAACACCCTGATTATATTTTCATTGGCACTTTTTATTTTGTCAGTGATACTTAAATAAATCAGTCAGGTGGTCATAAGTGCTCCTTGGCTTTGGGAAATGTGACATTCAGTACAGCGTGCTAAAGTGATCTCTTTTTTCCTCCCAAATTTCTCTCTAATTTTCGTGATGAATTTTTATTAGATTCTTGAGAATGTATATTTTATGAAGTCGTATTGATGCAGGTCACATGAAGCTCTTTTACAATTAACTGTATGGTCACACATATTTTTCATGAAGCCATTGTGCAATTATACACATATATTACGTGGAAACCCACCTCTCCTCCTTCAGAGTTACTCACCCTATTGAGGTCCTCTTTCAAGTTTATGCGACTTTAAAAGAAAAAACTGTCAGGTAATTTTTATTCATTAATGGGGTGTGGACATCACCAGTAAAGCCAACATTTATTGCCCACCTTTAGTTGCCCTTGAGCAAGTGGTGGTGAGCCACATTCTTGAACTGTTAGAGTCCATGTTATCGATACATCCGCAGTGCTGTTAAGGAGGCAATTCCAGAATTTTGATCCAGCCACAGTGAAGGAATAGTGATTTAGTTCCATAGAACCATAGAAAAGTTACAGCACAGAAGGAGGCCATTCGGCCCATCTTGTCCTTGCCAACCTGAGGACACCCAGGTCAGGAAGGTGTGTAGCTTAGAGGGGAACATGCAAGTGGTTGTGTTCTCATCTGCCTGATGCCCTTGTCTTTCTAGGTGGTAGAGGACCTGTATTTGGAAGATGCTGTTGAAGGAGCCTTGGCAAGTTGTTGCATTACATCTTGCAGATGGTCCACCTTACAGCCACTGTGTGCCAGTGTTGGAGGGAGTGAATGTTTAAGGTGGTGGATGGAGTGCTAATAAAGTGGGCTGCTTTGTCCTGGGTGGTGTCACACTTCTGAGTGTTTTTGGAGCTGCAATCATCAAGGAATTGGAGAATATTTCATCACACTCCTGGCTTGTGCCTTGTAGATGGACAAGCCTTGGGGAGTCAGGAGATGAGTTGTTCATTGCAGAATTCCCAGCCTCTGACCTGATGTTATGGCTCTGGGGTGAGTTAATTGATATAAGAGCAACAGTTAAAAGCTCTCCAAGTTGTTTCCGGTACCTCAGGTGATAGGTGAAAAGATTACTCTGTGTGGACACCATCTGAGGTCAGGATTAGGCTCCCCTGTGCTTCCTTCATAGTCAAACATCCATTGTATATTTATGTGTTAATTTGTAACAATCTGGATGAATTGTCTGTATAAATAGAAATAAATGAGTATGATATGATAGCCGTTATAGATATATGGTTGCAAAGTGACCATGGTTAGGACCTGAAAATTCAAGAGTATTTGACATTTCGGAAGGGCGGGAAGAAAGTAAAAAGAGTATTTCTGAAAAAAGAGACATGATATTGAAACTTTTGTTCTTGTTTTCCTTCAGGACAGATTCACAAGAATATCAATTTTTAAAGGGAACAACAATTTATAATGTGTAAGAAAGAGTGCTGATTGGTTGGCACGTGGTCTCTGATTGCTAGAGGCATTGCCATGGAGAATGCACCAGGGAACAATTAACTGCCAAGCTTTTGGTTAAATTCAAACCAGGCAGGTTGTCTCTGATTGGTCAAGGCCCTGCCATGGGGAATGGCTATTCCACAAGCTTTTATCCTTTGAAAACAGAAAGAGCATGTCCATGGATTGCACCTTCTTCAAACAAACACTATCGCTAGAGAAAAAGTTCTAGGAAAACGAATGAGACCAAAGGCTAACAAGTCCCCTAGACCTGATGGCCTGCATTGTAGGGTCTTAAAAGAAGTGGCTGTGGAGATGGTGGATGCAGTGATTGTAAAATTGATTCCAAAATTCACTAGATTCTGGAAAGGTCCCAGCGGATTGGGAAACTGCAAATGCAATGTTCTTATTCAAGAAAGTTGGGAGACAGAAAGCAGGAAATTATAGACCAGTTAGCCAAACGTCTGTCATTGGGTAGATTCTGGAATTCAATATTAAATAAGTAGCAACAGAACATTTGAAAAATCATAATACTATGAAGTAGTCAAGAGAGTTTTATGAAAGGGAAATTGTGTTTGTCACATTTATTAGAGTTCTTTGAGGATGTAGCCAGTAGGGTAGATAAACGGGAACCAGTAGATGTTGTGCATTTGGATTTCCTAAAGCTATTCAATAAGGTGCCATAACTGCTGCTGGTCTTTCTTTCAAAATTGAAGATATCTTTATTGAGAGTTATGAAATAGCTCCTTAACTATCCGCCACTGCTTATCTACTGTCTCACCTTTTAACTTACTTTCCCAGTCTGCTTTAGCCAACCTTTTAATTTCCTTTGTAATTCCCTATATTTAAGCTTAAGATTCTAGCTTCAGATCCAATTTTCGTACCCTCAAACTAAATGTGAAATTCTTTTATATTATGATTGCTTTTCCCTAGACGACCCTTTACTATGAGGTAAAAAACTTGTCAGTTGTCACTATGAAAATTGCAATCTGTTCACATGTTTTATGTAAGAAAAGCCAGTTTGTTGCTTTACAATCATACCTCAACTTGCGATAGAATGCTGTTCAGTCCACATTCATGAGAATGGATTGGACAGTACGTGAGACATTAATGTTAGGAGGCAGTTTGTTCTGCAAAGGATAGTAGAAATCTGGGCTTCTCTCCCCCTAAGGCTCTGGAACAACTGGAGTTCTCAAGACTGAAATTGACAGGTTATTTTTAGGTGTTGAGTAAAGCTCAGTCTACAATGCCCCATCAAACACCCCCAGATCAGGTCCAGCACTGGTTAAATATAGAATAAATCTCAATCTGCTAATGCCCTAACAACCATTCCTAGGTCAGGCACAGCATAGGTTAGGTATGGAGTAAAGTTCACTCTGCAATACCTGATCAGACACTCCCAGATCAGGTCCCGCACAGGTTAAATATAGCATAAAGCTCACTCTGCTGATGCCCCATCAAACACACTCAGATCAGTTATATCACAGGTTAGATACAGAGTAAAGTTCACTCTGCAATACCCCATTAAGCCCTACCAGGTCAGGTACAGCATGGATTAGATCCAGTTTAAAATACTTTTGTTTTCTGGCTTCTGTGGTATATCTACATGTTTCTAGTTTCTGCACTGCCCATTACATTTAGAAAAGTAATAACCATCATAATATCAATAAGAGAGAAAGATAAGAACGGTTGCAACAACAAGTTACTGACTAGAAATGAGAGAAATGTGATCTATCAGATAACTGGCTTCTCATTTCCTGTCATGAACGGTGCTACACCAGATGGGGTGATTATGAGTTAAGCTGAACTCTGCACTGTTTAAAAAGTGATAAATATCTATGTTTTACTTACTAACCAAGGATACACCTCTGCAAGATCAGGGCCATAATAACAGATTGTTCAACAAAAGCACTCATTGCACCTGTTGTGTGTTGTTTTATATGTTAGAGTGCATGTGTTGCTATGTTGTTAGGAAACGACACACAGACGCACACACACACACACACACACACACACACACACAAAAAGGTACAACAGTATGTGGTAACTGAACAACAATGGCAGGTAAAAAGATAAATTAAAAACACATAATATTTATCTGTGAACAGACTTGCGGCTGTCCAGACTACCCTTTGTTGGGAACAATGAAACCTGATCACAGCACCAAAAAATCAAGGATTTTGCATTTTAATTATACAATACTACTTTTTTAAGGAGCAGTTTAAGGGACTGTTTATGTCAGTTGGGAACACCTCATCTCCTCCAGTCCACACCCTGTGCTAGTTTGAATATACATTGCTGTTCTTTCATTGTCAGGGAGTAGGGGTGCCAACTTTGCTGGGATGTATCCCTGGAGGTTTCATTACATGATCTTGCATCTCCACTGCCCCCCAAGTCAAATGGCTTTTGTTTCCCCACCTCCCATTCATTTTTATAACTAACAAAAAAGGTGGAAGAACATTTCTGGAAAGAACATTGTTTTTAATGTTCCCCCTCCACTGCCCCTACGACTTTTTTCTTGGGTAGATCACAGCAATGTCAAGGAGATTAATCTCCAATTCTTGGAGTCTCCAAGGCAATCCTGGAGGGTTGGCAATCCTGTCACTGGGTCAAAATCCTGGAAACCTAACCTAACACCATAGAGGGATGGAACCCCATCACCACCTGGACTGCAGCCTTTCAAGGGAAGATCTAACCTGGCTTCCTCAGGGCAATTAGGGATAGATGAACAAGGAAAGTGGTCTCACCACCTTCACTCAGCTCCTGAGAACAAATGGAGAAATGGTAACCTTCCCGTAAAGCAGTGAACCTGGAAATACGAATATGAAGCAATTAATTGAATGATTGCAATTTCGATGCAGATAAATATTTTAGGCTGGTTTATTTCAATATAAAACTGCCCTGAAAATCATGTTCTTCTCAAGGTATAGCATTTGTTATCGACTGTGCCCATAGTTCTAATGGTTCTGATTGTAAAGAAGTTTTCTGAGCTTCAGGCACCAGCAAGCGACAACAGCTATAACTCTTCTTCCAGCACGTGTTCCAAAGACATCTACTTCTTAAGCCTCTAACCCCTGGATTGAAGACATGCTGGCACTCTGTCATCTGACCAGATCTTCTAGATTTAGTTGTAGAAAGGGTATTGTGTGCGTCTGCTACTGTGGAGCTCATGAATGTGAAAGAACATCAAAATGGTAAAAGTTCTTTCAGTCTGGCTAACCCAAAACTTCCAGCACCCATTGACAATTTACCTTGTAATAAACTCTACCTCACTCACTTAACCTGCTTCCACAGACAATGTGCAATCCGTGATAACAATAGGCTTTTTCCTACGTTGTGATTCGGGATTTCCATTCATTTGATCATTGCAGGATGTTGGTTTGATCTATATTAAAATATTTCTCTTTAGATAGATTGTACTTCAAAGGTGTAAAATCACAGAGGAACGCAGACTGGGGAAATATACGATATGAATGTTTAATGACTTCTCCTAAAAATCTAACGAACCAGGCATAAAAGCCTGGGACAGACAATTTTGAAATTGTCAATTCCAAACAGATGCAGTAGCCATTCACCTGAGGTGATGGAAGCAGCTGAATCCACAAATAGGTGAGAAAAGTGACATTTAGCCAGCTAACAGTTCTGAATCACGGTGTCTATGGCCAGCTTAGGGAAGCACTGCCTTTGTGGTCAGTTCAGTGAATCACTGCATCTGTGGCCGGCTCAGCAAACCACTTCTTGCATAGCCAGCTCAGTGAATCACTGTGTGCATGGCCAGCTCAGCGAATCACTGTGTGCGTGGCCAGCTCAGTGAATCACTTCTTGTGGGGCCAGCTCAGTGAATCACTGCTTGTGTGGCCAGTTCAGTGAATCACAGCATGTGTGGCCAGCTCAGTGAATCATTGTGTGTGTGGCCAGCTTAGAGCATCGCTGAGTCTGTGGTCAGTTGGGTGAATCACTGCATCTGTGGCTAGCTCAGTGAATCACTGTGTCTGTGGTTAGCTCAGTGAATCACTGTGTGTGTGAACAGCTCAGTGAATCACTGCGTATGTGAACAGCTCTATGAAACACTGTATGCATGGCCACCACAGAGAATCACTGGGTGTGGCCAGCTTAGTGAATCACTGTGTATGTGTCCAGTTCAGTGATTCACTGCATGTGTGGCCAGTTAAGTGAGTCACTGCATTGGGAACAGCTCAGTGAATCACGGAGTGTGTGGCCAACTAAGTGAATTGCTGCACGTGTGTCCAGCACAGTGATTCACTGCACATGTGGCCAGCTCAGTGAATCACTACATGTGTGGCCAGTGAAGTGAATCAATGCACTGAGAACAGGTCAGTGAATCACTGTGTCTGTGGGGAGCTCAGTGAGTCACTGAGTTTATAGCCAGCTCAGTGAAGCACTGCATCTGTGACCAGCTCAGTGATTCACTGCATCTGTGACCAGCTCAGTGAATTACTGCATGTGTGGCCAACTCAGTGATTCAGTGCGTTTACGACCAGCTGGGTGAATCACTGCAAGTGTGGCTAGCTCAGTGATTCACTGCTTCTGTGGCCAGCTCAGTGAATCATTACATTTGTGGCCAGCTCAGTGAATCACTGCATGTGTGGCCAGCTCAGTGAATCATTGCATGTGTGGCCAGCTCAGTGATTCACTGGTCTGTGACTAGCTCGGTGAATCACTGCATGTGTGGCCAACTCAATGATTCACTGCGTTTGTAACCAGCACAGTGAATCACTGTGTCTGTGGGGGGCTCAGTGAATCACTGTGTGTGTGAACAGCTCAGTGAATCACAGCATGTGTGAACAGCTCAGTGAAACACTGTATGCATGGCCAACACAGAGAATCACTGGGGCGTGGCCAGCTTAGTGAGTCACTATATGTGTGGCCAGTGAAGTGAATCACTGCACTGAGAACAGGTCAGTGAATGACTGCATCTGCGACCAGCTCGGTGAATCACTGCATGTGTGGACAACTCAGTGATTCACTGTGTGTGTGGCCAGCTCAGTGAATCACTGTTTCTGTGGGAAGCTCAGTGAATCACTGTGTTTGTAGCCAGCTCGGTGAATCACTGCATGTGTGGCCAGCTCCGTGATTCACTAACTCTGTGGCCAGCTCAGTGAATCACTGTATCTGTGACCAGCTCGGTGAATCACTGCATGTGTGGCCAAGCTCAATGAATCACTGCGTCTGTGGCCAGCTCAATGAATCACTGTTTTCATGGACAGCTCAGTGATCACTGCGTCTGTGACCAGCTCGGTGAATCACTGCATGTGTGAACAGCTCAGTGAATCACTGTGTCTGTGGGGAGTTCAGTGAATCACTGCATTTGTAGCCAGCTCAGTGAATGACTGCATCTGTGACCAGCTCGGTGAATCACTGTGAATGTGTGGCCAACTCAGTGATTCACTGTATCTGTGACCAGCTCGGTGAATCACTGCATGTTTGGCCAAACTCAATGAATCAGTGCGTCTGTGGCCAGCTCAGTGAATCACTGTTTTCATGGACAGCTCAGTGATCACTGCGTCTGTGGGGAGCTCAGTGAAGGACTGGATTTGTAGCCAGCTCAGTGAATCACTGCCTCTGTGACCAGCTCTGTGAATGACTGCATCTGTGGCGAGCTCAGTGAATCACTATATGTGTGGCCAGTGAAGTGAATCAATGCACTGAGAACACATCAGTGACTCACTGTGTCTGTGGGGAGCTCAGTGAGTCACTGAGTTTGTAGCCAGCTCAATGAATCACTGCATCTGTGACCAGCTCAGTGATTCACTGCGTCTGTGACCAGCTCGGTGAATCACTGCATGTGTGGCCAACTCAGTGATTCAGTGTGTTTGTGACCAGCTCGGTGAATCACTGCATGTGTGGCTAGCTCAGTGATTCACTGCTTCTGTGACCAACTCAGTGAATCATTACATGTGTGGCCAGCTCAGTGAATCACTGCATCTGTGGCCAGCTCAGTGAATCACTGCATGTGTGGCCAGCTCAGTAGATCACTGCATCTGTGACCAGCTCAGTGAATCACTGTGTCTTTGGGGAGCTCAGTGAATCACTGTGTTTGTAGCCAGCTCAGTGAATGACTGCATCTGTGACCAGCTCGGTCAATCATGCATGTGTGGCCAGCTCAGTGATTCACTGACTCTGTGGCCAGCTCAGTTAATCACTGCGTCTGTGGTTAGCTCAGTGAATCACTGCATGTTTGAACAGCTCAGTGAAACACTGTATGTGTGGCCAGTTAAATGAGTCACTGCGTTGGGAATAGCTCAGTAAATAACGGAGTGTGTAGCCAGTTAAGTGAATCACTGCTTCTGCGGCCAGCTCAGTGATTCACTGCATCTGTGGCCAGCTCAGTGAATCACTGCATGTGTGGCTGGCTCAGTGAATCACTGTGTGCAAGGCAGAGAATCACTGGGGCATGGCCAGTTCAATGAATCACTACATGTGTGGCCAGTGAAGTGAATCACTGCGCTGAGAACAGGTCAGTGAATCACTGTGTGTGTGGCCAGCTCAGTGACTCACTGTTTCTGTGGGGAGCTCAGTGAATCACTGCGTTTGTAGCCAGCTCGGTGAATCACTGCATGTGTGCCCAGCTCCGTGATTCACTGGTCTGTGACCAGTTCAGTGAATCACTGCATGTGTGGCCAACCCAATGATTCACCGCGTTTGTGGCCAGCTCAGTGAATCACTGCGTGTGTGATCAGCTCAGAGAAACACTGTATGCATGGCCAACACAGAGAATCACTGGGGCGTGGCCAGCTTAGTGAATCACTATATGTGTTGCCAGTGAAGAGAATCACTGCACTGAGAACAGGTCAGTGAATCACTGTGTCTGTGGGGAGCTCAGTGAATCACTGAGTTTGTGGCCAGCTCAGTGAATCACTGCATGTGTGACCAGCTTGGTGAATCACTGCATGTGTGGCCAGCTCAGTGAATCACTGCATGTGTGGTCAGCTCAGTGAATCAATGCATCTGTGACCAGTTCAGTGGATCACTGACTCTGTGGCCAGCTCACTTAATCACTGTGTCTGTGGGGAGCTCAGTGAATCACTGAGTTTGTGGCTAGCTCAGTGAATGACTGCATCTGTGACCAGCTTGGTGACTCACTGCATGTGTGGCCAGCTCAGTGAAGCTCTGCATGTGTGGCCAGTTCAGTGAATCACTGCATGTGTGGCCAGCTCAGTGAATCACTGCATCTGTGACCAGCTCGGTGGATCACTGCATGTGTGGCCAGCTCAGTGAATCACTGCATCTGTGACCAGCTCGGTGGATCACTGCATGTGTTGCCAGCTCAGTGAATCACTGCATCTGTGACCAGCTCGGTGGATCACTGCATGTGTTGCCAGCTCAGTGAATCACTGCATCTGTGACCAGCTTGGTGGATCACTGACTCTGTGGCCAGCTCAGTTAATCACTGTGTCTGTGGGGAGCTCAGTGAATCACTGAGTTTGTGGCTAGCTCAGTGAATGACTACATCTGTCACCAGCTCGGTGAATCACTGCATGTCCGGCCAAGCTCAATGAATCCCTGTTTTCATGGACAGCTCAGTGATCACTCTGTCTGTGGGGAGCTCAGTGAATCACTGTGTTTGTAGCCAGCTCAGTGAATCACTGCATTTGTGACCAGCTCGGTGATTCACTGCATGTGTGAACAGCTCAGTGAATCACTGTGTCTGTGGGGAGCTCAGTGAATCACTGCGTTTGTAGCCAGATCAGTGAATGACTGCATCTGTGATCAACTTGATGAATCACTGCATGTGTGGCTAGCTCAGTGATTCACTGACTCTGTGGCCAGCTCACTTAATCTCTGTGTCTGTGGGGAGCTCAGTGAATCTCTGAGTTTGTGGCTAGCTCAGTGAATGGCTGGATCTGTGACCAGCTCAGTGATTCACTGACTCTGTGGCCAGCTCAGTGAATCACTGTATCTGTGACCAGCTCAGTGAATCACTGCATGTGTGGCCAAGCTCAATGAATCACTGCGTCTGTGGCCAGCTCAGTGAATCACTGTTTTCACGGACAGCTCAGTGATCACTGCATCTGTGGCCAGCTCAGATAATCACTGTACGTGTTGCCAGCTGAATGAATGACTGCGTCTGTGACCAGCTCAGTGAGTCACAGTGAGTGTGGCCAGCTGAGTGAATCACTGCTTTTTTGGCCAGCTTAGTGATTCACTGCATCTGTGACCAGCTCAATGAATCACGGTATGTGTGGCAAGCTCAGTGAATCCCTGCATCTGTGGCAAGCTCTGTGAATAACTGTGTGTCTAGCCAGCTTAGTGAATCACTGCTTATGTGGCCTGTACAGTGAATCACTGTGTGAGTGACCTTCTCAGTGAATCACTGCATGTATGACCAGTGCAGAGAATTACTGCATCTGTGGTCAGTTCAGTGATTCTCTGCATGTGTGGCCAGCTCATTGAATCACTGCATCTGTGGCTAACTCAACGAATCACTGTACCTGTGGCCAACTCTGTGAATCATGGCATCTGTGGCCAGCTCAGAGAATCACTGCATCTGTGGCCAGCTCAGAGAATCACTGCCTGAGTGGCCAGCTCAGTGAATCACTGTGTACATAGCAAACTCAGTGAATCACTGCATTGTTGGCCAGTGTAGATATGCACTGTGTCTGTGTTCCATTTGGTGTATCACTGCATCTGTGGCCTGCTTAGTGACTCAGTGTGTGTGTGTGTGTGTCCAGCTCAGAAAATCACTGCATGTGTGACCAGCTCAGTGCTTCACTGCATCTATGGCCAGCTCAGTGAATCACTGCGTGTGTGGCCATCTCAGTGAATTGTCTGTGGCCAGCTCAGTGAAACACTGTGTATGTTGCCAGCTCAGTGAATCACTGCGTGTGTTTCCAGCTCAGTGAATCATAGCGTCAATGACCAGCTCAGTGAATTACTGTGTGTGTGGTCAGCATGGAAAAGCACTGTGTCTGGTCAGTTCGGCAAATCACTGCATCTGTGGCTGGTTCAGTAAACCACTGCATGTTTGGCCTGACCAGTGAACCATTGCTTCTGTGACCAGCTCAGTTAATCACTGCGTCTGATGACAACTAAGTGAATCACTGCGTGCATGGCCAGCTCAGTGAATCACTGTGTACATGACCAGCTCAGTGAATCACTGTGCCCATGAACACCTCAGTGAATCACTGCATCCCCATGGCCAGCTGAGTAAATCGCAGTGTCTGTGGCCAGCACAGCAAGACAATGCATGGGTGGCCAACTCAGAGAATCCCTGCCTGTGCACCCAGCTCAGTGAATCACTGTGCCTCTGGCCATCTCAGTGAATCACCGTGTGTGCAGCTAGCTTAGTGAATCACTGCATCTGTGACCATCTCAGTGAATCACTGTATGCCTGGCCAACACAGTGAATCACTGGGTCATGGACAGCTCAGTAATTTACTAGGCCTGTGGCCAGCTTAGTGAATCACTGCTTGTGTGGCCAGCTCAGGTAATTACTGCGTCTGTGGCCAGCTCAGCAAATCACTGCATCTATGGCCAGCTCAGTGATTTACTGCATCTATGGTCAGCTCAGTAAACTACTGCAAGTGTGGCCCAGGTCAGTAAAGCATTGCTTCTGTGACAAGCTCAGTGAATCACTGCATCTGTGACCAGCTCAGTGAATCACTGCGTGTATGACCAGCTCAGTGAATCACTGCAGCTGTGGCCAGTTCTGTGAATCACTGCATCTGTGGCCAGCTCAGTAAATCACTGTATGCGTGGCCAGCCTAATGAATCACTGTGTGCGTGGCCAACACAGTGAGTCACTGGGTCATGGACAGCTCAATAATTCACTGGGCCTGTGGCCAACTCAGTGAATCACTGCTTGTGTGGCCAGCTCAGGTAATTACTGCATCTATGGCCAGCTCAGCAAATTACTGCATCTATGGCTAGCTCAGTGATTTACTGTGTCTATGGTCAGCTCAGTAAACCACTGCATGTGTGACCAGGTCAGTAAACCATTGCTTCTGTGACCAGCTCAGTGAATCACTGCATGTATGACCAGCTCTGTGAATCACTGCATCTGTGGCCAGCTTACTGAATCGCTGCATGTGCGGCTGGCTCACTGATTCACTGTATTTGTGTCCAGCTTAATGAATCACCGTGTGTGTTGCCAGCTGAATGAATCACTGCGTCTGTGTCCAGCACAGTGAATCACTGTGTACCTGGCCAGCTCAGTGAATTGCTGTGAGCGTGGCCAGCTCAGTGAATCATTGCTTGCTTGGCTAACTCCATGAATCACTGCATCAGTGACCAGCTCAATGAATCCCATATCAGTAAAACACTGTATCCATGGCAAGCTCTGTGAATTCATGTGTCTGTGGCCAGCTCAGTGAACAAATTTGTCTGGCTGGCACAGTGAATCACTGCGTGTGTGACCTTCTCAGTGATTCACTGCATGCGTGGCCAGCGTAGAAAATCTCTGCATCTACGGTCAGTTCGGTGTATCACTGCATCTGTGGTCAGCACATTGAAACACCGTGTCTGTGACCAGCTCAGTCAATCACTGCGTGTGTGTCCAGCTGAGTGAATCGCTACATCTATGACCAGCTCAGTGCATCACTGCATCTGTGGCCAGCTCAGTGAATCACTGCATCTGTGGCCAGCTCAGTGACTCACTGCATCTGTGACCAGCTCAGTGTTTCATTGTGTGTGTGGCTAGCTCAGTGATTCACTGTATCTGTGGCTAGCTTAGTAAGTCACTGCATGAGTGACCAGCTCCATGAATCATTGCTTCTCTGGTCAGCAGAGTGAATCACTGCATGTGTGGCCAGCTCAGAGAATCACTGCATGTTTCCAGCTCACTAAATAGCTGTGTATATGGCCAGCTCAGAGTGTCACAATGTCTGTGACATGCTCAGTGAATCATTGCATCTGAGGCCAGTTTATTGAATCACAGCATGCGGCTAGCTTATTGATTCACTGCATTGTGGCCAGCTTAGTGAATCACTGTGTGTGTTGCCAACTGAATGAATCACTGTGTCTCTGGCCAGCACAGTGAATCACTGTGGCTCTGGCCATCTCAATGAATCACCATGTGTGCGGCCAGCTCAGTGAATCACTGCATCTGTGACCATCTCAGTGAATCACTGTGTCTGTGACCAGCTCAGTGAATCACTGTGTATGTTGCCAGCTCAGTGAATCACAGTGTGTATGGCCAGCTCAGTGACTCAGTGTGTGTGTGTGTCCAGCTCAGTGAATCACTGCATGTGTGGTCAGCTCAGTGAATCACTGTATGTCTGGCCAGCTCAGTGAATCACTGCACATGTGGCCAGCTCAGTGAATCACTGGGTGTGTGGCCAGCTCAGTTACTCAGTGTGTGTGTGTGTGTGTGTGTCCAGCACAGTGAATCACTGCATGTGTGGTCAGCTGAGTGAATCACTGTATGCCTGGCCAGCTCAGTGAATCACTGCCTGTGCACCCAGCTCAGTGAATCACTGTAAGTGTGGCCAGCTCAGTCAATCAGTGTGTGTATGTCTAGCCCAGTGAATTACTGCAAGTGTGACCAGCTCAATGGTTCACTGCATGTGTGGCCAATTCAGAGATTCACTGCGTCTATGGCCAGCTCAGTGAATCACTGCTTCTGTGGCTAGCTCAGTGAATCACTGCATGTGTGGCCAACACAATGAATCACTAGGGCCTGGACAGCTCAGTGATTGACTGGGCCTGTGGCCAGCTCAGAGAATCCTTGCCTGTGAACCCAGCTCGGTGAATCACAGCGTATATGGCCAGCTCAGTGATTCAGTGTGTGTGTGTGTCCAGCTCAGTGAATCACTGCAAGTGCTTTCATCTCAGTGAATCACTGCATGCGTGGCCAGCTCAGAGAATCATTACATCTGTGACCAGTTTAGTGAATCACTGCTTCTGTGGCCAGCTCACTGAGTCACTGTGTGTGTGTCCAGCTGAGTGAATCAATATATGTCTGGCCAGCTCAGTCAATCACTGTGTCTGTGGCCAGCTCAGAGAATAACTGCATCTGTGACCAGCTCAGTGAATCACTGCTTCTGTGATCATCTCAGCAAATCACTGCGTGCGTGGCCAGCTCAAAGAATCATTACATCTGTGTCCAGCTCAGTGAATCATTGCGTGTGTGGCCAGCTTTATGAATCATTGTGGCTTTGGCTGGTTCAGTGTATCATAGCATCTGTGATCAGCTCAGTGAATCACCTCATCTGCAGCTAACTCAATGAATCACTGTATCTGTGACCAGCTCAGTGAATCATTGCATCTGTGGCCTGCACAGTGAATCATTGTGTCTGTGACCAGCTCAGTGAATCACTGCTTCTGTGGTTAGCTCAGTGGATGACACATCTGTGACCCACTCAGTGAATCACTGCATCTGTGGCCAGCTCAGTGAATCACTGCATCTGGGACTAGCATAATGAATCACTGGGTGTGTGACGAGCTCAGTAAGTCATTGCGTTTGTCCCCAGCTCAACGAATCACTGCATAGGTGGCCACCTTAGTGAATAACTGCATTTGTGGCCCACTCAGTGAATCACTGCATGTGTGGACAGCTCAGAGAATCATTGCATCTGTGAACAGCTCAGAAAATCACTGTGCGTGTGTCTAGCTCAGTGAATCTATGTGTGTGTGATCAGCTCAGTGAATCACTGTGTGTGCGAACAGCTCAGTGAATCACTGCATCTGTGCCAGCTCAGTGAATCAACATGGGTGTGATCAGCTCAGTGAATCACTGTGTGTGTGACCAGCTCAGTGAATCACTGCATCTATGACCAGCTCAGTGAATAACTGTGGGTGTGGCCGGCTCAGTGAATCACTGCATGTGTGGCCAGCTCAGGTAATCACTATGTGTGTGGCCAGCTCAGAGAATCTCTGTGTCCGTGGTCAGCTCAGTGAATCACTATATGTCTGGCCAGCTCAGTGAATCACTGTATTTGCGGCAAATGAATGAATGCGTGTGTGGCAGCTCAGCAAATCAATGGGCACATGGCCATCTCAGTGAATCACTGCATGTGAGGCTATTTCAGTGAATCACTGTGTATGAGGCCAGCCCAGTGAATCACTGCGTGTGTGGCCAGATAGCTTAGTGATTCTTTGCATCTGTGGCCAGCTCAGTGAATCACTCCGTCTGTGACCAGCTTATCAAATCACTGCGACTGTGACCAACTCATAGAATCACTGCATCTGTGACCAGCTCAGTGAATCACTGCATCTGTGATGACTCAGAAAATCACTGCATGTCTGGCCAGCTCTGCATATGTGGGCAGCTTAGTGAATCGCTGTAAGAGCAGCAAATGAATAAATGCATGTGTGGCAGCTCAGCAAATCACTGGGCGCATGGCCATCTCAGTGAATCACTGCATGTGTGGCCATGTCGGAGAATCACTGTGACTGTGGCCAGCTCAGTGAAATACTGTGGGTGTGGTCAGCCCACTAAATCACTGCATGTGTGGCCAGCCGAGTGAATCATTGCGTGTGTGGCCAGCTCAGAGAGTCACTGTGTCTGTGGTCAGCTCAGTGAATCACTGCATCTGTGGGCCAGCTTAGTGAATCACTTGTATCTGTGGCCAGCTCAGAGAATCACTACATGCGTGGCCTGCTCAGTGAATCACTGCGTCTGTGGCCAGCTCAGAGAATCACTGCGTCAGTGGCCATCTCAGTGAATCACTGCATGACTGGTCAGTCCAGTGAATCACTTTATGCCTGGCCAGCTCAGTGAAAGACTGCATGTGTGGCAAGCCTAATGAATCACTGCATATGCGGCCAGCTCAGTGAATCACAACATCTGTGAACAGCTTAGTGAATCATTGTGTGTGTGACCAGCTCAGTGAATCACTGCATGTTTGGCCAGCTCAGAGAATCACTGTGTCTGTGGTCAGACTAGTGAATCATTGCACATGTGGCCAGCTCAGAGAATCACTGCGTATGTGGCCATCTCAGTGAATCACTGCATGAGTGGTCAGCCCAGTGAATCACTTTATGGCTGGCCAGCTGAGTGAAAGACTGCATATGTGGCCCGATCAGTGAATCACTGCATGTGTGGCATGCCTAATGAATCACTGCATATGTGGCCAGCTCATGGAATCAATGCGTGTATGGCCAGCTCAGTGAATCATTGCATCTATGGTCTGCTCAGTGAATCACTGCATCCATGGCAAGCTCAGAGAATCACTGCATCTGGGACTCACTCAGTGAATCAGTGCACATGTGGCCAGCTCCGTGAATCACTGTGTGTATGGCCAGCTCAGAGAATCACTGCATCCGTGGCCAGCTCAGTGAATCATTTGTAAGTGACCAGCTCAGTGAATCACTGCTTCTGTGATCAGCTCAGTGAATCACTGCGTCTGTGAGCAGCTCAGAAAATCACTACATCTGTGGCCAGCTCAGTGAATTACTACATGTGTAACCAGCCTGGTGAATCACTGTGTGTGCAGTTAGCTTAGTGATTCTCTGCATCTGTGGCCAGCTCAGTGAATCACTCCATCTGTGGCCAGGTGAATGAATCACTGTGTAGGTGGCCTGCCCAGTGAATCACAGCATCTGTGAGCTGCTCAGTGAATCAATGTGTCTGTGGCCAGCTCAATGAATCACTGCATGTGTAACCAGCTCAGAGAATCACTGCATCTGTGACCAGCTCAGTGAATCATTTGTAAGTGACCAGCTCAGTGAATCACTGCTTCTGTGATCAGCTCAGTGAATCACTGCATCTGTGAGCAGCTCATAAAATCACTGCATCTGTGATCAACTCAGTGAATCACTGCATCTGTGACCAGCTCAGAAGATCACTACACCTGCGACCAACTCAGAGAATCACTCCATCTGTGACCAACTCAGTAAATCACTGCAGCTGAGACCAGCTCAGTGAATGACAACATCTGTGAACAGTTTAGTGAATCACAGCGTGTGTGGCCAGCTTAGTTAATCACTGCATGTGTGGCCATACTATTGAATCACTGCGCCTGTGAATCTCAGTAAATCACTGCATGAGTGGTCAGCCCAGTTAACCACTGTATGACTGGCCAGCTCAGTGAAAGACTGCACATGTGGCCAGCTCAGTGAATTATTACGTGTGTGACCAGCTCAGTGAATCATCGCATCTGTGGCCAGTTCAACGAATCACTGCATCTATGGCAAGCTCAGAGAATCACTGCATCTGGTACTCACTCAGCGAATCACTGCAAATGTGGCCAGGTCAGTGAATCACTGTGTGTATGGCCAGCTCAGTGAATTACTGCAAGTGTGACCAGCTCAGTGAATCACTACATGTGTGACCAGCCCAGTGAATCACTGTGTGCGCAGTTAGCTTAGTGATTCTCTGCATCTGTGGCGAGCTCAGTGAATCACTCCATCTGTGGCCAGGTCAATGAATCACTGTGTAGTTGGCCAGCCCATTGAATCACTGCATCTGTGACCTGCTCAGTGAATCACTGTGTGTGTGTCCAGCTCAGTGAATCACTACGTGTGTGACCAGCCAGTGAATCACTGTGTGCGCAGTTAGTTTAGTGATACTATGCATCTGTGGCCAGCTCAGTGAATCACACCATCTGTGGCCAGGTCAATGAATCACTGTCTAAGTGGCCAGCTCAGTGAATCACAGCATCTGTGACCTGCTCAGTGAATCAAATTGTGTGTGGCAAGCTTAGAGAATCACTGCATCTGTGACCCAGTGAATCACTGTGTAAGTGACCAACTCAGTGAATCACTGCGTCTGTGACCAGCTCGGAAAATCACTGCATCTGTGACCTGCTCAGAGAATCACTACACCTGTGACCAACTCAGAATCACTCCATCTGTGACCAAATCAGCAAATCACTGCAGCTGTGGCCAGCTCAGGGAATCACAACATCTGTGAACAGCTTAGTGAATCATTGTGTGTGTGGCCAGCTCAGTGAATCACTGCATCTTTGGCCAGCTCAGAGCACCACTGTGACTGTGGCCAGCTCAGTGAAACATACGTTTATGCCACCCTGGTGAATAACTGTGTCTGTAGCCAGCTCAGAGAATCACTGCATCTATGGCCATCTCAGTGAATCAGTGCATGAGTGGTCAGCCCAGTGAATCAATTTATGCCTAGCCAGCTCAGTGAAAGACTGCATATGTGGCCAGCTCAGTGCATCACTGCATATGTGGCAAGCCTAATGAATCACTGTGTATGTGGCCAGCTCAGTGTATCGTTGTGTGTGTGGCCTGCTCAGTGAATCATTGCATCTGTGGCCAGCTCAGTGAATCAATGCATCTATGGCAAGCTCAGAGAAGCACAGCATCTGGGACTCACTCAGTGAATCACTACATCTGTGACCTTGCTCAGTGAATCACTGTGTAAGTGACAAGCTCAATGAATCACTGCGTCTGTGACCAGCTCAGTGAATGACAACATCTGTGAACAGCTTAGTGAATCACTGCATGTGTGGCCAGCTCAGTGAATCACGGCTTCTGTGATCAGCTCAGTGAATAACTGCGTCTGTGAGCAGCTCAGAAAATCACTGCCCCTGTGAGCAACTCAGAGAATCATTGCACGTGGGAATCACTCAGTGAATCATTGCACATGTGGCCAGCTCAGTGAATCACTGCGTGTATGGAACCTCAGTGAATCACTGCATGTGTGGCAAGCCTAATGAATCACTGCATATGTGGCCAGTCTAGTGAATTATTGAGTGTGTGGCCAGCTCAGTGAATCACGGCATGTGTGGCCAGCTCAGTGAATCACTGCATGTGTGGCAAGCCTAATGAATCATTGCACATGTGGCCAGCACAGTGAATCATTGCGTGAATGGCCAGCTCAGTGAACCATTGCATCTGTGGCCCGTTCAGTGAATCACTGCATCTATGGCAACCTCAGAGAATCACTGCATCTGGGACTCATCCAGTGAATCACTGCACATTTAGCCAGCCCAGTGAATCACTGTCTGCATAGCCATCTCACAGAATCACTGCTTCTGTGGCCAGCTCAGTGAATCACCACATGTGTGACCAGCCCAGTGAATCACTGTGTGCGCAGTTAGCTTAGTGATTCTCTGTGTCTGTGGCCAGCTCAGCGAATCACTCCAGCTGTGGCCAGGTCAATGAATCACTGTGTAGGTGGCCAGCCCGGTTAATCACAGTGTCTGTGTCCTGCGGTGTGAATGAATGTGCGCATGGGCAGATCAGTGAATCACTGCATGTGTGACCAGCTCAGAGAATCACTGCATCTGTGACCAGCTCAGTGAATCACTGCGTCTGTGACCAGCTCAGTGAATCACTGCATCTATGGCAGGCTCAGAGAATCAATGCACCTGGGAATCACGCAGTTAGTCATTGCACATGTGGCTAGCTCAGTGAATCACTGTGTGTATGGCCAGCTCAGTGAATCACTGCATGTTTGGCAAGCCTAATGAGTCACTGCACCTGTGCCCGGGTCCGTGAATCACTGCATCTATGGCAACCTCAGAGAATCACTGCATCTGGTACTCAGCCAGTGAATCAGGGCACATGTAGCCAGCTCAGTGAATCACTGTCTGTATAACCATCTCAGAGAATCAGTGCATCTGTGACCAGCTCAGTGCATCACTACATGGATGGCAAGCCTAATGAATCCCTGCATATGAGGCCAGCTCAGTGAATTATTGCGTATATGGCCAGCTCAGTGAATCATTGCGTGTGTGGCCAGCACAGTGAATCATTGCGTGTATGGCCAGCTCAGTGAATCATTGCACCTGTGGCCAGCTCAGTGAATCACTGCATCTATGGCAACCTCAGAGAATCACTGCATCTGGTACTCAATGTGCGTGTGGGCAGATCAGTGAATCACTGCATGTGTGACCAGCTCAGAGAATCACTGCTTCTGTGATCAGCTCAGTGAATCACTGCATTTGTGAGCAGCTCAGAAAGTCACTGCATCTGTGACCAACTCAGAGGATCACTACATCTTTGACCAACTCAGAGAATCACTCCATCTGTGACCAACTCAGTTAATCACTGTGGCTGTGACTAGTTCAGTGAATGGCAACATCTGTGAACAGCTTAGTGAATCACAGCGTGCGTGGCCAGCTCAGTGAATCACCGCGTGTCTGGCCAAACAAGTGAATCACTGTGTGTGCGGCATTCTCAGTGAATCATTGCATGAGTGGTCAACCCAATGAATCATATTATGCCTGGCCAGCTCAGTGAAAAACTGAATATGTGGCCAGCTCAGTGAATCATTGCGTGTGTGGTCAGCTCCGTGAATCATTGCACATGTGGCCAGCTCAGTGAATCGCTGTGTGTATGGCCACCTCAGAGAATCACTGTATCTGTCGCCAGCTCAGTGAATCACTACGTGTCTATCCCGCTCAGTGAATCACCGTGTGCGCAGTTAGCTTAGTGATTCTCTGCATCTGTGGCCAGCTCAGTGAATCACTCCATCTGTGGCCAGGTCAATGAATCACTGTGTAGGTGGCCAGCCCATTGAATCACAGCATCTGTGACCTGCTCAGTGAATCACTGTGTGTGTGACGTGCTGAGTGAATCACTGCAAGTGTGACCAGCTCGGAGAATCACTGCATCTGTGACCAGCTCAGTGCATCCCTGTGTAAGTGACGAGGTCAGTGAATCACTGCGTCTCTGATCAGCTCAATGAATCACTGCATCTGTGAGCAGCTCAGTGAATCACTGCTTCTGTGATCAGCTCAGTGAATCACTGCGTCTGTGATCAGCTCAGAAAATCACTGCATCTGTGACCAACTCAGAGAATCAGTGCACCTGGGAATCACTTAGTGAATCATTGCACATGTGGCCAGCTCAGTGAATCACTGTGTGTATGGAAGCTCAGTGAATCACTGCATGTGTGGCAAGCCCAATGAATCACTGGATATGTGGCCAGCTCAGTGAATTATTGCATGTGTGCCCAACTCAGTGAATCACTGCATGTGTGGACAGACAAGTGAATCACTGTGTCTGTGGCCAGCTCAGAGATTTTCTGCATCTGAGACCAGCTCAGTGAATCATTGCATGAGTGGTCAACACATTGAGTCAAATTATGCCTGGCCAGCTCAGGGAAAAATTGCATATGTGGCCAGCTCAGTGAATCACTGCATGTGTGGGAAGACTAATGAATCACTGCATCTATGGCAAGCTCAGAGAATCAATGCACCTGGGTACCAATCAGTGAATCATTGCACATGTGGCCAGCTCAGTGAATCACTGTGTGTATGGCCAGCTCAGTGAATCACTAGTTGGATGGCAAGCCTAATGAATCACTGCATATATGGCCAGCTGAGTGAATTATTGCATGTGCGGCCAGCTCAGTGAATCACTAGTTGGATGGCATGCCTAATGAATCCCTGCATATGTGGCCAGCTCAGTGAATTATTGCATGTGCAGCCAGCTCAGTGAATCATTGCATGTTTGGCAAGCCTAATGAATCACTGCATATGTGGCCAGCTCAGTGAATCACCACGTGTGTGACCAGCCCAGTGATTCACTGTGTGCGCAGTTAGCTTAGTGATTTTCTGTGTCTGTGGCCAGCTCAGCGAATCACTCCATCTGTGGCCAGGTCAATGAATCACTGTGTATGTGGCCAGCCCAGTTAATCACAGCGTCTGTGTCCTGCGGTGTGAATGAATGTGCGCGTGGGCAGATCAGTGAATCACTGCATGTGTGACCAGCTCAGAGAATCACTGCATCTGTGACCAGCTCAGTGAATCACTGCGTCTGTGAGCAGCTCAAAAAAATCAGTGTATCGGTGACCAACTCTGAGCAGCACTACATCTGTGACCAACTCAGAGAATCACTCCATCTGTGAGCAATTCAGTAAATCACTGCAGCTGTGACCAGCTCAGTGAATGACAACATCTGTGAACAGCTTAGTGAATCACTGCATGTGTGGACAGCTCAGTGAATCATTGCGTGTGTGGCCAGCTCAGTGAATCATTGCATAAGTGTTCAACCCAATGAATCAAATTATGCCTGGCCAGCTCAGTGAAAAACTGCATATGTGGCCAGCTCAGTGAATCACTGCATGTGTGGGAAGACTAATGAATCTCTGCATATGTGGCCAGCTCAGTGAATCATTGCTTGTGTGGTCAGTTCAGTGAATCATTGCATCTGTGGACAGCTCAGTGAATCACTGCATCTATGGCAAGCTCAGAGAATCAATGCACCTGGGAATCACGCAGTTAGTCATTGCACATGTGGCCAGCTCAGTGAATCACTGTGTGTATGGCCAGCTCAGTGAATCACTGCAGGTTTGGCAAGCCTAATGAGTCACTGCACCTGTGCCCGGGTCCGTGAATCACTGCATCTATGGCAACCTCAGAGAATCACTGCATCTGGTACTCAGCCAGTGAATCAGGGCACATGTAGCCAGCTCAGTCTGTATAACCATCTCAGAGAATCAGTGCATCTGTGACCAGCTCAGTGCATCACTGCATGGATGGCAAGCCTAATGAATCCCTGCATATGAGGTCAGCTCAGTGAATTATTGCGTGTGTGGCCAGCTCAGTGAATCATTGCATGTTTGGCACGCCTAATGAATCACTGCATATGTGGCCAGCTCAGTGAATCATTGCGTGTATGGCCAGCTCAGTGAATCATTGCACCTGTGGCCAGCTCAGTGAATCACTGCATCTATGGCAACCTCAGAGAATCACTGCATCTGGCACTCACCCAGTGAATCACTGCACATTTAGCCAGCCCAGTGAATCACTATCTGCCTAGCCATTTCACAGAATCACTGCTTCTGTGGCCAGCTCAGTGAATCACCACGTGTGTGACCAGCCCAGTGAATCACTGTGTGCGCCGTTAGCTTAGTGATTCTCTGTGTCTGTGGCCAGCTCAGCGAATCACTCCATCTGTGGCCAGGTCAATGAATCACTGTGTAGGTGGCCAGCCCAGTTAATCACAGCGTCTGTGTCCTGCGGTGTGAATGAATGTGCGCATGGGCAGATCAGTGAATCACTGCATGTGTGACCAGCTCAGAGAATCACTGCATCTGTGACCAGCTCAGTGAATCACTGGGTCTGTGAGCAACTCAAAAAAATCAGTGTATCGGTGACCAACTCTGAGCAGCACTACATCTGTGACCAACTCAGAGAATCACTCCATCTGTGACCAATTCAGTAAATCACTGCAGCTGTGACCAGCTCAGTGAATGACAACATCTGTGAACAGCTTAGTGAATCACTGCATATGTGGACAGCTCAGTGAATCATTGCGTGTGTGGCCAGCTCAGTGAATCATTGCATGAGTGTTTAACCCAATGAATCAAATTATGCCTGGCCAGCACAGTGAAAAACTGCATCTGTGGCCAGCTCAGTGAATCACTGCATGTGTGGGAAGACTAATGAATCACTGCATATATGG
This sequence comes from Carcharodon carcharias, assembly GCF_017639515.1. NCBI lineage: Eukaryota > Metazoa > Chordata > Chondrichthyes > Lamniformes > Lamnidae > Carcharodon > Carcharodon carcharias. The sequence continues at coordinate 83,886,167 of NC_054474.1, read as the reverse complement.
CCAGCTCAGTGAATCATTGCTTGTGTGGTCAGCTCAGTGAATCATTGCATCTGTGGACAGCTCAGTGAATCACTGCATCTATGGCAAGCTCAGAGAATCAATGCACCTGGGAATCACGCAGTTAGTCATTGCACATGTGGCCAGCTCAGTGAATCACTGTGTGTATGGCCAGCTCAGTGAATCACTGCATGTTTGGCAAGCCTAATGTGTCACTGCACCTGTGCCTGGGCCCGTGAATCACTGCATCTATGGCAACCTCAGAGAATCACTGTATCTTGTACTCAGCCAGTGAATAAGGGCACATGTAGCCAGCTCAGTGAATCACTGTCTGTATAACCATCTCAGAGAATCAGTGCATCTGTGACCAGCTCAGTGCATCACTGCATGGATGGCGAGCCTAATGAATCCCTGCATATGAGGCCAGCTCAGTGAATTATTGCGTGTGTGGACAGCTCAGCGAATCATTGCATGTTTGGCACGCCTAATGAATCACTGCATATGTGGCCAGCTCAGTGAATCATTGCATGTTTGGCACGCCTAATGAATCACTGCATATGTAGCCAGCTCAGTGAATCATTGCGTGTATGGCCAGCACAGTGAATCATTGCACCTGTGGCCAGCTCAGTGAATCACTGCATCTATGGCAGCCTCAGAGAATCACTGCATCTGGTACTCAATGTGCGTGTGGGCAGATCAGTGAATCACTGCATTTGTGACCAGTTCAGAGAATCACTGCATCTGTGATCAGCTCAGTGAATCACTGCGTTTGTGAGCAGCTCAGAAAGTCACTGCATCTGTGACCAACTCAGAGAATCACTGCTTCTGTGATCAGCTCAGTGAATCACTGCGTTTGTGAGCAGCTCAGAAAGTCACTGCATCTGTGACCAACTCAGAGGATCACTACATAAGTGACCAACTCAGAGAATCACTCCATCTGTGACCAACTCAGTTAATCACTGTGGCTGTGACTAGTTCAGTGAATGGCAACATCTGTGAACAGCTTAGTGAATCACAGCGTGCGTGACCAGCTCAGTGAATCACCGCGTGTCTGGCCAAACTAGTGAATCACTGCGTCTGCGGCCTTCTCAGTGAATCATTGCATGTGTGACCAACTCAGAGAATTATTACATCTGTGATCAGCTCAGAGGATCACTGCATCTGAGACCAGCTCAGAGAATCACTCCATCTGTGACCAACTCAGTAAATCACTGTGGCTGTGACTAGTTCAGTGAACGGCAACATCTATGAACAGCTTAGTGAATCAAAGCGTGTGTCGCCAGCTCAGTGAATCACTGTGTGTATGGCAAGCTCAGAGAATCACTGCATCTGGGACTCACTCAGTGAATCACTGCATCTGTGACCAGCTCAGTGAATCGCTGTGTGTATGGCCACGTCAGAGAATCACTGTATGTGTCGCCAGCTCAGTGAATCACTACCTGTCTGTCCCACTCAGTGAATCACCGTGCGCGCAGTTAGCTTAGTGATTCTCTGCATCTGTGGCCAGCTCAGTGAATCACTCCATCTGTGGCCAGGTCAATGAATCACTGTGTAGGTGGCCAGCCCATTGAATCACAGCATCTGTGACCTGCTCAGTGAATCACTGTGTGTGTGGCGTGCTGAGTGAATCACTGCAAGTGTGACCAGCTCGGAGAATCACTGCATCTGTGACCAGCTCAGTGCATCCTTGTGTAAGTGACGAGGTCAATGAATCACTGCGTCTCTGATCAGCTCAATGAATCACTGCATCTGTGAGCAGCTCAGTGAATCACTGCTTCTGTGATCAGCTCAGTGAATCACTGCGTCTGTGAGCAGCTCAGAAAATCACTGCATCTGTGACCAACTCAGAGAATCAGTGCACCTGGGAATCACTTAGTGAATCATTGCACATGTGGCCAGCTCAGTGAATCACTGTGTGTATGGAAGCTCAGTGAATCACTGCATATGTGGCAAGCCCAATGAATCACTGGATATGTGGCCAGCTCAGTGAATTATTGCATGTGTGGCCAACTCAGTGAATCACTGCATGTGTGGCCAGACAAGTGAATAACTGTGTCTGTGGCCAGCTCAGAGATTCACTGCATCTGTGACCAGCTCAGTGAATCATTGCATGAGCGGTCAACACAGTGAATCATATTATGCCTGGCCAGCTCAGTGAAAAACTGCATATGTGGCCAGCTCAGTGAATCACTGCATGCGTGGGAAGACTAATGAATCACTGCATATGTGGCCAGCTCAGTGAATCATTGCATCTGTGGAGAGCTTAGTGAATCACTGCATCTATGGCAAGCTCAGAGAATCAATGCACCTGGGTACCAATCAGTGAATCACTGCACATGTGGCCAGCTCAGTGAATCACTGTGTGTATGGCCAGCTCAGTGAATCACTAGTTGGATGGTAAGCCTAATGAATCACTGCATATGTGGCCAGCTCAGTGAATTATTGCATGTGCGGCCAGCTCAGTGAATCACTAGTTGGATGGCAAGCCTAATGAATCACTGCATATGTGGCCAGCTCAGTGAATTATTGCATGTGCGGCCAGCTCAATGAATCACTAGTTGGATGGCAAGCCTAATGAATCACTGCATATGTGGCCAGCTCAGTGAATTATTGCATGTGCGGCCAGCTCAGTGAATCATTGCATCTGTGGCCAACTCAGTGAATCACTGCATCTATGGCAACCTCAGAGAATCACTGCATCTGGCACTCACCCAGTGAATCACTGCACATTTAGCCGGCCCAGTGAATCACTGTCTGCATAGCCATCTCACAGAAACACTGCTTCTGTGGCCAGCTCAGTGAATCACCACGTGTGTGACCAGCCCAGTGAATCACTGTGTGCGCAGTTAGCTTAGTGATTCTCTGTGTCTGTGGCCAGCTCAGTGAATCACTCCAGCTGTGGCCAGGTCAATGAATCACTGTGTAGGTGGCCAGCCCGGTTAATCACAGCGTCTGTGTCCTGCGGTGTGAATGAATGTGCGCGTGGGCAGATCTGTGAATCACTGCATGTGTGACCAGCTCAGAGAATCACTGCATCTGTGACCAGCTCAGTGAATCACTGCGTCTGTGAGCAGCTCAAAAAAATCAGTGTATCGGTGACCAACTCTGAGCAGCACTACATCTGTGACCAACTCAGAGAATCACTCCATCTGTGAGCAATTCAGTAAATCACTGCAGCTGTGACCAGCTCAGTGAATGACAACATCTGTGAACAGCTTAGTGAATCACTGCATGTGTGGACAGCTCAGTGAATCATTGCGTGTGTGGCCAGCTCAGTGAATCATTGCATGAGTGTTCAACCCAATGAATCAAATTATGCCTGGCCAGCACAGTGAAAAACTGCATATGTGAACAGCTCAGTGAATCACTGCATGTGTGGGAAGACTAATGAATCACTGCATATGTGGCCAGCTCAGTGAATCATTGCTTGTGTGGTCAGTTCAGTGAATCATTGCATCTGTGGACAGCTCAGTGAATCACTGCATCTATGGCAAGCTCAGAGAATCAATGCACCTGGGAATCACGCAGTTAGTCATTGCACATGTGGCCAGCTCAGTGAATCACTGTGTGTATGGCCAGCTCAGTGAATCACTGCATGTTTGGCAAGCCTAATGAGTCACTGCACCTATGCCCGGGTCCGTGAATCACTGCATCTATGGCAACCTCAGAGAATCACTGCATCTGGTACTCAGCCAGTGAATCAGGGCACATGTAGCCAGCTCAGTGAATCACTGTCTGTATAACCATCTCAGAGAATCAGTGCATCTGTGACCAGCTCAGTGCATCACTGCATGGATGGCAAGCCTAATGAATCCCTGCATATGAGGCCAGCTCAGTGAATTATTGCGTATATGGCCAGCTCAGTGAATCATTGCGTGTTTGGCACGCCTAATGAATCACTGCATATGTGGCCAGCTCAGTGAATCATTGCGTATATGGCCAGCTCAGTGAATCATTGCACCTGTGGCCAGCTCAGTGAATCACTGCGTCTATGGCAACCTCAGAGAATCACTGCATCTGGTACTCAATGTGCGTGTGGGCATATCAGTGAATCACTGCATGTGTGACCAGCTCAGTGAATCACTGCATCTGTGACCAGCTCAGTGAATCACTGTGTAAGTGACCAGCTCAGAGAATCACTGCTTCTGTGATCAGCTCAGTGAATCACTGCATTTGTGAGCAGCTCAGAAAGTCACTGCATCTGTGACCAACTCAGAGGATCACTACATAAGTGACCAACTCAGAGAATCACTGTGGCTGTGACTAGTTCAGTGAATGGCAATATCTGTGAACAGCTTAGTGAATCACAGCGTGTGTGGCCAGCTCAGTGAATCACCGCGTGTCTGGCCAAACTAGTGAATCACTGTGTGTGCGGCATTCTCAGTGAATCATTGCATGAGTGGTCAACCCAATGAATCATATTATGCCTGGCCAGCTCAGTGAAAAACTGAATATGTGGCCAGCTCAGTGAATCATTGCGTGTGTGGTCAGCTCCGTGAATCATTGCACATGTGGCCAGCTCAGTGAATCACTGTGTGTATGGCAAGCTCAGAGAATCACTGCATCTGGGACTCACTCAGTGAATCACTGCATCTGTGATCAGCTCAGTGAATCGCTGTGTGTATGGCCACCTCAGAGAATCACTGTATCTGTCGCCAGCTCAGTGAATCACTACGTGTCTATCCCGCTCAATGAATCACCGTGTGCGCAGTTAGCTTAGTGATTCTCTGCATCTGTGGCCAGCTCAGTGAATCACCCCATCTGTGGCCAGATGAATGAATCACTGTGTAGGTGGCCAGCCCATTGAATCACAGCATCTGTGACCTGCTCAGTGAATCACTGTGTGTGTGGTGTGCTGAGTGAATCACTGCAAGTGTGACCAGCTCGGAGAATCACTGCATCTGTGACCAGCTCAGTGCATCCCTGTGTAAGTGACGAGGTCAATGAATCACTGCGTCTCTGATCAGCTCAATGAATCACTGCGTCTGTGAGCAGCTCAGTGAATCACTGCTTCTGTGATCAGCTCAGTGAATCACTGCGTCTGTGATCAGCTCAGAAAATCACTGCATCTGTGACCAACTCAGAGAATCAGTGCACCTGGGAATCACTTAATGAATCATTGCACATGTGGCCAGCTCAGTGAATCACTGTGTGTATGGAAGCTCAGTGAATCACTGCATGTGTGGCAAGCCCAATGAATCACTGGATATGTGGCCAGCTCAGTGAATTATTGCATGTGTGGCCAACTCAGTGAATCACTGAATGTGTGGCCAGACAAGTGAATCACTGTGTCTGTGGCCAGCTCAGAGATTCACTGCATCTGTGACCAGCTCAGTGAATCATTGCATGAGTGGTCAACACAGTGAATCAAATTATGCCTGGCCAGCTCAGTGAAAAACTGCATATGTGGCCAGCTCAGTGAATCACTGCATGTGTTGGAAGACTAATGAATCACTGCATATGTGGCCAGCTCAGTGAATTATTGCACGTGCGGCCAGCTCAGTGAATCATTGCATGTTTGGCAAGCCTAATGAATCACTGCATATGTGGCCAGCTCAGTGAATCATTGCGTGTATGGCCAGCTCAGTGAATCATTGCATCTGTGGCCAACTCAGTGAATCACTGCATCTATGGCAACCTCAGAGAATCACTGCATCTGGCACTCACCCAGTGAATCACTGCACATGTAGCCAGCCCAGTGAATCACTGTCTGCATAGCCATCTCACAGAATCACTGCTTCTGTGGCCAGCTCAGTGAATCACCACGTGTGTGACCAGCTCAGTGAATCACTGTGTGCGCAGTTAGCTTAGTGATTCTCTGTGTCTGTGGCCAGCTCAGCGAATCACTCCAGCTGTGGCCAGGTCAATGAATCACTGTGTAGGTGGCCAGCCCAGTTAATCACAGCGTCTGTGTCCTGCGGTGTGAATGAATGTGCGCGTGGGCAGATCTGTGAATCACTGCATGTGTGACCAGCTCAGAGAATCACTGCATCTGTGACCAGCTCAGTGAATCACTGCGTCTGTGAGCAGCTCAAAAAAATCAGTGTATCGGTGACCAACTCTGAGCAGCACTACATCTGTGACCAACTCAGAGAATCACTCCATCTGTGAGCAATTCAGTAAATCACTGCAGCTGTGACCAGCTCAGTGAATGACAACATCTGTGAACAGCTTAGTGAATCACTGCATGTGTGGACAGCTCAGTGAATCATTGCGTGTGTGGCCAGCTCAGTGAATCATTGCATGAGTGTTCAACCCAATGAATCAAATTATGCCTGGCCAGCTCAGTGAAAAACTGCATATGTGGCCAGCTCAGTGAATCACTGCATGTGTGGGAAGACTAATGAATCACTGCATATATGGCCAGCTCAGTGAATCATTGCTTGTGTGGTCAGCTCAGTGAATCATTGCATCTGTGGACAGCTCAGTGAATCACTGCGTCTATGGCAAGCTCAGAGAATCACTGCATCTGGGACTCACTCAGTGAATCACTGCACGTGTGGCCAGTTCAGTGAATCGCTGTGTGTATGGCCAGCTCAGAGAATCACTGCATCTGTGGACAGCTCAGTGAATCACTGCATGTATGGCAAGCCTAATGAGTCACTGCACCTGTGCCCGGGTCCGTGAATCACTGCATCTATGGCAACCTCAGAGAATCACTGCATCTGGTACTCAGCCAGTGAATCACTGCACATGTAGCCAGCTCAGTGAATCACTGTCTGTATAACCATCTCAGAGAATCAGTGCATCTGTGACCAGCTCAGTGCATCACTGCATGGATGGCGAGCCTAATGAATCCCTGCATATGAGGCCATCTCAGTGAATTATTGCGTGTGTGGCCAGCTCAGTGAATCATTGCATGTTTGGCACGCCTAATGAATCACTGCATATGTGGCCAGCTCAGTGAATCATTGCGTGTATGGCCAGCTCAGTGAATCATTGCGTGTATGACCAGTTCAGTGAATCATTGCACCTGTGGCCAGCTCAGTGAATCACTGCATCTATGGCAGCCTCAGAGAATCACTGCATCTGGTACTCAATGTGCGTGTGGGCAGATCAGTGAATCACTGCATGTGTGACCAGCTCAGAGAATCACTGCTTCTGTGATCAGCTCAGTGAATCACTGCATTTGTGAGCAGCTCAGAAAGTCACTGCATCTGTGACCAACTCAGAGGATCACTACATAAGTGACCAACTCAGAGAATCACTCCATCTGTGACCAACTCAGATAATCACTGTGGCTGTGACTAGTTCAGTGAATGGCAACATCTGTGAACAGCTTAGTGAATCACAGCGTGCGTGGCCATACAAGTGATTCACTGCATCTGTGGCCCTCTCAGTGAATTATTGCATGAGTGTTCTACCCATTTAAGCAAATTTTGCCTGGCCAGATCATTGAAAAACTGCATATGTGGCCAGCTCAGTAAATCACTGCATGTGTGGGAAGACTAATGAATCACTGCATATGTGGCCAGCTCCGTGAGTCAATGTGTGTGTGGTCAGCTCAGTGAATCATTGCACATGTGGCCAGCTCAGTGAATCACTGTATGTATGGCCAGCTCAGTGAATCACTGTGTGTATGGCCAGCTCAGTTAATCACTGCATGGATGGCAAGCCTAATGAATCACTGCATATGTGCCAACTCAGTGAATCACTGCATGTGTGGCAAGCCTAATGAAATACTGCATATGTGGCCAACTCAGTGAGTCATTGTGTATATGGCCAGCTCAGTGAATCATTGCATGTTTGACCAACTCAGAGAATTACTACATCTGTGATCAGTTCAGAGGATCACTGCATCCGTGACCAGCTCAGAGAATCACTCCATCTCTGACCAACTCAGTAAATCACTGCAGCTGTGACCAGCTCAGTGAATGACAACATCTGTGTACAGCTTAGTGAATCACTGCGTGTGTGGCCAGCTCAGTGAATAATTGTTTTTGTGGCCAGCTCAGCGAATCACTGCATCTATGGCAAGCTCAGAGAAGCACTGCATCTGGGACTCACTCAGTGAATCACTGCACATGTGGCCTGTTCAGTGAATCGCTGTGTGTATGGCCAGCTCAGAGAATCACTGTATCTGTCGCCAGCTCAGTGAATCACTATGTGTCTGACAAGCCCAGTGATTCACCATGTGCGCAGTTAGCTTAGTGATTCTCTGCATCTGTGGCCAGCTCAGTGAATCACTCCATCTGTGGCCAGGTGAATGAATCACTGTGTAGGTGGCCAGCCCATTGAATCACAGCACCTGTGATCTGCTCAGTGAATCACTGTGTGTGTAACGTGCTGAGTGAATCACTGCAAGTGTGACCAGCTCGGAGAATCACTGCATCTGTGACCAGCTCAGTGCATACCTGTGTAAGTGACGAGGTCAATGAATAACTGTTTCTGTGATCAGCTCAGTGAATCACTGCGTCTGTGAACAGCTCAATGAATCACTGCTTCTGTGATCAGCTCAGTGAATCATTGCGTCTGTGATCAGCTCAGAAAATCACTGCATCTGTGACCAACTCAGAGAATCAGTGCACCTGGGAATCACTTAGTGAATCATTGCACATGTGGCCAGCTCAGTGAATCACTGTGTGTATGGAAGCTCAGTGAATCACTGCATGTGTGGCAAGCCCAATGAATCACTGGATATGTGGCCAGCTCAGTGAATTATTGCCTGTGTGCCCAACTCAGTGAATCACTGCATGTGTGGCCAGACGAGTGAATCACTGTGTCTGTGGCCAGCTCAGAGAATCACTCCATCTGTGACCAGCTCAGTGAATCATTGCATGAGTGGTCAACACAGTGAATCAAATTATGCCTGGCCAGCTCAGTAAAAAACTGCATAAGTGGCCAGCTCAGTGAATCACTGCATGTGTGGGTAGACTAATGGATCACTGCATATGTGGCCAGCTTAGTGAATCATTGCTTTTGTGGACAGCTCAGTGAATCACTGCATCTATGGCAAGCTCAGAGAAACAATGCACCTGGGTACCAATCAGTGAATCATTGCACATGTGGCCAGCTCAGTGAATCATTGCATGTATGGCCAGCTCAGTGATTCATTGCATCTATGGCCAACTCAGTGAATCACTGCATCTATGGCAACCTCAGAGAATCACTGCATCTGGCACTCACCCAGTGAATCGCTGCACATGTAGCCAGCCCAGTGTATCACTGTCTGCATAGCCATCTCACAGAATCACTGCTTCTGTGGCCAGCTCAGTGAATCACTACGTGTGTGACCAGCCCAGTGAATCACTGTGTGCGCAGTTAGCTTAGTGATTCTCTGTGTCTGTGGCCAGCTCAGTGAATCACTCCATCTGTGGCCAGGTCAATGAATCACTGTGTTGGTGGCCAGCCCTGATAATCACAGCGTTTGTGTCCTGCTCAGTGAATGAATTTGCGTGTGGGCAGATCAGTGAATCACTGCATGTGTGACCAGCTCAGAGAATCACTGCATCTGTGACCAGCTCAGTGAATCACTGCGTCTGTGAGCAGCTCAAAAAAGGAGTGTATCGGTGACCAACTCAGAGCAGCACTACATCTGTGACCAACTCAGAGAATCACTCCATCTGTGACCAATTCAGTAAATCACTGCGGCTGTGACCAGCTCAGTGAATGACAACATCTGTGAACAGTTTAGTGAATCACTGCATGTGTGGACAGCTCAGTGAATCATTGCGTGTGTGGCCAGCTCAGTGGATCATTGCATGAGTGTTCAACCCAATGAATCAAATTATGCCTGGCCAGCTCAGTGAAAAACTGCATATGTGGCCAGCTCAGTGAATCACTGCATGTGTGGGAAGACTAATGAATCACTGCATCTGTGGCCAGCTCAGTGAATCATTGCTTGTGTGGTCAGCTCAGTGAATCATTGCATCTGTGGACAGCTCAGTGAATCACTGCATCTATGGGAAGCTCAGAGACTCAATGCACCTGGGAATCACACAGTTAGTCATTGCACATGTGGCTAGCTCAGTGAATCACTGTGTGTATGGCCAGCTCAGTGAATCACTGCATGTTTGGCAAGCCTAATGAATCACTGCACCTGTGCCCGGGTCCGTGAATCACTGCATCTATGGCAACCTCAGAGAATCACTGCATCTGGTACTCACCCAGTGAATCAGGGCACATGTAGCTAGCTCAGTGAATCACTGTCTGTATAACCATCTCAGAGAATCAGTGCATCTGTGACCAGCTCAGTGCATCACTGCATGGATGGCGAGCCTAATGAATCCCTGCATATGAGGCCAGCTCACTGAATTATTACATGTGTGGCCAACTCACTGAATCATTGCATGTTTGGCATGCCTAATGAATCACTGCACATGTGGCCAGGTCAGTGAATCATTGCGTGTATGGCCAGCTCAGTGAATCATTGCACCTGTGGCCAGCTCAGTGAATCACTGCATTTATGGCAGCCTCAGAGATTCACTGCGTCTGGTAGTCAATGTGCGTTTGTGCAGATCAGTGAATCACTGCATGTGTGACCAGCTCAGAGAATCACTGCTTCTGTGATCAGCTCAGTGAATCACTGCGTTTGTGAGCAGCTCAGAAAGTCACTGCATCTGTGACCAACTCAGAGGATCACTACATAAGTGACCAACTCAGAGAATCACTGTGGCTGTGACTAGTTCAGTGAATGGCAATATCTGTGAACAGCTTAGTGAATCACAGCGTGTGTGGCCAGCTCAGTGAATCACCGCGTGTCTGGCCAAACTAGTGAATCACTGCATCTGCGGCCTTCTCGGTGAATCATTGCATGAGTGGTCAACCCAATGAATCATATTATGCCTGGCCAGCTCAGTGAAAAACTGCATATGTGGCCAGCTAAGTGAATCACTGCATGTGTGGGAAGACTAATGAATCACTGCATATGTGGCAGCACAGTGAATCATTGCGTGTGTGGTCAGCTCCGTGAATCATTGCACATGTGACCAGCTCAGTGAATCACTGTGTGAATGTCCATTTCATTGAATCACTGCATGTGTGGCAAGCCTAATGAATTACTGCATATGTGGCCAGCTGAAGGAATTATTGCCTATGTAGCCAGCTCAGTGAATCAATGTGTGTATGGCCAGCTCAGTGAATCATTGCATGTGTGGCCAACTCAGAGAATTACTACATCTGTGATCAGTTCAGAGGATCACCGCGTCTGAGACCAGGTCAGAGAATCACTCCATCTGTGACCAACTCAGTAAATCACTGCGGCTGTGACCAGCTCAGTGAATGACAACATCTGTGAACAGTTTAGTGAATCACTGCATGTGTGGCCAGCTCAGTGAATCATTGCATTTGTGGCCAGCTCAGCGAATCACTGCATTTATGGCAAGCTCAGAGAATCACTTCATCTGGGACTCACTCAGTGAATCACTGCATCTGTGATTAGCTCAGTGAATCGCTGTGTGCATGGCCAGCTCAGAGAATCACTGCATCTGTCGCCAGCTCAGTGAATCACTACGTGTCTGACCAGCCCTTTGAATCACCGTGTGCGCAGTTAGCTTAGTGATTCTCTGCATCTGTGGCCAGCTCAGTGAATCACTCCATCTGTGGCCAGGTGAATGAATCACTGTGTAGGTGGCCAGCCCACTGAATCACAGCATCTGTGATCTGCTCAGTGAATCACTGTGTGTGTGGGGCGTGCTGAGTGAATCACTGCATGTGTGACCAGCTCGGAGAATCACTGCATCTGTGACCAGCTCAGTGCATCCTTGTGTAAGTGACAAGGTTAATGAATCACTGCTTCTGTGATCAGTTCAGTGAATCACTGCGTCTGTGAGCAGCTCAGTGAATCATTGCATCTGTGGACTGCTCAGTGAATCACTGCATCTATGGCAAGCTCAGAGAATCAATGCACCTGGGAATCACTCAGTTAGTCATTGCACAAGTGGCTGACTCAGTGAATCACTGTGTGTATGGCCAGCTCCGTGAATCACTGCATGTTTGGCAAGCCTAATGAATACTGCATCTGTGCCCAGGTCAGTGAATCACTGCATCTATGGCAACCTCAGAGAATCACTGCATCTGGTACTCACCCAGTGAATCACTGCACATGTAGCCAGCTCAGTAAATCATTGCGTGTGTGGCCAGCTCAGTGAATCATTGCATGAGTGTTCAACCCAATGAATCAAATTATGCCTGGCCAGCTCAGTGTAAAACTGCATATGTGGCGAGCTCAGTGAATCACTGCATGTGTGGGAAGACTAATGAATCACTGCATATGTGGCCAGCTCAGTGAATCATTGCTTGTGTGGTCAGCTCAGTGAATCATTGCATCTGTGGACAGCTGAGTGAATCACTGCATCGATGGCAAGCTCAGAGAATCAATGCACCTGGGAATCACTCAGTTAGTCATTGCACATGTGGCCGACTCAGTGAATCACTGCGTGTATGGCCAGCTCAGTGAATAACTGCATGTTTGGCAAGCCTAATGAATCACTGCATCTGTGCCCAGGTCAGTGAATCACTGCATCTATGGCAACATCAGAGAATCACTGCATCTTGTACTCACCCAGTGAATCACTGCACATGTAGCCAGCTCAGTGAATCACTGCCTGTATAACCATCTCAGAGAATCAGTGCTTCTGTGACCAGCTCAGTGCATCACTGCATGGATGGCAAGCCTAATGAATCCCTGCATATGTGGCCTGCTCATTGAATTATTGCGTTTGTGGCCAGCTCAGTGAATCATTGCCTGTTTGGCACGACTAATGAATCGCTGCATATGTAGCCAGCTCATTGAATTATTGCGTTTGTGGCCAGCTCAGTGAATCATTGCCTGTTTTTCACGCCTAATGAATCACTGCATATGTAGCCAGCTCAGTGAATCATTGCGTGTATGGCCAGCTCAGTGAATCATTGCACCTGTGGCCAGCTCAGTGAATCACTGCATCTATGGCAACCTCAGAGAATCACTGTATCTGGTACTCAATGAGCGTGTGGGCAGATCAGTGAATCACTGCATGTGTGACCAGCTCAGAGAAACACTGCTTCTGTGATCAGCTCAGTGGATCACTGCATTTGTGAGCAGCTCAGAAAGTCACTGCATCTGTGACCAACTCAGAGGATCACTACATAAGTGACCAACTCAGAGAATCTCTCCATCTGAGACCAACTCAGTTAATCACTGTGGCTGTGACTAGTTCAGTGAATGGCAACATCTGTGAACAGCTTAGTGAATCACAGCGTGCGTGACCAGCTCAGTGAATCACCGCGTGTCTGGCCAAACTAGTGAATCACTGCGTCTGCGGCCTTCTCAGTGAATCATTGCATGGGTGGTCAACCCAATGAATCATATTATGCCTGGCCAGCTCAGTGAAAAACTGAATATGTGGCCAGCTCAGTGAATCACTGCATGTGTGGGAAGACTAATGAATCACTGCATATGTGGCCAGCTCAGTGAATCATTGCGTGTGTGGTCAGCTCCGTGAATCATTGCACATGTGGCCAGCTCAGTGAATCACTGTGTCTATGGCCAGCTCAGTGAATCACTGCATGGATGGCAAGCCTAATGCATCACTGCATATGTGGCAGCTCAGTGAATCACTGCATGTTTGGCAAGCCTAATGAATCACTGCATATGTGGCCAGCTCAGTGAATCACTGTGTGTATGGCCAACTCAGTGAATCACTGCATGTGTGGCAAGCCTAATGAATTACTACATTTGTGGCCTGCTCAAGGAATTATTGCGTATGTGGCCTGCTCAGTGAATCAATGTGTGTATGGCCAGCTCATTGAATCATTGCTTGTGTGACCAACTCAGAGAATTACTACATCTGTGATCAGGTCAGAGGATCACTGCATCTGTGACCAGGTCAGAGAATCACTCCATCTGTGACCAACTCAGTAAATCACTGCGGCTGTGACCAGCTCAGTGAATGACAACATCTGTGAACAGCTTAGTGAATCACTGCATTTGTGGCCAGTTCAGTGAATCATTGCTAGTGTGGCCAGCTCAGTGAATCATTGCATTTGTGGCCAGCTCAGCGAATCACTGCATTTATGGCAAGCTCAGAGAATCACTGCATCTGGGACTCACTCAGTGAATCACTGCATCTGTGATTAGCTCAGTGAATCGCTGTGTGCATGGCCAGCTCAGAGAATCACTGTATCTGTCGCCAGCTCAGTGAATCACTACGTGTCTGACCAGCCCAGTGAATCACCGTGTGTGCAGTTAGCTTAGTGATTCTCTGCATCTGTGGCTAGGTGAATGAATCACTGTGTGTGTGGCCAGCCCATTGAATCACTGCATGCGTGACCAGCTCGGAGAATCACTGCATCTGTGACCAGCTCAGTGCATCCTTGTTTAAGTGACAAGCTTAATGAATCACTGCTTCTGTGATCAGTTCAGTGAATCACTGCGTCTTTGAGCAGCTCAGTGAATCATTGCATCTGTGGACTGCTCAGTGAATCACTGCATCTATGGCAAGCTCAGAGAATCAATGCACCTGGGAATCACTCAGTTAGTCATTGCACAAGTGGCTGACTCAGTGAATCACTGTGTGTTGCCAACTCAGTGAATCACTGCATGTTTGGCAAGCCTAATGAATACTGCATCTGTGCCCAGGTCCGTGAATCACTGTATCTATGGCAGCCTCAGAGAATCACTGCATCTGGTACTCAGCCAGTGAATCAGGGCACATGTAGCCAGCTCAGTGAATCACTGTCTGTATAACCATCTCAGAGAATCAGTGCATCTGTGACCAGCTCAGTGCATCACTGCATGGATGGCAAGCCTAATGAATCCCTGCATATGTGGCCATCTCAGTGAATTATTCCATTTGTGGCTAGCTCAGTGAATCATTGCAAGTTTGGCAAGCCTAATGAATCACTGCATATGTGGCCAGCTCAGTGAATCATTGCGCTTATGGCCAGCTCAGTGAATTATTGCACCTGTGGCCAGCTCAGTGAATCACTGCATCTATGACAGCCTCAGAGAATCACTGCATCTGGTACTCAATGTGCGTGTGGGCAGATCAGTGAATCACTGCATGCGTGACCAGCTCAGAGAATCACTGCATCTGTGACCAGCTCAGTGAAGCACTGTGTAAGTGACCAGCTCAGTGAATCACTACATCTCTGACCAACTCCAAATCACTCCATCTATGACCAACTCAGTAAATCACTGCGGCTGTGACCAGCTCAGTGGTTCACAACATCTTTGAACAACTTAGTGAATCATTGTGTGTGTGGCCAACTCAGTGAATCAGTGCATCTGTGGCAAGGTCAATGAATGACTGTGTAGTTGGCCAGCCCAGTGAATCACTGCATGTGTGACCAGCTCATAGAATAACTGTGTCTGTGGTCAGCTCAGTGTATCACTGCGGGTGTGGCCAGCTCAGTGATTCACTGCATGCTTGGCCAGCTCAGTAAATCACCGCATCTATGGCAAGCTCAGTGAATCACTGCATCTGAGACTCACTCAGTGAATCACTGCACATGTGGCCAGCTCAGTGCATCACTGTATCTATGGCAAGCTGAGAGAATCACTGCATCCGAGACTCACTCAGTGAATCACTGCACGTGTGGCCAGCTCAGTGAATCACTGTGTGTATGGCCAGCTCAGAGAATCACTGCATCTGTGACCAGCTCAGTGAATCACTGTGTAAGTGACCAGCTCAGTGAATCACTGCATCTGGGACTCACTCATTGAATCACAGCACATGTGGCCATCTCAGTGAATCTCTGCATTTGCACCCAGCTCAGTGAATCACTGCGTGTGTGGCCAGCTCAGTGAATCATTGCTTCTGTGGCCACCTCAGTGAATCATTTCATCTGTGTCCAGCTCAGTGAATCACAGCATCTTTGGCAAGCTCAGAGAATCACGCATCTGGGACACACTTAGTGAATCACTGCATATGTGACGAGCTCTGTGAATCACTGTGTGTATCGCCAGCTCAGAGAATCACTGCATCTGTGACCAACTCAGAGAATTACTGCATCTGTGACCAGCTCAGAGGATCAATACTTCTTTGACTACTTCAGAGAATCACTCCATCTGTGAGCAACTCAGTAAATCACTGCGGCTGGAGTGTGTGGCCAGCTCAGTGATTCTCTGCATCTGTGGACAGCTCAGTGAATCACTACTTGTGTGACCAGCCCAACAAATCACTGTGTGCGCAGTTAGCTTACTGATTTTCTGCATCTGTGGCCAGCTGAGTGAATCACTCCATCTATGTCCATGTCAATGAATCACTGTGTAGGTGGCCAGCCCAGTGAATCACAGCATCTGCGGCCAGCTCAGTGAATCACTGTGTGTGTGACCATCCCAGTGAATCACTGCATGTATGTCCAGCTCAGAAAATTACTGTCTGTGGTCAGCTCAGTGAATCACTGCATGTGTGGCCAGCTCAGTGATTCTCTGTATCTGTGGCCAGCTCTGTGAATCACTCCATCAGTGGACAGCTCGGTGAATCACTATCTGTGTGACCAGCCCAGTGAATCACTGTGTGCGCAGTTAGCTTACTGATTCACTGCATGTGTGGCCAGTTCAATGATTAACTGCATGCTTGGCCAGCTCAGTGAATCATTGCATCTGTGGCCAGCTCAGTGAATCACTGCATCAATGGCAAGTTCAGAGAATCACTGCATCTGGGACTCACTCAGTGAATCACTGCACATGTGGCCAGCTCAGAGAATCACTGTGTGTATGGCCAGCTCAGAGAATCACTCCATCTGTGGCCAGCCCAGTGAATCCCTGTGTGCGCAGTTAGCTTAGTGATTCTCTGCATCTGTGGCTAGCTCAGTGAATCACTCCATCTGTGGCCAGGTCAATGAATCACTATGTAGGTGGCCAGCGCATTGAATCACAGCATCTGTGAGCAGCTCAGTGAATAACTCTGTGTGCGGCCAGCTCAGTGATTCACTGCATGTGTGAACAGCTCAGAGAATCACTATGTATGTGACCAGCCCAATGAATCACAGTGTCCGCAGTTAGCTTAGTGATTCTTAGCATTTGTGGCCAGCTCAGTGAATCACTGCATCGGGGAGTCATCAGTGAATCACTGCACATGTGGCCAGCTCAGTAAATCAGTGCGTGTATGGCCAGCTCAGTGAATCACTGTGTAAGTGACCAGCTCATTGAATCACTGCTTTTGTGATCAGCTCAGTGAATCACTGTGTCTGTGACCAGCTCAGAAAATCACTGCATCTGTGACCTGCTCAGAGAATCACTACATCTGTGACCAACTCAGAATCACTCCAACTGTGACCAACTCAGTAAATCACTGCTGCTGTGACCAGCTCAGTGAATCACTGTGTAGGTGGCCAGCCCAGTGAATCACAGCCTCTGTGACCTGCCCAGTGAATCAATGTGTGTGTGGCCAGCTCAGTGAATCTCTGCATGTGTGATCATCTCAGAGAATCACTGCATCTGTGACCAGCTCAGTGAATCACTGCATGTGTGACCAGCTCAGTGAATCACTGTGTCTGTGAGCAGTTCAGAAAATCACTGCATCTGTGACCAACTCAGAGGATCACCATTTCTGTGACCAACTCAGTATATCATTGCGGCTGTGACCAGCTCAGTGACAACATCCGTGAACAGCTTAGTGAATCATTTTGTGTGTGGCCAGCTCAGTGAATCACTGCATGTGTGGCTAAACTAGTGAATCACTGTGATTGTGGCCAGCTCATAGAATCACTGCGTCTGTGGCCATCTCAGTGAATCATTGCATGAGTGGTCAGCTCAGTGAATCGCTTTATGCCTGGCCAGCTCAGTGAAAGACTGTATATGTGGCCTGCTCAGTGAATCACTGCATGTGTTGCAAGCCTAAAGAATTTCTGCAATGTGGCCAGCTCAGTGAATCATTGCATGTGTGGCCAGCTCAGTGAATCACTCCATCTGTGGCCAGCTCAGAGAATCACTGCATCTGGGACTCACTCAGTGAATCACTGCACATGTGGCCAGCTCAGTGAATCGCTGTTTGTATGGCAAGTTCAGAGAGTCACTGCATCTGTGACCAGTTCAGTGAATTACTACGTGTGTGACCAGCCTAGCGAATCACTGTGTGCGCAGTTAGCTTAGCGATTCTCTGCATCTGTTGCCAGCTCAGTGAATCACTCCATCTGTGGCCTGGTCAATGAATCGCTGTTTAGTTTGCCAGCCCAGTGAATCACAATGTCTGTGACCTGCTCAGTGAATCACTGTGTGTGTGGCCAGACCTGTGGAGTACTGCATGTGTGATCAGCACAGAGAATCACTGCATCTGTGACCGCTCAGTGAATCACTGTGTAAGTGACCAGCTCAGTGAATCACTGCTTCTGTGATCAGCTCAGTGAATCACTGCACCTGTGACCAGCTCAAAAAATCACTGCATCTGTGACCAACTCAGAGAATCACTCCATCTGTGACCAACTCAGTTAATCACTGCGGCTGTGCCAGCTCTGTGAATCACAACATCTGAAACCTCCTTAGTGAATCATTGTGTGTTTGGCCTTCTCAGAGAATCCCTGCATTTTTGGCCAGCTCAGAGAATCACTGTGTCTGTGGTCAGCTCAGTGAGTCTCTACGTGTGTGGTGAGTTCAGTGACTCACTGCGTGTGTGGTCAGACCAGTGAATCACTGTGTCTGTGGCCAGCTCAGAGAATCACTGCGTCTGTGCCTTCTCATAGAATCACTGCATGAGTGGTCAGCCCAGTGAATCACTTTATGCCTGGCCAGCTCAGTGAAAGACTGCATGTGTGGCAAGCCTAAGGAATCTCTGCCTATGTGGCCAGCTCAGTGAATCACTGCACCTGTGACCAGCTCAAAAAATCACTGCATCTGTGACCAACTCAGAGAATCACTCCATCTGTGACCAACTCAGTTAATCACTGCGGCTGTGCCAGCTCTGTGAATCACAACATCTGAAACCTCCTTAGTGAATCATTGTGTGTTTGGCCTTCTCAGAGAATCCCTGCATTTTTGGCCAGCTCAGAGAATCACTGTGTCTGTGGTCAGCTCAGTGAGTCTCTACGTGTGTGGTGAGTTCAGTGACTCACTGCGTGTGTGGTCAGACTAGTGAATCACTGTGTCTGTGGCCAGCTCAGAGAATCACTGCGTCTGTGCCTTCTCATAGAATCACTGCATGAGTGGTCAGCCCAGTGAATCACTTTATGCCTGGCCAGCTCAGTGAAAGACTGCATGTGTGGCAAGCCTAAGGAATCTCTGCCTATGTGGCCAGCTCAGTGAATCATTGCATCTGTGGCCAGCTCAGTGAATCACTGCATCTGGGACTCACTCAGTGAATCACTGCACATGTGGCCAGCTCAGTGAATCTCTGTGTGTATGGCCAGCTCAGAGAATCACTGCATCTGTGCCCAACTCAGTGAATCACTACATGTGTGACCAGCCCAGTGAATCACTGTGTGCGCAGTTAGCTTAATGATTCTCTGCATCTGTGGACAGCTCAGTGAATCACTCCATCTGTGGCCAGGTCAATGAATCACTGTGTAGGTGGCCAGCCCAGTGAATCACAGCATCTGTGACATGCTCAGTGAATCACTGTGTGTGTGGCCAGCTCAGTGAATCACTGCATGTGTGACCAGCTCAGAGAATCACTGCATCTGTGACCAGCTCAGGGAATCACTGTGTCAGTGACCAGCTCAGTGAATCACTGCTTCTGTGATCAGCTCAGTGAATCACTGTATCTGTGAGCAGCTCATAAAATCACTGCATCTGCGACCAGCTCAGAGAATCACTACATCTGTGACCAACTCAAAGAATCTCTCCATCTGTGACCAACTCAGTAAATCACTGCGGCTGTGACCAGCTGAGTGAATCACAACATCTGTGAACAGCTTAGTGAATCATTGTGTATGTGGCCAGCTCAGTGAATCACTGCATATGTGGCCAGACTAGTGAATCACTGCGTCTGTGGCCAGCTCTTTGAATCACAACATCTGTGAACATCTTAGTAAATCATTGTTTGTGTGGCCAGCTCAGTGAATCAGTGCATGTTTGGCCACCTCAGAGAATCACTGTGTCTGTTGTCAGCTCAGCGAATCTCTCCATTTGTGGCCACACTAGTGAACCACTACATGTGTGGACAGCTCAGAGAATCACTGTGTCTGTTGTCAGCTCAGCGAATCACTCCATCTGTGGCCACACTAGTGAACCACTGCATGTGTGGACAGCTCAGAGAATCACTGCATTTGTGGGCAGCTCAGAGAATCACTACATGTGTTGGCATCTCAGTGAATCACTGCGTGTGTGGCCAGCTCAGTGAATCACTGCGTCTGTGGTCATTCAGAGAATCACTGCCTGTGCATCCAGCTCATTGAATCACTGCATGAGTCGTCAGCCCAGTGAATCACTTTATGTCTGGCTAGCTCAGTGAAAGACTACATATGTGGCCATCTCAGTGAATCACTGTGTGTGTGGTCAGCTCAGTGAATCACCGGGTGCATGGCCAACTCAGTGAATCACTGTGTGTGTGACCAGCTCAGTGAATCATTGTCATAGCGTCATAGAGTCATAGAGGTCTACTGCACAGAAAAAGGCCCTTCAGCCCATTTAATCTGCACCGGAGCGCAGTGATTCTGTGAGCTGGCCACGTATGTGTGTGTGGCCAGCTTACTGAATCACTGCGTTATGTTGCCACTGCTGGGACTGCAGCAGACCTTGGTGCAACCAGCCGCCTGAGTGTATATAATTGAATTTCAGGCTCTGTGGGGCCAATTAGACAGGTCCCCATGAGAGAAGTCAGGTCACTCTTTAGGTCATTCATGTGTGAAATGGCTGTGGGTAACTTGGAGTTGGCGGGGAACACTCTTCAGATGGTGGGAAGCAAGACCCATCCATCCCAAAAATTCAATCCAGTGTGCATGTGTATGACCAGCTCTCTGTGTGTCAGTGTGTGTGTGTGTCAGTGTGTGTGTGTGTCAGTGTCTGTGTGTGCCAGTGTGTGTTTGTGTCAGTTTGTGTGTGTGTCAGTGTGTGTGTGTGTGTGTGTGTGTGTGTCAGTGTGTGCATGTGACCAGCTCTCTGTGTGTCAGTGTTTGTGTCAGTGTGCGTGTGTGCCAGTGTGACCAGCTTTCTGTGCGTCATTGTGTGTTTGTGACCAGCTCAGTGTGCCAAAGTGTGTGTGTGTCTATGTGAGATAAGCTCTCTCTGTGTCAGTGTATGTGTGAGACCACCCCACTGTGTATCAGCATGTGTGACCAGCTCTGTGTGTGTGTGTGTGTGTGTGTGTGTGTGTGTGTGTGTGTGTGTGTGTGAGAGACCAGCCCTCTGTGTGTCAGTGTGTGTCTGTGTATGTGTGTCTTTGTGTGTGTGTGTGTGTGTGTGTGTGTGTGTGTGTGTGTGTGGTGTGTGTGTGTGTGTGTGTTTATGTGTGTTTGTATGTGTGAGACCAGCTGTGTGTGTGTGCATGTGCGTATGTGTGTGAGACCAGCTCTGTGTATGTGTCAGTGTGTGTGTGTGTGTGTGTGTGTGTGTGTGTGTGTGAGACCAGCTCTGTGTGTCTTTGTGTGTGTGTGTGTGTGTGTGAGAAACCTGCTCTCTGTGTCGGTGTGTGTGTGACCAGCTCTGTGTCAATATGTGTGTGTGTTTGTGTGAGACATGCTGTGTGTCAGTGTGTGTGTGACCAACTCTGTGTGACAGTGTGTGTGTGACCAAATGTGTGTGTCAATGTGTGTGTGAGACCAGCTCTGATGTGTGTCAGTGTGTGTGTATGTGTGTGTATATATGTGTGTGTATATGTGTGTGTGAGAGAGAAAGACTAGCTCTGTGTGTGTATGTGTTTGTATGAGACCAGCTCTCTATGTCAGTGTCTGTATGTATGACCAGCTCTGTGTGTGTGTGTATGTGTGTATCTGTGTAGTGTGTGTGTGTGCATGTGTGTGTGAGACCAGATCTCTGTGTATCAATGTGTGTCTGTAGCCAGCCTCATGTTTTGGTGTGTGCTGTCATTACTGAGACATGATGTGTCTGTAATTAACCCCAGTGGCAGCACATTACACCAGGATTAGCTAATAGACCAGTAATAGAAACCAGTAATTTGTGATGATCTCAGAGCTACTGAAGACAATCACATGACAAGGACAGTGTTACTTCCTTTGCAGATTCATCTTAATGCATGGATCTCAGTTCATATATTTAAACCTCACTCCATCCTATTCAATTCCAGTGCAGTTTAACTCTTATCTCTATCAATGCTCTGCTCCATCAATTCCTGCAGCAAACTGAGGCTGATAAGGAGGATGCTTTTAACCCTACCCGCCTAGTGGGTACTGGACCGTTGCCCAGGTTACTTACCCATCATTGAGCTGTCTACATAGTTCCGACTCTGATTTATCATGGGAGTTTTTTGGACTGGCAGCTAAGCTGACTGTCAAATGCTGGTGGGGTCTTCTGTAAACATATAGATTGGATTCTAGTAATATCATCAAGCCCTGACTGCCATTTTAATTCCACCTCGAGTGGGGGAGTGACAGCAGCTGGACCAGGTCAGAGAACTGTAGGGACGTGACGAGTCTGTAAAAGCTAAGCTTTCCACTTTTCTTTCGGACCAGGAGGAGCAGGAGTGAACTCTCCACTCCCCAGGAGATCCTCTGCACATCCACCTGTTCCCTGGCACACAGCTTAAGGCTGCCTGGTTTTTTTCACAAGTAGTCATATGAGCCCTCTGCTTGGGAGGTGGGGGGTGGGTGGGTGGGTGGGGAGGGAGGGTTGGCGCTGATAGGGGGAATGAAACATGGGGTTCGGGAGTTAAAATAACCTTGGCTTTGTTTCTGCAGCAGCAGCAGGACTTCACCAACTGCCCACTGAGAGTTAAAATTGGGTCAGCATTATCTCATGTCCTGGGAAATATTTAGTTTCTTTTCAGTCAGCAGAAAGCACCCTCTACCACGGTATATTAGCATATGCCACTCTCTCCCTCGAGTACCAACAGGTGACTCTCTCCCTATATACCAGCAGGTGTCAATTTCTCCCCCAATTCCAACAGATGCCAATCTTCCCCCCTGTGTACCAGCTTGAGCCACCCTCTCTCCCTGTGTACCAGCTTGTGACACTCTCTCTCTCTGTGTACCAACTTGTGCCTCCCTCTCTCCCTGTGTACCAGCTTGTGCCACCCTCTCTCCCTGTGTACTAGGTTGTGCCACCCTCTCTCTGTACCAGCTTGTGCCACTCTCTCTCCCTGTGGACCAGTTTGTGCCACACTCTCTCCCTGTGGACCAGCGTGTGCCACCTTCTCTCCCTGAGTACCAGTGTGTGCCACCCTCTCTCCCTGTGGGCCAGTGTGCGCCACCCCCTCCCCCTGTGTACCAGCATGTTCCTCCCTCTCTCCCTGTGTACCAGCTTGTGCCTCCCTCTCTCCCTGTGTACCAGCTTGTGCCTCCCCCTCACCCTGTGTACCAGCTTGTGTCTCCCTCTCTCCTTGTGGACCAGCTTGTGCCTCCCTCTCTCCCTGTGGACCAGCTTGTGTCTCCCTCTCTCCTTGTGGACCAGCTTGTGCCTCCCTCTCTCCCTGTGGACCAGCTTGTGCCTCCCTCTCTCCCTGTGTACCATTTTGTGCCACCCTCTCTCGCTGTGTACCAGCTTGTGCCTCCCTCTCTCTCTGTGGACCAGCTTGTGCCTCCCTCTCTCTGTTTGGACCAGTTATTGCCACCCTCTCTCCCTGTGTACCAGCATGCACCTCCCTCTCTCCTTATGGACCAGCATGTGCCTCCCCCTCTCCCTGTGGACCAGTTTGTGCCTCCCTCTCTCCCTTTGGACCAGTTATTGCCACCCTCTCTCCCTGTGTACCAGCGTGCACCTCCCTCTCTCCCTGTGTACCAGCGTGTGCCACCCTCTTTCCCTGTGGGCCAGCTTGTGGCACCCTTTCTCCCTGTAGCCCAATAGTTAATCCTTCTCCAAGTTTAACTTAACTGAGAATTACAGTTTATTGAATGTTGACAAATTGACACTTTTTTGTTGTTAAACTTAATGATGTTCAATGCTACATATGAAGGCAAACAATTACACTGAAGAAAGTTGTTACTTGGATAAAGTAAAGTAAGGCCCATTATAAATATTCTGCAAATAAAATAATAATTTCTGCAGAGCAACAGTTAATATATTTCAAATTATGGGAAATAAAATAACTCTCTCTAATCTAATTGGATTCAATATCTAACCTCTTCTGAGTTACCCGTAGGTGGGAGGGATCATACAACTGGCCAGATTGGGAAGGAGAAGTTTAGTCTGGATTTTCCCTCTCGATTGCTAGCCAAGTAAGTGGGACATTGGGTGATGTCAGGATGGGCTTCCTTTCTTTTGCCCCAACAGGGTTGAACAACTTGCTGACACACTCTGACATGATGAGAACTGGCCATCTGGGGTCTCCTGGAACCAGATCCTGTCAAAGGGTCATCGCCATGGGCAACATGCCAGGGACAAAGGGAGAAAAATGGTGAAATAAGGGATAGTGGGGGGGATGGGGGAGGATAAACTTCTTTCTAAAGGAAGTAAATAACATCCCATAACACATGAGGTAGAGTCTAGCGTGGGCGAGGCTGCAGCGCATCTTTAGAAAATGAGAAAGAAGTTATTCAAATGGCCCCTTCATTACAAAATGTCAATTTCCTTTGAGTGTGTTTTAAGCTGTTTGTACTGGTTGTTTGAAGAGATGGTAGACAGGTTGCCAGTATTTTCCCTAGGCTCTTCTTTCAGTTCCAGGATTGGATTGTTAATTGGAAGACCGATCCATTGTTCTGTAAACATTGCATGAGAATTCCTATTCTCTGACTGGTTGGGGTGATCCAGGCAAAGCAGCGATAGGAGCAGCAGCTTGTTGTGCTGTGTTGAAGTTATCCCCTCCAATATTGGGAGGCCACTTCCAACAAGTGATGAAAAGTAGGGGAAGAGGTTGGAATTTTCCAAGCCCCTTTTGAAGATAAAGTAATGACCTGGTTAAAGGAGTGTGTGTTGCACAGAAACATTCAAATCCTCTTCTTACCTTATTCTTAGGCAGTCGCTGGAGATTGAGGATGATTTATATCCACTCTGGTTCGATGGGTTCTGAGATGGCTGATAAATCCAATGCACGGTCTGCAGACTCTGCCACATATAGGGCAGGTGGTGCTTGAAGGGTTGAGCAGATAAGCTGTTTGGAGGTTTGTGCTCTTTTTGCCCCTGTGAACTCCCAATGGAGTCTCTCGATGTGTTCAATGACTTGCCGAATAAACCTTCCCTGTTAAGAGGAGGTGGTGGTGGTGATAATGTCACTGGGTTTATAATCCAGAGACCCAGATTAATGATCTGGGGACATGGGTTCAAATCCCACTATGGCAGCTGGTGGAGTTTAAATTCAGTTAATAAACCTGGAATATAAACTAGTGCAAAGCTATTGTTGTAAAACCCATCTGGTTCACTACTGCTCTGTAGGGAGAGAAATCTGTCATCTTTACCCAGTCTGGCCTACATGTGACTCTAGACCCACAGCAATGACGTTGCCTCTTAACTGCCCTCTGAAATGGCCAAGCAAGCCACTCAGTTCATGGATTGGGCAACAAATGCTGGTCTTGTCAGTGATGTCCACATCCCATGAGAGAATTTTTAAAAATACTCTTACCTTCAGTGAGCTGGTACATTGGAAGTAATGGTGAATCTTGTTGTCTATGTGTGCCTTTTTTGAGAGGAAGCTCTGAAAATATGGAAAATGGTCCACATTTTTAGGATCTTGCTGTCGATTGGGGTGGGGGGTGGAGGGGTGTGGGGTGGGGGGGGGGGTGGTTGGGGGAGGAGGTGTTTTGCTGTGGGTACTGGTTGGGAGGGAACCTTCACTTTCCCAGGTGTTTAGTGTTTCCTCATATCACTTTTGCTTCTTTTGCCAATTACTTTAAATCTGTGCCCTCTCATTCTTGATCCTTTCTTGAATAACTTGAATCTGTAACAAGCAAAGTTAATTTATGGGCTGTATTTGTGGTCAAGTATCTCACAGCACAGTAGCCTGAACTCCTTCAGTCACCTTTCCTACAAACACAAACACAGCTAAATGAAGTAAGACCAGCACCTCTCTGCTCTCACTGCTGGATGGCACTGTTGGGCAGCTGCAGGGTGGCTCCAGTTCTCCTGTAAGAATTTGAATCCTGGATGAAAATATCACACACCGTAGGGATCGCATTGAACACCATCAGAAAAAAACTTGTTAAATGTATTTCTGCATAGCTCCCTCCCCCCACCACACGCACCCGCCACTCCCACCACCTGCCCCACCCCGCTCCCAGACAGCCAAAATCGCAGGTATCCTAGGATGACAGTGCAGCTACAGAGGTGAAAGTGGTGCATCTATGATGGGCAAGTCTGAGCGACAGATAGACAGTCAGTGTGGAAAGAAAGATTTGCATTTTTACAGCACATTTAACAACCTCAAGATATCCCAGTGTGCTTTACAGCCAATTAAGTACTTTTGAAGTATAGTCACTGTGTGGACACTTGACCATGCACTATGATTCTGCCACATAAATACAAAAATTAAATAATTTTGCTTTTACTCAATCAATACCAAGAGCGTGTGGCTCAATGTACCTGTCTGCCCCAGTTCCAAGCTTGTATGCACAAACAGAAGCTGTGCTGGTGACGTGTATGTGAAAGGCCTCTCTGTTCTTCTATTTATACTTATAGGTAATAGTCCGACATACACTATTGTTTTCATAAGGTTTAAAATCTACCATCGTTTTATTTTAATCATAATTTGAAGATAAAGCACATACCGGACTGTGTTACACTCAAGGTAGCATACAGACTGTGCAGTATATTACACACAACATGATGCAGTCAGGAGAATGTTATACAAGGAATAGCGTCTAACCCAGAGTGAGTTAAATGCAGCATGGTAAGTATCTTGTGGACCACACAGGTTACGGTGCATCATGCAATCATAATGTGCAGGTTATAACATATTACAAGGCTTCAACGAAGCAGAGGGTTAAAAGTTATGTTATAAGCTGCACACGTTAAGGTATGCTAAGCATCATTTAAATACTCTTGTTTTGGGTTTTTTAACAGAAGAATACTCAGTGTCATACACTGTAATATATTCTTTGAAGTGTTGTTGCCATACTTCCTTTTTATCGCCTACTTTTATTGCAGAAAAACTTGAGCCCCCCTCATTGTTTGCATTTCCTTAGAATTAAGACCATATCCATGTGTGAACTTCTACAATCAAACAAACATAAATGTGCAGTAGAGACGTAGCAAAGTTAATATTGAAAAGATTGGAACTTAATTGCATTGAAAGCCGCCAATATTAATAGGAATATGATTGTGTGTGTTATGCACTGGCACTGGGACTTTCAATTGAAAAGCAACAGTGATTCATCTCTCTACTGCAATCCCACCTTGTTTTAACACATTTAACCATTTTTGACTGTAAACTAATTGTGGGCCAGTTTCATTATAATTTGAATGGAAAGGAATAGCGTTATGGATTATAAAATAAAACAGATTGAATGACCAAAGTCATCTTTTTAGTTTCAACTACTAACTTTTTGCCCTTGCAAGTGGCTCCATTCCCCTCTATGTCTTAAACCAAAATAGGCTATTCACAATCTCAGCATTCCCTTCTCCCTGACCTGAATTTCTGACCTCATATCCTTTCCATCATAAAGACCATCTATACAACCTTGCTAACATGGCCTGTCTCCAACCCTACCTCAATCCATCAGCTGCTGATCATGCCTTGTCATCTCCAGCCTCGTCTATTCCAATGCTCTTCTGGCTGCACTCTCAGCCTCCACAAATGTCAGTTCATCCAAATGTCTGCTGTGCAAATCCTACCTCACACCAAGTGCCACAGGCTCATTATTCCTGCCTCATTGATTTGCATGGGCTCCTTGTATCCAATGTTTCAAATTCAAATTTCAAAATGCTGCCATTCACACCTCCTCTAGCCACACCTTTTGTTCCTTTACTTGTCACATTACCACTTCCCTTGACCTTGCACCATGACACCTTTTTGTCATTTAATATCCTGCCCTCCACCCAATCATAGATCTTCCCTTTTATTCTTCTTTCCATCCTTCCCCCTTTCACTTGCTTAAAACCTATTTCATTTCTAATGTTTCCCAGTTCTGATGAAAGGTCAACCTGAAGCATTGGCTCTGTTTTTCTCCCCACAGGCCTGCTGAGTACTGTATTTCCAGCATTTTCTGTCTTTATTTCAGATTTCTAGCATCTGCAGTACTTTGCGAGTGTAATAATTATTGTCCTCACATTCAAACTTCTTTGTGGTCTCTCCCTTCCGTACTGTAGTGTCTTTCTCCAAGCACCACCTTCCCACCGCCCCCTCCCCTCTGCCAAACACACCATACATCTAACACTGCCTTTTAAACATTCCCTGCTCACTCCGCTCCATCAATTCCAGCATGTTTTCAGCTGCTAGACACCCCCCACTCTAGCATTCCTTCCCTAAAATCCCTCCGTCTCCATTTGCCCCTTCATTAATATGACCCTTAAAACTCGACCTTTAGATGCACCTTTTGATCATCACTCCTAATCTGAGCTCCTTTGGGTCTATGTCTGTTCTCAACTGCACCTCTGTGAAGGACTTTGGGATACTTGCTCTATGTAAAGTTAAAGTAAGCATGCAGGGTGCTGTAGTGCAGACCTTGTCTATGTTTTCCATTTTCTTTACAATGGTGGGTGTGGGCAGTTGAACTGACACTTCATCTGAAGGCAGTTCTGTGTTGGGGAAGAGAGGTATATGCACCCATTGTTATAGAGAGCTTCTTTATTGTTGGGACAGGTGCAATTTCAATAAGTTTTCATCATTTTCCATTTTTGCCTAAAAACCTCCCAATTTGCCCCTTTTCCTTGGCATATTTTTGCCTTTCCCCTCATCGTGTCAACATTGGCTATTTGCACATTCTTTTGTTCTATTAATCCCTTTTTACTACCTCACTGATATGATCTTTTAGATCATCTAACAATTTCCTGCTTTTCTATTAAGCCGTTTGCTGGAGATTAAACCCATTAACCTCCCCTCAGTGTTTAGTTGCTTCACCGCCTTTCTTTTTCTTTCATAACCACTTGCTTATCTTTCAGATGAAACATTATATCAAAACTTTAACCTGTGTTTTCTCTTTCCTGAAGCTAAATATTCCAATGGCTATTTCCAATCTTTGTTACTTTCCTATGCTTACTTTAGAAATATGTACAACTGCTGCACCCATAAAAGAAAGAATTGTGCTAATATAGCACCTTTTACAATCACAGGGCATTTCAAAACACTTCAGAACCAATTAAGTACCTGTCAAGTGTATTCATTGTTGTAATGTAGGAAATGTAACCAGTTTACGCACAGCAAGATCCCACAGCCAGTTAATGAGCAGATCATCTGTTTTCTGTGTTTAGGGGGGAATTCTGATTTTGAGGAGTTCAGCCGTAATCCTACAGTTGATAGTTTCACAGCACTCCCTCCTCAGCCAAGCACATACATCAAATGTCTGAACCTGCGATCCCTCTCGTACTTAGCAGGAATATTATTGCAACAATACAATCATGAGGGGAAAACTCACCTATCTCACATCAGTCTAAAATGAAAGCAAAAGACTACAGGTGCTGGAAATCTGAAGCAAAAACAGAAAATGCTGGAAAAACTCAACAGGTCTGGCAGCCTTTGTGGAAAGAGAAGCAGAGTGAGGTTTCAAACCCAATTTGACCCTTCTTCAGAACTGAGTTCCAAAGAGGGCAGGCATGGCCTCAGTTTAAATATTCACCAAAAAAAAAGACCGTTCCCCCAGCATTGCAGCAGTCCCTCAGTGAAGAGTCAGCCTGGATTTTGTGCTCAAGTGTCCAGAGTGGGACTTAAAAGGATGCTTCATAGTTACTGGCAATGGTGTCTGTGTCCAAAAGAGGATGGGGATAGAGATGTGGCAGACAGTGAATTGGAACTGAAATGAGTTCCACTTATTTTCAACCCAACTCAAATTTCCAGATGGATCTGGGGCAAGTGATCGGGGCTCCTGTCCAAAGCAAGTGGGAGTTTCATTTCAATGCTAAACAAGAGGGCATGCTCCATTTAACTGGCTGGTAGGGATGCTGGACCTCAAGTCCAAATTACTGCTAAGCAACTTGGCATCTAGCTTTGCTAGGGATGGACCATCGGTACCAAAAACTAGCATTTATATGTCGCCTTTAATATAGAAAAAACATCCCAGGGCACTTCACAAAAGTTTAATAGACTAAAATAGATGGTGAGCTAAAGTAAGAGATATTAGGAGAGGTGACCAAAAGCTTGTTCAAAGAGATAATTTTATTCATTCATGGATATGGGTGTCACTGGCTAGGCCAGCATTTATTGCCCATCCCTAACTGCCCTTGAGATTTGTTGTAAAGAGGATTTTGAAAGAGTAAAGGGACAGGAGAAGCGACAGGGTTTAAATAGAGAATTTCAGAGCATGGGGCCTAGGTAACTGAAGGCACAACAATGGTAGAGATGTGGGAGGGGGACATGAAATAGAAGCCAATGTTAGAGGATCAGACATGGTGAGTGTGGTGGGGGTCAGAGGAGGATAAAGAAATAAGCAATGGTGAGGCCACGAAAGGATTTAAGCATGAGGATGATGGTTTAAATCCGAGGCTTTGTGTCCTAAGGGTCACAGTTGGTCAGCAAGGACAGGAGTGATATGTGAGCAGGGCTGTGAGGGATAGGATGCAGCAGAGTTTTGGATGAGCTGATATTTACAGCGTATGGAAGAAGCATTGCTGGCAAGGGGGGCATTGCAGAGGTAGAGTCTGATGGTGACTAAAGTGTGACTAAGAGCTTCAGCATTAGTGGAGGGGCTGAGGTAGTGGTGGAGGTGGGTGATGTTACAGTGGTACAGGTGGGTGGTTTCTGTGCTGGTGAGGATAAGGGATTGGTAACTCAGCTGAGGGTTGAATAGGACACTAAACTTAGGTAAAAACTGATACAGCACCTGGGAAAGGGATTGAATTGGTGGCAAGGGTATGGAGCATGTGGTGGAGGCTGAACCTGATGGCTCTGGCCTTCCCAATATTTGTCAAAAATTGCAATTCATCTGAGTTTGAAAGCTGGACAAGCAGTCTAGCAGCACAGGATAGTATATTCACTATACCCCCTGACCTTCCCCTCTCCGACGCTGAACGTTCAGTGCTCAGCAAAGGACTTAGTTTCATACCCTTACGCCCTCATCTCAATGAATTTTGGGCTCAGCACAATGCTGAACTCTTCTTCCGCCGCCTTCGTCTCCGTGCTCACTTCTTTGGGCAGGAGTCCTCTTCCTGTTCAACGGATCCTTTTACCCACATCCAATATTCTCCCTCCACCTCTCCGCCCTCCCTCTGGATTCTTACCTTCTCTTGATCTTTTCATTGAGAACTGTCAGCGTGACATTAGTTGTCTCAATTTCTCTGGTCCTCTCACCCATTCTAACCTGTCTTTCTCTGAAGTTACTGCACTCCGTTCTCTTAGGTCCAACCCTAACATTGTCATCAAACCCACTGACAAGGGTGGTGCTGTTGTTGTCTGGCGCACTGACCTCTACCTCGCGGAGCCTGAATGTCAACTCGCAGACACTTCGTCCTACCTCTCCCTGGACCGTGACCCCACCACTGAACATCAGGCCATTGTTTCCAGGACTGTCACTGACCTCATCTCCTCTGAAGATCTTCCTTCCACAGCTTCCAACCTGATAGTCGCCCAACCTCGATCGGCAGACCAATCATGTCAGCCTGTTCCTGCCCCACGGAACTAATTTCTCGCCATCTTGACTCCCTGCTCTCTCCCCATCTTGACTCCCTTCTCTCTCCCCTTGTCCAGTCCCTTCCCACCTACATCCATGATTCCTCTGACACCTTACATCACATCAACGATTTCCAGTTCCCTGGCCCCAACCGCTTCCTCTTCACCATGGATGTCCAATCCCTCTACACCTCTATCCCCCACCGGGATGGTCTGAGGGCTCTCAGCTTCTTCCTCAAACAGAGGCCCGAAGAATCCCCACCCACCACTACTCTCCTCCGTCTGGCAGAACTTGTTCTCACACTCCTTTAACTCCTCTCACTTCCTCCAAATAAAAGGTGTGGCTATGGGTACCCGCATGGGCCCCAGCTATGCCTGTCTCTTTATGGGGTATGTGGAACATTCCTTGTTCCAGTTCTACTCCAGCCCCCTCCCACAGCTCTTTCTCCGGTACATCGATGATTACTTCGGTGCTGCTTCATGCTCTCGTCGGGACCTGGAAAAATGTATTAATTTTGTTTCCAATCTCCACCCCTCCATCATTTTCACATGGTCCATCTCTGACACTTCCCTTCTCTTCCTTGACCTCTCTGTCTGAATTTCTGTTGATAGACTGTCCACCAATATCCATTACAAGCTTACCAACTCCCATAGCTACCTCGACTACAGCTCCTCACACCCCGCTTCCTGTAAGGACTCCATCCCATTCTCTCAGTTCCTTCGCCTCCGTCGCATCTGTTCTGATGACGTTACCTTCAAAAACAGTTCCTCTGACATGTCCTCCTTCTTCCTTAACTGAGGTTTTCCACCCACGGTAGTTGACAGGGCCCTCAACTGTGTTCGGCCCATCTCCTGCGCATCCGCCTTCACGCCTTCTCCTCCCTCCCAGAAACATGATAGGGTCCCCCTTGTTCTCACTTATCACCCCACCAGCCTCCGCATTCAAAGGATCATCTTGCGCCATTTCCGCCAACTCCAGCATGATGCCACCACCAAAGACATCTTCCCTTCACCCTCCCGGCGGCATTCCGTAGGGATCGTTCCCTCCGGGACACCCTGGTCCACTCCTCCATCACCTCCTACTCCTCAACCCTCACCTACGGCACCTCCCCACGCAAAAGCAAAATATGCAACACCTGCCCCTTCACTTCCTCCCTCCTTACCGTCCAAGGGCCCAAACACTCCTTTCAAGTGAAACACATTTCACTTGCATTTCCCCCAAATTAGTCTACTGCATTTGTTGCTCCCAATGTGGTTTCCTCTACATTGGAGAGACCAAACGCAGACTGGGTGACCGCTTTGCAGAACACCTTCGGTCTGTCCGCAAGCATTACCCAGACCGCCCTGTCGATTGCCATTTTAACACTCCACCCTGCTCTCTTGCCCACATGTCTGTCCTTGGCTTGCTACATTGTTCCAGTGAAGCTCAACGCAAACTGGAGGAACAGCACCTCATCTTCCGACTAAGCACTTTACAGCCTTCCGGACTGAATATTGAGTTCAACAACTTTAGATCTTGAACTCCCTCCTCCATCCCCACCCCCTTTTCCATTTCTTCCCCCTCCTTCTTGTTTTTTCTAATAATTTATATAGATTTTTCTTTTCCCACCTATTTCCATTATTTTTAAATGTATTCCACCCATGGTTTATTTCATCCCACTCCCACTAGAGCTACCTCACTTGTCCTGCTCTCCAATCTTAATTAGCACATTCTTCTAGATAATATCACCACCTTCAACACCTCTTTGTTCTTTTGTTTGTGACATCTTTTGGTTATCTCCTCCTACCACTGCTTGCTTGTCCCAACAACGCCCCCCCCCCCCTTCTTCACCCCCCCCCTTAAACCAGCTTATATTTCACCCCTTTCCTATTTCTACTTAGTTCTGTTGAAGGGTCATGAGGACTCGAAATGTCAACTTTGCTCTTCTCCGCCGATGCTGCCAGACCTGCTGAGTTTTTCCAGGTATTTCTTTTTGTTTTGGATTTCCAGCATCTGCAGTTTTTTGTTTTTAGCACAGGATAATTGATAGGTCAAGAAAAGAGGTGGTGAGGGTGACTTTGCTATCAAGAGATGATTTAAAGTGCATTTTGTTTAGTGGTGCATTCTGCTGTGTCCACACCTCTCCCCTTTCCTGGAAGGCCAATCTTCCCTGTACTTGCTCATATTTGGTCCATGCATCCAAATCAATAAGACAGCAGGAAAACACAATGTTTCCTGGCATTTGACCTATTTCAGTATTGGATACCAGGACCTAAGAGCAGCAATTACCTTCATCCTCCTGCATCAAGTTTCTAGCTACAGTTCTGTGCAAGAGTGGGAAGCTGACCTCCAGCACAGCAATGACCCCGGGGATGGAAAGTTGGCCGGTGTGGAAGAAGCACCCCCTTAGCCAGTGAATGTCATACTCCACCAGTGCTCGTCCCTGGTTAGAAGGAATAGGTCACTGTGTGAAATATAACATCATGATTACTGTTTCCAGAGATAAGACTGTATTGTGAAGATTGCTGTCCTGTTACTGTGTCCAGTGATTTGTCATCACTGCCTCCAAAAGTAAGGGTTCTGTGCTTTGTCCACATTAAGGATGCTGTATGATTACTGTGCCCAGAGTAAGGGGTCTTTATAATTACTGAGTAATCTTTAAAAATGGAAATGCTGCTGGAATGCCTTGAACACAAAGGCATATTGATAATGTTGAATTTGTGCAAAGAACTGGTCAGGCTATGGTTGGAATATTGTTTTAGAGTATCAAAGTAATTGTATTATTGGAGTATTAGCACTGTTGCTAAATTATCAGACTGCTTATCCAACATCCAGTGCTGGATGAGCAGAAATTTCATTCAATTAAATATTGGGAAAACTGAAGCCATTGTTTTAGGTCCCTGCTCCAATCTCTGTTCCCTAGCCCCTGACTCCATCCCTCTTCCTAACAACGGTCTGAGTTTTATCCAGTCTGTTCACAACTTTGGTGTCATATTTGATCCAAGTTGAGCTTCCGACCTCATATTCATGTCATCATTAAGACTGTCTATTTCGACTTCGATAACATCGCCCAACTTCACAACTTCACCACGTCTCAGTACATCTGCTGCTGAAACTCTTATTCGTGCCTTTGTTACTTCTATGTTTCACTATGTGAATGATGGTCTGGTCTCCTACATTCTACTCTCAGTAAACTTGAGGTCATCTAAAACCCCAGTACCTCTGTCTTAACTCACAACAAGGTCCCATCCCCCTATCACCCTATGCTCACTGGCCTACTTTGCCTCCTCGTCAAGCAATGTCACAAGTTTAAAATTCAACCTTATTTTCAAATCCCTCCGGGGCTTTGCACCTCCCTGCCTCTGCAATCCCCTCCAACCCCACAACCCTTTGAAATATCTGCAGTCTTCTAATTCTGGCCTCCAGTGTATTTCCAAGTAAAGTTTCTGCACCATAGGAGGCTATGCCTTCAGTTGCCTAGGCCCCAAGCTTTGGAATTCACCCTTCACCTCTCAGCCTCTCTACCTTGCTTTGCTCCTTTAAGACACTCCTTAAAATACTCTTTGACGAAGCCTTTGGTCATTTGGCCTAATATCTCCTTATATGTCCTGGTGTAATAATTTGTTTTGTTTTTATTCATTCATGGGATGTGGGCATTGCTGGCTAGGATGACATTTATTGCTCATCCCTAATTGTCCTTGAAAAGGTGATTTCAGAGGGCATGGTATAGTCAACCATATTGCTTGCTGTGGGTCTGGAGTCACATGTAGGCCAGACCAGATAAGGACAGTGGATTTTTAAAAATTTACTCAGTCATGGGATGTGGGCATCGCTGACTAGGCCAGCATTTATTGCCAATCCCTAATGGCCCTTGAGAAGGTGGTGGTGAACTTCCTTCTTGAACCACTGCAGTCCATGTATTGCAGGTACACCCATAGTGCTGTTCCAGATGGAGTTCCAGGATTTTGACCTAGCGACTATATTTCCAAAGGCTGCTTGAAAAAGCAGGATGGTGAGTGGCTTGGAGGGGAACTTCCAGGTGGCGGTATTCCAATGTATTTACTGCCCTTGTCCTTCTAGATGGTAGTAATCATACATTTGGAAGGTTCAGCCTAAATTTCCTTCCCCAAAGGGAATTAGAGAACCAGATGGGTTTTTATAACAATTGACAATATTTTCATGGTCACCATTAGACTTTCAATTTCAGATTTTTATTGGATTCAAATTCCACCATCTGCTGTGGTAGGATTTGAACCCTGGCCCTTAAATCATTACCCTGGGTCTCTACATTACTAAAACAAAAACAGAATTACCTGGAAAAACTCAGCAGGTCTGGCAGCATCGGCGGAGAAGAAAAGAGTTGACGTTTCGAGTCCTCATGACCCTTCGACAGAACTTGAGTGAGTCCAAGAAAGGGGTGAAATATAAGCTGGTTTAAGGTGTGTGTGTTGGGGCTTGTGGGGGGGGGGGGGGGGGGGGGGGGGGGGGGGGGGGAGGGGGGGTGGAGTTTGGGTGGGGGGAGAGAGAGAGAACTGGAGGGGGTTGGTGTGGTTGTAGGGACAAACAAGCAGTACTAGAAGCAGATCATCAAAAGATGTCACAAACAACAGAACAAAAGAACACATAGGTGTTAAAGTTGGTGATATTATCTAAACGAATGTGCTAATTAAGAATGGATGGGAGGGCACTCAAGGTATAGCTCTAGTGGGGGTGGGGGGAGCATAAAAGATTTAAAAATATTTAAAAATAATGGAAATAGGTGGGAAAAGAAAAATCTATATAATTTATTGGAAAAAACAAAAGGAAGGGGGAAACAGGGGTTCCCCCTGGGAGTAATTGAATGTAATTTAACAACGTGGAATTTTAACCTCAGGAAGCACACAAGACAACTCAGGTGTTCGCATATCCATTTAAATTATCCCTTAGAGAACAACCTCTACAGGACCACATGCATCCAGAGAGAGTAAGGAAGTGTGACTGGAGTAGGTAGCTTCATTGTGATAACAGTGAAACAGACAGGTTGGCTTACAATGGCTCCTTTCTGTGTTGAAATTGTAATTGGCTATTCAATTGATTGGCACATTGTACAAAAGGAGCTGAGGTAATAGAAAGTTATTAACACAGCTGTAGGGGAAAGAGTTAGTACTAGCTTTTAAAATGGGCCTCTTAC
This sequence comes from Carcharodon carcharias, assembly GCF_017639515.1. NCBI lineage: Eukaryota > Metazoa > Chordata > Chondrichthyes > Lamniformes > Lamnidae > Carcharodon > Carcharodon carcharias. The sequence continues at coordinate 83,849,362 of NC_054474.1, read as the reverse complement.
ACAAGAGGTTTGGCATGGTTTCAACACTTTGTTGCTTCTGTTTCTGCCTGACCTCATCAACCTTTTTACATCAGTTTCCCTGAGTGTTTCAGCATTGATTTATGCTGTGTCTATGTTGTATAGGGAGGTGTGTCTACTGTCTGTCTGAGGGTGCTGCATCTGTATGGGTGTGTCTGGTATCTGTGTGTGTTTGTGTACGATATATATGATAGGTTTTTCTGTGTGCTGCGTCTGTGTGTATGTTTGGGTGTGTGTATTGTGTGTGTTGGTGTGTGATGCCTGTAACTGTGTGGTGTGTGTGGTGTGTGTGGTGTATGCATTTAATGCCCATCCCTAATTGCCCTTGAGAAGGTGATGGTGAGTCACCTTCTTGAACCACTGCAGTCCATGTAGTGTAGGTACACCCACAGTGCTGTTAGGAAGGGAGTTCCGGGATTTTGACCCAGCGACAGTGAAGGAATGGCGATATAGATCCAGGTTAGGATTGTCTGTAGGTTGGAGGGGACCTTGCAGGTAGTGATGTTACCATGCATTTGCTGCCCTTGTCCTCTAGGTAGTTGAGGTCAAGGGTTTGGGAGGTACTGTTGAAAGAGGCTGGACGAATTGCTGCAGTGAATCTTGTAGATGGTACACACTGCTGCCACTAGTTTGTGGAAGGAATAAATGTTTCAGGTTGTGGATGGAGTGCCTCGGAGCTTCTTGAGTGTCATTGGAGCTGCACTCATCCAGACAAGTGTGGAGTATTCCATCACACCCCTGACTTGTGCCTTGTAGATGGTGAACAGGCTTTGGGTAGTCAGGAGGTGAGTTACCCTTTGAGAACGCTCAGCCTCTGACCTGCTCTTGTAGACACAGTTTTTATATAGCTGGTCCAGTTCAGTTCCTGGTCAATAATATCCCCAAGATGTTGATGGTAGAGGTTCAGTGATGGTAATGCCATTGAAAATATTGGGCAGGGTGACCAACCTTCCTAGATTTTATGGCACTGTCTTGGAACTTAAGGCGTTTGCCCTGTGTCCTGGGTTGTTTGCCGCTGGGAAGCTGTTTGTCCCGTATTTTTGATGTTTGTATAGCACTGTGCATGCACAATGTGCCCTCGTCTTGGTGACCTGCTCTCACAGGTTCACCAGCACTGCTCCCCCCACGCGGGTCATACAGTAGCCAATGCCAAAATTTGACTTAATTTTTTTTTTGAGTTGGTCACCCTGATCTAGAGAAGATGGTCATTGCCTGATACTTGTGCGGTACGAATGTTACTTGCTGCTTGCCAGTCCAAAATTGAATGTTGTCCAGGTCTTGTTGCATGTTGGTAGAAATTGCTTCAGTATCTGAGGGGGCATGTGATGTATGTGTTTGTGTGGTGTTTATTTGTGTCTGGTTTGCATGATATATTGCGTCTGTGTGGTGTGTGTGTTGTGGTATTGTATCTGTGTGGGTGTTTGTATGTGTGTGAGTTTGCATGGTGTGTGTCTGTGTGTTATATGCGTGTGACATATGGTGCCTAAATGTATAATGTGTTTGCGTGATGTGTCTGTGTGGTGGGTGTCTGTTGGTAGGTGTTATCTGTGATGTGGTACATAAGTCCTGCACTCTGGATCTCACAGCCTCGTGGGATGTCCTGCCCCATGTGCCCAAAGCTCTGTGGGTCAAGCATTGGCCTGTTCAGTCACATCAAGACCCATGGCAGAAACACACGACACTGAATAGTCATCCTTGAATCGAGGGACAGCTGACAAAACAACGACAATGACAACAGTGTATCTGTGAATGTGTTGGATCTTTGAATGTGTTTGATGCGTGTTTGCAGTGTTTCTGTCTCTGTGGTCAGTGTGTGTGTGTGTCTATTTGTATGGTGTGTTTTTGAGTGTGGTGTATCTGGTGGCGTAGTGGATGTGGGTATATTTGCTGAGTGTGCCAGTGTAGTGTGTTTGTGTGGTGCGTTTGGGTATGTGTGTTGTATGTCTGAGTATGTGTGTCTGTGCATATGGTATGTGTGTGGTCTGTGTGTGTTTGTCCAGGTGTCTGTCTGTGTGTTGTGTGTGGTGACTGTGTGTATGTGTAGTGAGTGCTTGGGTGTAAAATGAGCGTGTCTGGGTGGTTTGTGTCTGTCGGTGTGTGTGCATCTTTTGGTGTGTGTGTGTGTGTGTGCTGAGTGAGTTTGTGTGTCCTTGTGTTGAGTATGTGTTTGGTTAAGTGTATGCTGTGGGTCTATCTGTCTACATTTCAAATCTTTCTTGGACTCGAACTCAAGTTCTGTCGAAGGGTCATGAGGACTCGAAACGTCAACTCTTTTCTTCTCCGCCGATGCTGCCAGACCTGCTGAGTTTTTCCAGGTAATTCTGTTTTTGTTTTGGATTTCCAGCATCCGCAGTTTTTTTGTTTTTATCTATGTGTTGTGTGTGTTTGGTTGAATGTGTTGAGTGTACGTTTATGTATTGTGTGTGTCTGTATGTTGAGTGTATTTGCTTGAGTGTGTGCTGTGTCTGAGTTGTGTGTGTGGTTGAGTTTGTGTTTTGTGTGTGCTGTGTGTGTCTGTTGAGTGTATGTGCTCTGTGTCTGTGCTGTGTGTGTTTGTGTTGAGTGTGTGCTGTGTGTGTCTGTGCATCTTTTGGTGTGTGTGTGTGTGTCTGTGCTGAGTGTGTGTCTGTGTGTTGAGTGTGTGTACAGAGTGTAGTGAGACTACCTGTTCTCATCATGCAGTCACTGGCTGAATTTCTATGTATCGCTGCTGCCTCGGCACGTGGGCGGGCGTGATGTTGTAAAAAGCCAGTAGTAACCAGAGACACAAAGAGGAGAGTTTAGGACACATCGGCTTCCCAGGGACGGACGGGCTGCTGGCTGTTCGCTGCTCCTAAGCACCAAGGAATCGGCAAAGTGAGGAGGAAGAAACTAGAGGATGAAAAACAAATCCCAATATCCACTTGATGATCTATTACAATTTTTTGTTTCAAAATGAGAAGTTGGAAAAATATTTACAACGAGAAGAAAATTAAAGAGGGCAGTGTGATTTGACGCCCAGAGCAGTCTCTCCCTTTCCTAGTAAGTTGGTGATTTGGAAAGTTAGTGTGTGTTTCTGCCCTGGGAGCTGGATGCAGCAGCGAGTCCGGGCTGCCAGGCGCTGCTCTCAGTGCCGAGGGCGGGCAGCCACCCAGTGAAAGCTACAGCAAAGTGACACCGGCAGCGAGTCCCGGAGTGCAGTCAGTTCCAGTATGATGGTCCCGTGGACCTCCCTACTTCTGGCGCTTGTCGGTAAGTAAAACACCGCCTCAAAGCTGGACTTTTCAGCAGCTCCACCCTTATAAATTAATTGAACCGGATTATCATTCGTTTTCTGTTTGCCGAATCAATAAATGAAATGTATACTATATTAAGATAAAAGCAGAACATTAAATCTAAAGTCCAGTTTAAGTTCCTTTAAAATCTGATATCTCTTTTAGAATTTGGACTCTTGGTGTTTTCTGCTGGGTCAATTGTTGTAGCTGTTTGAGAAGTCTAAACGGATTAAAAGGAACAAAAGAGATAAGATTAAGAAATATCTAAGCGTGTTTTTAAGATGTCACCAATTTTTAAACAGCACACCAGGGTATCTCAGCGCTGATCTGATTGTGGTCAAACCCACAGGGAACCTTTTGAAGACTGAGGTTCCCACACAAAGGGACAGTGGATTAGTTCTGATATCGGAACGATTCTGGACTTGTAAGAGTCTTTAATTCGACCTTATGATTGCGTTTTTGAGAAATGAACAAAAGGGATTGGACAAATGTGTAACTTGTTGTATTATCAGCGCATTACTGCCTATACAATACTCGCTGTGCAACACCATCTGCCCAGTACTGTCTGCACACCACCAGCCCAATAGTGTTTGCCTGTACACTATCTCCCCGATGCTATATTTACAACACCATCTTGCCAATACTGCCCATACAACACTATCTTCCCAATACCGCCTGTACACTATCTTCCCAATACTGCCTGTACAACACCATCTTCCCAAACTGTCTGTACTCCATCAGCCCAATACTGCCTGTACAAATCGCCTACCCAATACTGCCTGTACACTATCTCCCTGATACTGCATATACAACACTATGTTCCCAATGCTGCCTGTACATCTTCAGCCCAAGACTACCTGTACTAGCCCTATGCAACACCACGTATCCAATACAGTCTGTATAACACCACCAACCCAATACTGTTTGTACAAAATCACCTACCCAATACTGTCTGTATAGCACCATCTGCCCAATACTGTCTGTACACTATCTACGCCATACTGTATTTAGAGCACCATCTTCCCAATGCTGTCTTTACAACACCATCTTCTCAATACAACCTGTAAACCATCAGCCCAATACTGTCTGTACAAATCACCTACCCAATATTGCTTCTACGACATCACCTGCCCAATATTGCTTCTACAACACCACCTGCCCAATACTGTCTTTACACCACCTGCCCAATACTTTCTGTACAACACCACCTGCACAATACTGTCTGTACAACACCACCTACACAATACTATCTGTACAACACCACCCGCACAATTCTGTTTGTACAACACCACCTGCACAATTCTTTCTGTACAACACCACCTGCCCAATACTGACTGTACAACCACCTGCACAAGTCTGTCTGTACAACACCACCTGCACAATACTGTCTGTACAACACCACCAGCCCAATACTTTTTGTACAACACCACCTGCCCAATATTTTCTGTACAACACCATCTGTCCAATACTCCCTGTACAACACCACCTGCCGAATACTGTCTGTACAACACCACCTGTCCAATACTGTCTGTACATCACCTGCACAATACACCACCTATATGATACTTTCTGTGTCTTACAGCCACACAATATGCACATGTACTGCAATGCCCATGTAATGTGGCTTGAATTATGCTATTTGTGCAAATTATCTGTACCACATCACCAGTACAGTACTGTCTGAACAATGAGGTCTGCCTAATATCACCTGTATGATATCACTAGTACAATTTCAGTTGTGTATACCACCTGTATAACACTACCTGTACAATAACACCTACATTATATTTCCTGGAAAGCATTGTCAACACCACACAGCTTGTACAATGACACATAACATTTGCAGAGTGATAATGCCTGTACATCACCAGTGTGGTGCCATCTGTACAATACCACTTGCACCACATAAGGTACCAACACTAATAGACCCAAATTATATTCCTGTATGATACTACTGAAAGTGTAGTAAGCAAAAAACAATTGTTTTGTAAGTTGCAGGACAATAAAGAAAATGGTTCGGTGATTTTACATGATTGGCTGTTTGAATAACCTGGCAGGCAATCTATCCCTTATTAAAATGTTGTTAATCTGCTTTAAGCTCCTGCCAGCAATATTCAGAAATCAAACTTCAAGAGCTTGACCAGCAGTCAATTGTAAGGAAGAGTGTTCTACCTCAATGTCTGAGCATGGTTTTATTTACTGATCCCCTTCAGGCAAAGCAACAGATGGAATGTTCATTGGGGTGAGCTTGATATCTTTTGCTGCTGAATTGGAAATGAAAACTAGAGGAGTGGGAAAACAGCATTTGTGTTTCATACCAACAATAGTCACTGCCTATGTCTTGAATTTCTGTTAAAAAATGCAGGACATGGCTTATAAGTGAGGCAGTACTGGTGTAATTTGTGTAAAAAAAATTACAACATAAGATGAATTAGCTCCCCCAACCTAACCCCCCCAACCCCCATCCAGCTACAACTTTCCAGTTTTTTTGCTGCTTGATGACAGGATTGCTCTTTGTATGCTTTTGTGGTCACGTCAGTCTTTTCATCACATGAGGAACTTGTCTGTTCTGTTTGTTTCTGTTGAATGAATTTATCAAAAACCTAATTCCAGGCAAGCAACCATTTACCCCCATGCTAATTCAATAGCACCAGAAAGATGTTTTGATAGTGTGCTAACATGAAATAATGGTGCAATGTTTGTCAATAGATGGTGCAGCGGTCCTGAGGGCAGTGATGCACAAAACAGAGGTGTTCGGTACAGTGGTGTTCCATGGTAAAATAACCCATTTTAACCCCCTCAATTAGACTCCAGCCTATACTTCATTCTCCATTATCCAATATAGGAATCATATGGAACCCTCAATTAGATTCAAACCTGTACCCACTTCCCACATATATGTTATTCTCAATAATGTTATTGTTTTATTGATACCTGGATGGAAAATTATTGAATTAAAATGTAGCAGTTTGACACAGCCTCCTTTAAGTTACTGCAACTCAGATACAAATGACAGGTTTAATTGATTTCACAAAATCTTAGTTTTTTCTTTAAACCATTGCCTTCAGGATGTGGCCAATGCTAACAGGATTGGCATTGTTTGCCCATCCCTAGTTGCCCTGAGAAGGGCCTTGTAGGCCTTTTCTTTGAACACTGTAGTCCATGTACTTATCCAACAGTGGGATTAGATGGGGAATTCTCTGGATAATGAAGGAATGGTGTGAGACTTGGAGATGAGGGTTTTGTATCTTCTGTTAAATAAATTTCCCCAATGTTATACTAGTTTGTAAACCAGATAGGATTTTAAATAATTACTGCAGTTCAATCTCAAAGGGGCGTGATCTACCAGTTTCACAGTTATCTTAGGATCAGGTACAGGGAGAGACATACTTTAGTCTGACTCCAGAAAATTGGGCTTTATCTATAAAAATCGATGCATAGTTAGCAGAGCGACGGCTATATGTGCTGGCTCACGCCAGGGTTGAGGCGTGAATCAAATTCAGCTTCGGGCCTCATTTAAACATCACAGATGAGGTGTAGATGTGAACCAGAAGCTTCGCTGCAGATCGCAAGATAGCATGGTGGAGAATAGGCTGACTCCTACACTGAACTGACAGCCAGGTTGGGTCCAGGATGGGGTGGGGGGTGGGTGGGAAGCAATCCCAGAAAGGTGATTCCAGGAGGGGACCTCAAAGCCACACAGTAGTGGGCTGGAGAGTTTTATTAATGGGATCAAGAGGGCCATCCTTGGAGGCCCAGAAAATAGAAACTGAAATGTTCCTTTTTGGTTTTTTTTATGCTTTCATGGGATGTGGGCATCGCTGGTAGGGCCATCATTTATTGCCCATCCCTAATTGCCCTTGAGAAGATGGTGATGAGCTGATTTCTTGAACCACTGTGCTGTTAGGGAGGGAGTTCCAGGATTTTGACCCAGCGACAGTGAAGGAACAATAATATACTTCCAAGTCAGGATGGTGTCTGGCTTGGAGGGGAACTTCCAGGTAGTGGTGTTCCCATGTGTCTGTTGCCCTTGTCCTTCAAGGTGGTAGTGGTTGTGGTTTTGGAAGATCTTATATGATGGAACATATGTAGGCACTGTTGCCACAATGTGTTGGTGGTGGAGGGAGTGAATACTTATGTGGTGAAGTGCGGTCACTTTGTCCTGGATGGTGTCAACCTTTGTGAGTGTTGTTGGAGCTGTAGTCGTCCAGGAAAGTGAGGAGTATTCCATTACACCTCTGCTTGTGCCTTGTATGTGGTGGACAGGCTTTGGTGAGTGAGGAGATGAGCTACTCACCACAGAATTCCCAGCCTCTGACCTGCAGTTATAGCCACAGTATTTATATGGCCAGTCCAGTTCTGTTTCTGGTCAATGGTAACTCCCAGGATGTTGATAGTTGGGGATTCAGTGATGATAATGCCATTGAATGTCAAGTGGAGGTGGTTAGATTCTCTCTTGTTGGAGATGGTCATTGCCTGGCACTTGTTTGCTGCAAATGTTATTTGCAGGTTATCAGCCCAAGCCTGAATGTTGTTCAGGTCTTGATGCATTTGGACATGGGCTACTTCAATAACTGAGTAATTGCGAATGGTGCTGAATATTGTGCAAACATCAGCGAACATCATCACTTCTGACCTTATGATAGAGCAAAGGTCATTGGTGAATGTGTGAAGATTGCTGTGCTTAGGACAGTACCACCAGCCATATAAATAGTGTGGCTATAACTGCAGGTCAGAGGCTGGGAGTTCTGTGGTGAGTAGCTCATTTCCTCACTCACCAAAGCCTGTCCACCATTTACAAGGCACAAGCCAGAGGTGTAATGGAATACTCCCCACTTTTCCTGGACGACTGCAGCTCCAACAACACTCACGAAGGTTGACACCATCCAGGACAAAGTCACTGCATTTCACCAACATAAGCATTCACTCCCTCCACCACATAGTGGCAGCAGTCCTTATTGTATGTTCTATCATATAAGACCTTCCAAACCCACGTGCTCTACTACCTTGAAGGACAAGGGTAGCAAACGCAGGGGAACACCACCACCTGGAAGTTCCCCTCCAAGTCACACACCATCCTGACTTGGAAATATATGATCACTCCAGCATTGCAATGCAACTCCTGCATTGATGTTCTGGACTAAGATGATTGGCCTCCAACAATCAGAACTGTAGTTCTTTGTGCTAGGCATGACTCCAATCAGTGGAGAGTTTTTTCCCCCAATTCCCATAACTTCAAATGCCACACTCAGTCAATGCTGCCTTGATGTCAAGGGCAGTCACTCTAACCTCATCTTGGGGAGGTGATGGCATAGTGGTATTATTGCTGAACTGGTAATCCAGAAACCCAGGGTAATGTTCTGGGGACCTGGGTTCAAATCCCACAATGGCAGATGGTGGAATTTGAATTCAATAAAAATCTGGAATTAAAAGTCTAATGATAACCATGAAACCATTGTTGACTGTTGTAAAAACCCATCTGGTTCACTAATGTTTCCTTTAGGAAAGGAAATCTGCTGTCCTTACCTGGTCTGGTCTACATGTGACTCCAGACCCCACAGAAATGTGGTTGGCTCTTAAATACCCTCTGAAAGGGCAATACAAATGTTGGGTGCTAGCCATTGATGCCCACATTGCATGAATGTGCTCTTCAGCTTGCTTGGATCAGGGCTATAATGAAGTTGGGAGCTGAGTGCCCCAGGCAAGGCCCAAATTGAGCATCGGTGAGCAGGTTGTTGCAGTTGATAGCACTGTTGATGACAAATTCCATCACTTTGCTGATGATTGAGAGTAGACTTATGGGATGATAATTGGCTAGGTTGGATTTGTTCTGCTTTCATGGACAGGACATATGTGGATAATTTTCCATATTGTGGGGTAAATGCCAGTGCCACTGGAACAGAACGGCTAGATTGGCCTCCAGTGGTTCCTTTAATGATCACTGGTTAGACTGTTCAACATATGGTACGACTAGGCAGAGTAAGTGCGGTGATAGATCCACCCATTTGTACCTGAATTTCACAATGGAGGTCCTACAACATGCGTAGGTCTTCAGTTTGCATACTTGAAAAGCCTAACACCTATCCAGAGAGGTGCTTTTCTAAGCCAATATAACAGGCAGCACAATTCAGACACAGCCGGTCAAGAAGTGAATTTCAGTGGTCCACTGCCAATGTTATGCCTAACTAGAATCATGGTAAATAGTTGTTTTTCAGACTGGAGGATGGTAGACAGTGGTGTTCCCCAAGGGTCAGTGCTAGGACCAATGCTTTATGATATATACAAATTACTTGGATATTGAAATAACAGTGTAAAATTTCAAAATTTTCTAATGACACCATTGACAGGTTTAGATAAGGTAGACAAAGAAAAGCTGCTTCTATTAACTGATGGTGCAAGGAAATAAGGGACACATTGAAGATTTGGGGCAAAAGATACAGAGGGAATATGAGGAAGAACTTTTTTATGCAGTGAGTGGTAATGACCTAGAACTCCCTGCCCACGAGGGTGATGGAAGTGGAGATGAGAAATGATTTCAAAAGGAAATGGGATAGGTTATTGAGGGAAATAACCTTACAGGGCTATAGGGATAAAGTATGGGAGTGGGACTGACTGGACTGCTCTACAGATTTGATAAGACAAATGGCCCCCTTCTGTGCCATAATGATGCTATAACTCTATATAATGCAAGGAATACAATCTAATACGGTAATTCAATTTAGTATAGTACATGCAACGTGAAATCTATAATCAATACACTATATATAAAGTGTAGGATTCAGTTTAAAAGACTTTGTAGCTAAATTTCCTCATGTTTGGAAGCATTCTGGTAAATCTCCTCTGCACTCTCTCAAGGACCCTCACACCCTTCCTAAATTTTGGTGAGCAGAACTGAATGCAATATTCTATAGCATATACACAAAAACATAACAATATCTAACATAGAATACCCAAAATCTATACTCTTCAGTATATAATATACAGTATATAACATTGTGATTTTATGATCTGTCTACAAATCTGTGATTCACTTCTTGACTGGCTGTGTCTGAATTGTGCTGCATGTTATATTGGCTTAGAAAAGCACTTCTCTGGATAGGTGTTAGGCTTTTCAAATATGCAAATTGAAGACCTACGCATGTTATCCGCAGTTTTTTTGTTTTTATCTCTGTGATTTCTTCACCTCCAATGAATGTTGCTGGAATCATCCCAATGCCCTGGAACACTTGGATTCTTCAACCCGTTTCACTTTAGTTCTTTCTTTAAATCTGTATTTCAGGCTATTCTCATAAGTGAGCCCACAGTCACTGCTCAAATGAGTTTCCATTTGTCCTGATGTGTCCAGATGACATAATGTGCCTCAGATAACAAACAGACAAGACATTTTCTTTAAGGTTATATCAACTACTGGCTTGATCCTTTGCCTCTATGTGATCCTCCTTTTCTTCCATAGGAAGCAGAATAACACTGACACCAGATCTGAATTTAATCTTTAGCTTTTTTTAATAGCACTCAGTTTAGACAGGGCTGAGGGAGGCTAGCCTGCTGAATAGCATCTCAGAGAAGTGATTGTTTGCTTTTGTACAGTGACTCTGCTAGAAAAGAGTAAAGTTAACCGTTGACACAGAAAGGAGTCGGATACAAGGGATGTCAGTGAAACTCAAGCAAGTCATAATGATCAATTAGACACTGAGGTACTACCTGATAGTTGCTCCCTTTACCACTTTTTTACACTTGAAGACTGATGGACAGGAAAAGGACCTGTGGTTCATGCAGCTTGTCCCATGCCTCAGAGTTGCCTTGCATGTCACAATACACTTTACACCCAACCTCATAACCATGTGAGTTTACAGAAGAGGCGGCAAATCAGGATAAAAACCCAGGCCAAGTTACAAGACAAAAATCTGGGAAATTCATCTCTAAACTCCTTGGGTGATTGAAACGAGTTCAGGAGAGCACTCTGGCTCTGATTAATGTTGTGCAAGGCCACCTCTGCCCCAGCTAGAAACAGATCCAGCTCTTGCTTGAAAATTATGTATACAGCAAGATTTGAACAGCTTTCTGCTCATTTGTTTTCTGTGCTGAATGTCACGGCAGACTCCATGTAGTTATGTGTCATGATTAGGATGTAATCATGGCAAGAGAGAATGGGTAATAGATTGCTGGACTGGGGCGAGTAGTGACTGGAATTCTGGAGGGGTCAGTGCTCGGATCTCTGTTTCACACTTTCACAATTGACCCAGATTGCCAGATGAAATGCAAGATTTGCAAGAGCAGAATGAACAGTAAAATCTGGGGATACAGCTGAGAATGTGTAGTAGGAGATAAACAATGTATAACAATACTCAGTTTTTGTCTATCCTGACTATTTTGATTGGTCAGTTTAAGGGGCGTCATTGGGTTTATTTGGTGGGCAGTGCCTGGAGCTCACGGAGGCCTCTGGTCCACGCGGAGGACTGGAGGGTGTGACGAGCCTGCGGCTGCAAGAGGTTGACGGCGTCAGTGGCAGCAGGGTATGGGTTGGCGGAGAAAAAGAACAGTGGAAGCCCAACACCAAAGTTACCCTGGCTGGAGAGATTGCTTCCTTGAGGTTTGGGATGGAATTGGTGGTAGGGATGGAGATGGCAAGTGTGGAATGGGAATGGAATGGGAGAGATGGAAGGAATGTAATATGGATGGAATGAGAGGGTTTGCATCGGAAGGATAGGAGGGGGAGGATAAGATGATGTAGTTGGTTAAGTGTGGCAAAATAGTGGGAACAATTATTTGGTACAATTTATTATTTGAAAGCTATTGTTTATGCTGGAAGCGAAGATTCAGTAGATTTGAAGGAAAGATTTTAGAAAAGTTGTCTGTGAAGTAAAGGAATGCATCAGCATTGATTCTATAGAAGAAAAAGATGGTCACAGTCTATATTCTCCAGGGTTTCTACACATGCAAAGATTCTGTGATTCTGTAGGGGAGTGGGACTAGGTAGAATGCTCTTTCAGAGAGCCAGTGCAGACTCGATGGGCCAAATAGCCTTCTCCTGCACTGTAAACATTCTGTGATTGTGTGAAATCTGACTCCAATGTGTATACCATCCCACAAACTTAGACTCAAGGGAGGAGCAGTTATGGATGTTCTATGAAACTTGCATCCTAAACAAGGACTTTGTCATGGAACAAGGTTGAGAGTTAGGAAGCTGTTTTCTTCAATGATAGATGTAGATATTATAACAGATTTCAAGAAAATAGTGTTTATTCCTCAAATAATATTAAGTCCATCAGATGTAAACCTGTCTTTCAACTCAGGAGTAAACTACCGCAACAAATTTAACATTCGCTGGTTTGTTATCTGATGTGTGGGGAAGAAAGCCATGTGAAGGAAAGTTCACTTGTTTTATTATATTACCAGTTATATTTTAGTCTGTTTTGAAGCACATGTTGAGCTGCCTTCAGAATAGTTCCACACCATCTTGAAGATCCCATCAATTGGGGAATACGATCAGCCAAAATTGTAGCAACAGGTCATGGGGTCAAATTTTGAGTTCCTATAAAAATGTCTGATAAATATCAATCTAATATAATATGTATGTGTTTATATATATATATATATATATATATTATATATATATGTAATTTTGACATTTGCCTGATGATGTAAAGTGGCAGATATTGGTTCATCCATGTGTTAAGTATCTCCCTTGATTTTTATTTCCTTTGACATTGAGATGTATAATGGAGGCTGATCCAATATCTCCTGCTTTAGACTGTCACCCAAAGTCAAAAGTACAATGTGATAAGTGACCACTCACCCCTGTTTCCAGAACCCTGTTTTATGTGCCACTCTTACTGTTTAGTTGCAGCCAACAGCATTGCTTCTGTATGAATTTTGCTTTGTTATTAACACTTTATCCCCTCAACCCAGCTCTTTTAACTTTGATTTCATCAATAACCTGGTACGTTATTATAGCGAGCTTAGCTCGGATTTCTTTTCTCTAAATCACATTATGCTTACAGGATAGGTCATTTGGCCCATCTTAATTCATCCGTTCAGATTTGCCCTATTGACTTGCTTTTGCAACATCTAACTCTTGCAGATCCCTTGACAGAAAATACTCCAGCATGGAAGCAATGCCTAAGAACATAGTAAATAGGAACAGAAGTAGATCATATCACCCCTCGAGCCTACCTCGCCATTCAATATGATCATGGCTGACCTTCTGCCTCCACTCCACTTTCCCATTTGCTCCCAATACACTTGATACCCTGAGAGACCAAAATCTGTCTATCTCAGACTTAAATATACTAAATGATGGAGCATTTGTGACCTTCTGGGGTAGATAATTCCAAACATTTGCAACCCTCTGAGATAAACTATGTTTCCTAATCTCAGCAACCATTTCTCCTGTAGTATAAATTGTTGTGACTGTTTGAAATTTGGTGTGATTGCATTTGTCCTGATGAGTGTAAGATGAAAAGCTTTGGAAACATGTCCCTCTTTTCAGCAATAATCAAGTTTTGTACTACCAAGTGACTGTTTAAACACTGTTTCCCTTTTGTAAAACCATATTAACTCTGCCTGAACATACTTTGATTTTCTAGGCGTATTGTTAAGACTTTTTTTCCTGAATATTGATGTCAGGTTAACTGGCCTGTTGTTCCCCGTTCTTTCTCCTTCCTTTCTTGAATAGCGAGTTACATTTGCTAAATTCCAATCTGCTGGGATTATTCTCGAATCTAGGGAATATTGGAAAATCATAATCAGTGCATCCATTTTTTTTGTAGCTGCTTCTTTTAGAACTCTGGGATGTAGGCCATCAGGCCTTTGAGATTTGTCTCTTCAGTTTCTCCAACACCTTTTCCCTAATGATATCAACATCTTAAGTCCTTAAATTCCTAATTCTGATTCGCCTTCATGGAAGGAAGCGAGGGAAGAAAGGAAAGCGTGTTTGGCATGCCAATCAGTCAGAGATAGGTTAGAATTTTAAAAAGCTATTATTTAACTGATATTTTCGTAACATAAATTGAGATACTTTTGGGGTCTGAATCCATTAATCCCAGTCTCTAATTCTGAATAGATTAATCCCAATCAGCATGGCTGATTAAAGGAATGCCAGTCAGCACTCCTCAGCACTTATAAATAACCCCAATCAGCTTCCCTGAATAAATATCAAATATCTGCAGAGTAGGTTATAGAAAGACTTTCCCATTGCTACTGGAGTCCGATTTCTCCAAACTTCCCTGTACTCTCACTAGCTACTTGGATACCAACTCCAAGATATCTCTTCCCTTCCTGGCTGCGCCTGAGTGTACCTGCTTGTTCTGCCAGCCGTGGAGGTGTTTGTCATGTTGGCCTTGGTGAACCTTGTCTTTGTGACTCACCCCTCCCCACCCAACATACCAAGGAACTGAGACATGGCACAGAATAATATATGCCTACTATGGCAGACTGTCATTTTAATAATGGGTTGTTCATGTTTGAAACTTAGTCATTTTTTCCCCATAGATTACGTCCTCACGGATGAAATTGCAACTCAGGATGGCTGCCTGTCAGCAGTAGCACAATGCTCCTTGGACCCTGACTGCAGCTCAAGGTTCCGCATACTTGGGCAGTGCATGACTGGCAGTGGAATAGAACATGTACAACCAACTGCCAGGAATGAATGCATGATTGCTGCACTCGCTCTTCAGTCCAACCAGCTCTTCACATGCAAGTGCAGAAGAGGGATGAAGAAAGAGAAGGGCTGCCTACGGATATACTGGACCATGCACCAGAGCCACGTCCCAGGTACATTGGGTTCCTGTATCTGGTAGCAGAGTTCAATAAGGAAAATTAGTCATCAATAAAAGATGGAGGAGAGAGAGAATACTAATCTAAGAGAAGGAGGGAGAGGTAAAATGGAAAAGTTAGAGAGGCAAAGAATGAGGCTTACCCAGTTTGCATATTAGACAAAACAAGAGCTGACACTGGGACATATGCAATTTGTACTGGACCAGATGGGAAGAGATTGCCCCTTTTTACCCACTGGGCTTGTGTACAAGAATTGTGACTCTTATCTCTTATATACTCTAAATGGGTTGATCCTCAGAACTCATACAGTACCTCAGAAGGAAAAAATAGTTCAGATCAGTTCAAGATTGAACTGGCTGGAACTCGTTTTGTTCTGGTCTCAGCTGGATTTTACTGGAGGCAACCAATTAACTGGTAATTCTACTGGACTCATCAGAAATCCAGTAGGGACTCCCAGTTGCTGAGTAGGCACCAGTACTTTCCAGCTGACTTTAGCTGGAACCATGACACCAGTTCTCAATTTTACTATGGGGAGAATTTTCTCCCCGTTGGGGGGGTTGTGCGGGGGGCGGGCGCAGGTGTGCTTGCAGCCAATTGTCGCCCGCGATCAGCTGGACACTGCCATTTTACATGGATGGGCCAATTAAGGCCCGCCCAGCATGACGCGTGCCCAGAAGCGCTGAGCGCTCCCTGTGCGGGCGGGGGTGGGGGGGTTGCTGCCTGACTTGGGGTTTGTGCTCTTTCACGCATACACGTGAAAGAGGGCAGAAATCTCCCTGAGGCACAGAGCTGCCTCAGGGAGATTAGTTTAAGTTTAAAAAATTTTAATAAAGGAAAAAAAAATTTAGGACATGTCCCCTCATGTGAAAGTGATTACAGCGTTTTACCCCCCCTGTCTGATTACAGCAGGTTTTCCCCCACCCCCACCATTATAGTAGGATCCTTCTGGAACCTTCTCCTGCCAGTGAAGGCATCTGGAGGTGGGGTCGGGGGGGTTGGGGTAGTGACCGGATGTGACATCAGAAGTCAGAGCTCCAATGGTTGGAATGGTTGTGCTGGCCATGAATTTTAAACTGAGAGAAAATCACATAAGTGAACTATTTGAAAAAAAAACTGAAAAGTCGCACTGAAAAACACAAATTTGTGACACAAATTTGAATAAGTGAAAAATTTGCGAAAGAATCGGGACAAAGTTGCTGGTGATGGAAAGTTTTGGAGGCTGCCACATGGATCATTTTTTTGGTCCCTTTACTAATTGTGATAAAGTAGGGAGAGAGAGGGGAAGAGGCGAAGAGAGGGAGAGAGAGAATGGGGAAAATGACAAAGATCACTTAAACCTGTGGCAGCCATGAGTGATCCTGTCTTTACCTGTGCTGAAACAGAAGATGACTGGTTCACAAAGTGCCCATAAAGCTCATAGAGCTCAAGGACGTGGCTCTAATCCAGGCCGCTCGAGTGGGGGGAACTAAGAGATGGCACAATTACACCTCAAGGGTGCAGCTTTGATTCCGGGCTGAATGGGCGGAAAGTCTCCTCTCTTGGCAGCTGTGAAGGGAACACTCTCAGTCACAGTGCCAGCTAACAGAACTAACAATTGTACTCTGGTCCAAACTGCAGGGTACAAATCCAAAGATAGGAACTAGAGATATTAAACTGGTACACTAATTGTCTGGACTTTGGAGATTGTGGTTGAAACAGATTGTTAGAAGCTGAGTGTACATGCTTGTTTATATGAAGACTGAGCTGCCTTGTTTTTCCTTTCCTGTAGGTTACAATGATTTTGAAGCATCACCCTATGAATATTCGATGCCTGGTCCGAGCTGGGGCCTGGACTATGGTAGACTTGCCTCCCTGGTGTCAGGTACTGCACCCTGTAAACCTCACTGAATGCATCATTCTAGAAATGCCTTTGAAAGGTATAATGCCAAGTTAGAGTGCCAAGTATCTTTTTTTTAGGTGATGGGGGGAGAAGGAGTAAATTTGCACAATGAGTAACAGAATTTTCAGGTAATCAACTTCAGATGATTTTAACAATCATTAAATGCCTGGTGTCAACATTGTTATGTATCAATGACCTGCAGGCAGTTCCTGTTTGACCAACAGCAACCACTGGAATTATAACAAAATAGCACAAACCATCCTAACTTGGTACAACATCACGGTTTTTTCACTGTCACTGGGTTCAAAACTACCCCCTAACAGCACTGAACCTGTACCTACACCACATGGACTGCGGCGGTTCACCACCACCTTCTCAAGGGCAATTAGGTTTGGGCAACAAATGCTGGCTAAGCCAGCCATGCTCACATCCCAGGAATGAATAAAAACAAGACCTAGCCTGAAAAACATGGCAGTATACTATAGTTAATAATTGCAGGGTTATTATCCCTTACATTATTGATTGATTGGATAATTAACCCTTGATTAGACTCCAGCCCATGACTCATTCCCAGGGATTCAGTAGTCGACAGAAATCCCACCTAACCATTTGATTAGATTGTAGCTCTCACATATCCGTTATACAATGTTCATTCTAACTAAACTGCTTGATTAGAGTTGGCCATTGAAGCCACTAACGTAAATGGATTCAAGAGACAAGTAAGAAGTGTTTAGGAGACTGAAAGACTTGAAGGAAGTGTAGTTGTAATCTGCTAACAAGGAGTGGAATTTCTGGCCATCAGTTTCTGATTGGAGCCATTACATTTTAGTTACAGCACAGCAACAGGACATTTGCTCCAACTAGTCTATATCAGTGTTCATTCTCCCATGAGACTCCTGATACCCTACTTCATTTAATGCTATCTCAATATCCTTCTACTCGTTTCTCTTTCATTCACTTAGAATAAATACCTTTGGGGGAAAGCTAGCTATTCGCTTCAACTATTCTATATGGTAGCACGTTCCACAATCTGATCAGTCACTGGATAAAAAAGCTTCACCTGAATTCTTTATTGGATTTGTTAGTGACCAGCTTATATTTATGGCCTCTAATTTTGGACTTGCACACAAGTGGGAACATTTTCTCTATATCTATCTTATCGAACCCCTTCATAATTTGAAGGACCTATGTTAGGTCACCCCTCAGCCTTCTGTTTTCTAGTGAAAGGATCTCCAGCCTGATATCATGCAAATCTTTTTCTCACCTTCTCCAGTATCTCTGTACCCGTTTGATATAATGGAGGAAAAAACACTATACCAAACAAGGGAGTTACCAAGAGGAAGTTGTGGTAACTCTTTATGAGGGGTGAAGAAATGTTAATGGTGATTCTTGAGAAGCATATGGTTTAGCAGCTGGATGTTTCCTTACACCTTCAGTAAAGAGGTGTTAAGACAAGCGGACCCATGGATAATTTACCATGAAAAACTGCACAAAAATGAGAATCTAAAAATGGGTGGGGAGAGATTCCAATTTTTATTATCTTGTGGATTATGAAGAGAACAAAGTAAATGTATGACTGAGTAAACCCTAAGTAACTCAGTTGCAGGGATTTTGAATTACAATGTGGTTTAGCACTTGCATCTATAAGCTTCTTAAGTTGATTTGCCATTGCATATCATTGGCTCTGACCTGGATGGATTACAATTGTGTTTCTGTTTTGTTGTCCTGTTGTTTCCCAGAAGGACCCAAAGTTCAACGACCAGCCAGTGTTAACCACTGCTTAGACGCTGCTAAAGCATGCAATGTTGATGAGACTTGTAAACAGTTCCGCAACGAGTATGCCAAGTACTGCCTCAAGCCTGCCTCCAGATCTGGCTGCAACAGACATAAGTGTCACAAAAGCCTTCGCCGCTTTTTCGATCTTGTGCCGGAGGAATACAAATACCCAGTCCTATTCTGCCCGTGTGAAGACAGTGCATGTGCTGAACGCAGACGACAGACCATTGTTCCTGCTTGCTCTTTTGAGGAACCAGATAAACAGAATTGTTTGAGCCTGCAGGACACATGCAAGACAGATATCATTTGCAAGTAAGAATGCTGACCAATAGAGTTAATTTGGACTTTCCCGGGAATTTGAAAGAAAGAAATTAGAGGTATTACAGTTGATGAAAGATGATTGTATGGCTTATTCTGTATAATGGTTAGAAGCCCTTTCCATTACTTACTTAGAAACTCAATGAATCAACTCCCTTCTCATTTGCTTCTATTGTAAGGAATTCCATTCAATACCATTTTATAGAATTTTAATGTAGACTGCACTTCGCTCGGGACTTCGAGGTTTGTTTGACTACCTTGCTTCAGGCAGCACTCACAGTCATCAGAACCATGCTTTGCAGAGAGCACCACATCATTTTTAGGGGGGATCACGGGCAGGTCTCTATCTACTAGACCAGCTGCAGATTTTGGGCTTGCTTGGGGAAGGGGGAAAATTGGCCTCAGGCAAGGGAAGAGGCTGCAGGGTGAGGGTACTGGGGAAGTGGGGGAGGGTGGCGGTATATCCCAGGGTGTGTGTGGGGGCACATGTTGATCTGTGCAAATGACCTCAAGATGATGAGGGCTGAGGAGGCAGTCTCCAGAGGAGATGAGGCCAGATGGAGATGTGAGAGTGACTGGTGATGACCCTTGAGCTGACAGTGAGTGAGATGCCAGTGAATGTGTGATGGGCTTGAGTGTGTGAGTATAGAGTGATGAGATGGTTGACTTATCCTGACGGCACAGATGAGATCATTCATCCTCTATCTGCATTGGATAGCTAACCTCTTCTGTGCAGCATTGGCAGTGATCACCACTCCCATTACCTACCAAGCTGGGTGGTAATGTAGCTGCCCCTCCTGCAGCCAGAGCGGGGGTAGAGGACATGACAGCGGGCCTTCACAACATCCAAAAGGTGCTCGAGGGACACATCATTAAACTGGGGGCTGCAGTCTTCTTGCCTTTCAGGCATGTCTTCTTTGCAACAGTCCTGGGCTGGAAGCACTGAGAGGTGTGTGCATGGATGCACTTTAAATGTGGCGCCTGGCATGTTGAAGCGGCGAGGTGACAACATGATGGGCGATTCGGAGCTTGACCACCATCGAAATGGCATCTTTCCCAGGAATGCATGATTAATGAGGCGGGAATGGGATGATATACCATGAAAAGCTGCCATTGTGGCCAGCGGGTAAAATGTTCTTTTTCCCTCCCACTACTTCACTTAGTGAAAATCTGGGATGATTCCGCCCAAAGTGGCAGAAGGCAAGAAGTCCAACAAGAGGACAAGGGGATGGGGATGGAAAAGTTAATGGGTGAAGTGCCCCCAAAATTTATGCCAGAGCCTCATGATCTACACAAATGACTTAGACTAAGTTTTGGTGCTGGTGAAGATGGGGAGCAGAAGGAGTCAGAGGGCCTCAGGGCCTTAGATGGGTAACAAAGTGAGATTGAGATCTCGATAAATAAATTCCAATACTGCAACTTAAATTTATATAGTGCCTTTAACATAATGAAATGTTCCAAAACACTTTACAGGAGCATTATAAAACGGGGATTGACTCCAAATCACATAAGGAGGTAATAGGTCAAATGACCAAAAGCATGGTGAAAGA
This sequence comes from Carcharodon carcharias, assembly GCF_017639515.1. Lineage (NCBI taxonomy): Eukaryota > Metazoa > Chordata > Chondrichthyes > Lamniformes > Lamnidae > Carcharodon > Carcharodon carcharias. Next base: position 83,828,792 of record NC_054474.1, on the reverse strand, counting down.
GGTAGATATTAATGAATGTCTTAAAGGAGGAAAGTAAGGTAGAGAGGCGAAGAGGTGTAGCGAGGGTATTCCAGAACTTAGGGTCTAGGCAGCTGAAGGCAAGGCCACCAATGGTGAAGCGATTAAAGTTGGGGATGTGCAACGGTCCAGAATTAGATATCTTGGAGGATTGTGGAGCTAGAAAAGATTACAGAGATAGGGAGGGGTGAGGCCATAGAGAGATTTGAAAACATGGCTGAGAGTTTTAAAATCAAGACGTTGCTTGACTGGGAACCAACACGGGTCAGTGCACACAGGGATGATTAGGGAACAGAACTTGCTATGAGTTAAGACATAAGTGGCAGAGTTTTGGATGACCTCAAGATGAATGAGGGTAGAATGTAGGAGACCAGCATGGAATGTGTTGGGGGTTAGGCTGGTCTTGAGGTAACAAAGGCATGAGTGAGGGTTTTAGCAGATTCCAAGTTAAAAGATTTAATAATATATATGTAGTCTTTGGTATTTGTACTACCTTATTTATCTAAAGAAGGAAACCCTAAAATCATTCAACACAAATACAGAAGGTAATGATACAACATGACTGCATTACCTAATAAAGGAGTTGGTGAGAGTGAGAAAGAAACCCATGAAAACCAAAACGTAGCCCTCAAGAAAATCTCAAGAGGAGCCCTTGGGAAAAAAATACTTTGACCTTCCCCCAACTGCTCCCAATATTTTGAATTTCAGAGATTGAACCTTTTCCCAATCACACCCATTACATAGAATTTCAATGGATCAAACCATTCCCATGCACCGCCATTTTACGGAATTTCAAAAGCTTTAGTTGTTTTGCTATCATAAATAAACAGTTAAGTACCTCCATGAATATAGACATACACCAATATATCTGTGCTGCCACATTCATACCCTTTCTGTCCCCCATCCACACTGACCTCATGCTCTGCCATAAATAAATGGCAGAATAAGTGAATAAATAATTTTTAAGAATTTATTCATGGGATATGGGTGTCGATGGCTAGCCCATCCCTAATTGCCTTTGATCAGAGGGCATTTAAAATTCGACCACATTGCTGTGGGTCTGGAGTCACATGTAGGCCAGACCAGCAGATTTCCTTCCCTAAAGGACATTAGTGAACCAGATAGGTTTTTACAACAATCGACAATGGTTTCATGGTCATCATTAGACTTTCAAGTCTAGTTTTTTATTGAATTCTAATTCCACCATCTCTTATGGCAGGGTTCAAACCCAGGTCCCCAGAGCGTTACCCTGGGTATCTGGATTACCAGTCCAGCGACAATACCACTACGCCATTGCCTTCCAAATAAACAACCCCTGCTATGTGTAGGCCTACCTGTAAAGAACTTTAGGCAATCCTTTTTGACTATGAAGGTAGCCTATTATTTGTTGGATTGCTCACTCAACATGAATGTTTTCACTTCATATTCTGTTGCAGCAAATCCCCCAAGATCTGACTGTTGGTGTCCCAAGTGTAACATCTTGCTTTCTCTTATTTTTCTGGCAGATCCCGACTCGCAGACTTTCAAACCAACTGCCAACCTTCCAAGAAGTCTGCCAGCTATTGTTTCCGAGAGAACTATAATGCCTGCCTTCAGTCTTATACAGGCCTCATTGGTAAATACTTTACTTTGCTGTACTGAGTGTTTCTAAAACTGAGGAGTAAGCTGTGCTCAACATCCTCATGAGGTGGGCACAAATGCTTTGGATGATTTTTGCTAGTTTCTATGTGTTAACGATATTGTAACAACCAACGGGCTGAATTTCTCAGTCCCATGGCAATGGGCTGAGAAGTGGGAGGACTGGTAAGATGGTGCGGGAAGGTGTCGGGAGGGTAGACCCACTTCTTTCTGCTGCAATAGAATATTACTAATGGTGGGAACCTTAGTAACGCACCCCCAGAGAGGGGGCTGCAGGTGGCAATGGCTGCCCCTTGTGCCCAATGCACTGCCAAAACAAACCTCCTCCCTCTGCCGATTGCTGGGGCCTTCCTGCCTGCCTGGCACAATCCTCTTTGTAATGTAGCCCCATTACTGGCCACTGCTAGAGACTGCTGAGCTGCTGGCTCTCTGATTGGGCTAGAAGTCTGGTGGGTGTGGGCTGTCATCCTCAAATGGAAGGTTGCCCTGATGGTGGCCTGTTAATTGGTTGCCACTGGCAAAATGCCATCCCAGGGCACCACCACTTGCCAGAGTGGGATCAGGTCCCGCTTCAGCCCCAGTGGTGGAACTTCACACTGAATGGAAAAATTAAGCCTAACATTTCTAGTGCTCAGTGTTTCTAGGAAATCCTTAAATATGTCTTAAAACTGTATGTTTATGATTTTGTTAGAAATAATCAGAGGAAATAGGAACATAGGAATTTCTAAATGACGGAGAGGCCACAGTCTGTTTGGTTTACCTTTTATCACCCTGGTTGTATGATACAACTGTAATGCAGTTGTTACATAATCACTGCAATCAATCTCTATCAATTAGTTTATAAGAGACCAGGCATGACATGTGGAGAGTCCCAGTGATGGAGAGCTTTGAAAAGACAAATCTAAAATCACCTGTTTAAAATCTTCAGGCTGTGTTTGCAATGTCATCGACACTTAGTTATTAGAGTAATTGCCCCTCACAAAGCATATTTGGGCTCAAATTAGGTTTAATCTAACAATTATTTTGTCATTTATATATTTTTTAACTGGATGAACTTGTATCAGAAATGACCTATCAAATTATTTTACTGAGGTGATGTTAGGGAATGAGAGACTATATTGGTTTCTCAAATGTTTTGCAATTGGTTTTGGGGGATACATAGGCCTTCTGTCTCACTTTCTAAGTCTTTTGTGATTGTATATTTTCTGTAGTTGAGTGTGCAATGAGGCACACTGGAGCCAGGTTCACTTCAATGCTACTCTTTAGCTCACTGCAGGAGCATACGACATTGGACGATGAAGACTTTCCCACTGATGTTCCTCCCCATCACTCCCAAGGGGAAGCACCTGGTATCTGTTAGGTGCTGTGCTTCAACAGTATGCCATAGATCAGGAACTCAGCAGTGTGAGCAGTGACCTCTCACTCCACATGGTCAAGCAAGGGTATTGCAATGCACCACCAACTACCAGATTTATCAAATTAATTTTCACAATTTTCCACAGTGGGATTTGAACTCCTGATATTTAAGTTTGCTAATATAATACCACAGCCATTAGTTTTCCATGCCACGGCTCGATAGGTTGCAAGTTCTTGCCTCTGATTTCCACATAGCTTGTTGTGAATCTAATGCTTTAAAAAAAAACAGGCTTCTAAATGGCTCGCTGAATAATTACACTGTGCAATGGGGTAATGTATCTTACAGATCACAAAGGTCCCAGGTTTGACCCTATGTTTGGTTACCAATTTGAGCCAGTGTTGTGGTTACTGTATTGTGCTCTCCACATTCACACAGCACAGAGGCTAGGTTTCCTTTCCTTGATTTTCTCATCTCTGTAAGAGCGTGTTCAAATAGGGTGAGAACAAGTTGGGCCTTAGTGAGTTTTTCACCACCCCACCACACAGTCACTCCCTTTTCTTTCGGCTTCTCTCATTTGGGTTCACCATGGTGCTGGTTGATAACCCTTCTCTATCTTCTCCTGTCAGTCACCCATTCTTTTTCCAACCCCGCTGTGTTTAGGTCTCTGGTCACTGCATCTTACCATCTGGTCTTTTGCCTTCCTATTCTTCTTCCTGGCAGTCCCATCTCCATCAGTCACCCCACCACATGTCCTCTCTCTCTCTCTCCAACAGATGACTATACCATTTCAATCTCTTCTTGGCTACTTTCTTTGATGCTACCACAATCTTCACAAACTCCCTGATGTACTGGTTCCTGACCTTGTCCTTTCTCGTTACTCCTCACATCCATCTCAGCATCCGCATCTCATTTGTATCCAGTTGTTCCTTTCTTCTTGATGTTGCCACGTTCCTGCACTATATAACAAGGTCAGTCTCACAACTATCTTATAGATTCTTCCTTTCAGTTTCAACAGAACTTTTCAATCACATAAGCCTCCACTTCACTTCTTCCAATTACTCCAACCAGAGCTAATCCATTGCTTAATTTCCATTTCCATAGTTCCATCTTCTGCCAACACCGACCTCAGGTACTTGAAACTAATCACTTTCTTGAAGTCTTCACCCATAATCTATACACCTTCACTTTGAGCCTCTTCCCTAGGCTCAAACTAATAGACCATGTATTGGGCCTTTGGTCTACTGATTGTCATAACCCTGTCTTCCAGTGCTTTCACCAGTTCTTCAGATACTCAGTGATGTTCTCTTTATTCCCACCACGTAGCTCAATGTCATCTGCAAATATCGTTGACCATGGCTCTTACTCAGTTAGAACATCCATGACAATCAGAAAGTCAGGAAGAGGGACGGGCTTAGTGCCAATCCTTGGTGCAACCCAAATTTGGCTTTGAAACTCTCAGTGCTCCCCCCCTGCCATCCTCACACTACTTCTTACTCTTGTCTGGCACTCCTTATACATTGTCCTGTACTAGTCGTACATAATCACATAAACACTTATTGTCCAAGGTTAATGGCCAGTTGGGTATGGTACTGGAGGCTGCTATTGCTTGTGGAACTACTCTCCACATGAGTCATTGTCTTCAGGAGCAGGAAGATGAAACAAGAGAAAACTTATGTAAAGCAGCAAGAATAAGCAGTTGGGATGTGTTCCAGTTGGGATTTACTTTATCTTCAGTTTAGACAATCCAAAGACAATGTGCCGTATGGCCTTTTTCTGTGTCCTAATGACTATACAGTGGAATTTTACTCCCCCTAGAGGCAGGCTGGGAGGCAGAGAGGCAGGAAGGTGGACAGGAAAGTGGTGTGGAGACCCTGCCGCTTTCCCAACACACTCCAATTTAATTCAGGATGGGAAAGCTCAAGGATGCCTTTCTGAGTGGAAGTCAACTGAGGCCCTTAAGGGCCACCTCCCACCACCACTGGTATTTATCCAGCAACAGGCAGGAGCCACGACTTTTGGGCAAACCACTAGGTAAACCATGGAGGTTATGCTTGCAGTTTGGTTGGGGTGCGGGTGCCGGGTTGAGGGTGGGTGGATGGGTGTCAGGTCCCTTCTACTTGGGTAGCCCATTCCCAATGGAGACAGCTACTGGAGGCATGGGTCATCCACAGTGAAGATCTCTGCCTGCCCTATATGCTAACTCCCATTTCCTCCGTCGGTGGGGTTTCCCTGTCTGGCTCCAGCAAACATACCCCAATTACCTTACCCCAGGGCTCCATTGTTGATCCTATGCCTGAGGTCTGCTGCAGCACTGGCAGTGACCACCACAGCCTGTGGTACTGCTGGTACTGGAGAACTGCCAGCCTCTGATTGATTGACAGCTTTTGAAGGTTGGAAATTCCTCCCGAGGATGGCGAAGACCCCGACTCTGACCAGGTAAGTGCCTGAATGGCACTAAATTATAAGTGAAGATTTGCACTTGATCTTGTTAGGAAATTGATTGGCTTTGTGCATTTCCTGTACAGCTTATCTTTGGAGTATGATGTTCAACAAGGGGTGCTTTACAGAACTCTGTACAACTCTTGTTCCCTACAGGCACAGTTCTAACACCAAACTACGTGAGTAACAGTAGCACTGATATCTCCATATGGTGCACATGTGTCAACAGCGGCAACCAACGTGAGGAGTGTGAGAACCTACTGAACCTTTTCACAAGCAACAACTGCCTCAGTAAGTATGAATGTGTAGAAAAGGTGATCTACTGTCAACCCTTTGCTACGAATTGAGTATGAGCAACCCATAGTGGTTATCACTCTTGATTTGTCCCCACCCCTATTCTTGTGGAGAAGATCTTGGAACCCACACAGACTACCTCACAATATAGACACTGGTGAAGTTAGGAACCTCCCACTAAAAGTTGAGCTCCAACCTTCTGTTTTGATTAATTATTTGGTTATTAACAGTTTAGTATCTAAAGGAATGAACGTATGTTGGGCCATTTGGCACGGCGATATTCGATGTTCTTCCGGTTATTTTAATTAAGTCTTCAGTTAAAAGAGTCGATATGGCCTTGCTCCTTCCTATCTCTGTAACCTCTTCCAGACCTTCAACCCTCTGAGGTCTTTATGCTCCTATGCTTCTGAACTCTTGCACACCTCCAATTTTCACTGCTTTGCTTCAGCTGCCTGGATTCAAAGCGCTGGAATTCCCTCCATAAACCCATCTCTCTATCTTCTTGTTTAAGACTCTCCTTAAAATTACCTCTTTAAAAAAGCTTGTGATAATATCTCCTTTTGTGGTTCAGTGTCAAATTGTGTCTAATAATGCTCCAGTGAAGCATCTTGGGATGTTTTATAACATTAAAGGTGCTATATGAATATGAGTTGTTGTCATGGAATTTCTATCCCAATATAAGACCCAATGTGATGGAGAACAGGACTCTGATCCATGGGATTCAATTGACTTTTGTAGTACATCAGTGAACTCTTAATCACAGGGCTCAATAGCAGAACACCGGAGCATCCATTTCTTACCGGGAAGTCTAGGTAATGTTGAAGAAATGCATTGGATACCCAATGGGAAATACAGACTTTGGATCTCGGTCTAAAGTAGCAGGTAGTCTAACCTGCCCTTATTGTTTGATCCATTCCAGTTTTTGGCCATATCTCATTGAGCAGACTCCTTAATATTTGTGGTCTGCTTCTCCTCAGAGCTGAGAGAGGGAGGGGCTGGAGAAGCAACTGGGAACACTTCAGGCTTAAATCCAGTAATGAAATCATCCAGATTGGTGAAAGATATACATAAAGAAGTAAAGTATATATATCATCAGACAACATTTATGTAGGGATTAGATCCAGGGAGATGAGTGACACTATGCAAGGAAATGCTGTTCTTTCACCTCAAGGCCTTGGTTCTGAATCCAGCTTAACTTGAGATGAACACCTCTGCCACCTGATTCTGGTTAAGATGCTTATATGAACTGCGTTTTGATCTACTTCAATCTCATTAAGCTACTTTAATAGTGGCCTTTAAATTTGGACTGGGGATCCAGCACCCAAGATCACCATTGTTAATTCTGTTCCTGTAGACTGGTTCTACTCACGTATCCAAATCTGTTGCCAATCTACAGGGAATAGTACGAACAGAATTCACCCTACTTTAAATATTGGATTTATTTCCTGTTGAGATTCTCAACCTTTTGCCTAAAATTTAACATGACTTGGTTTTTTACAGGAAATGCTACAAATTCATACACCAGTTCCTTGCTGTTTCATCTGTCAGAAAACAAGCAGCCTGCACTTACAACTACTCAACACTTATCCCTCAACTTCCCAGGCAAGGATGGGTCAAGCGATGATGCCAGTGAGTTAGTCAAATTGGAGTCAAATGAGGTAAAAGTCCTTTCTGACCTCCTATTTTGGCGCCAGTAGGGCATTCATTCACAATGGGAACCTGTGATAAGATTGAGTTTGTTATCCGTGAAAAGGAGGTTGAAAAGAGACATCTCCCTTAAGCATTGGAAGCCACAGATAATGTGGGCATAAGTGATTTATCCTTCAGAGTTTGCTTGTCACTATTGATTAAATGAACCAAATGGTCCTTTCTGTTCTGCACTTTCTTGTATTGCTGTAACTACATGGTAGTTACTTGATCTCCATCACATCATCTTTGGAGATAGTTGATTCCCTTCATTAAGTGAAGAAAAAATGAAGACGAATCCATATAGACTTATACATCTCCACATGGCTGGTCACTGAGCAACATTGGCAGGGAGCGAATCAGTAGTTTGCCTTCTCAGGTTGAGTAGGGTTCATGTTGAGGGAAGATCTCTTCATTGATTCTTATTTCCATCTTGCCTTGCCATTGTCCTTTAGTCAGGCAAGCAGGAAGGTCTGGGAAGTCAACATCTCCGTGCTTGACGCTATGGGCAACTTTTTCCCCCCTCGGGGGGCAAGTGCAGGAGTGGGCACCTGCGGGTGGCCTTCCGATCGGCACTCCCAGCCATGGGGGGGGGGGGGGGGGGAGGGGCACAGCCATTTTAAATGGGTGGGCCAACTAAGGGCCGCCCAGCGTGACATTCACCAGGAAGTGCTATGCGCTCCCTGTGCGGGCGGGGGGGGGATTCCCTCAGCCGGGAGTGCGCTCTTTCGTGCATGCACGTGAAAGAGTGCACAGATCTCCCTGAAGTGAGGTGCTGCCTTCAGGAAGATGGGCTCCGATTTAAAACTTTTAATAAACATGTTTAAAATTTTTCGCTGCCATGTCCCCTCATGCGACACTGTCACATGAGTTGGGACATGTCCATAAGTTTTATTGAAATCTTTCTTAAATATTTAAATACCCTCCTGAAACCTCATCATGTCCGTGGATGAGGTTTCATGCTTTTCCCGAGGCCCGCCTGAGCTCCCAGCCTGCCACCAACCTTAATGTTGGACGGGCAGGTCCATGAATGAGGTTAATTAGTTTTTAGTGGCCTTAACAGGCCGTTGACAGTTTGGCGGGTGCACAGCTGAATCGGCTGTGCGCCCACTGAACTGAAAATCTAGATGACACGGGGTGACGTCGGGACACATGCCCGACGTATCCCTGTGTCACTTCAAGCATCGGAGAGCGGGCCCCACCCCACTGGCTGACCGGAAAAACCTGCCCTATGTCTCACGTAACTTGGATCAGGATATACTTCCCTGCCTGTTGTGTCTCCCTCGGTGATGGAGTGCCTCATCAGTGTAAACTACTTTATCTAGCACCTATGAAAATGACTCAAGAAGACTCCCAGTTTAGAATAGCTGAGTTTGAATCTAATGCAAAGGCTATGATTTGACTTCAGTCTAATGTACAGAGGACCAGTGCTTTATCAATAGAAGTATCAGGCTGTCAAAAACTACAGTTATGAAGATAGATTGGAGAGGTTGGGAGTGTTCTCCTTGGAGAGGAGAAGTCCAAGAGGAGATTTGATAGAGGTGTTCAAAATCATGAGGGTGCTGGATAGAGTGGCTAGGGAGAAACTGTTCCCACTCATAAAAGAATCGAGAACTAGATGGCACAGATTTAAAGTGATTTGCAAAAGAAAGAAATGTGATGTGAGAAAAACCATTTTCACACAGCAAGTAGTTTGAGTCTGAAAGACACTGCCTGGAAGTATGGTGGAGGCGGGTTCAATCAAGGCATTCAAGAAGGCATTGGATGATTATTTGAACTGAAACAATGTGCAAGGGTACAAAGAAAAGGCAGGAGAATGGCACTAAGTCATACTGCTCATTTGGAGAGCCAGTGCAGACACGATGGGCTGAAACATGCTGTGATTCTGTGATTCATCAGGTGCATGTTGCTGCCTGAAAACTGCTTGCAACTGCACTGAGGTTGTTTGCACTTTCTTTAGTTTTATATCTTAAGGGTTATCAGAGAACATAGATTTCTATCTTATACTGAGCTAGATGTGAACCCATGGCGCAGAACTGAAATGACAGGGTTCTAACTTATTACACCATACAAACAATCTGAGCATTTAGGAGGCATTTAAAACTTTGGTCATCATAATTATCTAATTCCATTGCAGGATTGTGATCGTAGAGACAAGCTAAAGGCTTCTGAAGAAAAGACGCAGCCTGAAAAAATTACTGATTGCAATGCGAATTCAGGAACTGATATTCAGAGCTTCTCTGTCATGGTACCTAGCACCATCACATCACTCTACATCTTCATAACTATCATAGAAAATTCCATTTGAAAGGATGTAATCAAGACTTTTTAAAGAGACAGAAGGAGTGAAGAGAGTGTGATACTGGCCTTCTCCTGTGCTCCCTCCTAAAAGCAATTGCTTTGAAAAGAAAAACAAATGCCTGAAATACAACTTTGGACTGAGAAAATAGTTTGTTAAAATAGCCAGCAGACTCGTCTTCTTGCTAAAACATTAACTGGAAACATAGTACAGTTTATTCCGCTGCAGTGTATGTGTCATAAGTGTATGATTCGCTAAAATATATAACAAGTCAAAATCTCTTCACATTAATTTACATCACAGCCAATATGAGTGTGTAAGCAATTTAGTTAAATGGATGGATTTACGAACAAACAGTTACCCCTTTCATTTAATTCCCTTCCTAATGCAATTTTGGAAAGAATAGCATTATTACAAACACTGATTACACTTAGACCACTCAACACTCTCCCATTTGTGGAAAATTAGGCTCTTTTTCTTTCAGTTGGACAACATCTGTGTGGGAGTATAAGCATTCTACTTTGGCTGTTTTATTTTCCATTAGAAGGGAATTAAAGAGCAAAGATTATCCACTAACCTTTAAATGAAAGGCTAGAAAGGTTATACATAGTCTGCATAATCTGATATAAGTAAACTCTCATTTTGGGATATCACTTCTTCATTTTGAGGCCTGTGTCCTACCCTATGAAGCTGAGAGGTGTGAATGTTGCTATGCTGCTTTTCACAGGTGTCATTGGACACCAGTTATACCATGAAAGGTAGTCCCAAAATTGAATGAGTGGTGGAGATAAATCATTATCTGTGCTACAATAAGGAGTTTGGGCCATTTCAAAACTTCTTGTTCATAAACCAGTGATGAACTCAACAAACCGTGCTCAATGATAAATTACACAGTGAGTACTATTTGTTAAATCCAGACTAATTCTCATTGCAGCAGTTATGTAATGTGGTTGAAGTAATTACGTGTAGCTGCCCATCAAGGTGGTTCGAGAGGTCACCTTGTACTAATGCTACGCGGGTGTCACTTACATCGCACCTCTACCGTATTCTATGCATTGTTTGTTTAAGTCAGATGCTGTAATTGTTATAATGTTGGAAATGGTGGCATTCCCTGTGTTGTATAATTTAAATGTTTAAGAAATAACCTGGCAAAACCACTGGTCTTGTTCCGACTACTGTAAATGTCTTTTGTACTGTGTCAAATGGCAGCTGCTGTGATCTTGAAATGGTATTAGAAAACCACTGTGAAAAAGAACAGACAGCTGGACTGCATGGCTGTGGTGAGAAAATCAATTTGAAAAGAAAATTTACTGTCATATATAATATATATTTTATCAGTGATAACAAATTAGATGATTGTAAAGCTTCACTCTAAGATTTGGATTCAAATACCATTCATAAACTCCATGAAATTGACCATTTTCGTTTATGGCATTGAATTTCTTGAATGGATTTGTGTCTTGTAATTCACTGATGTTGTTCTTTGCAAATATAATCCAGCTATGCTTTCAATATTGCTTCACTGTACAGATCTGATGTGTTTGAGTCAGTGATGTGGCATTGAACCATACACATCAAGAAGGTCTTTAGATCACATCTTGTAACTCATCTACTAGTGACCATATTCTCCATATAAATCATCTGAAAACCACCAAGGATATTCTGGTTTATAATTCACTCCTCGTTATCACTGTTCTCTGTATAAGCCATCCATGCCCCTCAATTATATAGTAACCTTTAAGTCACACTCAGCTTTCCGGTATTTCTTACATGTCATCTGAACACCTCAATTAGAATTGAACCTGAAACTCACTTCCAGATGTCCATAATTCTGTATATAAGTATCTGATTCCTTTGATTAGATTCCATTCTGCAACTCAGTTTCGAATAACAGATATGAGACTATCAAGCCTTCTCAAATAGCTTTTAGCATACTCTCAGGGTGTCCATCACCCTGCTGTAAGCTTCAATTCCAGCTGTTGTTCATTATCTGAATTATCTGAACCCAACAATGAGATTTCAGTTCATATCTCACTCCTGGATATCATAATTCTCTTTGTGTTTATACAATAGTAATAATTTTTATGTTTTGGGGATTTTAGGAATCAAGGAAATATCAATTGTAGTTCATCTTCGAACTCCGTGCCCATTGGCGGTGGGTGTGTTTGGTGGCGCAAGCAGACAATATGGCAAGGAGGCCAAAAATTGGTTTCACGACATTGTGAAACCAGTTTGCAATCATCCACTCTGCCCATCAGATGTCGGGAATGTCATTGTAATACATCTGCATGTCATTATCAGCCCAACTTGCAGGAATCTTCCTCGATGCTGGATCATCCAAGCATGAGGGTATGATTGCAAAACCGACGTGTTTAACAACTGTACATAAGCGACGTGTATCTGGCAGGCTGCACTTTGTTTGGGACTTCATGGTTTGTTTGCCTACCTTGCTTCAGGCAGCACTTGTAGTCATCAACGCCAGGCTTCACAGACAGCACCACATCACTTTTAGGGGGATCATGGGCAGGTCGCTACCTACCAGATCAGCCATAAGGTGGGATGGTTCCTCAACGGCTGTGGGGCTAGGGCTTGCTTGAGGAAGGGGGAAAAGTGGCCTCAGGCAAGGGAAGAGGCTGCAGGGTGAGGGCTGTACTGGGGAATGGTATCCCAGGGTATGTGTGGGGGCACAAGTTGATCTGTGCAAATGGTGAGGGCTGGGGAGGCAGTCTCCAGAGGAGATGAGGCCAGATGGAGATGTGAGGGTAGATGATGTAGAGGGTAGGAGAGATTCAGTGGTGATGTCCCTTGAGCTATTATATGAGTGAGTGAGATGCCAGTGAATGTGTGATGGGCTTGAGTGTGAGTCTAGAGTGACGAGATGGTTGCCTTACCCTGGCAGCACGGATGAGATCATTCATTCCCTTTCTGCATTGGATGGCCAACCACTTGTGTTCAGCACTGGCACTGATCACCACTGCCTTCACCTCCCAAGCTTGAGTGGTGGGATTACTGCCACAGTGGGGATAGAGGATATCACCATGAGCCTCCACAGCATCCAAAGGCATTCCAGAGACATGTCATTGAATTGGGGGCTGCAGTCTTCTTGCCTTTCGGGGCCATGTCTTTTGTGCAGCTGTCCTTGGCTGGAAGCACTGAGAGGCGTGTACATGGCTGCACTTTAAATATAGTGCCCGGTGTGAGGAAGTGGCAAGGTGACAGCCTGGCGGGCAAATGAGAGCACGCCCATCATCAAAACAGCATGTTTCCTGGGGATGCATGACAAATGAGGTGGAATTGGGGACCATATGGTGTGAAAAGCTGCCATTGCGGCCGGCGGCTAAAACGTCCTATTTCCCACCCTCTACTGCACTTAGTGCAAATCTGGGAAGATTCCACCTCGAGTCTGCACTCAATCCCAAATTTGCCTCGTAATAGCTCAAGTAGATGCAAAGGGGCTACAAGGTGTCAAAATGCTTTGAGAAGGTGCATTCAAGTTAGAACTGTACCAAACCAATGCTGCTGCTTTGGTGTAAGGAGAGCTTGAATTCAGTCAAGATTTAACCTGACACTGGAGTAAAGCAGAAACATTCCCTGGAGCATGGAGATGCATTCTGCTTTGCTTCAAGGCCAGTTTGGACCTCCACTTGCTGACTTACACTAATACATTGTTGCAAAGGCAAAACCTTTTCACATCAAAATAAACTTACAGGCCAGAATTTTACATCCCACAGGCACACGTGCCTGACCTGAACAGACATGAAATAGCGCTCAACGACGTTAGGCAAGCTTCCCGACATCATCTTGCACGCGAGCAATCTTCATGATGGTGGGCGCATGCACGTGTCGGAGCCACGCTCTCCAACAATCAAGGCCATTAAAAAGACAATTGATCCCAATTTTACATTGCCCGTGCAATTTTGCACTTGTTACAAGGGCAAAACGGGCAGGTAGGCAGCTCACTTTTAACAAAGCCTCATCCAAGGGCGGGATAAAGAGGTTCAGCAGCGTTGCCAGTGTGAGTAGTGAGAAGTTTAGGAGATAGTTTGCTGCTGGTTGCTTATTCGAATTTGATAGCTTTATCTCTGTTCTGAGCTCCAATCTGAGCATTTTTAGGCTTCATTTTGGGACTCATTTGTGTCTCCAAGGCCTTCGGAGGATTTTAACCATGTGGACCTTTCCAGGCACCAGCCTCCCCTCACACTGGTAATGGGGATTGTGGTCTTCCATGGAGGCACCTCCTCTGAGGAGGAAGAGAAGGGCAGAAGGATGAGGAGGCCTCATGTCCCAACACAGTTTCCAGGGGATCGACCTGTGAGAGGAGAGGTACAGACACAAGGGGCGCAGGGCCAGCAGGAAGTCCAAGGCGGAAGGGGCTATCCTGCTGCCAAGGTTTACAGGCGGCGATGCAGCTACAACATGTCTGAGGTGCAATGCCAAAGGAGACTACACCTCTCCAGGGTGACTGTTACCTCCATTTGCCAGATGATTGGGCCTGAGATCAACTCCGACTGTGTGGGTGGACACCGCATGCCAGTGGCTCTGAAGTTCCCTCTGGCCCTCAACTTCTATGCATCCGGCTCTTTCCAGGGGATCTGTGTGGAGTATCCCAATCAGCTGCCCACAGTTGCGTCATTTCTGTATGGATGAGGCCAGCCAGGCTGAGTGGGCCAGAGATTTTGCAGTGATTGCTGGGTTCCCCTGCATCCAGGGTACCATCGATTGCACACATGTAGTCATCAAAGTGCCAATGGGTCAGCAGGGTGCCTTTGTCACCAGGAAGGGCTTCCACTTGATGAACATCCAGATAGATTTGTGACCACAGATGCAGATTCCGTAAGTGTGTGCAAGTACCCTGGCAGCTCCCATGATGCTTACATCCTGAGACACTCACAGGTGCCAAGGCTCTTCGGGGCTCCAGCCCAACTGGATGGATGGCTGCTGAGTGACAAAGGCTATCCATTGAAAAGGCAGCTTATGATACATCCCTGCCACCGAAGAACAGAGGCACAACATCATTATAATAGGAGTCATGCCTCCACAAGGGCAGTGATAGAGAGGACCATAGGTCTTCTGAAGTTGCGCTTCTGGTGCCTGGATCAACACAGTGCTCATGCTCCGCATGGAGTCCTCCACAGTAGAGACCATGGCATGCATAGCCTCACAGATCTCTGACAGATCCTCCCGCACATCCTGCTGGACATCTAGCATCTGCCACCTAATGGATAACTTCAGAGGTTCATCATCTGCCTTCGGCTCAACATTGTCCTGGTCTCCAGCAGTCCTCCGACTGCTGGTGCCCTGGGCATTTTCTGCCTCAGCCTGCCCCTGAAGCAAGCAAAAAGTGCCCTCACCGCTATCCACCAACATTCTAGCTAAAAATCTAATGCCCAGCAAGGTGCTGGTATCTGCGCTGGTGCTTGGTGCAGAGAGGGGGTGTGACGCAGGAGCTCTAAAGCCCAGTGTTCCTCTGGCCTCAAGTTTGACTCTTCCGGGTCCTGTGTTTATGGGCGAGCTGGTGATTCTAGGGGAGAACTATGACATGTCATTAGTTTCAATCATCACACTGTTACCGTGCATGCCAAGCAACCTGGTGAGACAATGGAGATCTGCATCATGGTGCCATCATCTTTCAATGATCAATGGGTACTCTAGGTTTGAGGTTCCCATTAATGATGAGACTACACAAAAATGTTTGCACAATCCGACACTCTCACCTCTGTGCACTGCACTCTCAACTTTGTCAGAGACCCCTGCCTCTCCACAACCAGCTGACTGAGGTGGGTGGTGGCTCTATAGCTCCAAGGCATCCATCTTATACCTCATCAGAATGAAGAGGTTTGGACAGCCTCTATCTGCCTTAGTTCCTTCATTGGTTTTATGGCTTCTCTTCTCCTGAAGTGACAGAGGAGCATTGATTTGTCCACTCTCTACCTGAAGCGCCACTGCCACCAGCAACCCCCCCGACCCCGGACATCTTCTTGCAGGGAATATCTGAGTTGTGGCCCTCGACCCGCAAAGCACTCAGTCCAAGCAGCCAGGACTCACCCCCTTGGCCAGCTCCGGCGTCATTGACAGTTGACTCTCAAACTCTAACACCCCTGAGCTCCAAAGGTGGACTGACAGTCCTTAACACTTCTCCAAACTGATCTGTGCCAACTTGGTACTCACCCTTGCCAAGCACATCAGATCATTGAACCTTTTGCGGCATTGCACCCATATGCACCATCCAATGTCATGGCCGCTGACCTCGGCTGCCACCTCCTCCCAGGCTTTTTTGTCCAGGTGCGGTTGCCTCCTCCTGCCATCCCTTGCTACTAGAATGTCCCGCATGATACCAACCTCCTCCATAAGGTCCTTATGGTGAAGCAATCATGCGAGAAATGGGGGGCCGAGTGCCTACCTGACTTGCCATCCTGCCTGATGTCTCCCGCTGCAGGTGAGACCATTGTTTGAATAAAATGGTTTCCTGGACAGACTCCTGACAGCCTTCAGGGAGCTGCCTCTGCCAGTTTTATTGCACCTGCCATAGGTTGCCATTGGACCCAGCGCCCGACAGGCTCCCACTACCGCCTGGCCCTTCCCAACCATTGAGAAGATGCTTTTCACACTGGGTAGACCTTAATTGGTCATCCAGTGTGAACTTGCATTTGCAATGTGGCCGTAGCCAGGAGGGGACTCCACATCAGCTTCTGCTCTCGCCAACTTGGCATGCACACCAAGCATGAAATTCAGGCCATAGTGTGCATGCACTATTAAAGCCTCTTGTAACCAATTAATCTCTAGCCAATGAAAACTTAACAATTGATGCTTGGTGGTTGGAAGATTCTGCCAATGTTGAACAGTGTGGAGTGAATATGAACAAGTAAACCAAACATGGTCTGATTTGCCCTGGGCCAGATTACCTTTACATTTCAATGTGTGCTGAACTTGCTGCAGTCAACATGTGCCTGCGGTTAATGCATTTTTGTCCCAGGATCAGAATTAATCACTTAGCCTGTCTGGAGTCAAATAATCCCAAGTCTTGCTTGGCTCTGAGGTGCATTCCTGTCAGCAGCTTTCCCTAGCTTTGCAGATAATGGAAAGGAAAATTTGGTGTCGTTAGTTGGGCTTTTTAAATTTCAACACTCTTTTCACTGTCTGTCAGATTGATAAAATAGAAATCAGGAAGGCATGCATTTATATGGAATCTTTCATGACCTCAGGGTGTTCCAAAGTGCTTTAGAATCAAAGAAGTACATTTGGAGTGTAGTCAACATTGTAATACAGAAAACACAGCAGCCAATTTGTGTACAATAAGGTCCCACAACAACAATGAAATAATGACCAGATAATCTCTTTTAGTAGTGTTGACTGAAGGATAAGTATTGGTCAGTACACTCCCCTGCTCTTCTTCAAAACACTATGCTGGCTGTGCAGGTTTTGTGTTCAAGCTTTTGGTGTGGAATTCGATCCTATAACTTTCTAACTCAGAGGTGAGAAGGCCACCCACTGAGCTAGGGCTGACACTCAGTATTGTCTTAAACATTCCAGGACTGCATTGCTCTGCCAGAAAGAAGGACATTAAGGGTGTAAGTAAGACTCAAGTCAGTGCGTCAGGCCTTTCACTGGTTGGTTGGAGAGCAACAAGGAAAATAAGGCCTTTAAACTCTTTCAGCCAGGAGACAGTACAAGGTGAGGAGGAATTAAATTGGTGAAGAAAAGACAGAGGCAAGGGAAACAGCTTGAATTGTTTTTTTTCTGGGAGGAATAGTATACGTCCTTGGAGACTCCTGAGCGATGGATTATTTGGAAAGGGAGAAAAAACAGTTTAGGAACGAGAGTTGCAGATGTAAGAAAGCAGCCCCAAGTGGTAGCCTCAGATCTAGCTATCCAGACTGTAACTTGTTTCCCCTTGATTGACCCAATGTGAGATTAAGTCTGGCACTAATACTTCAAGGCTGAACAACTTTGGTCAGTTGCGTGCCCAGCTGCAAAGTCAGCTTGCTTTGTTTATTCAATGGGGAGGGGAGGGGAGGGGAGGGGAGGGGGGCTGGGGGGAACAGAGGGGAGGGAGGCAGAGAGAGAAACAGAGTTAATGTTTTGAGTTATGGGGAGATGGTGGTGTAGTGGTAATGTCACTGGGCTAATCCAGAGGCCCAGGCCAATGCTCTGGGGACACAGGTTCAAAGCCCACCATGGTAGCTGGTGGAATTTGAATTCCATTAATAAATCTGGAACATAAAGCTAGTCTCAGTAATGGTGGCCTTGGAGCTATCAACAATTGTCATAAAAACCCATCTGGTTCACCAATGTCCTGTAGGGAAGGAAATCTGTCATCCTTACCTGGTCTGGCCCACATGCGACTCGAGACCCACAGCAATGTGGTTGACTCTTAACTGCCTTCTGAAATGGCCTAGCAAGCATTCAGTTCAAGGGCAATTAGGGATTGGCAACAAATGCTGGCCTTGTCAGCAACACACACATCCCATCAAAAAATAAAGGAAATAAAGTTGAATATGACTTCTTCAGAACTGAAAGAGGGCTCATCTCTACCCTTCTTCAATTCTGAAGAAGAGTCATATTTGACTCAGAATGTTCAATCTGTTTTCCCTCTCCACAGATGCTGCCAGTCCTCCTGAGTATTTCTAGCACTTTCTGTTTTTATTTCAGATTTCCAGCATCTGCAGTATTTTATTTTTATGGAACTGAGCTGTGATGCCTACATGGGAGAATATACTAATGGCACTCAACATCTAAGCACACACACAAATCGTCTGGGTGAGGAGCAAAGGGACCCATAACCCAGCAAAGATTAGTACCTTCAGAAAGGAAAGGAATATTGGAAGGGGAAAAGAAAGTTAACAAATAGTCAGCATTGGATTGGTGATTAGCTCAATGAATGGACTGAGATCCAGGCACCCCTCCCCCACTAGTATCCCTTCTGCTATCTGTCACAAACATAACTTCCCATCCTCAGCTAATAATTGGGTGTGCTGCACCCTCCCTCAAAGATATAGCTGACCTGATAATGCCTCCACTGTAGCCATCAGAAACTTGACGATATCTTCCTCAGCCACAGGCTTCAGGTTCAATTATTTTATTTAAACTATGTCAAGCTAGAATTTCTTAAAGCAAAAGCTTCCTCAACCATTGAGATTCTGACAACAGTTATTGGATTTCATGGTGATGATTAATTTGTTGAGGAGATGCAAAGTCATGAGAATGCTTGGAATGAGAAAAAGCCATTTGACCACTGAGCCTGCTCCTTGAACAGTTTCAGAGACTGGACACAGTTCTTAAATTATAGGCTCCTCCCCCAACCGAGATCTACACTGTTCCAGACACTGTGAATCAAATAAATCAATTAGTCTCTCCACAGCCCTCAATCCTCTTTCTCAACTCATATTGATCATATTGATCTTATTCCTCTACAAAGGTGTCAATAGATCTAGAATTAATTACTTTTCTAGTAGTTTGCTCTATATGTTAGGCTTGTGAACTTAATAATTATGTTCACATCCAATATAAATAGAATGGTTATCTCAACTTTATCAATGCTTTTAATTAGCCTAAATATCTGTCATCTCTCAGTCCAATTTTTTCTGCTGAAATAAGTTTGATTGCCTGAGTCTCTCTTCAAAACATTTGTGGGTCTGGAGATAACCCTGTTGCCCATTTGTCATGAATTGAGACAACGAAAACTGCACGTCACAGTCACGTTCTTTCACTGCCTGCACACCACACACACACACACACACACACACACACCGCACACACACACATAAATGGTGATGCTGAAACTGGTGAAGGGGAAGATATTTTCTCGTTGCATGCAAGCAGTAAGATTTATTTAAAGGGGCTTGCACAAGGCTGGTGGATGTCAATGGAAATAAAATTCAAACCAGATGTAAAACGGGAAACCAATTCACTTGCACTCATTTTACACTATCAGACAAGGCCAAGATCTACCCCATGGTGTGCACTTCATACAGACATTACCCATTCAGGTGCTTGTTAGTCCACTAACACGAGGTCATCTAAAACTCTGTTGCCCATGTTTTAACCCACACAAAATCCCATTCACCTATTGCCCCTTTGCTCACTGATCCACATTGGCTCCTGGTGAAGCAATGCCTTGATTTTAAAATTCTCCTGCTTATTTTCAAATCCCTCCATGGCCTTGCCCCTCACAATCTTTACAACCTCTTGCAGCCCTACAATCCTCCCAGGTATCTGTGGTCCCCTAATTCTGGACGCTTGAGCATCCCCAATTTGAACCACACACCATGGCAACCGTGCCTTCAGCTGCCAAGCTGCTAAAGCCGTAAGTTCTGGAAATCACTGTCTAAGTCTTTCCATCATTCTGCCCTCCTTTAAGACACTCATTAAAACCTAACCCATTGACTAAGTTTGATAATGCACCAGTGAAGTACTTTGGGACATTTTACAGTGTTAAAGGTGCTACATAAATCCAAATTGTTGTTGTTGCTGTTGATCCGCATGCAAGATGGAAAGGACACAGATGAATGCTATTTTTACTTACATATCTAGTTGGCCTGTCAACAATACTCCCTATACACATTGACCCAAGTATTCTTCTGGGAAGGTGAAAACAACAGATAAAAATCCAGCCTAATTAGAAAGAAAAATCTGGAAACTTCCCCTGACTACTTTAGGTGATCAAAATTACTAGGCAATAACTCTGTCTGTCTCTCCCACTCCATGTGGTTCAGTTTGCACTGGTTAATTACTCGACCTAATAGGTTCTTTGCCCTTTCAATCAATGCCATTTCATAAGATCAAAAGAACATAAGAAATAGGAGCAGGAGTAGGCCATTCAGCCCCTTGAGCCTACTCCGCCATTCAATAGATCATGGCTAATCTGATTGTGGCCTTACCTCCACTTTCCCGCCTACCCCCCATAACCCTTGACTCCCTGTAGATCAAAAATCTGTCTAACTTGGTTTTGAATATGTTCAATGACCCAGCCTCAATGGCTCTCTGAGAAAGAGGATTCTAGAGTTTAAAGACCCCCTGAGAGAAGTTCCTCCTCATCTCAATCTTAAATGGGGGACCCCTTATTTTTAAACTGTGTCCCCTGGTTATAGGAGTAATGCTCTTCTTTTCTTCGACATAAATATTTCAATCATACGCAAAGATTGGTGAAACAATAATGTAGGTTCTTTATGTGAAGCTAAGACTATATGTATGTATAGATTTACTATAGGCTAAGTATATCTGACCACTACCTTGTTGTTTTGCAGACTGCCTGCAAGTCATGGGACTAAAACATCACATCGTGTTGATGTGGTATTGATTGACAGTAGTTTAACATACATTCCCTTAAAGGTATATGCACATCATATTACAATATCACCTTTTATTTTTAACTATAGGTTTACCCTTAAAAAATCAAACTCTTTACATGACAGCACAACAAAATAACATTGCATCTGGATGAATTTTAAGACAGAGCAATAAATTTACAAGCCTCTGAAGAGTATTTTCGGTTTGCTTACCATCCAGCTTTAGCTATGGTGATCTTTTCTGGAGGCTGCTGTACATTTTTGGAATTCTGGTTACAGGTGTTTTGTTTGTATGGCATCTTAGACCATATTCTACTCACAATAGGATTATTCAGTATTTCTGGTTGAGGTATTGTTCTGATTTGGCATCTGTTTCATTGTACTGTCATGCCATTTGGTGTTCATACTTGATACAATCTTGGTTCTAGGCATAGGCTGACGATTTTTGCTGGACTCCATGTGCCATCAGTTGGGTGTTGTACTTGAGCTTTCTGTCTGATTTTCAGGTTGTGTAATTCATTAACCGCATGCTGGTCTTGGGCATCTTTCGTCTTTCCCCTGTTTTTCAAGTCATACATCATACATTCCTCGGAGTATCGATGAGTGATGACTTGGCGGGGTTGTCTGCACTTGTCTGCTGAATATCAATTCTGCGTTCTTTCAGCAGTGGATTAGAGTTTGCAAGTTTGGAATGGGAATATACATTCAGTTCAAAGACTGTTGTGTAACCTGTAGGCTGATGATCTGTGTTGCAGAGTGAGGTGATCTCTTAGTAAAGTACAGGATTTTCAATGACATTCCTTGTCATCTCTGGTCCTTGTCATGGTCTTGTCATGGTCATGGATGGTGACAAGGCCAGGTCCTTGTATGCTGGCAGGCCTGTGATCATTGGACACCTGGTGTCCGCAATATAAAATACCTGTGGTGACCAGGGTGAATTTTTGTAGTGACACTTGAGTGTAATGGGTCCCAGGGATGGAATCACCAAGTCATTGTATGAGGTGATTTTGCCGTTGATTGGTCAAATCATCACTTGTCACTTCTATGAGTACATACATTTCAGTTTATAAAGCAGATGCATGTTTGCACCTACACTGGTATCAGGTTTTGTTGCTTACAGTCTGGACAGTGGCAAAGGCTTCTGTTGATACCACTGTGCCAAGACATTCTTTGACGTTCACCATGCTGAATGTCGGCTCCATTTGTGTGTCGATGGTCTGGTCATCCTTATCGTCTCATCCTATAGCTTGGCCATTTTGTGGATCTTGTCTTTACACTGTTTGGTACATGGTATTGGTTGGTTAGAGTGCTGTATC
Source organism: Carcharodon carcharias (assembly GCF_017639515.1). Taxonomy (NCBI): domain Eukaryota; kingdom Metazoa; phylum Chordata; class Chondrichthyes; order Lamniformes; family Lamnidae; genus Carcharodon; species Carcharodon carcharias. The sequence continues at coordinate 83,806,460 of NC_054474.1, read as the reverse complement.
TATCTGACTTCTGAGGCTTCTCATGATGTTGAGCAACTTGATTTAGTCTTTGCTTTCTGCACTGGCATTTTCAGTGTCCTCTGGTGCCACAAGCCTTGCAATCAGCATTAAAAGCTAGGTATTTTCTGGGTGTATGTATGAGGTCACGCCTTCTGTATGGCTTATTGGCTTGCCTGCATTGTCTATTGTGGACATAATATGCATAGCCTTTAGACTCCATCTACCCATTAGCATGGCTTCGAACTTGTGTCCACTTAATAGTAGTGCTTCCACAATGTAACCAAAGGCTGTAACCTTTGTATTGGTCCAAGAGGTCTTTTTGGAAGGCTTCTATTGTGTAGAAACTATCATGAGTGCTATCATTCTGTTGGCAAGCTTGGTTGCCGTGAAGTTGCAATCACGCTCCTTGTCTCTGCATCTACTTATGTCTTGGTCAATGGTGTCTGTCAGTTGTTCCTTAAAGGGCATGAATTCTAAGTGGTTTATTTTGAAGTTGAGCTTCACATGTAATTGATCTTCAAGCGATGACTATATTTTTAAAGTTGGTCATTGGACAGACTGAACACAACAGGTCTGTGTGGTAACCTTCATTGCCTATAACAATTTTAATTTTCATGGCTTGTTTATCTGGTTCAGAAATATCAAGGTCCAGAAACCACACCTTGATGTGTTGTCAGAACAATGTCAATTTAGATAGGAGGTCCATTGCATTCCAATTGAGTGTTTAACTTTTTGCAGGATTTTACTGTTATCTGGAGTCATTGACAGCTATGCAAGTTTCTTTCAGCTCTTTTTAGTGGCATCTTCCTTAGCTTGTCATAGGCTACTGCTTTTCTGTAGCGCTCTTTCTGATTTTTCCTGGTTTTAGGTCTAAGCTCCATGCTCAAAGCAGTGATTTTGTCAGGAAAATAGCTGCAGACTTCAAAAATGAAAGCAAACAGTGAAAAAAAAACTTTTTTTAACAAGCTTCCTCTGGTGGTTACTGGATGGATTCTTCTTCCCAGACCAATCTACAGTGTTTAGCTTTAGCAGTAATGAATTCCCCTGTCTGTGAGCTCTGCTTAAAGTGAAGTCTCACTCCAGACTCTGCTACTTAATTTCTGTTCCTGTTTAAACTTTGTAGCAGAAAGACTTTCCTACTTAAGCTCTCACAAATTCGAACAATCTTACCAGGACCCAATGCTTGCTGGCTGCAGCCCAGTGTGATTTCAGAACAAAGATAAAGTGTGTATAATCCCTACAAAGCTGCAGAATCACATAAACATGATGAATTTTGAAAGTTTTGTTTTAACTTTCACACCAACTCTTTTACTGAATGTGAAGGGTTGAGACTTATATTTTGCCATCAAATCTTCAAAAGCTGTGCTGTCGCCCTGTCACTACGTTATGTTCTTCTTTTCTTTGATCTAAACATACCAATCATACACAAAGATTGGTGAAACAATTACGTGTGTTCTTTATTTGAAGATAAGACTATAAAAATATAGATTTACTAGGAGGTGAAGTATAGTGCATCTTACCTCTACCCTGCTGCTTGCAGACTGTGTGTAAGTCCTGGGACTAATACATCACATTCTATCGATGTGGTATTGATTGAGAGCTTAAGATATGCACCCTTAAACGTATATGGACATCATATTACAATACATTTCTCCTTGCGGAAACATCGTCTCAGCATCTACTCTGTCAAGCCCCCTCAGAATCTTTAATGTTTCAATAAGATCATCATTCTTTCATCATCTCTCATTCTTTTGAACTCCAATGAGAATAGGCCCAAACTTTTCTCATAAGAAAACCCTTCATCCCAGTAATCAGCTGAGTGAACTTTTTCTGAATTGCTTCCAATGCAAGTATATCCCTCCTTAAGTAAGGAGACTAAAACTGTACACACTCCAGGTACAGTATCACTAATGCCCTGTACAGCTGTTGCAAGAGTTCCTTACTATCATACTTCATTCTACCTTGCAATAAAAGCCAACATTCTGTTACGGACAGGAGGGACGGCTTAGTTGAACAGCACTAATTTCTCCTCTCACCACCCAGCTGTAAACAGAAAAGTGTTTTGATTTGTTTCCCTCTTGATGAGCAGTGGCATTTCTCCCAAACCTTCGGTTTTGGTGTGATTTAGTTTTCTATTAATAACCCCACAGCAAACTTGAGATAGGATGAACTCAAAGGGTTAGTTTATTTGCACACATCCAAAATGCGAAAGATGGTTCGCAACATTCTCCTCACCTTCAGACAAAGAGGGGGATAGAGAAAAGAAAGATTTACAGTACAGAGACCACAGTGGAAAGAAATATTTTTTCACACGGATTCCAGAGGCCAGAATCAAAGCCCAATGAGGTATTTCTTCATGGAGGTCGGCAGGTTGAAAACTGAAGTTGTAGAATTCACTTTCCAGCGGTGTTGACTTTACATGATGAAATAAGCGTGTATAGATGAATCAGTCTTATAGGTGATGGCACAGAACCTTCAACAGAAGCAGTCTAGATGGGCCAGGTGTTCAACCTGGGCAGAGCTCCTTTTCTGTGAGGCTGCTAGTCAGATGGCAAACAGCAGATTGAGACTATGCAGTTCAGCAAGGCAATATTATTTGTTTGACAAGCCAGAGGTTTGTATCACATGACTCCTACCTCTCCACCATCTTTAATAAAGGATGTGTATCCATCGTCTGGATTCCAACGGCTGGTAAATATCTCAGCCATTAGGAATTGAAAGGAAGGTTGCAGGGCCTTTGTCTTAGCAGACAATCCATCTCCTTCTGGCCAGCCTGGGCTGTTAAATGCAGATGGCCTTTGTATAACTCTCTTTGAAGTTGGGCTGCACATTCCACAGGTGGTTGTTAGTGGCTGCTCAGAAATAACGAGGTGTGAGTTTTTCCTAAAACTGCCAAATGGCTTCCATTCTTCAGGGGTCACAGACAAATACAGTTTCATCCATTTTAAAGGTCTTTGCTCAATTTTTTAAAAATTAGAAATAGCAATGAGTATATCTATATGTACTGTATATAAGTATGCAGTGTAAGGCTTTAGTCCCTCACAATTCAGTTGCCTTCCTAATTGCTGTACTTGCATGCTGACCTTTTGTGATTCTTGTACCAGGACACCCGGATCCCTCTGTATTGTAGATACCTCTACAGTTTCTCTACATTTAAATAATATCCTTTTCTAGTCTTCCAGCCAAGCCAGACAACCTCACATTTTTCCACATTATACTCCATTTGCCAATTTTTTGTCCACTTGCTTAACCTATCTCTATCTCTTTGTAGACTCTTTGCACGCTCCTCACAACTTACTTTCCTACCGATCTTAATATCATCAGCAAATTTGGCTACAATACACTCAATCCCTTTATTCAGTCATTAACACAAGTCATAAATACTTGATGCACCAGCATTGATACCTGCAGCACTCGGCTAGTTATAGTTTGCCATCCCAAGAATGACCAATTTAGCCCAACTCTCAGGCCAAGATTTTCAATGTCTGCTGGCATCAGGCGATTGGTGGTGTGAGTGGACAATATGGTGAGAAGGCCAAAAATCGGTTTCATGATATCGTGAAACCAGTTTGCGATCATCTGGTCTGCCCGTCAATGATTGGCCACATTCCCTGCCATCGGACATTGGGAACCTCATTGTAATAGATCTGCATATCATTATAGGGCCAGCCCGCTGGACTCATCCCCCCACCCCCTCCGCTGGATCGTCCGCCCCATGTTTTCCCACCAATGTGTTTCACAACAGCATATATAAGGCATGCGCCTGGCGATCTGCGCTTCACTCAAGGCATCAATGTTTGTTTGCCTAACTTGCTTCGGTCAGCACTCGCTGTCATCAGCGCCAGGCTTCACAAACGGCACCACATCACTTTTAGCGGGGGCTCATGGGCAGGTCTCTACCTACCAGATCAGTCATGTGTGGATGGTTTTCAATGGCTTCAGGACTAGGGCATGCTTGGGGAAAGGGGATAAGTGGCCGCAGGCAAGGGAAGAGGCTGCAGGGCAAGGGCTGTGCTGGGGAAAGAGGGTATCCCAGGGTGTGTGTGGGGGCACAAGTTGATTTGTGCAAGTGGCCTCAAGGCGGTGAGGGCTGAGGCGGCAGTCTCCAGAGGAGGTGAGGCCAGATGGACATGTGAGGGTATGTGTGTGAGAATGGGTGGTCTCTTGAACTGACAGTGAGTGAGATGCCAGTGAATGTGTGATGGGCTTGAGTGTGTGAGTTTAGAGTGATGATATGGTTACAATACCCTGGCTGCATGGGTGAGATCATTCATCCTCTATCTGCATTGGATGGCCAACCTCTTCTGTGCAGCATTGGCACTGATCACCACTGCCATCACCTACCAAACCGGAGTGCTAATGTAGCTGCCCACCTGTGGCCAGAGTGGGGGTAGAGGACATCACAGCGGGGTGTCCAAATGTCGCTCGAGGGCTGCAGTCTTCTTGCCATTAAGGACCATGTTTTCTTTTCTGCAGTCTTGGGCTGGAAGCACTGAGCATGGCTGTACTTTAAATGTGGTTCCTGGTGTGATGAAGTGGTAAGATGACAGCGTGGCAGGCAAATCGGAGCACGCCCACCATGGGAACCAAATGTATCCCAGGAATACATAATTAATGTGGTGGTTTTGGGATGATACGGTGTTAGAAGCCGCCATTGCAGCTGGCGAGTAAAACAATGTTGTTCCCGCCCGATATTGCACTTAGTGCAGATCTGGGGCAATTCCGTCCTCAGTTTCAGCTATTCACTGAGAGGCTGTAACTGAAGTCAGCTATGTGGCTGTTGATGAGGGATATAAACTGGTGGCCATTAAAGGGGACACATTCAACCACACATTGCTCCTGTTGTATGATTGTAAAGGTGGAAATATTCCCCCAAACTCTGCTTTTTTCCTTTCACTGTGAAGTTAAACATTTCTATGGTTCACATTGAAACTCCTACTATCGCTACATCTGGCTTCATTGCCCCTTCCAACAGAGAAAATATTTTATGAACAGTCTGACCTCAATGGAAGGCCATTATGCATAGCAACAACTTGTATTTATATAGCATCTTTAATGTATAATGCTTCATGGAAAGCAAAAAGCAAAATTTGACATTGGGCCACAATTAGGTCAGTTTTTTTTATTCTTTCGTGGGATCTGGGTTTCACTTACAAGGCCAGCATTTGTTGCCTACCCCTAATTGCCCTCAAAGTGAGTGCCTTACTACACCATTTCAGAGGTCAGTTAAGAGTCAACCACATTGCCCTGGGCCTGGAGTCACATGTAGGCCAGACCAGGTAAGGATGGCAGATTTCCTTCCCTAAAGTATATTAGTGAATCAGATAGGTTTTACAACAATCATGGTCACCATTACTAAATCTAGCTTTTGAATTCCAGATTTTAACTGAATTCAAATTCCACCAACTGCCATGGTGGGATTTGAACCCATGTACCCAGGGCATTAGCTTAGACCTCTGGATTACTTGTCCAGTGATGACTGAAAGATTAGTCAAAGAGGTAGGTTTTTAAAGAATGCCTTAAAGGAGGAGAACGAGGTATGGAGACAGAGAGGCATAGAGGGCAAATTTCACAACCGAAGGCATAGGTATCTGATAGCCTGGATGCCAATACTGGAGCAACTAAAATGTGGTTGCTGAAGAGACAAAAATTTGTCAACTTCCTGAATGGGACCACAATTTTGTTATGCTCCTGGGTGATGGTGAATGAGGCTCCCCTTCTTTATTCAAACCCCTCAGTTGGTTGCAACAAGGTTAATTTAAAAGGGATCCCTTCATATATTTAAAAGATATCCCTGGATTCCTTTTCCTAGTGTAAATATTTTTTGTTTAGAAGGAGCCAAACTAATCAGGCTTTCTTGAGTTAAAGAGAGAGTAAGTTTATTTGTTACTAAATACCCAAGAAAAATAAAACCTCAACACACATACACACAGATCAGAACTAAGAAGTTAAGAGTCCAAATGAAAGTTAAAAAAGATATACAAATCTCTTTGGCTCATCCAAGAGGTGTAGATGGAGAAATGTTGTGGTCGTTAAGTTGGGTGATTCCGGTAGAGCTGACTTTGGCAGTTTCACAATGGGCATTGTAGACACTTGGTTCTGCAGGATAGCTGAAGAAGCTGTCCTATTTCCTTTTCGATTGTGATTTCCGTTGAGCCTTGCCTCCAGCAACAGAGAGAGAGAGAGAGAGCAACTGCAGGGGTGGCTAGTTGGACTTCTTTTCGCTGTCACACACACTAGCACACTAGATAAAAACAAAAAAACTGTGGATGCTGGAAATCCAAAACAAAAACAGAATTACCTGGAAAAACTCAGCAGGTCTGGCAGCATCGGCGGAGAAGAAAAGAGTTGACGTTTCGAGTCCTCATGACCCTTCGACAGAACTGTCGAAGGGTCATGAGGACTCGAAACGTCAACTCTTTTCTTCTCCGCCGATGCTGCCAGACCTGCTGAGTTTTTCCAGGTAATTCTGTTTTTGTTTTGCACTAGCACACTAGCACTGTTCTGCAACTAGCTTTTTAACTCATTTTTCCCTGTGTAGTCATATAAGGGGGAAAAAAAATCTCTTGCACCCAGAGCCTGTTTTGTTTGAGCTCTGACCATTTTACACCTTCTGAGAGCTGAATCAACAGGAGATGGATTTTAAATGACTGCTGAGTGGTCATCAGTCTTTTGTCTTTACAACCACAGGAGATTAAAGTTCAGTCTTTTGCATCTTTCTTATCTCCCTTACAAGTGTCTCTGCTTGAAGAAGGCCATGACATCTTTTCAGGAGTGACATTCCATGCTCTCTCAGGACGGATCTGTCAGTATAATCCACATAGGAATTCTCCCAAAAAGTGGTCACTTTACATCATCAGCCACGTTTTGCTCATTGTCCTTGCTTGTATTTCTTTAAAAACACATAAGTTTTCCTTAAAAAGTTCAATATGCCCATAAGTAATTTGTGGCTATAATTGGCTTTTCATGATAATTAGATGAGCACAGGTATCTCTGAGAGCTATGTGACAGGAGGAGATTACAGAGGTAAGGTTCAAAGGCCAAGGTCACCAAGGGACTTGAAAGCAAAGCTTAGAATTTTAAAAATTGAAGCGGCGCTTGACTGGGAGCTAATGTAGGTCAGTGAGCAGAGTTGATAGGGGGTATATCAAACTGTACCTGGTCAGCCAAAATATTCCATCTCCTACATATATTGAAGGACAGACTCTGGAAAATGTTGAGCACTTCCCACACCTTGGCAGCCTCCTGTTTTAAAAGGCCACCATTGACAAGGAGACCCAACACTGGATCTGTTGCATCAGCTTGGCCTTCTACAAATTACGACAGCATGTGGTTGACAACAAAAACCACCGCAGGTCAACAAAAGTCCTAGTGTAAAGAGCATTTATCGTCACCACACTCCTGAACTGCAATGAAACCTGGACTGTGTATCAGTGGCACATAAGAACACTTGAGAAATTCCATTAGCAATACCTCTACTGCATCCTCCAAATTCAATGGGACCAAACACTGCTGTCTTTCTTGAAGCTGGCTCCACAAGCTTTCAGGCAAAACTCCCACAAGATCAACTTCGATGGACTGGACGGTGTGTCCAGATGGCCGTAAACTATCTCTTTTGCCAGATCTTGTTTCCTCAACTCTCAAATGGCCAGCGTTCCAGTGGAACAAAGAAATGGCTTCAAAGACACTCTGAAGCTCCACTTGAAGCACAGTAGCATTGACGTTAATGAATGGGAGGAGCTTGCTGCCAATCTTTCAGAATGGCGACAACTTGTCCATCATACTTTGAGTCCCAATGGCTTAATGATGAGGCAGAGCGATGGCAGAGAAAGAAGGAAAAGGAAGCAAATCCTGCATTCCGGATCACAGTACTTCCTAGGATGTCCCGCCCCTTGTGCTCAAAGATTTGTTAGTTGAGAATCGGCCTGTTCAGATGCATGAAGACCCATGTGAGAAGCTCAGGATCCTAAGTGGACGTCATCTTTCAATCGAGGAATAGTGATTAAAAACAGTGCAAGTAAGGACACTGACAGCAGATGTGTGGATGACTTCCAGGTTATGGAAGGTAAAATGTGGGAAGATAGCCAGGAGTGGGTTAGAATAAAAACAAAAAACTGCGGATGCTGGAAATCCAAAACAAAAACAGAATTACCTGGAAAAACTCAGCAGCTCTGGCAGCATCGGCGGAGAAGAAAAGAGTTGATGTTTCCAGTCCTCATGACCCTTCAACAGAACTGATTGAATATTAGGAAAGGGGTGAAATATAAGCTGGTTTAAGGTTGGGGGGGGGGGTGGTGGGGAGAGAAGTTGGGGGGAGGGGTGTGGTTGTAGGGACAAGCAAGCAGTGATAGGAGCAGATAACAAGGCAAAAGAGAGATACGGCGCAGAGAGGAACAAAACTTCTTCAAGGTAGGCTTTTCTTGAAGAGGAGTGTCAGTCAATTAAACACAGAGATAAAAACAAAAAACTGCGGTTGCTGGAAATCCAAGACAAAAACAGAATTACCTGGAAAAACTCAACAGGTCTGGCAGCATCGGCGGAGAAGAAAAGAGTTGACGTTTCGAATCCTCATGACCCTTCTACAGAACTGATTGAATAGCATCCGCAGTTTTTTGTTTTTATCTCTGTGTTTAATTGACTGCCACTCATCTTCAAGAAATGCCTACCTTGAAGAAGTTTTGTTCCTCTCTGCACTGTATCTCTTTTTTGCCTTGTTATCTGCCCCATCACTGCTTGCTTCTCCCTACAACCACACCAAGCCCCTCTACTTCTTTCCCCCAACCGCACCGCACCACCCCCAACCCCCCGCCCCCACCCCCTACCTTAAACCAGCTTATATTTCACCCCTTTCCTAATATTCAATCAGTTCTGTTGGAGGGTCATGAGGACTCGAAACGTCAACTCTTTTCTTCTCTGCTGATGCTGCCAGACCTGCTGTGTGTTAGAATAGTCAAGTCTAGAGATAACAAAGGCATGAATAAGGATTTCAGTAACAGTTGAGCTAAGGTAGGGATGGAATGCTAAAATACATACAATGTTACATTCAAGAAAAACAACTATAAAATAACAGACCCAAACTGGAGCAGACTGTGATATCTGCCCTATTTAATAATTAACACCCGTGCTGTACTCGACTTCCTATGTGATAAGTTGTGTAACTTTGAATGCTGGATGTCACTAATTGTCACTTTATTTGTGACCTCCACAGCTACTCCCTCCTAAAACAGATCATTTGTCATTTAATAGCAACAAATTGCGGTAATAAAGCTTCTTTTACAATGTAACATATCCCAAGACACCTCATGGGAATGGGACAACATTGACACTGAAACTCTAAAGGAGATTTTAAGTCAAGGTGACTGAAAGCTTTGTGAAAAGTTAGGTTTTAAGCAGCATTTTAAAGGGGGGTGGGGGTGGTGGGGGGGGGGGGGGGAGGTGACAAGGTTTACGGAGGGAATTCCATAGTTTAGCACCCAGGCAGCTGAAGGCACATTTGCTGATAATGGAGTGATTAAAATCAGGAACGTGCATGAAGCCAGAATTGGAGGAGTGATGAGATCTTGGAATATCGGAAGGCTGAATGAGGTTATAGAGATAGGGACGGGTGATGTCATGGAGAGAGTTGAAAAGAAGGATGAGAACTTTAAAATCGACCTATTGCCTGACTGGGAATCAATGCAGGTAAGTGCGCACAAGGGTGATGGGAGGACAGGACTTGAGCTAGAAGACCGGCAGTAAAGGTTCCCTTCGGTTCAAATTTATTTAGTGTGAAGGATGGCAGGCCAGTTGGGAGTGTATGAAAATAGTTAAGTCTATAGGTAACAAAAGCATGAATGAGAATTTCAGCAGCAGATGAGCTGAGCCAGGAGGGGAAGCAGGCATTCTTGATGATGGAATGGATACGCGCTCAGGAGCTCGAATCATGAGTCAAATAGAACCTTAAGGTTGTGAACGGCCTGGTGCAGGCTTAAACAGTGACCAGGGAGAAGGATGGAGTCAGTTGCTAGAAACAAAATTTGTGGCTATGGGTCAGTGAACCAGCATCACTATTTTATACGCTAGCCAATATTTTAATGCTGAATCTTTTCATAAGCACTTGGAGGTTCTGGTTTCACTTCTTCAGAATTTTAATCTTGCCTACTACCCAAATCAGAATACAGCACTGATCATGCCCTGGTGAGATTCCAATTGTATCAGTTGTAGCCCTAATGCGATGCATTAAACTACAACACTCTGTATGATCAATAAACGTTAAACTAATTGAGCAGTAAGATGCTAAAATTACAACATTTACATTTAGAGGAAGAGAATGGAGCAGTACATGGTGTCAAAGGGATTTCTGAAGCCTGGGAATATGAAGTAGTTAGTACTATGCTGTGTGGTTACTGTAAATGTTTTGGTTTCTTGTGTAATGGTCTTCACCCATTTGGGGTTTCAAATGGTAATTGTGATTGTGTAGGCAGTATGTGGTGCTAGCCAGGGCAGGAGTTTGACATGGTGACACAATGAGGTGCACTGAGCTAGGGAGCCAAAGTCTGTGGTCTTGTGTGATAACTTGTACTGTGGATGCCCAAACTCAGGTATGAGGATGGGCATGGGGAGTAGAGGGAAAGAATTATTTTACATGAGTGGAAATGGAGATGATGAATAGGAAATTGGATAGACACTAGGGAAATAAATCTATTGGGCTATCAGGATAGCTGTTGACCAGAAACTGAACTGGACTAACCATATAAATACTGTGGCTACAAGAGCGGGTCGGAGGCTAAGAATCGTGCGAAGAGTAACCCACCTCCTGACTCCCCAAAGCCTGTCCACCATCTGCAAGGCACATGTCAGGAGTGTGATAGAATACTCCCCACTTGCCTGGATGAGTGCAGCTCCCACAACACTGAAGAAGCTTGATACCGTCCAGGACAAAGCAGCCCACTTGATTGCCACTACAACCACAAACATTCACTTCTTCCACCACCGAGCCATAGAAGCAGCGGTGTGTACCATCTACAAGATGCATTGCAGGAATTCACCAAGGCTCCTGCGACAGCACCTTCCAAACCCATGACCACTACTATCTAGGGGGACAACGGTAGCAGATAGATGGGAACACCATCACCTGCAAGTTCCCCTCCAAGTCACTCACCATCCTAACTTGGAAATATATCGCTGCTTCTTCACTGTTGCTGGGTCAAAATCCTGGAACTCCTTCCCTAACAACACTGTGGATGTCCCTACACCAAATGGACTGCAGCAGTCCAAGAAGGCAGTTCACAACCACCTTCTCAGGGGCAATTAGGGATATGCAATAAATGCCGGCCTAGCCAGCGAAGCCCACATCCCATGAATGAATAAAAAAAAAGTTAAATCCCATCAAGTCCCCTTCACTCGTCACTCCCATATGGTTGCTTACCTGCATTGGCTCCCAGTCCACCAATGCCTCAATTTTAAAATTCTCATCCTCGTGTTCAAATTCCACTGTAGCCTCATTCCACCCTATACCTGCAACTTTCTTCAGCCTTATAACCCTCCTAGAACTATTCATTTTTCCAACTCTGATCTCTTCTATTTCCCTGACCAACATCCATCCTTCCAACGATGTCAGTAAAGTATCTGGCCTGGTCATCATTGTATTGCTGTTTGTGTGATCTTGTTCTCTGCGGGTTGGGTGCTCCATTTCCCTGTATCAGAACAGTGACCATATTTCAAAAGTTCTTCCTCTGTGATGTCTTGAGGTCATGAAAGGTGCTATACAAATGCAAGCTCTTGCTTATTGAGGCTTCCAGCTGTTCAGAGGTATGTTCATGCTCATTGAAGGGTGGTTGGGGTGAATTGGAATACGTGACATGAAGCATTTCAATGATTCCTACAGCCTTTTATGAGGCAGCAGTTACAACCTGCTGATTCTTTGGCTACTTCAATACAACAATTTAAATGATTTAAGATAAAGGCAAAATACCGTGGATGCTGGAAATCTGAAACAAAAACAAAAAATGCTGGAAAAACTCAGCAGGTCGGACAGCATCTATAGAGAGAAGGAAAGAGTTAACATTTTGAGTCTGTATGACTCGTCTTCAGAGCTCTGTTAACTCCGTTAACTCTGTCTTTCTCTCCAATTTAAATGGCTTGTTTTCGTAATAAATTCATTAATAAGATGTTATACCTGTGTGGACTCTGGGCTTCACATGTTATTAAGGTGTTGTTACCTGTTTGCACTCTGGGCTCTTATGAGGTCGGTACTGTGACTTGGTGTCTTGTTTCTCATACACTATGTGCTGCTCAGCTATTCCGTACAGTCCAGGAAGGGAGGCAGTGCTGCAGAGATATCGGATTGTGTAGTTACTTCTCAATGTAAAGACTGCCTTTCCCTTGCCTATTATCTGTGCTATCCTATTAGCTCTAAGCTGATGAATTATTGATGAGTGGGTGAAGGAGTAGCAAAATTAGCTGAGTGCTTGGAGATAATGATACTACTGCCTGTTAATTAAAGAAGTGTACAAGTGTACCTGACATTCAGCTGCTAATGGGCCCGTAATGGAAATGTTAATTATATGCTAATGTTCAGGGCATTCTTGCAGGCTCACAAACACATAAACAGGAATTAGGTTATTCCTGAATCTGGCAGTGCACATTCCACACTGCAAAACCTAAAGCTAACAGCTCCAGAACAAAAAGTGACAGCACAAAAGCAGCTTTGAATACAGAGTTGTGACATGTAAAGTCAAGAAGTTAGACTGAGGGTGCAATGGGATACTGGTTTGTCATATCCTAAATCCTGTTAGACTCTGGGCTGAGCTACTAAGCACACATATATAAACGCAAAATACTGCGGATGCTGGAAATCTGAAACAAAAACAAAAATTGCTGGAAAAACTTAGCAGGTCTGACAGCATCTGTGGAGAGAAGGGCACAGTTAACATCCACAGATGCTGTCAGACCTGCTGAGTTTTTCAGCAATTTTTGTTTTTCTGTCCTATTGTCAAGACAACAAACCCCCAACACCATAACATCGCTCAGCTCTGCCCCACCTCCCATTTACTGCTGAAACCTTCTATCATGCTTTTTTTACTCCAGAATTAACTATTTGAAAGCTCCCTTTGCCAGCCTCTCACTTTGTGTCATCCATGAACATGAGTTCAATATTGTAGTAGGATCATATGCTCATAAGATCATAAGAAATAGGAGCAGGAGTAGGCCATTCAGCCCATTGAGTCTGTTCTGCCATTCGATAAGATCTGATTATGGCCTTAACTCCACTTTCCTGCCTCTCCCCCTTAACCATAAACTCCCTTAACGATCAAAAATCTATCTAGCTCAGCCCTGAATATATTCAATGACCCATGCAGCACCACTGCTCTCTGCAGAAGAGAATTCCAAAGATTAATGACCCTCTGAGAAAAAAAATCCCCCTCATCTCCATCTTAGCCTTATTTTTAAACTATCTCCCCTAGTTCTAGATTCCCCCAGGAGAGGGAATGTCCTCCCAGCATCCATCTTGTGAAGCCCCCTTAGAATCTCATATGCTTCTATAAGATCACCTATTATTCTTCTAAATTCCAAGGAGTAACAGGCCCAATCTGATCAACCTTTCCTCATCCCAGGAATCAGCCTTGTGAACCACTGAACTGCTTCCAAAGTAAGTATATCCTTCCTTAATTAAGGAGACCAAAACTGCACACAGTACTCCAGGTGTGGTCTCACTAAGTGCCCTGTACAGCTGTAGCAAGACTTCTCTACTTAAAAGGAGAACATTCTATTGGCCTTCCTAATTACCTGTTGTACCTGCATACTAAGATTTTGTGATTCATGTACAAGGACACCCAGATGCCTCTGCACCGCAGCATTCTGCAGTCTCTCACCATTTAAATAATATTCTGTTTTTCTATTCTTCCTGCTAAAGTGGACAACCTCACATTTCCCCACATTATACTCCATCGGCCAAATTTTTGCCCACTCACTTAACCTATCTATATCCCTTTTCAGATTCTTTATACCCTCCTCATAACTTACTTTCCTACCTATCTTTGTATCATCAGCAATTTGAACTCGGTCACATTCAACCATCATTCCTGTACTCAATGACCTACGTTGGCTCCAAGTCCTGCAGCACCTGAACTTTTCAATTCTCATCCTTATTTTCAAATTCCTTCACCCCTCCCTATAACTGTAACATCCTACCACCCTCCAAAACCTCTGTCCTGCATTAATTCCAGCCTCGTGTGCTACCCTGGTTTTCATTGCTACATCATTGGCGGCCCTAAGCTCTGGAATTCCCTTCCTAAACCTCTCCAGCTCTTTACCTCTTTCTCTCTCTTCCTTTAAGACACTCCTTAAAACCTACCTCTTTGACTAAGCTTTTAGTTATCTAACCTAAAGTTACCTCAAGTGGCTTAGTATCAAATTTGGTTTGATAACTCTCCATTGATGCAATTTGGGATGTTTTAATATGTTAAAGGCTCTATATAAATGCAAGTTTCTGTAGGAGTACCCAATGTAACAACATGAAGAAATGTGGTACCATATAAACTTATCCTAATTTGCTTCTCAGAAGCATAACCAAAAATTGAGTGCCGAGCCAAAGAGAGACATATTGGGAGGGGGTGACAAAAAGCTTACTTTATTATAATATTTTTTACTTTTCCAAAATCCTGGAACTCCCTCCCTAACAGCACTGTGGGTGTACCTACACCACATGGATTGCAGCGGTTCAAGAAGGCGACTCACAACCACCTTCTCGAGGACAATTAGGAATGGGCAATAAAAATGCTGGCCTAGCCAGTGATGCCCATGTCCCATGTAAGGATAAATTAAAAAAGCATCATCTCCTCTGAGTGCACATGGATGCTAATCACACATAGCCCCAGGGAGCTGAGAGCTACATTGAGATTTTTAGCGCTCTCTTAACTGTCTACTTATTAAAGGAGGTGCTGGATTTAGACAGATCCAGGGAGAGTTATGGAATCTACTGGCATCAGATGGACCTACGAAAATTATGTATCTGACCTCTGGATCTGAACTTTTATACATTTGCCATATTATTGTTCATTTTAGATTCGGACCATCAAACAGATATTGATGCATTGAGATGACATTAGGCATGGTATATTTACATTCCAAAGGGAGGTTTGTGGACTTGAACTTGGAGGAGAGAAGGTCATGGAGTTAAGATTCAGATTGTCAAAATGTCTGGGACACTTAAATGGCTTAAGCAGCTATTTGGATTACATTTTGATTGAATTGGATGACTCAGATGGAAGATTACTATCCATTGAAGGAGACTAACCAGAGTTGACTAGTGGAGATGTACTGTGTAGATGTTTGCTTGATTACCTTTTAAGGATGAAGGAGTATTTACTCAGAAGTCAAGATTAAATAAGTCATGTTGTTTGTGTATGGCCTATGGAGGCAATGAAGCTAGCGAAATGGCCATTTCTAATCCTGCGTTTTCTTCTGTTCCTGGGCATTTTAGCCCCAGTCAATCAAAATACTCTGTCGGGCACCAGAGGGAAGTGTTCAGCTTCCCACATCAGCTGTCCTAATGCTGTTTCTGATTGAGATTGCCACTTAACTATTATTTGAAGCCAAATTAGAAGCATTTTGTGCTGTCCACATGGATCTGGAATGAAACTGTCCAACTCATTACACATGGAACCCTTATAGCTGATGGGGATATTTCATCCTTTCAATGTATCCTGAATTTGTCCCATGTCTCAAATGAAAGGATGATGTTTAGCATACTGTACTATATCTGGCCTTCCGACAACCTGAAAAATGCTTCATGAGAAATTACTACTTTTTCAATATTTTAAACTGAAGTGCTATTTCTTTTTAACAATTGCTGCTTCCTTGACACTCCAATCAGGACTAGCAATTTTCATGCAATTTCTTCATTTCACATGGACGACGGCACTCTGATGTGACGCTCTTTGCCTGTCTGAACATATTTATGTGTAGGAGCGAACATCACTAAAGAGAATGCACAAACCATGAAAGCTGTCAAATTATTTTTTCAGATAAAAATGCCACATGGGTAGTCACACCAGTGAGATACAGCATTCACATTGGAAGCTCAGTCTACTATTTTTTTACTCATTCATGGGATGTGGGCATCGCAGGCTAGGCCAGCATTTATTGCCCATCCCTAATTGCCCTTGGGAAGACAGTGGTGAACTGCCTTCTTGAACTGCTGCAGTCCATGTGGTGTAGGTATACCCACAGTGCTGTTAGGGAGGGACTTGCAGGATTTTTACCCAGCTACAGTGAAAGAACGGCAATATATTTCCAAGTCAGGATGGTGAGTGGAATGAAGGGGAACTTCCAGGTGGTGGTGTTCCCATGTGTCTGCTGCCCTTGTCCTTTTAGATAGTAGTGGTCATGGGTTTGGAAGGTGCCTAAGGAGCCTCGGTGAGTTCCTGCAGTGCATTTTGTAGATGGTACACACTGCTGCTACTGTGTCGGTGGTGGAGGGAGTGAATGTTTGTGGATGGGGTACCAATCAAGTGGGCTGTTTTGTCCTGGATGGTGTCAACCTTCTTGAGTGTTGTGGAAGCTGCAGTCATCCAGGCAAGTAGAGTGTATTCCATCACACTCCTGACTTGTGCCTTGTAGATGATTGAAAGGCTTTGGGGAGTTAGGAGGTGAGTTACTTACCACAGGATCCCTAGCCTCTGACCTGCTTTTGTAGCCACAGTATTTATATAGCTAGTCCAGTTCTGTTTCTGGTCAATGGTAACCCCCAGGATGTTGATAGTGGGGGATTCAGTGATGACAGTGCCATTGAATGTAAAGGGGCAATGGTTAGATTCTCTTTTGAAGGAGATGGTCATTGCCTGGCACTTGCTTGGTGCGAATGTTACTTGCCACTTGTCAGCTCAAGCCTGGACATTGTCCAGATCTTGCTTCAGTATCTGAGGAGTCACAAATGGTGTTGAATGTTGTGCAATCATCAGCGAACATCCCACTTCTGACCTTATAATGGAAGTAAGGTCAATGATAAAGCAGTTGAAGGTGGTTGGGCCTAGACCCTCTTTGCAGCCTCAATGTCAAAATGAACTGAAGGAGATGAACTGTGCAATTTGATCAAGAATAATGAACATTACCTTTTTGAAAGTGCTCAGAATTATAGTGGGCTGGCCTGAGCAGTATCCTAGCTGCAGGATTGGTTCATGCATTGGTTATGCACATGAGGGAAAACATCAGCTTAGAAAATTGGTCCTTTCACCTCTGAGGTGTCGATTCAAATCCAGGCCAGGCTGCATGTTGTACAAAGTGTGCTTGTGCTGTCGGCTGCAAGGAGAGTTTTCAGTAAATATTCCATGTGGGGAGTCATGTGAAGGGAGCCAGAGTTACAGCATTACACTGAAGTAGTGTAAGCATTTCTCTGACCCATATCCACTCCTAATGAACTTCTTCATCAGCCTCAATGAATTTATTCATATTAATTGAAGTTGCACAATCTTGACACAGTTCCAAATGGATGGAAGTCCTCGACACACCACTCTACATTATTTAACACCCATTAGTACTAACTTGTACTAATTACTACTAAAAATGTTCTGAATTAGCAACCTCCCTGGAAGAAACTCTATGGTTGTTGTGTGAGAAATGGAAAGAGGTATTCTCCTGAGATGGAGTAAAAGGCACATTGTCTGTTGTCATTGACCTTGGTTTCCTTGTTCATTAATGGTTCGTGGGCATCACCAGTAAAGCCAGCAGTTATTGCCCATCCCTAACTGCCCTTGAGAAAGTGATGAGCTGCCTTCTTGAACCACTGCTGACTGTTAAGTACGGATTTCAAGGATTTTGGCCCAGTGATGATGAGGGAATGGTGATGTATACCAACTCAGGATAATGTGTGAAATGGTGGGGAAATTGGAGGCAGTGGTGCTGCCGAGTGCCTACTGCCCTTCCCGTTAGGTGGCAGAGGGCACGGGTTTGAGATATTCTGTCAAAGCAAGCTTGGAGAGTTGCTGCAAAGTATCTTTTAGATGGCACACACTGCAGCCAAGGTGGTGGAGGGAATGGATGTAAGGTGGTTGATGGGACACTATCAAGCAGGCTTTGATAGAATGTGTCAAGCTTCAAATGTTATTGAAGCTACGCTCATCCAGCCAGGCAAATGGGGTCCAGATTCAATGTTGATAACTCCTAGAGCCACTCCCTTCCAACTATGTAGCACAGTTCTGCCACCTCTGGTGGATCTGCCATGCTGCTGAGACAGGACAGATGGCAATGTGGGACAGCATTCCCAGATCTCTCACAAATCATCAGATTTTGAGGAAGACATTAACAGGGTTGTTTATGGGCAAGGTGTGCCTTTGTCATATCTGCATTTGATCCTGTTTGGATGCTGGGTGGTCTGTCTGGTTTTATTATATTATACTTAGTTGTAGTGGTTATAACTGAGTGGCTTGCTAGGCCACTCTAGAGGGCATTTAAGTGTCAGCCACACTTCTGTGGATCTGAATTCTCTTATAGACTGAACTAGGTAAGGTTGCCAGGTTTTCTTTCCTAAAGGACATTTGTGAGTCTGGGGGTGCTTCACAATCTTAAAGAGTAAAAGGATGTGTGGTATTTCACAAACTAACATCACGCAACAAGGGCTGAAATGATCAATTTTATAAAATAAGGCAGATAAATAAAAGCCCTCTGACCACCTAGTAAAGCAATATTGCTTTACTTAAGAATGCTTGTAAATTTGGTATTTTCCTTCCTTCTTTTGGCAAAAATATTGCTTGTTTCATTGGACTCGAGTCTTGTAACTGTGAACCTCCACAATGAGTATGTGAAATTAAAGAATCTGCAATAACTTAAGCTCACAGCAACATTTTGATCCAAACATCAACATTTCTAGGTCTTTGTAGCTGCTGCTCTATAACTGGCCTTGCTCAGTTTAATTGAGTTGATCTTTAGTTACATGCAATTGGATCCCCCCTGTGCTACTGTGACTGTGGAGTATATCAAATCATTCAATAATTCATAATGGACACCAGCAATTTTGTCAGTAATTGAAGCAGCGTAACATAGAAGCTGGCAAGAAAATGAAATGATTGGGAGCTCGTCTGCTGAATACTTCCAAATGGGCAGAGGAAGAGCTGCTGGAGAATCAGAATCCACCTGACAAGAACTTGTGGTACTTGTAGTCATTATGTAAGTTAGAAACCATAATGAACCCCATACTGATCCCTTGTCCATCCTAAACCCCTTGTATAACAACCCCCCGCCCCCCCACCATACTCCAATATAATTCCTCTAACAAGTAATTTCTGGCTTCTTCCCAACAACCTATTCTCATTTGAATCCCCACAGAATTGAGATTAATCTGTTAACTTTTATATGAGATTTTGAATTTCGTGGGGCTTTCTGCAATTTGCTTGGGACATATGGCTGCAAAGAAGTGAAGGAAATTGTTCAGACAGGATTTTCTCCTTATGAAACTGTTAACCACTGTCTAATAAGTTGTTGTTACAGAGATATTCTTCAAGCCTGATAATCAAACTCAATATTTTACATGGCATTGAGGTAAGATCAATGAGTCTGTAGTTGCCCAAGTCACTTTTGGAAAATGAGAATCATGTTTGCAGTTTGTTGATATCTCCCCAATGTTTAACCACTCCCTCGTGATCATTTTTATTGTCTCACAATCTCTTCCCTTTGTGTTCTTGGATAAATACCTTCTATCACCGTAGATTTGGGTTTCTTTTAGTCTATTTTAGTTGTCTAGGATTTCTAACTTATATTGAAGTAATTGATTCTACTTGATTTACCACTTTTGAAGAACATTCTGTTCAAGCCTCTCTTGGAACACCCATAGGAAATCATCATTCAACATTTTATGATCTTCTTCAGCCTGGATCTGTTCGCATCCTTTAAAGTTCTTGCCTCCTCAGTCTGTCCTTTTACTGTTGAAGTATTGACTTTTTAAAATAATTATGCTTTTGTATCTGTGACTATTCTTTATTTCACGTCTCATTTTGCCCCTCTGGTTGCCCTTCTACATATTTCTGCATATCTCTATGTTTGCTGAACTCGCCTTTCTCCAAAGGATTTGTCAAGTTCATTTTTCTCCTTGTTTTGCTTCTAATTTCTTTTTTTGTTTCTCTCCATTTAGTCATGTTTATTTTGTCTTAGCTTGCTGACTTGTTCAGCACATTCTGCATTATGCCTTCAAAATGTTCCACCTTTTCCTTGATTGAAAATCCAGCCAATCAGTTTTCTTAATTTGTCTCATATTAATCCTTTTTGAATTATACAAATAGCTCCTGGTCCTCGCAGTTCTGAATCCCAAGAATCATTCTGTGATTATTATCCTCTAAAGTAATTGAGACTTCCAGTTCTTGCATGTGCTTGTTGCTAATTGTATATTAATTGTATTATTCAGGTTCAGTTTGCATAGGTGAAGAGCATTGGTTAATTAAGTACCTTGAGCACATACAAAGAGAGACTTGGGGCTGTCTGTTTAGTTAATTCAGTTAATTTGTTTCATTATTTCACAGGTGTACAAAAAAGTATAAAGAGAGACTTTGCTTGTTTTTTTCAGCCTTGGAGTTTGTTTTCCATGTGTATATAGGTTATGTGAGGTTGTAGCCTTATTTGAGGGGGTTTCTCGTCAAGCTCTGTTTACTCTTCAGCCCCACGTTCCTGATCTTTGACCACTCAGTGTGGAGAAGAGCAAGCAAATCGGAGGACCTCCTCATTTGCCTGCTCATGGGCCTGGCCAAAGTGGCCATAAACAGGTTCAGACAGTGGGCAGTTGAGTGGGTCATTTGTCCTGACTGTCTGCCTCTCTTCTGTAGTTACATCTGTGCCTGGGTCCTTATAGAGGGAGTACGTGGTATCCACTGTACGTTTGAGGACTTGCCTTCCATGACTGGTGGATGTGCAGGGGCTGGAGTGCATCATCAGCCTCCAAAATATTATTTTAATTTAATTTTGATAAGTTTCCATTGAAGTTTTTGCTTTTAGTTACAGTGCCCCTTTAAGGGACTGTCAATTTGTTAGTTTATTTGTATTACTGGTACTCTCAAACAAGTATAAAGAGAGATTTCTGGGACACTAGGTTTTGGTTACACATATAATATTTCATTTTGTAAATAAATATGGTATTAAGTAAAAGAATGGTGCATGGTTTCTTACTTCACTACCTGGCTTCAGATTGAATTAATATGGCAGCAGAGGGCTGCCTAAAGGTGAAAGTTGGAAACTAAGAATGTTTTTTTCAGATTTAAGATTGTAACCTGAATTACTTTTGTGAAGAATGGCTGAAAGCATATGTAAATTCCAGGGTATAATTCCCACTGCTGTTCTCAGCGTTTGATCCTAATGACCACTAGGAGAACAAAGTAGATATGTGGACATGGGTTATGACCCTACCAAATAGGAAACAATATGGCCTTGGCATTGTTGCTTCCTAACTAAAGTAAAATCAGAAACAAAGTATTTTGTGAGTTCAGTTGATCCACCATTAAGTGGATAGCAATGAAGTTTTGGATCTTCTATTAAAATTTATGGATGACATTTACAAGAAAGCTATCTATTAGATGCCTATGAGGCATGGTCAGACTTTGATAGATTTTGAAAGATGGATGGTCATTCTATAGAGGAATATATCATGGGCCAGGATTTTGCCCTCGTCGGGCGGGCTCAATGGGTTGGGCGGGATCGGTGGTGAAGCCGACCGCTGCCCGTGATCAGGGCCACACCACGACTTCACGCTGGCTGGCCAATTACTGCCCACCCAGCGTGAAATGCACACTGCAGTGCTCAGTGCTGCCTGTGTCGGGGCGGAGGAAAGCGAACGGGGAACTTTGCGTATGCAAACAAGTGTGTGCAGGAAAAGCTCCGAGGCACAAAGCTGTTTTGGGGACCTGAAGGAATAAAAAAAATCTAAAATAAAGATTTAAAAAACGTTACAAAATATGTCCCCTCATGTGACTCTGTCACATGAGCAGGGATATGTTATTAATGAAAAGTTAAAATTTTTATTTTATTTTTAATTACAGTTGGAAACCTCATGCTGCCCGTGGATGAAGTTTCCTAAAAAATGCAAAGGCCGCTTAGTCTTTTCGCCTGCCCACTAACCGTAAGGTTGGATGGGCAGCGAAAAATTACATTTAATTGATACTTCAATGGCTTTAAAAGGCCGATTAGTTGTTGGCAGGTGCGCTGCTGACTCTCGCGCGCGCCTGCCAACCGAAATATCGCGTGAGTGCGCGATGACATCGGGACACTTGCCCGACATCATCGTGCGCCATTTTACGCTCGTTCGGGCCGGGCATGTGCCCTCCTGGTGAGGTAAAAATTCTGGCCATGGGCTTTAACAGACTACATAAAATATTGCAGAATTCAATGTGGAGATGTCTTATTCAGTGCTTACGTTTAAGTTACTAGATTGTGCTAAGCATCTGGATAGGTTCCTGGTCTTAATTGGTGTTCGGTTCTTAGAAAAAGAACCTTTTGGATCAAGTATCTGCTGCTTTAAAACAAATTCCTGGGGAAGCAATAATTTCCAGCAGTATTGATGGCACAAATAGAACATTCTGCAGTGTCACAAAGGATGGAGGGACTCAATGATTTCGAGATCAATCAGATATAGAGATCAGGCGTCAGCACAACAGAAAGGTTACAGAAAAAACTTGAGGATGAAGGCATTTTTAGCAGATCTGGCAGACAGCAGGTTTGGAGTAGTAGTAATAGACGAATGAATCCCAGAGATGCCTGGGGAACAGTTAACTGGTGCTTCAGATGTGACTCAAAATGTTATGTGGTGAACTCCACAAAGTGAAACAGCAGAGTTTTCAAAGCGATGCATGGCACAGAATTCAGAAGTTGAACATGATATCAACCTGAGGGAAATTCACTATTCACAAGAAGCTTTAGTCCAGTAATGAGTGTACAAGTTGTAGATTCAGTTAATTGTGCCATGTTAGATAATGGTTGCACCTTGACAGTATGTGGCACAGTTTGATAAATATGTTATTTAGATTCACTCAGTAGTAGCGATCGAAGTATGGTCAGGGATCATGAAAATTCTACTTGTTTCAGGTTCGGGCATGACAACACATTGAGGTCACTGAAAAGAGTGGTGATTCTATGCAAAATAGCTGGAGTAAGCTGTTTTATTAATACAGATGTATTCTATTGTGTGATATGCCCTTGCATTTGTTGTGGTCACTTTGACAAACGGACCACAGGAGTCTCAGAGACAGGTCACGATTGTTTATTCAAGCAATTGGAAGGGGAGAACCATCTCAATGCAGATTGAGATAGCACTCTGCTAAATTACAAGTGTTCAACATATTTATACATTATTGGTCACATATAAGAATAGTTTCCAGATTCCGATCTCATCAACATATAGGTTTACATTAAACAGACATCTTTGGTAACAGGTACATGCATCATATGTCCCCATTTTTCATCCAGGCAGAGACCTTCCCTCTACCTAAACTAGGACCATCTGTTCTTCCCCTGTCTGGTGAGGAGCACACTTAATCTTAGTTGTTATTGCCAATGCTTTGACTGCAGTCTGGCTCCCAAGGCCTTTCTGTTGTTTGCAGGCCCTAAGGCTGTGCAAGGTTCATCTGGTAACCTTTAACTGCCAATATGCTTAGAGATTTTAAGTAATTCATTCCCTTTCAATAAGTTCTTACTGTACCCCTATATTTCCCCCCAACACTGTTCAACAAGCTTTCCATGAAAAAGGCACAAATCAAACTGGACATGGAGCATGAGAAAGCAGTTGCTTTTGGAAAGTCAGTGAATCTGCAGTTTACCCAATCATAGCATTACCATATCTCTTTAACCAAACCCAACATTTCTAACCCATGTTAAAGCAGTGTTCATGGCATCAGGTGGTAAGCAATTGAGAGGGTGAAAAACACAATTGACTCACCTTTCTTGTCACAGGTTAAAAATTCTACTAAAGGACGCAAGTGTGATTGACAAGTATATAAGGTTCATTGAAGAGACTAGTGAAAAATGTGACATGTAAAAAGTATTAGAGGAAACTGCCACATCCCATTATAACCATGAATTTAAAGTTGTGGGACAAGGATAAACATTTACATTTTATAGACATGGAGCAAAATTTTCCTCCCGTTTGTGGGGGGGGGTGGGAGTGCAGGAGCGAGCATGGGCGGGCAGCCCTCCGATTGGCACCTCCAATTGGGGGAGCACCACCACTTCTTGCGGGCAGGCCAAAGGTCTGCCCAGTGTGACGTCTGCATGGAAGCGCTATGTGCTCCCTGTGCGGGTTGGGGTGGGGGGGAATGGCAAATGCAGATGCGCGAAGGAGTGCTCTGATCTCCCGGAGTCTAAGTGCTGCCTATTTGAGATGGGTTCCCAAAGGGAAAAAGTTATTCTTTCGAAAATTTCATTAAGCATCCATGTCCCCTCATGTGACAATGTCACATGAGTTGGGACATGGACATAACTTTAAATGAAAGTGAATCTTAATTTTTAAATTCAGTCATGAAACCTCATCCTGCCCGTGGATGAGATTTCATGCCTTTTCAGGTGGCCGCCTGTGCTCCCGATCTGCCCGCCAACCTTAAGGTTGGATGGGCAGGTCCACTAATTGCTTTAATTGCTTTTTAAATGGTTTCAGTAGGCCGTTGACAGGTCAGTAGGCACACAGCTGACTCGGCTGCACCCCCGCCGACCTGAAAATGCAAATGACACGGGATGACACCGGGAGTTCTGCCTGGCATCATCCCACATCATTTTAAGTGTCGGCAAGCAGGCCCCACCCCTGTTCGTCAATGGGTAAATTCTTGCCATGGTAACCAAATTCAGTCTTTCTACAGTAATACATGGTAAGGACAAAAGGGTGATTGTAGATAAGGCCATGGAAAAATGGATAGGGACCAGACTGGGGCCACTGGCTAAATTTCTGACAATGACTTCAGAATTAATTAACACTTGTCACTTACTGTTGTAACATTTGAACCAACAACCAAATGTGGTTTGTAACTTAATCCTTTGATCTTGTACGGCCAAGTCTTTGACACACACAATAATAAAAATAGAAACAAGAGTTTATGTCCCAGGTCTGTGACATTTCATAAGTCCAAGGCGCTTCACAGGAGCATAAACAGATTAAATTTTACACCAAACCATGTAAGGTATTAGGGCAGGTGATTAAAAGCTTGGTCAAAGGGATAGGTTTTAAGGAAGGTCTTACAGGAGGAGAGAGAGAGCAGTAGAGAGGTGGAGAGGTTTAGGGAAGGAATTCACGAGCTTAGGGCATTGACAACTGATGGCACTTCTGTCAATGGTTAATCAAACTACTTGTGGCATCAATTTCAAGGTCTTCAGCCTAATTTTTAAATACTACTCCACTCTGAAGCCTGCTTATTTCTCATTCCCCATGTACTCCACTCCATTATCAACAGCTGCTGTTCCAGCCAGCACACTCCTGGCCTCTGGGACTGCTTCTTTCAGTGCATCCATCTTGCATACCTGCCTTCTGAAGTCTTGAAAGGACTGCTGTTTCACACCCCCACATCTCGCCACCGCCCTTCCCACCCATCACTGCCCCCTTCACCCTATAGCCTACCTCCCGCTCAATAGCTGCCTATTAGGCACTGTCCCAGTAACATGCTTGGAGATAATGCCCCTTATTTAAGAGAGGTGAATTGCTGGTGTTTCAATTTAAATGTCATATGGCAGGTTCTGTAGAGAAGCAGCACCCTGCCTGTCAACTGTTTATAAATGCTCTACAGCTTCTGTTAAAATAATGTACCTTGCTACCATATTGCTCCTGTGCCTGGCCAAACTCAGTGCTTGATACCAACCCTCACTGGTGAGGATGGACAAGTCTGCTCATTAGCTGTTACACTGTTATGAGAGGACTGTCATAACTCAGCTTCACCATGGAGACGCCTTCTGCACACTGGGCCTGTTTATTAGGTGGAAATCTGTCTTGTCCCTTGACCTAGTCTGACCTTCCATGAATATTTTGTTCAAAATATGATGTCATCAACCTAATGAAATCTCAGTGACCTACCCCTTAACAATGAAAAAGGAAAATAGAATTTTTTTTAATCTCAATGAAGTATGCTGATTCCTAAGACTAATAAATAATACTCCCTTTTAGGAGTGATTTAGTCGCTGGATTACAGTACTATGAGAGTGTTTATTCATTTTCAAATTAATAAGGCACTCATAAATAACTGAGCGGGTCCCACATCAAGAGGTTGTGGTATTTGAGAGAGCTTTATAATGAGGGGTTGCTGTACTTAAATAATAAGCTGACCTACATCAGGGTGCCATATGCGAGGCTATATATCACCAGCGTCAACATTTCTGTGACTGTCACTGAGTTGAGATCCTGGGACTGCCTCCATCAGAGCACTGTGACTGTCCCTACACCATGTGGATTGCAGCAGTTCAAGAAGGTGGCTCACCACCACCTTCTCAAGGGCAACTAGGGATGGGAAACACTCACATCACATGAGCGAATTTAAGAAAAATCAGAAACCAGCATTTTCTGTAGTAATTTTTTATATGAATACATTAAATAGGAATATCGGTTGGAACAGAGTCATCAGAATGCTGGGAGATCTGCAAATTCTGATTACCTTTTTAAAAAAAGTTTTAAATTTATGGCAAAACCACACTTGCATTAACAATAATACAATTTGTGGTGATTTACAGCTTGTTTATTATAGAAATAAGTAATTACTAAAAATGATAACTGCAAATTTCTAAAGTTAACTTTAAAGCTTTAAAGGGAAAAGCCAGTTGTGCACAGTGGCTCCCTAGCAGCAAAAGAATACGCAATGCACCACATGGTCAAAATCTTGGAACTCCTTCCCCCTACAATGGACTGCAGCGGTTCAAGAACGCAGCTCACTGCCACCTTCCCAAGGGCAACTAGGATGGGCAATAAATGCTGGTCAAGTCAGCGACACCCACATCCCATAAATTAATTTATAAAAGCATGGTTCAATGGGCAGAATCATCCTAGATTTACACTAAGTGCGGTTGCTGACAAGTAAAATGATGGTTTACCCACCAGCCGCAATGGTGGCTTTTCATGCCGTTTCGTCCCAAACCCGCCTCATTAATTATGAATTCTCGGGAAATACACTGTGTCCGTGGCGGCAGGCTCTCACTCACCTGCCACCCCATCACCTCACTGCTTCATCACGGTGGGCGCCATATTCTAAGTGTGGCTGCGCACGCAACTCTCAGTGCTTCCAGCCCATGACTGCTGCAAAGAAGACATGGGCCTGAAAGGCAAGAAGACTGCAGCTTCCAGGTTCAATGACGCATCCCTCGAGTGCCTTTTGGATGCTGTGGTGGCAGTGGTGGTCAGTGCTAATGCCCTGCAACAGAAGACAGCCACCCAGTGCCACAAGAGGTTGAATGATCTACTCCATTCCATCATTCTTCTCATCACTCTCAACACACACTCACAAACCTAGCACATATCCACAGGACCCTCACTGCCAATTCAAGGAACATCACCATTTACTCTCACACACACCTTCATAGCCCTCAGCCCATCTATGGGACCACTGACCACCCACACATTCCAGGCACACTGATCATATGGCCTGGCAGGCATCCTGTTTACACTGTCTCCATCTTTATTTATGCAGGACAAACTGGCACACAATAGGGAGAAGTTGCAGACCAGTGGAGGAATGCCTGAAATCAAGGTCCTCGTAGACTTTGAAAATAGAGCCATCCAGCTGGCTGGCG
Source organism: Carcharodon carcharias (assembly GCF_017639515.1). Lineage (NCBI taxonomy): Eukaryota > Metazoa > Chordata > Chondrichthyes > Lamniformes > Lamnidae > Carcharodon > Carcharodon carcharias. Next base: position 83,778,755 of record NC_054474.1, on the reverse strand, counting down.
AGGATCTGGACAGGTCCTGTGCTGATGGTGAGGTCGGTGGTGCTCTACCAAGTGAGGGTCCAGCAGTGCAACATTCATCAGACAACCATGCTGTGAATGATGTGTACTGTTTCACAGGTCACTGCCATGCACTAATTATCTCTCCTTGCTTTTGCAGGCATATCTGGGAAACTGCCAAGAGAATCCATGACCTAGGGCCTCCAATCAAGCCCCGAGGGAAGCTCAGAAGAGAAATCCGCTAAAACTCTTCCTGAATCCCATTACAGCGCACACTCACTCCCTCCACCAGTGCAGAGACACACACCTCAGTGGGACTTAGCTTTAAAGTAGCCTCTGGATCACAAGTTGGTGAGCACATCGCACTGTCTGATCCACAGCAGGTGGCCGCAGGGACTTCCAGGTGTCCAGCACTTGGAGGGCTGCTGGAGGCCAGAAATTTGCTGAGTCTGACTCAGATGACGAGCCTCTGGATTTGGTCATGTCACGGTTGATGGAGATGTAAAGGCAAACTTGGGAACACCAGGAAGGTATGTTTGCTGCAATCCTCAGATTGCAAGGCACGATGGAGGAGTCTGTCCACCTTCAGCCTGAGATGATAGCGCCGGCATGCCAACACACCGAAGTCAACACTGGTAGGGTGGTGGCCACCATGGTGACCTTGGTCCAGGACTTCACTCCTGCACTGCTGTGTGCGCTGAACACTATCGCCATTGCCACATTTGGCCTCCAACAATGTGTATGCGACACGGGTGCAGGGGCAGCTCAGTCTCATTCCAGCTACCCCTTCTCCTCAAGGGGCCAGCAAGGGGCCCTTGGGAACACGTAGGGAAGAAGATTAGCAGGTATACACCCTGGGGCTATCTACCTAGTTGACTCCAAGAGTGTGTAGCCCATCCGAATCCCCCCTTTGTTTGACTGCAGCAGTTCCAGCTCCACAGGCTGAGGAGGGTGCCACTGCCACACAATAGGACTCTGAAAGTAGGCTGGGACCCTTCAGGTCTCAGCCCTCCAGAGGACACCTATCAAGGTCATCACAGACATGGTGTTGCAATCAGCAGGCTGCCTCCGCCTTCACTGTGGATGTCCGGGTAGCACCAAGACGTAGCAGCAGGGTTAGGAAGGTTAAGAAGATGTAACTCTTTTGAGTCAACCAAATAAGCTAAATTTAAAAAATCAGGGACAAAGTAAAAAGCAGCCCCTTAAAGGGAAACTGCAAAAACAAAGACAAAATTTAAAGGAAATTTGCAAACATTAAACCAAAATGTGATTAACAGGGCCAATAAAACACCCCAGTCCCCGTGGTGCCCACCGGGCACAGGATGCCCCAATGGTGCCAGCAGATACTGTGTACTCCCTCTCCAGGGACACCCGGCTGTGAACATAGCCATGGAAGTGGGGCAGACACTTGGGTCAGGTGACCCGCTCGATTGCCCACTTGGCCAGGCCCAGGAGCAGATTCATGAGGAGGTCCTCCTTCCACCCGGCCCCCCTCCGCACCGGGTGCCCATGGATCAGGAGCATCGGGCTAAGTGCAAACAAAACAATAGTAAAAAGGTTAAGAAGATGTAGCTCTTTTAAAGCCAACCAAATAAACTAAATTAACAAAATGAGGGATAAAATAAAACGCAGCGCCTAAGTTAGGGTCACTGCAAAACCAAAAACAAAATTTAAAGGAAGCTTACAACATCAAACGAAAATGTGATTAAGAGGTTCGATAAAGCACCCTAGCCCCCTCAGTGCCCACTGCCCGCTGCCTGGATCTGAGTGCCGGCAGACATCGCATGCTCCCTCTCCAGGGACACCTGGCCGTGAACGTAGCCGTGGAAGAGAGCCAAACAGTCAGGCGGGATGACCCCCTCGCTCGCCTGCTGCCTGGACCTGTTAATGGCCAACTTGGCCAGGCTCAGGAGCAGGTTCACGAGGAGGTCCTCCTCCTTCCTGGCCTCCCTCCGCACCGGGTGTCTGTAGATCAGGAGTGGGGACTGAAGCGCAAACAAAACAACAGTAAAAGGGTTAAGAAGATGTAGCTGCACAGCCTGGGAATAGGTGTTAGTCACTTGTATATAATGTTCATTCTTGTCAATACACTCCCAAGAATGTCTCCCTACCTATGGCTCCTTGTCCTGATGAGCAGTGTTCGTGTCACTCAGATGTGAAATCTTGCTGCACAAAACGTGATGGCAGATGTCTCAGTCCAGGGCCTCTGCTCTGTGCTCTGTGCAGCCTTCAGACTAAAGTGATGGTCCAGCCTCACACTCCCTGAAGACACTACTGATGCCTGCACCTCGATGGTGCTTGTTATTGCTGCCAGAATGTAGTGGGCGGGCATCACAGAGTTCCATCATTATCTCGGTGTGCTCTCAGCACCTTTAAAGTGGGGCTGCCCCCATCTCTTCAGCATCTGTGACTAGTGATGCTGTGCTCCTGAAGGGCTCAGGTGCTGAAGCCGGACAAAGGATCAGGTGCTTCTAAAGTTTCATGGCTGCGTCTCTATGATATGACCCTGATCACAGAGTGCAAGCGAGCTGCCCTCAGCCAGACAGGAGTCAGACATTCTCAGAGACTGTGTGAAGATCTATGGAGTGTCGTCACTGTATGTTGTCGTCATCCTCCTGCAATCGAGCGACTATTAGGGCCTCCACTACGATCCATGACAGGAGCATTCCCACAGAGTGTATGCGCACTGAGATGAGCTAGACTTGAGTCAAATGTTCACAGATGCGATGTGAGGATCTATGGGGTCCTATCTATTGAGGACTTCCTCACCCTCATCACTGTCGACGTCCTCCTCATTGGAGGAGACCTCCAGCTCCTCCTCAACCAGCAACTCTCCCCATTGCAGTGCCAGGTTGTGAAGGGCACAGCAGGTGACGATGATGGAGGTCCAGGTCCTGGGTCTAACTATAGGCCCTGGGTCTAACTATGTGCTGACCAACGATGTCTCGATGTTGCTCTTTTGTGGCGTGAGTAGCAGCTCCAGTTGTCCCTTCTTCCTGAAGGTGCTGCTCCTCCCCCTGTGCAGCCATGCGCCTCTGTCAGTCTCTTCTCCATCATCTCTGCTCCCTGTAAGCCAAAAGGCATACAGCTAGTTCACCAGGTTCCATGCTCCTGATGTACTCCTCCGGCAGAGTGCCAGGTCCACTCTGTGGACCGCATTGCAGGGCTCCACCAGACCAAACTAGGCACTAGAACCTAATTTTCAGCATCCCTTTTGTTTGCTCCACCAAGTTGCAAGTTGCAGCAAGAGCCTCATTGTACCTTCACTCAGCTGCAGTCTGAGGCTGCCACACGGGTGTCATTAGCTACATCCTCTGTGGGTAGCCCTTGTCTCCGAGGAGCCACCCCCGCAGCCTCTGTGGATCCTGGAAGACGTCAGGGATCTGTGACCGACTGAGGATGTAGGAATCGTGGACACTTCCTGGAAACCATGCGCAGACCTGCAGGATGCGTTTGTGGTGGTCACATACCAATTGCACATTCAGTGAATGGAGGCTCTTGCGGTTGATATTGTTGACACTTTGTTGTGACGGAGATCTGAGCACCACATGAGTGCAGTCGATGGCACCCTGCATGTGTGGGAAACCTTTGGGAACACCTGGGCAAATCCAATCACTCTTACATCCTGGCTGTCCTGGTCCCGGGCGAAATGCGCAAAGTTGTGTGCCCTCGCAAGGGGGCATCTGTGAACTCATGGATGCACTTGTGGATGGAGGCTTGTGATATCCCTCAGAGGTCACTTATGGAGCCCTGAAAGAGCCAGTGGCATAAAAATTGAGTGCCAGGGTCACTTTCACAGCCAGTGGATGCCCTCAATGTTCCCATGGTGCCAAACCCTGCAGCAACTGGCAGATGTGACCGACCAGTTCCCCAGACATGCGCAGTCTTTGGAGAGGCTAGTCATCAGTCACCTGCAGGAATGAAAGGCAGCGTCTATAGGCCCTGGGTCTAACTATGCGCTGACCAACGATGTCTCGATGTTGCTCTTTAGTGGCGTGAGTAGCAGCTCCAGTTGTCCCTTCTTCCTGAAGGTGCTGCTCCTCCCCCTGCGCAGCCATGCGCCTCTGTCAGTCTCTTCTCCATCGTCTCTGCTCCCTGTAAGCCAAGAGGCATACAGCTAGTTCACCAGGTTCCATGCTCCTGATGTACTCCTCCGGCAGGATGAAAGAGAGAGAGGCGTATGGGTTAGCTTGGGTGGACTAAACCTCTCTTGGTTAAGTCTGAAGACCCCTTAACACTTACCAGAGAGTGCTGGCCACCACCTGAATAGCCAGAGATTAATGCACTGTATGGCTGCCCGAAACCCCAACCACCTCCGCCCTACTCCACCTGATTAATTGGTGGCAGCCTTGCCTATTGGACTGCATGCTGTGCCCTCAGCTCAGGCGCAGGCATTCTCCTAACCTGTACTGCAAGGCTATGCTGTTAGCTTGAACCATGGGGTAGACAGTTCCAAACTGGGATGGTGATTTTTCAAGGGACTGTGAGTGCCTCCACCAGTGACTGCTCCATGTCCAGCTTTAGCAAGGAGATAGTACGACGTACCCAGTCATCCAGCTGTTCTGCACTTGGTGGCACTTTGATGCCTATGTGTTGCTTGAGTGGGCAGAGAAGCTAGGGACCCTACTCCATGCATGTCAACGTGGCTGCATCTGAACTGTCTCAGCTGAGAAGGAATGGTCATTTCATACAATGTTTCCCTAAGGTATGGCTGCTTTCCTCACCACACGTGCTTGTGCACTACCTTCAACACAGAGCAGCCCTTCCCTCCCCTCCAAGTCGCCTCAACTGCAGGGCAGCCCTTGCCCCCACCCGCAAGTATCCTCAACCACAGGGAAGCCCCTGCCTCCAACACACCTCAAGCTTGAAGTCCAACAGGTGACCCAGGTGATCACTTCGCAACATTACTATGCACTCACCTCTGAGCTCCTCTCAAAGTGCAGCCTGCCAAGTGAACACCTTACATATGCTGTTGTGAAACACGTCGGTGTGCAATCATGCCAAGATGGGCGGCTGATCCAGTGGGGTGGGAGGATGATTCTGGTGGGCTGGCCTTATAATGATATGTACATATTACAGTGAGGTTTCTGACGTCCAATGGCGGGAAATGCAGCCCGTCATCGACGGCTGAGCGGACGATCGCAAACTGGTTTCACAATGTCGTGAAACCAATTTTTGGCCTTCTTGCCATATTGTCCACTGAGTATGCTTGACGCCAGTGGACACGGATGATTCCACCCACTGTTTCTGGTGTCTGATGTACTGTAAATAATGCCACAGTTTAACCACATCTATATTAAAAAAGTTAATGCCTTACTCTTGCCCTCCTATCATTTTTCCTTCATGTTTTTCTTTTTCTCTTCTATTTTTATTATGTTAGTTCCCCTGGCTTTGTTTCTAACCGGTATTTCTGATTCTAATTCCTTGATCATTAGTCTTTAAAAGCTCTTGCTCCCTATTTTCTTGAATCCTTTATTGACTGACTTTGCATTTTGTAAGTGTGAGCCACAAAGGCATTTGGCTGGCTGAAAAACAGCCTCACAATTCTTTTTTTCAGCTAGTTGAGGACCAGAATTATAGGGTTGGATTTTTGCGGAGGTGGGGAGACTCCGCCTACCTTTAAAAATGGCAGCCAAGAACCTGTTCCCCCATTCCTGACCCCATTCCCAGTGTTTCCAATTTTTATCAGGGCCTTTTAAGAGTGCAGGCTGGGTCACGAGCCCCTGCTCTGCATTCCAGACCTGGCTGTCTACACTACCAGGAAAAGCATGCTGTTATCCTCCACAATTTTCATGGAGTCGGGCCAGCTTTTCAAAGAGCCGTGGTTCAATGCACCTCAGGTGTTGTGAACTATAGTTTGCAGGAGAGAATCTTTTGAATTATAAATTCAAAAGGCCCTCCTCATGCCCCAAATTAAAGGATGACCCCCAATCAACCCCGATGGCTCTTCTTGCCTCCACCCATGGCAAACTATGGCAGTTGCATGCCCATTCATCTGCTATACATTGTATAGAACCAATAGACCCTATGGTGACAATAGTATCTGCAAAAAAGACATTCATTTATTCATTTGTTCTGTTGAAGGGTCATGAGGACTTGAAACATCAACTCCTTTCTTCTCCGCCGATGCTGCCAGACCTGCTGAGTTTTTCCAGGTAATTCTGTTTTTGTTTATTCATTTATTCCACTTTCTTTAAAAAAAAACTCCTTTTTTACGACAGGCTAATAAATGTTTCAATCATCCAGACCCTTTAAAGTATCAAATGTTGAAACTGCAAGTACTTTAAACCTATTTATCTTGTGGTTTAAATAACCATTATGCAATTGACAGCATAGACCAGAGAGCCAAAGCTGTCAATCAAATAATGTTTTACCTGGGGCTCAACTGTTTCAATAGTCTAATGGATTTCTGGACTCTAAGTCAAGGCTCATTATGCATTCTTATCTGACAGCCCAAATATCCATCAGAATACAGAAATACCTGAGCTCCAGGGAAAACATTGCTTGATTGACAAGTCCGGCTCTCTGATCTGTGCTTTCAGTTGCACAATGTTTATTTACACAGAGGTTTCAAGTGCTTGCAGTTCCTGTTAATGATAAAAGATCTGGATGATTGATACCTTTATTGGGCTATAGTAAAAATAAGTTTTGTTTAAGAAAGTGCTTTTCAAAGTTTCAAAGTGCTACACACCCTATTGTCATTATATGGTTCATTGGTTCTTTACAGAGTATAGTAAGTGAATGGGTATGGATATGTCATAGCTTTGCATGGGGGGTATGAGGTGGCATGGATGGGACATGGGGAGAATTATGGAGGTTGAGAGGGTGTGAGGGGTAAAGGCTGGAGTGTCTTTCTGCTTTTATTATAACTGGAATGATGTCCCACCTCACTGAGGCAAGCCTTTTAAACAGCCTGCCTCTGTAGCCGGCAACCTCTGTAGCTGCCTGTCAACTTTTTCCCAGGTTGGCTGGCTCGCCTGTAGCCCGCACGTATCACGCCCCCACAATGAAAATCTCGTCCTTCCTGGTACATTCTCCCGAGGTGGTCTCCAGGTTCCCTTTATCTGCCTCAAGGATGGAAAAGTCTATCACACGATCATGCCAGTGTCACTATATAACTGATTTCAGAAATATCCAAGCCCTGACAGTATGAGGAAGTTGGATTGACAAAGGTACAGTCAGGAGCACAGGTTGTTGGCGGGAGTTGTTTCTGAGGGTGTTTTGCTTAAGGCCAGAGCTAAATTCAGAAGTGGATCTCATAAGTATGAAACTGGCAAGTTGTAGGCACCATTTGGGCACCCAGTACAGCTCGTTGTTTGGGGCATGCTAAATTCCAGCATTCTCTGTTGGCAAGCTGGCCCACTGGTAGTCCTGAGAGGGTGGGGTGAAATGGATCTTGGGTCAACAGCAGCCTATGGGACTTTTGTGCAGCCAGGAATGGTGTCCAGAAGTCCCTTTAAGGATTGTTGGTTAGACTGTTCTACAACTAGGTGAAGCTCACACTGACAATTTGCAGTCAAATTTTGCATTGGCGTAACACAACTAGTTTTAGGATCCTGACTTGCCTGTTTTAGCTGAAGTCCTAAAACCTGTTCCCAATGTGGCAACTGTCTCTCTTGCAGGCAAGATCAAACAATTTGAAATACTTTAATTTTAGGCCAACAAGCAGGCAAAACAAACTTGTTTATCCTCCTCTTTGAGTTTAAGGGGAAAAAAGGAACATTTTCCATATTGTACTTCTTAGAAATATTTCACACTTTTCAATTACTGTGAGGGCCACAACTACTGCACTGGCCAATACTGGAGCAACTTTGCACGCTGCTGGATTCCTCAAACAGCAACAAGATAATTCAACAATTGATCTGTTTTCGGTGGTTTTAATTGAGGGAGAAATATTGGTGCAGAAATGGGAAGAGCTCTGTGCATAGTGCTGGGGAATCTTTAACACCTACGTGACAATCTTGGCTCAATGTCTCAGGAACAGGACTGCCAGCAATGCAGTACTCCCTCAATAATTCACTGGAGTGTCAGCCTAAATGATGTGCTGTGGTTCTGGAGGGAATGGGGGTGAACATCAATAGTTAATCAGGAAAGGTTCACTGGATGAGAGCATACTCTCCAATGGTGAAGCATAGCTGAATTAACATACAATTGAAGGTTATTGGCTGTATCTCTACTTATTGCTGGGGCTGAGTAGTATCACTAAGTAACTTTCCTCTCATGATGCCAGCAGTGCCTAAAATTTTTGAAATATCAACATAGAGAAAGGAAACCAAAGGATATTAAGGTTAATTCATTTTGATTTTTTCTGTGCCAATCAGAATTGTGCAGATACAAATACTGATCTTGTCAGATCCAAAGCCATGTCAAATATAACAAGTTAAAAATGAGGAAGTTAGAAGTTGAAAGGGAAATTGGGCAAAACTTGATTACTCGAAGGATACTAAAGGTTTGGATTAAATTATCACAGACAGTAATTGAAATGGGCAGGATAAAGAGGCAATGACTTGCATTTCTAAAGAGAGAGATGGGGGATTGAGGGATTTGCCATGAAGGGTTGGTCTATGAAAGTGTTCGATTTTGCTGGCATGATTAGGCTTTCCCTGTTCCTAAAATGTCTTGTAAAATTCAGGGATAATTCCCAGTGAGGATGCGAGTTTGCAAAATTTGAGTTGACACTGCAGATGATTTTCCAACCAGTTTAAATTAATGATCAGAAAATAGTGCCCTGTGTGACCCTAAAAATTCACTGTGTGTTCCTGACAGATGAGGCTCCCCAACAACTATGCAAAGTCCTGAAGGACATAGCTGCCAGACGGTCTGAGGTGGTGAGGGAACCAGCAAGAGGGATGAATCTACTTGACCTTGCCCACACCAATCTAACTGTCTCAGATACATCTGCCCATCGTATTGGCAGGAGTGACCACTGCACAGTCCTTGTGGAGACAAAGTCTCATCTTCACATTGAGGATACACTCCATCATGTAGGATGGTACTACCACCATGCCAAATGGGAAAGATTTAGAACAGATCTAACAACTCCAAACTGGGAATACATGAGGCACAGAATTGTATTCAACCACAATCTGTAACCTCATGGACTGGCATATTCTTCACTCCACCATTACCATTAAGCCAAGGGTTCAACATTGGTTCAATGGAAAGTACAGGAGAGCATGTCAGGAGCAACACCACACATACCTAAAAATGTGGTGTCAACCTAATGAAGCTACCACACAGGCACTGACACAGTAATAACCTGCTTATACGGATGCTCAGTTTGGGTTCCGCCAGGGTCACTCCACTCCTGACATCATTATAAACTTGGTCCAAATATGGACAAAAGCACTGAACTCAAGAGTTAATGTGAAACTGACTGTCCCTGACATCAAGGCAGTGTTTGACTGAGTGTGGCATCAAAGAACCACAGCAAAATTGAGATTAACACAAATCAGGGGGAGAATTCTCCACTGGCTGGTGTCAAACCTAGCACAAGGGGAGGTGGTTGTGATAGTGTTGGAAACCAATCGTCTCAGCCCCTGGACATCTCTGCAAGAGTTCTTCAGGGTAGTTTCCTAGGCCCAACCATTTTTAGCTGCTTCATTAATGACCTTCCCTCCATCATAAGGTTAGAACTGGGGATGTTATTTGATGACTGCAGTGTTCAGTATCATTTGCGGCTCCTCATATACTGAAGCAGTCCATGTCCAAATGCAGCAAGAATTGGACAACATTCAGGCTTGGGCTGATAAGGAACAAGTTACATTTGATCCAAACAAGTGGCAGGCAATGACTATCTCCAACAAGAGAGAATCTAACCATCTCACCTTGACATTCAATTACATTCCCATCACTGAATCCCCCACTATCAACATCCTGGGAGTTACATTGGCCAGAAACTGAACTGGACCAGCCATATAAACACTGTGGCTACAAGAGCAAGTCAGAGGCTGGGAATTCTGTGGTGGGTAACTCACCTTCTGACTTCCCAGAGCCTGCCCACCATCTACAAGGCACAAGTCAGGAGTGTGAAAGAGTACCATCCACTGCCCTGGATGAGTGCAGCTCCAACAACATTCAAGAAGCTTGACAACATCCAGGACAAAGCAGCCCATAAGACAATAAGACATAGGAGTAGAAGTAGACCATTCAGCCTGAGTATCCTCCGCCATTCAATGAGATCATGACTGATCTGATGATCCTCAACTCCACTTGTCCCCATAACCCTTGATCCCCTTACTGATTAAAAATCTGTCTATCTCAGCCTTGAGTATACATAATGACCCAACTTCTACAGCCCTCTGTGATGAAGAATTCCACAGATTGACTGCCCTCTGAGAAAAAAAATTCCTCCTCACCTCTGTTTTAAATAGGCGCCCCCTTACTCTGAGATTATACCCTCTGGTCCTAGACTCTCCCAGAAAGGGAAACAACCTCTCAGCATCTACCCTGTCAAGCCCCTAAGAATCTTATATGTTTCAATAAGGTCGCCTCTTATTCTTCTAAACTCCAAAGAGTACATGCCCAATCTACTCAACCTCCCCTCATAAGAAAATCTCTCTATACCTGGAATCAACTTAGTGAATTTTCAGTGGACTGCCTCCAATGTCAATATATCTTTCCTTAGATAAGGGGACCAAAATTGTTCACAGTATTCTAAGTGTGGTCTAACTAGTGCCTTGTATAGTTTTAACAAGATCTCCCTATTTTTATACTCCATTCTCTTTGAAATAAAGACCAACATTCCATTTGCCTTTCCTTTTACCCTGCTGAACTTGTATGTTAGCTTTTTTGGATTCATGTACAAGGACTCCCAAATCCCTTTGTGCTGCAGTCTTCCTCCATTTAAATAATATTCACCTCCTCTATTCTTCCTGCCAAAGTGCATAATCTCACATTTTCCCACATTATATTCCATCTGCCAAGTTTCTGCCCACTCACTTAACCTGCCTACCCCTCTGTAGGCTCTTTGTTTCATCCTCACCACTTGCCTTCCCACATATTTTTGTGTCACCGCAAACTAAATGATAGTATATTCACTTCCCTTATCTAAGTCATTAATATATATTGTAAATAATTGAGGCCCCAGCACTGATCCCTGTGGCACTCCACTAATTACAGGTCCTGAAAATGCCCCTCTTATCCCAGCTCTCTGTCTTCTATTAGTTAGCCAATCCTCTATCCCCATGCTAATATACTACCCCCAACACCATGGGCTCTTATCGTTTTAAGTAGCCTTATGTGTGGTACCTTATTGAACACCTTTTGGAAATTCAAATATATTACATCTATCGATTCTCATTTATCTATCCTGCTTGTTGCCTCCTCAAAGAATTCTAATAAATTTGTCAGGCATGATTTCCCCTTCATGAAGCCATGCTGACTCTGCTTGATTAGATTATGCATTTCTAAATCCTCTGCTATTACATCCTTTATAACAGACTCCAACATTTTCCCAATGACAGATGTTAAGCTAACTGGCCTACAGTTATCTGTTTTTGTCTCCCTTTTTTAATAAGGGTGTTATATTGGCCATTCTCCAGTCCTCCGGGACTTTTCCAGAATCTAAGGCTTCTTGGAAGATTACTACCAGTGCATCCACTATCTCTATAGCTACTTCCAAAACTATCTTAGGATGCAACCCATCAGGTCTAGGGGACTTATTGGCCTTTAGCCCCATTAGTTTCCCTAGTACTTTTTCTCTAGTGATATTTATTGTATTTATTTCCTTCCCCCCCTTTTACCCCTTTATTATTTAGTGTTTTTGGAATGCTATTAGTATCTTCTACCATGAAGACTGATGCAAAATATTTATTCAACTCGTCTGCCATTTCCTGGTTTCCCATTACTATTTCCCCAGCCTCATTCTGTAGGGAGCCTATGTTCACTTTGGCCTCTCTCTTCCTTTTTATATATATAAAGAAGCTCTCACTGTCCATTTTTATATTACTTGCTAGTTAACCCTCAAAGTTTATTTTCTCCCTCTTTATTATTTTTTGGTCATCTTTTGTTGGTTTTTAAAACTTTCCCAATCCTTTGGCTTACCACTAATCTTTGCCGCATTGTATGTTTTTCTTTCAATTTGATATTAACTTCTTTGGTTAACCATGGTTGGTTTATCCCCTTCCTGAATCCTTCTTCCTCATTGGGATATATCTTTGTTGAGAGTCATGCACTATTTTCTTAAATGTCTGCCATTGTTCATCAACCATCTTTTCTCCTAAACTGCTTTCCCAGTCTATTCCAACGAACTCTGCTATCATTCCATTGTAATTATCCTTATTTAAGCCCACTTGAAAGGTACCCCATTCACTACCTTAAACGTTCACTCCCTCCACCATTGACACACAGTAGCAGCAGCGTGTACCGTCTACAAGATGCACTGTACTCACCAAGTCTTCTTCAACAACGCCTTCTAAACCCATGACTTCTACCACCGAGAAGGACATGGCAGCAGATGCATGGGAATACTACCACCTGCAAGTTTCCCTCCAAGCCACTCACCATCCTGACTTGGAACTATAGTGATGTTTCTCTCCTGTTGCTGCATCGAAATCCTGGAACTCCCTTCCTAACAGCACTGTTGGTGTAGCTACACCACATGGGTTGGAATGGTTGAAGTAGGCAGCTAACCACCACCTTCTCAAGGGCAATTAGGGATGGGCAACAAAGGTTGGCCTTGCCAGCACCACGCACATGCTATGGAAGAACTTAGAAAAAGAAAAAACAATTTTATTTTTGGGCTATAGTTTTAATTCCTCTCAGTGTTAGGCCAAGACCCTGGGTGTCTATTGGTATCTAGCAGTGCGATTTGTGGGAATCCAGTTGTGGGATGAAATATTAGAGTTGGTGCACTGATTATGTTTTACCATTACTTGTCTTTAGTAAGTTTTTAAAATTGTCATATTGGGCCATCTCACGTGCAGGGGTGTTCCCCATTACTTAGGCTGGTCCCTGTGTAATTAAGTTTAAACTCTTTTTTTGCCCACAAAGTTGATGAAGTGTAAGTTGATAATGGTGCAGCAAAGGCACTAGGGCATCTGGGACTTTAGTGAACATAGGAGTAAACATAGTTTACTTTCTGCAAAAGGGAGGATAATTGGCAGTCATTAACAATTATCACATCATTAAAGGGGTACTTATGCTGTTTATTACAAGACTGTGGTGACTAATTAATATACAGATACTGCAGCTTCATAGAAAACATGGGGAGGTTACGCTCAAGATGCCCATTTTTGCAAAGCTAACAGTGGATTGACACAATAGGCCAGAAACCTTTGGTGATACAAAAAATCAAAAAGTACCTCTTCCTCACCACAAGCTATGTCTGAGTATTAATAACAGTGTGCATCATTCAGGTACAGTTTTTTTTGGCAAAATCTAACCCATATTATTTAAAACAACAGGAACACGTTGAGATAGAGCAATGCAGTAGAGAGAGACTATCTAAATGAAAGCCATTGTCCCTCTACATCATGGCAAATTAGAATATCAACAGGCCATTAATTGGAGCTTTGCTTGAAAACAGGATCACACTGATCTTTTTTCATTATTTTACTTTTTCCTGGATCTGTAAAACCTTCTTCTCAGTTTTTCCAATCTGCTTATTTTTCAATTTCCTTTATCTCATTGCTTAGATAAACTGATGGTCCTGTTGTTCAGCAAGATCCTAAAATGCCCTGTTGGTCTCACTGTGCTGTTATCAGCTCATACTTTCAGGAACTTTGTGTGAAATATTCTTTAAAACCTAAAGGTGTAATTATGAGTCTACTAAACTCTGCACACTGAAAAATGCCCTGCCTCTGCATGTTAACTAGTGGCGATGAGACAGATTCTGTGGGCTGGAGTGGGTAATGAAGGGGTTGAAGGGGATTTATGACCTGCAAACCCTCCAGTAACCTCTTAACAAAGCAGCAGAGGCAGAAAGGGGGCTGGTTGTTTGTTGAATGGTGTGTGCCTAGCCAGAAACCCGAGGGGACAGAAGGCTTGGATTCTCGAGGCTGGAGAAATAACTGTCATTAATGAGAAAAATCAATAAATATTTTAATTAAAAGGGAAGGTGAATTGTTCTGGCAGGACAGAAACCAACAGTTACTTGTGTTTGGAAATGTAGAAAATATTTCTGGAGACGGGAATGCTTGTTAGGTTTTCTTCTCATTATATTGAGAAAGTGCAGCAAACAGCTTCAAATGAGAACGTTACATTTCCTTTTTTTTCATAAAATGGAACATTCTGTCTTGGCTGTTTCACGGTGGAGAGAAATATTGAGATGTCAGGCCTGATCCATTAGTGTAATGATGCTGCATTGACCTGCTGCCATGATGCAGCATTCTCCTGGATCTCATTGTTTCAGATTACCTTACATTGTCTCCTCCCCTCACCCCCTTGAGGAGACAGGACACTGTTATAGTCATCACCCCGCTAGTCTCTGGGGAGAAACCATCTGTTTGCCTGACTGCTTCCCATCAGTGCTGAGGCCTGTTACTGCTAGGCTCTGACACTAACTGCCTGCCTTTGTCTCAAGTTCAGTCTGAAATCTCTGCACTCTCAGTATACAGCAGATTGCATTACACTCACAGTCTTCTGAATATATATATACATAAACTCCATGATATCCTCTCCCACAGATTGCCTGACAGATTTTTGTTTTCATTTATTCCCAAAGGCAATTCTGCTCTCTGATTTACCTCTTACCCAACCATTCATCATTAAGGATGGCCAGACGTTACATGTTAACCCAAACTTGATCAAACGTCTGATTCATTTGAGAACTATCAACAGATTCCAGGAGATAGAAATGTGGAAGAGCTGGAATCTAAAAGCTTTAAGCTGGTATTAGTGACTTTCTTAGACTTAGAGACTTCCCCATGTTTAGTTATGAGGCAGATGAAGCACATGCTTATGTCTGTTTCCACAGCTAGTTTTTCCTGGAATTGTTCATTAGCCTATCACCTGAGGCTATAGCTTGAGGGGCAGCACTCCACATCAAACACGGCTGACCCAGAGACTCTTCCACTCTTACCACCAGCCATAGGCATATTGGAAGGACTTACAGGTTGATAATCAATCTGTTTTGGCCATGTTATGAGGCCAGCTTCCATGGCAATCAAGCCCTGGAATGGGACTTGAACCCTTAAATCCAAGGCTTCTGGTTCAAAGGCAGGTACTGCGTCACAACACCTCTATCGTTCCTTATGTAACATGAGGTTATGGGAATTGTATTCTCTTTGAATGTATTGCAATGCATACTTGCCCAAGCAAATCATCCTCCACAGCTGAAAATTTAATTGGAAAAACAGGTGTTGTCTTTTGACAGCACTTTTTGCAATCACCAGACATTTCAGAGCTTTTACAGCCAATGAAGTATTTTTTGAAGTGTAGTCACTGTCGTAATGTAGGAAATATTGAAGTCAACTTGTGCACAGCAAGCTCCCACAAACAGCAATGTCACGATGACCAGATAATCCGTTTTTGTGATGTTGATTGAGGGATAAATATTGACCAGGACACCTGGAATAGCTCACCTGTTCTTCTTTGAAACAGTGCCACAGGATCTTTTACATTTGCCTAAGCAGATAGATGGGTCCTTGGTTTAATACCACATCCAAGACTTGGCACTTCCAGCAGTATGTCACTCTCTCCATTCTGCACTGGAATATCAGTCTTGATTTTTGTGCTCAAGCCCTGGAGTGGGACTTGAGCCTAGAACTTTGTGACACAGAGACAAGAGAGCTACCAATTCTGAGCCACAGCTGATACATGATGATGCAGCTAGGGTGTAAAATAATCCATGACATTCTCTTGTTAAAAAATTTGAAATAACAATCTACAATGTGATTGTTTTATAAATACTACTTAGAAAGAGGCCAGTTGGCGCAATCAGGCATGTTGGCATTTACCCTCTGCACAAGCAAATAGTCTAATCATGTTTACGTACCTTGTTCCCATATCCCTTTCCCTTTATCCACCTATCTAATCTAATCTAGAATGTTGGAATAGTTTCTGTCTCAATCAATGACACTGGAAGTGAATTCCACAACCTCATAGCAATCTGTGCAAAGAAATTTCTCTTGATACCTGTAATAAACTTGGGGAGAGCAGAACGGGTTTTTTGTAAGAAGCAGTAAACATTATTAACAGACTTCAGAGGAGACTATGTGCTTGTACCAAGACCAAGGCTAATAAAAAAGCTCCGCCCCCAAGAGTCCCCGTGCTTCGGGCTGACTGGCCTATACCATCATATGATCCCCACAACCGTAAGAAATGGTTTAACTTACAATCATTACAATACCATTGTAAATCCTTTACATTTTGTCTCATACCTATGGCCCCTCAACTATCAGAAGTTATCCATTTCTCTCTTCCTATTTACTATCCTTTCACAATTTTAAGCATTTTTTTCATATCATTCCATAATCTGCTTTGGCCTAATAGAGAAACCTATTTTTCTGGCATGTGTTTGTAATTTTATTTTCTCATACCACACAGCATCTTAGTGAATATGTGTTGTACTGTTTCTAAAGCCTCAACGTCTTTCCTATTGTGTGTAGTCCAATACTGCACACTATACTAAAACTGAGGCCTTAAGGTTTTATATGGACTCACCATTGTCTCTTGGCATCTACATTTATCTCAAGGGGTCTTAAGATAAGGGGTAGAAGCTATGTTATAGAAGTACAGATTTCTGGTTAGACCCCATCTGGGGTACTGCACTCAATTCTTGGCATCTCTTCTCTGGAAGGTTATATTGGCCTTGGAGGTGATGCAGTGCTGATTCACCAGAATGATGTTGGAGCTAAAAACGTGAAATTATGATGATGGGTTGTACAGACTAGGCTGGTTTTCCTTTGAATATAAAAGATTACAGCCATTTGAGGAGGGATGGTAATATCACTGGACTAGAAACCCAGAGGCTCAGGCTAATGCTCTGGGGACAAGGGTTCAAATCTCATCACGAATGCTGGTAGGGTTTAAATTCAGTTAATAAATCTGGAATGTATTGCTAGTCTCTCTGTAATGGTGATCATGAAACTATCACCGATTATCATAAAAATCCATCTCGTTCAGTAATGTCTTTATAGGAAGGAAATCTATCATCCTTACCTGGCCTGCCTACATGTGACACCAGTAATGTGGTTGATTCTTAACTGACCTCTGAAATGGCCTAGCAAGACACTCAGTTTGAGGACGATTAGGGATGGGAAACAAATGCTGGCCTTGGCAGAGATGCCCACATCCCATGACCAAATAAATAAAAATTAAAGCTGATCTAGTTGAGGTGTTTAAGATGATTAAAGGATTTGATAGTGGAGACTGATGGGGGAGTCTAGAACATGGGTGCAAAAACATAAAGTTAGAGTTATCAGGGAGCACTTCTTCACACAAAGAGTAGCGAAAGTCTGGAACTCTTGCCACCAAACAACTATTGAGGTTAGGTCAATTGAAAATTTCAAAACAGAGGTTGATACATTTTTGTAATTGGTTGCGAAAGTGGGTAGATGGAATTAAAATACAGGTCAACCATGATCGAACGGAATGACAAAACAGACTCAAATGGGCTGAATGGCCTATTCCTGTTCCTTCGTTCTATATCTCTTACATAGAAACCCAGGAATGGAAATTTAATTGAGTCTATTTCCATGTTCAGAGTTGAGAAACTAAAGCGGTATGAAGAGGACAGTTCTTAGTTATGCTGCTGTAACATTGTTTGAATTGTGATCCCAGATACTGGAGTTTGCTTCCTGGGGCAGGAAGCTCTGCATTCAGTGAGAATGGAATTGTACGTGTTCCCTGAAATATTTTTCACAAGCATGAGGAGTCTGTGACTGGTGAGGCAAGGGCAGGATATCCCCCAAAGGCCCAACTTACACTGCGCTAGTGTGACTCTTCCGAGCCCAATTGGTGCAGCTTTTGGTTTTATGGGCCTGTGCCCAATTAATACCGCATCAAGCTAATTTCACATAGGCCATTGTTCGAAGGATTCCAAACTGAACTGCAGAGGTGAAAGATCAGCACACCACCCAGTCTCTCCCTTTTCAAAAATGAAACCCAGCCTGTAATTGTGAAGCTGTACCATTGAAAAGTGTTAAGAACATATGGGCAGTATAGCTTTAATAAATGAGATGCCCAAGAGGTAGGAATAAACCTAGTTCATTGTTTGTGTCTGCATGACAACACATATGGACTGAATATTAATGGATGGTTGAAGACAGCATTTTAAATGTTAGAGCAGTTATGAGCAAAGGAAACTTAATTTTTCATACCATATTCAAAGTACTAAAATTACCGGATGTAGGTAAATATCAGGTGCACAGTACATTTTTGATTCTCTTGCTTTGCAGGTAATGTCCTCAAACATTTTGAGGTACAGATTCATAGTGAGCCAAATTTTACAATCAGATGAACCTGATTTGGATAAATTCAGAGGTAAGTCTCTAAAAAGGCAAATTTTGTCCAGTTTGAACACATCTGTCACATTGGACCCATCAGGATAGTCTTTGTTGCAATTACCTACACATTCAAGGTTGACACATTCAGTCCCATCTTCACAAAGGTAAAGGACAGGAAGGCAAATAAATCATATTGCAATGTTGATCCTTTTCGGACCACTGCATTGTCAAAAATGTTAAGGACTGAAGCATAAGGAGAAGTGTCTTGGGGAGCATGTCCAGACAGGTAGTGGATCACATGTTGAGGCAGTATAGTGGCAGCTTGATGGAATGTTCCTTAGTGTGCTGACACATGTTGTGCTTAATGTTGGATAGTGTAATGGCTTTACTTCATTAATTTGCACTGTACCTGCCTGGGAAAGCCACATTGAATTGTATACTCTGATTCTATCAGGGAATGCCTAATCAGACAGTATAAAGGCATATAAGCAATACTTGGCAGAAGCAAACTTTATCCTGGATCTAAGCTACATGGTAAACTTTATGCCGGACCTAAGCAGTATGGTACTTCACCTGAGAAGGTTTTATGGAATAGTGAAGAGGGAACTTTCTCTGAACTAAACCATGCTACAGCTGAACTGTGAATGCTACCATGGCACAGTTGATGTCAGGGTTAGGGGCACGAATTTCTAGCATGCCATTGAGTGATACAGCATGTCTAAGCCCCAACACAAGGGCCCATTGCACGACTGACTAGCAAACCTTTGCCAGTGGCTGAACTAAGGATTAATTCTGAAGCGTCCAGTTGGTACTGTATAGCTAGAATTAAATTCAAACCTTGCATCAGAAAGCTTAAGTGATGCAACTGCTGTAAAGGCTTTTGGAGTTCTAATTATTTTGTCCTTTCATGAATGTCCTGAATATTACATTTCTCTAATTATAGCTTTCTAAATTAAATTGACTTGACGCACAAAGTAATGAGGAATGACATCAGACGAGGATGTGGATGTTAAAAGAAAAAATCCCTTGAAGTAAAGAAGTGAAGACTGTAGGAGGAAGGGTTGCTGAATTAAAACTTTTATTTTCATATTGGCTTGTTTTTGATTTTTTTCAGCTTTATGAGGTATGTCACTGAGCTTGATTTGCAATTGAAAAATTCACTGATGTCTAAAACAATTTTAAGGCCTTTGATGCCTCATGGTAAGATGTGACAAGGTACGATTTCTCAAGTGTGACTTTCAGACTTTCCACACACAAGAAGAATAGACAAAGATAGTCTATTTTTGAAGAAGGATGACACTGCTGGGGAATGGTGCTGTCTCCTATTTAGGCCCAGCTAGATGAATCCCTGGGGAGAATTTTCATCCCATCAGGAGGGCTGGTTGGGAGCGGGCACGGAGCCGATTGCTGCCTGCGATCGGCTGCACACCGCCATTTTACGTGGGCAGGCCAATTAATGCCCACACAGCGTGACACACACCCGGAAGCACTCAGTGCTACCTGTGCGGGCAGGGGAGGAGGGAGAGTCGGGGCCTGTGCTCTTTCGCACATGCGCACAAAAGAGCGCAGAAATCTCCCTGAGGCATGGAGCTGACTCAGGGAGATTTAGTTCAGTCATAAAGATGGAAAAAATTAAAAAAATAAAATTACTCAAACATGTCCCCTCATGTCACAATGTCACATGAGCTGGGATGTTTATGAATTTTCATAAATCATTTTATTTAATTAATAAAACCTTAATGAAACCTCATCCCACCCATGGATGAAGTTCCAAGAAAAATGGGAAGGCCGCCTGGGCTCTTCACCTGCCCGCCAACCTTAAGGTTGGACAGGCAGCCCTGACAAGTGTTCCAATTAGCTCATTAATGGCCTTAATAGGCCTTTGACAGTTCGGCCGGCTCGCAATAGACTCCGGTGCGTGCCCACCGAACTGAAGATTGGAATGACACGCGGTGACATCGGGACACATGCCTGATGTCACCATGCGCCATTTTACACGTTGGTATGTGGGGCCCACCCCAGCAAGCCGAACAGAAGGTTCTGCCCCCGTGTTCCCTTCAGCTCCATTGTTATCCTGTTTTCAGCTGCTGTCACCATCAAGCTCCTCACGGGACACCTCCTTCACAGGGGTAGCTGTAGGAATTTGCACTGCTGACACAGAGGACTGAGGACTGGGAATTCAGAAATTTGGGCAGAATTTTACAGCCCCTCCTGCCGGTGGGATTTTCCAGTACCGCTGGAGTTGATGGACATTCGAACTGCTCATCACATTTTCTAGCCCTGCCCCCGCCGCAACAGGGCACTAGAATTCCAGTGTTGGGGTGTAGGCTGTTGGTCCCCATATCAGCGTTTCTATCGATTCCCATGTACCCCTTTGTTTTTGGTCCCTTCAAAATACTGAAGATTGTGTCTCCCCCCCATCCTCCACTCCCACCAACCTACTATTCACAGGAACATTGTGATCATTCTTTCTTGAGCAACCATAATGAAAATTACTTCAAACTGCAAGTGATAAGCTATAAATTCTCCCTTGGCGACTTCTAGAAAGGATTTTACAGCATACAAAATCGTCAGTTGCTTTTCAGCAGAAAGCTTTTCCTTTCTGTGCCTTGGGCTCTTATCGGCCTGCTCAAACTCAATTTACGAGAATCCTTGATGTTTTTCCTTGGTATTAATGTATTGATAATCACAGAGATGAAAGGTATGCCCTAAAGTCATATAAAAAAATGTATTATTCCAGCTCACACACTCTATCATTTGCAGCCATGAGCCTCAAGGAGCTCTCATTCGTAAATCAGGTCCTGCACCATGGAGATCTGCAACAATAGCTCCATGCTGGAGAAATGATCAGAACCAACTGCTCCCCCATCCCCATTGTACAACAGCTAGAGATCAATGTTAAAGGATCAACTCTGAATCTTTAGGATGAGGTGTTAAACTAAAGCTTTGTGTGCTGTGGACATATAAATTCCATGGCACTATCTGAAGATCATGTCCTGGCTATTTTCATTGCTCAAGCAGTACCACTAAGACATTATGGTCATGTATGTCACTGCTGATTTTGGGACCTTGCTGTTCCCAAATCAGCTGCCATGATTCCCTAAATGCCAATGCTTCGTAAGTACTTCATTGGCCGTGAAGCACGTCGGGATGTCTTAATGCCTTGGAAATGCTTTTATTTCTTCCCGTAAACAACCTTTGGACAAAGTTGATTCAACAGGTCAATATTTAATCATTGAGGCTGTTATGATATGGCAGGTGGTATTTGCCAGGCTGACCAAATCCACAAGGGAAATTCGGCCATGCTCTCACAACAGTTTTGTAATTTGTATTTATTACTAGAAGACTTGTACATTGTATTCAGAAGTAATAAGTATACTAACACCTTTAGAGATTTAAAAAATTAAATTAAAACATTTATTAGCAAAAGAAAAGAATTAAAACACATACTCAAGATTATAGTCATACCGTTACTTAATATCATAACAAATCCCAAAATTCCTAATTAACTTGAGCCCCAGAGGCAATCCAGCAAGGTTACCACAGTGCCCACTCGACAGTGGAATTACAAAGGATTTGTAACACAACTTTGGCTACTGGAACAGCAGACTTCAGCAAAGTGATTACAGGCGGTTTCCCCAAGTTTGTTTCACATGGTGTATCTTTTAGATCTTTCACAGACACCCTTCTTTAACATATTCCTTCCTCTTTAATCTGTAAATTCCATTGCTTCCATATGTCTTTGGAATTCACTTCTCATGCTATAAAAATCTTTCATGTTTTCAATATGGCCTTTTCTTTTAGGGAAAAATAAACATAATAACCCTGCCCTATTTATCCTGTCCGTTGTAAAACTTTATCTTGGCCTGAACTTGATGCCCTTGATTGATGAATCCGGGAATGGACGGGAAATGGGCCACTAGCCGCAATCAGCCCCCAACCGCAATTTCACACTGGCTGGCCAATTAATGATCAGCCAGCATGAAACGCGTACTGAAATGCTCAGCGCTGCTGGGGTGAGGGCAGGAAGAGGGCTGGCACCGAGGTAACCAAGGGTGCAGGTGAGCACTTCGAGAGAGCTCCCTGAAAGCAGACAGTTGCCCCAGGAAGCTGCAGACCTCCACAGACTAAACAACATGACAAAAATGCTGCAAAATATGTCCCAAATGCATATCTCATAAAAATCCAGTATCCAGATATCTCCTTTTATTTTATTTCCCCATGTAGATTTCATCCCACTCTAGATCAAGGTTTGAGCAAAAATGTGAATGCTGCCTGGGAGAATGGTCCATCTGCCAATCATAAATGTGTCCTTCAAGCAAAATATCGTGCGAGTGCACAATGACATCGAGGCGCTTGTCTGGCATCGGGCAGATTATACTGAGGCCCTCAAGTGATTTAGGGTCTTTCCTTCTTGCAATTTACGGGAGATGGAATTACATTAAATAAATCCATTATCAATGAACACTGTCGTTTCGGGACCTTGAAATGTTTTGTCATTGCTTGGTGCTGCAATTCACCCTGCATTGCCAGAACCCTTGCACCCTCAGCTGGGTGATCATACAGCAGAACCCACAGACTCAACACACATAAAGCCCCTTCCTATTTGCAAAGCACAAGCTGAACAACACAATGTGCATTAATTCCTCAAATGACTTGTGAGGTGCAGAGTGCGTTGGGCAGTCAGGGGGCTGGGGGTGTGCAGTGTTGGCCCTCGGGTGGGTAATTGCTTCAGGGATACTTGCATAGACTGGTGAGAAGGGCTAACATTGTGGATTAGTTGGAGTCTTGTGAACTTGTGAACACAGCAACTTCATGATAGGACAGCAGGAAAGG
This sequence comes from Carcharodon carcharias, assembly GCF_017639515.1. Taxonomy (NCBI): domain Eukaryota; kingdom Metazoa; phylum Chordata; class Chondrichthyes; order Lamniformes; family Lamnidae; genus Carcharodon; species Carcharodon carcharias. The sequence continues at coordinate 83,755,533 of NC_054474.1, read as the reverse complement.
AAGAATGAAAAGTAAAATGTAGGCAACTTGTGACAAAAGTACCAAGGTATAAAGTAAATTTACCATCACCCTTGGCCACTACAGGGTCCTCGCATGTAGTCAGAATTAATTGGAAAATCGTGGGTGCCTTGCTGGAGAGCGCAGGGTACTTTTTAATTCTTGCAGATTATACTGAGGCCCTTAAGTGATTTAGGGTCTTGGAGGATTTATCACAAATCACAGTACTGTTATCATCACAACTATATTTTATTCTTGTTGCATATAATCATGGTTATCTCATCAAAATCTACCAGGAAACATTATCCATCTGTGACCTGTTTGTTCCATATGTTGTAGCTGTTAATCCCTGGGCTAATTTTCTTTGTCCACCGTTGGTCTCTGCCCTTTTTTCCCTTTCTAATTGGTTATTTTCTGTTTTCACTATTCTTCATTTGTATTCCCAAAAATGTCCTGAAAAGCTGTATTTCCCCATCCAATACACACTGGAGTCTGTCCATTGGAGTCTTCCCATCTCTTTCCTGAACCCAACCAAATTCTTCGGACCAGCCCTCCAAAGAGACTGCTTGTTCCAATGGTCGGGTTTGGGTCGGGTGCGCACCCACCCATGGGACCTAAAATTTTGGCCCGTTTCTTGAAAGCCAAATACATCTCCACTCACCTTAAAATGCAAGTTTCATTCACACTTTGTCTGCTGAGACTTTTACCCTAGCTCACTCATTAGCATTTCAAGTATCCTTTTTACACCTAACTCTTTTCATAAGTTCCACTTTACAGTCTATCTGACTCTAATTCAATTAAAAGAGCCACACAGATGGAACCATCCACACACACACAAACATAAGCCTATTTACAATACCCCACAATAATATTATGAAAAATATGGTAGTTTCGTGACAAGGTGCTGCCTGGAAACGTGCATCCTTTTTGTAGAGGGTGATTTTACTTTAAATATGCAAAATTACTTTCATCACTACTATGTATCACACTCCACCTCTTGAGATCCAATGCCTCTCTGTAGCCCACAAAACACTCAAAGAATTGAATCAATTTTGGTTCTAGTTATTCTTACCAGAAACATTTTTAAAAGGAGTTAAATCCTGCCACAGCATGTCTCTTGGAAAAATCTCTAAGTGTTTCACAAATTATTTTTGAAGTGCAGTGGCAGCTATTAAATAAGCAAAAAATTCCAGCCACTTTGTGTATGGCAAGTTCCCGCAAATGAGATGATTGACTAGTTGTCTGTGTTTGATGGCGTTATTTGAGGGAGAGATGTTTGCCAGGGCAGCAGGAGAGCTCCCTGCTCTTTGAAGACAACCTGAACCATTGGAACAAGCAGTCTCTTTGGAGGGCTGGTCCGAAGAATTTGGTTGGGTTCAGGAAAGAGATGGGAAGACTCCAAAGGACAGACTCCAGTGTGTATTGGATGGGGAAATACAGCTTTTCAGGACATTTTTGGGAATACAAATGAAGAATAGTGAAAACAGAAAATAACCAATTAGAAAGGGAAAAAAGGGCAGAGACCAACGGTGGACAAAGAAAATTAGCCCAGGGATTAACAGCTACAACATATGGAACAAACAGGTCACAGATGGATAATGTTTCCTGGTAGATTTTGATGAGATAACCATGATTATATGCAACAAGAATAAAATATAGTTGTGATGATAACAGTACTGTGATTTGTGATAAATCCTCCAAGACCCTAAATCACTTAAGGGCCTCAGTATAATCTGCAAGAATTAAAAAGTCACTGGTGCAGTACCCTGCGCTCTCCAGCAAGGCACCCACGATTTTCCAATTAATTCTGACTACATGCGAGGACCCTGTAGTGGCCAAGGGTGATGGTAAATTTACTTTATTCCTTGGTACTTTTGTCACAAGTTGCCTACATTTTACTTTTCATTCTTCCTTTCCTGCTGTCCTATCATGAAGTTGCTGTGTTCACAAGTTCACAAGACTCCAACTAATCCACAATGTTAGCCCTTCTCACCAGTCTATGCAAGTATCCCTGAAGCAATTACCCACCCGAGGGCCAACACTGCACACCCCCAGCCCCCTGACTGCCCAACGCACTCTGCACCTCACAAGTCATTTGCGGAATTAATGCACTCTGTGTTGTTCAGCTTGTGCTTTGCAAATAGGAAGGGGCTTTATGTGTGTTGAGTCTGTGGGTTCTGCTGTATGATCACCCAGCTGAGGGTGCAAGGGTTCTGGCAATGCAGGGTGAATTGCAGTACCAAGCAATGACAAAACATTTCAAGGTCCCGAAACGACAGTGTTCATTGATAATGGATTTAGTTAATGTAATTCCATCTCCCGTAAATTGCAAGAAGGAAATCGCCTTTTCACATTTAAGCAGCCAAAGCAAGTTTTTATCAGGTTGAAGAGCGCTTGACAGAATGGATCAGTTTATCAAAACAAAGCATTATTCATCCCAACTGCCCGCTTAAGCAAGTCCCCGAAGGTCTGCGCTCCAAACTGATATTTTTATCTTTGTCCTCGGAGATATGGTAGATGAATCTCTGTCACTCCTCCTCCTCTCCAGCTTTAAGCTTTTTTTCTCTTTCTCCTGTGTATCTGATATTAAATCTGGGGTGCTTGCAAGCCTGGACCTGCTCCCACTGTATTGATTCTGAACATCTTCCAAGTCTTGGAATTTGAAGCTCTCAGTACGAAGCCTCAATACTGAGGTCTGTTTTTAACTCTGCTCTCATTTCAATTATATGAAGAGGGCCAAAGATCATAGATTTCTGGGGTCGTGATGTCACTTTTAATGAACCTATACTGTGTGGAAAGGACTTGGTTTCATAAGCTCCGCTAAATACTACTAAACCACCTTATGTTGTTTTGTTTTTCTCCCTTAAGCTCATTGGAATGCCACTTTAGGCACCCCCCGCCCTACAATTCACATGTGTCTTTATCTTCACTTGGTTACCAGTGGACCTCCCAGAGTGTTCCTTAAAGTGGGTCAGACAGTACAATATCTTAATATTGAGCTTTGCTACCTGTGCAGTTGTAGTAATTACATAATTGATCATTTTCACTGAGGCTTTGCAAATGCAATTATCTATTAGATTGTTACAAAATCTATGATTGTGAATGATGAAGAATGTAAAGGGGTCCATCAAATAGGAGTGCCACGTGGGGGGCAATCATAAATAAAAACCAGGGGCTGAGTTTTGCCATTGGCGAGCGGGGGCAGGGCCCACTAGCCAATGGGTAAAATGACACGGGATGACGTTGGGTGGAACCCCTGATGTCATCCCGCCCCTTTTAAATTTTCAGGATGGCGGGCCTGCAACAAAATCAGCTGTGGGCCCGCTGACCTGTCAATGGCCAATTGAGGCCATTGATAGGATCATTTAAATAATTAAAGGACCTGTCCATCCAACCTTAAGGTTGACGGGCAGGCCAGGAGCCCCGGTGGGGAATAGAAAAAACATAAAACCTCATCCACTGGCAGGAAGAGGTTTCATGTAAGGATTTAAAAAGTTCAATAAAGTTTTAGTGTAATTTATGAATATGTCTCATCTCATGTGACATTGTCACGAGGGGGACATGTTAAGGATTTTTTTTTCTATTGTCAACCTTTTTAAAACTGCCAGTGAACTCCCTTAGGCAGTACTTAGCCTCAAGGATATGTGCGCTCTTTTGTGCGCATGCGCGAAAGAACGCACTCTCGCTTTTGGAGAATTCCCCCCCACCCGCACAGGAAGCACATAGCGCTTCTTGGCGGACGTCACGCTGGGCGAACCTTAATTGGCCCGTCCACGTGAAATGGCGGCAAGGCCCACTTCTCCGGTGGGGCTCAGCTCCCCATCCGCCGGAGATTGGATTGGACCCGCCCACCCGGCAGGCAGAAAATTCTGCTACAGGGGAAGCCAAGAGTTAACTCCTCTATGGGTTGGTTGCTACAGTGGTGAGGAAGAACAATAAATTAATCTATTGATCTTTTTCCCATTGTTGATCTACTGATCCATCTGCCAATCACCATCTTTCCATCTTGCCTCAACCAGCTCACCCACCTTAATTGCACAAGCTCATGCTTTATTGACCTTAAAGCTTACCTTTTATGGCCACTACGCTTGAGATAACTCATCTACTTAGGCTCTTTTGTTGCTCATACATGGATCTAGCAATGCCTCTCCCCTTGTTGGTGTGTGAACACCTGCTTGAGGAAGGAGCTCTGTTTTGAGGAATACCATTCCCATTTCCCCATAACAGAGTGAAGTGGGAAAGGAGTGAGAAACGTGCTTCCAGTATTGGCTAGAGCAGGAATTGGGGGCAGAGAGGGGAAAAGAAGAGTAGAGTCATTGAATTGAAATATTAGTTAAGAACATAAACTTCAAATTTAACAAACATTTACAGTTAAAAATGGCAGCACTGGGAGAGACAAAGATGTACAGTCCCCAGGGAATGTGAAACTTTGAGTGACAGATACTGGGGGAGACTTTCAACTGACAACTCTCTGCTTCCTGCCAGAAAAATGGGTGATTGGCAGATGACGTGATGGGGACTTTGGGCAGCCATTTATGGTAATAAGGTCATCGGTCTGAAATGTGAATTTTCTTTCTCTCTCGAGGCTGCCAGACCTGCTGATTATTTCCAACATTTACTGTTTTTATTTGGGACATCCTGAGTTTGCAGGAGATGCGACATAAATGAGAACCTTTAATTCTCTTTCTTTCACAGATGTTGGGATAAGAGACATTTTAGAAGCACTGAGAAAGAATACAGGAGGAGAATGTTTGTAGTCAGTTATTATTGTGCATCTGGGGTCTGATAGAGGGAAGGAAAAACCTAAAGAATGGCAGGGAAACTTGAGCAGGGCTTCAAAGGTGGTAATCTCTGGATTATTTCCCCAATCATATGCTAGAGTAGGGAAGGATATAAAGATTAGGGAGTTTTCTCTCTCTATTTCTGTAGTGTTCTTGTTATTTTAGAGTTGGTAATCACACCTTGTGCTATGATATTACTATGGGTCAAAGCAGGAAGGTAGGCCCCATGAACTACCTCAGCTAGTACTGGAATGAACCTGCGCTGTTGGTGTTATTCTACGCAACACTCTAGCCATCTAGTCAAATGAGCTAACTAGCCCCTTTGGGAAGTCCAAAACGTGGTTAAGTGTGTGTTAGGAAGAGAAGTTGTGTTTTCTGGGCCTTTAGCACCAGTTCCAGAGGAGATGGGAGCTATTCCACATTGGGCTACATTTAAATAGGATCACATATCACCCATGTGCTTACTGGCATACAAGGGCTCCTGGGCCAGCAATGCCACCATTTTAAAGTTCTCATCCTTATTTCAAGTTCCTCCATGGCCTTACCCTTCTCCATCTCTGTACCCTCTGCCATCCCTACAAGCCTCTGAAATCTCCGCTCTCATCCAAATCTAGTCTTGCACATCCCCTACTTTTAATTGCTGCACCATTGGTAGATGTCTCTTTGTTGCCTCGGCCGTCAACTCTGGAATTCCCTTCTGCAAACCTGTCTATCCTTTAAGACACTTCTTAAAACCTTGCATCCTAGGGCGGGATTTTCCAGCCCTGCAAGATGCCGGGATCACCTGCTCCTGTCGAAAGTCAATGGACTTTTGGCTGGGCCGCAGAATTTCCTGTGGCAGGTCCGCTATGAAGAGGCTGGAAAATCCCGACCCTAGTACCCTCATGTGACTCAGTGTCAAAGTTTGTTTGACATTACTACTGTGAAGTGCCTTGTGGTGTTTTTTACATTAAAGATACTATGCAAATACAAGTTGTTGTTAACCTTGTACACAAAAAAAGGGTCCCAACAGAGATTGGAGATTGAAAATAAATAAAAATGGGGTCGAAATACAGGTCCCTAATTGTGGACAGGAAATCTCTAGACAGCCCATATAGATGAGTAGGAATAACAGAATTATTGTTCTAGGAGATTTTAATTGGCCAATCATTAATTGAAACAGCAAATGAGTAAACAGAAAAATATAAACAACTCTAATGGGGTGTCTCAGCTCAGCAGCCTCTTGAAATCACACATTCTCTTACTTTAGTTCTCTCTTAACCCTTGTTACAACAAAGTAACATTTTCCTATGCTTTATGGCCCTTGTAAATGAAAGCAGCGCAGACTGCTGTATCATTCAAGGTCACCATTATACTGTGGAACTGTGCTCATTGGAAAACTAAATCAAGACTGCTCAAAACCAATTCATTTAGTGCACTTAATGAGCTTCAGAGTGAGGAAACCTATCTGTTTTGTGTTGGTGCTGGCTGGGTCTATTCCAGATTTCACAGATACAAACCCAAGGTGCTTACAAATGCCCAATTGGCAATGGCACACTAAGTTTTCTGTGGCTTTGGCTGAAGTACTTTATATTGGCACTGTAAAATGAATGGAATGTGGTTGCTGTAATTGTGTGTATCACTGAATAAAAAAGTCTTTTCTCCACCATTAATCATTTAATTTACACAGAAAATTGCTAAATGAAAAATAACTGTTATAAGGTGCATAAGTGGCATCTTTAGTTCCCAATCAGGTGATTATGTCCACTGAGACTTATTACCATATAAAATTTTGCTTAATGCAGCTGCCATGCTGATTATCCATTGTTTTACCTCTTGGCTAATTACAGAGTTGTGCTCTCATTGGTGGTTAAGGGATGTCCACATCTTGGTCCATTCTACCTGAACTCAACTGGCAGCAAACCTGTTGTCTCATCCACTCTCAGGGAGAGGACTTGAGACTCATAGATCGACAGAGATTTGTGTTGAGTCTGGAAAGGTGATTTAAACTCAACAGAATATGTTTTCGTTTCTATTTTTTAAACTTTTTTTTATATTAATATGCTACTTTCAGGATCTTTCCACAGTAAAAGTTTGGAAAAGAGTTACATTTACATGTTGGGCTGTAAAATGAAATTAATTTGCACACTTTTAGAAAGAAAGACTTCAGGTATTTGGAAACTATATATCAAAACCAAACATTAAGAATGTTACCATGCCGATTGGGACAATTAAAGGACAGTTTTCATTTCTGGAACTCCAAGCAAATATTCACACCATGGGGGGTAGGAATTGGTCTTCCACTTAAGTTGCATGAAGCTGTAGTTTCAAAGCAAGGGCTGAGTTTAATTAGCAGCTCTTCTAGCCAATCACTATAAAGGGGTGGATTCAGGAGCTGAACTCTAACTTCTTGTCAGGACCAGGAAAAAAGGGAATATATCTCTCTGGCGGGAAGTCAGATTATTAAAGAATGCAAACATTATTGACTTGGTTAAGAGGCTAGAAATGTTGGAGGAATAGTTAAAATCCGTCATGTTAGTCAAAGAAATTGTAAAATGTTAAAGAACAGATGAAGGCCATTCATCTCATGGCTCCTGTACTGGTGCTTTGGAAGAGCAGATTAGTCCCACTCCCCTGCTTTTTCCAAACAGCCCTGCATTGCAATTATGTGTTTCATTCCTTTTTGAAATTTGAATCTGTTTTCACCAACCTTTTGATATCGGAAATTGATGGCACCTTTCTCAGGCCTCAAAGGTTAATAAGAACGACCTGTGTTTATCCAGTGCCTTTTAACATTGTAAAATGTCAAGGAGCTTTGGAAGAGCATTCTCAGACAAAATTTGACTCTGAGCCATATAAAGAGATTTTAAGACAGGTGAAGTCAAGGGGTAGAGTTTAACGAGTGTCTTAATGAAGGAGAGAGAGAGGTAGAGAAGCAGAGAAGTTGGAGATAATTCCAGAGTATAAGGTCTAGATAGCTGAAAGCCACTTGTGGAGCGATGGGAATTGAGGTTGTGCAAGAGGCCTGAATTGGACGAGCACGGATATCACAAGAGGGATTTAAGGTTGTAGGTTGTTACAGAGATAGGGCAGGATGAGGTCATGGAGGGACTGTCAAGTGCAAGAATCTCTCCCTGCTACTTGATTTCCACCCCTCTTTTGCCAAGAAATAAGGAGAGGCCAATTTTCTTCCTGGATGAATCAACTTTATCTTAAGTGTGTTTCATGAGACAAGACCACAAGATCATAAGATGTAGGAGCAGAAGTAAGCCATTTGGCCCATTGAGTCTGCTCTGCCATTCAATGAAATCATGGCTGATCTGATAATCCTCAACTCCACTTTCCTGCCTTTTCCCCATAACCCTTGATTCCATTACTGATTAAAAATCAGCCTTGAATATAGCTTAACGACCCAGCCTCTACAGCCCTCTGTGATAAAGAAGTCCACAGATTAACTACCCTCAGAGAGAAGAAGTTCCCCCTCATCTCTGTTTTAAATGGGTGACCCCTTACTCTGAGATTATGCCCTCTGGTCCTTGACTCTCCCACAAGGGGAAAAAACCTCTCAGCATCTACCCTGTCAAGCCCCTAAGAATCTTACATGCTTCAATAAGGTTGCCTCTCATTCTTCTAAACTCCAATGAGTATAGGCCCAACCTACTCAACCTCTCCCCATAAGAAAATCCCTCCATCCCCGGGATCAACTTAGTGAACCTCCTCTGGACTGCCTCCATGCCAGGATACCTTTCCTTAGATAAGCGGACCAAAACTGTTCACAGTATTCTAGGTGTGGTCTAACTGGTGCCTTGTTTAGTTTTAACAAGACTTCCATATTTTTTTACACCGTTTCCTTTGAAATAAAGACCGACATTCCATTTGCCTTCCTTATTACCTGTTGAACTTGTATGTTCATTTTTTAAGAACATAAGAAGTAGGAGCACGTGTACACAATTCAGCCCCTCGAGCCTACTCTGCCATTCAATACGATCATGGCTGCTCTCATTACAGCCTCAACTCCAATTTCCTGCCCTCTCCCCATAACCTTTCAACCTGTTACTAATTAAAAATCTGTCTATCTCCTCCTTAAATTTCTTCAGCGTCCCAGCATCCACTGCACTCTGAGGTAGTGAATTACACAGATTCACAACCCTTTAAGAAAAGTAATTCCTCCTCATCTCTGATTTAAATTTACCACCCCTTAGCCTAAAACTATGGCCTCTCATTCTTGAATGCCCCACAAGGGGAAACATCCGCTCCACATCTACTTGGTCTATCCCTTTAGCATCTTATATACCTCAATTAGATCTCCTCTCATCCTTATAAACTCTAGCGAGCACAGGCCTAAACTGCTCAATCTCTTCTCATAAAACAAGCCCCGCATCTCTGGAATCAATCTAGTGAACCTCCTCTGAACCGCTTCCAATGTAATTACATCCTTCCTCAAGTGAGGGGAACAAAACTGCACAATACTCCAGGTGCGGTCTCACCAATGCCTTGTACAGTTGCAACAACTCTTCCCTATTTTTATACTCTATTCCTTTAGAAATAAATGCCAAAATTCCATTTGCCTTCCTTATTACCTGCTATACCTGCATACTATCTTTCAGCGATTCATGCACGAAGACAACCAGGTCCCTCTGCACCGAAACATTCTGAAGTTTCTCTCCATTTAACTAATAAAGTTGCCTTTTTATTCTTCCAACCAAAATGGATAACCTCATACTTATCCACGTTAAACTCCATCTGGCAAATTTTGGCCCATTCTCCTAACCTGACCATATCCATTTGTAAATTTCTTATTTCTTCATTGAAACTTACTTTCCATCTATTTTGGTGTCATCTGCAAATTTAGCTACAGTACCTTCTATCCCTGAAACTAAGTCATTAATATAGATTGTAAATAGTTGGGGTCCAAGGACCGAACCCTGTGGCACCTCACTAGTTACAGCTTGCCATCCAGAAAAAGACCCATTTATCCTGACTCTTTGCTTTCTGATGGTTAGTCAATCCTCTATCCAAGCTGACATATTACCCCTAACTCCATGTGATCTTATCTTGTGTATTAATCTTTTGTGCAGCACCTTATCAAAGGCCTTCTGGAAGTCCAGATATACCAGATCTACAGGATCTCCAATATCCACTTTGCTTGTCACATCTTCAAAGAACTCTAGCAAATTAGTCAAACATGACTTACTCTTCATAAAACCATGCTGACTCTGATGGATTGCATTTTGACTATCCAAATGCCCCATTACTACTTTCTAAATAATGGATTCCAACAATTTCCCAATGACAGACATTAAACTAACTGGTCTATAGTTCCATACTTTCTGCCTCCCCCACCTTTTTGACTAAGGGAATTTATTACCTTTTTCCAATCCACTGGAACCTTTCCAGAATCCGGGGTATTTTGGAATATTATAGCCAATGCACCCACTATCTCCACTGCCACTCCCTTTAAGACCCTGGGATGCGGGCCATCTGGTCCTGGGCACTTATCACCCTTTAATCCCAATAGTTTGCTCAGTACTTTTTCTCTAGTGATGGTCATTGTTCTAAGTTCCTCCTTCTCTATACCCTCTGCACTACCTGTTACTATTGGGGTGGTACTAATGTCCTCCACCATGAAAACTGAGGCAAAATATTGATTAAGTGTCTCTGCCATTTCGGTGTTCCCCACTATTAACTCCCCAGTCTCATCCTCCAAGGGACCAACATTCACTTTAGCTACTCTCTTTCCTTTTATATACTTGTAAGAAGATTTTGCTATCAGTTTTTACATTTTGCACTAGTTTTCTTTCATAATTTACCTTTGCTCTTTTTATTATTTTTTTTAGTAACCCTTTGTTGATCTTTAAAAGTTTCCCAATCTTCCAGCCTGCCACTGACCTTTGCAATCTGGTATGCCTTAGTTTTTGCCTTTATGTTATCTTTAACTTCCTTGCTTAGCCATGGATGCTTTTTCCCTCTCTCACCATCTTTCTTCCTCTTTGGAATATATTTTATTTGGGAGGAATTGAATATCTCCTTAAATATCTGCCACTGTTCATCAACAGTCCTACCTTGTAGTTTTCCTGCCCAGTCCACTTGGGCCAAATCTGCCCTCATGCCTATGTAGTTACCTTTGTTTAACTCCAGAACACTAGTGTGGGACTCAAGTTTCTCACTCTCAAACTGAACTTGTAATTCTAGCATGCTATGATTACTCTTCTGTAGAAGATCCTTTAATATGAGATCATTAATTAACCCCATCTCATTACACAAAACCAAATCCAGAATACTTTAGCTGCTCTCTTTCCTTTTATATACTTATAGAAGCTTTTGCTATCAGTTTTTACACTTTGCGCTAGTTTTCTTTCATAATTTACCTGTGCTCTTTTTAGTATTTTTTTAGTAACCCTTTGTTGATCTTTAAAAGTTTCCCAATCTTCCAGCCTGCTCCCTGGTTGGTTCCACAACATATTGCTCCAAGAAACAATCTCTAATACACTCTAGAACTCTCCCTCGAGGCTTCCCTTGCCAATTTGATTAGTCCAGTCTATATACATATTAAAATCACCCATGATTATTGCCGTGCCTTTTTTACATGCTCCCAGTATTTCCTGGTTTATACTGTGCCCTACTGCTGAACTACTGTTTGGGGGCCTATAGATTACTCCCACCAAGGACTTCTTTCCCTTGTTATTTCTTATTACTACCTAGACTGACTCTATGTCTTGCTCTCCAGTGCCTACATCATTCCTTACTATAGCACTGATCTCTTCCTTTACTAACAAAGCTACACCACCTCCTTTTCCTTCCTGCCTATCCTTCCGAAACACTGAGTACCCTTGGATATTCAACTCCCAAATCTGTTCTCCCTGTAACCACGACTCAGTAATCACTACCAAATCATACCTATTTATCTCTGTTTGTGCTGTTAACTCATTAGTTTTATTCCGAATGCTACACGCATTCAGATACAAAGCCTTTAAATTTGCCCTATTGTCAATTTTCCCTACTCTTATTTGATTCTTTGATGCAATATGGCATTCACACACTCTGTCCCTTCCTTTCACTTTTTGGTAACAATCAGCCTCATCACTAACCTGCACTCTTATCCTCTCCTTAAACTTTGATTTTTTTATATTTCAATGCAACTGAACCATCCCCCTACTATTTAGTTTAAAGCTCTATTGCAACCCTAGTTATGCGATTTGCCAGGTCACTGGTCCCAACCTGATTCAAGTGCAGCCCATCCGAATGGAATAGCTCCCTCTTTCCCCAGTACTGGTGCCAATGTCCCATGAATTCAAACCCATTTCTCCCACACTTTTTGGGATCCATGCACAAAAAAACCCCTCTGTGCTGCAGCTTTCTGCAGCCTTTCTCCAGTTATATAATATTCAGCTCCTTTATTCCTGCCAAAGTGCATAATCTCACATTTTCCCACATTATATTCCATCTGCCAAGTTTTTGCCCACTCACTTAACCTGTCTATATCCCTCTGTAGACTCTCGAGCCCTGTCTGTGCTTCTGAAATAAAAAGCGAAAGTCCTGGAAATATTCAGCAGGTTAGGCAGCATCTGAGGAGAGAGAAACAAATGTTTTGGGTTGATGACCTTTCATCAGAACTGGTGCTTCTGACTCTGACTGTTTCTGTTGGCATCTGGCTCATTAATTTAATTGTGCCAGGTAGAGGAATCGGTGTAAAGCCAAAATGAAATTAGGCCTGACATTCATTACCCTGATCAGCAAAAGTGTCCATTTGAGCTTCGATGATATCTTGAAGAAGTCCTTGCAGGGTTAAAGAAAACAATTCACATGACTCCTGGCAGTATTCCCAAGGCACACAGGTTAGTTTTATGACAGTTTACCAATAATATCCCATTCCACTGTTGCAATGTAACCTTATTCCTTTGAGCAAAGAAAATGTCATTAATGCTGAAAGCATGCATTGTTGGGTGTTTTATGTCTTCTACATTGGATAAATACAACTCCAGGTGGCTGTTCAGAGAAGGCTGGCACTCAGCCTCACATCATTGATAGGGTGACTCAGAGTCCAATGTTCAATACTGATCAGGGAAATGGCTCTGACAATGCCTAACCTCCCTTTAAAAATAGAGTATTGTAGATTGTTTTCCTTGAGATGCTTTATCTGGTAGTTCAGCTGAAGACAGCTAAAGTTGCCTCAGGGAGGGAGAGCAGAGGTTAAAAGGCACATTTGCATGACTTTGCTACTCATCCTCCTCTTCAACCATGAGCTGAACTTTGCCGTTGGCGAGCAGGGGGCGGGGCCTACTTGCTGACGTGTAAAATGACGCGGGATGATATCGGGCGGAACCCCCGATGTCATCCCGCCCCATTTAAATCTTCAGGAAGGCGGGCCTGCAGCAAAATCAGCTGTGTGCCCGCTGACCTGCCAATGGCCAATTGAGTCCATTGACAGGATCATTGAAGCAATTAAAGGACTTGCCCATCCAACCTTAAGATTGGCGGGCAAGCCAGGAGACCCAGCGGGCAATAGAAAAATCATGAAACCTCATCCACATGAGGTTGCATGCAGGGATTTAAAATGTTAATAAAGTTTTAGTGTAATTAATGAACATGTCCCATCTCATATGACATTGTCACATGAGGGGGACATATTAAAGATTTTTTTTTCTATTTTTCATATTTTTAAAACTGTCAGCGATCTCCCTGAGGCAGCACTTAGTCTCAGGGAGATGTGCGCTCCTTAGTGCACATGCGCGAAAGAGCGCACTCTCGCTTTTGGGGAATCCCGCACAGGAAGCACATAGCACTTCCCACTGGACGTCACGTTGGGTGGGCATTAATTATCCCGCCCGCGTAAAATGGCGGCAGGGCCCGCTTCTCCGAAGGGGATCTGTTCCCCGCCTGCCGGAGATTGGGTCGGGCCTGCCCACCTGGCAGGTAGAAAATTCTGCCCCACATCTCTTGTTTTGGGGCCTGACATCATGCTTTTCCCTACTTTTTATCTTGTGATTTTTTGTTTTCCTTGATATAGGGGAATGCCACTTTTAATTAACAGTTATTCATCGTTAACTCTCTGTGAGCCTAAATACAAGTGAAGCTGCCTTTACTCAGCTCTTTCAATCACTCTGATAGCAGAACTAGAGTAACACTCCCACTACACAGGCCTCCAATACCAGAACAAGATTTAAGTTCCTACTATGGAGGTCCTGTAGTCAGAACCAGAAAACAGGGTCAAATTTTGACTACATACAGATGAATATGCAAATTAGGAGTAGGCCATTTGACCCCTCAAGGCTGCTTCTCCATTCAGTAAGATCATGGCTGATCTGACTGTGGCCTCAACTCCACATTCCCATCCACTAGGTAACCTTTGACTCCATTGTTAGTCAAGGATCATTTTATCTCTGCTTTAAAAATATTCAGTGACCCTTCCTCCATTGCCCTCTGGGAAAGAGAGTTCCAAAGACTCACAACCAGGTGAGAGAAAAGAATTCTCCTCATCCCCGTTTTAAATGGGAGACTCCTTATTTTTAAACTGTGTCTCCTAGTTCTAATCTCCCAACACCTACATCCCTTAAATGAATAACAAATAAAGCAGAAACATCCTTTCAGTACCTACCCTATCAAGTCTCCTCAGGATCTTATATGTTTCAATAAGATCACCTCTCGTTCTTTGAAACTCCAATAGAGACAGGCCCAGCCTGACCAACCTCTCCTCATAAGATAAACCCCTCATTCCAGGTATCAGTCAAGCGAACCTTCTCTGAACTGTTTATAATGCACTGAGATTCTTTATTGAATAAGGGCACCAGAACTGTACACAGTATTCCAGAGGTGGCCTCACTATCGCTCTGTATAACTGTAGCAAAAGATCCCTACTTTTATATACTTGCATGCCAAGCAGCGGAAACAGCATGCAATAGAGCTAAGCGATCCCACAACCAATGGATCAGATCTAAGCTCTGCAGTCTTGCCACATCCAGTGGTGAATGGTGGTGGACAATTAAACAACTCACTGGAGGAGAAAGTTCCAAAACATCCCCAGCACATCAGTGGAAAACACAAGGCTGAAGCATTTGCAGCCATCTTCACCCAGAAGTGCTGGGTGGATGATCCATCTCAGCTTCCTCCTGAAGTCCCCAGTGTCACAGATGTTAGTCTCTAGCCAATTCGATTGACTCCATGTGATATCAAGAAACTGCTGGAGACACTGGATAGCAGAAAGACTATGGTCCCTGACTACATTCAGGCAATAGTAGTGAAGTTTTGTGTTCCAGAACCAGCCGTGCCCATAGCCAAGCTTTTCCAGTACAGCCACAACACTGGCAATGTGGAAAACTGCCCAGATATATCCTGTGCACAAAAGGCAGGACAAATCTAACCTGACCAATTACCACCCCATCAATCTACTCTCAATCATCAGTAAAGTGATGGAAGAGGTCGCTGACAGTGCTATCAAGTGGCAATTACTCAATAATCTGCTCACTGTTGCTCAGTTTGGCTTCTGCCAGGGCCATTCAGTTCATGACCTCATTACAGCCTTTGTCCAAACATGGACAAAAGAGATGAACTCTAGAGGTGTGGTGAGAGTGACTGCCCTTGACATCAAGGCAGCATTTGACCAAGTGAAGCATGAAGAAGTCCTTGCAAAACTGGATCCAATGGGAATCAGAGGGAAAACTCTCTACTGCTTGGAGTCATACCTATCACAAAGGAAGATGGTTGTGATTATTGGAGTTAATCATTTCAGTCCCAGGACATCACTGCAGGAGTTTCTCAGGGTAGTGTACTAGACCCAACCATCTTCAGCTATTTCATCAATGACCTTCCTTCCATCATAAGGTCAGAAGTGGAGATGTTTGTTGGTTATTGTATAATGTCCAGCACCATTCATGAATTCTTAGATACAGAAGCAGTCCATATCCAAATGCAGCAAGATGTGGACAATATCCAGGCTTGGGCTGATAAGTGGCAAGTGGCATTCATGCCACACAAGTGTCAGGCAATGACCATCTCCAACAAGGGAGAATCTAACCATCTCTCCATGACATTTAATGGCTTTACCATTGCTGAATCCTCCACTATCAACATTCTGGGGGTCACCATTGACCAGAAACTGAACTGGACCTGCCATATAAATACTATGGCCACAAGAGCAGGTCAGAAGTTGGAAATTCTGTGTTGAGTAACTCACCTCTTGACTCCCTAAAGCCTTTCCACCATCTACAAGGCACACGTCATGAGTGTGATGGAACACTTTCTAGTTGCCTGGATGAGTGCAGCTCCAACAATACCATCTTCAGAAGCTTGTCACCATCAAGGACAAAGCAGCCCACTTGGTTGTCACCCAATCCACCACCTTCAACTTTCACTCCTTCCATCACTGACGGACAGTGGCAACAGTGTGTACCATCTACAAGATGCACTGTAGCAACTCGCCAAGGCTCCTTCAACAGCACCTTCCAAACCCATGGTCTCTACCACCTGGAAAGACAAGGGCAGCATATGCATGGAAACACTAACGCCTGCAAGTTCTCCTCCAATTCACACACCATCCTGATGTGGAAATATATCGCCGTTCCTTCACTGTCGCCGGATCAAAATCCTGGAAATCCCTTCCTAACAACACTATGGGTGTACCTACACCACATGGACTGCAGCGGCTTAAGAAAGAAGATCACCACCAACTTCTCAAGGGCAACTGGGGATGGGCAATAAAGGCAGGCGTATCCAGCAATTCCCGCATCCCATGAATGAATAAAAATAAAATTCCATTCCTTGCAATAAACATTTGGCTTCCTAATCACTTGCTGTACCTGCTTACTAACTTTTTGTAATTCATGTACCAGGCCAAGCAAATCCCTCTGCACTTCAGAGTTATGCAATCTCTCTCCGTTTACATAATATGCTGCTTTTCTATCCTTCCTGCCAAAACGGACAAGTTCACAATTTCCCACATTATACTCCAACTACCATTTTTTGTGCATTCACTTAACCTATCTATATCCCTTTTCAGACTCCTTGTGTCCTTTTCACAACTTACTTTTCTACCTATCTTATGCTGACCCCCATATCATAACCATACAGGGAAAAGCTCCCACTATACAAGATGCCCTATGTCAGAAAGAGGCAGAGTTAAAATTCCATTACACAGACCCCTTTATCAGAACAACAATTTACATTTCTATAGTGCCCTTAATGTACTAAAACACCTCAAGACTCTTCACAGGAACATTAAAAAACAAAATATGACACCGAGCCTCTCCCTCTCAGAATGATAATAGGGTTCCCATTGTCCTTCCATGAAATATCTTCCGGCATTTATGCCACCTCCAACCACCAGCAAACCCATCTTGGCTTCCCCTCCCCATTCAGCATTCTAAAGGGATAGTTCCCTCTGTGACACCCATTCCTCAATCACCCCCTCCCCTTCCCATGGCAGCTACCCCTGCCAGCACAGGGGATGCAAGACATGCTCTCTTACATCCCCCCTTCCCACCATCCAGGATGCAAAATACTCTTTCCCGGTAAGACAATGATTTACTTTTACTTCTTTCAATTTACATGAGCATTCACTGCTCGTGATGCGGTCCCCTCTATACTGGGGAGACCAAACACAATTTGGGTGACCGCTTTGAGGGACACTTCCATTTAGCCTGCAAGCCTTGAGCCCGAGCTTCTGGTAGTCTGTCATTTTAATTCTCTGTCTCACTCCCACTCTGATCTCCCTGTCCTTGGCCTCCTGTCCTGTTCCAATGAACCAAAATGCAAACTCAAGGAACAGCGCTTCATTGGTCAATGAGGCACTTACTACCTTCCGGACTCAACGTTGAGTTCAACAATTTTAGATCATAACATCTGTCCCCAGTTGTTTGGGTGGAAGCTGTTGGTGATGATTTTGAGATTCCCATTTACACCTCCTCTAGACCCATCTTGTGTTTCTTTATTTATCCCATTATTCTTTCCTTTTACCTTGCACCATCATCCCTTTTGTCATTTAATCTCTCCTGCTTTACAGAACTTCCTTTTCATTCTTTCCATCCCTGCTCTCTTTCCCTGTCTCTGTATTTGTCTAAAATCTGTTCCATCTCTTTTCAAGTTCTGATGAAAGGTCATCGACCTGAAACACCTGTTTCTTTCCACAGATGCTGCCTGACCTGTTGAGTATTTCCAGAACGTTCTATTTTCATTTTAGGACAGACACAAGCATTCAGAAAAGGTCTCATTTGAAAGATTGCACTTCTGACAGCACAGAACTCTTTGAGTACTGCACTGAGAGTGTCCGCCTAGATTTTGTGCTCAAGTATCTGGACTTGAAGCCAAAACTTTCTGATTCAGAGAGTACTACCCACTGAGCCACAACTGCCATCAAGGCTCACTCATTTAGCTGAACTAAACCTGTATCAGAAACAAACATTCAAAACAGATGAATAACTGCAGGAATCCTTCCTGTTCCCCTCCATGCAGGTTTATCACTTTCTACTCATTCAAACATATGAACTTCATTTTTCTGTTGAGTAACATCAACAATGTCCTGTGTTTGTGACTTTGCCTCCCCTGGTGATAGCTTAGTATAGGCAAATCTGATAAAAGAAGCAAATGTGGGGTATAGTGAGAATGTTTTAAATGTTGAAATAAGGAACTATACAACTGATGCTCTGACCATGTATTATACTGAGCAGAGAGCATGGACATGATGGGCCTAATAACCTGCTTCTGTGGCATAAGGTTTCTATGGAAGGAATCTTATGGAGGTAACAGAGGTCTCAGCAATCGGCTGGAGAGCTGGTGCAAGACACGTGTGCCTTTTTTCAGGGAAGCCCACCACATCGTGTGGCAAGCAGGCACTTGACAGTGGTGGGCCTTCTCCAGGATAAAGGACCCGGGGGTTGGGGGGAGGGTGAGAGGTCCTGCTTGTTGAGAGCTTCAGGCCAATCAGATCTGGTGGCTAATGCTGGCACGACACCCAGCAGAGCCCTAGGATTGTTACTGGATCCCAGGCCAGGGGTAAATGATGGTGAGGGGGGGTTGCGGGGGAGGGGTGGGGAGAGAGTTGGCAGCAAGGCAGGGGTGTGACTGTCGTGGGCTCCCCACCTTCCTGATAAGGCAGTGAGTAGAGCCTAATACCCCACATTTCACAAAGATGGATACATTAATGTACATCATATGATGAATAGGACTATGCAACTTAAATAATTTATAATGGAGATCTGTTTAGATGTAAAATTAAGGGGAATTGACAGACTGAGAACAGAATTACAGTGCATACTCCAAATGGCTAGTGCATTAGAGAGGGAACTGTACAAATGGAGTTATGTGTTACATTGCCAGGGTTTGCTTGTTGTGCTCCTTGCATGGTGAAGCTCCCACTTGCCATTGGGTTAATATCAGCTGCAGTTGGATGAGGCCCCTAAATGGTCATTAATTGCCCACTTAAAGACCTCAATTGCTGCCAGGATGGAAAGAACATCCACAGGCCTTCCCGCCACTGTCATATTCCGCGGGGAGGCAGGTAGATGGCAGGGTCCCCGGCTGCCACCCTTCTGCATGTTTAAAAACACACCAAACTCACCAAAGGAGAGGACACAGATTTCACCCTATATTTCTATGTAACTCACTAAGCACTCTGCGTGCCTGCAATTGGCTTTCAGTCCTCTACACTAAAGAAAATCTCTCAGGAATGTTCCATATTTACTCTGTTAATGCAGTCCTACACACCATAGCCATTAGATCCCTCTTCTGTGATCAGTCTATAAACTTGGAGGGATTAGTTTCCACTCACCAATAATATTGCATCAGATATTTTAATAAACTCCATCTATTGATGTAAACTTTAAGCCTTTTATACTCTTGGACTCCCAGAGATTGAGAGCTGACCTTCTTAGACGCCACTGCACTTTGACTGAGTAATAAAGCAGCTCTATTGTATGAACCTTTCACTATTAGGTTTTAAAAGCTGCTTGCCTCACATTGGAAAAAGTGCATTGCTTTTAAACTAAAACCTGATTCATTCCAGGCGGCATTGAGACTCCACGTGCTGTGTCAGGGAAATGAAATTTTATGGCCCTGGAAAATTGTTCCACAGTAATAAGTACAAATAAAGCTCCAATATTCTACACCATGCAGAGTACATCAAATTCTTATTAGGCTCATTCTCACTTGCTCAGCGAATTTCCAGTGATTGCTCTCTTGGTTCAGTTTTTAACCACAGAGCTCTTCCTTTGCTTGCACTATATTTTAAGATCTTGTTTGTAACTTAGTGAATTCATACAGCTCCCCTGCGTTGCACACTATTCATTCTGTACAGCTCCCCACGGGAACCCATGATCTGTCCATAAAACTTTTTCCTTTAATGTACTGTTTGGGTCATCTAGCTTCTCTCTTTAATCATTGTTTAGTTTATACAGCTCAACAGTGTAGTGCTCACCAATGCAGTGTACAGCTCACCACGTAGCCCTCACCAGTACAGTTTATACAACTCAGAGTGCTCCTCTGTGAAATGCACTGTCCATTTCTTATAACTCGCCTGTATAACACAATTCTATTTATATAGTTCCCTCTGTACACACTAACTGTTTGGAGTGCGCTCTTTCATTCTGTTCTTGGTCTGTTAATTCCCCTTTATTTTGCATCTAAATAGATCCCCATTATAAATGACTTAAGTTGCATAGTTCTGTTCATGATAGGAGGTGCATCCATGTATCTGCCTTTGTGAAATGGAGAGAATGAAGTTCCACAGAGTTTCTGTTTGGTGACAACTCCTGTGAATGCACATAAGTTTGAAATTCTGCTGCACATACCACAGAAGTGATCCTTGTTACTTTTCCAGGTTTCTCTGCCTTTATCCTCTAGAAGTGCTTTTTAGCTTTGCTACCCAGATTGAGACCATCTGTTCAGCTGCTTCTGCTCTTTCCCCCTACCAATTCATCTATCCTGACCTTGTGTGTCTCTATACTTTCTCTGCTATCTTATCTCCCCCTAATATTCCTTTCCCCTCCACCATGGTCTCTCTAAGCTTATCCTATCAATGAGCCCCACCTCATCCTCCCTTGTCCCAGTTGCCACTAAACTGCTGAACACTCAAAATATGTTCCTGGCTCCCCTCAGGTCCTGTTCTCTTTCCTGTTCAAAACTGTTGCCTTCTGTCTTCTAGCAAATAACTGCTTCATCGCAAAATTCCCTTTCCTCTACAAATTCCTTGCATGTGTTGTCATTCTCCCAAATCTTATCTGCCCTACCTTTCCTTCTGGAATCTTCCTAACCAGATTTTAGCCCATCCCACATTACTGAAAGACGCAGAAGATATCTGTTGCGACTGGGATGCATTATCTGTTGTTACCCTCTTCAACCTCTATCAGCCTTTGACCTAGTAAACTCCATCTTCCTCCTCCAATGCCCTTCAGTTCAGTTCACTCTGCTTTTACCTATCCAAGTGTAGCCCACAAAATCTTCTTCACCCATTCACATTTACCTCCAGGATCCTCCAAGGATCTATCCTTTTCTTCATCCACACCTTGCCCCTTGGCAATAATCATCTGCAGACACGGGATCAGCTTCCACATGTCTGCTGACAGCTTCATCACTTCATCATCTCACTTGTCTTGTCTGGTTTCTTTCCTTGGAGTGCTATGTGCCTGCTACAATTGCAGTATCATCGCAATTAGGGAAACAGGACAATGTGTGTGTGTGTGTGTAGAGTAATAAGGGGTCCTGGTGGGAAGTGTAGTGTTTAGTGGGTTAATTGTTCTGTATTTGATTATGTGAGTCTGGTAATTGATCTATGCTCACTGTGCTCGATTGGTTAAGCCTGTGTGTGGACTCAGAGCAAAGTAAAAAAGACTCCACAGGCTTGAAAGCCTGAGCTTCAAGCATGAGTGCAGCCATTTTGTGATTGCCGAGATATTTTAAAGCATTATAAATAAACCTGTAGAAACTAGTGTCAGCTCTGCATTGTTCTGAGGCAACTTAAGTATATAAGGTAAACAGCAAACTGGCAGACACACAACAGTAAGACCCTGTATTTGGTGGAGTCATGTATTCCCAGTAGGTAAGTAACACTACAGAACTGGAATGGTGTGTGCAGGCAATGTGAGCACTGAGGAAATATCAGTATACATGATGGTGGCCAAGCTGCCAGTGCTTTAGCTACTCATGTCGATTCTAGTCCCAGCTACCCCTGCCACTGAAGAGAGGTTAGGAATTCAGAAACTTGTGTTGCCATCCTCCTCAGTTCTACGGATAGAGGGAGGGGGTAGCAGGTATTTCTCTGCATGTCTTAGTTGCTGAAACACTGCACAAGGTGGAATTGATCCACACAGACCAGAAAAGTGCAAGGGCCATTCCCCTGTTTTCTTAGGTGGCCAGTCATCTGGTTTTATACCAGACGGTCTGGTTTTTAGCTGATCTGGCCATTGTCCAGTACCAGATGGCTTCATATCTGGTATTTTGACCCTTAATCCACTTACCTCAATGAAACACCAGCAGAAACCTGTGCTTGTTCCTTTCTCCAGTTCCCTGGGGGCCAATTAGGGTTAGTGCATATGTCAGTCACGATGCATTGGGGACACAAAACAGCAGGGTTGTTTTCACACTTTTTTCCAACCCCCTCCCTTGTTATGTCTTGAACGGCACTGAATTTCCCAATGTGATTACTCCACCACCTCACATTGGAATGGTGCCTGACATTGGTGGCCTCCAGTGCTGGCTCTGCCTGGGTGGCAGCAGAGACTCAGCATCCAGTCACCAGTGTCCCTGGGCAAGGGAGGGGACCAAATAGTTAAAGGTCCCTGTTGCCAATCGCTGATGGACATGATGCAAATGAAGATTGGACCAGGCCCAGCTCTGATGTTTTTCACTGTCCAGTAGCCAGTTGATGCACACACAGACGCACACACAGAGAGACACACACATAGAGACACAAACACACACACAAAAACACACACACACACAGACACACACACAAACAAACAAAAGCACAAATACACACACACACAGACACAAACACACACACACATACACACACACACACAGCCGCACATACACACACCATGAAGTTCCATGGAGAGGGGGATCTAGTGGTCGTGCTATAACTCTGGCAGGACACATGTGGAACTCACAGGGATACGCTGTGAGCAGCCACAGTTTCTCTCAGGAGGAGGACTCTCCTGCTGGAGTTACACAGGGGGTGCCTGGTGATCGAACCTCCAGGAGAACTACTTTAGAGGTTTCCACACCATCTTGGCTCACACAGGGGGCCAAGACAGAAGAGGGCTATAGGCACCCCCTCTTCTCTTGGGGAAACCCTTCCCTAGTACAACTCGCAAGGAGAAAATAAGCTGCAAGAAGTAACTTGGTTTGGATCCAAAATCCCACGGTAAGTAGCAGCAGCTCAGTCACCTGAACAGGCTGGCACTGGAGCTGATGTTAAAGGTGACAGCCAGTGAAACAAATCAGCAGCTACCTAGCCCCTAGAGAGCAGTGTACGATGCACCGTATGGGCTTCAAATTAGGTTGGTGTTAATTTGATAATTCACTCATTATGAAGGTAAAGACAATCTTTCTCCCAATAGATGCTTGATGACATTAGGTTGGTGTAGAGCTGGAAACAGAATGCTGTATTTTGCAGAGTGGGGGCTGATTAGGGTTAATGCACGAGTCAGTTTATTACAGTGGAAGGGGACACTGCTGTCGCTGCGATCAATGGCAATACAATCACTCAGTGGGGTTGATGCTCTTCCATTGAAGGCCCGAGGCTGTGTTTAGTGAAAATTCAATATACATTAGCCTGGCTGGAGCAGGAAATCATTGGGACCCTCTCGCCGACGCATCAGATACAGATGTACTAATCATACTGCTTGCTGCTCTCTGAAAATAGCAGATCCGTCAAATTTAGAAGTATTATGGGTTATTTTTAAGGAGAAAACTGAGCAATTAAAACAAAAATTGACTTTCATCATCTTGGACCAAACTCCAGGATTGAGTCAAAGAGGCTGTTTGTGTTGTTTGCTGGATGTTCCATTCATGTGCCAGCTCTTGCAAAGCCTTGTAAAGGTTAAACAGTTATTCAGCCCAGGTATTGTGCAGCCTTGTCTATGATTCAGTATCACTTCTTGTACCTGTGCAATACAAGACAGTAAATGGAACTCACTCCATATTTTCTCCCTTTAAGTGCCTACAGTAAACTCCAAGTGATAGGGAATAACACACTGGTGCTACACACTTTGTCTGCCTCAGTGTAACTTGTTCCACACACTGGGGCAGAATAACACACTGAGAATGTAAGCATTGAGGTCATTGTTCCACTGCAATTGCTGTATTTCCACTTTGTTGATCTCAATGGAAGGAATATCCTTTTGGGCACTCTCTGCACTACTGAGTTTTGCTTCCAACATGAGATACTGCTCACCAGGAGCACAGGAGATCAGATAGATTTTCCAGCAGGCCAAGCTTGTTTTAATATGCCTTTAAGGGATTGCAACATGACATCACTAGAGAGGAAGTGTGTCATGTGATTGAGTTTTAGTTTCATTTTTGCTTTCAACAGAGCACACACTCGGAGATCTCCTGCTGATGTGTCTTCAAGCTTTATATCCATGTATAACTGTTCTCATGTGCCTAGTTTCAATAAGTGAACTCACAGCATGTTTACCTAATCCCTTATGAACAATTGGTGTCTTTATATCATTATAATAACCATGGCAAAGATACATCATTAATTCCTGCCACACTCTCATTTGCATTCCAGTACTGGCCATGCTACACGTCATGTAAAATGAAGTGTTTCATTTGAATTTGTTGTTGTACACATACAACGCACACCAGGTAACAACAACTTGTATTAATATAGCACTTTTAACAGAGCAAAACATCCCAAGGTGCTTCATAGGGGTGTTATAAAGTAAAATTTGATTCGCTGCCACATGAGATATTAAGCCAAAAGCTTGTTCAAAGACAAAGATTTGAAGGATTGTCCTAAAAGAGGAAAGTGAGGTAGAGAGGCAAAATGGTTTAGGAAGAAAATTCCAGAGCTTCTAGCCAGCTGAAGGCATGGCCTCCAAACACAGGGCAATGGAAATCATGGATGGTCAAGGGGTCAGAATTGGAGGAGCTCAGATATCTCAGAGGGTTGTGGGGTGGAGCAGATTACAGAAATAAGGAGGGGATGGCTTGGCCATTGTGTACTTTGAAAACAAGGATGAAAATTTTAAATTGAGGTGATGTCAGGCTGGAACCAATAGAAATCAGAGAACACAGGATTAATAGGACACCGTGGCTTGGCGTGAGTTAAGACACAAATAGCAGAGTGATGGATGACCTCAAGAATATGGGAGGAAAGCCAGGGGAGCATTGCAATTGTCAAGTTTAGAGGGAACAAAAACATGAATGAGGTCTTCAGCAGCAGATGAGCTGAGACAGGGGCAGAGTGTGGCGATGTTACAGAGTTTATGACCTTCACCTCCTCACCCTTAAGCCCAAGGGATGCAAATCTGAACATATCTGGTGGACAACTGGTATAGCAATTCTCTGCAAATCAAGCTGGACCATATAAAGCACCATCAGGTATTGCCCTTGTTTGCCAATTCCACTCACTGTTTCAGGATCAGCCTGTTTCTATTCTCTACTCCGAAGCATCTTCTTAAAGTCCCTCTCCCACTTTCCTCCATCCTAATCTCTAACAGCAAGTGTGAACTCAGAGCTCACAGACTTTGCTTCCAAAACTGAGGCTATCCAATCAGCTGCCTCTGCTACTTCCCTATCCTCCACTAGCCAACTGGGCCAAGCTTCCTCTAAGGTAAATGTGAATGGTTTGTTTTTCTGGGCATTATCTGACTTGACATCTCAGTGTTGGCAGTTGTACTTAAGAAAATAGCTGACTATTAACCAGTACTGTATAGCTTGTATTTGTCAGTTCCTTTTGTAAGCTCTCTCAATGGCTTGGTGACTTTACCCAGTGAATACAGAAACCATACAAATCATGAAGACCCTAGATTAAACCCATATACTGTGCTCTTTATCATTGTTGTGGATCTTAGATGGGGTTGTCCATGATTTTAACTTACAGATACTGCTGGGGGCATGGCTGCTGGTAAATGTTATCTTTTATTGAATGTAATACTAACCATGTACAATACAGACTTAGCCCAAGGCTCTACAAAGAACTATCTCTCCCCTTGTTTTGTTGTCGTGTGATCTTACATCACTGATGATGTGGATGTGATTACATATTGAACATTAACCCTATATACTACACCTGCTGAGTAAATTCAGCAGCTGGGCCAGTGATAAGGGTGGTACAACTGCGTCAACATCCCTGAGTTAAGAGGGAAAAATCAATTTTAGGTGCTGCTCTTGATTGCTTTCCAGTAATGCCCTGGTGAAGTGGGTGTGCCCATAGGCTTGTATGTCTGCATACATGCTTGCATGCAAGTACATGCATATGTGCATGGGCATGAGGATCATGCTTCCTTCTGTGGTTGAATAGCCTGCCAATACTCCCAGTCATGGATCCCACATGAAGTGACAGCCACTTGGGCAATTGTGCATTATGTTCAGTGCTGGGAGAACTGTACCCTGGGAGGAATTAATATCAGCAGGAGGAGCGAGGAAAGAAATTCTGCAGAAAAGAAGATAGGGCCCAGATTTTCTCTTCCAGGTCAGGTGCACAGACAGGAGAATTCCCAGCTCTGCAAAACTGACCTCTAGAAATGTCTGCCCGAACTTCCAATTTTTGGTTCGGGGAGTGGACTAGAATAGAAGTTGGGGCAGGCAACCCTGGAAGCAGTGAGGGGTTGCAGGTTGGGTGACTTCGGCACAGATAAAAAGGGGACCTTCAATAAAGCCCATTTGAGAGGTCGGCTGTCCATGGTGAAGTCCCTGTGCCTTGGAGGAAATGTTATTGCCTTGTCAGGTGAGTGTCTAAGCTGTTGTCCAACTGTTAGCTGACCCTGGAGCAGATGGCCCATCATGCGCTTTCTCTATGGGAGAATTATCATTCTTGCTGCCTCATCAAAGTGTACTCTATTGAACCACTAGAAACATGGAGTGGATTTGCAAGACACAGCCATGAAGATGGCATTTTCTTGGCAGCACTACCTGGTACAGGTATTATAAAGTCATGTATTTAGCTGCCAAGACTCAGCAGTTGAATGAATGATGAACAGTGCCATGCTCATTATCCTATTCATCCACCCACCAGGATGCACCCACACTGTTGATGCTTGATCCTGTCCCTCACAACTGCGCACTGTCACAGCATTCTTCTTCTTCTTAGGCAGTCCCTCGGGGTCAAGGATGACTTCCTTCCACACTAAAAATGAGTTCTCAGGTGACTGAAGAGTCCAATGTGCGGCTTATAGTCTCTGTCACAGGTGGGGCAGATGGTGGTAGGGGAAATGGGTGGGTGGGGTGCCTGGGTTGTCATGCACTCCTTTTGCTGTCAACGTTTGGCTTCAGCTAGCCCTTCGCAAAAAGCCTCGAGGTGTTCAACTCCTTCCCGGATGCTTTCCTTCCACTTCGGACAGTCTTGAGCCAGAGATTCCCAGATGTCATTGGGGATGTTGCACTTTTTCAAGGAGGCTTTGAGGGTATCCTTGAAGCGTTGCCTCTGCCCTCCTGGGGCTTGCTTGCCGTGTCGAAGCCCCGAGTAGACCGTTTGTTTCGGGAGCCTCGTGTCAGGCATGCGGACGATGTGCCCGTCCCATGGAGCTGATTGAGCATGGTCAATGCTTCAATGCTTTGGATGTTGGGCTGAGCGAGAACACTGATGTTGGTGTATCTATTCTGTCTATGAATCTGCAGAACCTTGGGAGCGTGACTAAGAGTAAAGAAACTAGTAGAGCTGATAGTGGTTGCGGAGCACAGCATGCTACCTTAGAGTTACAGCCGCAGCATACATGGCACCAAGCATTTGTGCAGAGACAGTTTTTCCCCCGAACCTTACCAGGAATCCTTGATAATGTGGTGAAAATGGTTAGTATGTGTAAGCACACAAAAATGAACAAGAGCATTGTAATCTGAATGGTTCATGACCCTTTTCACTTTACATTTTTATTTATAGAGTGTCACATAGGAGAGATGTAGGGGAAGGGATGGATCCAGCGGTTCCACACTTTTCTGACCAGGACCTTCACGTTTTGGTGGAAGAAGTCCAGAGGAGGAGTACAGCTCTCTACCCTGCTGCTTGCTGTCATGCCCCTGCAGCAACCAAGAAAGGCTGGATTCAAATAGCAGCTGCAATGAGCGCAGCAGGAGACCAACAGTGCTCACAGATTCAGTGAAAGAAAAAGTTCAATGACCTGCTGTGTTCTGGCAAGGTGAGTAGCTTGGGTCATCCACACAGAGTTCCAAGGGGAAGGTCATATCTGCATGCTGCAGCTAAGATGCAAGACATGGCACATACCTCTGCTTCAGCACTGGAGCTTGTATGTGTACACAACTCATGTAGGTGTGCGTAGAACATGTGAATGAGCACTGTGATGCACAGACACAGTGAAGAGCAATATCCCTCCATGCACTATAAATCAGGCTAACAAAAATTCATGTTGTCATTGTAGTCAAAAAGCATATAGAATGCCATGGAGATGGCCTAGACTGGGGGCTGGGTCAGCCTGGCTGTGATACATCTGACCATGGAGATTGCCAGGGTGCCTGAACAGCTGTCTGTTGGTGATGGTGAATTGCTGTTAGCAGGTAATAAAGATGGTGTTGAAATTGTTTTGGCACATGGTGGTAATGATGGAGGCCATGCTGTCAGTTCACTGACTGCAAGAGGACATTGGCATGAGAGGGAGTGCAAGGATGGGGCAGTGCGAGTATGGTTAAGGCAGTGGCATGCATCAGAGCTTGCATTTAGACTGAGAAGGGCTATACCTAAATCACTCCTTTTGAGTCTTTCACAAGTCCCCGTTCTGCTCCCTCAGCCCTGCCCCCACCAGCAGCCAGCCCCATCAACCCCACCTGAAGGCCAGCCCAGGGCTGTGCAGGTCACTGAGGAGTGTGAAGGTACCAAGAGCTCCTGCTGTCACCCCACCCTCCCCCAACCCCCCCATCCCCCCCTCAGCCTCTCCACCAGAGCCCTTGTCTGCTGCACTTGTGTCAGTAACCATGGCTTTCCATGCAGCTATCCAGAGGCTGCAGTCTGAAGGAGGTCCTCAACAGCTGCCAGCACGATGAGGCAGGCCACCACGCTTCTCATTTCTGTTTAGACAGGGAAGTGAGCAGCCTGCCTCCACCTCCTCCGAGGCAGTATGGTGGGTGTGGTTGGCGGGGGGGGGGGCACTTTGTAGGAGTGTGCGAAAGCTAAGGGTGTTGTCTTGCCTAGAGCACTAATAGGTTCACAGTGGTTACACTTTTCGCATTGTATATAACACAGTTGAACACTTCCTAAATATATCTACTTACACTTGTACATGACTCGGTGTGTGGTTGTACACTTGAGAGCCCAAAACGAATGGTTAACATTATGAAGGCAGTGCCAGTAATAATGAGGGCAGCATGCTGAGTTCCAGCTGGACATGTCATCAGCAGAATTAAGGTTGTTGGCTGATTTGTGATACTTTGGAGGACTCCTTCCTTCTCTGCTGTATCACATAAGATTCCAGTGTTCAAATGCTCAAGCACTCAGATGCTCCTTATATCTTTCATTCTCCATCCAAGTTTGACTTTAAGGGAGGCTCAATGATCAGACTCCATGAACAGATGCTGGGCGGTTGGTGCACCTCAAGGATGAGTGCTGAGTGCAAGGCATTCATCTACACTGCAGTGTTACATGGCCTAGGTGCAAAATAGATTCTCATAAGGTCCTCCCATATGACAATTGCTATCAGCCAGCCCCTGACATACTTCCACCTAAAGAACCTTGTACATGGCCTAGGTGTAGGCAACAGCTCAAGAGGCCATGTACTGTGCAGGTAATATTGGTCATCTGCTGTGCCAGTACTTTGGCTGCATTTGCATTTCAGTTGTCACAGTATGTGCTTTGTGCGGTAAGCAGAAGCATATGGAAACCAGGAATGCTGCATGTGGTGCCCATGTCAGAAACTGGACCATTGGTTGGAATTGATGGTGCGCAAGTTCTTTCGAAGAGCTGTTATTATACAGTTATGGGCTCAGTCTACCAACACGTATAGGGTTTGAATTCTGATGTTGTGTCACTCTCAGCATTGTTGGATTGGTTTGATTATGGACAATTTCACAGCATGGGCCCCTCATTTACAGTAACTGATGTTTATATGAGGGGGACAGGTTGTGAATGACTTATTGCCATGTTTGCACTATAATGAGGCCCATGGTTATAATGGTGAGGGTTCCAGCCACATGAATGTGACTGAGTCCAACTCATTGATGCTTATTGTCTCTCTTGTGGGAGGGGGGGCGCGGGGGGTGGACAATCCTTTGCATAATTGTGGAATCAATATACAAGGTTATTTAGGTGGAAATATGTCAGGGACTGGCTGATGGCAATTGTCATATGGGAGGACCTTATGAGAATCTATTTTGCACAAGGACCTGTCTGGCAGCTGTCCTGCCGTTGGCGGCCTCCTCATCCTCATCCGTTTTGGAATCTTCTGAATGGTCAGGGGTTTCCTCCTCCTCCTCAACTCTGCCCACGACATCATTGTCATCGATTTGTAGGCCCCTCCACTGTGTACTGTTGTGCAGCATGCAGCACACCACTACTATTCTAAGTACCTTTGCTGGGGCATATTGTAGAGCTCCACCTGAGTGATCAAGACACCTGAAGTGTATCTTCAAAATGCCAATTGCCTGCTCGATGGTACTCCTGGTGAAGACATGGCTGCTGTTGTAGTTACACTCTGCCTCCACTTGTGGGCTCCTAAAGGGGTGATTAGCCAAGTCCTTAAGGGATAGCCCTTGTCCCTCAGAAGTCAACCATGGACCTGTGTTGGTGGCTGAAATAGCTGAGGGAGTTTGGAACTCCATAGTGTGAAGGAGTCATGGCAGCTGTCAGGGAACCTTGCACACACATGAAGGAAGTCCTTGTGGTGGTCACTAGCCACCTGTACATTGATTGACTGGAAGGATTTCCAGTAGACAAAAGTGTCCGCATTTTGAGTCAGGGCCTTTATGGCAACATGGATGCAATCAATAACATCCTGCGCCTGAGGGAAGCCTACTAATTGGCAATGGCCATGGCTCTCTGTATCTGAGATGCCAAATCTACAGGGAAATTAAAGTGATCCCCTGCACAAGCAAACAGGGCAGTAGTTACAGCCTTAAAGCAGCTCTGTGCTGCTGAGATAGACCATGTTGTAATATGCCTTTAAAGGATATCAGCATGACATCACTAGAAGGAAAATGTGTCATGTGATCCAGTTTTAGTTTCACTTTTGCTTTGAGCAGGGTGCGCGCGCACACACAAAAACACACAGATCTGATGCCTTCAAGCTTTATACCTATGTATAACTGCTCTTATGTTGAGTCTAAATAAATGAATCCACATTGTGTCTACCCAGTTTTTTTTATTCATTCACGAGATATGGGCTTTGCTGGCTGGGCCAGCACTTATTGCCCATCCCTAGTTGCCCTTGAGAAGTGGTGGTGGTGAGATGCCTTCTTGAACTGCTGCAGTCCCTACACCACATGGGACAATTGGAACCTTGTGTATTGTACGGTAAATAAGCCCAAGGTCTTATATCATGATAATAACACAACATACCAAACAGGTCTCCTGATGATCCCTGGAAATATCCTGAGGCATGGAAGCTGAGAGTGATGGTTACCTTCACAGCCACTGGCAGAGCATGGTAGGGGTGGGGGGGGTGGTCAATGGATTGTGACGCGAGTTGCACTATATGTCTCGTGGCTTAGCCACAGTCACCTTTGGCACTAGTTCTCTGTTATATTAAGGTAGGATGTCCTTGGTCTGTATCCCCTTCCCACAGGGTAGTACCTGGTTGTCCTGCCTTTCCTCCTCCTCTTTCCTGGTGCGTGTGCAGCAACCTCTTCCTCCTGACCTCCCTCTCACCTCCAGCTGCTCATGGTGCCTGGTTTTTATGGCCTCTAGGCCATCTTCTGTGTTCCTTCACACAAAGCACTATGCGTCCTTCTCCAGCACAAAGTTCTTCCTGGCACCTGGGTGCACAAGTCAGTAGGGGCAGCAATAATTGCCCTGCGAGACCAGGAGCCCCAGCCTCTTCACTTGGCTTAAGGGATGACAGCTGAAATTTGTTTTCTGCCACTTCAAGGGCTGTGAACAAAATTTTAAAGTAAATTCCATAGGGGTATCCTACCTCTCCAGAGGGTCCCTGGCTATCCAAAGAAATACACCAAGTTCAGACCTGCTCTTACCAGATCTACTTTTGGACACTTTGGGTTTTACACTCCGAGGTTTCCAAAATCTGACCAGAGTAGAGGTAGTTGCTGATTAAAATGGCCAAGTACTCCATAAAACCCACCCTGGTGAAAATGGGAAGTGCTGCGTTTGGGGATGGGGCTTATGATTTTTGGGCAGCTCCGTTGTGGCAAAAATCTGGGCCTTGATGTGTATTCCTTCATTTCAATGAAAACATTTAAGAACTATTCCAGTTTTTAGCGGGAGCTGATGAGCTAACAATGTCACATTGTGGATTATATCATAATGCTCCCCTGATAGTTTAACCAGCACATTGTTTCTTAAGATAGGAACTTACTTTGAATAGCTAGCAGTCTATAAGGTAGAGTGGTGAGAGAAGCTTTCTGTAATGCACCATTTGATGTAACCTACTATCTCGTGAGGTCCTTGTTCATGAGAGTGGTATTCTGTGAGGTACTACGTTATGCAGGACCAAATAAGGCACTGTTAAAGAACCAGGCCAGCATCAACCAATGTCTATGTAATTCACACCATCAATAAATATTAATCGTCCAACAACTACTTTTCTAGCAGACTGTCTCATTCTGCTTAATAATGTGGAGAAAGAGGCCACCCATCAGGGATATGGGAATATGAGTTGGGGATCAAAAGCCAGGTCAAAGAGATATGTTTTTAAGAACATTTTTTTAATGAAAACTAAGTATGGTGGAATAGTGAGTAAGAGGACTGAAAATAATGACTGCAAAATTGACCATCAATGGTAGAGCAGAGTAAATATTATCTGGTAAATATTATTGCAAAATGTGGAATTGCTATCAGTGAATTATGGGCAGTAATTAAGACAATGGTCTCAGAATGTGTAAATCAAACTTCCCCTTCATGATTTGTGTTGTCACCTGGAGTCCTCAATTGGATTAACGTCTTGTAATTCACTAAATAGTCCAGTAGCCTCCACATAAAGAAAATTTATTGCATTGCAAGGTGATTTACCAGTTGGGAATGCTCCTTTAACAGACCAGGAATGTAGAGCTAAACAAAAGGCTTGAGAGGCGATGGGCTGCAGATCAATGTTAACAGTAGCTTTAGAGGATGGGTTTGCTTTTGAAGGGATTAGCTAATTTAGCACTAATGTTAATGGCTGGAGCACTCATCATGCTCGTGACTGCTATTATCCTAATCTGCTGGTTTTACAAGGCTTTGCCCTTCAAAGCCTAATGCTAGCTGCAGGTCAAAGGTGATTCATTGGAACGGAGGCCAAGGAATTAACTGATTTCCTTGGCTTTGGAGCGAGAGTGCTTGAAAGTGATTGTGTTAATAGGAGCAATAGTGTAGGCAGGCTGTGATAATCCAACACCTCCTCATTCAATGGATAGAGCACACCGCTGCTTCTAATTATGAGCTGGTAGAGGTGTTTTGGATGAATTAGATTTTATCACCATGTGTAATGAGGCTGAATATTTAATAGGAGGCACTGTGCAAGGCATCAATGAGAAACAAGAGGTTTGTTTGTCTATCTCTGGGATATGCTGGAACACAGGAAGAGGACTAGGCCATTCAGCTTCTTGAGCCTGGTCTGCCATTCAATTAGATCATCATGTTTTGTCTTAAGTCCATTTATTGACCTTGGTTCAGTAACCCTTAATACCCTTACCTAACAAATCTATCAGTCTCAGTTTGGAAATTTCAATTGAACTAGCCTCACAGCTTTTTTGGGGAGAGAAAGTTCCAGATATCCACTTTCATTATCCTTTGTTTGAAAACCAGCAATGACGGCTTTCATTTATATAGTGCCCTTAATGCAGTAAATTATCCTAAAGCACTTCACAGGAACATTATTGCACAAAATTTGATAGAGTCACATAAGGAGATATTAGGACACATGGACTCTGTCACAGGCAGAATGTATTTGCTCTCTTCCTGCCTGTAATCGGTATGTTTTACATTGGAAGAGGTGTCTTTTCTTACTGTTGGAGCGTGTATCCCAATTAAATAATTCAGCAGTAAGTTTTCATGAGTTTCAAATAAGAATGTGTTTTAATTCTGACACACTTATTCCAAATTAATACAATGTCACACACTCAGTCACATGAACAAACACATGCACACATACTAAGATTGGATACAAGTAAAGTTAGTGCACATTTACAGATCACAGTTAATTCAGTCTCTGATTTATGATTTTCAGTCTCTTTGGTTTTGGTGGCAGCCCTTTGCTTTCTTGAATGGATTCGATGATTTAAAGTTGACATGAGGATCTTGTAAAGCAAAGGATTCCCAACAGGTTGTGAGGTTTCTTGTAGTCAAATATCTAGGAGGTTGGTTCTCAGGTGAACTTTGAAGCTGGAACAGGTTAAGAGCTTTGGCTGCTCGATGACTTGCAGCTAATTTCAATGCCTGGTTCTCAGACTGGCTGGCTCTGACGAACCTGTTGGGTCCTCGGGTAATAGGGGTATAGTCCTTGAAACCAGTTTCGATTACATCACTGCAGGGATAACACTTCTGAGCCCACCCAGTCTGGTTTGGATGGGAGAGGCCATCGTCATACAATGGGAAGTTGAGCTTCGATCCATGAAACATGGAGGCAGGCTTTCTGGAAACTCTTTCGGTATTTTTTTAAACAATGAGATGTGTGAATTACACAGACAGCTTTGAGGTGCCCTCATCTATGCCCATATTAATTAGTATTTGCTGGATACATGATACTGTCTGTAGTACAAAAGCCAAAAGTCATGCGATTTGCGGCAACCATCTGAACAGCTTGTTTGTTTCCTATTTTTATAATATTAACTGAAGGTTAATAATATGACATGCCTGTACTGGGCATCACAGACTCGATGGGCCAAATGGCCTCCTTCCATGAGGTAAATGATTCTAACAATGATTTTATGACAAAATGCTTGGCCAAAGAGGGAGGTTTTAAGGAGTGTCATAAAGGGAGAGGGAAGGAGAAAGGAAAACATTTATGGAGAGAATTCCCTGCCTTAAGATCCAGGCTGCTGAAGACACAGCAACCAATGAAGGAGCATTGAAAATGGCAAATGTGCGAAAGGACAGAATTGGAGGCGCACAGAGTTTTTGGATAAGCGTAGGATTGGAGGAGATTACCGAGAGGGTGAGGGGTGAGGCCAAGGAGAGATTTTAAAACTAGGATGAAAGCTTTAAAATTGATGCGCTGCTGGACCGGGAGCCAATTTAGGCGAGCGGAGTGAAGGGTGATTGGGATTTGGTGTGCGTGAAGACACAGACAGTAGACTTTTGGATGAGCTTAATTTATGAAGGGTGGAGAAATGCTTTATGCTCCCATGAAGTTTGTTGCATCTATTTCTTGTTAATCAATTTGAATGGGTAGTTTGTTACTTATACTGAACTGATGTTCTGTGAAGTGACTGGCACCTAAACTGCCAATTTCTTGACCCCCCCACCCCATAACAACCTGCATGGATCTGGGAAGCAGGCCATGTCCATTTAGTAATAAAAGCAAAATACTGCGAATGATTGAAATCTGAAATAAAAAATAGAAAATGCTGGAAAAACTCAGCAGGTCTGACAGCATCTGTGGAGAGAGAAACAGATTAATGTTTGCATGACTTTTCTTTAGGGCTGAAGTGAGGTAGAAATGTGATGGATTTTATACTGTTTAAGAGAGGGTGGAGCAAAATAGAAGTTCCAATCATGCATCACCCCACTCACCCACCTATCCCTGACCTTCTATTTTGCTCAAACAGCTCCAACCCTCTTAAACAGCATAAAATCCATCACATTTCTACCTCTCTTTAGCTCTGAAGAAATCATATGGACTCAAAATGTTAACTCTGTTTCTCTCTACACAGATGCAGCCAGACCTGCTGGGCATGTCCATTTGTTGTTCACTGCCAGCTTTCTATGAACACCAAAACAAAAACAGAATTACCTGGAAAAACTCAGCAGGTCTGGCAGCATCGGCAGAGAAGAAAAGAGTTGACGTTTCGAGTCCTCGTGACCCTTCGACAGAACTTGCGTTCGAGTCCAAGAAAGAGTTGAAATATAAGCTGGTTTAAGGTGTGTGTGTGGGGGGCGGAGAGATAGAGAGACAAAGAGGTGGAGGGGGGGGGTGTGGTTGTAGGGACAAACAAGCAGTGATAGAAGCAGATCATCAAAAGATGTCAACGACAATAGTACAATAGAACACATAGGTGTTAAAATTAAAGTTGGTGATATTATCTAAACGAATGTGCTAATTAAGAATGGATGGTAGGGCACTCAAGGTATAGCTCTAGTGGGGGTTTTTTTTATATAATGGAAATAGGTGGGAAAAGGAAAATCTTTATAATTTATTGGAAAAAAAAGGGAAAGGGGAAACAGAAAGGGGGTGGGGATGGGGGAGGGAGCTTACGACCTAAAGTTGTTGAATTCAATATTCAGTCCGGAAGGCTGTAAAGTCCCTAGTCAGAAGATGAGGTGTTGTTCCTCCAGTTTGCGTTGGGCTTCACTGGAACAATGCAGCAAGCCAAGGACAGACATGTGGGCAAGAGAGCAGGGTGGAGTGTTGAAATGGCAAGCGACAGGGAGGTTTGGGTCATTCTTGCGGACAGACCGCAGGTGTTCTGCAAAGCGGTCGCCCAGTTTACGTTTGGTCTCTCCAATGTAGAGGAGACCACATTGGGAGCAACGAATGCAGTAGACTAAGTTGGGGGAAATGCAAGTAAAATGCTGCTTCACTTGAAAGGAGTGTTTGGGTCCTTGGACGGTGAGGAGAGAGGAAGTGAAGGGGCAGGTGTTGCATCTTTTGCGTGGGCATGGGGTGGTGCCATAGGAGGGGGTTGAGGAGTAGGGGGTGATGGAGGAGTGGACCAGGGTGTCCCGGAGGGAGCGATCCCTACGGAATGCCGATAAGGGGGGTGAAGGGAAAATGTGTTTGGTGGTGGCATCATGCTGGAGTTGGCGGAAATGGCGGAGGATGATCCTTTGAATGCGGAGGCTGGTAGGGTGATAAGTGAGGACAAGGGGGACCCTATCATGTTTCTGGGAGGGAGGAGAAGGCATGAGGGCGGATGCGCGGGAGATGGGCCGGACACGGTTGAGGGCCCTGTCAACGACCGTGGGTGGAAAACCTCGGTTAAGGAAGAAGGAGGACATGTCAGAGGAACTGTTTTTGAATGTAGCATCATCGGAACAGATGCGACGGAGGCGAAGGAACTGAGAGAATGGGATGGAGTCCTTACAGGAAGCGGGGTGTGAGGAGCTGTAGTCGAGATAGCTGTGGGAGTCGGTGGGTTTGTAATGGATATTGGTGGACAGTCTATCACCAGAGATTGAGACAGAGAGGTCAAGGAAGGGAAGGGAAGTGTCAGAGATGGACCATGTGAAAATGATGGAGGGGTGGAGATTGGAAGCAAAATTAATAAATTTTTCCAAGTCCTGATGAGAGCATGAAGCGGCACCGAAGTAAAACACCTGTTGACAAGTTTCATTCACTCAATCTCAGAGCTTGACAGACCCTCTCTTCTATACCCTCTATTGTTGCACTGAGAACTCTGATAAACCAGTCAATTGAATGACAGCTCACAGGGTCTAGGCCCTATTGCTACAGACAGAAAACCCTACATCAGACCATTGCAGCAGGCACAAAGCCTAATTACAGTAGACATAAAACTGTATCCCAGGAGACAAGAGCCCCATTGTACTAATGCAAACACCTCATAGATACATGGGTTTCCTATCTCATGGATATGATTTTCCTATCCCTCCTCACCTCCCCATACATATCAGGGCCGATATCTCTTAAACCATAAAAGAAAACTCAAGAGGCTAAAAAAAGACCATTCGTGCTTTCTAACTTTGCTTTTGTTTGTCAAATAGAATGTTCCAAAGAAATCATTCAACACAGAAAAAAAAACAGTGCTATATTTTGTTCTCTTTTGAGTCTTGAGCAGATTATTTGGTTTCTAATTTTATGCAGAGATGACAGCTGCACTTTAAGGAAGTGCTATTGATTTCTCTGCCTCTCACTTATTCCTAACCAATGTTGAAATCTATGCAAGAACAGAGGAACAGTTGCAGTAAGGTGCAGAGAGAGCTGATTGATAGAATGAGAGACATGTAATTGTGTATGTATGTGGTAAAGAGTGCTCCTTTTTCTTTGTTTGTATTGCACCTGTGCAGTGCTGAGGAACAATACATAACATAAATGGTATAGTGAGGGATAATCAATTGTTCTGTTTTATCTGGTGTGTACTGCACATGTACAGAAGCTGAAAGAGAGAGACAGACAATCCACGTTGGTAGTGAATAGGAATGAATTCCCCTTTTCCCCAATCTGTCCTGCGTATGTCCATGAAAGTACGTGCACAAGTAATGATTTTTCTCCGCAGTGTTTTTACCTCCCTTCTTGTGCTTTCCCACAGCAGCATTGTGACCAAGAATTCAAAGTGTAGAGGAAAATAAAGGCTTATTAATCATATTTCTCAAGTATCTCAATGTGCTTCACATATAATGCATTATGCCACTGTTGAGTAGGTAAACACCACAAGCCATTTTGCCCACTCTAATGTCTTATGGTGCTGCACATTGGTGAATCTAACATAGTGCCAACCTTGAATTTCAAACATTGAATACTGGGAGTTCCTTCAAACAATCCCGTAGATCTGATAAATTAAAATGCTGTTTAATGATAGGATTCGTTGATACTTGTTCAACAGTGAGGGGGTTGTACTTGGCTAACATTTCTAACAACAGGTGCCTCAGGAGTTAAATAGGATTGTGTAATGTTTCACATTTTAATTCCTCAGTGCAGATTTCTTAAATTTTACATTTAAGGACAAAAACATGAAACTATAGACTGGGAGTTGTCCCTTTTCAACACAAGAACCTAAGTGAAATTCTTGCCCCTGTCACGACTGGGTGCCCTCCCCCATCATGGCTGGGTAACTCCCCACCCCCTCTTTTCAGCAGTGACTGCATAACCCTCCTCACCCACCACCTAACCCCCCAATCTTCCTAGCCATGACTGCAACAATTCTAATGAAAGACAAAGCATAGTTTGTTAATGCTCTTTTTTTTCTGCTGTGCGTTAATTTAATTAACCATTACTTTGATAAATCGTGTGTTTACACTGCTGTGACAAGCTGCATGAGCCTCCCGCACAATGAGGAACTCAATGAATTGATTCTCATTAGCCACATTTACTGGAGTTGATGTAGACAGATAGGCCATCCCCAGAGACACATGTAAACTCTGCATTCTTTCCATAATTTTTTTTTAATTTAAAGGGGCCTAGCCACCAAAAGATTTCAAACTATCTGTTTCTGATCAGCTTAAACAATTCCTTCTTTGGGATCTCTTTTACATAGCAGCTACTGTCACAATGATGTGACTTGTGCATGAGCGATATCAATCTATAATTTCATTGACTGATTAAAAGTATATTGAATGGTTTAAAAAGGACTGTTTGAAAGCAAGTCATTGACATAAGATGGCTGCCATTTGTCACCTGGCATCCGGTTTTGAAAAGTGACCATTTTCTGGAAAGTTCCAATGTGAATTATAATTCAGACATGCCATGACCACCTCCTATGGAATTTCACACCTGCTAATGTCAGGAACTACTTTAAAAGGATTTACTGGATACTGCACTGGACCTCACATTTGCATTTCTATAAGGCTACCTCTCAAGCAGAGACATAAAGTCTACTCAGAAAATAGCTACATGGAAAGGTGTTTTCCTATCTCATCAAGATGGATAATGAATTATACAGGGGTTGATGGCTGGGACATTATAGGCCATAGGACAATAACCACAGTTGGTTCATTTATCAGCTATGAAATCATTATGGGAAGAGAGGTCATGTAGCTGGAATAACTATTTTTGAAATTTCTTTGTTGCAAAATGCAAGCTGCTGAGCTGTAGTCTGGAAAAGCTGCCAATGAAGTAGTAACAAGCTCCCTTCTCTTCCTTCCCAAGTTAAGACCCTAACTCTTACAGTTTAGAACTCCAGCACAGAGATAGTGAATGTTCATCAAAAGAAACCGCAGAAGCAAAAATCATCAACCTCTGGAAAAGACAGATTACATTTTAAAGAGAAATTGTTCTCGGCAATTATATTTTTATATGGGCTTCAACTCCTGAAATCCCAAGGCCACCATGGTGAAAAATCTGCAAAAGCCAAACACTTGTAAACAGTGAACTCTAAATTATTTTACATTTCAGCAATGAACTTTAATCTGGCTAATAAAGTTACCTACTGTGTAGCTTGTAATTCTGAATGCTTGTGTATATGTGTTTAGGTGTATTGCAAAAGTTGAGATATGGGTTTACTTTCTTAAGATATTTTAATATCTTTACCTGGGTGGGTTTTTAACTGAATAAAAACAAACTCTTATTGTGTTAAATTGAAGAAAGCCTGCCAGACTAGTTTCCTTGCAATCAGCCCTTAAATGGTTAACCACAGCCATTGAGAAAATACCTTCATCCTCGCTAAATTCACAAAAAACCCTGTTACAGTCAGATTTGGCATGATAGGGGAATCATCTTTACCTCTCTCCATGTGGCTGTAATAGAAGTTACGAAGAATTGAGGGTGTAACCTAAAGAGTGCTGATTTCCTTTGTACATGTCACTTATGGATCAATAGCACTTGCCGCTGGTTCAGAAGATTCAGTGGCTCAAGAGACTTGAGCACAAAATCTATGTTGACATTCCAGTGCAATATTGAGAGAGCACTGCATTGTCAGAGGTGCCACCTTTTGGATGAGATATTAAACTGATGCTAAATGTCTACCGTCTCAGGTGGCTGTAGAAATCCTATGACACTACTCCTAAAAGAGTAGAGGAGATCTCGCCAATATTTGCCTCTTGGCTAGCATCACTAAAACAGCTTATCTGCTCATAATCTCAATGCTGTTTGTGGGAGTTTGCTGCGTGCAAATTGGCTCCTGCATTTCTAACTTACAGAAGTGACTGCACTCCAAAATTTCTTCATTGACTGTAAAGCTTTTTGGACATCCTGAGGTCGTGAAAGGCATTGTATAGTCAAAGTGGTGTTAGAAGCAACAAGACATGCCTCACAAACATGCTGGAATACTTTGAAGGGTGTGAGGTCTTTGATTAAGTTTTACATATGAGGCATAAAGCCACTTGATAGAGGAGAAAAGGAATAGTTACCAAGCCTTTGTAACAGTGTTAGATGAAGTGAATGAAAGCTTTGTTGAAGAGGTGGTTTTTGAGAGGGCTTTTAAAGTTGGAAAGGAGACCAAGAATTATTGAGATAATTGCTAACTAGTGCAGCAATAGAAAACAAAAGGAGATAATAAATGGAAATGTACTTTGGTCCTCTAGGTCTACAATCACAGCATGTTATTCATGCCTTTCAGAACAAGCCCACTCCCATCTGCCTCTCCTTGTAATTTAGTTCCTATTCCCATTCTTGGTCTCCTGATAATCTCCAGTATCTTAATGTCCTGTTAATGGTAGTACACCTCAAAGTATATAGTGTGACCTCACTGCTGAGCTTGCACAAGATTAAAATAATCAGTTTTGAAAATCAATTAAATTCCCAGGAAATGACTGGCCTTGTTGAAAACAATCTCACAATGGTTGAGTTTGTGTCTCCTTTCTAAAGTGGAGACACTTCCTCACCCCCTTAACAGGCATCCAAACTACAAATTGTGCCATAACTGATGCTTTAGAGATCATGTGCATGTTCTGTTTGGATCCTCTATACTGTGGAATTATTTGGATAGCCTCTTGACTCAGGGCTTCAACAACAGCCTTGCAGAGTCCTCCCATGCAGATAGCAGATGAGCAGCTGACCAGAATTAACTACAGAAGAAGCAAAGGTGAGAAATTTATCACTTTGGGTGACTATCCATTGCCAGCCAGACACTGTCACTCAAATGACCCATGTAAAGTCAGAAAGCAGGCAGTGCAGGCAGCCACCATTACAACGTATGGACAGCAGCAGTCATAGAGCCATCTTATGAGAAGGGAGGTTGCAAGCCACCACCAACCCATGAGTGTATCACTCATCTAGCTAAAAGCCATATAATTTCCTAGCTGTACAATAGTAGCACCTGGACATAACACTAGATTAGGTTTAGGCTTAACTCTCCAAATGTTGTCATAGGGGAAGCCGGGAGACAACTTATGATACAGTTCTTGATTTGGACTTTGAAAACACTATTAAATTGTCCTTAACCATATTTCTGCATCAGGCAGTGGCGGCAGATGGAGTAGGTGTGTGAAGAGTGAGGCAATCTATTGGGATGTGATTGAAGTCAGAAGCACCTATTTTGGTGCTTTGGCGGCATGTCAGAAGCAGTTCCAGGGATTCCACCTCACTTGCCCTGAAAGTCCCAGAGAGATCTATACCTGCTGTGAGAAGACCTAGATCCCATTGCTGTAGCAAACATAGGTCATTGCTTCCAGAGGGATTGATTTTGTTTAGCAAGTTGAAGTGAATTAGAAAACTCTGCCTGATGTTTCTCTTCAGCTCAACAAGGCCTTGAATGCCCTCAGTGAGTGTGTTGGGAGCTGCTTTAACCTTCGTCTTGCAATCCGAAGAGGACTTGATCCTATTCTGCTCAAATACAACCTGGTGGATTGTCCCTGATAAGGGCTGCATCATATCGCATTCACCAAAGGGAAAACAATAGCATTCTGAAAACATCCTCATTCTCGGGGAGGACAAGTGGTGAATGGAACAGGTACTAGGTCGAAGGAATGACTGATTAATAGTCCTGATGTAAAGATGGTTGCTTATCAATACCAGACCTTGTACTTACATCATTCTCTGTCTGCTGATCCCATCTAAGTCAGCAGGTACTTGTTGTCTGACTCCCAGTCATGCAATGTATAGCCTGTCTGATTTTTAAATGAATTTGTGCATGGGAGCTTGAGGGCAAAAGTCTGCTATGATATGTAGAGCACTTTGTAAGTCAATTAGCTCAGTAATTGTAATCGTACATCAATTTGTGTGTTGGGGGATGTACATTTAATTATTTATAATAGGATGCTCTACAACAGCAAAGTTAGGCAGATGCAAAAAGTTATTTAGTGCCCTTTTTAACCTCTAGTCTCCTGGAGATGAACAAACAAAGTGATGAAGACATGCTCCTTGGGGCTTTCTGGATCCATGTTTCAGTCTCAGCAGTAGCAGCAGCATCAGGTGCCCAATTCCAAGCAGCCATGATTTCAGCAGCACTCAGCTGGGTTATTCCAATTCCGGCCTCTAGCACATCCCCAATTTTCATCACTCTACCATTGGCGGCCATGTGCACTTCAGCTGCTGGAATTCCCTCCAAAAAAATCCCCACCTTGCTACATCTCTCTATGACACTCCTTAAAATCTCCTTGTCCAAGCTTTTGTTCATCCGTCCTAATATCTTCCTATGTGGCGCAGTGCCAACTATTGTTTGATAACTCCTGTGTGAAGTGCTTTGGGGTGTTTTGCTCTATTAGGTGAACAGGTGATTGATAGTAGTTTTCATCTTTACATTCAGGGAGCTTCATTGGGCGGAAGGTGGCAATTTAGTGCTTGACAAGTGATGGGCTGGAGGCTTTGGCTTAATTTTTCCAGCCCCATGAAGGAAACTTTGGACACAGCGGGGTGGGCCAGGAAATCTAGAACACAGCCCGTCAGGTCAGCATCCCAAGGTGCTCCAATGGGTAGGCGATGAGTGGAATCAGTGGCCCACTCTCCTGTGCAAGCTGAGCTGGCAATTCAGAATTTTAAGGCCTTAATTAATGACCATTTTCATAGGGGAAGTTATATAGTTATATTATTTGTAAAGAGTTCAGAACTAATTGTTATGCAAATATACATCCAGAACGTTATATTTACTGCTGCTGTGCAGTAAGGTATTGAACGATAATGTATCAGTCCAACAGCCACATGGAAAGATACAAGAAATACACTTGACGAAGTTCCAGCATTTTGAGTTGAAAAGTGTGACTATTTCAAATTCTGGGAACCAGAAGACATAATATGGGGGCAGTGGGTATCCATGAGTTAAGACTCAAACATTCTAAATAGATTTAATGTTGAATCAGCTTGAGGAAACTCAACCTGAATTAGTGCCAGAGAGAGAGAGAAAAACTGAGTGAATTGAGTGGAAATGAAATGGTTGCTCCTGAAG
Source organism: Carcharodon carcharias (assembly GCF_017639515.1). Classification (NCBI taxonomy): domain Eukaryota; kingdom Metazoa; phylum Chordata; class Chondrichthyes; order Lamniformes; family Lamnidae; genus Carcharodon; species Carcharodon carcharias. The sequence goes on along the minus strand of NC_054474.1, from coordinate 83,711,377 downwards.
CAATGAATGCACAGCTACAGTCTATACTGATTTGGGAAGTTAGTGATGTCGTAGAGGCATTTGAAGAGTTTAAACAAAAGTGCAGTCTTACATTCAATAGCTTTCTAAAGGGCACTAGTGAAGAGAAAAGAGTCAGTTACATCCTATTGTGGGCGGGAGAGAAAGGGTTAAATTTGTTTAATAACTGTGGGGAGTGGTCAGGGGCAGAATTTATTTGGCTAGAGCTAAGGAACAAAAAAGGTGCAATGATATTGCCTGGTGTAGCCTATTGGTCAAAAACCAGTGGGAAAGATGCAAAGGAACAAATTTGCAAAGAAATTACACAGGTGCAGACTTATAGGGCAGAATTTTTTGCTTGACATGTGGGCAAGCGCCCAACACGCTTGAGCGTAAAATAGCACGTGATGATGTCGGGTGAGCATCCTGACGTCATCGTGCACTCGCGCAATATTTTGGTCAGCGGGCACGCGTTAACCTCAGAAGCTCACCTGCTGACAATTAAGAGGGCTATTAAGCAGATTAACGATGCAATTAACTGGGATTTTTTTCACTGTGGGCTTGAGATCATTTTTACTGGTAGGAAACTTTTGGAGGCAGGCACCGAATCCTGTTGATGATGTGAGTATAACCATGACAATAAGAGTGTCTTGGTCTGCCCAGCTATGGAAGGTGTATTTATAGAAACACTGACTGGCAGTGATTTCACCATCAATTGCTTGCACATTAGGAATTAATACTGGTAATAGGAATTAAATTTAAATGACCTGTCAGCCTTGACTCAGTGGTAGCACTCTTGCCACTGAGTCAGAAAGTTGTGGGTTCAGGTTCCACTCCAGAGCCAGCACATTATCTAGGCTGATGCTCCAGAGCAGTACTCAGGAAATGCTGTATTAAGGAAATGCTGCATTGTCAGAGATGTCGTCATTCAGATGTGACATTGAAGCCACGCCTGCCTTCTCAGGTGGCCAGAAAAGATCCCATGACACTATTTTGAAGAAAAACAGGGACGTTCTTCCAGGCCAATATTTATCCCTCAACCAACATCATTAAAATAAATTAGCTGATCATTATCACATTGTTGTTTTTGGGACTTCCTGAGATTATGAAATGCAGTACATAAATACAACTTCCTTTTTCTTTAGTTCTTTTCCTCTTCTGGTGGTCTTGTCCTGTTGTCTTGGTTCTTTTTTCTTCTTCTCTTCCTTTCCATTGTCTTCCTCTCCTATGCTTTCTCTCGCCCATTTTATTGTGACTACTTTTTGGTTCTAATACATATCACACAAATAGGGCAGAATTTTACATCTCGTGGGCGGGCGCATGCCCAACCTGATAAGGTGTAAAATTGTGCAACATGATGTCGGGCGAGCGTTCCAACGTCATCGCACACTCGCACGATATTTAGCTCGGCGGGCGCATGCAAAAATTAGAAGCGCGCCCACCAACAATTAAGCCCATCAATGCCGCAACTGTCTCTGATTTTTCATGGCCCGTCCAACCTTACAAGTTGGTGGATGGGCGAATCAGCCAGGTGGCCTTTAGATTTTTCATCAAACCCCATCGAAAGGTGGGATGAAATCTCCATTATGAAATAAAATAGAAATAAACATCTGTGGATAGCATTTTTATAAGGTATGCTTTCAGGTGCTTGATTGTGATGTGTGGACGTTTTTTGCAGCTTTTTACAGCTTTATTTATCATTTACAGGTTTGCCTTCAGAGAGCTCTCTTGCAGCACTCACCCGTGCCCATGGTGAAGTTGCCGCCCGCCCTCTTTGCACCCCAACCCCGGCAGTGTTGAGCTTTTCAGCGCAGGTGTTACTTGGCCAGCCAGCTTGAAATCGCATTTGGGGGCCGTTCACAGTTGGGAGTCCGTTTCCTGGCTGCTGTCAGGCCCACCAATCACATGCGCCCACCAAGGGTAAAATTCAGGCCATTAGGAGATATTTTGTGTTCATTTTAAAGATGTTCTAAGCACATTCTTCATTAATGTATTTCCAAATTCATCAAAGCTAATGCACTAGGGTGGATTGTACAGAATGAAGAAAGCAGAGCAGTGCAGGCAGCCACCATTACTAGTCTTGTGTCATCTGCAAACTTGGAAAAATTGGTTGGGGTTTTCTGTGCCTGCCAGCGTTGGGTGTGTTCAGCAGCATGAGCAGACAATATGGTGCAATCAGTTTCACAATGTTGTGAAACTAGTTTGCGATCGTCCAATTAGCCCGCCAACGGTGGGCCACATTTCCCACTGTCAGACATCAGGAACCTCATTGTAGTATATCTGCATATCACTATTAAGCCAGTCTGCCGGAATTGTCTCCCCTGCTGGATCATCCATCCATGTTGGCAGGAAAGCACACCAACGTGTTTCACAGCAGCATATAAAAAGCATGAACTTGGCGGGCTGCACTTTGAGGGAATCTCGGAGGCGAGTGCACAGCAACGATGTCCAGCACTCGCCAGGGTCACCTATTGGACTTCAAGCTTGAGGTGCATTGGTGATGGGGGTGGGGATGAGGAGGGGTGCAGTCAAGGGCTGCTTTGCAGTTGAGGCGACTTGGCGGGGGGGGGGGGGGGGGGGGGCGCGCAAGAGCAGCCCTGCTGTTGAGGCGACTTGTAACAGAGGTGGGGAAAGGAGAGCAAGAGCTGCATTGTGTTTGAATATAGCGCACAAGCATTTGGGGTGAGGCAGGGTGGGTGAGGGAAGTGGCCAATCATTAGGGGCACCTTACATAAAGTGACCATTCCTCCTCAGCTGAGACAGTTCCGGCGCAGCCATTGATATGATTGGAGTCTAGCTCATCTGTCCATTCAAGCAACACAGAGGCATCAAAGTGCCATCAAGTGCTTCAGAGCTTTTCACACCACCCACCCCCCTCACCCCGCCCCCCTCCAGCACAGACTGAAAAGTCATGAGTGTTTTAAAGGACTGCAGAACAGTTGGACGATTGCACACGTTATACAATCTTCTTGCTAAAACTGGACATGGAGCAGTCACTGCTGGAAGTGCTCACAGCCCCTTGCAATGTTAGCATTCCGGTTTGGACCAGTTTTCCCCTATAGTTCAGGCTAACAGTGCAGCCTTGCAGTGCGAGCTAGGAGAATGCCTGCGCCTGAGCTGAGATCAGAGTATGCAGCCCAATGGGCAAAGCTGCAGCCAATTGGTTGGGTGGAGTGGGGCAGAGGAGGGTGGAGTTTTGGGCAGCCATGCAGCACACTAAAACCTGGCCATCCAAGTGGTGGCCAACACTCTCCAGGAATCATTAATGGACCTTCAGACTTAACCAGGACAGGTTCTTAGTACACCCATGCTAACCCATATGTCTCTCCTCTTTCATCCTGCAGGAAGAGTAAACCAGGCTCATGGAGCTTGGTGAGTTAGCTGTATGCCTTGTGGCCTACAGAGAGTGAAGAAGATGGAGCAGAGAGCTACTGAGGCTTCTGGCTGTGCATAGGGAGGAGCAGCACCCTCAGGAAGAAGGGGCGGCTGGGGCTACTGCACAAGCCATTGATGAACCACAGTGAGTCATCGCTGGTCAGTGCCTAGCTAGACCCAGGGTCTATAGATGCCGCCTTTCATTCCTGCAGATGACCGAGAACCAGTGTCGCTGAAGACTGTGCATGTCTAGGGAACTGGTCGATCACATCAGCCAGCTACTGCAGGATTTGGCACTAAAGGTACATGGAGGGCATTCACTGCCAGTGGCTGTGAAAGTGACCATGGTGCTCAATTTCTACCCCAGTGGCTCCGTTCAGAACTCCACAGGTGACCTCTGTGGGATATCACAAGCCTCCACCCACAAATCCATCCAAGAGGTCATGGATACCATCCTCATAAGGGCACACAGCTTTGTGCATTTCAACCCGGACCAGGGCAGCCAGGATGCAAGAGTGATTGAATTTGCCCAGATCTCAGATTTCCCACAGGTGCAGGGTGCCATCGACTTTCTTTCTACATCAACTGCAAGGGATTCCATTTGCTGAATGTGCAGCTGGTGTGCGATGACCACACATGCATCCTGCAGGTCTGCACCCGGTTTCCAGGGAGTGTGCACGACTCCTACATTCTCAGTCCATCACAGACCCCTGACATCTTCCACTGTCCACAGAAGCTGAAAGATTGGCTCCTTGGGGACAAGGGCTACCCGTGGAGGGCATGGCTGAAGACACACCTGCGGCGGCCTGAGACTGCAGCAGAGCGAAGGTATAACAAGGGTCATGCTGCTACTCACAACTTGGTGGAGCAAACCATTGGGATGCTGAAGATAAGGTTCCGGTGCCTGGATCCTTCAATATAGTCCGCAGAGAGTGTCATGCATCGTCATCATCTGCTGCGTCTTTTACAACCTGGTGCTGCAACGGGGAGAGGAGCTGGCTGAGGGGGAGCTGGAGGAGCTGGAGGTCTCCTCAGATGAGGAGGATGCTGACAGAGATGAGGCTGAGGAGGCCCTCAAGGTGTTGGGGATGAGGCTCCCCACACTGGCCAGAGAAGGCAGGCGTTCTCGGGAGGCCCTCATAGCTGCTCAATTTGTGGAGGATAATGATGACATGCAGTAAGGAGACACCATAGATCCTCACATTGCAACTATGAACGTTTGATTCCAATCTGGCTTATGGCAGTGTGAATACCCTCTGTGAGAATGCTCCTGTCATGGAGATGCAGTGGAGGCCCTAATAATCGCTGGATTGCGGGAGGATGATGCCAACTTGCACTGAGGACACTCCTTCGATCTTCACATAGCCTCTGCAAATGTCTGACTCCTTTCTGGCTGATGGCAACTTGCTTGCGCTCTGTGATCAGGATCATATCATAGAGACACAGCCATGAAACTTTAGAAGCATCTGATCTGATCCGCCTTCAGCACCTGAGCCCTTCAGGAGAGTAGTGTTACTGGTCACAGATGCTGAAGAGATGGGGGCCAGCCCCACCCCAAAAGTGCTGAGAGCACTCACAGTGTATGAGAGAACTCTGTGACACCTGCCCATGACATTCTGGCAGCAATGACAAGCACCATCGAGGTGCAAGCATCAGTAAGGTGCCCAGGGTATGTGAGGCCAGACAGTCACTGTGGTCTGAAGACTGCACAGAGCACAGGGAAGAGGCCTTGGACTGAGACACCTGCCTCTATCTGGTGCAGAAAAATTTCACATCTGAGTGACATGAATACTGTTCATCAGAACAAGGGGCCATGGGCAGGGAGACATTGTTGGTAGCTATTGACAACAGTGGACATTGTGTTAACACCCATGCCCAGGCTGTGCAACTACATCTTCTTAATCTTCCTAACACTGCCACTACATCTTTTTGCTCCCCAGACATCCACAGTGGAGCCAGACTGCTGACTGCTACACCCTGTCTGTGATGACCTTAGCGGAGGCCCTCTGGAGGGCCGAGACCTGAAGGGCCCCTGCCTGCTTTCAGGGTCCTGCTGTGTGGCAGTGGCACCCTCCTCGGCCTGTGGAGCTGGAGCCGCTGAGGTCGCAGGAAGAGGGAATTCAGATGGGCCGGACACTCCTGGTGTCACCCAGATGGGTGGTTCCGAACTGTGCAGCTGCTGATCCTCCTCCTCCCTATAGGTGCCCGAGGGCCCCAGGCTGACTCCTTGAGGAGAAGGGGTAGCTGGAGTGAGATCGAGTTGCCCCGCACTGCTCTCGCGTACATACTGTTGGAGGCCAAGTATGATTTCAGCGATGTGGTTGAGCCCTCGCAGAAGTGGAGTGATGTCCTGGACCATGGCCGCCATCCTACCAATTGTTGACCTTGGTGCGTTGGCATGCCGGTGCTATCATCTCAGAGTGAAGGTGGATGAACTCCTCCATCATGCCTTGTAATCTGAGGAGTGCAGTGCACATCCCTTCCTGATGTCCCCGAGGTTGCCTTTGCAGCTCCAGCAACTGTGACATGACGGAGTCCAGAGGCTTGTCATCCGACTCAGACTCAGCAAATTTCTGGCCTCCAGCAGTCCTCTGAGTGCTGAACACCTGGGAAGTCCCTGCTGCTGCCAGATGTGGATCAGACAGTGCGGTGTGCTCACTAGATTGTGATCTCGTGGAGGGTGTGGGTGAGCACTGTGATGGTACTTCAGGGAGGATGCCTTCAGATTCCTCTTCAGAGGTTTCTTCGGGGCTTGATTGGAGGCCCTGGGTCATGGACTCCGTCGGCTGTTTGGTAGACACGCCTGTGAAAGCAAGGGAAGATAATTAGTGCATGGGAGTAGCCTGTGAAACAGGACACATCACTCACAGCATGGTTGTCTAATGGATGTTGCACTGCTGGACCCTCACTTGGTAGAGCACCGTTGACCTCACCGTCAGTACAGGACTCGTTCCAGTCATCACCGGCCAGCTGGATGGCTCTGTTTTCAAAGTTCGTAAGGACCTTGATTTCAGGCATTCCTCCACCAGTCTGCGACCTCTCCCTCTTGTTGTGTGCCAACTTGTACTGCATGAATAGAGATGGAGAAAGTGTAAGCAGGATGCCTGCTGGGCCTTACGATAAATATGTCTGGCAGGTGTGGGTGGTCTGATGGGATGAGGACAATGATGGTAGGTGTGAGAGAGTGAATGGTGATGTCCCTTGAACTGGCAGTGAGTGAGATCCCTGTGTGATGGTTTTGTGAGTGTGTGAATTGAGAGTGTGTGTATGTGACTTAATTGGAATAAAGGCAGCTGGTCTGAAGGCTTTGATGTATTAAAAGATAAGCTAGATTTGAAATGTTGTAAACATGAGGGAAGTTTAGAATGTAAGGTACAAAAGAACATTTGCATTTTTAAATAAACCAGACTAGATTGTTTTCAAAGGAGGGGTGAAATGTGTCACTTAGCCACATTAAGTTCAGGAACAGTGTGTTTATTTTTCCCAAGGCTTACTGGTAAAATTAGTACTCTGAGAGATTTTTATGATGAGGTAAGTAAAATCCAAAGGCATAGTGAAACAATGGGAATTTGCATTCAAAGGGAAAAATATGTATAAAGAAGGGAAGGCTATGAGTAAAGGCAGGCATTTTAAGATCTAACAAGTCTGAAAAGCCTTCAGCATCTATGCCTCAAGCTGCTGTCTACAATGAACTGAAGTTAAGAAAACTCACTTTGAATTGAATTGTTCAGGGTATCATGTTTCTTCATCTGGTTCTTTTAAAATCTATGTGTCTTAGGGCCCCTATGTGCCTTAATGGAGGTGTAAATGGGAGTCAGATTAATTAGGGAATTTCGAAGTTATTATCGTAGTAATTTGTAGACATATGGGCCAGAATTTTTCCTGCGTTGGGCAGGTTTGGTGGGAGCGGGTGGGTGCGGTCGGGAAACTGATCGCCTCCCACGATCAGGTGCGCACCGCCATTTTACACAGGCAGGCCAATTAAGGCCCACCCAGTGTAATGCGCATCTCCCTCAATCAGTGGGAAGGGCCAGGCAGGGGTGGGAGATGCTGGGTGGGGGTGGTATATCAATGTCTGCTGGGTCCAATGGTAACCCGGCGGCCTATTCAAACACGGTGTAGGCAGCCGTGCTAACACTGCCACTGACTGCAGATCAGCATGGATGTAGAACATCATTGGGGAACAGGGCAGACAGGGGGGCAGGTCGGTGGGGCAGTCGGCCCCAAGGTTTTCCAATGAGTGCCTCGCTGCTCTCCTGGAGGAGGTGGCAGCATGCCGGATTATACTTGTCCCACGGGATGGGAGGAGGAGGCCTCCCCACCTAAGGAAACATGCCTGGGAGGAGGTGGCATCACGGGCCAGCTCCCATGATGTGGTGAGCCGGTTTAATGACCTCCTGTGATCAGGAAGGGTGAGTACCATGTTGGCATGGGTCACTTAGCACAGCAATTAGGTGGGCCCCTCCCCACACCCCACCCGACCTCAGAGTCCTTAGAGTGTGGGTGGCAAATGCCAATGAGGCAGCATCTGAGCAAGGGTGCCAGCCCTGGCTGCTCGGAATGAGTGTATGGAGGCTCCAGGGTCACAAATCTGACGAGCTGTTCAAGGTTTTCCACAAGTGGGGGTGGCAAGGCTGCAATGGCAATGCAGGTATAGGGTGGACTAATCAATGCTCCTCTCTCCTTTCAGGAGAAGACAGCCCACAATAATGCTGAGAGGGTAGCCCCACTTCTAATCCTGACCAGATATGAGCAGGAGATGCTGGAGATGGAGAGGCGCCATGCGCCCAGATCAACCGGCCGCAGTGAGAGGTAAGAGGTCCGTGCCCTGAGGTCACAATGTCTGTCATTGCGAACATTCCACTGTTAACTGTATATTGATTTCAGCCTCCAACATGGAATCCCCATTGATAACGGAAGGAGGAGCACATCCTGATCCGGGTGTCAGGCATGCACATTAACAGTGTAACTACTTCAACTAATCAAATGTCCTTGTTCTTCCTTTCAGACTCACCACAGCAAACCCAATTTCAGGAGCCTGAGGGACCGCCACTCACCCCTGAGGACGCGAATGATCTGAACGCACCAGCATCACACCCTCTCAGCTAGGCAGGCACCAGCACAGATACCTGTACCTTGATGGGAATAGGACTGTTGGCTAGTATCTCGATGCACAGCGGTGAGGGCACTTCACACCCACTTGAGGTGCAGGCAGAGGCAAAAAATGCCCTCATGGCCAAGTACTTACCTGGCAGGGGAGAGACCTTGATCGCGTTTCTGCCAGGGAAAGGTCGTCAAGCAATGGCTATAACCAGTTGAACCCCTTACTATGGGGTACCTAACACCATCCGAGTCATGGTGAAGGGCAGCGAGGAAGGAACAGTTATGGATCGGACCTTCTTCACCAAGAGGATCCTATTCAAGCTGTGTGGTTTCGAGGCTGCGGAGATCTACTATCTACAGGACTTCCCCAGCACTGGATTTTTTGATGTGACGTTCAAGCAAGTGGCAGCTTGCGTCAAGCTCCTGAAGGTGTTCGAGAAGAAAGACCTGCCAGAAATGAAGATCCTGACAGCGGAGCCGCTCTTTGCTCTGCCGTTGCAACGAGACTGGGTTGCGACGGTGCATCTTTACAACCCCTTCGTCCCTGTCGCTGACGTGCTCACCTTCCTTACCAGGTACTTCGATAAGGTTGGGAGCTGCACCACGGTTAGAGACGATTTGGAGATCTGGACATGTAAACGCCAGGTTAAGATCACGCTCAAGACCGACGGTAAGGGAGCCATCTTCCACCCTCCTTCCAGATTCGCTATCGGGGGAAGCCGTGGTTACCTTATCTATGCTGGGCAACCCAAACTTTGTCGCTCATGCGGCAAGGCGGGTCATGTGGCGGCCAACTGCAGCGCTGTCCTCTGCAAGAACTGCAAACAGGAAGGGCACCAGACAAAAGACTGTAAACAGCTAAGTGCTGCAACCTGTGTGGTGAGGCAAGTCACCTCTACAAGACCTGCCCCAAACGTTGCCATACTTATGCACAGGCAGCCAAAGCCAACGAGGGGGAAGCAGAAGAAATACTTCGTGTCACTCCAACCACCAAAGCCCCCAGGGAGAACAACGGGACAAAGGAGGACACAGAGAGAGACAAGGTGGAGGAAAAGATTGGGGCAACAGACAGCCAATCAACAACACTGCCCCCTGAACCTCCCACTCCTCAGGAGAGCGAATCAATGGAGAAGGAGGAGGCAGCAGTGGGAAAGCAGCAGGGGGAGTAGCAGCTGGTGAAGAGAGCCAAAAGGAAGAAGGGGCTAAGAAGAAAGCAAGCCACTTCCCAGACAAGAGGCAAGAGGCGTCGCCCGTTCGACACGGATAATAAGAGCAACAGCTCTTCGGATGAAGAAGGGCCAGGGCGGTGCTGACAGAAGAAGTGGCAAAACGCTAGGGAGTTGGAGGACGAGACATCTGAGCTCCAGAACATTGGAGACAATGAGGAGACCAGCGTACCCCAACTTTGCCCACAACCCAAAAAGGCCAGTGTACCACAGCCCCAGGAATCTGGGAGCAGTGAGGCGCTCAGCGCACCCTAGCTCCAGGAAGCCGGGAGCAGCAACGCCCCAGAGGGGGAGAGGATTGGAGAAGCTTCTCCAACAGGGAACATTTCAAACCCCGCTCTCTGCACGGACCCCCAGATGCCACCCGAGCAGAACATCGCCAACGGGGAGGTTCAGGACGGTTTCCTCAGCCCATCCAAAGTGAGGCAATTTGAGCACACTATGGGCACGAAGGAGCAGACCAAAGGTCTGGAACTCTCAGAGACAACAGGTTTGGTAAGAGACTAAATGCTTTAAAATAGGTTTAAAGATTGTATCCATAAATGTGTGTAGCATTAAATCTACTACGCGATGTGTTGCGACCTTGGACTACCTTGCCAAAGTCAAAGCTGACTTGTTATTTCTGCAGGAGTGTGTGATACCGCACCTCAGCTCCTACAGGCAATGGTCACGATGGTGGTCCCATGGGCCATCGATCTGGTCGGGAGGAAACTATGCTCGTTCCTCCGGCCTGGAGAATCTGCTGCGGGGAGGCAGCTTCACCATCTCCCAGGTTAAGGAGGTGGTTGGTGGGCGCCTCCTCGTAGCAGACGTAATGTACAAGAACGCTCCACTCCGGTTAATTAACATGTATGCCCCGTCACAAGGGGCTGAGCAGCTGGAGGTTTTTCAGCAGCTCCCACTGCTGCTGGCGACCTCCAGGCCAGTCGTTCTGGGTGGTGACTTCAACTGCATCATCGATGCGGCTGGATGATCCAGCAGAGCCGAAAGCAGATTGGACGCTACGTCCAGATCCCTGATGGAAACAGTAAAGGATGCCAAGCTGCACGACGTCTTCAGCAACCCTGCAGATGGAGCGCAGCATAGATACAACTGGTCGCGGCCTGACGGGTCCGTCCGTTCCAGGATAGATTTCCTATTTGTGTCTCGGGCATTCGCAGTCAGATCCACCGACGTCAAGCCGGTGTTTTTCTCTGACCACTGCCTCCTACTGGCTGACTGCCACTTAGAGGAAGACCAGAGGGTGGGCAGGGGGGCATGGAAGCTAAATGTGCAACTGCTAACCCCAGAGAACATTGAGGATCTCAAGAGGGATTACAAAGGTTGGAGAACCGTGAAACCCCACTTTGAGTCACTGACACACTGGTGGGAAGCGATCAAGGGAAACATCAAAAGGTTTTTCATCCTCAAAGGCACCCAGAAAGCTAGAAAGGAACAGAGGGAAATGTCCCGACTCCAGAAAAACATGCAGAATCTGCTCCGGCTGCAGTCGATGGGGGTCGATGTCAAGGAGGAACTCCAAGAGGTGAAGAGCCAGCAAGCCTCGCTCTTTGCCTCGGAGGCGTCCAAGATCATCTTCCGTTCCAGAGTCCGCTCCGTGTAGCAGGATGAGATGTGCTCACGTTTCTTCTTCCAAAAGGTACACAGAGAGAGCTCTGTGATCAGCAGCCTGAAGGAAGAAGACCGTTCAGTAAAGTCATCACAGTCTGACATTTTGAGGATCAGCAAATCCTTTTATGCTGGATTGTATGACGTGAAGCCCACAGACAGCACGGCCTCCCAGTCCTTACTGTCCTCTATCACGGAGGTCTTAGACGACAGTACACGGGAGAGCCTGGACAAACCGCTAACTCCTGACGAACTGACTGAGGCCCTTGAGTCCTTCGAGCAGAGTAAAACTCCTGGAAGCGATGGCTTGCCGGCGGAGTTGTATTCGGCTCTGTGGGACTGGATCGACCCGGACCTGCTAGAAGTGTACGAGAGTATGCTCCTGGCCGGCAGTATGTCAGAATCCATGAGGAAAGGCATTATCACCCTTATCTACAAGCACAAGGGGAAAAGGGAGGAAATTAGAAATTGGCGACCCATTTCACCGTTGAATGTGGACTAAAAGATTCTGTCCAAGGTCATCGCCAATCGGGTCAAATCCACTCTGGAATTGGTGATCCACCCTGACCAGACCTGCACTGTGCCGGGCAGGAAGATCTCTCACAGCCTTGTGCTGCTCAGGGATACGATTGCCTATGTACAGGACAGGGGTGTGGATACCTGCCTCATCAGCCTGGATCAGAAGAAGGCCTTTGACAGAATATCGCACACCTACATGGTGGATGTGCTCTCCAAAATGGGGTTTGGGGAGGGAATTTGCAATTGGATCCAACTGTTCTACACTAACATCAGTAGCGCAGTCTCAATCAATGGGTGGGAGTCAGATAGCTTTCCGATTAAATCTGGAGTCAGGCAGGGCTGTCCTCTCTCACCTGTTCTTTTCGTGTGTTGCATAGAACCCTTTGCTGGGTCCATCAGGAAGGATCCGGGCATAAGAGGAGTGACGATCCCAGGCAGTGGAGGCACTCAGGTCAAAGCATCCCTGTACATGGACGATGTCGCCGTCTTCTGCTCGGATCCCCTGTCAGTGCGCAGACTGATCCACATCTGCGAAGAGTTTGAACTGGCCTTGGGAGCCAAGGTAAATCGTGGGAAGAGCGAAGCCATGTTCTTTGGGAACTGGGCTGACCGATCCTTTGTCCCCTTCACTGTCAGGGCTGATGGCCTGAAAGTGCTGGGGATATGGTTCGGAGGGACCGGGGCACTCATTAGAAACTGGAAGGAGCAAGTGTCTATGGTGAAAAGGAAACTGGGCATGTGGGAGCGACGCTCCCTCTCCATTGCGGGTAAGAACCTAGTCATCAGCTGTGAGGCACTCTCGCTGTTGCTGTAGGTGGCGCAGGTCTGGCCCATTCCACACTCCTGTGTGGTGGCGATCACCCGAGCCATCTTCCGCTTTATGTGGAGGTCTAAAATGGATCGTGTCCGCAGGGAAACGATGTACAATCCTCTAGATAAAGGGGGATAAAACGTGCCAACAACGGCCTCATACTGATGGCCACCTTTGTGTGTGGCTGCATCAAGTGGTGCGTAGGCCCTCAGTATGCAAACAATAAGTGTCACTACATGCTGAGGTTCTACATGTCCCCAGTGTTGCGAAGGATGGGTCTGGTCACGCTGCTGTGGAATGCTCCAAGTAGTTAGACCGTGCCGTACCACCTGTCCCTCGTGGGAAAATTTATGCAGAGAAACACCTTTGACCACAAGTCCAACAGGCAGTGGTCGGCACATAACGTCTTAGAGGCCCTGAGGGAAAAGGAGAGGGCGGATCTTGTGGGATGGTTCCCTGAGCAGACTGTCAAAGTCATTTGGCAGAATGCCTCATCGCCAGAACTGTCCAACAAGCACCAAGACGTAGCTTGGCTGGTGGTGAGAAAGGCCCTCCCCGTCAGATCCTTCCTACAGCCCAGGAATCTCACTCCCTCGGCACGTCGCCCTCGAGGTGGCTGTGGTGGGGACGAGACCGTTGTTCACCTCCTTGTGGATTGTGCCTTTGCAAAGAAGGTCTGGAGAGAGATGCAATGGTTTCTGTCAAGGTTCATCCCGAGCAGTTCTGTGACACAGGACTTTGTGCTCTATGGGCTGTTCCCAGGGACACACACCGAGACAAACATCAACTGCAGCTGGAGGATCATCAACTCGGTGAAAGACACTCTTTGGTCTGCCCGTAACTTGTTGGTCTTCCAGCGCAACGAGTTGTCCCCGACCGAGTGTTGCAGACTGGCACATTCCAAGGTCCAGGACTACGTGCTGAGGGACGCACTAAAGCTTGGGGCAGCTGCTGCAAAGGTGCAATGGGGAAGGGTCGCTGTCTAAGACCTTTCTGCCATAGGGCACCGAGGGGTTGGGAACTGTAAAGAGCCCCTCAGGATGTACAGCTCAAAATAAATGTCTGCCAATGATTGTAATATTCATTGTTTGTACTGATGCACCGTGTGATTCATGTTGTAAAAGTTGAACTTGATTGTATTTTTGTGATGGTGATTTTGAAATGGTTTAAAATGTTGGTGAAGATTTATGAATAAAGTATATTTTTGCAAAAAAAAATGCCCTCATGGCCGAGTGCACTAGCTCCTCCATGGAGAAAATGGAGACTCTCAATGAGAGGCTCCTCCAGAAGAACAATCAGGGCTTCCTGGGGATGCGCTCGGATCTGCAAGTCCTCACAATGGCAATGACCACCTCAGGTGGTCACTATCAGCGTGGGAGATGGAATGGGTACCCAGTATCCCCGCTAGGTGACCATCCGTCATTGGTGAGCAGGGAGGTCCAAAGTGACCTGACGTGGGTGCATGAGCTGCCTGTCGTCTCTGCGGGCTCCTCTCAGGGGACTCTGGATGATGGCAACAGCTCCTCTGCCCCTCGGCCAGTGACCGTGTCATCTGATGAGGCTGAGGCAACTGGGGATATGCCAGCTGTGCCACCAGCTGGCCCCTCCCAGGGTGGGGCCAGCACAGGATCCACGGGCCAGAGCACGCCCACCAAAGTCATCAAAGCCAACAGGACAGCAGAGTGAGCAGACTGTCTCCAATGCCAGTGCCAGCGAGGGGGAAGCACCTAGACGTATCACCCACAAATGTAAATCACCTTGGGCACAACATGGGCTTATCACTGGTGTTTTTCTTTTGCCCCACTTTTAAGTTATTTTTAAGTTGGTGTGATTTTCAACATCCTTACATTTAATTTGATTTCTGTATGCTAGGCTCCAAAGCAGTAAATGTGTTTGCTCTCAACAAGCCTCTGGGTGCTACATTAGTTCTGCAGCTGAAGGGGAACCCATGATGTTGAGTGAGTTATTTGTCATTGAGCTTTATTGAAATGACACATAGTGTATGTTGTTGACCAAGCAAATGTTCCTGTCAGATATCGAGTATGGAGCCTGCAGCCCTGGCATGTGTTGGTGGTTCATCTTTGGTAGGCTAGCTGAAGGAGCATTGGATCAAAGCTTCCTATGTGTCCCTGCCTTCCTGGAGATTGCCTAGGTCGGTCTCTATCCCCTCACCGTTCTCCTGAGCATGCACGACCTCGGACTCACTACTGGACTCATCGTCTGCTGCCAGAGCATCTGCATCAACATCTTCTTCCTCCACTGCGTCCCCCTCTTCCAGTGCCAAATTGTGGAGAGCGCAGCATGCAACCACTATCAGTGACATGTGATCTGGGGGTATTGCAGACGCCCCCTGAATGGTCCAGGCTTTGGGAGCGCATCTTGAGAAGACTGATGGTTCTCTTCACCACAGCCCTTGTGGAGGCGTGGATCCTATTGTACTGCTGCTTGGCCTCTGTTCTTGGATGGCAGAGAGGTGTCATGAGCCACCTTTTGAGGGGATAGCCCTTGTCACCCAGCAGCCATCTATCATGCCGGGCTGGAGCACTGAAGAGCCTCGGCACCTGGGAGTGCCTCAGGAAGCATGTATCATGGGAACTGCCTGGGTACCTTGCACAAACTTCAGAATCAGCATCCTGTGGTCACACACTATGTGCACGTACATGGAGTGGAAGCCCTTCCTGTTGACAAACGTGCCCGGCTGACCCTCTGGCGCCTTGATGGCCACATGTGTGCAATTGATGGCACCCTGGATGCGGGGGAATCTAGCAATCACAGCAAAGCCTCTGGCTTGCCCAGCCTTGCTGGCCTCCTCCATATGGTAGTGAATGAAAGTCAATGCATGCCCGAACAGAGCATCTGTCACCAGCTTGACACAACTGTGAATAGCTGATTGTGAGACTCCCAAAGATCGGCCCCTGGAAAAAGCCAGAGGCATAGAAGTTGAGGGCCACTGTGACCTTCAGCGCCACTGGCATGGGGTGTCCACCCACACAGATGGAGCTGATCTCAGGGCCGATCATTTGACAGATGGAGGTCACGGTCTCCCTTGAGAAATGGAGTCTCTTTTGACATTGCACCTCAGACATATTGAGGTAGCTGCATTACCACCTGTATACACTGGCAGCAGGATAGTGGCGGCTTCTGTGGCCCCTTCCATCTTGGACTTCCTGTTGACACTGTGCCCCTGGTGTCTGCACCTGTCCTCCCACAGGTGGCTTCCCTGGAGGCTGAATAGGGACACCTGGCCTCCTCCCCCTTCTGGCCCTCTCTTCCTCCTCAGAGGAGGTGCCTCCAGTGGAGACCACAATGCCCATTCCCAGGGTAAGGGAAGGCTGTCTGATACCTGGAAGACCCTAAGTGGTATGACTCCTCCGGAGTCTGGAACTGAAGCCTGTTATTTCTGACAAAGCAGCTCTGAAGCGAAATGAAGTTGTCCTGTTCACACAAGCAAGTAGCAGTAAGTAATAATCTAAACTCACTCCTCTTATCCCACCAGTGGATGAGGTTTTTATAAATGTGGCCCACCTGTATGCCCGTTGTGCCCATGTGATGCACTGGAAATCACATGGGCTGCACAAAATGGAAATCAGTTGTTGCCTCAAGGGCCTAAATTGGCCTGTTAATTAACGGCGGGTGCGCCTCCGAACTAATAGCGTGCCCGCCTTCTGAAATATCGTGATGGCGCATGGTGACGTTGGGATGCATGTCCAACACGCACATGTGTCTAGCCCGCCCCGCAAGTCGACTGTAAAATCCAGCCCATGTATGTGCTTAAAATAATTTCTCTTATTAAAAAATGTTTAAACTACTTTTGTAAAAGCCTATAAGGTTCGGTGATCTTATTACTACTGAATTCAAAGCCTGCATTTCGAAATATAAAAATTGCAAAAATAGTTGTGGCAAGTTTCGCTCTGGGATTTGAACAACTCAGCTTTTTCCATTGGCTGTGTCATAACAGATTTACCCTGGCCAAACAGAAGAGATCATTCATCCTCTTGCAGCACTGGGTGACTGTCTTCTTTTGAAGTGCGTTGGTGCTGACCACCGCTGCCACCACCTCCCAAGCCTGGTTAGTCATGCCGTTGCCCTTCCTGCAGCCAGCGCCGGGTAGGGGACACCATGGCGGGCCTCCATCATATTCAAAAGGCTGCGAAAGCCTCAGTGCTGTTGGGGGTGGTGGCTGGGAAGAGGGTGGGAGCTGACAAAAACGAGGATCCAGCTGGGCGCTCCTAGCGAACTCCCTGAAGGCAGAGAGCTGCTGCGGATCTGCCTCAGGGAGCTGCAGACCCAGACAGATTAAATGACAAGAAGAAAATGCACCAAACTGTGTCTATGCAGCACATTTATGCACCTAACAGCAGAACTCAAAAAACATCAGTTCCCAGATTTTTAAAAATTATATTTCACCCCAGACATTTCATCCTGACTTGGATTGCGGTTTCAGCGAAAATATAAAGGCCGCCTGGCCGATTGACCCGTCCGCCAACTGTACAAGTGGACGGCCACGTAAAATTGATTTCAATTGCTTTCTTACTGGGCTTAATTGTCAGCCAGCACGCTACCAACAACTGCGCGTGCCCGCCGAGTAATATAACCAGCGTAAAATTCTGGCTACAGTATTTGTTTTGTTTCTCTGCCATTTCCTTATTCCCCATTATAAATTCCCCTGACTCTGCTTGAAATGGAAACACATTTGTTTTTGCTAATCTTTTCCTTTTTACGTACCTATGAAAGCTTTTGCAGTTAGTTTTTATGTTTCTTGCTAGTTCTATTTTCCCTTTCTTAATCTTTTTCTTGATCCTCCTTCGCAGAATTCTGAAACGCTCCCAATTCACACTTACCATTTTTTGGTAACTTTATGGGCAGAATTTTCTGCCTGTTGGGCGGGTGTTGCAGGATCGGGCGTGGGCTGGGACAGACTCGATCGCTGCCCGTGACCGAGGACACGCTGCTCTTTTACGGTGGCGGGACAATTAAGGCCCGCCCAGTGTGAATTGCAGCTCCCAAGGACAACGGGAGTGGGCAGGCGGTGGCGGAACTGCAATGATCGCTGGGTCCAGTGGCATCCCGGCGGCCTGTTTTAAAAAGTTGCTGCAGTCTTTCAAAGGCTGTGAATCATGGCTGGTGGAAGGGCTCCCCAGAGCGCTGCTGGTGAGCAGGCAGGAGGGTAAGGCAGGGGGCACTGTGCCCCTCGTTTTTCTGACGATTGTTTTGCTGCCCTCCTTGAGATGGCAGCACAGCGGGAGGTCCTCGTACCCCAGGACGGGAGAAGGAGGGCCCCCACCACATGACCAAACATGCCTGGGAGGAGGGGATGGAGATTGTGAGCTCCTGCAACGTGGTGCAACACACCTGGATCCAGTGTTGCAAGCACTTCAACAACCTGTTGGGCTCGGGAAGTGTGAGTACCATGTTGGCATTGGTGCCCCGCACCCCCCACCGCACCAAGTCTGAGTGCAGTGACTGCATTGAATCATTGGCGCCATGTGTCTTTTGCTAGGTGGGCCAGCAGATATTACCCATGCTGAGCTCACCCTGAGAGGGTGATGATGAGTTCTATCCCTGCAGCATGTGGTACACTGAGACCCACATTACTGCTTGGGGGCAGCCTGGTGGAACTGCACCTAGGCGCACTGCTGGAATTGCAGGACGTGTCAAAGTCAGGGTGATGACATGCTGGGAGGGGAGCTTCAAGGTGGCGTGGCACCGATCGATCTGCTGTGCTCTGCGCTCCTTGCTATGGAAGGTTAGGCCGTGTGGTGCCTAATATGATGTAGGCAGCATTTGGCCAAGGGGGTAGATGGAAGGGGGGGGACGACAGGCCTGGCATCTTTGTGTGAGTGTTTGGCAGCAGCGGAGTGAGGAGGCACTGGAGCCCTGCAATGTCCCACTCTGGTTGGGGTGAGCCATCCAGGAAGATAATCCAGGTACAAGTAGCACTAATCAATGCTCTTCTCTCCTTTTCAGGAGAAGAATGCACATAATGCTGCCAAACTGGTGAGGACTAGTGGAGGGCCGGCCCAATTAGTGGATCTCAGCCGCATCGAGCAGCAGGCCCTAGATCGGGAGAGGTGCAATGCACCCAGGTCCAACAGTGTTAGTGAGGCTGGGGTGCCACGGGCAGTTATGTTTGCTCAACAATGAGGTCACTATTGTTCTCCCAACAGCCATGGCAGTGCTGAGTGTTCAGTGATTGAAGTTTGCAACATGGCTTGACCATTGCTTATGGAAGGATGAGCGCATAATGATCCAGGGGACAGGGATGCACATTGACATTGTCTCCATGTTAACTGATCCAATGTCCTTGTTCTTCCTTTCAGCATCAATGGAGCAGAGCCAGGAGGCGGAGCAGCAGAGGCCCCCTCTCACACCTAAGGGCCCTGAAGTCATGGACTCACCAGCTTTACACTATCTCTGCCAGGCAGGCACCAGCTCAGATACGAGCACCTCGGTGGGAATTCGAACAGCAGTTAGTGTCCTGGGGCACAGTGGTGAGGGCACTTCACAGTCGCTGGAGGAGCTGGCGGAGACAGAGAGTGCCCATGGCGCCAGCAGTTGGAGGACTGCAGGGGACCAGGCACATGCTCAGTCGGTGCCTGATGATGTGCCTCTGGGTTCGTCTGCAGCAGGGGCAGGAAATGTGGCAGGATGTGCGGGAGCATCTGGGGGAGATACATGATGCTACGCTTGGCTTGGTGTCTGTGGTAGACGAGTCCATGTGTAGCATCACTGATGCAATGAGCCTCATGGCCGAGTGCCATGCATCCTCCATGGAGAGAGTGGTGACTCTCATGGAGACGCTCCTCCAGGAGACCAGTCAGGGCTTTCTGGGGATGTGCTCGGACCAGCAAGCCCTTTCATTGGCATTGACCCAGCTGGTTAGTACCAGTGTGGGAGATGGTGTGGGCACCAAGTTTCCCAGCTTGGTGCCCATCCATCCACAGTGAACAGGGAGGTCCAAACCGACCTCACGTTGGCGCAGCAGCTGCCTGTCTTTTCTGCGGGCTCCTCTCAGGGCGCTCTGGATGACGGCTGCAGCTCCTCCGCCCCTCTGCCAGTGACCGTTGCATCTGGTGAGGCTGCAATGACTGGGGAGATGCCAGCTGTGGAACTGGCAGCTCCCTCCCAGGCGGGGCCAGAGGGCGGTCGCCAAGGTCATCGAGGCCATCAGGACAGCAGAGTGAGCAGGCTGGCTCAGATGGCACTCCCAGTGAGGGGGGAAGCACCAAGATGTAGCACCTGAAAACATAAACAAAAGGCACCTTAGGCACACCACGGATTTATCACTGGTGCTTTTGTGTTGGCCCAAGATGATGTCTTTATGAGTTAGTGTGATTTTTAACACCTTTGTCATTTTGTTTTCTTATGTTCCTTTGGTTGTAATATTAAATTCAGACATGTCACCATGGCTGAGGGTGCCTCTTCTCTTCTGCAGGTGGATGGTTACCAATAATGTTATGAGTGATTTGTGGGACATTCAGCTTCATTACCAAGGCCCTTAGTTAATGTTCCTATCCAGGCAGATTTTGCAATTAGGTATCGAGTATAGAACCTGCAGCCCAGGCTTGTCCTGGAGGTCCACATGTGGTGTGCTAGCTGAAGGCTCATTGGATTAAAGCCTCCCAGGTGTCCCTGCCTCCTTGGAGTATGCCCGGGTCAGCGTCTACCCCCTCAGCATTTCCCTGTGCGTGCTCATTCTCGGTCTCACTGCTGGACTCATCATGTGCAGCTGCAGCCACTGTGAGTACATCTTCCACAGCGTCCCCCCTTTCCAGCGCAATATTGTGGAGAACGCAGCATACAACTATTATCCCCAACACATGATCTGGGGGATACTGGAGTGCGCCCCCTGAGCAGCCCAGGCATCGGAAGTGCATCTTGAGAAGACCGATGGCTCTCTCCGCCACAGCCCTTGTGGAGGCATGGCTCCTATTGGACTGCTGCTCAGATTCTGTTCTTGGATGGTGGAGAAGCGTCATGAGCCACCCTCTGAGGGGATAGCCCTTGTCATCCAGCAGCCATCCTTCAAGCTGGGCTGGAGCACAGAAGGGCCCCAGCACCTGGGAGTGTATGAGGATGTAGACATCGTGGAAGCTACCTGGGTACCTTGCACAGACTTGTAAAATCAGCATCCTGTGATCACACACTATCTGCACGTTCATGGAGTGGAAGCCCTTCCTGTTGATGAAGGCACAGGGCTCACCTGCTGGCACCTTGATGGCCACATGTGTGCAGTCTATTACACCCTGGATGTGGGCGAAGCCAGCAATTGCTGCAAAGCCTCTGGTTGCTCTATCTGGCTTGCCTGGTCGCAACGGTAGTGGATGAAGGCCTCCTCTCCCTTCTGTCCCTCTCTTCCTCCTCAGAAGAGGTGCCTCCAGTGGAGACCACAATCCCCATTACCAGGGTAAGGAAATGCTGTCTGATACCTGGAAGGGTCCACATGGTCTAAATCCTCTGGAGCCTCAATAAGCCCTGAAATGACGCCTGGAAATCTAAAAGTGAAGCTTCGATCGGAAATTAAGCTGACAAATACCAAAAAGCCACCAGTAGCAAACTATCTCCAAAACTCCTCACTCCTCACACAGGCAATGCTGTTGACCCTTTTCATCCCGCCCTTGGATGAGGGTTTTGAAATTGCCAGCTGCCCGCCTGCCTGTTTTGCCCATGTGACGAGCACGAAATCGCATGGTCAGCCTAAAATGCAGCCTAATTGTCTTTTTAATGGCCTTAACTTGCCTTATAATTGATGGGGGGTGCGCTCCAACTCCCACTTACGCCCGCCAAGTGAAATATCACGCAAGTGCGTGATGACGTTGGGATGCTTACCCAACATCATCGCACGCTGTTTTACACTCGAGTGTATAGATCACATTTTCTCTCTTTATTCTCTTCCCGCCGAGACCTGGCTGAAGTTTCCCCTCCACGCCCTGTGCCTCATGCCACCAGTGCACTGAATTTTAAGTCCCTGATTCTCTCCCATTCCCATCCCCACACCACATCCTCACATGTGCTCTGCTCCTTCCCCATTTAAGGTTCTTGCATTGGCTGCACCTTCCTTGGATGCCTGGTGGATTGATACAAGCAATGTATTTGATTTTGATCTGAGATGTTGATTTGGGTTCCCAACACAGTATAGCGGTGTACAGCAGCTCTGATGCTGGTCTGGCAACCCAGAGTTTGTGAGTTCATAATGCACCGGAGCGAATTGAATTCAATGGCCTGGATTTTCAGCCCTTTGACCCGTGTTGGAACGGACAGGGAGTGTGGGGTTGGGGAGGGTTTAAAAATGGTGAAATGGCCAATGGGATCCAGTTCCAAGATTCCCTCTCCATTCTCTGTGTCCCTCATTTTGACATGGGATAAGGGTGCAGGTAGCAAGCCTGCACCCTGCACTCCCGACCTGGCTGGCTCCATTGCAGGGTAGACATCTTATTGCCCCTCACAATTTTTGTGGAGCTGGGCCAGCTTCTTCATGACTTGTGGTACACAGATCTCAGAGGAACTGTGAACTATAGCCTGGATTCAGGAACCTTTCAATGTCTGGAATGAGTAGGTTGTCTTATGAGGAAAGGTGAGACAGACTGTTTCCATTGGAGTTTAGAAGAGTGAGGAGTGACTTGATTAAAGTATACAAGATCCTGAATGATATTGACAAGTTGGATGCAGAAATGATGTTTCCTCTTGTGGGTGAGCCCAGAATTAGGGGAACTGTTTTAAATTTAGGCGGTGCCCATTTAGGAGAGAGATGAGGAGATTTTTTTTGTTTCAGAGGGTTGTGCAACTTTGGAACTCTCTGCCTCCGAAGGCGGTGGAGGTGGGGTCGTTGAATATCTTTAAGAGGGAGGTAGGTAGATTCTTGTTAGGCAAGGGAATCAAAGGTTATCGGGGGTAGATGGGAATGTGGAATTAGTAACACAACAGATCAGCCATCATCTTATTGAATGGCAGAGCAGGCTCAATAGGCTGAATGCTCTACTTCTGCTCCTATTTCGTATGTTCGTATAAGTTCAAAAGGTCTTGCCCATGGCCCCTGATGCCCCCTCCATGCCTACTCATGCCCCCCATCCACCCCAATGGCTCCTCATAACCTCCATGCCAACACATGGCCTTTCCATGCCCATTCACCAGGTATACAAAATCAATTTAATAACAATGGCTTTTATGAAACTGCTTAGAAAAAAAGACACCCATTCATAACTCTTCAAGAAAAATACTGGCGTTCCTACAACACTATAAAAGTATCAATAAAACAGATCATCAAGGGACCAATAACAGAAGCTTTAAGCACTTTACATCTCTTAATCTTGTGCAAATAAACATTGAGACTAACAAAAAAGATCACAGAAAGAACAACTTGTTGTAACCACATAAAGATGTCAGTCACACAAAGTTAACGGTTATATCTAGCTGTGTAACAACCTCCCACTCACATAATCCTTTTATGGGTCTGGGTTCTCAGCCAAGCCATATTATGCATGCTGACATGAGGATATGGCGGGGGGTGATGGGGTGTGAGGGGTGAGGGCTAGACGCTAAAACAGCTTCTATGAAGTCCCAGAGAACTGAGGTGGATCTTCCAACCAGCCCACCTTGGCACTCAGCTATCCCTGTGGCTGCCTCCAATCTGCTTTCGGGGGTGACCCTATTGCACACCCACTGCCTCGGAGCAAAAATTGGGTCTGACAGGGCACTTCCTACAGAGGCGGGTCCACTGTGTTGGAAAATTTCTCAACACGAGCTACCCGTCACAAGCCAAAAATCTCAAGGCTTGGAAAAACAGCCACAAATGTTGCCCTTTTCTTGCCATCAAAATGCAACTGGTTCAGTAACGTCCATCAGGGAAGCGAACATGTCATCCTTATTGTAGTAATTGAAGGTATAGTCTTTCCTACTACCTATCAGGGGTCACGTGATTGCTCATGGAGACGCCGACAAATGAGCCCTAAGCACGGGTAATCTGGGGGGCGAGCGTGGCTTTCTAATCAAAGACCTGGTTCAAGCATGTAGCTTCTGAAAATCTGCCTGTAATGAAGTTATCTGTTTCAAGTAGAAACCTGCCCGGTACATCAAGTCATCACACTATTCAGTCAGGCCTACTTACAGCTCCAGTCCCAAACACCTTTGGTTACCTCTGAAATTTTTTTAAAACTCAATCATGAGATTTGGGCATCACTGGCTAAACCAACATTTATTGCCCATCCCTAGTTGCCCTTGAGAACACAGTGGTGCTGCCTTCTTGATCCGCTGCGGTCCCCGTGGTGTAGGTACACCCACAGTGCTGTGAGGGATGGAGTTCAAGGATTTTAACCCAGCAACAGTGAAGGAACGGTGATATATTTCCAATTCAGGATGGTGTGTGGCTTGGAGGGGAGTTTCCAGGTGGTGGTGTTCCCATCTATCTGCTGCCTTTGTCCTTCTAGATGGTAGTGGTCATGGGTTTGGAAGGTGCTGTCCAAGGAGCCTTGGTGAGTTCCTGCAGTGCAACTCTGGGTCAGAGTACAATGCCCCTCTTAAGCAGCTAGCAGCTAGCAGCTATTCAGTTGTCAGGGAAAGTAGAGACGGTGGCCATAAGTAAAGGCTCAGTGGATGTCATTAGATCCTGAGAACAAATAATAAACAAAAGACTATCCCAAAATGCGTAACACCCATAAAACAAGGATGTAATTTGGGTTCTGACTAGTCTTGACTGTCTCTGCTGGTTATAAGGGTCCCAGACAGTCACTATTCCATTTCCAGTGGGCAAGAACGTGCAATAACAATTGGCCATGTTTTAGCACTGAATTGTCCAGCAAACTCTAATGCCACAAAAATGCTTGCTTGGAAATGAAAATGGCAGATTGGAAGTTGCTTTTTGAAGATCTCATGTGGAGGGCTAAATTGGAGGAGCTATGATTTCTTTTAATATTTGCTGAGTGACAGAATTCTGTACAACATAGGACTGGAATCACGATTTGCTCACTAGCTGGAATTATACGTGGACAAGCTTTGCCTATTGCTACACAGCTGCCTATCGGTAAGCAACTATGTATTTTTCAGTGAATTGTGTTTATACTAAACTCTGTCCAATGTACAATGTCTCCTGAATACACAGAGGGAAAACATTCAAGTAAACTGTTTGCAATACAACACTGCTATTGATGTTATACAAGCTACATTGTCAATGATGCATTGGCAACCATCTGAAACTGCTCTCATCTCAAAAGCTGCTGATGCCATTCTCAGCATCATTTTGTCTGACTGAACAATTTAAGCATGGGCCTAATGTGTCCTAATATGCCCTGCTTCAGTCTTTGACGGGCATTAGAGTATCATTAGCCAGGGTGGAAAAGGTGGCCTTGGTCGCCAAAGAGCCATAATTGCACTTCCTTTGTGTTCAGAAAGGAATGCCACAAATGATAGTCTTTAGATGTATATCACTGTGACTGGTGCCTTGGAAACGGGCAATGTAATCATTCCAGATGGTTAAATTATGAGGGCAGATTTTCTTTGTGTATGAGAGATCGAGGAGTGACCTGATCAAGGCTTTTCAAATGTTAAAAGGATTTGATAGGGTAGATACAGATACACTTCTTCCATATGCCAGGGAAATAAGAATGAGGAAACATGGGGCTGGATTTTACATTCCCCTACCAGCAGGTTTGAGGGTGGGGGAGAAGGGGGTGTTGGTGGCATGTGAAATCAAGCAGGGGCCTTCCAGCCACTCCCCCACCAGGTCCCAAACTGTCTGAAATTTTATAGGGGGAGGGGTGTGGCATGGGGTTTATTGAGGCTCTTGAGTGGTCAAATAATGCCCACTTAAGCTAGGACCTCATCCCACCCAGCCAGTATTTTATTCTAGGTGGCGGGAAGCCCTGGCCATGCAGAAAGTCTGGCAGCTTTAGCCATGCAGGCTGGTGTCTACTTTGCAGGTCCCTTGGGACCACCAGAGGTACCCCTGCCCCAACCAAGATCACCCCCCCTCCCAACTTTACCCCTACCCCTGCCTCTTGAACCTGGCCTCTCACCCCACCCCTCCATCCCCCTTTCCACGACCCCTGACCCTTAACTTACTTGGGCTCCTTGGCCTGTAGTTCCACCCATGGCCAGCGCTACACATTATCAAGTCATTATCTCATTGCAGTTTGTGGGAGTTTGCTGTGCACAAATTGGCTGCCATATTTCTTACATTCCAAGAGTGACCACACTTCATTGGCTGTAAAGTGCTTTGGGACATCCTGATTTGTCAAAAGTGCTATATAAATGCAAGATACTTCTCCCTTCTTTCAAATATTTTTTCTCATGTCCATGTTCAAATTAAAATAAAATTCCACTAGTGCTGAGTAAATTGAACAGTAATGAGATAGTGGGTTTATTGCAGAGGGAACAGCTAATCCCTCGGATCTCTTTCATTTAATTGTAGACAACTTGGAGTGGTCAGCGTGTTAAATTATTCATTCCAATGTGTTATTAATTCCATCATTCAATGTCATGTACCATCTCCACACTGACAGGGATAAGACTCAGTCCCCTAATCTATTATAGTTATTAGAATCATTAAACGCTCATTATAGTTACAGTCTACTTCCCAGCATGTGTTACACTGGATTCAATTACTGAGTGATCAATATCAACACTGTGATCGGTATCATAAAGGCCTTGTTAAATTTACTCAGCATTCTGAGTTTAGATATCTCATTGTGTCTTCGAGTGCCTTCACATGATGATGTTCCTTTTTGATGGTGTGACTCAGAGTTATGATAACTCTCATGCTCTGTATTGAATCCAGATTTCATTAAAGCTTCTCATTTTCAAACAGTAATTGACTTTTAATGACAGCAACTTGCATTTATATAACACCTTTACCATAGGGAAACATCCCAAGATGCTTCACAGAGCTGTAATCACACAAAAATTGACACCAAGCCAAAGAGGGGGATATTAGATGAGCAAATGCTTGACCAGAAAGATAGGTTTTAAAGAGCATCATAAAAAGAGGGCAGTAAATTGGAGAGGTTTGGGGAGGGAATTCCAGAGCTTTGGGAGCAGGAGCTGAAGGCATGGCCATCAACAGTGAGAGAAGAGAAGATTGGACCATCGCCTCCAATTTCTTTCCCCTCCAATTTTTTTCCCTTCCTTTGTCACATTTTCAAATGATGCAACAATGTTTTGCATTTCTTTAATGCTGCTCGAGTCCAGGAAGAAGATTCAAAACACTTTATGTTGAGGAGAACAAGCAGTGGACACAGTACAGGGAGCAGAATGGAGTGGGATATGTTGGGGTGTCAACTGTATTTGCCTGTTAACTCCATTTTTCCTCAAAATTATGCTCCCAACTCTCCTTGTTCAGGTGCTTCATTTAATTTCAAGGCAGGTCCAACCTACACATCATGGAAGGGCAGAGCTGGGCATGGGGGCATGAAAGACCAAGGGGAGTGGGCAGAATGGCAGAGCTGGGCATAGGTGGAAGGGCAGAGCTTGGCATAGAAAACATTGGGGCTATAGAAGGTAGGTGTTAGGGCAGAGCTTGGCATGAGGGGCCATGGGGTAAAGGGTGGGGGCATGAGGAGGACCTTTTAAGCTTACCACTTAAATGGTCTCCTCATGCAGACTAGGGTTCACGACTCCTCTGAGTCACGACTCTAAAATCCTGGCCTGACTCCATGAAAATTGCAGAGAGTAGAAGATACCTATCTCTGTAATGGAACCAGCCAGGTCAGAAGTGCAGGATGCAGGCTTTTGACAGACTAGACTTTGACTTTCCTAGACTACCCATGAGCAACACCACACAAGAGCTGTGGGGTTATGATAGCACATAGCATGTTACTGGATACAATATTAAAACAAACATGCACACTCACACTCACTCACAGGATCTAATATTTCTCCATGTATGACAATATTGTGTGTTACATGGTGTAAAACTCCTGCATTTATTGATAATATTTTACCAGGTATAATGTTCCTTTGCATATAATATATCCTTTGTGTTCAAGTACCTAATGTTCTCTCTATATTGGGTAATAGCAGCCAGTAACTCATTTAGGATTCTGTACTTTTTCAATTTTTGGTCAGATGTTACATATTGCTGGAAAGCTAATACATTTGTTTCAAAAGTGTAAATCTTGTTTGTGGATCATTTTCATTTATCAACATTAAGCTTTATTGTTTTTATATTTTGTAATGTGCAGTTAGTATCAAATGACAAACCAGTTGTCTGGCAGAGAGTTACAATGTTTCTGGTCACGCCAAAAGATTGTAACCAGGGTTATTTACAAACGTCTTCACTACTTCCACATCTGTCTTAAACTCAGTGCTAGTTACTCTCTCTAGGGCAGACAAAAATACAAAGACACCAAGATCTCCCTTGCCATGCATCGCCCTCAGTGTACTCCATTTTTGATTACCTATATTCAGTAAATTACTGCAGATTGACGGGATCACCATCAGTGCAGATTCTGCATCATCAGTGCACAAGAGACCTATTGAACATTTGGATGTTAACATGAGGGACAGTCCAGTGAGAAGCTGGCATTCCCCCTGGTGTGAAAGGAAGGCAGTAATTATACGGGTTAATAGTGTGAATTTGTGAGAAAATCTGGTTGTGTGTAATGGGAGTCCTATCCCATTGGCAGCATTTTCAATATATTCAGAGGTTTACAAAGTGATAGATAGCAACCCCAGTAACCTTCCGGCTTCACTGCAGATATATAGCACCCATAGGGCAGTAAGGCAAAATCCAGCCATTCCTAGAGTTTTGAGTGGTTGCCCTTCCTCCATCTAAATAACAGACTGTTTCCTCCCATGAGCAATGCACATAAGAAATGATTGGCCATCCTCTGCCATGCATGCTGTTCATTGGTTGTATTAGCCATTCTCCTCAGTAGGCACAGTCCTCCAATAAAACCTTCAGACTGTCATTGCTGCAGAAGTAGTTATGGGAGTCCTACTGTTAAGTTGCTCAATGAAGAAGCCTTCCAACAGAAACTGCTGCTTCCCTTGCAACTCTTTAGGAGTTCTTCCACATCAGATTGTCTATCTCATGTGACTCAACACTCCCAGCACATGGGAAACTGCACATACAGTTTATTCAGATTATGTAAATCACTGGCCCTATGCAATATGCTAAGGTTGAGCTGCCATTATGTCAACATGAGTGTACCTGGAGTGTAAGCTATTTTGGGCTCCTGTTGAGGAATTGATCCTTAAGTGTTTATTTTAATAGTAGATCTTCCCTGTTATTGTTCATATTTAGTCTCTGTTCCATAGCATGTCTGTTAGCTGCTAAGCTGATGTACTTTAAATGCCGTTTATCAAACTTGGTAAGTTCAGGTATTTGTAGCTGCTGACGTTATTTAGAGGTCTTTTTATTAAATTGATTCTTTCATGGGCGTCGCTGACAAAACCAGCATTTATTGCCCATCCCTATTTGCCCTGGAACAGAGGCCATTTCGGAGGGCAGTTAAGAGTCAACCACATTGCTGCGAGTCTGGAGTCACATGTAGGCCAGTTTGGATAAAGATGGCAGATTTCCTTCCCTAAAGGACATCCGTTTGAACTGCTTGTAAATTTAAGGCCAGAATTTTCACATTGGCATGCGGGGGTGGGCCTGATACGCCAGTGCATAAAATGACATGCAGTGACATCGGGTGTGCATCCCGACATCACCGCATGTCATTCAGATCTTTCGTTTGGCGGGCGTGCGCCGGAGGCGGCTGCGCATCTGCTGAATTGTCAAAGGCCTGTTAAGGCCATTAAAAGACCAATTACAGTAATCATCCACGCTGCCCACCCAACCTTAAGGTTGGCAGGCAGGCGAAGAGCCCAAGTGGCCTTAGTGTTTTTCTGGAAACCTCATCCACAGGCAGGATGAGGGTTCCTGAAGGTTTTATTAAATAAATAAATATTTTTTCAACAATTCATAAACATGTCAAAGCACATGTGACACTGTCACGTGAGGGGACATGTCTAAATAATTTTAACTTTTCTTTATTTAAATGTTTCAATATGAACTTAATCTCCCTGAAGTAGCTCGGTACCTCAAGGAGATTTCTGTGCTCTTTCATTTGCATGTGCGAAAGAGCACAGGCCCCGACTCTCCCTCCTCCCCACGCCAGCACAGGAAGCACTGAGCGCTACTGATGTGCGTCACGTTGGGCAGGCCTTAGTTGGCCCGCCCAGATAAAATGGCGGCACTCAGCTGATCGCGGGTGGCGATCGGCTCCACGTCCACTCCCGACTGGCCTGCCCGACAGGCAGAAAATTCTGTCATAAGAGTCCAAGCTAATGACTGGCTCTCTTTCTCCTTTTTTAATGTTTACTTTGCATGATTAACAAATTGGGATGTCTGGTATGTAATGAGCTTTTGTGAGATTCTTAGGTGCAGTAATTTATTTATTTTCAAGTGTTATTATTGTTATTTTTTAAATCTGTTTTGTCCAACCTACTGTAGATTTTGTGGCTTTTGTACTTAAAGCTGCCCCAGGAGGTGACTCCTAAATCCCTGTGTCCTTGAGAGGATCCTGATGTCTAGGTGTGTTTTTAGTAATGTGCCCAGGATAACCATAAACCTTTCTATTAATGTAATCAGCCTGTGCCTCCATAGCAACAGAGCATCTTGTCATGTTCAATTGTTTGGTGTTCGATTATGTGTGCCTGTCGACTCTTCTCTACACCATGTGTGATTAATTAAGCCTGGGTGTGAGGACTGAACAAGAGAAACTAAACTGTATGCAAGCAGCTGTAAGCATGAGAGCAGACATTTTAAAGCATTGAATAAAACTCTTGTGCACACATAAAACCTGGTGTATCATCTCTGCCCACCTGTGAGACATAGGACATCTCAGGCCTGGGGTTTCAGACTTTAGCAAGCAAATATATTCAACAACTAGTCAATCCAGAAACTAGTCGAGCTCATCTTTGGTTTTAGAAAGGTACTCCTTCTTCGGTGGCTAGTGGAGGTTCTGAAAAGCAATTCCTGGTCTTGCATATACCTGGTTGCACACACTGATTTCTCTCTCTCTCTCTCTCTCTCT
This sequence comes from Carcharodon carcharias, assembly GCF_017639515.1. NCBI lineage: Eukaryota > Metazoa > Chordata > Chondrichthyes > Lamniformes > Lamnidae > Carcharodon > Carcharodon carcharias. The sequence goes on along the minus strand of NC_054474.1, from coordinate 83,680,724 downwards.
CGTTTCCTGTGTTTCTTTCAATGTAAAAGGCGAGATATTAACCTGCCAAGGGTATATTTCTGTCCTGCTCTCTGGATCTCCACCTTCACTGCACTGCACATAAGCCTCTTCAGGAATGAACATGATCCTATTGTAACATGTTACTCCCTACATATGGGGGCGTCAATACTGAGGGTAGTTGTTTTTCCCAATTATTCCCTTTAAACCTACCAAAATTGGAGGAGAAGTGATGGGGAAAGGCAGGGAAGGAATAGGGAAGGAGCAGGAGTGGTGAATGGAGGGAAGTGGGAATAGAATTGAGAGGAGAGGGAAGAAGGCAAAGAGAAGAAGAAAGAAGAGGAAGAAGTGGAGGTGGCTTCTGTGGATGGGAAAGGAAAGGAAAAAGGGATGAGAGAGGAAAGGGTAGGTGCGGAGGAGGGGATTGAGGGAGAGCTGGCCACTTGTCCCCTCTCTCCCTTCCCTCTCTGCTTCCTATCCCCGCTTTTTTCCTTCCCCTATTGTTCACCCCATGCACCTACCTTTTCCTTCCCCTCTCCTCTTCTCTCCTCACCATTTCAACCTCTGTCCTGAACATCTCCATCTCCAACAAGAGAGAATCCAACCATCGCTCCTTGACATTTAATGGCATTACAAACACTGAATTCCCCCACTAACAGTATACTGGGAGTTACCATTGACCAGAAACTGAATTGGACTAGCCATAACTATAGTTACAAGAGCAGGTTAGAGGCTAGGAATTGTGCAATGAGTAACTCACTTCCTGACTCTCCAAAGCCTGTCCACCATCTACAAGGCAAAAGTCAGGAGTGTGATGGAATACCCCCCCACTTGCCTGGATAAGTGCAGCTCCCACAACACCCAAGAAGCTTGACACCATCCAGGACAAAGCAGCTCATTTGATTGGCACCACATCCACAACATTCAGTCCCTCCACCACCAACACATACTTGCAGCAGTGTGTACCAAGATGCACTGCAGGAATTCACCAAGTCTCCTTAGGCAGCTTCCAAAACCATGGTCAAACCACCTAGAAGGACAAGGGCAGCAGACAGATGGGAACACCACCACCTGGAAGTTCCCCTCCAAGCCACTCACTTGGAAATCCTGACTTGGAAATATATCGCCATTCCTTCACTGCCGCTGGGTCAAAATCCTGGAACTCCCCTCCTAAGAGCACTGTGGATATACCTACACCACATGGGCTGCAGTGGTTCAAGAAGGCAGCTCACCACCACCTTCTCAAGGGCAACTAGGGATGGGCAATAAAGGTTGGCCTGGCCAGCGAAGCCCACATCCCGTGGATGAGTAAAAGAAAACCTCTCCTCCTCTCTCATCCCAGGCTTCAGCTGGCAGTAGGATACTTTGCTGAGTGGGGCTGGTGATGTAACACTCAGGATAACTTGCATGCCACAGGGTCATCATTAATATTTGTGGATGAACTTGGTGGGGTTGCAGACACAGTAATCTTGCTTTGTTGGAGGGGTGAAATGTTGGAAAGACAGGTGAGCTGGGGCATGGGTTTTGAATTTATAATGATCAAAAGGGGCAGTGCAAGAACCCAGCCCTGGAATGGAAAATATTACACAAGAAACTGCATGGGCAGAGGAGGAGTTTGGAAATTATGGGGAAATATTTCTAATGCTGTTCCTGTGCTGTGAGTGCAAGGAACCTGGCTAATTCTGAGACTGGAGGTCTAACAAAAGGCAGCAGGAATGAGTCTGGGCCTGGCAGCTGTGAGTGACTTCAGATGAAGAGAAGGCTGGTGCAAAAATACCAGGGTAGAGTGAGCAGGGGTCCCTAGGCTAGGGGCAAACTGTCTAAGCTCTGCCCAACTCTATTCACTTGGCTCAGATCAGCACCCTTAATTAAATGTAATAAGAAATAAACTATTGAACCTCTGGTGCTGCCAACCTGGGGTTCAACTCGCTATCTGGAGGGACAGCCAACATCATTAAACAGCAGGAGGCAGCAGAACTTTCAACAGGTCCCCAGAAGCTCTCCTCTTGAGGTTCATAAATTAAATTTAACTTGTAGGTTTCAGAGTTGCTTTTAGGTTTATTTTATTTGTATCATTATTCAATCTGTGTGCCAGCCTGTTGTGACTGCACTGACTCAAACAACATGCAGCATGAGAGAAACTGCCCTGACAGCAGAAGAAAGGGAAATAATGAGTCATAAATACTAAATTTTGAAAACAATTACAGGTGTGATTTTTTTTAAATGTTTATTCCAATCTTTTTCATCTTTTTTCTCCAGCCCCAAATTATTTATGTCTATCTGCTGAACCCCTACATGTTTCTGCACATTTAATTGTCATACATAGCAGGAAATCGACCCCATGGGGAGAATTATCCTCATGTTGGGCAGGCCGAGCAGCAGCGGGCATGGGCACGGGCGGGCAGGCGTGGACACGATCACTGCCCACGATCAGGTCCGCGCTGCCATTTTACACTGGCAGGCCAATTAAGGCCCACCCAGCATATGTTTCGACTCCCAAGGATAGTGGGACTGGACAGGCGGCAGCGGCAGTGCACTAACTGCTGTGTCCAATGGTGGCCCGGCAGCCTGTTTAATTGAAGCACTGGTAGCTTTTGCAAGGCTGCTCACAATGGCAGGTAGAAGGGCTCACCAGAGGGTTTCTAGTGAGCAGGCCAGTCCGAAGGGTAGGCCAGCGGGGCAGGCCAGGCCAGAGGGTAGATCAGCGGGGCAGTGCACCCCTCATTTTTCGGACGAGTGCCTAGCTGCCCTACTAGAGGAGGTGGCAGCACGGTGGGATGTCCTGCTTCTGAATGACGGGTGGCGGAGGCTGCCCCCACCTGACCAAATATGCCTGGGAAGAGGTGGCCAAGAGTGTGAGCTCCCATGATATGGTGCGATGCACGTGGGTCCAGTGCCGCAAGAGATTCAACGACCGCCTGCGCTTGGGAAGGTTAAGTACCATGTTGACTGAGGTCACAATGTAGCCGTCAGCCTTCCCCCTCAATGCGCACCCCCCCACACCCCCAACAACTCTAATTGCATTGAATCCTTCACGGCCTGTTTCCCTTGCTAGGTGGGCCAGCAGATATTGCCCATGCCTAGTTGACCCTGAGAGGGTAGTGCTGAGATGGCACAGCATGTGTGACACTGACACCGAGAGAATAGAATTGGAGGCAAACTCAAGGATCTGTGCCTAGGCTTACTGCTGGAATAGCGAAGCATGTCAAGATCAGGGTGTTGACATGCTGGGAGGGGAGTATCCTTGTGGCGGGGCACCAATCCATCTGCTGGCCTTTGCGTTCCATGTGCTTGTGCTTCTTGCTTTGCAAAGTTAGACCGTGTGGTGCCAAATGTGACAGAGGCAGCATTTGGGCAAGGGTGGGGGGTCAGCCCTGGCTTCTTTGTGTGAGTGTGCAGCGGCTGTGGGGTATCAAAGCACTGGAGCCCTGCAATGTCCTGCTCTGGTTGGGGTGGCAGGGATGTGATGGGAATCCAGGTACATGGTGGGATAATCAATGCTCTTCTCTCCTTTTCAGAAGTAGACGGCACACAATTTGCCGAGCGGATGCGGACTGACGGAGGCCAGGCCCAGTTGGCCATCTTGACTCCATTTGAACAGCAGGCCATGGATCTGGAGAGGCACCGTGCACCCAGGTCCACCAGTGGCAGTGAGGCTGGGGTGCCACGGGGAGGTATGTTTGCTGAGCACTAAGGTCCCATGGCACTGCTGAATGCTCAGTGATTGAAGTTTGCAACATGGGTTGACCACTGATTATGGAAGGTTGAGCCCATAATGATCCAGGGGACTGGGATGCATATTGACATTGTCTCCACTTTAACTAATCAAATGTCCTTTCATCACCGGAGCAGGGCCGGGAGGAGGAAGCAGAGGGGCCACCTCTCACACCTGAGAGCCCTGAACATTTCGACTCACCAGCATCACACCATCTCTGCCAGGCAGGCAGCAGTGCAGATACCCTGCATCTCGGTGGGAATTAGATCTTCAGCTAGCGTCCTGGGGCACAGCAGTGATGGCACTTCACACTCGCTTGAGGTGTGGATGGAGACAGAGAGTCCCCAAGGCGCCGGCAGTCGGAGGACTGCTAGGGACCAGGCACATGCTCGGTTGGTGGCTGATGATGTGCTTCTGGAGTCATCCATGAGGCAGAAAACGCTGAAAGTGCAGCAGGGTGTGCAGAAGGATCTGGCAGAGATACTATGCGTGGCATGGTGCCTGTGCTGGGGGAGTCCACATGGAGCATCAATGATGCAATGAGCCTCATGGCCGAGCGCCATGCTTCCTCCATGGAGAGAGCAGTGACTTTCGTGGAGATGCTCTTCCAGAAGACCAATCAGGGCCTCCTGGGGTTGTGCTCTGACCTGCAAATCCTCACAGCAGCATTGACCTCGGCTGGCCAGTGCCAGTGTGGGAGATGGTTTGGGTACCATGTATCCCAGCTCAGTGCCCATCCATTTACGGTGAGCAGGGAGGCCTGAAAACCTCACATTGGCGTAGCAGCAGCCCATTGTCTCTCTGGGCTCCTCTCAGGGCACCCCGGTTGAGGGCAGCAGCTCCTCTGCCCCTCTGCCAGTTACCGTGACATCCAATGAGGCTGCGGCGACTGAGGAGAAGCCAACTGTGCAACTGGCCGTTTCCTCTCAGGCGGGGCCATCAAAGGCTCCACGGGCCAGAGGATGGCTGCCAAGGCCGTCGAGGCCAACAGGAGCACAATGAGCAGGCTGTCTCCAATGCCAGTGCCAGCGAGGGGGGAGGACCAAGACGTAGCACCCATAAGCTTAAATTTAAGGCACCTTCGGCACACCACAGGTTTCTCACTGGTGCATTTATGTTGCCCCACTATTAGTTCATTAAGACTTGGTATGATGTGCAACACCTTTTTTTTTGGTTTCTGAACTTCATTTTGTTATATCATTAAATTTTGATATGTGAGCATGGCTCAGGGTGATTCCTTACTTCTGCAGTGGACAGGAACCCATGATGTTATGAGTGAGTTGTTTGACATTGAGCTTTATTGACAAGGGCCTTAATTAATGTTCCTATCCAGGTAGATTTTGTACTCAGGTATCAAGTTTGGAGCCTGCAGCCCAGGCTTGTCCTGGAGGTCCATCTGTGGTGGGCTAGCTGAAGGTTTGTTGGCTGTCCCTGCCTCCCTGGAGTATGTCTGGGTCAGTGTCTACCCCCTCAACATTCTCCTGTACGTGCTCATCCTTGGACTCACTGCTGGACTCATCGTGTGCATCCGGAGCAACTGCGTCTACATCTTCTTCCTCCACTGCATCGCCCCTGTCCAGTGCAAGATTGTGGAGAGTGCGGCATGCAACCACCATCAGTGACACATGATCTGGAGGTATTGTAGTGCGCCCCCTGAGTGGTGCAGGCATCAGAAGCGCATCTTGAGAAGACCGATGGTTCTCTCCACCACAGACCTTGTGGAGGCAAGGCTCCGATTGTACCACTGCTCAGCTTCTGATATTAGATGGCGGAGAGGTGTCATGATCCACCTTCTTAGGGGATAGCCCTTGTCACCTAGCAGCCATCCATCCAGCTGGGCTGGGGCACTGTAGAACTTCAGCATCTGGAAGTTTAAGCATCATGGGAGCTGCCTGGGTACCTTGCACAGACTTACAGGACCTGCATCCTGTGATCACACACTATCTGCATGTTCATGGAGTGGAAGCCCTTCCTGTTGACAAAGGCACCCGCCTCACCTGCTGGTGCCTTGATGGGCACATGTGTGCAGCCTATTACACCCTGAACATGGGGGAAGCCAGCAAGGGCCGCAAAGCCTCTGGCTCGCTGTGTCTAGCTTGCTGGTCCCAGCGGTAGAGGGTGAAAGTCAATGCATGCCTGAACAGAGCGTCTGTCACCTGCTTAACACAATTGCTTACAGCTGACTGGGAGACACCGCAAAGATCACCCACTGACCCCTGGAAAGAGCCAGAGGCATAGATGTTGAGGGCAGCCGTTACCTTCAGTGGGCATGGGGTGTCCATCCACACAGTTGGCGCAGATCTCAGGGTCTATCATCTGACAGATGGAGGTGACTGTTTCCTTTGAGAGGCGGATGTGTGCCCGCCCACGTAAATATCACGATGGTGTGTGGTGGCGTTGGGACACTAGCCCGACATCACCACGCGTCATTTTATGCGTCGGGGTGCAGGCCCCCCCCCCACCACACCACACGCCAACGGCAAAATTCTGGCCCATGAATCTTGGCCAAAATAAAATGTATTTTATCAGATACCTGTGTAAAAGGTAACTCTCGTTTCTCAAGGATCAAGTCCAAATTTTCAGAATGAAAGTATAATCCTGGAGATGTTAGCGCAATGCTATACAAATTATTTCCCGGTGCGACCCCATTTTAATGCTGCAGACTTTGTGTGACCCCGGAGGGGGTTGTTTCAGATGTTGAGGCTGCTGGGGGCGGGCGGTTTTAGCTCCTGTGTGGTTGCGGGGGTGGAGGGTGGGGAGAGGTTCAGCATGGTGGGGATTGTTTAAATAGCAGGGTATTTTAATGAAAAAAACCAAACAACAACCTACCTTTTCACAGGCTTCTGTTGCAGCAGCAATCAGGCTTCAAAGTTCTGTCCATTAGGCCGTGCCCACCAATGGGAAAAACTGTGAACATTTAAAGGGGCCTGATTGCTGTTATCCTTCGGGCTGAGCTCCACAGCAGCCATTACAGCCTCAGAGCTCATGACCTCAAAATCACGTCTTGTGACCCCACTTGGGGACATGACCCAGTTTGTGAAGCCCTGTGATAATGATTCGATTTCGTTGTAAATGTATAAATACTAATGAAAATGAGTACTGGTAAACAAATGAAAAAATATTACATAATTAATATGAATTTTTTAATGTTGCTGGTTTTTATTTTGTTCCATTTCGGTGATCTTTTTTAGGGTTTCACTTAGGCCCAGATCAAGCACACGCTAGAAAACATTGCCTGTGTAAAAGTCGAGCCTATCATTTTTGAGCTAAAAAATTAGTCTTAAAAATTCAACTTTTACATGAGTATATACAGTATACTCTTGATCATCAGTAACGTATTCGAAGGGATCAACAGTGCTATCAAGCGACAATTGCTTGGCAATAACCTGCTCATTGGTACTCAGTTTGGGTTCCGCCAGAGCCACTCAGCTCCTGACCTCATTACAGCCTTGGTTCAAACATGGACAAAAGAGATGAACTCCTGTGGTGAGGTGACATCAAAGCAGCATTTGACAGAGTGTGGCATCAAGGAGCCCTAGAAAAGCTGGAGTCAATGGGAATCGGGGGAAAACTCTCCGCTGGTTGGAGTCAAATCTAGCACAAAGGAAGATGGTGTGGTTGTTGGAAGTCAGTCATCTCAGCTCCAGGACATCACTGCAGGAATTCCTCAGGGTAGTGTCCTAGGCCCAACCATCTTCAGCTGCTTTTTCAATGACCTTCCTTCCATCATAAGGTCAGAATTGGGGATGTTCGCTGATGATTGCACAATGTTCAGAACCATTCGTGATTCACCAGATACTGAAGCAGTCCATGTCCAAATGCAGCAAGACCTGGACAATATCCAGGCTTGGGCTGACAAGTGGCAAGTAGCATTCACTCACACAAGTGTCAGGCAATGACCATCTCCAACAAGAGAGAATCCAACCATCACCCCTTGATGTTCAACCATCATTGAATCTCCCACTATCAAAATCCTGAGTGGTTACCATTGACCAGAAACTGAACTGTTCTGGCCATATAAATACTGTGGCTACAAAAGTAGGTCAGAGGCTAGGAATCATGCGATGAGTAACTCATCTCCTGACTCCCCAAAACCTGTCCACCATCTACAAGGCATATCAGGAGTGTGGTGGAATACTCCCCACTTGCCCAGATGAGTGCAGCTCCCACAACACTCAAGAAGCTGGACACCATCCAGGACAAATCGGTCCACTTGATTGGCACCACATCCACAAACATTCACTCCCTCCACTACCAACGTACAGTAGCAGCAGTGTGTACCATCTACAAGATGCACTGCAGGAATTCACCAAGGCTTCTTAGACAGCAACTTCCAAACCCTCGACCACTACCATCTAGATGGACAAGGGCGACAGATAGATGGGAACACCACCACCTGGAAGTTCCCCTCCAAGCCAATCACCATCCTGACTTGGAAATATATCGCAGGTCCTTCACTGTTGCTGGGTCAAAATCCTGGACCTCCCTCCCTAACAGCACTGTGGATGTACCTACACCACATGGACTGCAGCGGTTCAAGAAGGCAGCTCACCACCACCTTCTCAAGGGCAATTAGGGATGGGCAATAAAGGCTGGCCCAGCCAGCTACACCCACATCCCGTGAATGAATAAAAAAATAAAGAACACCATGGGAAGTAACCTTATTTGGTTGAAATCTACTTACCCTGTCATATAAAGTGACCCTTACAAAGCAAGCTACGCATACAATTCCAATGGAATTTTGTGATCTGCGCAGTCATTTTAAAATATAACGAATGGATGAATAAGCTAATAAGTAAAACTAATTTAACATTTTATGCCAGATTGACTTGGTTGGTCATATGCAACCATGAAGTCAGAATATTGTTAAATGCCACGATAGGATTTTATCTCTTAATTAGCTGAACCATCAGTGCAGTACTAAAGGAGCATTGCACTGTTTGATGCGGCATCTTTTGGATGAGTTGTTAAACCAAGTTCGAAGGAAATGGTGGCATAGTGGTGATATCACTGTAATCCAGAGGCTCAGCCTAATGCTCTGGAGGCATGGGTTTAGATTCCATCATGGCAGCTGGTGTAATTTAAATTCAATAAATAAAATCTGAAATATAAAGCTAGTCTCAGCAATGGTGACCATGAAACCATTGTCAATTGTTGTATGAACCCGTTTGGTTCTCTAATGTCCTTTAGGGAATGGAATGTGCCAGACTCACCTGTTCTGGCCTTCATGTGACTCCAGATCCACAGTAACGTGGCTGACTCTTAACTGCCCTCCGAAATGGCCTAGCAAGCCACTCAGTTCAAGGGCAATTAGGGATGGTCAACAAATGCTGGCCTTGCCATTGACACCCACATCCCATGAACCAATTAAAAAATGTTTGCCTGTTCAGTGAGATGCTAAGGATGGAGTAGCACGATTTGAAAACGAAGAGTAATTTCTCCCAGTGTTCCAGTTGATGTCCCGTCCTCAACCGATACCAGCGAGTCACTTAGTGTCTGTGACCTCCTACTGTCTGCACAATTACTACATTGACTACACTTCAAAAATAATTAATTGGCTGCAAAACATTTTGAGATGTCCTGACCACATGATAAATAAATTTATGTTTTTTCCTCACAAGGTATCCTGAAGGATGCCAGTGCATTTGTACAGGAATAAATTTGGATGTGCAAATAGTACTAACCTATCCATAATGCTGTGGTGTTGGAGGCTCCATACAATTATCCTTAGATGCCTTTTCCTAAAGGGTAGTTTTGACATTGCTTCCATCACTCATCTTAACAAGAACAAAAAAAAATCATTTTCTGTCTCGTCCTCAATCATCAGGAGACTTTAATGAACAACCTCCAACATCAGATTATTGAGTTGTTTACGCCTCGTAAATTATTTACCAGAGGATTAATTAAACTGAGCTGAGTGCCTGCAATTTATTGAATTAGCCTGGTCCCTGGGGAAGGGGCTGATGCTCACAGACACTGTGTTCATTAGGCTCTTTGTCCTGAGCACTGCCCCACCCCCAACATCCCCTCCACCACCTCCACTCCCACCAAACAAACAGACTTCTTATCCTTTGTCTTCAGTGTCATACATCCAACTCTTCAATCTGGGTTTGGTAATATAGCTACCAAAAGTACCCTCAGCCTGCAAGCAGATAAGAGACTTGGGTGTCAATCCAGAACAATGGTTAAACAATGGAAAAGGGATCATGCAAATAAGTTTCCTGTGTTGATTCCTTGGTCTCAAGACTGTTTGATTTTTAAGATTTAAAAAAGCAGAACTAATGTTGAACGTTTCAATGGTCCAAGTGAAATATTGACCTTATTGTTCTCTGCGATGTTGTCTGAATATTTCCATGTTCACTTTAGATTTCTAACACTCTGGCCTGAATTTTCACCATGTCTGAGAGGGTCTTCAGATTATCCAAAATGGTACCAGAGGCTCAATTCCTAATGTCCTGCCCCTCAACCTGACATTTTTGTCAGGGTGGGGGGAATGCTGTAGATTGTACACCCATTGTTCATGGAGGCAGTTGCACATGTTAAAGTGCAGCTTCCTTCAATTAGATTCAATTTTTGCCTGTGGAATGTCCATAACACAACTTGTGCACTTTCGACCTATCAGGAGAAAGTCTAAAATTAGTGATGTTCTTTGGATAGGTCCAGGGACACATTTAGGAGAGGTGAGATGCCCTTTGGCAGAGATAAAATTCCCTTTGGAATTGTTAAAATTAGACATGAATGTGCTTAAAAAGTATGATAAACTCATTGGAACTGTCAAGCCCATCGGATATGTCAAGATATCAAGGGAACTATCAAGGGAGCTGTCAGGTCTGTCAAGGGATTTAAATCTTCTGGCCTTTATATTTAAAAATGCAGCCTGCAACTTTTAAAAGAAATCAGTGCTTGCTGTTTCACTCTGTTTGTTAACATAAGCCTGAGGGCTGTCATCATAGAGTTTGTGCTACAGGACTCATTTCACAACTTATCATTATCACTGCAGGGTGCATGTCAGTTGAAAGTTTGATTGACAGCTCCAAGTGCTTATAAAGTCTTTGATGTGGGGCTGTGAATACAAATGATTGTTGTTATAAGGAATTAAGTAGTTGAAGGAACTTAAATGTAGTGAATGGGTTGTATCAATGAGAGTGTTTAAAAAAATAGTGACTTTATCAATGGACACTTAGAACTTTATTTTAATTCCTCTCAGCATGGGTCCTTAGGTTTGCCCATGGTGGATAATAAGTGAGTTGACATGGAATATGTAAAGGCAAATGGTGGTGGGTGGGGAGCATGGGTTGGCATGAGTTGGCACTAAGTTGGCATGGGGCTATAAAGGGGAATGGGAGTTGGTGGAGGGGCATAAGTTGGTATGCAGGATATGAGGGACTATGGGGATGGACAGGAGCATAGGTTGGCATGGAGTGTATGACCGGCCATGGGAGGGTTGGTGGTAGCATGGATTGGCATGGATGGGGCATGGGTAGTGTGTGGGGGGTGTGTGGGGCTGTGAGGGGATGAGGGCTAGAGGGCTGTTTTTCATTTTATTGTTTTTATTGAAGCTGGACAAAGCACTATATCACTGAGGTTGGCCTTTCTCTCAGCCAGCCATTGCATCTGGCAGTCCCTGTGCCGCCTGCAAACTGATTCTAGGGACATGATTCCCATTACAAATCCCCCCCCCCCCCCCCCCCCACCCACACCCAGCCAAAACAAACAGCCCTGCCCACCCACGATGAAAATCCAAACTTCCAGGGTTATTTCTCAGGAGTTGGTTCGTGGAGCTGGGATTTCTCACAAGTCTGCGCTCCCAAATCGGGAGCAAAAATTCAAGCCTTCATGCTTCTCTCTTTCTCTCCTTTTTTGGTGTCATGTCTGGCACACCAATGACATTCTCATCTCCAAGTCAGAAGGATGTGGGTTCAAGTCCCACTCCAGAGACTTGAGCACATCATCTAGGGCGATACTCCAGTGCAGAACCGAGGGAGTGCTGCACTGTTAGAGGTGCTGCTTTTCAGTTGAGGTATTAAACTGAGACTCCATCTGCCCTCTCAGGCAGGTAAAAAGTTCCCATGGCACTATTCAAAGAAGAGACCTCCAGGTGCCCTACCAATGTTCAAAAACTAAAACACATTATCCAGCCATTATCTCATTGCTCTACACTGGACATTTCAATGTGTGAATAGGCTGTCCTGTTTCCTAGAGGAGAATTTTTCCTATGGTGGGTAGGCTGGGTGGGAGCGGGCGGGGGTGGACGCAGAGCCACTCGCCGGCTGCGCCCTGCCATTTTGTGTGGGTGGGCCAATTAAGGCCCACTCAGCATGACGCATGGCCAGTAGTGCTCAGCGCTACTTGTGCGGACAGGGGGAGGAGGGAGAGTCGGGCCTGTGATCTTTCACGCAAGCGCGCTAAAGAGCACAGAAATCTTCCTGAGGCTCAGAGTTGCCTCAGGGAGATTGAATGGACAATAAAAAACTTTATTAAATGATGTTAAAATTTATTTAAACATGTCCCCTCATGTGACAGTGTCACATGAGTTGGGACATGTTTGTAAAGGTGGGGATATTATTTTATTGACTTTATAAAAGCTTCAGGCAACCTCATCCAGCCCGTGAATGAGGTTTCCTGAAAAACGCGAAGGCTGCTTGTGCTTTTCAGCTGCCCGCCAACCGTGAGGTTGGATGGGCAGAGTTATGAACAAGTTTAATTACATTCTTAATGGCCTTAATAAGCCGTTGACATTTTGGTGGGTGCACGCCTGCCGAATAAAATATCGAGATGATGTGTGATGACGTTGGGACGCACGCTCGATATCATCGCGTGTCATTTAACGTGTCAGTATGTTGGGCCCACCCCTGAACGCCAACTGGAAGTTTCAGTCCCTAAAGTCTAAAAGTGACTGCACATCAAATGTATATATTTAGCTTTAAAGCATTTTAAGGCAGTGAGTAGTGCCATATAAATGCATGTCTGTCTTTCTTTTCTATGCCCAGTGTTCACACATGTGCACTTCTCGCCACCTCTCATAGGAAGAGGAATGCGAGCAGTCTTTCCCAACTCTCTCTCGTACAGCGAATGCTGAGGATAGCCGCTGAACAAACTGTAACCAAACATAGGTTGGGGATTAAACCTGGGATTTTCTAGTTGAGCTTGTGCCATGTCATGTGACACATTTACTTACGAAACCATTGGGAAACTATATACAAGTTAGTTTGAATGATCTGCACCCCTTTGAAAGGAAGCATGAGTCTGACTTTAGCTCCTGCCTCTGTTGTTCACATACTGAGTCGTAGAAGGAGGGTACTGGCATCAATACCCTGACAGACAAACCCAGGCTATATATAGTCACAGCATTTGTGCATTGAGATCTCCACCTTCTCCACTCAGATGACTAAGTCTTTTCAAACGCAGGCAGTCCTGTACACAGAAGGACCATTGAGAGTTCCACTCTAACACAGGCAGTTTTGCACAGAGTAAGGAATAAGACTATCTGTGATCAGAGAATCCTGATTATTAAGTGCACTTTAGAAAAGGTCTGTTTTATAATTAAATTAATTTCCTTAGCAGTGTTGTAAGAAGGATTTCCAGATCTTAATCAACCATTTACTGTAAACATTTTTGTTCATCCCCTGCATTGAGACCTGAGGATCAGTAATTTACCCTTTTTTTTACTCATTTAGTGATACTGCTGCCATTTATTGACATATAGGAACAAAAGAGTAGGCCGTTCAGCCCCTCAAGCCCACTCCACCATTCAGAGAGAACCTGGCTGGTCAGTAATCTCTATTTTCCCATCTTGACTCCTTAACTCTTAAAGTGGAGAAGAGCAAAAACTACAGGGAGGGTGGGCAAATTGATCATGACACTGTGATGCAAGAAGCCATTTAAGTGGGGAATGAAAAAAGAAGGTAGTATTGAAAGCGGCAGTATAGTCAAAGGAATAGATACAGTTCTTTTCAGCCATGACCGGGACCCCTGAAGGCTTTGTTGCCTGCCCAGTGCCAGGGTTAAGGACATCTCCTTATGGCTGCTGAAGAAGGGGAAGAATCCAGTTGTTGTGGTCTGTGTGAACCAATGACATCAGCAGAGCTAAAAATGAGGTTCCGCTGAGCAAGTTTGAGGAGCTAGGGTACAAATTAAAAAGCAGAACATCAAATTTCTGGATTATTACATGAGCAATGCCAAAATTGGAAGAGAGGCTTGCAGATTAGAGTTGAATGCATGGCTGAAGGAACGGATTGGGCGGCAGGGGTTTCAATTTATGGGGCATTGGCATCAGTACTAAGGAAAGAGGGAGATGATACACTGGGATGGATTCCACTTGAACAAGGCTGAGAACATTATACCAGCACAACGAATAACTATGGTGGATAGGGCTTTAAACTAATATGGGAGAGGGAGGGTTCCAGTCAGGATAAATATCTGAACAGAAAAGTCAAAGCTGGAGATCAGTAGTAATTTGGGTAAAAACAAACAGATTGAGTCAGGGTGGGACTGTCAGTAATGGAGCTGCCAGCCTCTGATTGACCAGCAACTCTCCAGAGCAGGATTGTCACCCCACTGGAGGAGGTGCAGCAATCAATTGTCTCCCATGGAGCCAGGTACCCAGGTGGCAGGATTCCCGCTGCCAGTTAGGTACTTAATTCCCTTGGGGTTCCTGGAGATTGGACCGACTGGGGTACCACCAGTTTGGGTGATGGAAGTCAGACACCCTCTGTCACCCTCACTACATTCCACGCCACTTTACTATTCTCTAATCCATGGTTCAGCAGGTGGAATCTTACCACTGAAATAGAAGGTTGTGCATTTAATCCCATTCCAGGAACTTAAGCATATCATTAAGGCTGATCTGTCAGTGCAGTACTGAGGCAGGGTTGCACTGTCAGCGATGCTCTCCTTCAAATGAAATGTTAAACCAATCTCTTAAGGTGAATGTAAGCTCATGACACTATTTTGAAGAAGAACCTTGAATAGTTTCAGTGTCTTGCTCAACATTTATCCCACAGCCTAATGGTGTGAATTTTAACTTTGGAAAGCATGTGCAATTGGCAACACAGGAGCGATCAGGAAACGGGCCCCCGATTGCAATCAGCCGCCAACTGCAATTTCACACTGAATCGCCAGCTGAAAAGCTCAGCGCTGCCGGGGTGTGGGTGAGAAGGGGGTGGGCGATGATGTCACCATGGTGCGGGCGAGCGCTGCGTGAAAGCTCCCTGAAGGCAGACCAGCTGCCTCAGGGTGCTGCAGACCTGAAAATGATCAAAGAAAGGTTTAAAAAGCTACAAAAAATGTCCATGTATCACAATCAAGCAGCTGAAAATATAACTGATGAAAATGCTGCCCATGGATATTTATTTTTATTTGATTTCATAACGGGAATTTCATCCCACCCTTGGACGAGATTTGATGAAAAATGTAAAGGCCACCTGGCTGATTAGCCATCAACTTACCGTAAGGTTGGACAGGTCATGAAAAATCGGAGAGAGAATCACAGAATCACAGACTCTCAGAATCACACAGTGCAGAAGAGGCCCTTCAGCCCATCGAGTCTGCACCGACACGTGAGAAACACCTCAGCTATCTACCTAATCCCACTTACCAAGCAACAGAATCACAATTGTGCCATTAATGGGCTTGATTGCCCTCTTAATTGTCGGCAGGCGCACTTCTGACTTTTGCGCGCGTCTGCCAAACGAAATATCGCACGAGTGCACGATGACGTTGGGACGCTCGCCCGCATCCTCTCGCATGATTTTACGCCCGATTGGGCTGGGCGCGTGCTCGCCCGCGGAATGTAAAATTCTGCCCAATTTCTAAAGAAAAGTTATCTGGCCATTATTGTTTTATTCTTTGTAGAAACTGATTATCGCGTTTCCTACATCAAAACAGAGACTGCACTTCAAAAAACACTTCATTGTCTGTAAAGAGCGCTAGAACGCCCTGGGGTCATGAAAAGTTCTTTGTCTCTGGAATGTTTTGGGATGTCCTGGGATATCAATGCAAATCTTTTTTTCCCCTTTCTTTGCAGTGGGCTGCTGTTTAAGCATCTTGAATTGTTAACAAAGTGAAATATGGGCTTGCCTGTTCAACATGATATCATTCACAGGTGAAGAGTGATTTTTCAGCATAAGATCTGACAAATAAGGAACCAGAAATGAATACCCAACGCAAACTGGAGGACCAGCACCTCATCTTCCGACTAGGCACTTTACAGCCTTCCAGACTGAATACTGAATTCAACAATTTTAGATCTTGAACTCCCTCCTCCATCCCCACCCCCTTTCCGTTTCTTCCCCCTTCCTTTTGTTTCTTCCAGTAACTTATATAGATTTTTCTCTTCCCACCTATTTCCATTATTTTTAAATCTATATCTTTTATGCCCTGTTAGCCTTTCCACCCCATCCCAACTAGAGCTGTACCTTGAGTGTCCTGCCATCCATTCTTAATTAACACATTTGTTTAGATAATATCACCACCTTCAACACCTCTTTGTTCTTCTGTCTGTGACATCTTTTGAATATCTGCTCCTATCATTGCTTGCTTGTCCCTACAACCACATCCTCCCACTTCTCTCCCCCCTCCCTCCACCTTAAACCAGCTTATATTTCACCCATCTCCTAATATTCACTCAGTTCTGTTGAAGGGTCATGAGGACTCGAAACGTCAACTCTTTTCTTCTCCGCCGATGCTGCCAAACCTG
The DNA here is from genome assembly GCF_017639515.1 of Carcharodon carcharias. Taxonomy (NCBI): domain Eukaryota; kingdom Metazoa; phylum Chordata; class Chondrichthyes; order Lamniformes; family Lamnidae; genus Carcharodon; species Carcharodon carcharias. Next base: position 83,664,315 of record NC_054474.1, on the reverse strand, counting down.
CTGAGTTTTTCCAGGTAATTCTGTTTTGTTTTGGATTTCCAGCATCCATAGTTTTTTTTTATATTAATAAATAAATAATGTTTACCATGTCCATTAGATTTGAAGGAATATAATTCTTAAGAGGCCTTCCGGTACTGACAACACATGCTGCTCATAGTTTCCTGTGCATTTTTCATTGGATAAGATAATTTCCGCATGACTGCTTCAATTTTTTTGTAATTTTAAATATTTGCTTCTAATTTTATGAAGTTCTTTGTTTCAGTTAACAAGAATTAATGTACTGACCCCACTTTGGAAGAGTGAATTTGAAAGTGTCAAGTCCAAAGGGTGAAATGGGACATCTTTAAAGAAATAATTCTGATCATGCAGGCTAAATATCTCAATAAGATCAGCAAGCACAGAGCGAACAAACATCACCCAAAATGATGAACAGCCTAATTAGATATAAAATAAAGAGAAAAAGCCTTTGCCAAAAATTGCAGGGGAAAAAGGGAATGGGTTCACAAGTTGCAACACATTAAACGATGAACAAATGGGGAAAAAAGGCCCGGAGACAAGTAGAGCTGCAAAGATAAAAGAAAAATGAAAAATTATTTCACTACTGCAATAGCAAGAGTGACAAGCTGTGCCTGCCTGTGTTGATGGAGTGAAATTTCTCAAGGTGCTATTAAAACCAAATTCCAACCACCATCCACAAAAACAGGTGACCTGGCCATTTGCCCAATCTGCTACTTGTGATATTTTGCTGTGTGCAGCCTGGCTGCTATACTGACGTACATGGTAAATGTAGTTCCTAAGTAACGATTGGTTGTCAAGCACCTTAGATCTCCTGAGGCCATGATACAGTGAAATATCAATGCCAGTTCTTTCTTTCTCTCATCAAACCACTCCAATGAATATTGACAATCAAGCACAACATCAATGTTCGTGGGAGCTATCTTAATTTTTGAATAAACATTTAACAATATAATTTTTTATCCTGCCACCAATTATGCCATAACCCACTGCAGTAGGGTGACTGCATCAGTTTAACTGCCTCTTTTAACTGTTCCTAATAATTTCTGCACTGCCCCACCTCCCCCATCCACCAGCACCCCCACTAAAGGTTTTTCATTTTCCTCAGGGGTCAGTGTTTCAATCTGTGGCTATATTCACTTCTCCAGGTCTTTGACTAATTATTTGTCTAAGTTCTCAGAACATAAACTGTCTGTCTTTTCTAATTTATAACTCTCTGGGGCGGTCTAGAGACAATGACTATCTCCCACAAGGACAACAATGGGTGTGATTTATTTGGTTTAAGCTATGATGTTTGAAGACATCTATTTTCCCCTAGAGAAGGGCATGAGCAGTTGACGTCATGATCCCAGCCTTTATATTTAGACGTGTTTATGGTAGGATTCAGAATTTTTATGGAAAAATAATGGATACATTGGAGTGAGTTACAGACTGCAATGTAATCGACAGACTGTGATTGTTTATTTATGCAATAATGGATACATCAGAGTGAATTACAGGCTGGAATCTAATTGAGGGGTTCAGTTGGTTTAAATATAGAGTAGTGGATACTATGAGTGAGTTACAGCATACAAACTAACTGAGGGATTCAGATTATTAACGTAAATGTTCTGACCAGTAGTAAATGTTGGTGACATTTAAGCGTGAAGCATGCAGGAAATTGTTACCTACATCACAGAGAAACTGACAATAAACTCTTCCAAAAACTTCAGCAAAATAGGAATTTTATTTTTTAAGAAGAGATTTGTCAAATGGCTCCCTCAATTTGAGCCAAGGCATCTAACTGGAAAAGAGAGAGTCCAGTGCCCTAGAGCACATCACAGTTGCCTTAATGTGTAGGTTTGTTTTCAAAGCACTTCAATCACTTCATACTTTAGAGGGCGCGAGATGAAAGGGGGCTGACAGAAGTAGAAAGACTCTCTGAACAATATGGCGATAAATTAAATCCAATTTACTTTAGATGAGTGTGCAGTGCTCAGTGCTTAGTGTGTTTTAGGCAGGAGCGTCTCTGTGGCTACACTGTATGATTTACTCGCTCTTGTGCTCTTTAAATAGTTCTTTCAGTGGTGAGAATATGTAGCTGGCTGCTGGAAGTTTCTTAGGAACCCTATGTCTCTGTGTGTTGTCTGAAGAGATAGCCGTGCAGTGGTCCATTTTTTCGCTGCCATTTTGGCTGCCTGATCTGTCTGCTTTCTGTCTCACTGTCTCAGGAAGTCTGTTGAGGGAGAAGTATGGGGCAAGATTTAATGGGTGGTGGGGTTTCCTTCCCCAGCATTGAAAGAGCTGGCAGGGAATGCATCCTCCATTGGCTGGAGGCGAGACTTCTGCCCCTCACTCAGGAGGAAATCCCACCTCAGGGAGCTATAGGTCGACCTGTCCAGTGCTGAGACTACAATCAGTTCCATGAGTCTAAGTGCCAGAGCTGGGATGGAGGTGAGTACAGGAGATTGTCACGGTGGAGACGAGGCGGGAGGACCTGGATGAGGGGGTGGGGGATTGGTCTTCAAGGAGAGGCCGAAGGGGAGTGAGCATCCGAAAAGGACAGGCCTTAGGCTGGGGTCCCCGATCTGTAAAGGGGCCAGGTTTGGAGGGCCTGCCCTACCCTGTCACCCTTTCCTGCCAGAGACCTGAGCAGGCTAACGTGCCAGGCTCCCACCCGCTCTCTAACTTTTTAAAAAATTCATTCACAGGATGTGGGCTTCACTGGCTAGGCCGACCCAACCCAGTGTAAAATTGCTGTGTGTTCAGGGTGGATGGGAACCCTGTCTCTTCAATTTCACACCCCACCCCCTGTCTAAACACCCACTGGTGGGGCTGGGAGGGTAAAACTTTGGCCTATATAAGAGAATTAAACATGCTGAATCACCAACAAGAATGTATCAACTTTTTCTTATAGCACATTATGGGGGCTGAGAAGCTCCACTCTGCATCTAAATTATGCTCTACCTGATCTGGAAGTATCCAGTGCTAACATTAGGTGTCTGAGATGGAAAGTATTCCATTCCTAAGCATTAATACCGCTTCTTTTGAAAAATACAAGAATCACAATAAATTGGAGGAGAAATGATTGTGGGAAGAAACACATTGAACTGGACAGTTACTTAATCCTCAGTGTTGCAAAAAAATGCACATCACACTTAGGCCAGGATTTTATGGCCCCGCCACAGCACGACTTCCCCTGGCAGATGTGGCGAGTCATTTAAATATCCATTCAGTTCGGCAGGATGATAATATCCCTCCGGGAGGGAGGGGCCGTAAAATCCTGCCTTGATGTCACTCAGTTTTCCCATGCCAATATATTTTATGCTTTAAAACAACTAGTCAGAGGCAGCATGGGAGCAGACCCTTTGCATTGAACGTCTCTGTTGATACCATTAAGTCCCAATTCAGTGATCTGCTGAATGGGAACCATGAGCTCAGGGTGGCACTCTCTATCCATGATGTCATAGGCTCCTAACTACAGCAGTTTTTAAGTCTGACAAGAGTTGCTTTAATTTAACCTTTGGTTATTTATGTTTGGTGAAGTCAAAAGGTTTCCAGCATCTCAGTTTAATCACAACCTCCTACGTTTAGAATAGGGGTTATACCATTTCAAATTACAGCATGAAATAAATTGTACAAAATGGGTGGTGAGGCACTATCAAAACTGCCAGGGTACTAGCGGCTTGAAACAAGTGTGCCCTCCACGTTTCATGTCTGTACTTTCTTCACAGATGTGGGCAATAAAAGGATGTTCTTAATGGCCAGGATTTTGCCCTCGGCAGGCGGGCTCGGCGGGGGCGAGCGGTAGTGGTTGGGAAGCCGACCACCGTCCACTATCGGACCGTGACTGTGATTTCATGCTGGCAGGCCCAATTAAGGGGGGGGTGGGTGGGGGGAGGAGGAGGGTGAATGGGGAATTTCACACATGTGCCCAGGTGCGCGCAGGAAAAGCTCCCTGAGGCATAAAGCTGTCTCAGGGAGCTGAAGAGTAAAAAAATTAAAAATAATGAATTTTAAAATGTTAAAAAAATGTGTCCCCTCATGTGGCTCTGTCACATAAGCAGGGACATGTTATTAATGAAATTTAAACATTTTTATTTGCTGTTGGAACCTCATCTTACCTGTGGATGAGGCTTCCTAAAACATCCAAAGGCCACTTGGCCTTTTCGCCTGCCCATCAACCTTAAGGTTGGATTGGCAGTGAAAAATTGAACTCAAGTTATTACTTTCTGCTTTCTACCCTTGTTGTCACTATTAGCACATCCTTTATCTAATATCACCACTGTCAACACCCCTTTGTCCTTTTGTCTGTGACATCTTTGGCAATCTCTTCTTTGCCTCCACCTATCACTAGCCCTTTATCCAGCTCCACCTGTCCCACCCCCCTCTACCAGCTTATATTTCACCTCATTTCTATTTTTCTTTACTTCTGATGAAGAGTCATACGGACTCGAAACGTTAACTCTGTCTTCCTCTCCACAGATACTGTCAGACCTGCTGAGTTTTTCCAGCTATTTTTGTTTTTGTTTCAGTTATTACTTTAATGGCCTTAATAGGCCTTTTAATTATCGGCGGGTGCGCTGCCAACTCCCACCCGTGTCCGCCGACTAAAATTGCACGCGAGTGTGTAATGATGTCGGGACCCTTGCCCGATGTCATCGTGCGTCCTTTTACACTGTTCGGGTCAGGCGCGCACCCAACCAACAAGTGAAAAATTCTGGCCCATGTTGCAATCCAGAAGGAAAGGACCTGCATTTGTATAGTGCCTTTCTCAACCTCAATGCAACCTCAATGCATCCCCAAGCATTATACTGCCAATGAGGTATTTTTTGAAGTGTAATCACTGTTACATTGTGGGAAATGCAGCCAATTTGTGTGCAGTAATCTCCCACAAACAGTGAGGTGAATGGCCACATATCCTATCTCAGTGGATCAAAATTGACCATAACATTGAGAATAACTCTGGAAATACTCAGCATGTCTGGCAGCATCTGTGGAGAGAGAAACAGAGTTGACATTGGTTCCAAAGAAGAGTCATATTGGACTTGAACCGTTAACTCAGTTTCTCTCTCCACAGATGCTGCCAGACTTGCTGAGTTTTTCCAGCATTTTGTTATTATTTCAGGTCTATAGCATCCTCAGTATTTTGCTTTTATTGAGAATAACTCCCCTGCTCTTCTTTGAAATGGTGTCCTGAGGTCGTTTACATCCACCTCTTCGGCAAACTTCTTTAATGCCTGATTCACCAGAAGGCACAACCGACAAAGCAGCACTCAGATCAGGTAATCTGTTATCGGTGATGTTGGTTGAGGCAAGATAGTGGCCTGGGCAAGATAAGAAAACATCAATTTTTGTACAATATAGAATGTTGATTATGTGAGAATGCAGCAATAGTTTATGGGTGGAATTTTCCGTGGGCATCATGACAGGTGTAAGCGGACAATGTGCCAGGAAGGCCAAAAGTCGGTTGAGGTCGTGAAACCAGTTTGCAATCGTCTGCTCTGCCCGTCAATGGCAGGCTGCGTTTCCCGCCACCGCCCATCAGGAATTTCACTTTAAAACATCTACATATCATTATAACTAAGATAAAAGCAAAGAACTGTCGATTCTGAAAATCCAAAACAAAAACAAAAATACCTGGAAAGACTCAGCAGGTCTGACAACATCTGCGGAGAGGAACGTTTTGAGTCCAAATGACTCTTCATCAGAACTAAGGAAAAATAGAAAAGAGGTGAAATATAAGCTAGTTTAAGGGGGGTGGGGTGGGGTGGGACAGGTAGAGCTGGATAGAGGGCCAGTGATAGATGGAGATTGCCAAAAGATGTCATAGACAAAAGGACAAAGAGGTGTTGATGGCGGTGATATTAGCTAAGAAATGTGCTAATGGGGACATTAAGGTTAGAAAGCAGGACGAGCAAGGTACAGATAGCCCTAGTGGGGGTAGGGTGGGTGGGGGGAAGGGATTGAAATACGCTAAAAGGTAGAGATAAAACAATGGATGGAAATACATTTAAAAATAATGGAAATTATTGGGAAAAGAAAAATCTTTATAAATTATTGGGAAAAAGGGGGGATCAGAAAGGGGGCGGGAATGGCGGAGAGAGGTCATGATCTAAAGTTGTTGAACCCAATATTCAGCCCAGATGGCTGTAAAGTGCCTAGTCGGAAGATGAGGTGCTGTTCCTCCAGTTTGCATTGGGCTTCACTGGAACAGCGCAGCAGGCCAAGGATGGACATGTGGGCATGAGAGCAGGGTGGTATGTTGAAATGGCTAGTGACTGGGTCATGCTTGCGAAAAAGACCTGAGATAACGGAGTGCAGCAAGTTCAGAGAAAGACAGGTTAGAGTGGGTGAGAGGAGCAGAGAAATTGAGACGACTGATGTCACGCTGACAGTTTTCAACGAAGAGATAAGAAACCAGAGGGAGGGGTCCAGGTGGAGGGAGAATATTGGAGGTGGGTAAAAGGATCCATTGAACGGGGAGAGGACTCCTGCCCAAAGAAGTGAGCATGGAGATGAAGACGGCGGAAGAAGAGTTCAGCAGCGTGCCAAGCCCGAAATTCATTGAGTTCAACAACTTTAGATCATGAACTCTCTCCCCCATCCCCACCCCCTTTCCGATCCCCCTTTTTCCAATAATTTATATCTATTTTTCTTTTCCCACCTACTTCCATTATTTTTAAATGTATTTCCATCCATTGTTTTATCTCTACCTTTTAGCCTATTTCAATCCCTTCCCCCCACCTCACCCCCACTAGGGCTATCTGTACCTTGCTCGTCCTGCTTCCTACCCTTAATGTCACCATTAGCACATATCTTAGCTAATATAAAATTTATTAATTTTGCTTCCAATTTGTCCTCTTTGTCCTTTTGTCTCTGACATCTTTTGTAGATCTCCACCTATCACTGGCCCTCTATCCAGCTCTACCTGTCCCACCCCCCCTTAAACTGGCTTATATTTCACCTCTTTTCTATTTTTCCTTAGTTCTGATGAAGTCATTTGGACTCGAAAAGTTAACTGTGTTCCTCTCTGCAGATGTTGTCAGACCTGCTGAGTTTTTCCAGATATTTTTGTTTTTGTTTTACATATATTATAAGCCCAGCTTGCCAGAATCACGCTCCCCCGCCGGCTGCCTCCAAGTTGGATCACCCGAGCGCGCATTTATAAGGCATGCACCTGGCGAACTGCATTTCGAAGGCAGCTTAGAGGTGAGTGCACAGTAACATTGCCCAGTGCGCATGAGGGTCGCCTGTTGGGCCTCAAGATTGAGGCACCGTGCATTCAGCAAGGACGCAAGCAAGTCACTTTTTCTCGGCTCAGTGCCAGGGCAAGGGCTGCCCTGCAGTTGAAGCGAATTAGTGTGGGGGGGGCGGAGGGGTGACAAGGACTGCACTGCAATTAATGGTTTTGCACAATTATGCACTTTGGAGGGGTTGGGGCTGGGAAACGGCCACCCATTAGGGACACCTTGTATAACTTGAGCGTTTCTCCATAGCTGAGACAGTTCAGGCGCATCACATTGACATGGTTAGAGTTGGGCATCTGGTTTATCTGCCCACTCAAGCAACAGAGGCCTGAAAGTGCCACCAAATGCTCCAGAACTTTTCACCCCTCGGGCTGCAAACTAATGAACATTTTAATGGACTGCAGAACAGTTGGACGACTGGGCATATTGTACAAACTCCTTGCTAAAGTTGGACATGGAGCAGTCACTGGAGGAGGCACTCACAGCCCTTTGCAATGTCATCATCCTGTTTTGGACCAGTCTCCTCCATGGTTTAAGCTAACAGCGCAGTCTTGCAGTGTGCATTAGGAGAATGCCTGCGCCTGAGCTGATAACACAGCATGCAGTCCAGTGGGCAAAGCTAGCACCAATCAGCCAGGTGGAGTGGGGCAGAGGTGAGTGGGGTTTCAGGCAGGCATGCAGCGCACTAAACTCTCGCCATTCAAGTGTTTGGCAGCAATCTCCAGGAAGCGTTAAGGGGCCTTCAGACTTAACCAAGAAAGGCTCTTAGTACACCTAAGCTAACCCAGGCATCTATCTTTCATCCTGCAGGAAGACCACGTCAGGAAAATAGAGCCTGGTGACCTATCTGTATGACTCATAAATAACAGAGAGTGGGGACGAAGGAGAAGAGAGTGATGGAGGTGCCTTGCTGGGCAGAGGGAGGACCAGCACCCCCAGGAAGAAGGGGCGTTTGGGGCTACTGCACACACCGCTTACACCCCTTAAGCGCTTAACTCAACCGCTGAAGATCCACAGCGAGCCATCGCTGGTTCATGCCTAGCTAGACCCAGGGTCTATAGACGGCAATCACCATTACAGCAGATCACAGAAAATCAGTGTCATTGAAGACTGCGCATGTCTAGCGAACTGGTTGGTCACATCTATCACATACTATAGGATTTGGCACCATGGGGACAGGGAGGGCATCTGCTGCCAGTGCTATGAAAGTGACTGCAGGGCTCAATTTTTACACCAGTGGCTCCTTTCAGGGTTCCACAGGTGACCTCCGAGGGTTATCAAAAGCTTTTACCCACAAATGCATCCATGAGGTCATGGATGCTATCTTCACAAGGGCACATAACTTTGTGCATTTCGGCCAAGGTCAGGAAAGCCAGGATGCAAGAGCGATTGGATTTTCCCAGTTCTCCGGTTTCCCACAGGTGCAGGGTGCCATCGACTGCACTCATGTGATTCTCAGGTCTCTGTGGCAACAAGGAGTCAACTATATCAACTGCAAGGGCTTCCACTCAAGGAATGTTCAGCTGGTGTGCAACCACCACAAATGTATCCTGCAGGTCTGCTCACAGAGTGTCCACGACTCCTACACTCTCAGTCGGTCTCAGATCCCTGGTGCCTTCCAGGATCCACAGAGGCTGCAGGATTGGCTCCTCAGGGACAAGGGCTAACAGCAGATGATGTGGCTGATGACACCCATGTGGCAGCCTCAGACTGCAGCAGAGTAAAGTTAGAATGAGGCTCATGCTGCAACTTGCACTTTGGTGGAGCAAACCATTGGAAATTTGATAATGAGGTGCTGGGCCGGTCTGGTGGAGCCCTGTAATACAGCCCACAGGGGGTGTCACACACCGTCATCACAGCTGCACCCTTTACAACCTGGCGCTGCAGGGGAGAGAGGAACTCGCTGAGGAGCAGATGGAGGAACTCCATATCTCCTCCGATGAGCAGGATGTCAATGGTTGTAAGGGTGAGGAGGTCCTCAAAGGCGATGATGATGGCAATGAGGCCAGCCCACTGACCAGGCGTGCTCGGGAGGCCTGCATAGCTGCTAGATTTGTGGAGGAGGATGACGACATGCAGGGAGGACACTCCATAAACCCTCACATAGCTTATGTGAATGCCTGACTCCTGTCTGGCTGATGGCAGCTCGCTCGTGCTCTGTGAACAGAGTCACATCGTGGAGATGCAGTGGGGAAACTTTAACTTCTCTTGATCCTATGGCATCCTTTGTAAGCTGAGCCCTTCAGGACCACACTGTCACCGGACACAGATGCTGATGAGCTGGGCGGCCTGTTGCACCTCAAATGTGCACTGAGAGAATGATAGAACTCTGTGTTGCTGGCCCAGGTCATTCTGGCAGCAATGATAAACCCTATTGAGGTGCAACCATGACTGATGTGTCCAGTGACTGTAAAGGCGTACCAGCAATGTGCTGGGAAGGTTGCACAAAGCAGAGGGAGGAGGCCTTGGACTGAGACCGCTGCCTTTATCTTGTGCAGAAAAGTTTCATATCTGAGCGCCACGAACACTGCTCATCAGAACAAGGAGCTATAGGCAGGGAGACATAATTGGGGGTTTATTAACAAAGTGAACATTATGTAGAAGTGATTAATACCCATGCCCTGGCTGTGCAACTACATCTTCTTAACTTTCCTAACTCTGCCGCTACATCTTGTTGCTCCCCGACATCCACAGCAGAGGTGGAGGCAGCCTGCTGACTGCTACGCCTTGTCTATGATGACCTTGATGGGCATCCTCTGGACCTGGAAGGCCCTGGCCTGCTTTCAGGATCCTGCTGTGTGCTCCTCGGCCTTATGAGCTGAAATTGCTGAGATCACAGGAAGAGAGGATTCAGATGGGCTGGACACTCCCGGTGTCACCTGGGTGGATGGCCCTGGGGTGTGCACCTGCTGATCCTCCTCCCTGTAGCTGCCCAAAGATTCTGGCTGACTCCTTGAGTAGAAGGGGTAGCTGGAGTGAGATCAAGCTGCCCGGTACCCCTCTCACATACAACTGCTGGAGACCAACTATGGCGTCAGCGATGGAGTTCAGCCCATGCAGCAGCACAGGAGCAATGTTCTGGACCAAGGTCTCCATGGTGGTCGCCGTCTTACCAGTGTTGACCTTGGTGCATTGGCATGCCAACGATATCATCTCAGCCTGAAAGCAGATGGACTCTTCCATCGTGCCTTGCAATCCAAGGAGTGCAGCGGACATTTCTTCCTGATGTTTCCTAGCTTGCCTTTGCAGCTCCAGCAACTGTGACATGGCCGAGTCCAGAAGCTCGTCATCTGACTCAGACTCAGCAGATTTCTGGTCTCCGGCAGTCGTCCAAGTGCTGAAAACCTGCCGCCACCTGCTGTGGATCAGACAGTGTGATGTGCTCACCAGATTGTGACCCCAAAGCTACTCTAAAGCTAGGTTCCACTGAGGTGTGTGTCTCCATGCTGGTGGAGGGTGTGGGTGAGCACTGTGATGGGACTTCAGCAGATTCCTTTTCTGAGGTGTCTTTGGGGCTTGAGAAGAGGAGCTGGATAATGGACTCCATTGGCTGTTTCCCAGATGTGCCTGCGAAAGCAAGAAGAGATAATTGGTGCATGGCAGTGGCCTGTGAAACAGGACACATCACTCACAGCATGGTTGTTTGATGGATGTTGCACTGCAGGATCTTCACTTGGTAGAGCAGTGCTGACATCACCATCAGTACAGGACCGGTCCAGATCCTCTCCGGCCAGCTGGATGGCTCTATTTTCAAAGTCCGTGAGGACCTTGATTTCAGGCATTCTTCCACCGGTCTGCGACCTCTCGCTCTTGTTGTATGCCAGATTGCCCTGCATGAGTAGAGATGGAGAGTGTGTAAGCAGGACACCTGCCAGGCCAGATGATATGTATGCCTGACATGTGTGAGGGGTGAGTGGTCCCATGGATGGGATGAGGACAATGAAGGTGTGTGTGTGAGAGAGTGAATGGTGATGTCCCTTAAACTGGCAGTGAGTGAGAACCCTGTGGATGCGTGATGGGTTTGTGAGTGTGTGAGTTGAGAGTGATGAGAAGAGTGACTTACCCTGGCAGAATGGAGATCATTCATCCTTTTTCAATGCTGGGTGGCTGTCCTCTTTTGCAGGGCGTTGACACTGACCACTGCTATCACCAACCGCCCCAAGTAGGTTTGGTGATGTTATTGCCCCTCCTGCGGCCAGAGTGGGGTTAGTGGGCATCATGGCGGGCCTCCACTGTGTCCAAAAGGTGCTCAAGGGATGTGTCACTGAATCCTGGGGCTGTAGTCTTTTTGCATATCAGGGCCATGTCTTCTGTGCAGCAGTCTGGGCCGGAAGCGCTGAGAGGTGTATGCACGGCTGTACTTTGAATATGGCGTCTGGCGTGAGGAAGTGGTGAGGTGACAGCATTGCGTGCTCTTGAGAAGGTGGTTGTGAGTCAACTAGGACATGGGTAGGTGGGCCATTCTATGCCACCCCCACCGCCTTTAAAATCGCAGACAGGTCAGGAACTGTTGGGAGAATGGTTGGAAAGGCTCCTGGGGACTTTTATAGACCCTCCACTTACAAACCCACTGGTGGGGGCTTGTAAAATTCTACCCTAGTTATAACAACTGAGAATAAGATCTTTGCCTTTCAATGAACTCACATTACACAATTCAACATGATTCCAAATAATTATTGGATTCTTTATTACTGAGTTCACAATTCACTTTAAGAATTCAGGTACCTAACTTTACCATTCCAGCCTGACTATAGCAAACTGTTGTTTGCCCAAAACATCAATTCTACATTTGATCTCTGCATCCCATGTATAATCATACTAAACTACAATACAGTAAAAATACACAATGCAGGCTGGGGTGCATGGGGGCCCTGGGGAATATGACGGGGCATGGAGTGCATGTGTGGTGGGTAGGGGGGTGGTGAGGAGAGGCTGAAGTGTGAACCTTTGAGGGCCTCACATTCGTTATTAAAACTAGGCCAATGCCTCAGTAAACAAAAGGGGACATTCCAGCCTGCCAGCCAGGCTATTCATCTGCCTCATAAAAACAAAAAAACTGCGGATGCTGGAAATCCAAAACAAAAACAGAATTACCTGGAAAAACTCAGCAGGTCTGGCAGCATCGGCGGAGAAGAAAAGAGTTGACGTTTCGAGTCCTCATGACCCTTCGACAGAACTTGCGTTCGAGTCCAAGAAAGAGTTGAAATATAAGCTGGTTTAAGGTGTGTGTGTGGGGGGCGGAGAGATAGAGAGACAAAGAGGTGGGGGGGTGGTGTGGTTGTAGGGACAAACAAGCAGTGATAGAAGCAGATCATCAAAAGATGTCAACAACAATAGTACAATAGAACACATAGGTGTTAAAATTAAAGTTGGTGATATTATCTAAACGAATGTGCTAATTAAGAATGGATGGTAGGGCACTCAAGGTATAGCTCTAGTGGGGTTTTTTTTTATTTATATAATGGAAATAGGTGGGAAAAGGAAAATCTTTATAATTTATTGGGAAAAAAAAAGGGAAGGGGGAAACAGAAAGGGGGTGGGGATGGAGGAGGGAGCTTACGACCTAAAGTTGTTGAATTCAATATTCAGTCCGGAAGGCTGTAAAGTCCCTAGTCGGAAGATGAGGTGTTGTTCCTCCAGTTTGCGTTGGGCTTCATTGGAACAATGCAGCAAGCCAAGGACAGACATGTGGGCAAGAGAGCAGGGTGGAGTGTTAAAATGGCAAGCGACAGGGAGGTTTGGGTCATTCTTGCGGACAGACCGCAGGTGTTCTGCAAAGCGGTCGCCCAGTTTACGTTTGGTCTCTCCAATGTAGAGGAGACCACATTGGGAGCAACGAATGCAGTAGACTAAGTTGGGGGAAATGCAAGTGAAATGCTGCTTCACTTGAAAGGAGTGTTTGGGTCCTTGGACGGTGAGGAGAGAGGAAGTGAAGAGGCAGGTGTTGCATCTTTTGCGTGGGCATGGGGTGGTGCCATAGGAGGGGGTTGAGGAGTAGGGGGTGATGGAGGAGTGGACCAGGGTGTCCCGGAGGGAGCGATCCCTACGGAATGCCGATAAGGGGGGTGAAGGGAAGATGTGTTTGGTGGTGGCATCATGCTGGAGTTGGCGGAAATGGCGGAGGATGATCCTTTGAATGCGGAGGCTGGTGGGGTGATAAGTGAGGACAAGGGGGACCCTATCATGTTTCTGGGAGGGAGGAGAAGGCGTGAGGGCGGATGCGCGGGAGATGGGCCGGACACGGTTGAGGGCCCTATCAACGACCGTGGGTGGAAAACCTCGGTTAAGGAAGAAGGAGGACATGTCAGAGGAACTGTTTTTGAATGTAGCATCATCGGAACAGATGCGACGGAGGCGAAGGAACTGAGAGAATGGGATGGAGTCCTTACAGGAAGCGGGGTGTGAGGAGCTGTAGTCGAGATAGCTGTGGGAGTCGGTGGGTTTGTAATGGATATTGGTGGACAGTCTATCACCAGAGATTGAGACAGAGAGGTCAAGGAAGGGAAGGGAAGTGTCAGAGATGGACCATGTGAAAATGATGGAGGGGTGGAGATTGGAAGCAAAATTAGGTACCTGCATGGGCCCCAGCTATGCCTGTCTCTTTATGGGGTATGTGGAACATTCCTTGTTGCAGTCCTACTCCGGCCCCCTTCCACAACTCTTTCTCCGGTACATCGATGATTACTTCGGTGCCGCTTCATGCTCTCGTCAGGACTTGAAAAATTTATTAATTTTGCTTCCAATCTCCACCCCTCCATCATTTTCACGTGGTCCATCTCTGACACTTCCCTTCCCTTCCTTGACCTCTCTGTCTCAATCTCTGGTGATAGACTGTCCACCAATATCCATTACAAACCCACCGACTCCCACAGCTATCTCGACTACAGCTCCTCACACCCCGCTTCCTGTAAGGACTCCATCCCATTCTCTCAGTTCCTTCGCCTCCGTCGCATCTGTTCCGATGATGCTACATTCAAAAACAGTTCCTCTGACATGTCCTCCTTCTTCCTTAACCGAGGTTTTCCACCCACGGTCGTTGATAGGGCCCTCAACCGTGTCCGGCCCATCTCCCGCGCATCCGCCCTCACGCCTTCTCCTCCCTCCCAGAAACATGATAGGGTCCCCCTCGTCCTCACTTATCACCCCACCAGCCTCCGCATTCAAAGGATCATCCTCCGCCATTTCCGCCAACTCCAGCATGATGCCACCACCAAACACATCTTCCCTTCACCCCCCTTATCGGCATTCCGTAGGGATCGCTCCCTCCGGGACACCCTGGTCCACTCCTCCATCACCCCCTACTCCTCAACCCCCTCCTATGGCACCACCCCATGCCCACGCAAAAGATGCAACACCTGCCCCTTCACTTCCTCTCTCCTCACCGTCCAAGGACCCAAACACTCCTTTCAAGTGAAGCAGCATTTCACTTGCATTTCCCCCAACTTAGTCTACTGCATTCGTTGCTCCCAATGTGGTCTCCTCTACATTGGAGAGACCAAACGTAAACTGGGCGACCGCTTTGCAGAACACCTGCGGTCTGTCCGCAAGAATGACCCAAACCTCCCTGTCGCTTGCCATTTTAACACTCCACCCTGCTCTCTTGCCCACATGTCTGTCCTTGGCTTGCTGCATTGTTCCAATGAAGCCCAACGCAAACTGGAGGAACAACACCTCATCTTCCGACTAGGGACTTTACAGCCTTCCGGACTGAATATTGAATTCAACAACTTTAGGTCGTAAGCTCCCTCCCCCATCCCCACCCCCTTTCTGTTTCCCCCTTCCCTTTTTTTTTCCCAATAAATTATAAAGATTTTCCTTTTCCCACCTATTTCCATTATATAAATAAAAAAAAAACCCACTAGAGCTATACCTTGAGTGCCCTACCATCCATTCTTAATTAGCACATTCGTTTAGATAATATCACCAACTTTAATTTTAACACCTATGTGTTCTATTGTACTATTGTCGTTGACATCTTTTGATGATCTGCTTCTATCACTGCTTGTTTGTCCCTACAACCACACCACCCCCCCCTCCACCTCTTTGTCTCTCTATCTCTCCGCCCCCCACACACACACCTTAAACCAGCTTATATTTCAACTCTTTCTTGGACTCGAACGCAAGTTCTGTCGAAGGGTCATGAGGACTCGAAACGTCAACTCTTTTCTTCTCCGCCGATGCTGCCAGACCTGCTGAGTTTTTCCAGGTAATTCTGTTTTTGTTTATTCATCTGCCTCTATTGCCACTGTGGGCCTGCCTCTAGAGGCGATGTGCCCAACTCCATCCTGCCTCCATATCTCCCTGGGATGAAAATATGGCGGGTGGGGGGGTGCTTTTTAAAGGAGACAGGTCTGCCAGGTCGGGGAGTTTCTTGGCGTGACCTTCCTGCCTCCTCCACAAAAGTTCAGGCCCGTCACATGCAGGTCCCGCAAACAGCCCAAAATGCATGGGTAGTGTGAACTCACATTCCCCCACCTGTTTTATGTAGGAATTTGGAAGAGCACAGTCAACATCATACAAGTGCCCAGGTACACATATGAACATATGAACATGCAACATGTAAGTTATTTCTGGCAGTGCTCCTAACTTGTAGGGTTTACATGTGATATGGGCCAACAATAGACCAGCCTACTGTACATCATTCAACTCAGTACAGAGGGGTTGCACAGGGTGGATATCAAAATTAGGACTTTCCTGGTCTTCATGGCTCAGCTATTCACTGAATAATTGGATAAATATTCTGAGCCAACAAGAGAGCCTAAACCTACAAAACCTGACAGGCAGAAAAATATCAGATGGCCCATCAAACCTGCCCAACAGTGATGATGCTGAGGAGATCATGATGGGATACCCAACATTTACAGTGGCCGAGATTTTCCCAGCCTGTTGGTGATGGGTGTGTTTGATGACCTGGGCAGACAATATGGCGTGATCGGTTTCACGATGGTGTGAAACCAGTTTGCGATCATCCGCTCAGATCGCTGGTGGCAAGCTGCATTTCCTGCCATTGGACATTGGGAACCTCATTGTAATACATTAGCATATCACTGTTAGGCCAACCCGCCAGAATCATCCTACCCCACTTGATCGTCCGTCCACATAGGCGGGAAAACACGCCAACGTGTTTCACAACAGCACATAAGCGACATGCACTTGGCGGGCTGCACTTCGCTTGGGACTTTGCCTTTGCTTTGGTCAGCACTCGCAGTCATCAGTGCCAGGCTTCACAGACAGTTCCACATCACTTTTAGGGGGGCTTACAGCAGGTCTCTACCTACCAGATCAGCCATTTGTGGGTGGCTTCTCAATGGCAGCAGGGCTAGGGCTTGCTTGGGGGAGGGGAAGAAGTGGCCTCAGGCAAGGGAAGAGGCTGAAGGATGAGAGCTGCACTGGGGAGGAGGGTATCCCAGGGTGTGTGTGGAGGCACATGTTGATCTGTGCAGGTGGCCTCAAGATGGTGACGACTGAGGAGGCAGTCTCCAGAGGAGATGAGGCCGGATGAACATTTGGGGGTATGTGCAGAATGAGCCTTGAGCTGGCAGTGAGTGAGATGCCAGTGAATGTGATGGGCTTGAGTGTGTGAGTTTAGAGTGATGAGTTGGTTGCCATACCCTGGCTGCACAGATGAGATCATTTGTTCTCTATCGGCATTGGCACTGACCACTGCTGCTACCACCAGCCATACTGGGTTGGCGATGCCTCTGCCTGTCCTGCAGCCAGGACGGGGGTAGAGGACATCACAGCAGGCTTCCACGGTATCCAAATGGCATTCCAATGACCCATCGCTAAACGTGGGGCCTGCAGTTTTTTTGCCTTTCGTGGACCTCTTCCCTGCAATAGTTGGGCTGGGAGCCCTGAGATGTGTGCGTGTGGCTGTACTTTAAATGTGATGCCTAGCATGATGAAGTGGCTAGGTAATGGCGTGGCAGGAGAATAAGAGCCTGCCCACCATGGAAACGGCATCTTTCCTGGGAATGCATAACTAATGTGACACGTTTGGGATACTACGGTGTGAAAACCCACCATCGCGGCTGGCAGGTAAAACTATGTTTTACCTGCCCACTATCGCGCTTAGTGCAAATCTGGAATGATTCTGCCGAGCGTTTCTAAAATACTTCCTTCACGGTGAAGTGCTTTGGGATGCCCTGAAATTGCGAAATGCATCACAAAATTGCAAGTTCTTTTCTTTCTTTCATTACTTACCCTCAAACCCCGCCCTCTCCCTGCCTCCCCCTGTCACTGTAGCCAGGGAGGCACAAAATAAAGGAAAAAAATGAGTCCCTGAAAGGAAAACAAATTTGGAAAATTCATTTTTGACCCTCACAGTTGATCGAAACCAGTTGTCACAATATGCAGGCTGCCTTTTCTTTCTCCGCTCTGCATAAGGCTATTCCACAGAGTGCATACAGATCAACATTAAAGAGAGTTAAGATATGAATCTATGGTGTGTGCTGCACTCAAATCAACAAGAAGAATGAATTCAGCTATAGTCTCCGTTTCAGCTCAAAGCCTGGATCATAATATCAGGCCTCACACCTTAGCACATCCGTTTACAATAACTGTAATCTGTTCCGCTAAAGTTAAACTAGCTGATAGAAGCTGATGGCCAAATGTGCGTACACACCACTAATGTAACTTCATAGCTTTATCAGTGTGTTTACACACTCGGTAATGCTATAAATACATCAGTGTGCGTCAACACAGTACAAAAATATCCCAGTGAAATGTTGATGGGTTTATATGCAGTAAAGTTACATTGACACAAGGAATCCACTAAGACGTGTAAACAAACACAGTGATAGTGACAGGATATCAAGGAAGAGCTTGACGCACTAGGACAGTTCATTATAGGGAACATTGACTTGAGGGTTCAAATCAGAACACTTTGCTATGTTTAGAATACTGACTTTTAGTGATTATTATTTTTGCATCTGTGTTAAGATCAGCAAGAGGGACATTAAAGGAGCTATGCCACTTACTGGCGAATCTGCCCAGATCAACTTGGTTCCTGGGATTGCCAGGAAACTTCCACAGTGTTGTTGTTGCCACCTCAACCACCAGCCGCTGCGGGGCAGACTTTTGTTTGCTTCTTTGAAACCAAATTATTTCTGAAAAATTCGAGCCATGACTAAAATACTTGTCAATAAACATGATGTATCACATAGCACCTGATCAGACGGCTGCAGAGTGCACAACAGGAGACTGGTTGGTTTTGCACTAGGTAATACGAGGCTTGCTAGTTGTTTTGTATGTAACATAAGACTTGCCAGCTATGTGTTCTATGTGTAAAGTGGGGCAAGCTGGCCAAGCGGAGATGGGCTCACCCCCAACATTTCGCCCACCTTCAGCATGTAATCCATTCCCAGGAAACACTTCTACAAACAAAAGGTGGTAAAAGCTTGGACCCTTCTTCCACAAACAGCAAATGATGCTAGATCAATTGTTAGTTTTAAATCTGAGATTGACTTATCTGAGATTTTTGTTGACCAATGGAATGTTATTTTTATCCGTTCACGGGATGTGACCATTACTGGCTGGGCCAGCAATTATTGCTTGTCCCTAATTGCTCTTGAGAAGGTGGTGGTGAGCTGCCTTCTTGAACCGCTGCAGTCCAGGTGGTGTAGGTACACCCATAGCGCTGTTAGGAATGGAGTTCCAGGATTTTGACCCAGCGACAATGAAGGAACAGCGATATATTTCCAAGTCAGGATGGTGTGTGGCTTTGAGGGGAACCTGTAGGTGGTGGTGTTCCTATCTGCTGCCCTTGGCGGTTGAGGTCGCAGGTTTGGAAGGTGCCGCTGAAGGATCCTTGGCAAACTGCTGCATTTCATCTTGTGGATGACACACATTGCTGCCACTGTATGTTGGCAGTGGAGGCAAGGGATATTTAAGTTGGTGGATGGGACTCTTTGTCCTGGATGGTGCTGAGCTTATTGAGAATTTTGGGAGCTGCACTCATCCAAGCAAGTGGAGAGTAAGGGATTAAAGTATTTGGAGCAAAGGTGGGATATATGGAGTTAGGTCACAGATCAGACATAAATTCATTGAATGGCAGAACGGGTTTGAAGGGCTAAATGGCCTGGCCCTGTTCTTGTCCTTTTTCCTATACCATGGCTGCTTTGTTTCCTACATTACAACATTTTAAAAAATGAAAGGATCCTATTTACATAATGCTGTTCACAAACTCAGGATGCTTTGAGCACTTTATGAAAATGTAAGTACTTTTGAACTCTAATCACTGTTATAATGTTGGAAACAAAGCAGCCAATTTGTGCACAGCAATGGCCCATATACAGCAATGTAATATATGGCCAGGTAGTCTGCTGTAGTCATATTACTCGAAGGATACATATTGGCCAGGATACTGGGCAGATCTCCCGTGCTCTTCTTCAAAATAGTGTCATTGGATCTTTTATGTCAATCTGAGAGGACAGATACCTGAAAGACACCACCACCAACACTGCCGTACTCCCTCAGTACTGCAGGGAGAATGTCAGTTAGATTTTGCCCTCCTGCCAATGTTCCCTCTGAGATGCACAGCAACCTGAAAATTCATGTGCATGCCACGCACAAATCGGCCCCTTTAAATTACCAAGCGTAAGCAGCCACATATTAAAATTTAAAGGGCCCACACACTTAAATGAATTGGCCACAAAACAAAAAATAAATTAGAGGGAACACTGCTCGTATCGACGAAGTGAAACTTGAATCTACAATCTTCTGACTCTGGCAAAGTACTTCACTGGTTGACAAGTATCCTGGGGCATGAGATCGTCAAAGGCCCTATATAAATGCAAGTCTTACTTTTTCACATTTTTACTTGTTACAGCCTTTTTAATATTTCTGTGCTGAGTAGTAGGTATCTTTAGCACACACTTTCCTTCATGTCTGCATAAACCTCTACTGTAATATTCATAGCTTACTCCTGTGCACTTTGCAAAATTGTAGGGCATTGTTGATAAGTTGGGCTTTATGCAATTATGATTTGGCCATTTTCTACAGAAATATGTACAAAGGCATTAAAGAACTTTTGAGCATTTAATCTGTTTTCTTGGCCATTCAGTCCCTGGAGCAGGGTCCTTTTCACAGGTTCTAGTTTTACACTGTGAATGGAATATTTGCACTCTGGCCATCATGCTTTTCAAAGTCGCAGATTCCCACAACTGCACCTGTGGGTCATAGCTCGCCATAAAAAAACCTAACTTCTTTCATTTTAGAAACAGGAGGAACATCTTTCCCTTTGTACGTGCCTTTGGTCTGAGCCTGTTTCACTTCGATATATTTAGACATGAGATGGAGAAAGAAAAGTATGCTACTGGCCTCCCCTTCCCTTTGATGGTTACAACCAAGCAAAAATTCATTAATTTTCCCTGCCCTAAATAGGAAATAATTACAAATCCTTCTGGAATGTTACTCAGAGGTAAGCGCATTGAGAGGATTGAATGATTACCTCTGGGCAGCCTGTGGTAATGGAAGGCCCTAATCAGAAGAATATTAATAATTACATTCGCTTACTTACTGCAAACATAAATGTTATTTCTTTGATTAAAGACTGCTGGGAGCATTTAATTGGCTTTTAGGATTAAGAGCCGCTCTGCTGAGTCACAGTGTGGTTCCCCTGCTCCCTACAATTTTCAATAAAGTAACAAGAACTCAAATCTTTTGCTTTAAAATACCTTCGGGTGGCTGAATTACTAATGTGTTTCTGTGTACTTGACACAAACAAATCCCTTCCACAGTCCCCATGCCCCCACCACCATCTTGGCCAACCTGTTGTCCAGTACCACCACTTTTTACCACCAGGATTGCTGTCCTTTGCCACAGCTGAAACTGACTAATGCAAATGCCTTATAAATATAATGTGATTGATTTTGTCTTGTTGAAAGCAGTTTAAGAATAATGGATGCCTGTTTTCTTCCCCAGTGTTTGTAGTTCTCTCGGGGTGGCATTAAAGCAGCTGTCTCTTCAAGAAGAAATGTTTCTCAACTGGTTTGTGTTTTCTTTGAGGGGTGGGCAGTCATTCATCTCCATTGCCACAAGGAACATTGTGATAAAATAGACTAGTAGACTTATGATATTAAAGAAAAGATTTTTATTTAAACATCAGGCAGCATTTAGGGAACTGAAATGGCTCCTCCTACAGCCTAATAATTGGGATCCTTTAGAACATCCCTGATTTGGAAGAAAGGGTCATACGGACTCAAAATGGTAACTCTGTTTCTCTCTCCACAGATACTGCCAGACCCTACGAGTCTTTCCAGCATTTGCTGTTTTTATTTCAAACTTCCTGCATCTGCAGGATTTTGCTTTTACTTGATTAGGAACCAGTGTGCGATACATTGAACGAGCCAAGATGTGTTTGTCTGTAATGGTGAATTTGGTTTCAAGTTAATAGCTTTAAGAAACAAATTGCAGCAGATATTTCACGCAAGAAACACACAGACGCATATCTGTGATTTTGTCAGACATACCTGTAGTCGAAGGGCCTGGTACATACATGATCAATGTAGGATTGAGTACAGTACCGCCCACACAATGATGTAAGAAGTCACATGAGCCAGGATCAGCCTAAAGATGGACAGAGATGTGTAAAGACCTAGGATGGAGTCAGCTCCATACCTGTACCCTGTACTGTATGCATGTACATAGTTATGAGTTGTAAAAAAGACTTGCTGTTAATATGCTCAAGACTATGAAGTTTACTTCATGGTATCCGAAGCATGAATATGATGTGCCTTTGATCCCTTGCCCATTGGAGTTCTCCAGCCAGCATCATATGACTGTAGTTGCCACTGTCTGCCCCTAGGAGTGTTGACTCTCAGAGTTTCTTAATGAAGCCTTTAGGTGAGGGTTGATCTTCTGCTTTTGAATGAGATAGAAACAACTAGACCCATTAGTCCCCTCGATAAGCTTTGCTCTGTTGTGGAATTCCAGTCACTATTCCCATCTGTTTCCTGTATAGTTGCATGGTTCAGTGGTAGCGCTTTGGCCTCTGAGCCAGGAAGTTTTGGGTTCAAATCTCATTCTGGGGACCTGGACACAAATCCAAGCTGATGCTCCAGTGTAGTAGTGGGAAGTGCTGCACTGTAGAAGATTCAGATGAGACTTTAAACCAAGGTCCCATCTGGACTCTCAAGCAGATGTGGAAAAAAGCACAGGTTTGAAAAGCAGGAACGTTCTCCCCATTGTCTAGGCAAATATGTCTCCACCAAAACCTAAAAACAGATTATCTGGTCATTATTGAGTTGCTGTTTCTGGAAGCTTGTGTGCAAACTGGCCGTTGCGTTTCCTACATCACAAAAGTCGCCACACTTCAAAGGTACTTCAGTGGCTGTAGCACTCTGGGACTCTCTACAGCTGTGAAAAACATTATATGAATGCAAAGCTGTAAGCCTAGTGATAAGAGAAAACCAGGAGAACAAACAAGCTCAGAGCTAACTTTCTTTTGGAATGGTTTGGGAAGTTTTGTCTGAGTATGGAGTCATTCCCTTTAACATACTGGCCAATCTGTCCTTTTAGAGCATTGATTGACTTCTTGTAATTGTTTTTGTCTGATGGCAATTGATAAGACTGCTGCTGAGACTAATTGAGCACAACATTAATGAATGTTGTTTTCAAATAGGCTTTTCATCAGCTAATGGCAGCTGTGGCGGCTCTATCCATCAGTGACTGAGCCTGGCCATTAGCCTGAGGCCACCATATCTCAAACCAGGGGGTGAGTTGGAACAAGAGGAATGTAACACAAACAGACAATGTCCCTGAGGATCCTTCAGTACAGAATGGCTGATGTGGTTCAAGAAGGATTTGCACATCATCAATGCATCTGCTGAAGTGTCAGATGAATGAGTAGCATCTCTTTCTTCACCAGCACACTATACCAAGAGACGTGTTCCCTCTGCTCTGATGCAAATTGCAGCACAAGTATACAGGCACTTATAGGAGTCATACGGAACTAGAAACGAGCGACTTCTCTTTTATATGCTGTGCATTGTGTGTATACATGAGCTGACACTACGACAGACACATGCATGCATGCACACACACACACACACACACATACATACACACACATGCAATGTCAGTGACTAGCCTAGGCAGTAACAGTCACTACACTTATCAATCATATGAAAAGTACTTTAAGACATGATTGAAAGGCTTGACCAAAGTGCAAGTCTTTCCTTCAAATCTTTACTGTTCACTTCACTTGACACCACTCAACCTCATTGACAGGCCATAAGACTGTATTGTTGGGAATGTTGGACTTCGATTTTGCTTCAAAGTGATGGGTACTACTGCTCAGTAAGGGGAATAGAGCTGATCAGTGGCACTGGCCACCTACATAACCCTAAATAAACAGTGTAATTCATAAAGTAACAATTTTTCATGTGTTTATGTAGAATTTTACAGCAAAGAAACCGCCCATTTGGCCCAGCTGATTCATGCTGCACATGAGCCTTTTCCAAACCCTCTTCATTTAACCCCATCAACATATCGGGCTATAGAAATTTGCCTTGGATGGTTGCTCACTACAGACACTTGCACATTATACACATGCCTAATATTTAATTCTATGGACTGTAACGGACTGAATATCAGGCACTGGGAATGATGGGTTATCAATCCAATATTACCCATTTTGAACCATCATCTGAGAAAAACGTCTGTCCCAGTCTATTCCTCTCTTCCTCATGTGCTTATCTAGCTTCCCCTTAAGTGCATTTATGTTGATCAGCTCAACTACTCCATGTGGTAGCAAGATTCACCTTCTGACCATTCTCTTCAGTAAAGTTTCTCCTAAATCCCTCGAGACATTTACAAGTGACTATCATATATTTATGACCCTAAGGGCGGAATCATCCCAGATTTATACTAAGTGTGGTAGCAGGCGGGAAAAAAATCGTTTTACCAGCCGTCCACAATGGCGGGCTTTCGTGCCATATTGTCCCATTCCTGCCTCATTAATAATGCATTCATAGGAAATGCCCTGGATCGCTGGCAGGTGGACTTGCCAGCCATGCCATGACCTCAATGCTTCCTCACTCTGGGCGCCATATTTAAGCTTCAAGCCACAGATTTCCCCGAAAGCAAAGAAGATGGCAGCCCCCAAATTTATTGATACCTCTCTGGGGCACCTGCTGGACGCAGTGGAAGGCCACTGAGATGTTTCTACCCCACTCTGGCCGCAGGAGGTCCACCAGAGTCACCAATCGAGCCTGGGAGGCAGTGGCAGCAGCGATCAGCGCCACTGCATCACAGATGAGGCCAGCCATCCAGTGCAGAAAGAGGATGAATGATCTCATCCATTCTGCCAGGATAAGTCACCACCTCATCACTCTCAACTCAGACTCACAAACCCATCAGACATCCACAGGGATCTCACACCTCAAGGGGCAACACCACTAACTCTTATACACACCCTCACATCACCATCAGGCTCATATCCTCTGGAGCTTGTGTCTTCATCCTGTCCACGGCTCCGCTCACGACACAAACATTCCATTCAGTGCCATGTGTCCTGCTCACGCTCTCTCCATCTGTTTTCATGCAGGAGAAGTTGGCTCACAACAGCAGGGAGAGGTCCCATACTGAGGGTGTAGTAGCCCACATTAGGCCCCTCATTCACTTTGAGGACTGTGCCATTATGCTGACTGGTGAGGATGTAGACATTGCCTGCGGCAGTGGTGAGGTTGGTGATGAACATCCACGTGAGGATCCTGCACCACATCATTCCTTTCTCAACGCAACTGCGAGTGCCCTCTCTCCTGCTTTTGACTCTGATTATCTCTATTTTGGTTCACAGGGAGCTCTGCCAACACCCTCAGCTAGCCAGTTCCTCAGCTTCATCCAGGTCCTCACCTCCAGCCAAGAGGACGCTTCCTCCATTGAAGAACTGGAAATAAGCAGCCTGGAAGACCCATCACAGCACTTACCCACACCCTCCACACACCTCGGTGGGACCTAGATCTAGAGCAGGCTCGGGTTCATAAACTGGTGGTCTCCATATAGACACCTGTCCGTAGCAGGAGGAGGCAGGTTCAGCTGAGCTCCCCAGCGCTCAGAGAACTGCTGGTGAAGAGGCATCTGTGAAGCCCAAGTCAGATGACAAGACTCTGGATTTGACATTCCAACTCATTGTGGAGAGTTAGCAGAAAGCAAGGGAACATCATGCAGAACTGTTGGAAGCTCTCAAAAGAGTGGCATGCGAGTTGGAGGAGTGCATCCCTCTGCTCTCCGATGAAGTGGTGCCCATATGTGCACATATGGAGGTCTCCATGTGAAGGATGGCGGATGCCATGGAGACCCTGGTTCAGCAGAACGTGGAGATGCGTATAGACCTGCACCCTATGGGTGAGTTCCTGCAGTGACAATGCGAGGGGGAAACCGGGCACCTCGACATCCTTCCAGGTGATCCTTCCCCACAAGTAGTCAGACTGGGGCCCTTGGACAGCTGAAGGGAAGAGGAGCCGCAGCTGGACACCCCTGGGTCACCCACTGAGGAATCTCAGAGGGTGTCCTCTCCCTCTGAGTCCCTTTTGCCTGTGACCCCCCTTAACCTCATCCTCTGTCACCGCAGAGGGAGCAGTTGGCCCACAGGAGGACAGCCAAAGCAAGCCGGGCCTGTGAAGATCTGGGCTCTCCAGAGGACCTATGCTGAAGTTATCAGAGGAAACAGGGCTAATTCTGTACCTCACCGTCTCTGTGAGTGCAATAAACAATTATTGGAGCTTTTAGAATTCCCTCCACACAGCGGAAAGAATCCTCTGGAACAATCTATCTCACTTCTTTTACATTAAAAATTCTCGGCAGCTATAAATATTCTGCTTTTATGATTTATAGGGAACTTCGCCTGTCGAACTAGCTGCAGCCCCCTCATTTGTTATGAAATAAACCATTCAATATTTTCCTGAAGCAACAGCCTGAGTGACGAGCTGCTCAGAGCAGCAGCAGGAATAACTGTGGTGTCACTGAAGGCACAGTTGAACGTGTTATGAAACTTAAAAAAAAAAGACCTTGCATCTATTTAGCGCCATTCATGACCTTAGGATGTCCCAAAGCGCTTTACAGCTGATTAAGTTATGGTGAAGTGTAGTTCACTGTTGTAATGTAGGAAACATGGCTGCCAATTTGCGCACAGCAATCTCCCACAGACAGCCATGTAATTTGTTTTCAGGTGGCCGAGAGATAAATCTTGGCCAGGATACTGGGGAGAACTCCCCTGAACCTCTTCAAAATCCTGCCGTGGCATCGTTTATATCCACCCGAGAAGGGAGGCGGGGTCATCTCATTCGAAGGATGGCACCCCTGACAGTGCAGCACCCCCTTAGTAATGCACTGGTGTGCAGTCTAGATTTTTGTGCTCAAGCCTCTGGAGTGGAATTGGAATCCACAGCCCTCTGACTCATGCTAGCAGTTGAGCTACAACTGAGGCATGGAATCCTTTCTGATGTTGGTTTCACTGATGGCAACGCACACTTGCCTCCCTGTGTGAATAGTTAAGTGTCAACATATCCTTTACCATGCAGATTCTACCCTCAATAAAGCACAAGCCTTGCTCGCTCTTTGCCTCCCTGCACCAGGAATTCTCAACAGGCCAGATTTTCCCCAAAACTGACCTCTTCCAAGAGCAACTTGCCGACCCAATTCTCCCTTGATCAGGGTTGTAAGGGGTTTCAAAAATGGGGAACTGGCTGGGGTACTTTGAAATCAAGTGTCTCACCTTCAACAGTGACGTACAATATTTGGAGATGAGGGTAATGCTGAGTCAAAATTGAAGTGGCTTGAAGAAACCCCTTGGTCTTAAATTAGAGCATAAAATCATAAAAAATAGGAGCTGGAATGGGCCATCCACCCCCACAAGCCTGCTCTGCCATTCAGTAAGATCCAGGCCAATCTGATTGTGGCCTCAACATTCCTGCTGACACTCCATAATCCTTGCCTCCCTTGTAGACCCAACATCAGCCTAACTCAGCCTTGACTATATTCAATGGCCCAGTCTCCACTGCTCTCTGGGGTGGAGAATTCCAAAGCCTAATGGCCACCTGAGAGGAGAAATCCCTCATCACCTCCATCTTAAATGGGAGACCCCTTATTTTGAAACTGTGCCCCCTAGTTCTGGGTTGCCCCATGAAGGGAAACATCCTTTCATCATCCAACCTGTCAAGCCCCCGAAAGTACCAAGGCATAGTTAAAAATCAAATGTTTAAAATGTACTTTTCTACAATTTCATTGGCAGGTAACCAAAATTATGCCGAAGGCATGGGGATGGGTTTTACGGCCCCCATCGCGGCGGGGCCGGGGCTGTAAAATGTGGCAAGCCATTCAAATGTCCATTGACCACGGCAGGACCAGAAAATCCCACCAGTGGGAGGGGCCGTAAAATTCCGCCCATGCATTCTCCTGCTCTTTTTTGATCCTGGCTATGCAATACCTAATTGAAACAATGTTGTGCTTTCCAACAGATAATCCACAATGGAAAACCAAGGAAAATTATTGCTGTGTTACTATCCTCATCCCGCTGAAAGTACATGTAGAAAGTTGGCATCATGTAGTGATGCAATTAGCAATAGCCTTATCCACCTCTATGACCAATCCTTGGGTCACCCCACTCAATATTTCCTTCCTTAGTCTGGTATCTATTTTGTTTGGTTACCCCTCTGTAAAGCACCTTGAATGTTTTATTGCACTAAAAGTACTATATGAATACAAATTGTTGTTGTTGCTCTGACATCACTGCAGCGAACCCCTGAGAGAACCGAGAATACTGCTGGCCTGGCACTGAACAAAGCAAGAAAACTGAGGGCGACACATTTGCAAAACAGCCTGTTTCAGGCAGCTCTGATGGTTGATGGAGTAAAGATACCAATGATGAGATGTCGAGCCACAAGACCAACAATAACTACTTGCATTTATATAGCATCCATTAATGTTGTAAAGCATCCCAAAGTGCTTCACAGGAGTGCAATCTGACAGTCACACCATGTCAAACAAAGAGACAGTACAACAGGTGACCAAAAGCTCTGGAAAAGAGTTGGGCTTAAAGAAGTGTCTAATGGAGGTGAAGGGGTTTAGGGGGAATTCCAGAACTTTGGGTTTAGGCATCTGAAGGCAGGGCCGCTAATGATGGGACAGTAGAAATTGGGTTTAGGGTTAGGGAGGAAGGCTGAATTCTGGGAGGGTTGGAAGGGGTTACAGATGCAGGAGCAAGGTCCTGGAGGTATTTGAACTGGACAGTGAGAATTCTATATGGCCCCTCATCTGTGCTGAGTCTGATGATCTCAACCGAGGCAGTGTTGTAATCAAATTCAGTGCCGGGTAGCAGGGGCAAGCTGCTGGGAGCATGCAGGGGTGTGATTATAGAGTGAGACTGGGCCAAGCTGCAAGTTTATTTAGCAGTATGTGAAGACAGGGCAGAATTGTGAAAATCTGGAGTGTGTAAGTGTCATCGGAAAAGTGCCCCAACAAACCTGCAGGAAAGGAAAGGAGAGATTTGGCAACAAGCCTACTGTAAACACAACAAACCATTGTTATTGCCCTAATATGTCATTGAGACAGTGCCTGACAGAGTCACAACTGTAATTAAAGTACAATAAGATCATCAGTTTTCAGCCTATCAGAATTGATTTATTTTTTAAATATCAGTTCACTGATGATATCAGGGACAGTCCTGAAGGCATATTGCAATAAAATAACTTCATCATTGATCGGGCCTCTGAGGTCAGGCAATTCTTTCTGTGAGAACTTTATCAAAGTTTCCAAGACTGAGAGGCAGAATTGATGCTGTTTGATGTTAGCAACAATGCACTGATAAGTTTGCAGGAAATTCTTGTCTCTTATTTTAATTAAACTCGAGTGGGACAGCAATGCTATTACTGATATCACACAGGATAGTGGAACTGACATTGATTGAGTGACTGAAAGAATGATTGACTGAGACATCCAATGAAAGTGAGATTTGCATAGCCAGATTGCACTATGGTGACTGGTCCAGTATGTCAATTAGACAGGATATCGGGGCCTGCATACTAAGCCCTTACTGCAGACTAGTGTTAGTCCAGTTGGTCAATCAGACTAGAGCCCCTCTGACTCTATGTAGCCTGACAGAAGGTTGTACTATAATTATAATCAGGCTGAAACCTTTCCGTCTGTCAGGGTGACCTTTCTGACAATGAGAAATTGAAACTTTGAACCAGCACGCACCTGTTTAGGCCCTGTAAACAATACTTAGATTACCCATCTGTTTACCTCAGCAGCTGTCGCAGCCATTCACAGACCTTTGTAAACATCAGCAAACCTGGAGACACAAATCATTTTCCTAGGAACGCATTGTCAAATGCAAGAGCACCTAGGTGTTAGGTCATTTTGCAGAAATTAAAAAAACATCATCTCGTAGAAAACCTTTTAGTAGATTAACTGGTCCGCTGCACTTGGTTGTCAAGATGACCATAGTACCAGTTGCTTGTGTGATGAAGTTGAGACAAGCCAAAAGGTAGCTTGTAGCATCCCCTGCTGGTGTTTAAGAAGAATTGGAGGATTACAGAAGACACATGGAAACTTTCAGTCCCCAGCTGGGCAGGGCAACAATATCGTGTGCAAAGTACCCACTGTCTTTCACATCATATTGACAGATGCTGGGCCCCAGAGCTCATTGTTGTCTCAGTGAGAGTTTCATATTGTAATCAAAAGTAAATGGCCAACTGTAGCAAGGGGCTGGGTTTTACGCCACCCCCTCCCCCCCACCAGGCATGTTTTCAGTGGGTGGGTGCGGGGGGTGGGGGGGGGGGGGGGGGGGGGGGGGTGGGAGCTGGTGGAGGTTGGGGGCCAGTAAAATACAAGGGGTTCCCACCCCATTACTTTCCTGCCCACCCCTTAGCTGTCCTCCCATATTATGGTAGCGGAGCTGGTGCTGAAGTTGGTAACTCCACCCTCCATATTTAAATAAATAATTAAGGGTTAATTGATTATGTTACCATTAAACCAATTTGCTGGGACATTACACTGCCTATGCCATAACAAATTTGGCATTGTTTGAAATTTAAACCCAGTTTGACCCAGATTGCTCAAGGCATTGGCCTGAGGAGTGAATCAGCGAATGGCTGTCACTTATTTTGTTTAGCTGAAACAGGCACAATGTGTGTACGTGTTCTTTCTGTCTGCAAAGAACAGGACCCTGTGTATTAATATATGCAGCTTCCAGTACACACAAGTGCACTCCATTGTCAGTGACCATCAATTGGTGCATTACCCATGGCAACACCTCTACCAATCAGAGCGCACTTGCCAACCAATCAGCACTCTCTTCACATACAGTATAAATTGTTATTTCCTCTTATATTGGTATTCTTGCAACATGTCCTGATGAGTGCTAGACGGAAAGCTTTGACATGTCTCTTTTGCAGCAATATTCAAGTTCTGTACTAACAAGCAACCACTTTAAATCTGTTCTCCTTGGTTATTGATTTCTCTCATAAGGGAAATAGAACCTTCATATATACTCCATCGAGACCCCTCATAATTTTGAACCCGTCAAATGAATCTCTCCTCAGCCTCCTATGTTCCAAAGAAAACAATCTCAATCTATCCAACCGTTTCTCATGGTTAACATGCTCCATTCCTGGTAAAATCATTGTAAATGTCTATTGTACCCTCCCTCATGTAACTATGTCCTTCTGGTAATGCAGTGACCAGAACGGCATGTAATACTTTAGCTGTGGCCTAACTAGCGTTTAAGCAGTTATAGTATAACCTTGCTGTGCTTATATTCTGTGCCTCAGTTAATAAAGGCAAGTATCCTTCTTAACCACCTTATCTATCTGTCCAGCCACTTTCAGGGATCTGTGGACATACACTCCAATGCCCTTCTGTTCCTCTCAGCTTCTTAATTTCCTACCATTTATTGTGTATTTCCTGGCTTTGTTTGACTTCCAAATGCACTACCTCACCCTTCTCCGGCTTGAATTCTATTTTCCACTTTTCTTCCCACCTGGCCCACCCATCGATACCTTCCTGCAGTCTACAGCTTGCTTCCTCAGTGTCAACCACGTGACCAACTTCTGTTTTGACTGCAAACTTCTTACTTATGCTCCCTACATTTAAGTTTAAACCATTGATATTTCCCAAGAAAAGCAAGGGACCCAGTACTGAACCCTGTGGAACCCTACTGGAAACAGCCTTTAGTCACAAAAACACCTATCGGCAATTATTCCTTGCTTCCTGCTACTGAGCCTATGCTGGATCCAACTTGTTGGTTTCTCTTGGATCCCATGGGCTGTTTTCCGACTAGGCTGTCATGTGGGATCTTGTCAAAAAATCTTGCAAAAACCCATGTAGACTACATCACACATGCCAACTTCATGGACCGTCCTTGTTACCTTCTCCAAAACATTCAATCAAGTTAGTTGGGCACACCCTTCCCTTAACCAATCCATGCTGACTGCTGATTGATTAATCTATCCCCTCCGAAACGATGATTTAAACTGTCCCTCAGAAGTTTTTTCCAATAATTTGTCCTCCGCTGAGGTTAGCCTGACTGGTCTTCCCCCTTTCTCCTTTTTAACGCTAGCCACTCTCCAGTCCTTTGGCACCATGTGTGCAGTCAGAGAGAGGATTGGAAAATGATGCTCAGAGCTCTGCTATTGCTTCCTTTTCTGCTCTTAGCTACCTGGGATACATTTCACCCAGGCCTGGTGATTTATCCATTTTCAAAGATGCTAAACCCCTTCATATTTCCTCCCTTGGTATGTTTCTATCATCCAATATTTCAGATTAAATGCTCCTCCTCAAGTACAATGCCTCAGTTGGTCCCGTTTTTAAACCCCCCCCACCCACACCACTCCAGCCCCCCACTATGATTCCACACCCTTGTACAATGGATGGTCACATGTGCTGTTCCCCAGCCTGACCATCTGATCTGAATACCCAGAGGTTCTCAGGACTCTCTGACCGTTAGTGGTAACATTAAGCTCCACTTC
This sequence comes from Carcharodon carcharias, assembly GCF_017639515.1. NCBI lineage: Eukaryota > Metazoa > Chordata > Chondrichthyes > Lamniformes > Lamnidae > Carcharodon > Carcharodon carcharias. The sequence goes on along the minus strand of NC_054474.1, from coordinate 83,632,103 downwards.
AGAGACTTGAGCACAACATCCAGGCTGACAATCCAGTGCAGTACTGAGGGAAACCTGCACTGACAGAGGTGACGTCTTTCAGTTGGAATGTTGAAGTGAAGCCCTGTCTGCCCTCTCAGGTGGATGTAAAAGATCTTATGGCACTATTTGAATAAGTGGAGCTCTTTCCAATGTCCTGGCCAGTACTTATCCTCATCCAGCATGTCTAAAACAGATTATCTGATCATTTATCACATTGCATTTTGTGGGAGCTTGCTGTGTGCAAATTGGCTGGGTCGTTTTCCTCCATGACATGACTTCAAAAGATTAAACTTAGTTGGCCGTACAATGGGATGTCCTGAGGCTGTGAAAGGTGCCATATAAATGTAATTAGTTTCTTTCTTTCACTTATCCTTCATGCCTTCCCATACGGCTTGTTTTCAGAGTCTCCCAATGTTAGACTCAGTGTGTGGGGACCACAGAGTCCTGAACCAACCTGTGGCATGGCTGTGTTTTGGGGCAGCGTTTTATTCTTGATTAACATCAATGCAATAATTGTTTACAATTGTTAACAATGTTTCTCATGCATTTTACAGGGGATTTGAGACCCTCCAGCAATTTAGGTTCCAGAACCCGGTTATGGCAGAATACAAAGCAGAAAGGGAATGGTCCCTGCCATTTTGTGGCTGAGAAACAACCTGTCAGCTTGAACTCTGCATGGCTGTGCTGAGGCACACTTCCACACAATACATCTTTTCATGGTTTGAGAGCAGCACTGGGATAGAATTTCTTAATGCAACATTAAAGAAGAGCGCAGTGAGTTTATAATGCCCACGAGGCTAAGTAGGCAAAGGCAAACAGAGCCAAACAGAGCCAAGAAGAGCCTGGCAGAGCCAGACAGAGCCAAACTGAGCCTGACAGAGCCAAACAATGCCAAACAGGGCCTGGCAGAACCAAACAGAGCCAGACAGAATCTGGCAGAGCCAAACAGAGCCAAATAGAGCCTGGCAGAGCTAAACAGAGACTGGCAGAACCAAACAGAGCCAAACAGTGCCAAACAGAGCCAAACAGAACCTGGCAGAGGCAAACAGAGCCAAACAGAGCAAACGAGAGCTGAACAGAGCCAAACAGAGCCTGGTAGAGCCAAAAAGAGCCTGGCAGAGCTAAACAGAGGAAAACAGCTTGGCAGAGCCAAACAGAGCCGAACAGTGACTACCAAACATATACATAGCCTGTCAGAGCCTAAAAGAGCCTGGCAGGAACAAACAGAGCCAAACAGAGCTTGGCAGAACCAAACAGATCCAAACAGTGCCAAACAGGACCAAACAGGGACAAATAGAGCCAAAAAGAGCCAAACAGAGCCGAATGGAGTCTGGCAGAGCTAAACAAAGCAAAACAGAGCCTGGCATGGCCAAACGGAGCCAAACAGAGCCCTGAAGAGCCAAACAGAACCTGGCAGAGCCAAACAGAGCCAAACAGAACCAAACAGAGCCAGGCAGGGCCAAAAAGAGTCAAAGAGAGCCTGGCAGAGCCAAACAGAACCAGACAGAGCATGGCAAGTCCAAAGAGAGCCAAACAAAGCCAGAAAGAGCCTGGCAGAGCCAAAGAGAGGCTGATAGAGCCAAACAGAGCCAAACAGAGCCTGACGGAGCCGAACATAGCCAAGAAGAGCCCTGCAGAGCCAAACCATACCAGGCATAACCAAACAGATCTTGGCAGCGCTGAACAGAGCCAAAGAGAGACTAACTGAGCCAAAATGAAGCACAAAGAGCCTGGCAGAGCCAAACGGAGCCAAAGAGAGCCTGGCAGAGCCAAACAGAGTCAAACAGAGCCAAACAGAGCCTGGCAGAGCCAAAGAGAGCCAAACAGTGTCAAAGAGAGGTAAACAGAAACTGGCAGAGACAAACAGAGCCAAACAGCGCTTAGCAGAGCCAAACAGAGCTTGATCGAACCAAACAGATCCAAACATTGGCAATCAGTGCCTGGCAGAGCCAAACAGAACCAGACAGAGCATGGCAAGTCCAAAGAGAGCCAGAAAGAGCCTGGCAGAGCCAAAGAGAGGCTGATAGAGCCAAACAGAGCCTGACAGAGCCGAACATAGCCAAGAAGAGCCCTGCAGAGCCAAACCATACCAGGCATAACCAAACAGATCTTGGCAGCGCTGAACAGAGCCAAAGAGAGACTAGCTGAGCCAAACTGAAGCACAAAGTGCCTGGCAGAGCCAAACGGAGCCAAAGAGAGCCTGGCAGAGACAAAGAGTCAAACAGAGCCAAACAGAGCCTGGCAGAGCCAAACAGAGCCAAACAGTGTCAAAGAGAGGTAAACCAAAATTGGCAGAGACAAACAGAGCCAAACAGAGCTTAGCAGAGCCAAACAGAGCCAAAAAGAACCTGGTAGAGCCAAACAGAGCCTAGCAGAGCCAAACAGAACCAAACAGAGCATGGCAGGGCCAAAGAGAGCCAAACAGAGCCAGAAACAGCCTGGCAGAGCTGAACAGAGGCTGATAGAGACAAACAGAGCCAAACAGAGCCTGGTGAGAGCAAAACAGAGGAAAAAAGCCTGACAGAGCCAAACAGACCTGTAGAGATCCTGGCAGACATATATAGAGCCTGTAAGAGCCTAAAAGGGCTTGGCAGAGACAAACAACCAAACAGAGCTTGACAGAACCAAACAGATCCAAACTGTCCCAGAAGGACCAAACAGGGCCAAAGAGAGCCAAAAAGAGCCAAACAGAATAAAACAGAGATGAATGGAGTCTGGCAGCGCTAAACAGAACACAACAGAACCTGTCGTGGCCAAACAGAACCAAAAAGAACCCTGCAGAGCCAGACAGAGCCAAACAGAACCAAACACAGACTGGCAGAGCCAAACAGAAACACAAAGAGCCTGGCAGACCCAAACAGAGCCAACGAGATCCTGACAGAGACAAACAAAGCTAAACAGTGTCAAAGAAAGGTAAACAGTAACTGGCCGAGACAAACAGAGCCAAACAGAACCTGGTAGAGCCAAAGAGAGCCAAACAGACCCCGGCAGAACCAAACAGAGCCTGGTAGAGCAGAACAGAGGAAAACAGCCTGGCAGAGCCAAACAGAGCTGTAGAGACCCTGGCAGACATATATAGAGCCTGTCAGAGCCTAAAAGAGCCTGGCAGAGACAAACACAGCCAAGCAGAGCTTGACAGAATGAAACACATCCATACATAGGCAAGCAGAGCCTGGCAGAGCCATACAGGGCCGAGCAGAGCCAAACAGAAACAGACAGAGCATGGCAGGGCCTTAAGAGAGCCAATCAGAGCCAGGAAGAGCCTGGCAGAGCCAAACAGAGGCTGACAGAGCCAAACAGATCCGTAGAGATCCTGGCAGACATATATAGAGCCTGTCAGAGCCTGGTAGAGCCTTGCAGAGCCAAACAGAGCCAAACAGAGTATGGCAGGGCAAAGAGAGACAAACAGAGCCTGGAAGTTCCAAACAGAGCCAGCAAGAGCTGGGCAGAACCAAACAGAGGCTGGTAGAGCCAATCAGAGCCTGGCAGAGCCTAACAGAGCCAAAAGGAGCCTGGCAGAGCCAAGCAATGGAAAAAGCCTGACAGAAACATACAGCCGAATAGACCCTGCGGGACATATGCAGAGCCTGGCAGAGCCTGGCAGAGACAAATAGAACCAAACAGAGCTTGACAGAACCAAACAGATCCAAACTGTTCCAAAAAGGACCAAACAGGGCCAGATAGAGCCAAAAGGAGCCAAACAGATCGAAACAGAGATGGATGGAGTCTGGCAGAGCTAAACAGAGCAGAACAGAGCCTGGCACGGCCAGACAGAGCCATACAGAGCCCTGCAGAGCCAAACAGAGCTGTAGAGATCCTGGCAGGCATATATAGAGCCTGTCAGAGCCGAAGAAAGCCTGGCAGAGACAGAAAGAGCCAAACAGAACTTGACGGAACCAAACAGATGCATAAATAGGCAAGCAGAGCCTGGCAGAGCCATACAGAGCCTAGCAGAGCCAAACAGAAGCAGACAGAGCATGGCAGGGCCAAAGAGAGCCAAACAGAGCCAGAAAGAGCCTGGCATAACCAAACAGAGGCTGACAGAGCCAAAGAGAGCCTAACAGAGCCTGGCGGAGCCGAAGAGAGCCAGATAGAGCCTGGCAGAGCCAAATAGAGCCTGGCTGAGCAAAACACAGGGAAAACAGCCTGACAGAGCCACACAGAGCTGTAGAGATCCTAGCAAACATATATAGAGCCTCTCAGAACCTAAGAGAGCCTGGCAGAGACAAATAGAGCCAAACAGAGCTTGACGGAACGAAACAGATCCATACATAGGCAAGCAGAGCCTGGCAGAGCCAAACAGAGCCTAGCAGAGCCAAACAGAACCAAACAGAGCACGGCAGGGCCAAAGAGAGCCAAACAGAGCCAGAAAGAGCCTGGCATAACCAAACAGAGGCTAACAGAGCCAAAGTGAGCCTAACAGAGCCTGGTGGAGACGAAGAGAGCCAAGAAGAGCCCTGCACAGCCAAACGGAGGGAAACAGAGACTGACAGAGCCAAACAGAAACACAAAGTGCCAAACAGAGCCAAACAGACCCCGGCAGATCCAAACAAAGCCAAAGAGTTGAAAACAGCCTGACAGAACCAAACAAAGCCGAACAGAGCCTGCAAGACACATGCAAAACTGACAGAGCCTAAGAGATCCTGGCAGAGACAAACAGAACCAACCAGAGCTTGGCAGAACCAAACAGATCCAAACTGTTCCAAAGAGGACCAGACAGGGCCAGATAGAGCCAAAAAGAGCCAAACAAAACGAAACAGAGATGACTGGAGTCTAGCAGAGCTAAACAGAGCAAAACAGAGCCTGGCATGGTCAAACAGAGCCAAACAGAGCCCCACAGAGTCAAACAGAGGCAAACAGAATCAAACATAGCCTGGCAGGGCCAAACAGAGCTAAACAGAGACTGGCAGAATCAAACAGAGGCAAACAGAATCAAACATAGCCTGGCAATGTCAAACAGAGCCAAACAGAGCCAAACAGAGCCTGGCAGAGCATAACGGATCGAATCAGAGCCTGCCAAAGCCAAACAGAGCTAAAGAGTGTCAAAGAAACGTAAACAGAAACTGGCAGAGACAAACAGAGCCAAACAGAGCCAAACAAAGGCTGACAGTTCCAAACAGAGCCTGGTAGAGCCAAACAGACCCAGGCAGAGCCAAACAGAGCCTGGCAGACCCAATCAGAGGATAACAGCCTGGTGGAGCCAAACAGAGCCGAACAGAGCCTGCCAGACTTATGCAGAGCCTATCGGAGCCTAAAAGAGCTTGGCAGAGACAACCAGAACCAAACAGAGCTTGACAAAACCAAACACATCCAAACTGTTCCAGCAGGACCAAACAGGGCCAAAGAGAGCCAAAAAGAGCCAAACAGAACGAAACAGAGATGAATGGAGTCTGGCAGAGCTAAACAGAGCACAACAGAGCCTGGCATGGCCAAAGAGAGCCAATCAGAGCCTTGCAGAGCTGAACAGAGGCAAACAGAATCAAACAGAGCCGGGCAGGGCCAGATAGAGCTAAACAGAGACTGACAGAGCCAAACAGAGCCAAACAATGTATGGCAGGTCCAGCGAGAGACAGGCACAGCCAGAAAGTACCTGGCAGAGCCAAATAGAGGCTGGAAGAGCCAAGCAGAGACACACAGAGCCTGGTCTGCCTAACAGAGCCAAACAGAGCCTGGCAGAGCCAATCAAAGCCAAATAGTGCCTGGCAGATCCAAACAGAGTATGGCAGGACCAAAGATAGACAAGCAGCCTGGCAGATTCAAACAAAGCCAGAAAAGGCCTGGCAGAGCCAAACAGAGCCAAACAGAGCCTGGCAGAGCCAAACAGAGCCAAACAGTGTCCAAGAGAGTACACCGAAACTGGCAGGGACAAAGAGAGCCAAACAGAGCTTAGCAGAGCCAAACAGAGCCAAAAAGAGCCTGGCAGAGCCAAACAGAGGCTAACAGAGCCAAACAGAGCCTGGCGGAGCAAAACAGAGCCAAGAAGAGGCCTGCAGAGCCAACCAGAGGCAAACAGAGACTGACAGAGCCAAACAGAAACACAAAGTGACAAACAGAGCCAAACAGAGCCTAGCAGTGCGTAACAGATCAAACAGAGCCTGGCAGAGCCAAACAGAGCCAAAAAGAGCCAGCTAGAGCCAAACAGAGCAAAACAGAGCCTGCAGAGCCAAACAGAGGGTGACAGAGCCAAACAGAGCCTAACAGAGCCTGGCAGAGCCTAACAGAGCCAAGAAGAGCCTTGCAGAGCCAAACAGAGCCAAACAGAGACTGACAGAGCCAAACAGAAACACAAAGTGCCAAACAGAGCCAAACAGACCCCAGCAGAGCCAAACAGAGCCAAAGAGAGGAAAACAGCCTGACAGAGCCAAACAAAGTCGAACAGAGCCTGCAAGACATATGCAAAGCTGTCAGATCCTACAAGATCCTGGCAGAGACAAACAGAACCAACGAGAGCTTGGCAGAACCAAACAGATCCAAACTGTTCCAAAGAGGACCAAACTGGGCCAAATAGAGCAAAAAGAGCCAAACAGACTAAAACAGAGATGACTGGAGTCTGGCAGAGCTAAACAGAGCAAAACAGAGCCTGGCATGGTCAAACAGAGCCAAACAGAGCCCTGCAGAGTCAAACAGAGGCAAACAGAATCAAACAGAGCTAAACAGAGACTGGCAGAATCAAACAGAGGCAAACAGAAGCAAACATAGCCTGGCAGTGTCAAACAGAGCCAAACAGAGCCAAACAGAGCCTTGCAGAGCCAAACAGAGTATGGCTGGGCCAAAGAAAGCCAAGCAAACCAGAATTAGCCTGGCAGAGCCACACAGTGGCTGGTAGAGCCAAACAGACTCAAACAGAGCCTGGCAGGGCATAACAGATCAAAACAGAGCCAAATGGAGCCTTGCAGAGCCAAAGAGTGTCAAAGAAACGTAAACAGAAATTGGCAGAGACAAACAGAGTCAAACAAAGGCTGACAATGCCAAGCAGAGCCTGGTAGAGCCAAACAGACCCAGGCAGAGCCAAACAGAGCCTGGCAGACCCAATCAGAGGATAACAGCCTGACAGAGCTAAACAGAGCCGAACAGAACCTGCCAGACATATGCAGAGCCTATCAGAGCCTAAAAGAGCTTGGCAGAGACAAACAGAACCAAACAGAGCTTGACAAAACCAAACACATCCAAACTGTCCCAGCAGGACCAAACAGGGCCAAAGAGAGCCAAAAAGAGCCAAACAGAACAAAACAGAGATGAATGGAGTCTGGCAGAGCTAAAAAGAGCAAAACAGAGCCTGGCATGACCAAAGAGAGCCAATCAGAGCCTTGCAGAGCTGAACAGAGGCAAACAGAATCAAACAGAGCTGGGCAGGGCCAGACAGAGCCAAACAGAGCCAAACAGACTATGGCTGGGCCAAAGAAAGCCAAGCAAATGAGAATTAGCCTGGCAGAGCCACACAGTGGCTGGTAGAGCCAAACAGAGTTAAACAGAGCCTGGCGGGGCATAACAGATCCATACAGAGCCAAACGGAGCCTTGCAGAGCCAAAGAGTGTCAAAGAAACGTAAACAGAAATTGGCAGAGACAAACAGAGCCAAACAAAGGCTGACAATGCCAAGCAGAGCCTGGTAGAGCAAAACAAACCCGGGCAGAGCCAAACAGAGCCTGGCAGACGCAATCAGAGGATAACAGCCTGACAGAGCCAAACAGAGCCGAACAGAGCCTGCCAGACTTATGCAGAGCCTATCGGAGCCTAAAAGAGCTTGGCAGAGACAAACAGAACCAAACAGAGCTTGACAAAACCAAACACATCCAAACTGTTCCAGCAGGACCAAACAGGGCCAAAGAGAGCCAAAAAGAGCCAAACAGAACGAAACAGAGATGAATGGAGTCTGGCAGAGCTAAAAAGAGCAAAACAGAGCCTGGCATGGCCAAAGAGAGCCAATCAGAGCCTTGCAGAGCTGAACAGAGGCAAACAGAATCAAACAGAGCTGGGCAGGGCCAGACAGAGCTAAACAGAGACTGGCAGAACCAAACAGAGCCAAACAATGTATGGCAGGTCCAGCGAGAGACAGGCACAACCCGAAAGTACCTGGCAGAGCCAGATAGAGGCTGGAAGAGCCAAGCAGAGATACACAGAGCCTGGCCTGCCTAACAGAGCCAAACAGAGCCTGGCAGAGCCAATCAGAGCCAAAAAGAGCCTGGCAAATCCAAACAGAGCCAACCAGAGTATGGCAGGACCAAAGACAGACAAACAGCCTGTCAGAGCCAAACAGAGCCTTGCAGAGCCAAACAGAGTATGGCACGGCCAAACCGAGACAAACAGAGCCCTGCAGATCCAAACGGACAAAAAGAGCCTGGCAGAGCCAAACAGAGGAAAAAAGCCAAGCAGAGCCAAACAGAGCTGCACAGAGCCTTCCTGAAATAGATAGAGCCTGTCAGAGCTTAAAAGAGGCAGGCAGGGACAAACAGAGCCAAATAGAGCTTGGTGGAACCAAACAGATCCAAACAGTGCCAAACAGGACCCAAAAGGGCCACATAGAGCCAAAAAGAGCCAAACAGAGCCAAATGTTGTCTGGCAGAGCGACACAGAGCAAAATAGAGCCTGTCATGGCCAAATAGAACCAAAGAGAGCCAGCACAGCCAGACAGAGCCAAACAGAACCAAACAGAGACTGGCAGGGCCTAACAGAGACAAACAGAGACTGTAAGAGCCAATCAGAAACACAAAGAGCCTGGCAGACCAAAACAGAGCCAACAAGAGCCTCACAGAGCCAAACAGAGCCAAACAGAGACTGGCAGAGAGCACAAGAGAGGACAGCAGAGACAAACACAGCCTGCCAGAAATATACAGAGCCTGTCCGAGCCTAAAAGAGCCTGGCAGAGACAGACAGAGCCAAATACAGCAAACACAGCAGGGCAGAGGCAAACAAAGCCAGGATGAGCATGGCAGAGCCAAACAGAGACTGGTAGAGCCAAACAGAGCCTGGCAGATCCAAACAGAGCCAAATAGAGCCAAACAGAGCCTGTCAGAGCTTAAAAGAGGCTGGCAGAAACAAACAGAGCCAAATAGAGCTTGGTGGAACCAAACAGATCCAAATAGTGCCAAACAGGACCCAACAGGGCCAAATAGAGCCAAAAAAGCCAAACTGAGCCAAATATTGTCTGGCAGAGCGACACAGAGCAAAACAGAGCCTGTCATGTACAAATAGAACCAAAAAGAGCCCGCAGAGCCAAACAGAAACAAACAGAGACTGGCAGGGCCAGACAGAGCCAAACGGAGACCGGCAGAGCCAAACAGAAACACAAAGAGCCTGGTGGATCAAAACAGAGCCAACGAGACCCTTGCAGAGCCAAATACAGCCAAACAGAGACTGGCAGAGCCAAACAGAGCCTGGCAGAGCCAAAGAGAGGACAACAGAGACAAACAGAGCCTGCCAGACATATACAGAGCCTGTCTGAGCCTAAAAGAGCCTGGCAGAGACAGACAGAGCCAAACACAGCCAAACACAGCTGGGCAGATGCAAACAGAGCCAGAAAGAGCCTGGCAGAGCCAAACAGAGGCTGGTAGAGCCTCACAGAGCCAAACAGAGCCTGGCGGAGCGTAGCAGATCAAACAGAGCTTGGCAGAGCCAAACAGAGCCAATAAGAGCCTGGCAGAGACTAACAGAGACAAACAGAGACTGGCAGAGCCAAACAGAGACAAACAGTGTCAAAGAGAGGTAAACAGAAACTGGCAGAGAGGAACAGAGCCAAACAGCGCTTAGCAGAGCCAAACAGAGCCAAAATGAACCTGGCAGAACCAAACAGAGCTCGGCAGAGCAAAACAGAAGAAAACAGCCTGACAGAGCCAAACAGAGCTGTAGAGATCCTGGCAGACATATATAGAGCCTGTCAGAGCCAAACAGAGCCTAGCAGAGCCAAAGTGAACCAAACAGAGGAAGGCAGAGCCAAAGAGAGCCAAACAGAGCCAGAAAGAGCCTGGCAGAGCCAAACAGAGGCTGATAGAGCCAAACAGAGCCTGGCGGAGCCAAACAGAGCCAAGAGCCCTGCAGAGCCAAACAGAGGCAAACAGAGACAATGAGAGTAAAACAGCCTGACAGAGCCAAACAAAGCCAAACAGAGCCTGCAAGACATATGCAAAGCTGTCAGATCCTGGCAGAGACAAATTTAACCAATGAGAGCTTGGCAGAACCAAACAGATCCACACTGTTCCAAAGAGGACCAAACAGGGCCAAATAGAGCAAAAATGGGCCAAACAGAATGAAACGGAGATGACTGGAGGCTGGCAGAGCCAAACAGAGCAAAACAGAGCCTGGCATGGTAAGAGAGCCAAAGAGAGCCCTGCAGAGCCAAACAGAGGCTGATAGAGCCAAACAGAGACGAACAGAGCCTGGCAGAGCTAAACAAAGCAAAACAGAGCCTGGCATGGCCAAACAGAGCCAAACAGAGCCCTGCAGAGCCAAACCATGCCAAGCATAACCGAACAGATCTTGGCAGGGCCGAACAGAGCCAAACAGAGACTAGCTGAGCCAAACCAAAGCACAAAGAGCCTGGAAGAGCCAAACAGAGCCAAAGAGAGCCTGGCAGAGACAAACAGAGCCAAACAGAGCCTTGCAGAGCCAAACAGGGTATGGCAGGGCCAAAGAGAGACAAACAGAGCCTGCAGAGCCAAACAGAAACAAACAGAGACTGGCAGGGCCAGACAGAGCCAAACAGAGACTGGCAGAGCCAAACAGAAACACAAAGAGCCTGGCGGATCAAAACAGAGCCAATGAGACCCTTGCAGAGCCAAATACAGCCAAACAGAGACTGGCAGAGCCAAACAGAGCCTGGCAGAGCCAAAGAGAGGACAACAGAGACAAACAGAGCCTGCCAGACATATACAGAACCTGTCTGAGCCTAAAAGAGCCTGGCAGAGACAGACAGAGCCAAACACAGCCAAACACAGCTGGGCAGATGCAAACAGAGCCAGGATGAGCATGGCAGAGCCAAACAGAGACTGGAAGAGCCAGAGAGAGCCAGAAAGAGCCTGGCAGAGCCAAACAGAGGCTGGTAGAGCACACAGAGCCAAACAGAGCCTGGCGGAGCATAGCAGATCAAACAGAGCCTGGCAGAGCTGAACAGAGCCAATAAGAGCCTGGCAGAGACTAACAGAGCCAAACAGAGACTGGCAGAGCCAAACAGAGCCAAACAGTGTCAAAGAGAGGTAAACAGAAACTGGCAGAGAGGAACAGAGCCAAACAGCGCTTAGCAGAGCCAAACAGTGCCAAAATGAACCTGGTAGAGCCAAACAAAGCCAAACAGACCCTGGCAGAACCAAACAGAGCCTGGCAGAGCAAAACAGAAGAAAACAGCCTGACAGAGCCAAACAGAGCTGTAGAGATCCTGGCAGACATATATAGAGCCTGTCAGAGCCAAACAGAGCCTAGCAGAGCCAAACAGAACCAAACAGAGCAAGGCAGAGCCAAAGAGAGCCAAACAGAGCCAGAAAGAGCCTGGCAGAGCCAAACAGAGGCTGATAGAGCCAAACAGAGCCTGGTGGAGCTGAACAGAGCCAAGAAGAGCCCTGCAGAGCCAAACAGAGGCAAACAGAGCCAATGAGATCAAAACAGCCTGACAGAGTCAAACAAAGCCAAACAGAGCCTGCAAGACATATGCAAAGCTGTCAGATCCTAAAAGATCCTGGCAGAGACAAACAGAACCAATGAGAGCTTGGCAGAACTAAACAGATCCAAACTGTTCCAAAGAGGACCAAACAGGGCCAAATAGAGCAAAAAAGGGCCAAACAGAACGAAACGGAGATGACTGGAGGCTGGCAGAGCTAAACAGAGCAAAACAGAGCCTGGCATGGTAAAAGAGAGCCAAACAGAACCCTGCAGAGCCAAACAGAGGCTGATAGAGCCACACAGAGACAAACAGAGCCTGGCGGTGCCTAACAGAGCCAAACAGAGCCTGGCAGAACCAAACAGAGCCAAACTGAGCATGGCAGGGCCAAAGAAATCCAAGCAGAGCCAGAAAGAGCCTGGCAGAGCCACACAGAGGCTGGTAGAGCCAAGTAGGGGCAACCAGAGCCTGGCAGAGCCTAACAGAGCCAAAAAGAGCCTGACAGAGCCAAATAGAGCCAAAGAGAGCCTGGCAGAGACATATAGAGCCAAACAGAGCCGAATGGAGTCTGGCTGAGTGAAACAGAGCAAAACAGAGCCTGGCATGGCCAAACAGAGCCAAACAGAGCCCTGCAGAACCAAACCATGCCAAACATAATCAAACATAGCCTGGCAGTGCCATACAGAGCTAAACAGAGACTGGCAGAGCCAAACAGAGACAAGCAAAGACTTGCAAAGCCAAACAGAGCCAAACAATGTATGGCAGGTCCAAAGAGAGACAAAAAGAGCTTGGCAGAACAAAACAGAGCCAAACAGAGCATGGCAGGGCCAAAGGGAGACAGGCACAGCCAGAAAGTACCTGGCAGAGCCAGATAGAGGCTGGAAGAGGCAAGCAGAGACAAACAGAGCCTGGCGGTGCCTAACAGAGCCAAACAGAGCCCTGCAAAGCCATACAGAGGCAAACATAATCAAACATAGCCTGGCAGGGCCATACAGAGCTAAACAGAGACTGGCAGAGCCAAACAGAGACAAGCAAAGACTTGCAAAGCCAAACAGAGCCAAACAATGTATGGCAGGTCCAAAAAGAGACAAAAAGAGCCTGGCAAATCCAAACAGAGCCAGAAAGAGCTTGGCAGAACCAAACAGACCCAAACAGAGCATGGCAGGGCCAAAGAGAGACAAGCACAGCCAGAAAGTACCTGGCAGAGCCAAGTAGAGGCTGGAACAGCCAAGCAGAGACAAACAGAGCCTGGCAGAACCAAATAAAGAGAGACAAACAGCCTGGCAGATCCAAACAGAGCCAAACAGAGTATGGCAGGACCAAAGAAATCCAAGCAGAGCCAGAAAGAGCCTGGCAGAGCCACACAGAGGCTGGTAGAGCCAAGAAGGGGCAACCAGAGCCTGGCATGGCCAAACAGAGCCAAACAGAGCCCTGCAGAGCCAAACCATGCCAAGCATAACAGAACAGAGCTTGGCAGGGCCGAACAGAGCCAAACAGAGACTAGCTGAGCCAAACCGAAGCACAAAGAGCCTGGAAGAGCCAAACAGAGCCATAGAGAGCCTGGCAGAGACAAACAGAGACTGGCAGAGCCAAACAGAAACACAAAGGGCATGGCAGAGCCAAACAGAACCTGGCAGAGCCAAAGAGAGGACAAAAGAGATGAACACAGCCTGCGAGACATATACAGAGCCTGTCCAAGCCTAAAAGAGCCTGGCAGAGACAGAAAGAGCCAAACATAGCAAACACAGCCGGGCAGAGGCAAACAGAGACACAATGAGCATGGCAGAGCCAAACAGAGACTGGTAGAGCCAAACAGAGCCAGAAGGAGCCTAGCAGTGCCAAACAGAGGCTGATAGAGCCACACAGAGCCAAACAGAGCCTGGCGGAGCGTAACAGATCAAACAGAGCCTGGCAGAGACAAACAGAGTCAAACAGTGTTAATGCGAGGTAAACAGAAACTGGCAGAGACAAACAGAGCCAAACAGAGACTGATAGAGCCAAAGAGAGCCAGAAGGAGCCTAGCAGTGCCAAACAGAGGCTGATAGAGCCACACAGAGCCAAACAGAGCCTGGCGGAGCGTAACAGATCAAACAGAGCCTAGCAGAGCCAAACAGAGCCAATAAAAGCCTGGCAGAGACAAACAGAGTCAAACAGTGTCAATGCGAGGTAAACAGAAACTGGCAGAGACAAACAGAGCCAAACAGAGACTGGTAGAGCCAAAGAGAGCCAGAAGGAGCCTAGCAGTGCCAAACAGAGGCTGATAGAGCCACACAGAGCCAAACAGAGCCTGGCGGAGCGTAACAGATCAAATAGAGCCTAGCAGAGACAAAGAGCCAATAAAAGCCTGGCAGAGACAAACAGAGTCAAACAGTGTCAATGCGAGGTAAACAGAAACTGGCAGAGACAAACAGAGCCAAACAGAGACTGGCAGAATCAAACAGAGGCAAACAGAATGAAACATAGCCTGGCAGTGTCAAACAGAGCCAAACAGAGCCAAACCGAGACTTGCAGAGCCAAATAGAGCCAAACACAGTGTGGCAGGGCCAAAGAAAGCCAAGCAGAGCCAGAATTCACCTGGCAGAGCTCCACAGTGGCTGGTAGAGCCAAACAGAGTCAAACAGAGCCTGGCGGAGCATAACAGATCGAATCAGAGCCTGGCAGAGCCACACAGATCCAAAGGGTGTCAAAGAAACGTAAACAGAAATTAGCAGAGATAAACAGAGTCAAACAGAGCCAAACAAAGACTGACAGTGCCAAGCAGAGCCTGGTAGAGCAAAACAGACCAGGGCAGAGCCAAACAGAGCCTGGCAGACCCAAACAGAGGAAAACAGCCTAACAGAGCCAAACAGAGCCGAACAGAGCCTGCCAGACATATGCAGAACCTATTAGAGCCTAAAAGAGCTGGGCAGAGACAAACAGAACCAAACAGAGCTTGACAAAACCAAATAGACCCAAACTGTTCCAGCAGGACCAAACAGGGCCAAAGAGAGCCAAAAAGAGCCAAACAGAACGAAACAGAGATGAATGGAGTCTGGCAGAGATAAAAAGAGCAAAACAGAGCCTGGCATGGCCAAAGAGAGCCAAACAGAGCCCTGCAGAGCCAAACAGAGGCAAACATAATCAAACATAGCCTGGCAGCGCCAGACAGAGCTAAACAAAAACTGGCAGAGCCAAACAGAGCCAAGCAAAGACTTGCAATGTCAAACAGAGCCAAACATTGTATGGCAGGTCCAAAGAGAGACAAAAAGAGCCTGGCAGAACCAAACAGAGCCAAACAGAGCATGGCAGGGCCAAACAGAGATACGCAGAGCCAGAAAGAGCCTGGCAGAGCCACACAGAGGCTGGTAGAGCCAAGTAGGGGCAACCAGAGCCTGGCGGAGCCTAACAGAGCCAAAAAGAGCCTGACAGAGCCAAACAGAGCCTGGCACTGCAAATCAGTGTCAAAGAGAGGTAAACAGAAATTGGCAGAGACATATAGAGCCAAACAGAGCCGAATGGAGTCTGGCTGAGCTAAACAGAGCAAAACAGAGCCTGGCATGGCCAAACAGAGCCAAACAGAGCCCTGCAGAGCCAAACCATGCCAAGCATAACCGAACAGAGCTTGGCAGGGCCGAACAGAACCAAACAGAGACTAGCTGAGCCAAACTGAAGCACAAAGAGCCTGGAAGAGCCAAACAGAGCCAAAGAGAGCCTGGCAGAGACAAACAGAGCCAAACAGAGCCTTGCAGAGCCAAACAGAGTATGGCAGGGCCAAAGAGAGACAAACTGAGCCCTGCAGATCCAAACAGCCAAAAAGAGCCTGGCAGAGCCAAACAGAGGCTTGTCGATCCAAACAGATCCTGGCAGATCCAAACAGAGGGAAAAAGCGAAGCAGAGCCAAACAGAGCTGCACAGAGCCTTCTTGACATATATGGAGCCTGTCAGAGCTTAACAGAGGCTGGCAGGGACAAACAGAGCCAAATAGAGCTTGGTGGAACCAAACAGATCCAAACAGGACCCAACAGGGCCAAATAGAGCCAAAAAGAGCCAAACAGAGTCAAATGTTGTCTGGCAGAGCGACACAGAGCAAAGCAGAGCCTGCCATGGCCAAATAGAACCAAAAAGAGCCCTGCAGAGCCAAACAGGGCCAAATAGAACCAAACAGAGACTGGTAGGGCCTAACAGAGGCAAACAGAGACTGGCAGAGCCAAACAGAAACACAAAGAGCCTGGCAGACCAAAAGAGAGCCAACGAGAGCCTGACAGAGCCAAAAAGAGCCAAAAAGAGACTGGCAGAGCCAAACAGAGGCTGGTAGAGCCAAACAGAGCCTGGCAGATCCAAACAGAGGCAAACAGAGCCAAACAGAGCCTGGCAGAACTTAAAAGAGGCTGGCAGAGACAAACAGAGCCAAATAGAGCTTGGTGGAACCAAACAGATCCAAATAGTGCCAAACAGGACCCAACAGGGCCAAATAGAGTCAAAAAAAGCCAAACTGAGCCAAATGTTGTATGGCAGAGCGACACAGAGCAAAACAGAGCCTGTCATGTACAAATAGAACCAAAAAGAGCCCTGCAGAGCCAAACAGAATCAAACAGAGACTGGCAGGGCCAGACAGAGCCAAACAGAGACTGGCAGAGCCAAACAGAAACACAAAGAGCCTGGCGGATCAAAACAGAGCCAATGAGACCCTTGCAGAGCCAAATACAGCCAAACAGAGACTGGCAGAGCCAAACAGAGCCTGGCAGAGCCAAAGAGAGGACAACAGAGACAAACAGAGCCTGCCAGACATATACAGAGCCTGTCTGAGCCTAAAAGAGCCTGGCAGAGACAGACAGAGCCAAACACAGCCAAACACAGCTGGGCAGATGCAAACAGAGCCAGGATGAGCATGGCAGAGCCAAACAGAGACTGGAAGAGCCAGAGAGAGCCAGAAAGAGCCTGGCAGAGCCAAACAGAGGCTGGTAGAGCACACAGAGCCAAACAGAGCCTGGCGGAGCATAGCAGATCAAACAGAGCCTGGCAGAGCCGAACAGAGCCAATAAGAGCCTGGCAGAGACTAACAGAGCCAAACAGAGACTGGCAGAGCCAAACAGAGACAAACAGTGTCAAAGAGAGGTAAACAGAAACTGGCAGAGAGGAACAGAGCCAAACAGCGCTTAGCAGAGCCAAACAGTGCCAAAATGAACCTGGTAGAGCCAAACAGACCCTGGCAGAACCAAACAGAGCCTGGCAGAGCAAAACAGAAGAAAGCAGCCTGACAGAGCCAAACAGAGCTGTAGAGATCCTGGCAGACATATATAGAGCCTGTCAGAGCCAAACAGAGCCTAGCAGAGCCAAACAGAACCAAACAGAGCAAGGCAGAGGCAAAGAGAGCCAAACAGAACCAGAAAGAGCCTGGCAGAGCCAAACAGAGGCTGATAGAGCCAAACAGAGCCTGGCGGAGCCGAACAGAACCAAGAAGAGCCCTGCAGAGCCAAACGGAGGCAAACAGAGCCAAAGAGAGAAAAAAAAGCCTGACAGAGCCAAACAAAGCCGAACAGAGCCTGCAAGACATATGCAAAACAAAAACAGAATTACCTGGAAAAACTCAGCAGGTCTGGCAGCATCGGCGGAGAAGAAAAGAAGCTGTCAGATCCTAAAAGATACTGGCAGAGACAAACAGAACCAATGAGAGCTTGGCAGAAGCAAACAGATCCAAACTGTTCCAAAGAGGACCAAACAGGGCCAAATAGAGCAAAAAAGGGCCAAACAGAACGAAACGGAGATGACTGGAGGCTGGCAGAGCTAAAGAGAGCAAAACAGAGCCTGGCATGGTAAAAGAGATCCAAACAGAGCCCTGCAGAGTCAAACAGAGCCAAACAGAATCAAACATAGCCTGGCAGAGCCAAACAGAGTCAAACAGAGCCTGGTGGAGCATAACAGATCGAATCAGAGCCTGGCAGACCCACACAGATCCAAAGAGTGTCAAAGAAATGTAAACAGAAATTGGCAGAGACAAAGAGAGCCAGCAGAGCCAAACAAAGGCTGACAGTGCCAAGCAGAGCCTGGTAGAGCCAAACTGACCCGGGCAGAGCCAGACAGAGCCTGGCAGAACCAATCAGAGGAAAACAGCCTGACAGAGCCAAACAGAGCCGAACAGTGCCTGCCATACATATGTAGAACCTATCGGAGTCTAAAAGAGCTTGGCAGAGACAAACAGTACCAAACAGAGCTTGACAAAACCAAACAGATCCAAATTGTTCCAGCAGGACCAAATAGGGCCAAAGAGAGCCAAAAAGAGCCAAACAGAACGAAACAAAGATGAATGGAGTCTGGCAGAGCTAAAAAGAGCAAAACAGAGCCTGGCATGGCCAGACGGAGCCAAACAGAGCCCTGCAGAGCTAAACCATGCCAAGCATAACTGAACAGAGCCTGGTAGATCTAAACAGAGTGAAACAGAGCCTGGCAGAGCCAAACAGAGCCTTCCTGACATATATAGAGAAACAGAGTATGGCAGGGCCAAACAGAGACAAACAGAGACCTGCAGATCCAGACAGCCAAAAAGAGCCTGGCAGAGCCAAACAGAGGGCAACAGCCTGACAGAACCAAAGAGAGCCGAACAGAGCCTGCCAGACCTATGCAGAGCCTGTCAGAGACTTAAAGAGCCTGGCAGAGACAAATAGAACCAAAGAGAGCTTGACAGAACCATACAGATCCAAGCTGGTCCAAACAGGACCAAACAGGGCCAAATAAATCCAAAAAGAGCAAAACAGAACGAGACAGATATGAATGAAGTCTGGCAGAGCTAAACAGAGCAAAACAGAGCCTGGCATGGCCAAACAGAGCCAAACAGAGTCCTGCAGAGCCAAACAGACCCAAAAAGTGACTGGTAGAGCCAAACAGATCCAAACAGGCCTTGGCAGAGCCAGACAGCGCCTAGCAGAGCCAAACAGAGCCTGGCAGACATATGCAGAATCTGCAGAGCCTAAAAGAGCCTGGCACAGACAAACAGAACCAAAGAGAGCTTAGCAGAACCAAACAGATCCAAACTGTTCCAAAAAGGACTAAACGGCCAAATAGAGCCAAAAAGACTCAAACAGAATGAAACAGAGATGAATGGATTCTGGCAGAGCTAATCAGAGCGAAACAGAGCTTGTCATGGCCACACAGAACTGAAAAGACTCTAGCAGAGCCAAACAAGGCTTGGCAGAGGCAAACAGAGGAAAACAGCCTGACAGAGCCAAACAGAGTCGAACAGAGCCTGTCAGATATATGCAGAGCCTGTCAGAGCCTAAAAGAGCCTGGCAGAGACAAACAGAACCAAAGGGAGCTTAACAGAACCAAACAGATCCAAACTGTTCCAAAAAGGACCAAGCAGGGCCAAATAGAGCCAAAAAGAGCCAAACAGAACGAAACAGAGACAAATGGAGTCCGGAAGAGCTAAACAGAACAAAACAGAACCTCGCATGGCCAAAAAGAGCCAAACAAGGCCATGCAGAGCCAAACAGAGGCAAACAGAATCAAACATAACCTGGCAGCGCCAAACAGTGCTAAACAAAGTCTGGCAGAGCCAACCAGAGCCAAACAGAGCCTTGCAGAGCCAAGCAGACTATGGAGGGGCCTAAGAGAGACAAAATGAGCCTGGCAGATCCAAACAGAGCCAGAAGGAGCCTGGCAGAGCCAAACAGAGCATGGCAGGGCAATAGAGAGGCAAGCACAGCCAGAAAGTACCTGGCAGAGCCACACAGGGGCTGGGAGAGCCAAGCAGAGACAAACAGAGCCTGGCGGTGCCTATCAGAGCCAAACAAAGCCAAAAAGAGCCTGGCAGAGCCAAACAGAGCCACACCGTATCAAAGAGAGGTAAACAGAAACTGGCAGAGTTAAACAAAGCCAAACAGAGCCAAACAAAGGCTGGCAGTGCCAAATCGAGCTGGCAGAGCCAAACAGAGCCAAACAGAGCCTGGCAGAGCCAAAGAGGAAAACAAAGCATGGCAGGGCCAGACGGAGCCAAACAGAGCCCTGCAGAGCTAAACCATGCCAAGCATAACTGAACAGAGCCTGTTAGATCCAAACAGAGTGAAACAGAGCCTGGCAGAGCCAAAGAGAGCCAGAAGGAGCCTGGCAGAGCCAAACAGGGGCTGGGAGAGCCAGGCAGAGACAAACAGAGCCTGGCGGTGCCTATCAGAGCCAAACAAAGCCAAAAAGAGCCTGGCTGAGCCAAACAGAGCCAGACCGTATCAAAGAGAGGTAAACAGAAACTGGCAGAGTTAAACAAAGCCAAACAGAGCCAAACAAAGGCTGGCAGTGCCAAATCGAGCTGGCAGAGCCAAAGAGGAAAACAAAGCATGGCAGGGCCAGACGGAGCCAAACAGAGCCCTGCAGAGCTAAACCATGCCAAGCATAACTGAACAGAGCCTGGTAGATCCAAACAGAGCGAAACAGAGCCTGGCAGAGCCAAAGAGAGCCAGAAAGTACCTGGCAGAGCCACACAGGGGCTGGGAGAGTCAGGCAGAGACAAACAGAGCCTGGCGGTGCCTATCAGAGCCAAACAAAGCCAAAAAGAGCCTGGCAGAGCCAAACAGAGCCAGACCGTATCAAAGAGAGGTAAACAGAAACTGGCAGAGTTAAACAAAGCCAAACAGAGCCAAACAAAGGCTGGCAGTGCCAAATCGAGCTGGCAGAGCCAAACAGAGCGAAACAGACCCTGGCAGAGCCAAAGAGGAAAACAGAGCATGGCAGGGCCAGACGGAGCCAAACAGAGCCCTGCAGAGCTAAACCATGCCAAGCATAACTGAACAGAGCCTGGTAGATCCAAACAGAGCGAAACAGAGCCTGGCAGAGCCAAACAGAGCCTTCCTGACATATATAGAGAAACAGAGTACGGCAGGGCCAAACAGAGACAAACAGAGACCTGCAGATCCAGACAGCCAAAAAGAGCCTGGCAGAGCCAAACAGAGGGCAACAGCCTGACAGAACAAAAGAGAGCCGAACAGAGCCTGCCAGACCTATGCAGAGCCTGTCAGAGACTTAAAGAGCCTGGCAGAGACAAATAGAACCAAAGAGAGCTTGACAGAACCATACAGATCCAAGCTGTTCCAAACAGGACCAAACAGGGCCAAATAAATCCAAAAAGAGCAAAACAGAACGAGACAGATATGAATGAAGTCTGGCAGAGCTAAACAGAGTAAAACAGAGCCTGGCATGGCCAAACAGAGCCAAACAGAGTCCTGCAGAGCCAAACAGAGGCAAACAGAGATGGCAGAGCCAAATAGAAACACAAAGAGCCTGGCAGAGCCAAACAGAGCCAAGCAGAGTCCTGCAGAGCCAAACAGAGGCAAACAGAGATGGCAGAGCCAAATAGAAACACAAAGAGCCTGGCAGAGCCAAACAGAGCCAAGCAGAGCATGGCAGGGCCAAATAAGCACAAACAGAGCCAGAAAGAGCCTGGCAGAGACATACAAAGTCTGGAAGAACCAAACAGAGCCTGGTGCAGAATAACAGAGCCAAACAAAGCCTGGCAGGGCCAAACAGAGCCAAACAGAGACTGGCAGAGCCAAATTGAAGCACGATGAGCCTGGCAGAGCCAGACAGATCCAATGAGAACCTCGCAGAGCCAAACAGAGCCTTGCAGATCCAAACATAGCCAAACAGAGTATGGCAGGACCAAAGAGAGACAAACAGCCTGGCAGATCCAAACAGAGCCAGAAAAAGCTTGGCAGAGCCAAACAGAGCCAAACAGAGCATGGCAGGGCCAAAGAAACCCAAGCAGAGCCAGAAAGAGCCTGGCAGAGCCACACAGAGGATGGTAGAGCCAAACAGAGCCAAACAGAGCCTGGCGGAGACTAACAGAGCCAAAAAGAGCCTAGCAGAGCCAGACAGAGCCACACAGTGTCAAAGAGAGGTAGAAAGAAACTGGCAGAGTTAAACAAAGCCAGACAGAGCCAAACAAAGGCTGGCAGTGCCAAATAGAGCCTGGTAGAGTCAAACAGAGCCAGACAGACCCTGGCAGAACCAAACAGAGCCTGGCAGAGCCAAACAGAGGCAAACAGAGTATAGCAGGGCCAAAGAGAGACAAACAGAGCATGGCAGATCCAAACATAGCCGGTAAGAGCCTGGCAGAGCCAAACAGAGCATGGCAGTACCAAAGAAAGCCAAGCAGAGCCAGAAAGAGCCTAGCAGAGCCAAACAGAGGCTGGTAGAGCCACACAGAGCCCAGTGGTGCCTAAAGAGCCAAACAGAGCTGGCAGAGCCACACAGAGCCAAGAAGAGCCTGGCAGACATATGCAGAACCTCCCAGAGGCTAAAACAGCCTGACAGAGACAAACAGAGCCAAACAGAGCCTTCCAGACCTTTCCAGAGCCTGTCAGAGCCTAGTAAAGACTGGCAGAGACAGACAGAAGCAAACAGAGCTTGGCATAACCAAACAGCTCCAAACTGTTCCAGACAGCACCAAACAGGGACAAACTGAGCCTAAAAAAGCCAAACGGAATGAAACAGATCCAAACAGTGCCAAACAGGACCCAATTGGGCCAGATAGAGCCTAAAAGAGCCAAACAGAGCCAAATGGAGTATGGCAGAGTGACACAGAGCAAAACAGAGCCTTTCATGGCTAAACATAACCAAAATGAGCCCCTCAGAGCCAAACAGAGCCAAAAAGAACCAGAGACTGGCAGGGCCAAACAGAGCCAAACAGAGACTGCGAGAGCCAAACAGAAACACAAAGAGTCTGGCACACCCAAAGGGAGCCAACGAGAGCCTGACAGAGCCAGAGAGAGCCAAACAGCCCCTGGCAGAGCCAAACAGAGCCTGGCAGAGCCAAAGAGAGGACAAAAGAGATGAACAGAGCCTGCGAGACATATACAGAGCCTGTCCGAGCCTAAAAGAGCCTGGCAGAGACAGATAGAGCCAAACACAGCCAAACACAGCCGGGCAGAGGCAAACAGAGCCAGGATGAGCATGGCAGAGTGAAACAGAAACTGGTAGAGCCAAACAAATCCTGGCAGAGCTAAACCTTGCCAAGCAGCGTCAAACAGAGGTAACCGGAAACTGGCAGACACAAACAGAGCAAACCAAAGCCAAACAAAGGCTGACCATGCCAAACAGAGCTGGGTAGAGCCAAACAGAGCCAAACAGAGCCTCGCAGAGTCAAACAGAGCCAAACAGTGTCAAAGTGAGGAAAACAGAAACTGGCAGAGACAAGCAGAGCAAAACAGAGCCAAACAAAGGCTGACAGTGCCAAACAAAGCCTGACAGAGCCAAACAGGGCCGAACAGAGCCAGCCAGACATATGCAGAGGCTTTCAGAGCTTGGCAGAACCAAACAGATCCAAACAGGGCCAAACAGGACCCAACAGGTCCAGATAGAGCCAAAAAGAGCCAAACAGAGACAAATGGAGTCTGGCAGAGCGGTACAGAGCAATACAGAGACTTTCATGGCCAAACACAACCAAAAAGAGCCCTGCAGAGCCAAACAGAACCAAACAGAGACTGGAAGGGCCAAACAGAGCCAAACAGAGACTGGCAGAGCCAAACAGAAACACAAAGAGCCTGGCAGACCCAAGGAGAGACAACGAGAGCCTGACAGAGCCAAACAGACCCTGGCAAAGCCAAACAGAGCCTGGCAGAGCCAAAGACAGGACAACAGAGATAAACAGAGCCTGCGAGACATATACAGAGCCTGTCTGAGCCTAAAAGAGCCTGGCAGAGACAGACAGAGCCAAACACAGCCAAACACAGCCGGGCAGAGGCAAACAGAGCCAGGATGAGCATGGCAGAGCCAAACAGAGACTGGTAGAGCCAAACAGAGCCAGAAAGAGCCTGGTAGAGCCAAACAGAGGCTGGTAGAGCCATACAGAGCCAAACAGAGCCTGGCTGAGTGTAACAGATCAAACGGAGCCTGGCAGAGCCAAACAGAGCCAAAAAGAGCCTGGCAGAGCCAAACAGAGGCAAACAAAGCCAGGCAGAGGCAAACAGAGCCGAAGAGGGTCAAAGAGAAGTAAACATAAACTGGCAGAGACAAACAGAACTAAAGAGTGCCAAGAAGAGCCTGGTAGCGCCAAACAGACCCAAACAGACCCAGGTGGAGCCAAACAGAACCTGACAGAGCCGCACAGAGCCGAACAGAGCCTGCCAGACATACACAGAGCCTTTCAGACCTTAAACAGGCTTGGCAGAGACAAACAGAACCAAACAGATCCTGGCAGAACCAAGGAGATCCAAACTGTTCCACAGAGGACCAAAAAAGGGCCAAATAGAGGAAAAAAGATCCAAACAGAACAAAACAGAGATGAATGGAGTCTGGCAGAGCTAAATAGAGCAAAACAGAGCCTGGTAGGGCCAAACAGAGCTACACAGAGACTGGCAGAGCCAAACAGAGCCAAACACAGTATGACAGAGCCAAAGAGAGACAAACAGAGCCTGGCAGATCCAAACAGAGCCAGAAAGAACCTGGCAGAACCAAACAGAGCCAAACAGAGCAAGGCAGGTCAAAAGAGAGCCAAATAGAGCCAGAAAGAGCCTGGCAGAGCCAAACAGAGGCTGGTAGAACAAAACAGAGCCAAAAAGAGCCTGGCAGAGCCAAACAAAGCCAAACAGACCCTGGCAGAGCCAAACAGAGCCGGCAGAGCCAATCAGAGGGCAACAGCTTGACAGAACCAAAGAGAGCCAAACAGAACCTGGCAGACATATGCAGAGCCTCCCAGAGGCTAAAACAGCCTGACAGAGCCAAACTGAGCCTTCCAGACCTTTCCAGAGCCTGTCAGAGCCTAGTAAAGACTGGCAGAGACAGACAGAAGCAAACAGATCTTGGCATAACCAAACAGATCCAAACTGTTCCAGACAGGACCAAACAGGGCCAAACTGAGCCAAAAAGAGCCAAACAGAATGAAACAGAGACGAATGCAGTCTGGCAGAGCTAAACAGAGCAAAGCAGAGCCTGGCAGGGCTAAACAGAGCCAAACAGAGACTGGCAGAGCCAAACAGAACCACAAGGAGCCTCACAGAGTCAAACTGTTCCAAAGAGAGCCTGGCGGAGCCTAACAGAGCCAATCAGAGGCTGGCAGAGCCAAACAGAGCCCGACAGAGCCAAACAGAGCTGAACGCAGACAGCCAGACATATGCAGAGGCTTTCAGAGCTTGGCAGCACCACACAGATCCAAACAGTGCCAAACAGGACCCAATTGGGCCAGATAGAGCCTAAAAGAGCCAAACAGAGCCAAATGGAGTATGGCAGAGTGACACAGAGCCAAACAGAGCCAAAAAGAATCAGACAGAGACTGGCAGGGCCAAACAGAGCCAAACAGAGACTGGGAGAGCCAAACAGAAACACAAAGAGTCTGGCACACCCAAAGGGAGCCAACGAGAGCCTGACAGAGCCAGAGAGAGCCAAACAGACCCTGGCAGAGCCAAACAGAGCCTGGCAGAGCCAAAGAGAGGACAAGAGAGATGAACAGAGCTTGCAAGACATATACAGAGCCTGTCCGAGCCTAAAAGAGCCTGGCAGAGACAGCTAGAGCCAAACACAGCCAAACACAGCTGGGCAGAGGCAAACAGAGCCAGGATGAGCATGGCAGAGTGAAACAGAGACTGGTAGAGCCACACAAAGCGTTGCAGAGCCAAACAGTGGCAAGCAGCGTCAAAAAGAGGTAACCGGAAACTGGCAGACACAAACAGAGCAAACCAAAGCCAAATCAAAGGCTGACCATGCCAAACAGAGCTGGGTATAGCCAAACAGAGCCAAACAGAGCCTCGCAGAGTCAAACAGAGCCAAACAGTGTCAAAGTGAGGAAAACAGAAACTGGCAGAGACAAACAGAGCAAAACAGAGCCAAAAAGAGGCTGGCAGAGCCACACAAAGCTAATCAGACCATGGCAGAGCCAAACAGAGCCTTACAGAGCCAAATAGAGCCAAACAGTGTCAAAGAGAGATAAACTGAAACTGGGAGAGACAAACAGAGCCAAACAGAGCCAAACAAAGGAAAACAGTCTGATAGAGCCAAACAGAGCTGAACAGATCCTTCCAGACATATGCAGAGCCTGTCAGAGCCTAAAAAAAGACTGGCAGAGACAAACAGAATCAAACAGAGCTTGGCAGAGCCAAACAGATCCAAACTATTCCAAACAGAACCAAACAGAGCCGAATGGAGTCTGGCAGAATGAAACATAGCAAAACTGAGCCTGGAATGGCCAAACAAAGCCAAACAGAGCCCTGCAGAGCCGAACCGAGACAAGCATAGCCAGACAGAGCCTGGCAGAGCCAAAGAGAGACTGGTAGAGACAAACAGAGCCAAATGGAGCCTTGTAGAGCCAAACAGAGAAACACAGAGTATGGCAGGGCCAAAGAGAGACAAACAGAGCCAAACAGAGTATGACAGGGCCAAAGAGAGACAAACAGACCCTGGCAGATCCAAACAGAGCCAGAAAGAGCCTGGCAGAGCTAAACAGAGGCTGGTAGAGCCAAATAAAGCCAAACAGAGCCTGGCAGAGCCTAACAGAGCCAAAAAGAGCCTGACAGAGAGAAACAGACCCAAATAGAGCCTGGTAGAGCCAAATAGGCCCTGGCAGAGCTAAACAGTGCCAAACGGAGCCTTGCAGAGCCAAAGAGAAAAACAGAGTATGACAGGGCCAAAGAGAGACAAACAGACCCTGACAGAGCCAGAAAGAGCCTGGCAGAGCTAAACAGAGGCTGGTAGAGCCAAATAGAACCAAACAGAGCCTGGCGGAGCCTAACAGAGCCAAAAAGAGCCTGGCAGAGAGAAACAGACCCAAATAGAGCCTGGTTGAGCCAAACAGAGCCAAACAGGCCCTGGTAGAGCCAAACATTGCCTAGCAGAGCCAAACAAGGCCGAACAGTGCTTGCCAGATATATGCAGAGCCTGTCAGAGCCTAAAAGAGCCTGGCAGAGGCAAACAGAACCAAACAGAGCTTGGCAGAACCAAACAGATCCAAACTGTTCTAAACAGGACCAAACAGGGCCCTCCATAGCCAAAAAGACTCAAACAGAACGAAACAGAGATGAATGGATTCTAGCTGAGCTAAACAGAGCGAAACAGAGCCTGTCATGGCCACCCAGAACTGAAAAGACCCTGGCAGAGCCAAACAGGGCTTGGCAGAGCCAAACAGAGGAAAACAGCCTGACAGAGCCAAACAGAGCTGAACAGAGCTTGCCAGACATATGCAGAGGCTGTCAGACCCTAAAAGAGGATGGCAGAGACAAAAGAACCAAACGGAGCTTGGCAGAACCAAGCAGATCCAAAATGTTCCAAACAGGACCAAACAGGGCCAAATGGAGCCAAAGAGAGCCAAACAGAATGAAACAGAGATGAATGAATTCTGGCAGAGCTAAACAGAGCAAAACAGCACCTGTCATGGCCAAACAGAACCAAACAGAGCCCTGCAGAGCCCAACAGAGGCAAACATAATCAAACATAGCCTGGCAGGGCCAAACAGAGCCAAACAGAGACTGGCAGAGCCAAAATGAACCACAAAGAGCCTGGCAGAGCCAAACAGATCCAACCAGAGCCTGGCAGAGCCAGAAAAGAGCCAAACAGAGCCCTGCAGAGCCAAACAGAGCCAGACAGACTATGGCAGGGACAAAGATTTGGATCTGCCAGCCTCCTTCTGGCTCTATTTGGCTCTGTCAGGCTCTGTATGGATCTGTATGGCTACGTTTGGCTCTGTTTGGCACTGCCTGGCTTTGCTTGCCTCTGCTAGGCTCTGATTCGCTGTGCCACATTCTGTCAGGCTCTCTTTGGCTCTGCAATGCTCTGCCAAAAAAGGCCAGGCTCTCTTTGGTGGCTCTCTTTGGCTCTCTTTGACTCTCTTAGGCTCTGTTTGGGTCTGCCTGGCTCTGCCACACTCTGTCAGGCTCTGTTGGGCTCTGTTTGGTTCCCTTTGGCTCTGTTTATTTCTGCCAGGCTCTGTTTGGCTTTGCTTTGCTCTGCCAGGCTCGGAATCACTGTGCCACATCCTGTCAGGCTCAGTTTAGATCTAAAAGGCTCTGCTAGGCACTGCCAGACTCTGTATAGCTCTGTCAGGCTCTGTTTGGCTCTGTTTGGCTCTGTAATGCCAGGCTATGTTTTGCTCTGTTTGGCTCTATTTGGTTTTGTTTGGCTCTGTATGGCTCTGTTTGCCAAGGTTTAGCTCTGCTGGGTTCTGTTAGGCTCTGCCACACTCTATTTGGGTCTGCCAGGCTCTGCTTGGCTCTCTTTGGATCTGCTTGGCTCTGTTTCGCTCTCCCAGGCTCTGTTTGGCTTTGTTTGGCTCTATTTGGATCTGTTTGGCACTTTTTGCATGGTTTAGCTCCGTAAGAGTCTGCTTGTCTCTGCCATGATCTGATTGGTTCTGCCAGGCTCTGTTTGGCTCTGCCAGGCTCTGTTTCCCTGTGCCTGGCTCTGTTTAGCTCTGCCAGGCACTCTTTGGCTCTGATTGCTTCATCTGGCTCTATTTGGCTGCTTGGCCCTGTTTGGCTTGCCAGGCTCTGTTTGCATCTGCCAGGCTCTGTTTGGCACTGTTTGGCTCTGTTTGGATCTGCTGGGCAATTTTTGGCTCTGCCAGGCTTTGTTTGGTTCTGTTTGGCTCAGTTTGGCTCTGCCTGGCTCTGTTTGGCTCTCTTTGGCCTGGTTTTGCACTGACAGGCTCTGTTTGGCTCTGTTTGGTTCAATGTGGCTGTGTTTGGCTCTGTATGGCTCTGTTTGCCAATGTTTAGCTCTGCCAATTTCTGTTACGCTCTGTCATGCTCTGGGATCTGCCAGACCCTGTTTGTCTCTGTTTGGATCTGCTTGGCTCTGTTTGGCTGTCCCAGGCTGTGTTTGGCTTTATTTAGCTCTTTTTGGCTCTATTGGTTCTGTTTGGCACTGCTTAGCTCTGCCAGGTTCCGTTTGTCCCTGCCATGATCTGTTTGGTTCTGCCAGGCTCTGTTTGACTCTGTTTGGCTCTGCCAGGCTCTGTTTGCCTGTTCCTGGCTCTATAAGGCTCTACAAATCTCTGTTTGGCTCTGCCAGGCTCAGTTTGGCTCTGCCTGGCACCGTTTGGATCTCTTTGGCCCAGTTTGGAACTGCCAAGCTTTCTTTGGCTCTCTTTGGCTCTGTTTGTTTCTGCCACATTCTGCCAGGCTCTGCATGGCACATTTTGGCTCTGTTTGACTCCGTTTAGCTCTGTTTGGCTCTGTTTTGCTCTGCCAGGCTCTGTTTGGCTCTGTGTGGTTCCATTTGGCTCTGTTTGGCCTTGCCTGGCTCTGTTTGGCTTTGCTTGGCTCTGCCAGGCTCTGAATCACTGAAGCCACATTCTGTTAGTCTCTATTTGGCTCTGTCAAGCTCTGTTTGGCTCTGTATGGCTCTGTTTGACAAAGTTTAGCTCTGCCGGGCTCTGTTAGGCTCTGCCACACTCTGTTTGAGTCTGCCGGGCTCTGTTTTGCTCTGTTTGGATCTGCTTGGCTCTGTTTGGCTCTCCCCGGCTCTGCTTAGCTTTGTTTGGCTGTGTTTGGCTCTACTTGACTCTGTTTGGCACTGTTTAGCTCTGCCAAGTTCTATTTGTCTCTGCCATGATCTGTTTGGTTCTGCCAGGCTCTGTTTGGATCTGTTTGGCTCTATTTGGCTCTGTTTAGATCTGCTTGGCTCTGTTTGCATCCATTTGACTCTGTTTGGCTCTGCCTGGTTCAGTTTCTCTCTGCCTGGCTCTGTTAGGCTCTCTTTGGCCCGGTTTGGCACTGCCAGGCTCGGTTTGGCTCGGTTTGGCTCTGCCAGTCTCAGTTTGGCTTTGTTTGTCTCTGGCTCTGTATTGCTCTTTCAGGCTCTGTTTGGCCCTGTATGGCTCCGTTTGGTTCTGTTTGGCACAGCCTGGCTCTGTTTGGCTGCATGTGGCTCTGACAGTCTCTGTGTAACTCTGTTTGGCTCTGCCAGGCTCTATTTGGCTCTGCCAGGCTTTGTTTGGCTCCTTTTGGCTCTGCAATGCCCTGTTTGGACCTGCCAGCCTCTTTTAGGCTCTGTTTGACTCTTCTAGGCTCTGTTTGGCTCTTCCGGGCTCTGTTTAGCTCTGTTTGGCTCTGCAAGACTCTGTTTGTATCCATTCAACTCTGTTTGGCTCTGCCAGGCTCTGTTTGGCTCTGTCAGGCAATGTTTGGCTCTGCCAGGCTCTGGTTGGCTCTCTTTGGCTCTGTTAGGCTCTGTTTGGCTCTGCCATGCCCTGTCTGGACCTGCCAGCCTCTTTTTGGCTCTGTTTGGCTCTGTCAGGCTGTGTTTGGCTCTATTTGGCTGTGTTTGGTTCTGTATGGCTCTGTTTGCCAAGGTTTAGCTCTTTCAGTGTCTGTTAGTCTCTGCCACACTCTGTTTGGGACTGCCAGGCTCTGTTTGGAGCTGCTTGGCTTTGTTTGGCTCTGTTTCACACTATTTGACTGTTCTGCACTGTTTAGCTCTGCCATTATCTGTATGGTCCTGCCAGGCTCTGTTTGGCTCTATGTGGCTGTGTTTGGCTCTGTATGGCTCTGTTTGCCAAGGTTTTGCTCTGCCAATTTCTGTAAGGCTCTGCCACACTCTGTTTAAGTCTTCCAGACTCTGTTTGGCTCTGTTTGGATCTGCTTGGCTTTGTTTAGCTCTGTTTGGATCTGTTTGGCTCTATTTGGCTGTGTATGGCTCTCTATGGCTCTGTTTGCCAAAGTGTAGCTCTGCTGGGTTCTGTTAGGCCTTGCCACACTCTGTTTGGATCTGCTTGGCTCTGTTTGGCTCTCCCACATTCTGCTTGGCTTTGTTGGGCTCTGTTTGGCTCTATTTGGTTCTGTTTGGCTTTGTTTGGTACTGTTTAGCTCTGCCAGGTTCTGTTTGTCTCTGCCATGATCTGTTTTGTTCTGCCAGGCTTTGGATCTGTTTGGCTCTATTTGGCTCTGTTTGGCTCTGTTTTGCTCTGCCAGGTTCTGTTAGGCTCTGCCACACTCTGTTTGGGTCAGCTAGACTCTGTTTGGCTCCGTTTGGATCTGCCTGGCTCTGTTTGCATCCATTTGACTCTGTTTGGCTCTGCCAGGCTCTGGTTGGTTCTGCCGGGCAACGTTTGGACCTGCCAGGCTTTGTTTGGTTCTGCCGGGCAACGTTTGGATCTGCCAGGCTCTGTTTGGCTCTGCCAGGCTCAGTTTGTCACTGCCTGGCTCTGTTTGGCTCTTTTTGGCCCGGTTTGGCACTGCCAGGCTCTGTTTGGCTCTGTTTGGTTCTTTCACACTCTGCCAGGCTCTGCGTGGCACTTTTTGTCTCTGTTTAGCTCTGTTTTGCTCTGCCAGTCTCTGTTTGGCTCTGTATGGCTCCATTTGGCACTGCCTAGCTCTGTTTTGCTTTGCTTGGCTCTGCCAGGCTCTGATTCACTGTGCCACATTCTGTCATGTTCTCTTTGGCTCTGCAACGCTCTGCCAGGTACTGCTAGGCTCTGTTTGGCTCTCCTTGGCTCTGTTAGGCTCTGTTTGGCTCTGCCAGGCTCTGTCACACTCTGACAGGCTCTGCTTGACTCTGTTTGGCTCTGCCATGCCCTCTTCGGATCTGCCAGCCACGTTTTGGCTCTTTTTGGTTCTGTCAGGCTCTGTTTGGCTCTGTTTGGCTCTATTTGGCTGTGTTTGGTTCTGTGTGGCTC
The DNA here is from genome assembly GCF_017639515.1 of Carcharodon carcharias. NCBI lineage: Eukaryota > Metazoa > Chordata > Chondrichthyes > Lamniformes > Lamnidae > Carcharodon > Carcharodon carcharias. Next base: position 83,600,935 of record NC_054474.1, on the reverse strand, counting down.
TGTTTGCCAAGGTTTAGCTCTTCTGGGTTCTGTTAGGATCTGCCACACTCAGTTTGGATCTGCTTGGCTCTGTTTGGCTCTCCCAAGCTCTGTTTGACTTTGTTTGGCTCTGTTTGGCTCAGTTTAGCTCTGTTTGGCTCTGCCAGCCTCAGTTTGGCTCTGTTTGTCTCTGTTTGGCTCTGTTTGGCACTGTTTAGCTCTGCCAGGTTCTGTTAGGCTCTGCCACACTCTGTTTGGATCTGCTAGACCCTGTTTGGCTCCATTTGGATCTGTTTGGCTCTGTTTGCATCCTTTTGACTCTGTTTGGCTCTGCCAGGCTCTGTTTGGTTCTGGCAGGCAACATTTGGATCTGCCAGGCTCTGTTTGGCTCTGCCAGGCTCGGTTTGGCACTGCCTGGCTCTGTCTGGCTCTCTTTGGCCTGGATTGGCACTGCCAAGCTCTTTTTGGCTCTCTTTGGCTCTGTTTGGTTCTTCCACACTCTGCCAGGCTCTGCATGGCACTTTTTGGCTCTATTTAGCTCTGTTTAGCTCTGTTTTGCTCTGCCAGGCTCTGTTTGTCTCTGCCATGATCTGTTTTGTCTCTGTATGGCTCCAGTTGGCACTGCCTAGCTCTGTTTTGCTTTGCTTGGCTCTGCCAGGCTCTGATTCACTGTGCCACATTCTGTCATGCTCTCTTTGGCTCTGCAACGCTCTGCCAGGTACTGCCAGGCTCTGTTTGGCTCTGTTAGGCTCTGTTTGGCTCTGCCAGGTTCTGCCACACTCTGACAGGCTCTGTTTGGCTCTGCCATGCCCTCTTTGGATCTGCCAGCCACATTTTGGCTCTGTTTGGCTCTGTCAGGCTCTGTTTGGCTCTATTTGGCTTTGTCTGGTTCTGTGTGGCTCTGTTTGCCAAGGTTTAGCTCTTCTGGGTTCTGTTAGGATCTGCCACACTCTGTTTGGGTCTGCCAGGCCCTGTTTGGATCTGCTTGGCTCTGTTAGGATCTCCCAAGCTCTTTTTGACTTTGTTTGGCTCTGTTCAGCTCTGTTTGGCTCTGCCAGCCTCAGTTTGGCTCTGTTTGTCTCTGTTTGGCTCTGTTTGGCACTGTTTAGCTCTGCCAGGTTCTGTTTGTCTCTGCCAAGATCTGTTTTGTTCTGCCAGGCTCTGTTTGGCTCTGTTTGACTCTATGTGGCTGTGTTTGGCTTTGTATGGCTTTGTTTGCCAGGGTTTAGCTCCGCCAGTTTCCGTTAGGCTCTGCCACACTCTGTTTGGGTCTGCCAGGCTCTATTTGACTCTGCTTAGCTCTGTTTGGCTCTATTGGCTCTGTTTGGCACTGTTTAACTCTGCCAGTTTCTGTTTGTCTCTGCCATGATCTATTTGATTCTGCCAGTCTCTGTTTGGCTCGGTTTGGCTCTGCCAGGCTCTGTTTGTCTGTCTCTCGCTCTATTTAGCTCTGCCAGGCTCTGTTTGGCTTTGTCTGGCTCTATTTGGCTGCTTGGCTCTGTTTGGCTCTATTTGGCTCTGTTTCGCAATTCCAGGCTCTGTTTGGCTCTGTTTGGCTCTGCCTGGCTCTGCTTGGCTGTGCCTGGCTCTGTTTGTCTCTGCCGGGCTCTGTTTCACTCTGTTTGGGCCTGTCAGGCTCTGTTTGCTTTATTTGACTCTATTTGGCTGCTTGGCTCTGTTTGGCTCTGCCAGGCTCTGTTTTGATCTGCCAGGCTCTGTTTGGCTCTATTTGGCTCTGCCAGGTTCTGTTTGGCTCTATTTGGCTCTGTTTTGCACTGCCAGGTTCTGTTTGGCTCTGCCATGTTCTGTTTGCCTTTGTTTATTTCTGCCACATTGGGAAAATTCCCAATTTCCTATTCTCACCTCCATGATGAAAAGTTGGTGCTCCATCTTCCATCATTACACCTTTGATAATGCTGGTTCTATCTGATACCTGTAATAAAGCGTTGCTAAGGGTTAGCAAAAAGGAAGATTCCACTTAAAGAGCCACAGCAAGTAATATGAAAAGTCTCATAAATTCCTTTTTGAACTGTTGCTTTTTCACCAGTGACTACTATTTCAGTGTCTGCCTTTTGCACTTGTTACTTTACAGTTTCCAATTTTACACCATTCCCCATTCTAAAGAGGATACTACATGCTTCTCCTTGGAGATGACTCAGTAGCTGTATACTTTGGAGCAAGAAGGGGAGGGGAAAAATCAAAAGGACAGACTGGTCAAGCAGCAGAAAAAGCATAAAGTCCACCTGCTAGTACCCCTACCCCATTTTAGACTGACCAAAAGGTAGCTAATAGGACCAAGGTATATCTGATAGGGCCAAAGCAGGATTTTGTATATATAACAAGATGACCAAATGCAATGTCTGAAGATGATGCTTTGTCAGGGCACCAAGCCAACAAATTAAACAGCTCTTCTGTTGAGCAATTCCTGCCTATTTTTCAACAAAAACAGCATTATAGCCCTGAAGAAAAGAAGTCCACAATGGATACGATCCCACTTTGTGATTATTAATTCAACCTGTGGCAAACACCATTCAGTAGTCAATGCTGGAAGTTTACTGTCCTCTCCAGGGCACCCAAGGTAGCAGTGAGCATTCATGCTCTATATCAATGCCTTGTGATAAGCAAGCAGTTGCGTTCATCTTTCTCACACAGCGGCAAACATCATCTGCAAGCTCCCATCTCTGTGGAATAAGGAATTTCTTAATTATTTTAAGCTATCAATGGCAACCTTTGGAATTGGAGCCAAATTCCACGCAGAGTGTCTTTACTTTCTCCTCAAAAGGGAAAGGAGCCACAACTAAAGACAAGGGAGTTGAAACTCAATATTCTTGGCTCCTGCTGGAAATCACCATGTAGTCTGCTCAGCACTTCCTGCCACTGTAGGAGAAGTGGGTAGAACTTAAAGAGCATATGATAAATGCTAAGAACCACAATAATAAACAACCTGTGTTTATATAGCACCCTTAACGCAATAAATGTCCCATGGTGCTTCAAAAAGTATTATATAATAAAATATGACATATAAGGAGATGTTAAGTCAGATGGCCAAAAGCTTGGTCAAAAAGGAAGGTTTTAAGGAGTGTCTTAAACGAGGAAAGCGAGGTGGAGAGGTGTATGAAGAGTATTCCAGAACTTAGGACCTAGGCAACTGAAAGCAGAGACACCATTGGTGGAACAATTAAAATCAAGGATGCTCAAGAAGCCTGAATTAGGGGAACTCAGATATCTCAACAGGTTGTGGGGCTGGAGCAGATTGCTGTAATAGAGAGGAGGTGAGGCCATGGATGGATTTGAAAACAAGGTTGAGAATTTGAAAACCAAGAAGTTGCTTGAATGGGAGCCAATGTAGGTCAGTGAGCCTAAGGGTTATAGGCAAATGGGATTTGGTGCAAGTCAAGTTATGGGCAGCAGATGTTTGGATGAATTCAAGTTTACAGAGGGTAGAATGTGGGAGACCAGCCGGGAGTGTGTTGAAATTATCAAGCGTGGAGCTAACAAAGGCATAAATGAAGGTTTCAACACCAGATGTGATTTCCAACCATGTAAGCCAAAGATACTGTTCTGTCATATAATGCAAATTCTGTCTCAGTGAGGAACAGGTCCAGCTCCAACCATTTTACACATCCAGAGAGACTGCACCCACAGCAGCAGACCACAATCTATTCCAAAAGCCTATTACTGTCTAGTGAGTGATGTCATGGAGATGGAAGTAAGGCAGTCTTAGTGATGGTGCCAATATGAGATGGAAGCTCATCTCGAGGTCAGATATGACATCAAGGTTTTGAATAAACTGGTTTAATATCAGATTGTTGCCAGGGAGAACAATAGAGTCAATAGCCAGGGAACAGAGTTTGGAATGGGGACTAAAAATTATGGCTTCAGTTTTCCCAATATTTAATTGGAGAAAATTTCTGCTCATCCAGCACTGGATATCAGATAAGCGGTCTGATAGATTAGCAACAGTGGAGAAGTCGAGAAAGGGGTGGTGAAGTAGAGCTGGGTGTCATCAGTATACATGAAACCTAACGCTCTGCTTTTTGATGATATCACTAAGGAGTAGAATGTAGATGAGAAGTGTGGGGCCAAGGACCAAGGGGAAATATGATAGTCTTAGACAATGCAATAATAATTTGCATTTATATAGCACTTTTACCCTAGTAAAATGACCCAGGATGCTTTATCAGATTATCAGTCAACTGTTGACACATAAGGAGATATGATGACAGGTGACCAAAAGCTTATCAAAGATGTTGGCATTAAGGAGCATTTTATTGGAGAGTGATGTAGAGAGGTGTGAGGTTTAAGGAAGGAATTCCAGAGCTTAGGGTCTAGGCAGTTGTGGACACAACCAGCAATGGAGGAGTGATTAAAATCACGGATATACTGGAGGCCAGAATTGGAGGAGGGCAGAGTTCTTGGACAGTTGCAGGGCTGGAGGAGGTTGCGGAGGTATGGAAGGGTGAGGTCATGGAGGGATTTGAAAACACGGTCGAAAATATTAAAATCAAGAACAGAATTTTACCGTCAATATTTGTAGCAGTGTAATTTTTATCTGTTATCTCTAGTAATTTATATTCTTCTACAATTTGTTGTCTCTTTCATTCCACATGCAAATGACATAGATATCCAGTTAAGGCCAAAAGGGGATATAAGTGGTACACCCCAGGTCTTACTATCATACAAGTAGATATGAAGCAGTGTGAGTCAACTCTGTGCTCATTTGTATTGCTAAATTGTTGAGAATCCTGACTGATCCTAGATACAGAATCCCCTGATATTACAGCTGAGTTTAAAAAAAAATCCTATTTTGCAAATGTCCCACCTTGGTAGAGGACAGTGAAACATACTTCTCAGTTAAATTTTCCACCTTGCATTTCCTCAGGCTCTTTCTCGTGCCCTTCAAAACTGCCTCAACACTTCGATCCACCTCAACCACTTCCAATTTCTAAAACGCAAAAGCAAAATACTGTGGATGCTAGCAATCTAAAATGAAAACAGAAAATGTGCAAAGACTCAGCAGGTTGGACAGCATCTGTAGAGAGAGAAGCAGAGTTAATGCTTCAGGTCGATGTACCTGTGCAGCTTAGAGGGATCATTGGTCCAAAGGATATGTAAATGGGAATAGTAGAATCATCGCCAACGGCTGCTGTCTGAAAAAATGGGAGCAGAGGGTGCGATCTCAAATTATTTAACTCAATGTTGAGTCCAGACAGCTAAAAAGTGCCAAGTCAGAAGGGGAGGTGCTGTTCCTGAAGCTTATATTGAGATCCACTGGGACTGTGCTGCTATTTAGTTGAATTAAAAACATTACATTATTTTGTTTGCTTTATAACTTTTTTAGGTAGAGCTTATGCAAAACAGGTCCAAGAATGAAGTCTCTTTGACTCCAACAAACCAAAATCATGCCCAATCACAAAATCTTTTATGCCATATTTGAAGAGATTTCAATACAACTCGATTTCAAAGTATTACTTGACATTTCACAGTCAGATGTTGGCTGTTTAACAGTTAAACCACTGCAACTTCTGAGTGCATGGAATTGGAAAGAAATCTATTGACCTGAATTTTTCCCTCATCAGACATGCGTGATTGGTGGGCCCAGGAGCGGTGGGGAAACGGGCCCCCAACCACGATCGGCCCCCACCCACGATCGGCCCCCGACCATGATTTCACGCTGAAAAGCTCAGCACTGCTGGGGTGGGGGGCAGGAAGAGGGCGGGCAACGATGTCACCACAGGTATAGTGAGCGCTTCGAGAGAGTTCCCTGAAGACAGACAGCTGCCTTACGGCGCTGCAGACCTGCAAATAATAAAATAAAGCATAAAAAAGCTGCAAAGAATGCCCATGCATCACAATCAAGCATCTGAAAGCATACATCATAAAAATGTCATCCCCAGGTACTTCTTTTTATTTTATTTCCTAAAGGAGATTTCAACCTGCCTTTGGATGAGCTTTCATGAAAAATAGACAACTGAAGGGGAACCCCAGCATGTACTATCGACAATGCTGAGACATTTCAACAGATGAGCACATGAAGGGAAAGGTCTCAGTGTGTGCGGGAAGGCTTCTTGTGCATGGCTTGCAAGGGCCCTGGCAAACATCCTTGCCTCCCTGCACATGCATGATTCTGGGGGACATAAACCCAGCCTGGTGTGTCCCCCTGAAAGTGCAAGTGTAGTCTATTTACTAAAGTGTAACATCATTAACAAGTATAATGCATCTGTGCAACCACATGTGAAACCATAACTTCCTAATCTTTCATTCCCTACCACTTATTCTAGGTGTTCCCCTGACATCTACAGCAGGGGTGGAGGCAGCCTGCTAACCAGTTTGCCCTGTTAATTTGAATGACCTTTGCAGCTGTCCTCTGGAGACCCGAGGCCTGGCTCTCCTGCTGTGGGGCAGCTGCTCTCTCAGAGGACGAAGCTGAAGGGCACACAGGGAAGGGGGATTCTGAAGGGCCAGACACCCTCAGAAGTCCCGAGTGGAGCTCCCAGGGATATCCAACAGCCACTCCTCCTCCCTTTGGGTGCCCGAGGTCCCCTGCCTGACTCCATGAGGAGAAGGAGCACTTGGAGGGAAGTTGAGATGCCCCATCCCCCTCTAACATAGCCACAGCAAGATCTCACCCATGGCTACAGTGATGGAGTGTCACTCTGTGTGCATCTCCGACAGTAACTGGGCTTTCTGCTGGACAAGTTACTCCATGGCATCCACCATCTTCCCCATGGAGACCTCCATGTACACACAGGTCAGAACAACTTCATCAGAGAGCAGGCGGGTGGACTCCTCTGCCTCACATGCCACTCTGTTGAGGACCTCCGCCACCTCTGTCTGAGTTCCCCGGTCTCTTGCTGCCTCTCCAGCATCATGGGCTGGACCGATCCCAGAGGCTCTTCATCTGACTTGCACATCACAGATGCCTCTTCCTCAGCGATCCTCCAGCTGATGAGCTTGGCTGACCCTGCCTCCTCCTGCTGTGGACACATGTGAGACCCTGCCTAAACTAGGCCTAATACCCACCAAGGTGTGTGTCTCTGGGCAGTTGGAGGGTGCAGGTGACTGCTGTGATGGCTCGACAGATGCACTTTCTTCCTCCTCCCTAATGTCCTCGGTCCTCTTCGGGCTGGAGGTACTGCTGGACAGGGCTTCTTCTTCTGGCCTTCCCCTCTTCCTGCTGGCACCTGCAAGTGAGAGAGGAGAGAGGGAGTGGCTGCATAATCTGCTTCCAACATGGAGGAACACATGACCCTTAGGTTTCTAAGTGACTACATTATGCATGGATCATTACTGTAAGGAGGCTGCCAGCCTACTTCTCCACCTTCACAGGTTCAGTGCTGTTCCTCTCCTACCAGCTCAGCTGCCCGCTCCTCAAAATCTGTAAGGTTCCTCAGCTCAGGCAGGACCCCTCCCATCTTCTCTCTCTCTCCTGCCTAACACCTAACGCCCTTACATCCCGCCGCCACTACCAATCCCAGGCAGCATCTGAGCTCTCTGTGTGGAAGGATCAGGAGCCCACAGTGGCCTCTCCACCTACAGATTAGATGGACTGCAGCGGGGCAATGAGGCATCACTTTATCATGTTGAGTAGCTCTTTTATGCACGGGCCACACAGAGGCATATGCCCCCTCTATCATTCAGTAAAATGAGTGTGGGCAGTTGAGGGTTCACTTACCCTGGCAGTGTGGATGAGGTCATTCATCCATTTCCGGCACTGCAGGGCAGTCCTCTGGTGGAGGTGGGCAGTGGCCAGCCTGACAGCTTCCTCCCATGTAGGGTTGGCCACACGGCTCAGGCTCCTCCTTTTACCCTCAAGGCACAGCTGAATCTGGGGGGGCGGAACTTGGGCGAAGTGCCAGAAGCTGACCAGGATCTCCCTGAAATCGCAGTGCCATCTCCACCTTCCACGGTGGGTTCGCAACAAAGTAGTTGATGTCCTTTTAAATATGGCACCTGGATATGATGGTGGGGCACACGTCATCCAGCCTGCGCTGTCAAGCGATACGTCAGGAAACCCCCAACTGCACAATTAATGAGCCCAGCATCGGGTGATTTGGCACGAGTTCCCACAAGGTTCCACAGCGGGAAACACTCCCGGCTTCCCCTCTCAACAGGGCACTTAGGCCCAGAATGGAAAATGCTGACTGTAGTTTATATTTTATTTTATTCTTGCACTCTGCTTAGTCCAACTGATTGCTCTGTGATCAATAACACAAGGCAACACAGCTATTTAGTTTTTTAAACCCACCCAGTGAGCTGCTTAGCAATGCTGGGCATACTAGAATTGCAAAAATGTTCCTGATACTGTGTTCTGACAGCACTAATGACAAAAAAACTTTAGGTGATATAATCCTGTCATTAACATTTCATCAGTATATACTTACCCAGAAACCACAGAAAATTGGCCAGTAAATGCCTGTAAAATTCAGGCTAAACATGATGCATTTATTGACAAAATGTCATCATAATATCATCACTCTGGGCATAAACTAATGCCTATCAAGATAAATCTCCTATCTATAATCCCTACCTAGCTCCTGCTGATTCAGACACAGAGTTTTATTTTCCGCACTGCAGTGTAAGGGAAGCAAAGTGTAGGTTGGCGTTGACATTATTTGTCAGCTATTGGGTCACATTGCATGAGTCTTTCGTAGCTGGTAACCACACCAATGCAAAGCTACAAGGATTTTTAGATTGGTGTCAAGGATACCTGTTTTTTACTAGGGGTGGAATTTTCCGCTCCCGTTGGCATTGGATGTGTTTGGCGGTGTGAGCAGCCAAAAATCACTTTTACGTCAACATGAAACCAGTTTGCAATCGTCTGCTCCACCAGTCAATGGAGGGCTGTGTTTTCCGCCACCACACACCGAGAACCTAATTTCAATACTTTAGCATCTCATTATAAACCCTGCTAGCCAGAATCATCCCACCGTGCTGGATCATCTGGCATGTCGGTATGATTGCACACTGACATGTTTCACAACTGTACTTAGGCAATGTGCACCTAGCAACGACTTCGCTTAGGACTTTGAGGTTGGTTTGCCTACCTTTCTTTGGGCAGCACTCGCAGTCATCAGCGCCAGGCTTCATGGGTAGCACTACATCACTTTTAGGGGGCCTCACGGGCCGGTCTCTACTTACCAGACCAGCCATAAGCAAGGAAAGGGACTGCATAGTGAGGGCTGTACTGGGGAAGGGGGGTATCATAGGGTGTATGTGGGTGCTCATGTTGATTTGTGCAAGTAGACTCAAAATAGTGAGGGCTGAAGAGGCAGTCTCCAGGGGAGATGAGGCACGATGAAGATGTGAGTGTGTGTGTGAGAAAGTGAGTGATGATGTCCCTTGAGCTGGCAGCGAGTGAGATGCCAGTGATTGTGTGATGGCCTTATGAGTGTGTGTGTTTAGAGTGATGAGGTTGTTACCCTGGTGACACAGATGAGATCATTCATCCTCTTTCTGTAGTGGATGGCCAACCACTTCTGTGCTGCGTTGGCACTGACCACCACTGCCACCAAGCAGGAGCAATGAGATTACTGGACCTCATTTGGCCAGGGTGGGATGGAGGACATCACGGCGGGCCTCCAAAAGGCATTCCAGTCCCGTCACTGAACTCTTCTTAGCTTTCAGAGCCATGTTTTCACTGGAGCAGTCCTGGCTGCAAGCATTGAGAACTGTGCGTATGGCTGCAGGTTAGCTATGGCACCCGGAGTGAGGAAATGGTGAGGTAACGGTGTGGTGGGCGATTCAGAGGCTGCCAACCAGTATGACGGCATGTTTCTCATGAATGCATTATTAATGAGGCAAGATGTTTCGGGAATTGGACAATACGGTGCAAAAGCCCACCTTTGCAGCTGACAGGTAAAATGTCATTTTTCACGCTCGCTACCACACTCAGTGCAAATCTGGGATGATTCTGCCCTAGGTCTTCTTGAGGTTTACTGAAGTTGGTAAACATGCTCTTCAACCTGTACTTCAATGATGTACAATGATGTGGTGTCATGACACCATCACGTGAACAATTCTATTATCTTACATTTTATTCATTCATGGGATGTGGGCTTCACTGGCTGGGCCAACATTTATTGCCCATCCCTAATTGCCCTTAAGAAGGTGGTGGTGAGCTGCCTTCTTGAACCACCACTGTCCATGTAGTGTAGGTACAGTCACAGTGCTGTTAGGAAGGGAGTTCCAGGCTTTTGACCCAGTGACAGTGAAGGAACGGCAATATATTTCCAAGTCAGGATGGGTAGTGCCTTGGAGGGGAACTTCCAGGTGGTTGTGTTCCCATCTATCTGCTGCCCTTGTCCTTCTAGATAGTTGTCGGTATGGAAGGTGCTGTCTAAGGAGCCTTGGTGAATTCCTGCAGTGCATCTTGTAGATGATACACACTGCTACTACTGTGCATCGGTGATGGAGAGAATGAATGTTTGTGGCTGTGGTGCCAATCAAGCGGGCTGCTTTGTCCTGGACAGTGTCAAGCTTCTTGAGTGTTGTGAGAGCTGCACTCATCCAGGCAAGTGGAGAGTATTCCATCACATTCCTGATTTGTGCGTTGTAGATGGTGGACAGGTTTTGGAGAGTCAGGAGGTGAGTTACTCGTCATACGATTCCTAGCCTCTGACATGCTCTTATAGCCACAGTATTTATATGGTCCAGTTCAGTTTTTGATCAATGTGTGGCATAAATATTACTTGCCACTTGTCTGTCCAAGCCTGGATATTGTCCAGATCTTGCTGCATTTGAACATGGACTGCTTCAGTATCTTTGGAGTCGCGAATGGTGCTGAACATTGTGCACTTCTGACCTTATGATGGAAGGAAGGTCATTGATGAAGCAGCTGAAGATGATTGTGCTGAGGACACTACCCTGAGGAGTTCCTGCAATGATTTCCTGGAGCTGAAATGACTGACTTCCAACAACCACAACCATTTTCTTTTGTGTAAGTCATGACTCCAACCGGTGGAGAGTTTTCCCCCTGATTCCCATTGACTTCAGTTTTGCTAGGGCTCCTTGATGCCACACTCAGTCAAATGGGCCTTGATGTCAAGGCAGTCACTCACTCTCACCTCACCTCTGGAGTTCAGCTCTTTTGTCCATGTTTGAACCAAGGCTGTAATGAGGTCAGGAGCTGAGTGGCCCTGGCAGAGCCCAAACTGGGCATCAGTGAGCAGGTTATTGCTAAGTAACTGCTGCTTGATAGCATCGCAATGGCCTCTTCCATTACTTTACTGATGATCGAGAACAGACTGACAGGGCAGTAGTTAGCCAAGTTGGATTTGTCCTGTTCTTTTTGTACAGGACATACCTAGACAATTTTCCACATAGCCAGACAGATGCCAGTGTTGTAGCTGTACTGGAACAGCTTGGCTAAGGGCACAGTAAGTTCTGGAACACAAGTTTTCAGTACTATTGCTGGAATATTGTCAAGGCCCATAGCCTTTGCACTGTACAGTGCCCTCAGCCATTTCTTGATAACATGTAGAGTGAATCGAATTGGCTGAAGACTGGCATCTGTGATGCTGGGGACCTCCAAAGGAGGCCGAGATGGATCATCCTCTCAACGCTTCTGGCTGAAGAATGTAGCAAATGCTTCAGTCTTATCTTTTGCACTGATGCGTTGGGCTCCTAAATCATTGAGGATGGGGATATTTATTGAACCTCCTCCTCCGGTGAGTTGTTTAATTGTCCACCACCATTCATAACTGGATGTGGTAGGATTGCAGAGCTTAGATCTGATCCTTTGGAGGTGGGATCGCTTAACTCTGTCTATCACTTGCTGCTTATGCTGTTTGGCATGCAAGTAGACATTTGATATCCAGGTTGACACTTCATTTTTAGGTATGCCTGCTGCTGCTCCTGGCATGCCCTCCTGCACTCTTTACTGAACCAGGTTTGATCCCCTGGCTTGATGGTAATGGTAGAGTGGGGGATGTGCTGGGCCGTGGGGTTACAGATTGTGTTCGAGTACAACAGCCCACAGCGTCTCATGGAAGCCCAGTCTTGAATTGCTAGATCTGTTTGAAATCTATCCCATTTAGCACAGTGGTGGTGCCACAAAACAGTATGAGATGACATCATACTGATATTCCAATAACAGTTCTATATCATGTGCACTGGTCAAAAATGTCATGGCTAGCCTACATAAAGATAAGTACATTAGGATTCCAGCATACAGCCAGTTTATAAAAAGTCTAGCTGCATATGACAAAAATTAAGGAGGAGAGGGATTCAGGTATTCTCCTAAACCCAAAGATACAGTGCAATAGCAGTTGAGAAACTATTGATGGCAACGTTCACAAACAAATGCTTAGCGGATTTGTTTGACATTCTTTATTTTACATAAGTTAATGCTACGGTGAATAAGTTTGCTGAAACAGTAAACAGAAGAATATCATACAAACATATTAAGCATTGGTATCGTAGTATTATTAATGGTAATTCATGAACTTGTTTTTGTTCTACGCAATGCATATGGACTCCAGCAGATGGCACCACACTTAAATTGTAGACTAGATATGCATGCATACTGTAACATTTTGGAAAGAAAATCAAATTGAAAGTATCACTAGATTTGTAGCAACACTGATTTACTGCCAAACAATTAAATTGAGCAAAAAATTAGCAATATAAGATTCACAGTTAGGAATAAACTGTACAGTAGCTATAAGTAACCAGACAGTAGGAAAGTGTATGAAATAAGAAATAATGGAAGCTCGTCAGAAAGGTATGGCAATTATCATGGGGGATTTTAATCTATATATAGACTGGAAAAATCAGATGGGCAAAATTAGCCCAGATGAGGAATTCATAGAAAGTTTTTGGGATAATTTCTTAGAACAGCACGTTCTGGAGCCAACCAGAGAGCAGGCTATGCTGGACCTATTATTGCGCAAAGAGATAGGGTTAATTAATGGGCTCATAATGAAGGCACCCCTAGGTAGCGGTAATCATAATATGATTGAATTTTACATTCAGTTTGAGGGAGAGAATACATCTAAGACCAGTATTTTAAACTTGAACAAGGGCAATTATAAGGGCATGAAAGCAATCTATATTAAGGGATAGTTCAATACAGATGCAGTGGCAGACATTTAAGGGGATATTACAGAATACACAGAATGGATATTTTCCAACAAGAAAGAAAAATACCCAGCAAAGATCCCACCATCTGTGGTTAACTAAAAAAGTTAAAGATAGTATTAAACTTAAAGAAAAAGCATATAATTGTGCAAAGATGGGTGGCAGGTCAGGAGATTGGACAGAATATAAAAACAGCAAAGAATGACTAAAAGATTAATAAGGGGGGAAAATTAGAGTACAAGAGAAAGTTAACTAGAAATATAAAGACAAACAGTAGTTTCTATAGCTATTTAAAAAAGAGTTAACACAGCATTGATCTGATAGGAAGTGAGCCTGGGGAATTAATAATGGAAAATAAGGGGATGGCAGATAATTTGAACCAGTATTTTGATTCAGTTTTCACCATAGAGGATACAAGTAACATCCCAGAAATAGCTGTAAATCAGGAATTGGAAGGGATGGAGGAGCTCAAGAAAATCACAATCACCAGGGAAGTGGTACTTAGCAAATTGTTGGAATTGTGGGATGACAAGTCCCTGGACCCTGACGGTAACAACATTTAAAGCTGTAACTACAAGAACAAAGAACGGCCATAGACAGAAAACTAGAAGAGCCAGATGCATTTGTGCAATGGAAAAGGCTAAAACGGACTAAAGAATTGGAGTCTTGGAGAAGACAATTTTTAGTGTACGGAATAAATACAAAATTAAATAAAGAATCACAAGAAGTAAAAATTGATAAGTTTTTATTCATTTTTGGTTCATTTGCTGTTGAAGTATTCCACAGCCTACATATGGATCAATACTTAACAACATTTGGTGAGATATTAAAAGGTTTTGACAGATATTTTAACCTCCAAGCTCTGAAGAGCGCAAACCCTAGAAGAAGGTCTGGCACACCCCCAATAAAGTTCTAAGGGCAACAAGAGACCCCAGAGAGAGGGCAACACCCATAAAGTGTCAAGGGTAGCAAAACATTCCAGAGCAAAGGCAACAAAAGACCCCAGGAAGAGGGCAACAAAAGACCTCAGAGAGAAGACCACAAAAGACTCCAGTGGGAGGGCAACAGAAGACCCTAGAGTGTGAGGTAACGCAAAACAAGCAAAACATGCAATAAGTAAATTAAACATCTGCAGGAAAATATTCACACCAGAGCTGAACTGGGAGATTTAAAGCACAAGATTCAAGTTGAGTATACACCTTTAAAAATGAATGATAAATTGAAGTCTTCAATCAGCCAAGCTGTTCGAGATCTGAACAAACAAATTTCAGAAGTGACACAAAGGTACCAGGAGGAGATAATGACCCTCAATTCCACAGTTGGTAAATCAAAGAATGAAAACACAACTAGATGTAGTCAGGCAAAACAGCAGGCAGAAAATGAATGCAAAGAAGTTGCGATCCTGAAGTACTCCTTGAAGAATCAATATGTAGCCATGGAAAAACATGAGGAGCTAAAATCGACATTCAATATTATTTCAGAAAAAGCTGCTATAGAACTATCAGCGGCAATGAAACGATGCACTGAAATCCAGATTGAGTTGGCAAGAGGTCAACAAGAAAATAAACAGTTGAAAGAACAGTTTATTGTCCTTCAAGGTCAAATGCAAAAGGAATGTGTCACCAACATGAAGAAATGAAGACTGTCTTAAATAGCAGAATGGAAGCGCAGCAGAAGAAACTCGAGGGGACTGAATTACAGGAAAACTTAAGATGAAGCAAACAAGCTTCTCAAGGAAAAGGAAACCCAGTTGAATAATCTTTACATGTTATAAGAGCTCCTCAGGTCAAAGTTTATTCCTCTGGAAAATTACGAAGAGAAGCAAAATGAATTTAAAGCTACTTTGAAAAAACTGAAGATCCAGTTGACAGAGAAGACTTAGCAATGTTCAATATTCCAAGAGGAAGCTGAAAACTACAAGAAACAGACTGATGAGCTAATGAAACAGATGAATGAAAAAGGGGCGATATTGAAAAGAAAAGCCGTAGACCTTTCCAAGCTGTGAGTGGATAATGAAGACATGATTCACACAATTATCAGAACTGAAACAAATATAGACTTCACCAGAGACAGGCCTGGCTAACAGTGAAACCAGAATGAAAGACAAAGGACAAAGTTCTGTTGCAGACAGAAAAAGAAAAGGCAGGAATGAGATTGGAAAATGTAAGCGCAAGGCAATTGAAGAAGAAAATGCGGTGCTGAATGAAAACTTTCCTAAACTTGCAAAAGGATTTGAAAATCAAAAAGCAAACAAATGTTTGGCTGAAATTGTGGAACAAGCGGAAATGAAGGTTCCATTTACAAAACATCCATATCCAGCAAGAACATGGCAGACATCACAGAAAATGAGAATTCAAGTCCACTCTAGGAATGAATGGAGTGCACATTCCCTTTGCAAGGAATGGGACAAACTTGCAGTATCCAAAAAAAGCAGGTAAGTTGTTAGTAAAGAGAAGCACAACTCGAAGGGGTGCAAAAAGCAAATGAAGATAACCAAGTACCAGAAACACAGAGCACTACTACCATTCTTCCAAATGTGACAGAGCGAGATATGGAAGAACTGTCAAGCCTCCAGGCCATCTGAATTTACAAAGTCAGAGACTTGAGATGGGGGAGAAGGGATAGCAAGTAAAGATTGCATTACAAATAGTTATACTCTGTTGGAAGGGAAATGTTGAGAAGAAAGAGGGATGTTGTATAATGTTGTATGTGCCTGCATGCCATTGTAATGCACTCAGCAGAGCAAGGGTTATCATGGGACTGAAGAATTGCACTGTCCATGGTATGATGCATAAAGTCACATAGTAAAAGCCTGAGAGAGCAGTTTAGAGAGAACACTCTGGAAGCAGAAGGCATGGAGGTAAAAGCACCATGCATGATAGTAACCTAGGATCTGTAAATAGTTAATGACTAACAGTAAAGGGTTCATGCTTAACTATACAAGTCTCAAGATCTCAGAATTGAGACATCTACTGTATCTCCATCATTCATCTCCATCATTCCCCATAAATTGGTGCATCCGATGCATAACAGTGCATCACAGATCTTTGCCTACTGTGCCCTATTCCACTGGCTAAATAAAAAGACAGTACAGGGTGAAAGTGTTATTATGAAGTAATGGAGGGAAGGAAATGACATTTGGGTCAGAATTTCCACTGGAATCTCCTGATTGTCCACCATAACTTAGACAAAGAATTTGTCAATTTTTTGGAGAAATATTAACATATGAATTAAGAGCAGTAGGCCACTCAGCTCTACGAGCCTGCTCCAGCATTCAGTAAGATCATGGTTGATTTAATTGTAACCTAAACTCCATACTCCCAGCTACCCCTGATAACCTTTCACCTTGTTGCTTATCAAGAATTCTATCTGGCCCTGCCTTAAAAAAGTATAAAGACTCTGCTTCCACTGCCCTTCGAGGAAGTATGGTTGCTAATTTTGCTGATGATACAAAGGGATACGAAAGTAGGTTGTGAAGAGGACACAAGGAGGCTACGAAGGGATATAAATCAGTTAAGTGAGTGGGCAAATGTCTGGCAAATGGAGTATAATGTGGGAAAATGTGAAATTCTCCATTTTGGTAGGAAGAATAAAAAGAAGCATATTATCTAAATGGTGAGAAATTGCAGTGCTCTGAGATTCAGAGGGATCTGGGTGTCCTAGTGCATGAATCGCAAAAGGTTAGTGTGCAGCAAGTAATTAGGAAAGCTAATAGAATGTTATTGTTTATTGTGAGGGGAATTGGTTACAAAAGTAGAGAGGCTATGCTTCAGTTATACAGAGCACTGAATATGTGGCGTTCTGTGTACACTATTGGCCTCCTTACTTAAGGAAGGGTGTAAATGCATTGGAAGCAGTTCAGGGAAGGTATACTAGACTAATGCCTGGAATGGGCAGGTTGTCTTATAAGAAAAGTTGGAAAGGCTAGGCTTGTATCTGCTGGAGTTTAGAAGAGTAAGAGGCGACTTGATTGAAACATATAATACCCTGGAGGGTCGTGACAGGGTGAATGTGGGAAAGATGTTTCCTCTTGTCAGAGAATCGAGAACTAAGGGTCACTGTTTAAAAACAAGCGGCTGCCCATTTAGGAGAGATGAGGAGATTTTCTTTCTCTTAGAGGGTGGTGATTCTTTGGGACTCTCTTCCTCGAAGGGCAGTGGAAGCAGATTCTTTATACTTTTTTAAGGCAGGGCCAGATAGAATTCTTGATAAGCAACAAGGTGAAAGGTTATCAGGGGTAGCTGGGAGTATGGAGTTTAGGTTACAATTAAATCAACCATGATCTTACTGAATGCTGGAGCAGGCTCGTAGAGCTGAGTGGCCTACTGCTCTTAATTCATATGTTAATATTTCTCCAAAAAATTGACAAATTCTTTGTCTAAGTTATGGCGGACAATCAGGAGATTCCAGTGGAAATTCTGACCCAAATGTCATTCCCTTCCCTCCATTACTTCATAATAACACTTTCACCCTGCACTGTCTTTTTATTTAGCCAGTGGAATAGGGCACAGTAGGCAAAGATCTGTGATGCACTGTTATGCATCGTATGCACCAATTTATGGAGAATGATGGAGATGAAACTCACAGCATCTCCAATATAGAGTACTGACAACTCCATTATTTTCAACAAAAAGTTTACCGTTTTTTGAACTATCATGATAGTTTCTATTACTACATAGCCAAACAAATAAATTGTTTAAACTAACATCAAATCATGAAATGTACCCACAAATATACCCCTACCATTTTCCAATTTATCTTAAGCGTGCAAGGATGTCTGAAGGAACAGCAGCCTCAAAAGGAGAAGCAGCCTCAATCCTTCAAAGATAAAAGTCTGCATTAGCAATTGCTTAGGCATGCATTTATAAATTTACACTGTAATCAGTTGTTTGAAAACATTTGCATAAAGTCTTTACCAAGACGTGACAAAATGCAGAAGAAGAGAACTAGAATCCTTCCCATGTGAAAAGTGCTGAGTATGCATTTTATCATTATTAATAATGCCCCAATTTCACAATTTCATGCTGCTGAGTCATTTCCAGAAATCAAATTGTTGATTAAGGTTTTTCTAGGAAGGGTAAGGCCATGGGTCCCTCAACAAGCTTGTCCCTTTCCATAAATCAATCACACCTAGCCACATTCGCATCATGTTCCACAACCTGTGCTCCCTCCGGAACAACTTCTAACACCTTGAATCTGTTGATAAAAATCAGATTCAATTCTCTCACTCCTTCTGATTTCCCTTCTTATTTACTTAACTTGTTCCCACTGTTTTCTTTGAACCACCAAGTATGAAGGACAAGGCAAAGAACCTTTTTCTCCAAAGTGAATGGAAGTTCACTTTTAAATTAATGTCCTGTGACATAACTTAATTGGAAACCTGATTTCCTGGCATCCTTGCCCATATATCACTGATCCTTCCTGACATCTATACTTAACAAAGTGCATTCGTTTTTTTGCCTGCTTTGCACTTGTTTCTACTTGTACCCCACTGCCAAAGGGGTGTGTGGACTTGCTTCAATTTGCTTTCTTGTTACTTCTTGGCTCCGATCTTGGCAGATGAGGATGTGTGGGTGGAGCGGGGGATTGAGTTTCCCCGTAGGCATTTAGCCTGCAGTATTCTAGACTACTGGACTGGTCTGCATCAAAGCTTGCCCATTTTACCACCCCATGCATAACAGCTTAGACATGGAAGGATTATTTTCAGCTGAGGTTGGAGTTTGCAGGAAAGGTTAACAAAAGGGTTAATGAAGTAAATGAGAATTCACTTATTGACAAGTGAGGGGATCTTTACTCCCACTCAGGGTGACTTCTTTTTCATATTCTTCAGGATTGTTAGAAATAAATGTAATTGCAAATTATCTATAGTGTCAAGAAAATGTTAGTATTTCAGCCATTTGTTCTGAACTGAAAAGCTACAGAGGTCACTTCCAGAAGACAAAGTGGGGAGAAGCAGAAAGACCTAGGCGCACTTAAATGATGGACGTCACAGAATGGTTGCAGGTGAGCTTCAGTGGATGTGAGAGAATGGTGTAAGACAAACAAGCATGACATACCATGACAGCAGATCTCCTAAGTACAGCAGCAGCAGCTGTATTGTTCTCTTCCTGGGTTTGGTCTTAAAACACACTCCATTACCCCTGCCTGGCTCATCCCATTTAAATGGTACAATAGATCCAGAGGCACTGTCCTGACAAACAGAAGAAACCCAATGAACTCAATGGAAATAAAAATTGGGAGAGTTCTAAAAGGTAGCACAAAAGGAGGCCGCTCAAGTCATTTTGCCCTTCCCGCTTTTTGGAAGAGTTATCAAATTAGTCCCACTCCCTCTCTCTTTCTCCAGTGCCCCACTACTGAACCTAGACTTTCTAGTTTTGTCAGGTGTTTCCTGATTTGTCAATGTTGTATGAAACCAAGTGATTAAATGTGCTTTTGAAAGAAGTGAAAGAAATTTGATATAGTCCACTACTCAAAAAACTATTGACATGGGGTATTGAAGTATGTTAAGGCAGGAGTAAGTTTGATAGGTTTATACAGGTAGTAAGCAAAGAGAAATGTTTTTACCACGTGTGAGCATATGTGTATAAATATGTATGTATATAGTTTGTATAAATGGTAATAAAATGATTAGATTAAGGGTCATAGACTGAATAACTGGCTTGTAAATGTCTTTTACCAATCTTCTGAGAGGGCAAGTAAATGGGAAACTAAAGATCATTGCACCCTATTGCAAAGAGCAAACAGTCTTTCTTGATCCTTCCCATTTTTACAATGGAACAATTCCCCAACACTCCACTGATTTTGGATTTTACTGCTAGCACTCATAAATAATAATAGGTGGATAGGTAAATGGAAAAAATGTTCATATATACAGTTTTAAAATTTTATAGAAATGTGTCAATAGTATACAACATTTGTAAAAATAATGCTTTTGAAAAATCTATTGGCTGAAAGAGCAAGGATTAGTTTATAAGATTCCCAACATGGCCTGACATTCATCAACTCCCAGGATATTCTGAATTTTCTCCTTCTCAAATATTCTTTGTACTATTTTGTCCTTCACCTAATTTTTCCTATCTTTTATTTTTTTAAACTTATTCCATTGTAGTGTTGAGTTTTTTTTAAAGAAAAAAATACTTCCAACAGTTTTATGTTGAAGGAAACTGTGACTTTGCTCTCATGTCTCAGGGTGGGACTCTAGTGGGAGGCAAGAGCTTTTGTAAAGTGGCCAGGAGGCAGGAGGGTCAAGGTTGATGCCAGGATATAGCAAGACTGCAACTCAACTGAATAAATTGAGTCTGTGCAAGTAATGGTGATCCATCTTTAATTTTACAATAATTTACCACGGCAATGGAAGAAACATAGGTCAAAAATTACAATATTAGCAAGTATATTGAAAAGAAAAAAAATGCATTTATATATTGTCTTTCAAAACCACTTCCAGGAAATATATTGCTGCAATATTACTCTGCCTGCTATTTTAATGGAGATATAAACTCATTTAAAGTAAGTTAATATCTGTTTAAAGTAATAGAGAAATATCACATACATCGTGTACCGTTGCGTAGTATCAACAGTGTGTGCCATCTACAAGATAGAGTATATGATGCACTGCAGCAACTCACCAAGGCTCTTTCAACAGCACATTCCAAACCCTCTAGAAGAACAAGGGAAGCAGGCATAAAAACAAAAAACTGCGGATGCTGGAAATCCAAAACAAAAACAGAATTACCTGGAAAAACTCAGCAGGTCTGGCAGCTTCGGCGGAGGAGAAAAGAGTTGACGTTTCGAGTCCTCATAACCCTTCAGCAGAACAGTTCTCCACTGATGCTTCCAGACCTGCTGAGTTTTTCCAAGGGAAGCAGGCACATGGGAACACCACCACTTATAAGTTCTCCTCCAAATCACACACCACACTGAGTTGGAAATATATTGGCATTCCCTCACTGTTGCTAAGTCAAAATCCTGGAACGCCCCTTCCAACAGCACTGTGGGTCTTACATCACATACACTGCAGTGTTTCATGAAGATGACTCACCAATACAATTACCAGGGCAATTAGGAATGAGCAATAAATGCTGGTCTTGCCAACGATGTCCACATCCTTAAACAAGTATAAGAAATATTGAACATTCATCCACGAATATCACCTGCAGTAATTTATTCACCATTGCAGCTTATTTGGTACAATGACATGCCCTTCCATACTATTTCCATTGCAGCTACGACCCAAAATATCCCATGAGGTTTAATTATATAGACGGCTCTAAAATTATAGCTTACTGCTTTCATATTATTCAACCTATTAAGAATAGATCCACATTTTCAGTTGGACAAGGGCAAATAATGGGCTCAAGATTAGATGTGTTTGTTTTATTTCAGGTATATATTTCTCATTAATAGTTGTAATAGTTTGAGGGAGAGAGAAGTTCAAAATTACTTTTCAAGCTCTGCAACATGTTCTGAAAATATGGAAATGCATTCACTGTAGTCAGTATTAACCATATACCTTTGTTAAGTTAGTGACAACTTCAATACATTTTTTTTCTCACACATCTCCAATTTCCTTTGCCCTCACCCTACGTTAGTGGTCATGACTAATGTATCTGGGCACTAAGCTTTAGAATTCCTTCCTTAAACCTCTCCACCTCTCTCTCTCCTCCATTAAGGCACTGTTTAAAACCTTCCTCTTTAACCAAGCTAATACAAAAGCAAATTATTGTTGATGTTGGAAATCTGAAATAAAAAGAGAAAAGGGCTGGATATGTTTAGCAGGTCAGGCAGTTTCTGTTGTTAGAGAAACAGAGTTAAAATTTCAGGTCAAACAAAATTGACATTGTCATTGACCATGCCTTTGGTCATCTTTCTTAATCTCTCTTTTCTGCTTCAGCTTTGGTTGCATTGGCATCACAGACTAACATTGTCTAAGATGGGTCTTGAAGATTGCAAGTGACGGGGTTGTGACGACTTCCTTCTTTACCTTCCTCTCATTTTTTTTCTAATAATGCTCCTTTGAAACACCTTGGGACATTTTACCATGTTAAAGGTGCTATATAAATGTAAGTGGCTCTCTTGCCTGCAGTATTTTAGGCTATAGTATTATAGTGCGCAGTTGGCAAACAGTAATCTCTTGACTAAAAGCAAAATACTGTGGATGCTGGAAATCTGAAATAAAAACAAAGTGCTGGAAATACTCAGCAGGTCAGTCATCATCAGTGGAGAGGGAAACCGAGTTAACGTTAGTGGAGTATGACTTCTTCAGAAGCAAGGTCAAATCCGACTGGAAACGTTAATACTTGAATCTGAGGAATTCTCTGATTCCAGGCCTTTAGTGGGCCTTCTTGATTTCATGGCTGTTTTGTTCATTTGGTGACAATCCAATGCCACTTTGCAAAGGATTGGAAAGGGGTGGGCAACTCGACCCTGAGCCATCACATGTGTTGCTTTTAAATAAAGACTCTCCGAAAGAGCGCCAGCAGATGGCAGTATCTTGCTGTTCAGTGAGCCTATTCCGTGCTGGCATTTTGCCAGCTTTACACCAAATATTTTCAATGATTTGGTATGGTGATGCCAGCGATGGCTCGGTATACAGTAGACAGCTCGCATCTGGAGGGGAGGTCAATTCTGCTATGGTACCTGTGTGAAATGGGTGCATTAGTATAGCTGCAAAGAAAGACGACCAAAAAGATCGCCAGTGGAGGATTTAATCTTGAGCATATCATTGCGGATTGTGTGTGTGTGTGTGTGGATTAGCAGAAGGTTATATCCAAATCAGTGTTCGTGAGAAGCTGCATATCGGTCTGTGATCAGAGTCGGAACCGTCACCAGAACCGAGGGAACGCCCAACCCTGGGTGTTTATTCCAAGTATTTGACCTTGTACTAGGACTATTTGGGGAAGAGCATCACTCTTACTGTTGAAGAGGGAGATCCCCTGGCTTTTCCCAGCCCCATTGACGGCCAGGATTTGGGGGCTCGGGTGGACCAGAAGCGCGAATGAAATCTCCTTTGCAATTGGATGGTGGGACCACGACGGAAACTAAAAAAGATTCTCGAACCAGACAACAGGAGCCCTGACGCTTCTGAGGTGATCGGCGTTTTCCGTGTAAGGATAAGAGAAAAGGGTCCGCGTTATGAATACGAGCGGTAAGTATGTTTCGGATCACCGCTGTACGGCCATTCTTGCATCTCACAGGCAGGTGCAATTTCTCTTATCATCTGGTGACTTGGGGACTTTAACAAAGAATGTGCGGGGGTTTCGAAATGGATTATGCGCACACCTTAAATGTCAGCACGGTATTCTTCAGTGTTCATTACACGTTGAAAAATTACACGTCTCTTTGTGTGCCGTTTGACAGGATTCTCGTTTTTTTATTTGGATGTATATATTTCCTTGAAGTCGGCATGTCATTGAAGAGAGAGTACACCCCGAGACTGCAGAGACCTGTCGGTGCCCAGATCGCAATGATTTTTGCCTTTATTTCAGCTACTGTCACTGCGAGCCATTTCCATATTTGCAATTGTCTCCATTCAGATTATTCAGGATAAAATAAACTTCCTTTCAAACCACCTCTCTTGAAAAGAAAGCATCTATTGACTAACTCAGAAATTATCCAAGCATGAAAACGAAATATTTTCTTAACCTGTGAAATCTCAGGGAGGTCTGTTCATTTTTTTTTA
This sequence comes from Carcharodon carcharias, assembly GCF_017639515.1. Classification (NCBI taxonomy): domain Eukaryota; kingdom Metazoa; phylum Chordata; class Chondrichthyes; order Lamniformes; family Lamnidae; genus Carcharodon; species Carcharodon carcharias. The sequence goes on along the minus strand of NC_054474.1, from coordinate 83,577,198 downwards.
CAGAGGACAATTGGAAATAATAATAGTGTACTTAAATAGCAATAATTCTGCATTATTTTAAAAAAAGAACATCATTTTGTCCATTAACTGACCATTTAATTGGATGGCTGTTATACATCTCCCCTTGAGCTCCACATTAATACGCACAATGTTACCTACTACTGGAGGTCTGGTACACACTGGACATCACTTTAGTTCCTTTTTTCAGATAAGTCAACTTGCGGCACATGGTTCTACATTTATAGCAGGGGTGACTGGAACTGCCTTGACCTAAATATAGCTTTGAGCCACAAAGGAACAGCAGTAGGCCATTCAGCCCCTTAGGCAGATAGTCATTCCACTAGATCATGGCTGATCTGGTTTATTTTAGTTCAAACAGATACCGATCTAAATCAGGATCCAAATAACTAGACAAGTTTGTTTTTAGTTTCCAGCCAATTGCAAATGGAAATATATTTCTTTCTTCAACGTTTCAGGTTTTGTCCCACCACAAAATAAGCAAAAAAAAAAGACAAAGATCCCAATTGGTTCAACCTACAGTATTTTCTACAATATCAGGACTTCCATTTTCCCAGGGTCTTTTTCTTTGTGTCTCTGTCACTGTCTTTCACAAACACAGAGATCAACGTGAAATTTAAGTTAAATAAAGGATTAGAAGCCTGGAATATTACTATTTTTAAGGTAACAATTTGGTTAGAATGAATAAAAAATAATCAGAAGTTTCTAAATAGCTAAGCGTTTTTCAAAAATTTGAAAGCTGTGTTGATTTGACAGAATAGATCATTCTAACTCCTCACTTACTTTATATTATTAAAATCAATCCACCCATGTTCTCTATTTTCAAGATCCAAGTCATGCTCCCCTCTACTTCCAAATCCTACTCATGCTTTCTCTACTTCAGGATTGCTTTCATACCAACTCCTCTTCATGATCTCACTACACTCTCTAAGCCTCTAAAATCTTTGCTTTCATGCTCCAACCATCCCACATGCTTCACAGTGCTTCCTACCTCATTTTCCACACTTCATACTGTTCCCTTTTGGCTCTGCTATTGCAGTTAGAAAGGGAGCACTATGTCACTGGTGCAGTCCAAACCTCTACCCAGTGGAAAATAAAAGGGATTGGGTACGAAACGGAAAAGAGTTTGATTTGTGATGCCGACAAGCAGTTTTGGTGGGGTGATTTGAAGGTTACAGAAGCAAGAAGGAATGTGGTTTGACACCACCAGATTCAATTGGAAACTTCCTAAACCTGCCAGCTGCTCCTGTACATCTCACAATGCCTGTGACATATACCATCCAATGTACTAAGTTAAGGGAAGGTATCAATGGAAAAGATTATTGGTTTTTAGATTTTTCCATTCTAATCCAACTATGCTTAAGTTCTGATGTAGGGTTTGATGTAGTATTCACTTCTCGGCTTGTGGTATCAGTCAAGTGTGTGTTCATTATCTTTTTTGTGCACTTGATTTTTTTTCTAAATACCAGTCACATTACACAGCTAAATGGAAACAGCCAAAGTAGTCTCTTTTACTGTACCTAGTAAATCTTGCTGCATATGTCAAAGCATATCTATAACCACAGCTGCTAGAAGACCCTTAAGAGATTATTGTATTGGGTTTCATTTCATATTCTATCATTTTACTGGCAGCAGAAGCCAAAAATAAATTTGAAAGTATGCTTATGAATTTGAATATGTAATGATTAAAAGGCCATCCAATATTCAGAAATAGGGACCTAAATGTAGTTCTAGATGCCACATTATAGAAAAACCATAAAGCCATTAAGAGGGTGAAGAGCAGATTCATCAGGATAGTATTGGGATGAGAAACAATAGATTCAAGGACTTGCTTAAGATACTGGAGCTATTGCCTTGGGAAGAGGAAAAGCTAGGAGCAGATTAAATAGAGGTATTTAAAGTAACAAACAGTTTTCATTGGACGAATAGAAAAAGACCATTTCTTTTAGTTGAGGAGCAATGATGAGGCTTTGTTATTTTAAAATTGTCTTGAAGAGAGTCAGAAGGGAATAGTTGGGAGAAATGTCTTTATGCGGAAAATAGTAAGACCACTGAGTTACTTCACAGGGAGTAGTTGAGACAATTATTGGATCTTTTAAAAGGAAGAGCAAATAACTGTTAGAAGCAGGGGAAGTTATGGTGCTATGAGGAGACAGTAAGCCACAGGCACAGAAAAAGAAAAATATCACTAGAAATTAAAATCTTTATCATAATTTTTAATTTATTTTAAAACGAGACTTGGGTTATGGATGTTGAACTTCAGGGTAAATTTTCTGCGTGTTGATATGAGTAATATCAGGACTATATGGGAGGAATCGACCACACCAGCACAAAATATGAGAAATTTTAAATGTAAGTGAGTTACAGCCAAAACCACTTGTGTTTTCTGTGATCTTTAATGCTGGTTCAAGATCCAATTCATTCCAATGACACCCCAAAATTGGTTGTGCACCCTCCCTCCCCCCACCCCATTTTCAGCTGTATTATTAAAACTGTTCTGTTGAAGGGTCATGAGGACTCGAAATGTGAACTCTTTTCTTCTCCGCCGATGCTGCCAGACCTGCTGAGTTTTTCCAGGTAATTCTGTTTTTGTTTTTTTTATTAAAACTGCACCAAGTTTCTGTTAAATGCATCAAGAACCACTTTTTAATGGAAAGAAAAATTAAATGGCTACATTTATTACATTGCTCAATTTCACCAGTTCTTGGAAGAGCTTACATTTGTGATTATTTAACTGAATTTTAGTGGAACTTGAGCTGTAACCTGACAAATCAATTTCAAGCAAATTCAGGGTACAAATTTCTGATCCTGTCTGCTAGCCTTTAAACATTGTTGTATTTTAGGTGCTATAACATATACAGTGTAGTTGGAGCAGAAACCAGACTACATCCTGAATCAAACCTGGATTACCTTCCTTAAACTTACTAGGTACAACAAATCCATTTTAGTATAAAATGATCACTGAAGTTCCTTAATACTGGGGCTGATTCAGGGGAATTTGAGCTTCAATGCCATTTTTGCTGCATTCTGCATATAAATTTGGAGAATTATAAACTTAGGGCCAAGGGAGTTATCCTTTTGCACACACACAGCCGCTGGCTTATATGCAATGATTTCATTTTTTACATTAATAAGCTGCTGCTACTGAAAACTGACAATGTAGATTGCGTAGCTCCACTTGAACCATTCCAAAGGTAGCACACTGGGCTCAGAATAAGTCCCCCCAACTCAGTAGAAGTATAGTGGGGAAGAAATTGGTCCATTCTTGTTCAGTTTCATGAAGTATGGAGGGGATATATTACATATATTGTTATCCTAAACATGTACCTTAAAACTGATCATGTCAGTGCTCTTGTACGAACAGGAGCCTGATACAAGGCAAATTTAATTGAAATCGTATTTGACCTTTTACAATATCTTCCCTATACCTTTCTTCTGTTTCTTCTCATCTTATAGGGAATACAATTTGTCAATCAATAACTTGTAGCTTTTTCAGCACATTCCATTCCAATTCTCGGGTAGGTAATGATATCGACCTGTTTCCTGTTGGATTAGTAATGGCAGTGATACCTCTGGTTTCTACATGAGGTCAGTGATCCCTTTCTTCCTTGAGATTCCTTGCTAACTGCACTTCTATTTGTCATTAATAGTGTAAAAACTTTATGTTCCAGTTAGTGCTATACCAATTTTTAAAAATTAATAAAAGCTCTGTATGAAGAAGATATGATGAAGTTCTTCTAACCTGTTCACAAACTAATTTGATTAACATATCTTAATGGTTGAAAATCAAATTGCAAATGACCATGAATTCAACTGATGATTGAAAATTTGTGATCTCAAGCAGGATCTGAAGTGGTAGAATTGATTGTAACATGACCTTTAATAGCATTATAAATAGAATTGATTTTCTAAATGAACAGTTTTGATCATATGTTATTTAACTTGAAGCAGTTATAGCCTATAATTCTTTAAATAGAAACTTCAAATAATGTTAAATCAACAAAATGACGGAAAATTGTCAATAAAATACACTAGTGATAAACAGACAATAAAAATAAATTAAAACAAGGACTGCTGAGTCAAGCTCACCAGCTTGTTTGGCAAGTCCTGCCCTCCTTGCAAAATAACAGCCTCTATTGTAAGTGTTGTTGGTGAGCAATGAGACCAATTGAACATTGCTCTAAGACTCTCTGGTCCCATTAACATTTTTCAGTTCTCCACAGTACCATGAAACCTTATTGAGACAGACCAGGCAGGAAATATGGATTCAACATGAATAGTGTGCATTGATTTAGTGCCTTGACTATAGTAAAAGGTTGCACAGGAGTGTTAACAGACAAAATTTGACAGTGAGTCAGATAAAAAGCTTGTACCAAAATCTTGGTCAAAGAGGTATGTTTTAAGGAGTGTCTTGAAGGATGAGCCAGAGATAGAGAGATGGAGGGGTTTGAGGAGGAAATTCCAAAGCTTTGATCCTAGATAGCTAAAGGCATGGTTTCCAGTGGAGTGGAGGAGGAACTTGGGGATGTAGAAGAGGTCCAAATTGTAGGAATCCAGAGTATCGGAGGGATGCAGTGCTGGAGGAAGTTACAGCACTGGGAGGGGAAGGCCATGAAGGGAGAAGGAAACAAGAATGAGAATTTTAAAATTGGGGCATTGTTGGACTTGGAGCTAATGTAAATCAGCAATCACAGGGATGATGGGTGAACAGGAATTAATGTGATTTAGGGAATGGGCAACAAAATTTTGAATGAGCTCAAGTTTTACAGAGGGCTCAAGATGGAAGGCTGTCCAGGAGAGCATTGGAATTTTTGAGGCAGCAAAAGCATGCTTGAAGGTTTCAGCAGCTGAGACAAAGATGAAAAAAAGTAATTGTGAAAAAGCAGTTGAAATTTTGAGTGTTTCTGCAGCCCATTTCAGGATTTTGCTGGAAATATATGAGTAAATTTGTTTGTTATCACTGGTGGTTTTTGCTTCTGTGGTACTGGGATTTTTAAGAGCAGACTTGTTGAATTTGGTTTGCTAGGAGGATCATTGGCTTCCCTGGTATAGACAGGTACTGACAAGTGGCGCAACAAGACTGCTGATTCATTGGCACCCCATGGAAAATATTAAAACCTGCAAAATCTCCTTGGTAAACTGGCTGGTACCTCATGGGGATCACAGACTAAGACCCCAAGGACCTCTGCTCTTGCCATCATGTGCTCAATTGTAGAATACTGCACCTCAGTATGGTACCAATCTGTCCACACCAAACTTACCAATGTGCAACCCAACAACGTGCAGCATCACAGGTACTCTTCAATCAACTTGCCTCCCCTGGCTCTCTGTCCTGGGCAACATTCCCCCCAACCCCAACATCAGGAGGTTAATTGCAACAGGCAAGCAATACATGCCTAGTCTTATTCAATGACCTCCTCCAAACACCAGCAGTACACCTTCCCTCACGCTACCTCATATGGTTAAACCCATCACGCTGAGGAGTAACAACTGAGTACTTATGGCTGGAGGATTGGCAGGCGAACATCAGTGGAGTCGCCAAGACTATTGTAAAGTCAAATCTCTGAGACCATGTTATATGTTGTCTGTAACTGGCTAAGGAACAATAGCAGAGACATAGATTTGTCTGAATAATAACTGGTTTATTGTAGAACATAACTATAAACAGATAAACAAGACTACAGGTGTTAGTCTAAGCCATGAGCTTTCTCCTTCTTGACTCTTGGTCATGTGTCTCTTTCTTACATCTTCATGTGGGCAGTTCTGTATTTCCAGTCCCACATTTTAACTCTTGCAGGCCTGAACACCCTCATACTACATTTCCCCCCATCAAGTCTTTGTCCAAATATATTTAACATACATATTTGCATACTATTCCCCACCCCCACCCCCCACCCAAGTGTCTGACTTCATAGGTTTAAAAAGTCTGGAGGTTTCACAACTCTCCCTGATCATGTTCTTGTCAGACTTAGAAGATTGGTAATCTCCTTTTGGACTTCTTTGGTTTGACTTGGTTGGTCTTCGGTAACAGCTGCAGTATCTGGTGCATTGTCAGTTTGACTCTGACCTTCTGGTTCTCCCAAATGTATAATGGAAGGTTCTCTCATCTGGATCTAGACTTGATCCTCTTTTTCCTCTCCCTGCTTTTATATCCCTCTCGATCTGATGTTTCTCTCTCATGATTGGATTTTGTGAGTTTATCCCTCTCTTTGCATTTGATATGCCCCCTAACCGTGTCTGACAAGTTGACTCTGGTTCCTTTTGACGGTTTCTCTGCCTTTCATTACTCTTGGAGTGCTGACTCCTTGTAGCCTCTTGTTCGTGAATCTTGGGCAATCCTGGACTGCTGCTTCTGGAAACAGGACAGGAAGCTGTGAGGAAGGGACTTGATCAACATCTTGCTTTCCTTCAATTTCCAGTTACCTTAGTGTAGCAGTGTCTTCCAGCATGAAAGAGGTTTGGTTCTGTGTCTAGGTCTGGACCTGTTTGATCCTTGCATCCTTAATTACCACTTGTGGTGGATGGGTAGGTGTGGATGCTGTTACAAAGGGGTCACCACTACTGGATGAATGCAGTAGTGTACCAGTGTAATCTATCACTTGCGTTTTATCTTCCACTTGCTCAGCAGTCTCACTGAGTAATGAAGGATCATGGTCGCACTCAGGTACTCATTGATCCAATTGGTTCATTATCTCTTCGGTGAAAACAAGTTTGCTCTCTGCCTTCTGGACATCTTCCTGGAAAAGGGCTGGACTATTGGCTTCTATAAAGAGTGTCAAAAAATTAGCACTGAAGTCCCAATCCAGGTCCTCAGTGCAGTTCGACAGTTTGAGGGGCTCAGATTTGGTATCATCGATGACTGTCCATTGACATCTTTCACTGGCTCAATGAGGTTGAGGTTAACACAGGTGTTTCAGCTCAGAAGAGAATATTCCAGATTGTGAATGACATATAATCTGTTTGTTCTCATATTGGAGTGTTGCTAGCAACATGCCTATGCATGTAGTTTGATCCCTCCTGGGCCACATAACTGGGTTTCAGTTGTTCGGAGCCATTGGTTTACTGACCATGGTTCTTTGTCAGACAAGACTGTTAAGCTAGCTTCTGTATCCAATTTAAATTAGTGAAATGTCCATCGACACAAATATCTGCATTCCAGAAAGTGTATCTGGGATCTTTGATCTCACCTAGGAAACGTTGATTTTCCTTTTCTTACTGAGATTCCTCTATTTCAATATTGGCCTGAATGCAAAAATTCTCTCTTTATCCCCTATGTATCTAGAAGTTTTAGTTCTGCACATTTTTCCAAAGTGTCCAAACCTTTTACAATAAAAATGTTCTGCAGTGCTTACAGGATTCTGTTTGTGCCTGTCGGGCTTTTTGGCATAATGGCGTCTAAAACTTTTGTTCCATAAAGTGTTTTTTTCTCTCTGGAGTATCTGTGACATTCTTTTATTTCATAAGTTATACAGTCATTGGGGATTTTCTGAACTATGGTTTGTTTTCTTTTCTGAGCATGGCTTTATTTCGTTTACAGACATCTAATTGTCACACCAACTCTATCACCTTCTCCAAAGTTAAGTCTTCTTTGGATTGCAGTAGGTCAGATAGGGTGTTATCAGTAACACCGACTACGGTGCAGTCTCATATCAGCTCAGTTTTAAGATCACCATATTCGCAACCTTCAGCCAGTCGATACAGGTAATAAATAAAAAGTTATCTAGGTGTTCATCTGTCTTCTGGAGTCTTTTGTTAAACTTGGCTCTTTCTGATGTCCAGTTACTCCGTAAATATAAAAATAAAATTACCAAAGGCTTTTAATTCTTCTTTGAATTTATCTGATGTTTCATTAATGCCTTGTTTTGCTATAACATCATCAACAATTGCTCCAGTAGAGCACAATAATGTATTGACTTGTTCAGCCCCAAACTTTTTGTTCAATCTGGATGCAATTCTGAATCTTAAAAATCTCTTCCTCCATAATGCCCAATCCTGTGTCTGATCTGGCCCTTCCATATGCCCAAATCGGCTTGGAAGGTGAATTTGGAATCCATAGTTATTTTAAGCTTTTGTGAAGTTTGGCTTGAGTTTTTAACTTCTGTTGCAGTAATGGCATTTTCCAGCGCAATCAGCCATTTCCTGGTACACACTGCAGTCACTGACCGTTCTGCATAACCATTCCTAAACTCTGCAGAACTTTTAACATAATCACTGGAAGTTAGTATTAAGCTCTGTTCACTGTTTTCCTCCCATAGGGGAATTGTGTTTAAGTAGCCAATTTTTTTTTCAATTGTTGCCTCATGGTCACCATGTGTAATGGTGCCAACCTTGTACCTGGATTGCAGGGTGTTTCAAAACCAGTGCTCGCTAAAAATGGAATTTGCCCAGTGCTGCTTGTTTATAGCGCTGTTGATTTGAAGATTTTGTGCATTTTTCAATGTTTGCTCGCTCTTCCTCAATCGTTGCTAGCTCCCCTGACTCTGATGCTGATTAGGGATTTTTCACGGACCACCACATGTTATGGTGTAGCCCTTAATAAGCTGAACTGTTTATTTTTTTCTGCCTCTCTCTCAACCTCCACATGTTCTATGGAGCTCATAGCGATTTTCAACTGTCTTACTGAAGCCTTCATTTTGGCATCTTTTTTCAGGTCAGACATGCAAATTTTTTAGAGTTGATTTTCAGAGATTTTGGGTTCTTCACAACTGCCACCATGTTGTAAGATCCCATCCCTGAGACCATGTTGTACATTGGTTGTGACTGGCTAAGGAATGAGTGCAAGAGACATAGAAATGTCTGAACAATAACTGGTTTATTGTATGAACATAACCATATACAGGTACACAAGACTACATGTATTACTCAGTCTAAGCCATCAGCTTTCTCCTTCTTGACTCTTGATCATGTGTCTGCCTCTTACATAATCATGAAAAATGGAACATCAGGGCAGAGAGTGGGTTCCAGGGTGACTGGAGGCATTAGTAGTGGAAGTGGGCGGGAGAAGAGGTGTCATGGTTCCTCAGGGAGCCAGGATGTCTTCAAGGACTACCCTCAGAAGGGAATGGAGGCAGATGGCCATAGCAGACCACTGGAATCTGGAACTGAGGATCCCCAAGAAGTCTAATTACCTCATGCAGGTGGTCAAGGTCAGTAAATGCATCTTCTCATGACATCCCCCAGTCACTGCTCCAACAACCTCTCAAGCTGATCAATCCACCAGGCCTCCATCACTCACCCAGCAGCAGTCCCTGGCACTCAGGGCTTACACCCAACATCCAGATACTCTACCTCATGCTTACACATCTACGAAGGCTGCCAATCTCACACCCAACTCTTGCTGCCCCCACATGCCTCTAAGTTCCTGCTTTCGGATATCCAAGAACTGCCATCTGCCTATCCATGGAGGTGATGAGGAGGAGGGAAGAGAACAACAGCACAACTCTAGTGAAGAGACCTTGTTACTTGATCTGACACTTGCTGTCACCAGCTCAGATATTGGCACTGGATGTACCTTGGAGGCCAGCATACAGTGGATCTCAACACTTGGTGAGTCATCCGGCATGGGTATGTTACAGGCAGACTAGGGTTAAAGGATGGCTAGTTTGCCTCCTCATCATAAAGCGAGATGACAAGTGAATGCTGTTTTGTGGACTCAGATCAGGACTTTGATGGGGCAGCATACAGGAAAGCGCTGATGGACATACACAATGAGATGCTTGGAAGTTGGTAGGCCTGCCATACAGCCTCCAGTCAATGTCAAAGAGCATGGAGAAGTCCGGCTTCAACATGGCAGAGAGTGTCATGCAGAGCTTACCCCCTCTGCGTCCTTCACACTGCAACTGCAGTCTGTTTCCCCAAATCCGTTGCAGCCTTTGTATGGGCAGGTCACTGTCTTCCCTATGAGGATACTCTCTGGAAATTCTAGGAATTCACCAAAATACCTCCAAAAACATTCTAAAGTATTTCCAGACACTTGCCAAAGAAATGGTTCCAAAATTACTTTGCTTGCAAACAGGGTGTCTGGCCCTTTAAGGAACATTAGTGCAGCTTCATCTGGTTTTATTCTTGAATGAGCAATGAAGAGGCTTCCTGGACATGCATTGACCACATTTGGGGTGCTGGGTTCACATCACTCAGCTGGGCTGCGTGATGTCACGTTAGCTCTGAATCAACTGAATCATATTCTGGTGCACATAGGAGACATCCTGGCGTGCACCCTTATTGTCAATGAATGGCATGGGATGCTGGCCACAAATGAAAAGTGGCGCAAGATATGTCATAGCTACAGTGGCACGGAAGTATTTTTAATACCCTATATTTGTTGAGACACTGAAATCCTAAATTTGCACAATTGATCGTTTTGATTATATGCTACTGCAGGAAAGTTGAATAGTGGTGCATCATTACATTCATATACATCAAGGCCATTAGGATCTCAGACTTGATCAAAAACAGCACAAGATACTTATTTTTGTTTGCAAAAGATGCAATGTCACTATCCTCAGCATTATAAGGTACCTGCATGGTGCATTTTTGGAATTCAGTTGTCCCTTTTTATGCTGGGCATGGTACTGTAATGGTTATAATAATAGGCCCATAACCCTCAAGCTGTGAGCTAAAATTGTATTATGGCAAGTTGTAATTCAATAATTCTGGTCTTTTGAGGGCTAGCACCAGAAAAATGACTGTCAAAGCTATTGATTGTTGTAGCCAACCCAACTGGTTCAATAATGTTCTTCAGGGAAGGGAACCTGCTGTTCTAACTTGGCTTGGCTGTCATTCATTCTTGTCCACATCTAGGCAATGTAATTACATGAGTTATTAATCTCTACTGTATTACCCTTCAGGTGTGATACAACACTGAAAGATTGTCATTGTGGGATATGTACAGGGCAGTTAGATATGATTCTGCAGTTGTCATAATCAACAATTACTCAACCATCCACTCCATAAAGAATCTTTGAGGTGACTGACTTGTGCATAAATGTGCTGCTTAGAGGCACACATTATAGTGAAACATATTTCAAAGATACAGTATATGGGTAAGTGCACCTAACTACAATTATTTGATACAGAAAACATGCATAAACAGGATTTTCCCCCCCGTTGGGGGTGAAGTTGAATTGCAGTCCGATCAGCACCCCAGATCGGGGGTGCGACGCCATTTTACGTGGGTGGGCCAGTTAAGGCCCGCACAGCGTGACATCCACATGGAAGCACTATGCACTCCCTGTGCGGGCGGTGGAGATTCCCTAAATACGAGAGTGCGCTCTTTCGCGCATGTGCACGACAGAGCGCAATCATCTCCCTGAGGCTAAGTGCTGCCTCAGAGAGATCAGCTGTTCCATCACAAATGTTAAAAATAGAAAAAAAATTACTGATATGTCCCATCATGTGACACCGTCACATGAGTTGGGACATGTCCATAATTTTTTTTAAAACTTTAATACAATTTTTAAAAACCTACATGAAACCTCATCCTGCATATGGATGAGGTTTCATGCTTTTTCTAATTCCCACCCGGTCTCCTGGCCTGTCCACCAACCTTAAGGTTGGACGGCCAGCCCATTAATTAGCTAAATGACTCTATCAATGACTTCAGTTGGCCATTGACGGGTCGGCGGGCACACAGCTGATTTTGCTGCGCCCCTGCCTACTGGAAAATTTAAATGGGGCGTGATGACGTTGGGAGTTCCGCCCGACGTTACCACCTGTCATTTTACGTGTCAGTGAGCAGGTCCTGCCTCCCGCTTGCCGACGGGAAAATCTTGCCCTAGAGGTAGAATTTTCACCATTTTTTGACTTCTCACTGTTCTCCATTAGAACTGATATTAGTCAAATATTTCCCTTACATTTGATGCTGATAGTGCATTAAAAGAGAGTCATTAAAAAAGGTCTGAAAGTTGTTGTACAAGTATTTCCTGGTTTTGCCTTGACTGCTGAAAAATGTCCCTTTGAGTTTGCAGATACAGGTATGCTTAACAAGAGAATAAACATGGACTATCTAAGTCTATGTTGTATTCAGACAGCGATCAGTTGAGTAGTGCCTTTTTGTTTTTCCTCAACTCTTACAAATAACACAAAATATATCATGACTGGCACAATAAAAAGCACAGATGTGTGGGTTAACACAACAAGACAAAGCTGCGGAGAAAGAAGTTATGATTGAAGTATTTCTACAATTCAAGAAGGAACTATGAGAATTGAGGTTAAAAAGATGAATCAAGATCCCAAGGCAAAGACAGCCCGTTAAGAGGCAGATTAATGCCACCTGTCAGTGAAATGATTAGTTCACAACTCTGGACATAAAAATGACAAACGTTTCACCTCAACCCGATGGTTAAATTTTATAGCAGATAAATATCAAAGATAGTCATTTGAAACATCTTAAAACTACTGCCATCCAATATAGATGAGCAAAACTGAAATTGTAACAAATCCTTTGGGGTATGACAAAGCCTTTCTACAAACGATAAGAATATAGGTGTTTCAATACTCTATTTTCTGGCTAATCAAAGTGACCATAATGCAATGGTTTTTTTAACCTTGAATTAATATAGGACCTAAGGCGGCTTTTTGGCAAAAGTGCAAGTTGCTTATAATCATAATATTGAAGGAATAGCTGGCCATTCTTGTCAATAATTGGTAACATTTCTCAGTTGTGGTTTTCACACTGTGGAAAGGAGGGATCCATAAAGTTTAATCATCAAAGTAATAACACTCTGCAGATGTAAATCTACTCTTGCTATTAAATGTTTGTGTTGTGTATTATTCCTTTCTCTTGCAATTTATAAACCCTGCTCTTGCAAAGTCATGCTGTAGAGCAGTTGGTCCTGAAGTGATTGAATTGTAAACTGTCACCAGAACAAGGAGGAACAATTAATGTTTCTGCCAAAATTATCTGCAGTCTATGCCTGAATTTATAGCAAACTGTTAATGTTGAAGTCCGGCAATTAAAACAAGCTCTTAGTTGCAGCATCATTTCAAAGACGGCATGCCTTTCTGGAATAAAAGTGTACGGTCTTAGGAATTTCATTATTCTATATTGTATGACAGATATGGTAAAATGAAATGCACATTTGAAAGAGTGGTGGAACCAAGTTCAATAATAGCTTTCAAAAGGGAATTGTATAAATGCTTAAAAAGGAAAAAAATTACAGGGTTATTTGGAAAGTGCAGGAGAGTAGGATTAATTCGATAGCTCTACCAAACAATGGGCCAAATGGCTTCCTTCTGTGCTGATTTATTTTCTTCATGTCGCCTCTGGTTCCTTTGCCAAATAACTTAAGTCTAAATCTCCTGATTACCAGCCCTTCAAACACTGGAAACAGTTTTTCCTTATTTAGTCTACCCTCCAAGATTTTGAACACCTCTATCAAATCTCATTAATCTTCTCTGCAGTAATGAGAACAACCCCAGTTTCCCTCATTTCACCATGTAACTTAAGTCTTTCATTCTGATACCATTCTAGTAAATCTCCGCTGCACCCACTCTAAAACCTTCACATCTTTCCTGAAGTGCAGTGCCAAGAATTGGCCACAATATTCCAGCTGAGAATCTTTTATAAAAGTTTAGCATAACTTTCTTGCTGTTATACTCTATGCCTCTAATTACAAAGCTAAGCATCCCATATGCCTTATTAAACTTCTGAACTTAGCCTTCTGAACCTGTTCCACCACCTTCAAAGACTCATATTTGCATATATCCAGGCCCTCTGTTCCTGCACCCCATTAAAAATGTACCATTCAGTTTATATTGCCGCTCTTCATTATTCCTACCAAAATGAATCACTTCACACCTCTCTGTGTTAAATTCCTTCTGCCACGTCTTTACCCTATTTCCCATCTAAACCCATCTGGTTCACTAATGTCCTTTAGGGAATGAAATCTGCCTTCCTTACCTTGTCTGGTTTACATGTGACTCCAGACCCACAGCAACATGGTTGACTCTTAAATGCCCTCTGAACAAGGGCAATTCGGGATGGGCAATAAATGCTGAACTAGCCAGTGACACCCACGTCCCATGAACAAATAAAAAAAAACAAGTCTGTCCTCCAAAAGTCTGTTACTGTCCACCTCACTGCTTATTGTATTTCTGAGTTTTGTGTCATCAATAAACTTGCACTTATAAATATCAAGAGCAGTGGTCCCAAGCGAGACTCCCGGGAGAAACCATTGTACATTTCCATTCAGTGTGAAAAACAACTGCCATCACTATTCTCTATTTTTTGCCCTTTGCCAGTTTCATATTCACACAGCCACTGCTACTTTAAACCCATTGGCTTCAATTGTGTCAACAAGTCTATCCTGTGGTACTTTAACAAACGCCTTTTGAAAGTTCATGTATGCAATATCAACCACTTTACACTTATCCCAGTTTTACCATTACTTCATCAAAGAACTCAATCAAGTTAGTCAAACACAGTTTGTCTATGCCAAATTGGGACTGATTTTCCTCACTGGCTTTTGGTTATTTAAGAAATTGAAAGAAAATTTGAATTTCTATAGCTCCTTTCACTTCAGGATGTCTCAAATGCTTTACATCCAATGAATTATTTTCAAAATTCAGTCACTGTTGCAATGTAGAAAAGGGGCAACCAATTTGTGCACTGCAAGCTCCCACAAACAGCAATGTAATGATCAAATATTCTGATTGGGGAAATATATATTGTCTAGAACACTTTGTATAACTTCCTTGTTCTTCTTTGAAATAGTGCCATGGAATCTTTTACGTCCACCTTGTTAGGGAAAGAAACAGTTAAAGAAGTTCAATTGCTAATTATTATTTTATTTAACTAAGTACCCATTTGTTTGTATAATAGGGGTTACAGCTGAGACGAGTGTGGTCTGTGGAGAGTTTTTTGATAAGCAATAAAACTCTGTCTGAAGGACTCTGTCTTGGTTTCGGTCATTTCTAAACAACTATTGGAACTTAATAATGAGAATGGTTCCTGCTTGTAATAGGAAGATTGGAAACTAAGCTTTCTTTGGACAAAAGACTGTATTTGGAGTTAACCTTAAGAGCAGAGTGGTTTCGAGTCACTCTAAAATAACAAACAAAAAAAAAGGCTGAATAAAAATGTAGCGTGTCAGGGTATGATTACTCACCGATATTTTCTGAGCGTCAACCAAATGACCAATGGAAAAGTGAAGTAACCATGTGGACACGGGTTACGTCCTTGCAAAAGAAAAAACATGGGATGGCTTTGGCACTTTCGCTACCATATGAAAGCAAAATAAGATGCAAAGTATTTTCGGAGTTGGAGCTTGAGCATTTGGACACAGATGAAGGTTCAGAAACTTTATTAGATTTTATGGATAAGATCTATCAAAAAGATGATTTATAAAGTGCTTACGAATGGTCCGCTTTTGACAAATTTTGAAAGTTGGAAGAAATTTCAATGGAGGATTGCATAATGGAGCTCAGTAGACTATATGCAAGTTGGAAAGTTCCATGTAGAAATTCCCCAATCAGTGCTGGCATTCAAGTTACTAGACTGTGCCAAAGTATCGAATATAGACAGGCTTCTAGTTCTAATGGGAGTTAAGTTTGAAGAAAGACCACACTGCTAGAACGTATGTCAGAAGCTCTAAAAAAAATTCTTTGGAAAACATTCCATTCCGGCAAAATTCATGGCACAAATGAGCCATTCGGCGGTAAGACAGAAAATGGAGGATACATTGTTAGCAGGATGGTGAGATCATTTAGAAACAGGGCGCAGGCATCAGTACAAAAGAAGATTTGTAACTAGAAACAATGGGGACAGAAACATCTTGGGCAATTATGGCAGAAAAAAAGAATTAGGGATTTACGACAAAAGAATGAACCCCAGAAATGCCCAGGGTGTGATCAATCGGTGTTTTAGATGCAGTTCAAAATACCATTATGCAATGAACTGTCCTAAAGGATAAGGTGTTCAAGATTAAACATGAGGCAGAAGACTCAGAAGAAGAAGATGGAGATATTGACCAAAGAGAGGGCATTGTATTAATTACAAGAAGTTTCAGCCCGGTGATGAATGTCTTGGTGGCAGAGCCCTTCAGCTGTGCAGTGCTAGATAGTGCACGTCTACAGTCTGTGGAATAGACTGGTTAAAATGCTACCTGGACTCCTTAAATGACAAGAATCGGAATAATGTTAAAGCATTTGAGAGTTCCATTAGTTTTAGATTTGGAGATGATAATATCCTAAAATGTTTAAAAAGGGTAGTGATTCCCTGTAAGATAGCTGGAGTCAATCATTTCATCAGCATGGACATAGTGTCTAGCGAAATACCATTACTGTTGAGCAGACCATCGATGAAGAAAGCTCAAATGAAGCTGGACATAGAAAATGACAAGGCCATTATATTTGGAAAACCTGTGGATTTACAATTTACGCAATCTGAACACTACTGTATTCCTTTAATGAAACTTCACTTTTCTACTAAGGAGATTAAAGAAGTGTTATTAGCGTCAGGGTTTAGGAATTTGGAAGGCAAAAAGCAAATTGTGTTAAAATTGCGTCAGCAGTTTGCCCACCCTTCTTTGCCAAGATTCAAAATTTTGCTAAGGGATGGAGAGTATGCTAAACTTATAGAGCAGATAAGCGATAGATGTGATATGTGTAAGAAATACAGAGGGACACCGTCATGGCTGATAGTGAGTTTACCTTTAGCGAGGGATTTCAGTTAAGTTGTGGCGATGGATTTAAAGGAGTGGGATAAAGAAAAGAACATTTTCATTTTACACTCCGTAGATTTGGCAACAAGATTTAGCCAGTTGACACTCATATACAATAATAAAAAATTGTGGATCAGATAATAGAGAAGTGGATAGGGGCCAGATTGGGACCACCAGCGAAATTCCTCACTGATAATGGCAGTGGGGGGGTGGAATTTGCTAATGACGAGTTCTGGGATATTGTATTAATATAATAGTTCTGAATACCACAGCTAAAAGCCTCTTTAGTAATGGAGTGTGTGAAAAGAATCACGCGGTTATAGATGAGATGCTTTGTAAAATATTGGCAGATAGACCAAGCTGTAAATTAACATCAGTTCTAGCATGGGCTATTCGGTATGCTCATTAAGGTTAGTTGGTACAGACTACAAATTTGCAGGTTCGGAAAATGAAGGAAGGGACGAGGAACCATGTACTTCTCATACCCATATGTTGCATGATTGTGAGGACCAGGTAACTGAAGTTGACAGGATATCTGAAGATGGAGACAGTAATTCAGATGAACAAGATGAGGTGATTTGTCCCAGAGGTCAACTGCCAGAAGCTGGCACTAAAGTTACATACTTGCCAGAAGGGGCCAGTCAATGGTGGGATGTGACGATTGTCAGTAGAGCAGGGAAGGCCACTGGAAAATATAAAAACTGGTTAAATGTATGAGATAAAGGACAGGAGGTTGGGCCTATGGCTTGGAAACATGAAGTACAAAAATGGAAGGCACGGAAACGCAGCACCAGTTCAGACAGTGGGCCTGGGAGTGAACATGTCTCTAAGAAGAGATCACGAATTACTGAAAGAACATCTATAAGTGGGAGAGGAAGATCAAACTGTAACAGTCCAGAGCATGATAGAAGGCAGGATAGAGGGCATAGCTTAACAAGGTCAAGGAATATATAGCACAGACTGGTAATGCTACAAGGAGCAGAAGCCCATGTGATCAAGAAGTCTTAGTAGCTTCAAACAAATAAAACGATAAATTAATAAAGGATTTCAAACAGCAGGAACTACATAGCTGAAAAGAATTTGAGGTATACGCAGAAGTGCCAGAAAGGGGAAAACCAGCTCTGTCTCATAGATGGATATGCATGGAAAAGGTGTTTCCTGATGGGACTTATAAAGCTAAAGCCAGGCTAGTGGCACGAAGGTTTGAAGGAAAATTGGGTGACCAGGATATAAGAGTAGATTCACCTATGGCAGGGAAAGTTATGCTGAAGATCTCTTTAGCTCTATTAGCTACAAATGCTTGGGAATGTAAGTCCATTGATAATAAAGCTGCTTTTTTGCTTCAAAGGGAAGTTTTTCTCCATCCACCAAAAGAGGCGCCAAATGCAGAAGGGGCTCTTTGGAAGTTAATAAATGTGTATGCTGTTTAAATGATGCCTCCAGAGTTTGATATTTCTCAGTGAGGTCAGTTTTGTTAAAGCTGGGCTGTCTTCAGTTGGAGGCAGACCTGGCAATGTTTTATTGGCACCATGGAGGGAAACTTGCAGGCACCTTTATGATGCATGTAGATGATTTTTTCTGGGGTGGTACTAGCAAATTTGGAACATTTGTCAATAATGGACTCAGAACGGAGTTTAAATTTGGAAGTCAGGCTTCTGGTGCATTTAAGTACATGGAACTGGAAATCAAGCAGAGCGGATCACACGTCCTTTTACATCAGCCACCTTATCTTGAGAACGTCAATCCCATTGCAATTAGTTGTGACAGGGCCTCCCAGAGAGATACAGCAGTTTCTGAAACAGAAAAAGAGGAACTCAGAAGTCTAATTGGGCAACTCAATTGGCTAGGCAAACAAACAATGCCAGACATCAGTTTTGACATTTTGGAATTGAGCGCTAAAATGAACGATTCCAAGGTTGAAGAAATCATACGGGCAAGTAAAACATTGCTAAAATTAAAAATGGAGCAGTGTATTTTGAAATTCCCATCTTTAGGTGATGTTAGAAAAATGAAACTGACTTTTTATGCAAATCTATGTAATAGATTTTCGAGTGCAAGAGGTTTTATAATATTTCTCATGTGAGGATAAAGGCAAATGCTGCCCTTTAGCTTGGGAATCTAAAAAGATATGAAGAGTTGTAAAAAGTACATTAGACTGGAGACTCTTGCCCTTGTTGAAGTGGTAGATATGGCATTCTTTACATCAAAGACACTGGCAGAAGTTTTAAATGGAAAGGGGTATTCAGGAACAGTCCCTATAGAATGCTTTATAGATAACAAGTCACTTTGGGAGAATGCTCATTACGAAGTGCATTAATGAGAAGTGATGGCGAATTGACATTGCAAGCTTAAAACAGATGCTTGAGAATAAGGAGATTGCCAAGTTCAAATGGATAGATAGCAGCCACTAATTATCAGACTGCTTCACCAAAAGAGGAGCAAGCACCAAGAACTTACTAGAGATCCTCTTTTTCTTTAAGAAAATACTTATTTTGTGTGACAAATCTATACATGTGTCTTTTTTTTAAGGAGGGGAATAAGGTCAATTTATTGAATGAAAAATGTATTGATGTTTGTTACTACCATTAGTTTTTTGTGTGATTATAGAAACTTAAGGATTACTTTCTTTTTAAGACGAGGGGAACCTTTTAGGGCAGGAAACAGTTAAAGTTCAATTGCTAATTATTAGGTTGTTTAACTAAGTACCCATTTGGTTGTATAAAAAGAATAACATTTGAGGTTAGTCTGGTCTGTGGATAGTTTTATGACAAACAATAAAACTCTGTCTGATGGAGCCTGTCTTACAAACATCAATAAATTTTTCATTCAATAAATTGATCTTATCTTAGTTTTGGTCTTCATTTTTAAACAACAATTGGAACTTAACACACCTGAGAGAGCAAATGGGCCTTTGTTTAATGCTTCATCTGAAAGATGGTACCTCTGACAGTGTTGCATTCTCTCAGTACTGCACCGGAGTGTCAGTCTAGATTTTTGTGCTCAAGTCCACAACCTTCTGACTCAGAGGTGAGAAAGCTTGGCAGGATGGAAATTCAGGCATAAACTGTGTTCATAATTTCCCTTCAACTAATGTTAATAAGCAGAAATGAGTCTAACTGAATTTACAATATGTGCTCTGCCTCACCAAATGTCTAGACCAAGCAATGGAAAGGAATACGTGCTCCATTATCTTTTTAGAAGTATAAAAGGCAATATTTAACAAAATATGCACGTTTATGTTGAGAACCTATGACTTTTCTCCTCGGAGGATCCAGTGTCATGTGATATTACCTTACCTTCAGGACTTCATAGTCAAAAATAATTATTCATAAATCATCACCAGGATAATGTAGGGAACATGTATATAGACTAACACAATCACATATAGTAACATCACAAAAGCATTTTTTCAGCTGTGATTGGCCTAAACATAAATATAGCTACCTTTTTGTATTGTATTTTGTCCTCCACTGTGATACTTGCGTAATTGAGATTATAGTAATAGGATTACGCATCATTACAGTGTGTGATTTGCAGGCAACTGTTTGACCTCTATTTGCATTTTGTTATTCTCCCACTGCATTTCAAACCCAAAGCTATGCTTATTAAACATGGTGAGATGCTGGTGTTGTAATATCACTGGACTAGTAATCCAGAGGCCTAGACCAATGCCCTGGGGACACAGGTTCAAATCCCACCACAGCAGCTGGTGGAATTTGAATTCAATTAATAAATTCAATTGATAAATAAAAATACAAAGCTAGTCTCAGTAGTGACCATGAAACTATTATTGATTGTTCTAAAAACCCACCTGGCTCACAAATGCCATTTAGAGAAGAAAATCTGCCACACTTGCCTTGTCTGGCCTACATGAGACTCCAAACCCACTGCAATGTGTTTGGCTCTTAATTGACCTCTGAAGCAAGCTACCCAGTTCAAGGGCAATAAATGCTGGCCTTGCCAGTGTGGCCCATATTCCATGAAAGAATAAAAATAAAAACATAGCAAGGCTTTGAAAATCTGTGAACCTGAATACATACTGAAGTTGGAGGGAGCTGCAATGCTGTAGTGTCATACAGATAGTTTTCACACTGCCTGCAAAACAATTCATCTAGATGTGCAGAGCTATGCGTAAGCTCACAGTGCTCCAGTCATGAGTCGAAAGAACTGAGCTGTAATTATTAGAACACAGAGTAGAAATCTGACATAAATACCTTGTCAGTGGAAGTGGAAACTATGTGCTATAAAACACGGAACAAAATCCGCATAATGTTGGCACTGAAGCAACTATAAAAAAAACATTTTTCTATTGCTTTAGACAATACCCTGTCCCCCAGCCAACTTTCATCCTCTTGAAAGCAGTGAAGTGTGGCGTAGAGTTATTCTACTGTACTGGCAGCCTCCAATACCACAGCCAACTGATCATTCTTCATGGCCAGGATTTTCCACTCGGCGATTTGGGGGCAGGGCCCGCTCACTGAAGGGAAATGACACGGAATGATGTCATCCCGATCCCTTTAAATATTCACGAAGGTGGGCGGACAGCGAAATCAGCTGTCCACCCGCTGACCTGTCAATGGCCAATTAAGGCCATTGACAGGCTAATTACCTTATTAAACACCCTGCCCGACCAACCTTAAAGCTGGTGGGCAGGCCAGGAGCCCCAGCGGGCTGCAGATTATTAATGAAACTTCATCCACTGGCGGGATGAAGTTTCATGTCCGTTTATTTAAAATTTGGTAAATTTTATGTGTTTATTATTAACATGTCCCATCTCATAAATTTTAATATTTATCTATTTTTAGAGTTTGCTTACCTCTCACAAATCTCCCTGAGACAGGACTTTGCCTCAGGGAGCAGTGCGCTTTTTCGAGCGCATGCGCGAAAGAGCGCACTTTGACAGATGGGGATTCCCTCCTCTGTTGGCCAGGCTGCTGGGCAGGTCTTAATTGGCTCGCCCACTCAAAATGCCGGTGGGCCCTGTTTCAGCAGCGGGATTTGGCTGCCCGCCCACCGCCGAGCCGGTGGGGCCCACCCGCCAGCCAAGGGCTAAATTCTGTCCCATGTGTCTTAGGTACTGATTGCTGGCAAGTTATCTGATGTTCCAGGGCCTGATACTTTCCTCACCTGATGCCTACTTTCTCTCTGCAGGGGCACAGAAGAGTTATCAGCTTGGCTGAATTTTGTCCTTTATCTGGGCAAGAATGCAGACTTTTCACTGTTAACTTGGGTTTAGTTAATTCAACACCTGATGGGCCTGTATGTTTTAGTGGCATATTAGGAAGTTAGTTACCCAACAAAAGTACTGGGGGAAGATTTCTGATTTTGAATGGTTGTTGTCTGAAAGTTGCTTCACTTGGAGACAGAATTTAGATTCTAGCTCTTGTGTTGGTTATTATTAAATTGTGCAATTGAAAGAGATAAACTCAAAAAATAAGCAAAAAAAGACTGGGAGAGTGACTGATGTCCAAATGGAAAGCTATTTGTTTCTCTCTTTCACTTGCAAAGAAGCGAAAAAAAAAAACAGATTATTTAAACTCCAAATAAAGCCCAGTGGTGAAAAGAAACCATCTTCTTACATTATAAAATGGCTTGGAATAAAATACTGCACTTCTCAATATTAATGAGTAAAGGTTCACATTCAAAAGAGTTGTTTTGATTCTATGAGTTTAGTATGAGATTCTGTAAATGACATAAACAGGTCACCCTCAGCATAGAAACTTGATCAGAGGTGTTACTGTATTGGGGACTTGCAACCCAGGTCATTTGGAACAAACTTAGAAAAATACTGGTAGGTTTATAAAGAAGGAAGTAATTTATAACCTTAAATAGGATATTATTGTCTGTATGTTAATCAAACTGAAAACATGCACTTTCGTTACAAGAAACACATTTTTTCTGACAAATCCATTAATTTCAGCTATTTAGTGGGATTAGAAGGTTTCAATAAACTCTTGAATAATGAGAGCACTTAATCTTTAAGTACCCGTTAATAACAGGAAATTAGCTCTTTGTTAACAAATGCATTTTGTTCTAGGCTCAGTACCAAGAAATAACAGTTTTCATTTTACTTGATTCTAGTCTCTAGCCATTCATGAACCAGATCATTCCAGAATTTGTCTAAATGAAATTCTGAGATCTTTCTTAGAAAGTTTAGAAAAAATGCGTATGATTTCTGTGGCTTCAATTTATGTTACCTGTCCATTCTCTACTTTTGCTTCATTTATTTTCCTCTCTAAACTACGTCACTTATGAGAAACCAATGTTGACTTGGTGGAAATCTTGTGCACAAAACAAGGTAAAGTCAGAAATAGGCATAGTCCACTGACTGCCAAAATTCCATCTGTGCTGGCATTCCACTTTGAAAAAGGGTTTTCTGTTTCAGTACCACTTTCCACTTGACCCTCCCTGAAATTCTTCGTACAGCTCCAAATGATCTGTTGTCCAAAATATTGCGCAAAGATTCTATTTTTGAATTTATCCTTGATTGCAATGTCAAATAGAATTGTAAAACACAGCACAAGTGTTCACCCACCTCCAGTTTACTAATCAGTCCTGGAAGGCTGTTAAGTGCTAATTCTAATCTAGTATGTGACCTAGTTCTAGTTTCACATATAAGGCGAAGCAGTACCGTTGATTGGCTTTATGAAATAACTTGCACTTTAACCCTTCCCTTCCATTTATCCCTGGAGTGTCCACTTTATTAAAACCCCCTTATGATTATCATATTATGATTTCTTGCAATTTGTTAGTTACTTGCTTAAGTAATACCCTATGGGTAGAATTTTCTGCTTAGCATGCGGGCACATGCCCGACACACTCGAGCCTGAAATAGCACGCGATGATGTCAGGCAAGCATCCCTATGTTATCGTGCACTCGCATGATATTTTGGTCGGTGGGCACACACGAGTGTCAGCAACATGCCCACCGACAATTAGGAGGCCTATTAAAGCCATTAAAGTAGCAATTGACGGCGATTTTTTGCTGCCTGTTCAAGATTACATTTGGCGGGCAGGCAAATCTGCCTGGCGGACTTTTCCTTTTTGATTAAACCTCATCCAAGGGCGGGATGAGGTTTCCGCTATTAATTTTTAAAAAAATGTTTGGACAGAATTTTCATCATCTGTATTTTCACGTGAGTGAATCTGATGTGTGAACATTTTTTTCTGAATCTTTTTCAAATCTTTAGTGATTAATTTCAAATTCTTCAGCTCCCTGAGGCAGCTCTCTGCCTTCAGGGAACTTTCATTGCGTGCTCCCTTAGACCCGCGGAGACTTTAGCGCTCGCCCTGCTCCCACCCCCACCCTGGCAGCGCAGTGTCTTTCAGCACATGGTTCACACTGGCTGGCCATTAACTGGCCAGCCAGCATGAAATCGCGGTCCGGGGGCCGATCGTGTTTGGCAGTCTCCCAGGCCGCTTCTGGGCTCGCTGCTCTCAGCCAGCCACCAACCCAAAAATTCTATGTTACTTTTGAACTGCCAACCAATAGCAGTAGCTAATTATTACTTTTTGTCCTTATTTATTTTGCGTACATTCTGCGCTCTTACCTTTTTGGTGCTGTTTTATTATCCATCAATAATTCTACTTTCCCATCTAATTCAGCAGTTTTGAGTCTTGTGAAACTTTCAGGTACCTTTTAAAAATTTTGCTCAGCCTTTTGTTCAATTCTCCTCTCAGTTCACTTTGACTCCTTGCTGGGGTGCAGTTCCACGAGCACTATGTGCCCTGTGTAACTTCATCCAAGTGTTCATTACTCAGCAAACCTTAAAATTGATTATCAATGGGCTAATTGATGCGAATGGGAAGGAAGGCAGCTTGAGTTGTCCCTGATCTTGTTCACGCACACTTGTTCTACAGATCACAGGGTAGAGTTCAGAAGCAGGAACCCTTGTTCACTTTCCTCTCGCTAACACGGAACTTAGAAGCAGCTATCTCATCACAGCTGGTGAACTTGGGGGCTCCCTGGTCCAAATGGTGCATGTGTAATGGTTAAGCTTTCTGAGCCATTGTGAAGGATAGCCCCGTTTCTTATTTGTCTTCGTTCTAATGCAATGATTCTGCAATTCCAATAACATCAATCTTTTTCACTAAACTGCACATGCCTGTACGGGTATTACCAATATTATTTAATAAGCTTCTTGTGCTGTTGTGGAACAGTTAAGCCAATACGTCAACACTTGTCCTAATTGTAGTTCTAATTTCCTTTTTTTCAATCAGTTGATTGCACTTGTTGTTTATCTAAATTAATTTAATTTTGATGAATATTGTCTTGTTTTATGCAGATAGTTTGTGCACAGAACATCCTTCCTGCTTAAGTCTCTACTAAACAAGCTACTCAATTATCTAAAGAGTTAATTCCCCCTGTACCAACCAGATTAATAGTCATTGAAACCAATTATCATGCTCATTGTTTCCACATTGCCAGGTAGCACTGGAATCAAACTAGATATGTTTAATTTTGCGCTGTAACCATAAACTGAGCAGGGGGAGTAATGACAGCAATTTTTGAAAGAGAAGGGGCAGAGGAGAGGGAACCATTTACAATGTCAGCTAGCTTGGGTCTGAGTAAGGGAAGATAGGTGGTTAGCAGTTAAGTAGAAATGGGATTGAGGGAGCAGGAGGTATGCCTTATGGACAAAATGAGCTTAGAGTCAATGCAAGAGACGGACAGGGATTCAAGGAGGCTAATGTTATATATACGGTATAGTAACATATAACGATAATATACAATGGTATAAATGGGAGTTATATTTGTTCTGCACGATAATCCTAAAGCAATGGATGGCTTCAACAGAGAAAAGTAAAGCCTGGCAAAACAGGCTGAGTAGAGCCTGATGTGGTGCAGTCACATCTGACAATAGATGACTATGCTTGTTGTGTACCAGATAGGCTAAAGTTTGCACGTCTTGGATTTGGGGGAAATGGAGGTAGGATACATTCCATTAAGAATTAATTGAGGGGAGATAGTGATAGATTTGCAGGGCACAAAACCATTAAAGGTAGAGGTGAGGGAGTGACTGAGCAAATCAACAGCTGCAGAGATATCATAGCAAGTAACAAGGCCCTGGGAAAAAGGAAGCAGCTTTAATAACAACATTTCAACACAATATACACTAGTCACCAATCTCACTATTACAATGGTTACTCTGGTTACATCTTGCCTTCCATAATCTTTCCTATTTTAGCTGAATATCACCATTTTCTCTGACTCCCCCAACCTCCTCCGTATTTTAATATACTTCATGCCACTTTTAATCAAAGAGAATGACAAAGCAGTGGAGATTGCCCAACTATTTACATTGATAAACATACAAGGCAAAAACACCCCTTCCATCCGCACTCTGGCCAGGTGCACTGCCCTCACTTACCACCTGCTTCCTCACATAAGAATCTATTGCTGAATCAGTTAGCATTTCATAATCTGTAAGGGTATTTTTGATTTTGGTCCTCCTTCCAGATGTCAAGGGCTAATTGTCATTCCTGTTTCTAACTAGGAGCAATGTGGAGCACACTGAAAATCAGAAAATAGGCATTAGCTTATTCCACCCTGTGGGATTATACGTAGAGCAATCTATACCAGCGCTTCTTAGAGGGATCACTGGAAGCTGCACTGAAAGCAGTAAAGATAGGTTTTCTGAATGTTTTTTGTGGGACAATGGCCCTCCTGTCCTCAAAAATTGCTTGCCATTGGCCATCTCTTTATTGCCTACTATGCTTTTGCCTGATCCACAGAGGCGCTAT
The DNA here is from genome assembly GCF_017639515.1 of Carcharodon carcharias. Classification (NCBI taxonomy): domain Eukaryota; kingdom Metazoa; phylum Chordata; class Chondrichthyes; order Lamniformes; family Lamnidae; genus Carcharodon; species Carcharodon carcharias. The sequence continues at coordinate 83,550,775 of NC_054474.1, read as the reverse complement.
CTGCCCACACTCCAAATGTTGGCCAATAACTCACTGGCAGCATGTTAATAGGGCCCGACCAGGAAAATTGACCAAGCCACTCACTGGTTACATTAGGCAGACTGCTCCATCCATAACCTGCTCAATGGCTTCCCGTTGGCAGCTTCATATTTTCACCAATAACAGTTTTAACTTTATCAACAGGAAGTGCAAGGTGAGTTAGAAACAGTTGAAGTAAACTTTAATTATACTGCATATTTACACAAGGTGGTTTCATATGTTTACTTGTTTGTGATTTAATTCATTATGATATTTTACAGTTCTATGTCTTCAATGTGCTGTTATGAAATGATTATGTCACAGATTTTGAGATATTTACATAAATTAATCTTGCAATATTTGGAAAAAGTCGCACACAATTGTAATTAAATCTCTTACATGGTTATTGATATTCAGATCATGTAGAGTCAGGCATCATGAAGCAATGCTGCTGAACAAGTCTTACTGGATAACACACAAGAATGTGCAACAAGTTTAACCAGTTAAAATGCCTTTTTTGCAGCTGCATGATGGCTTGGCTTTTGTATTTTTTGATTCTCAAATTATAGTGTGTACAGTATTTAACTCTATCTCATCATAATCATTCAGTGATGGCTGCTATTTTCAATTAGAACCTGGCTATTTATATGTGCTTGTAAAGTGAATTATAATTGTGTTATGCCTCTGTAACATTGTAGGTTTATCATGTTTGCTTGTTTATAGATTAATTCACCATGTTGATAAGTATCTAAATTGCATTTACCCACCTTTGAACTAAATACTCATTAATTTTAAAAAAGCAGTTGAAAATTTCAAATGACTCAGCGTTGTTAGCATTCTGGGGTTAAAAATTCCAAAGTTTTGGACCACTCCTAGGCTAATATACCTTTCCTGAGTTATGGTGCACAAAACTGTTTGTAATACCTGTACACCAGATGGAGTTAGACCAAGGTTCTGTACAATTGAATTGTTGATTCTCCTCTTTGTGTTAGAGCCCCTTGAAATAATGGCCAATATTCCATTAGCCTTTTTGATTACTTTTTGTACCTATCTGTTAGCTTTCAGTGATTATTTACCTGGATGCCTCAATCCTTTTGCTCCTCAATGGTTCCCAGTTTCTTGCCATTTAGAAAACATTCTGATTTGCCTTTCTTGGATCCAAAGTGGATGCCATGACACATCCGTACAATGAACTCTTAACTGTCAGTTTTCCTCACTCATTGGATGGTATTTTAGGCCCTCGCCTGTGGCGAGTTTGGTGCTGGGGAGGACATTTAATTGTGTGGAATGTTGACAGGCTTGGACCTCTCCACCTCCTGCCTTCACCACGTTGGATGGGAAGGCACATGGTCAGCCTTCCTTCCCGCCACCAATTGAGACCCTTAAATGGGCAATTAATGCCACTTAGCCTCATCACGCCACCATTAGTATTAAACCAACAATAGGGGTGCCTGTCGCCATGCAGGGAGCATGACAAGAGAACATGTGTAGGTTGCTTGTTGTCTCTCGGTGGGGGTGGGGTGTTGGTCACTTGTTCAAAGGCATTCAGTGCCTGATCAAGGGACCCAGCATCAGAAAATCCTTGCTGCTGACCCCTCTATATCCTCCTCCCCCATGCCCCCCACCCCACAAAACCCCCCTGCTATCATTTATCTCTGGCCCTGGGTCGCCCTGTGATCCTGGGTCTCCGGGGTGGTTGGGGGCAAAAGAGCCAACAGCCACAGATTGGCCAGCAGTAATCGGGCTCCTGCCCCTAGAGTCCGGATCTCATGGAAGTCCCACCGCTGGCCTGTTAATTGCCTGACTGGCTTGTAATTTGGAAGGCCTTCTCCAAAGGAGGCAACATAGGTCCTTTTGGCTCTCTGGCCAGTGACTGACCTATATCGCCTCCATAAAATTCCCTCCATTTTGTTCTTCTGAAACATTCTGCTCACATCTACACAAAAGCTAAAGTACCTACTAACTTAGTGTCAACTTCAAACTTGGGTATATTGTTCTCAAATCTGTCATGGGTGAATATGCAAAAAACTGAGGCCTCAGTACAGATTCTTAGGGGCTACCACTTGTCTCATTCTGACAAACAATGAACATTTACTTTATTATTTGTCTCCTACCTCCCTACCAATGTCACAAGTTTACTTCCATCTCCATGTACTTTAATTTTTGATAATCCCATGTATGAAACCTTCTCAAATGTCATCTAGAAGTCCCTACAGAAACTATTCATAAGCACTTTCCTATCTATCAGCTTAATGACCTCTTCAACCAGATCAATTCAACTAGATTAATCAGCCATTGACATACCCTTAACAAATCCATGCTGACTCTCTTTAGTCAGTTAATACTTGTTCACATGCTCAGTCACAATCTCCCTGATGATAAAATACAGTAACTTCCCGACAACTAATGTTAACTGACACAATAATCCAATCAAGAGAGGTTTGGAACATATGTCCAATGCATCTGCGGTTTCTGCATTGTTTTTTTTTTTGCCCTGGAGTGAAAGGAAACTAACAGGTTCTGGAGACCTGTTTATCTAAAGCCCCATTATTTTCTCAATTATTTTTCTTTTACTTATATTGAATATAATTAAGTTTGACCACTTGACTTATTTTTTGGTACTTTTGTACTGCTAGTATTTTGTGAAAACAGATTAGAAGTATTCACTGAACAAGTCTAGCATTTCCTTATTATCATTTATTGTATCACCTGATCTGTTGCATTTTGTGTAGTTGTGTATATCAAAACTAATATACCGACCAGAAATATGTGGATTGTTATTAAATTCCCCTCAAAATAACTTCATTGATCAAATTGAAGAGCAAGCTTAGTTATATGCTTTCTAGTAAACTCACACATACAGATGTCACGTGTAAGTAATAACAGAGTAATTCACACTCTCTTCACCTAGATCCCCTGTTACTACAGAAATATTATTTTGTTTTTATTGTGGCTGGTTTGACCAAATTATTTTTGTTGAAACATCATACAGGCTTAGAACTATTAGGATCAGATCTTTTAATTGGTGTAAATGCAGCACAGTTGCTAATGAGTATGTTGTCTATACCAATTAAAAACTGTTACATTTTCCATGCCTAATGCATTATACATCAGGAATGTTTGGTATCTATATCTGGAGGGTTAGTTTTGGAGAGCTATTAAGAATAGGACAAAAACTGAACATGACTCCATCAGGCTTTGATAATCAGCTTGAACATTTGCATCACTGAACATGAAGTGTAAATGGGATTGTGAAGAATTTTAACCCCCTTTGTAACATATTAAAAAAATCTTCTGTGAAAATGTGGTTTCATCCTCAAGCAATCACATGAAAAACATGGTCCTGTACATAATTTAACCAAAAAATGTTATCTAGATTATTCTTTCTGAATGCAAAAGACAACAATTTATCACAATATGACTGGACTTCTGATCAGTGTCACCTCTTCATCGTATCTCAGCCAAGGTACTGAAACAAAATGTTCAGTCAGAGTTTTTGATTCATGGTATCCAGTACCTACAAGTGGAAAGCAGCTGGTGCTAGATGTTTCTTTTCATTCGTTCATGGGATGTGGGTATCACTGGCTAGGCCAGCATTTATTACCCATCCCTAATTACCCTCATTCATTGCTGTGGACCTGGAGTCACATGTAGGCCAGACCAGGTAAGGATGTCCCTATGGACATTAGTGAACCAAATGGGTTTTTTTTTAACAACAATCAACAATGGTTTTGTGGTCATCATTAGACTTTTAATTCCAGATTTTTATTGAAATCAAATTTCACCATCTGCCATGGTCTCTGGAATTCTAGTCCAATGACAAATCCACTATGCCAAAGACTTTTCATGTTTCAGAACCGTATGGGGACTGGCTTTCATCTTGTTACCACTCTATTTTTACCTATAAATGGGGCAATAATGGGACAAAGATCAGGGAGGAGGAATGCTCTGACTTCAAGCTGGCAGCCATACTTATTATCTTTTTTAGGCAGATTTTGAATTTGGCAACGATTCCTGCCTGATGTGGGCCTATTTATTCAAGACAGAGTCAACTGACATTTCCAGAACCTCAAACATTATTTTAATATTGAACAGTGTTGCCACCACCATTTCCTCAAACTGCTGACAAACCAGTACAGATTGGGAGGCTGTCATTTACACCATTATTTCAAACGCATCCTTAGCTTTTCCTTCACTCTCCTGGGGAATATTGAGCCACATACTCTTCCCTCTTGCTGTTTTACAGGTTCTTAGGTTTTGCTAGCATTCAAAGTTGCTGCCCTGCTTAATTATTTCACCTCTTCCTTTATGCAGTTGCTGCAGGCCTGTTATTATGGTCTGCCTTCCCCCCAGCCAAAGGCCAAGCTGCGTAAAAAGAGAGAAATTATGTGCTAGCACCACACCAGTTGTACACAAATGAAGCACGATCACCAAAGTTGACCAGGCCTCCTGCTAAACCATGAAGTTGTCCGCCGCCTGCCCAATCTGCACTTCACACCATAGTCAGCCCCCTTGTGTCAGTAACACATTAAAGAAAGCTGTTCTGATCAGGATGCCATCTTTTCCAGGAAATTTTAATTTTAGCTCAAAATCATTTAAGTTACATACAGATTTCTTTTACTGGTACGATTACTTGAAGATAAAGCCTGAGCAGCCTATCCTGAAATATTCCTGTAAACTGATACTAGGTAGCCTCCTGTTTAAATATAGAATAGATAGATGGTTTTATTATTGATTCTGATTATTTAATTGAGTGCAATCGATTTTCAGACTAAAACAAATATTTTCACATTTCTACCCCTGGACTAAGTTGCTGTGGATATGCTGAGTTTTCCAGATCAGAAAAATTTCTGAGATAAACATCAACAAATATCTGGGGCAGAATTTTCTGCCTGTTGGGCAGGCGGGCCTGACCCAATCTACGGTGGGCGGGGAGCCGATCCCCGCCAGAGAAGCGGCCCAGCCGCCATTTTACGTGGGCCCGCCCATGTAAAATGGCAGCGTGACATCCGGTGAGAAGCGCTATGCACTTCCTGTGCAGGCGGGGGATTCCCTAAAAACGAGTGCGCTCTTTCGCGCATGCGCACAAAAGAGCGCACATCTCCCTGAAGCTAAGTGCGGCCTCAGGGAGATTACTTCCACTTTGAAAAAGATTAAAAATGAGAAAAAAAAAATCCCTAATGTCACATGAGATGGGACATGTTCATAAATTACAGTAAAACTTTATTGAACTTTTTAAAAGCCTGTGTGAAACCTCATCCCACCGGTGGATGAGGTTTTATGTTTTATCTATTTGTTGCCGGGGCTCCTGCCCTGCCCCCCAACCTTAAGGTTGGACGGGCAGGCCCTTTCATTGTTTAAATGATCCTGTCAATGGCCTCAATTGGCCATTGACAGGTTGGTGGGCACACCACTGATTTTGCTGCACCCCCGCCTTCCTGAAAATTTAAATGGGGCTGGAAGACGCCGGGGGTTCCACCCGACATCATCCCACGTCATTTTACACATCGGTGAGTGAGCCCCGCCCCCTACTCACCAACAGCAAAATTCTGCCCCAGGAATTTGTCTTTGTTTTCCTATGATCCTTACTTCTGAGTCTTCTTTAGAACTCCATGTGGCCTCTGTGACATAGGGTTATCATAATCCAGGTGATTACATCGCTGTTGTACCTATTCTGGTTTCAAGTTCACATGTATTGTATTTTCTTTTTCAATGACCAGATAACAGTTTCCATAGCAGATTCCATTAGTTACTCTGAAATTTGTGTCAATTAGCAATGTTACTCTCATTTCTAATAGATGCAAATGCTTCCATATTTAAAACGTGCATACTTAAAAGCTGTATATTTAAAATCTGCATCATTTGTACAGTAGTTGGGTACTGTGCTCACCTCAAGTAGACAAAAAATTAAACTCGGGCAAGAAATTCAGCAGGCTAAAACAACTGTTCAAATGTGTTTACAAGGCCAAGTAAATTGTTAAATATTTCCCATATAAATGTAGCCCCAATGGCTGGACAATGATGACATTCCTTCACAACTTCTGAATGTGCAATCTCCCATGGTAATAGCTCATTGCTGAAGTAAACAGCTAGGCGCCTTCTCTTTAAGTTATCCGCCCAACTCAGCATTTCTCTGATACTCCTGTTTGCTGTACCTGTGTCAACCTTAAACCTCCATTCATAGGGTGGAACTTTATGGCCCACCCATGGCGTGGGTGGGTCCGTAAAATGCAGCGAGTCATTCAAATGTCCATTGACTTCAGCGGGACCATAAAATCTTGCCGACGTAAGATTCCGCCATAGTGTGGACTGGCTCAAATAGCATCTGAGCATAAAATATCATTCACAGACTATTAGGAGATTTACACTGACACCATTGAATTCAGAAGTATAATTCTTGGACTGGGTGAGATTATTTCTTCCCAGCCCTGTTTATAATCAATGAGATTAGTTATAATCAATCAATTAGTTTAATTATAAATTATGCTGTGTTTACGTTGGTGTAAGACGCTCTGGCTATGAATTTTGCTTATCCTGAGAAAGCTTTTCAGATGCACCTTGGGTTTCTTTGTAACTTTAGTTCATGGCCTCTGCTAACTCACTTACGATGTATATATGTTGTATGATTTGGTTGTATGATATAGTTTGACACCTATGCTGTTTATTTTAAGTTAAGTCTAAGCCAGTTCTGAATGGCTAAAAATTGATACAAATGCTGCAGAAAGCTGGGTCAGTTCTTGCTTTTGGGCAGCCGATTGACAGAGCATGTTGGCTGACCACCTGTTTCAATGGCAAAGGGGTGTCAGTTATTCTGGCCTTCAGCTGAACTTAGGGGCAAGCTGCTGATGCCAAACAGGCGTTCACCGATGCAGTTCCATGCTCTTCAACTACAGGCGTGTTGGCTGGCTGAGGTCCTTGGACAGGGAAGGTGGGGGGAAGTGAAGCTGAGTTTTCACGATTATTATGCTTTTTTTTCCAAATCCCTTTATTGATCTCATTGTGTGGCAGCATAGGCTCAAGAGGTTAAATTACTCACTCCTGTTTCCATATTCCTTGGCCTCACCTCTTCTCATCTCTGTAATGCCCTCCAGTTCTATAACCCTCCAAGGTCTCTGCCCTCCTCTAAATCTGCCCTCTTCAGCATTTCTGATTTTTTCCTCTTCAACATTGGTGACTGTGCCCAGGCTCTAAGCTCTGGAACCCCTCCCTAAATCTTACTTTTACTCTGTTAAAGGCACTATATGAATATAAGAAGTTACAGTTGATGTTGTGATGGGGCCTACAGTCTTCCATGCTATTTTTGTGAATCAATGGAATAGGAAATAGGTTGTGGCATAAAAAATCTCATTCCCTGCACTCACACCACCGGTTTCATGGGCATGTGTTACACTTGCCATGCTGCACCCCAACATCTGAAAAATCTGGTAATAAGTCAATAAACTGCCCCTTACTTCAGATAATAGCTTCTACCTCATACCCCAGGCCCAACCAGGCACTTAGGTGATGTCAAAAATTGGCAGAAATCAGGCTGAATTGATTTCCATGCCATTTCAGAGTCTAACCCATCTACACCCATTTTGGGGCACAAACCAGGCATAACAGACTCCAAAATCAGAATTGTTTTGTGGAGTATATCACAAGACATTTGCAGATTCAAGCAAGCCAGGAACCGTTGTTAACATTCCAAAACAGTTCTTTACAATTCCTTCCTGTATGTTCATTTATAGCAATTTACAAAATAAACTGCAACATTTCATCAAATATTATATCATTTTATTGCAAATAAGAAAATGGTGTAACTTTATTGATCTTTCTTCCTGATACTTAAATCCAGTTTTGTTTGAGACTGACAGACAACCAGTAACTCTACCTTAACACTGAACAGGTTGTCTAGCAATGGACAATGATTTATCGAAACAATCATTATTCAAATTTTAAAGCTGCTCTTAAGATAAAAATTTGCAATTCTGATTATGCTGCATTGTGTTCTATTGAAAGTTTAGAAATACTGCACTCATTTTATATTTATGTATTCTCTACCAATATAACCTAACCCAACTGCTTGTGGAAGAGATTATTACAAGGACAACATGGGCAGAATTCTCCTTCCAAGGCCATGGCTCTCCCTAACTATCTAATATCTTCCAGCCCAACAACTCTGAGAATTTGGCCATTTACTTTGTCCTACCATTGGCAGCCATGTGTTCAGCCACCTGGTCCCTAAGCTCTAAAATGAAAAACTCTTCACTTCTCCTTTAAGCCAGCCTTTCAAACGTACCTGTAAGTCCAAGCTTCCAGTCACCTGTTCTGATAGTTACATCTTGGACTTGGTGTCACTTTCTGCCTGACTGCACTCCTGCCTTGGGATGATGTCAAAGGTGCTACATAAGTGCAAGTTGTTGGGTTACGTTAAACTCAATCTATTTTTTTTGTTGTCTTAAGCAATGATATGTTTTAATTGCACTTTATTTCATGTTTAAGTGCCAACTGTGGTTCAGTTGGTAGGACACTCACTTCTGAATCACAAGGCTCTGGGTTCAAATCCCACTCCAGGACCTGAGTGCAAAAACCAAGGTTGAGACTCCAGTGCAGTACTGATGGAGTACTGCACTTTTGGAAGTGCTGTATTTTGTATGACAAGTTAAATCAAAGCCACATCTGTCCTTTTATTTGGATGCAAAAGATTTCATGGCACTATTTCGAAGAAGAGCAGGGGAGTTATCCTTGGTATCCTGGCCAGAGGATAAGTATTTAATCAGAGGATCCTGGTGAAGCTGTTGCTACACTGGTATGGTCCCCCTACATAACCTGCTCTTTGGGAGACACAAGGAGATCATGAGAACTCACCCATGATAGCAGATACCTCTGTAGAGCAGAGCAAGGGTTCTATCCCTGGCCAATATTTATCCCTCAGTCAACATCACAATAAAATTATCTGACCATTATCACATTGCTGTTTGTGTGAGTTTGCTGTGTGAAAATTGGCTGCCCCGGTCCCTACATTACAACAATGACTACATTTCAAAAATACGTCTGTAGCAATTATAGTTTTAGGAAACATTGACCTGTAGCTTTAAGAATATTCCTGTGTTGTGAGATCACATGATCTGTGTAAACCAATGTGCTAGCACCATGGGGAACCCCTACAAGAAAGTTCTTCTTTAGTTATGGAGTTTGATGCACATGTGTAGTTGCTACTGCTGCCTTGTAAATAAAGGTCAATGTTTCCACTAAGAGAAGTTGTCTGACGATCAACTCCATAGCAATTCCATTGGCTGTAAAGTACTTTGAGACATCCAGTGTTCATATATAAATACAAGTCTTTCTTTTTCTTTCCACAACTTATGAAAATGGTTACTGACAATAGGAGGCACACTTCATTAAAGCAAGCTTAAAATATCAGAGGCAGACATTACAGGGTGTATATGCCACTTTTAAAATAAGCTAATGACCTACACTTACAGTTACTGGAACAAAATCAATTTCAACTCTCTGTGTACCCTAGTGTATTTCTTTTTCCCTGCGAGTGAAGCAAAGAGCAGTGTGTTTGTGCTTGTTCTTGAACTGGCCATTAAAACAGAAGCACAACAGTTTACCGGTGTTTCCCTGGGTAACAATGCACTAGTTCATCAATTGAATGATAATTAATTGAGCTAGTCATGCATAGCACATGTCAGATAGGGTATTGGCTTTCACTAGGATTAAAACATAGAAAAATAGGTTCAAAAAGAGTGTGAATTCTAGCATTCTCACTTTAGATCTCAGTTTGGTAATACCAAATACAATTGCTGTCTCAGCCATCTACATTGTTATATTTGCCTTATTTGTTTTTGGAGGACACATTGCAGGCACCTGTTAATGGATGACAGAATCACCCAGCTTGTGGCTACAGGTCATTGACTATTACATTATGTTTGGTTACATATCTACTGCTGTGCATGTCCTGTTAGAACTATACCGATTGCCAAAATCAGTATCACATTACAGATGTATGCAGGGTTTTCTCTCAAAAGCATGCATTATAAAAATGTCATAAGGTCATTTGCTAAGTTCATTATATAGTATTTGTGCTCACACTGGTAAATTAGCCAGAATTTACTTTTGAAACAAATACTTCAATTGGGATCTTTGTACCCACGATTTTAGATGGAGGGTCTGTGTGCTGCTAATTTCGACACATGTACTGCCATTTGATGCACCAACTTGCATATAAGGTCCAAGAGGTAGAAAAAATGCCAAATTCTGAGTGATAACAAATAACTTATCCCAACAACTTGCTTGTCCTAATTTTAGTTACTCACTCAGCAATTCAACCCACAAGAAAAAATAACTTGAAAACACCTGTAGTTCACAAACATAAATGCAATTTAATTTCTTACCTTGGTCTGGTCTCCAGCTGAAACTTGGAAAAGGACTGGCAATATTGGAGTGTTGACAATGAAACATGAACTAACTCAGACAACTGCTTGGATCTAAAGTTCAATACAACAGAAACAGATTATGTTGGAATTCTGTGCTTGAATCAGAATTAAGTCCAGACCAAGAAATGCAAAAGCTAGTGTCTTGGCTTGAAATATTGTTTTCAAGCCATCAAAACCTATTTCATTCCAATGATGTGCACAGTTTCAGAGTGAGATGACACCACACTTAAATCTTTCAGAAAATGAAATTTGTGGTGAATGACTACCAGCCCTCAGATACCAGTCCAAGATTAAAGCCTTTTTTTAGATATTGCTGAATAGTGCCATGCTCTTCACCCAGTGCCATTTGTTCTAACCGTACATGAGGACTCACCGATATCAGTGTAACTGTCATGGTGGAGGATGCACGCCACTAGTAAGTAGGAGGATGTGACCGTGGCAGAGGCAGCAGTGAGCAGTCCCCCTCGGAGGATGGAGGACAGACACAGCCATGCTCAGCTGGGCACAGAAACAGGGCCCTGGGAACCACAAGAAAGGAGGCTCTACTTAGACCAGCAACACAGATATGTTCCCACATACCACAGTTCCTTAGGGCAGTCCATGCCATTCATGTGCACCACCATGGCTCAGGGCTGTGAATTCATCAGTTCCTCCAGAGTGGCCGACCTCATGGAGATCCATATGCATTTGAATAATGTGATGGTGCTAGATTTTCTGGTTCGGTTTTGTCAAAGGATCCTGGGGGTAATGTTGCTGCACTGGTTTAACCCCCCTCTACATGACTGGCTCTTTGGGAGACTTGGGAAGGAGATCAAGAGAACTCGCTTATGATAGCAGATGTCTCTGTGGAGCTGAGGCTTCCCAATGCAGCTGAAACCTTGGCATGCAGTCCACTGGGGAGGAGTGCACTCCAACACCTTGAGTAAGATATTTCAATATCTTTTCAGCCTCTTCGCCTGGTATTCTCACCTCTCTATCACCAACTTTAGCATTCAGCACCACCCGTGCTACTTCCATTGCTGGGACACTCCTCCTCCTATGCAAACCCTCTCCCTTCCATTGTGTTACCTCTACTCCTACAAGGACAGAAGAGGGAAAGATAAGAAAATGCTGGCCATTCTCACTAACACCAGTGGGTCATTTAAGTAAGAAGCTCCATGTTTTAGTGCTGCCAGGTCTTCAACAGCACTAGGGCTGTGAACTTGCTGACTGGTCAGTGATAACCCTGGACACACACTTTCCCATATTCAGGAACACCATGACCTTCAGGATGCTCAGCTGGTGTATCTGTAGACCTGGAGGCCTGTCATTTGGGTGTTCCATTGCAGTTACTTTCCCAGAGTGAAGAAAGTCATCAAGCTTCTTGTGACACTGCACCCAGGTCCTCAGGACAACGTGGTGGTTATTGGCATTTTCTGCCACCTCCATCCAGGCCTGTTTAGTTTGGCTAGGTGGCCTTCTCCTCCCATCCTCCTTGTGTGCTGTAACTATTCTACAATTTCACGATTCAATGCCTGCTCCACTTATCGCTGCTCAGTTTCTGAGTGGACATAAAACAGGTGTCACATAGGTAAGGGACCTAATTCATGTTTTACACAGCTTCAGGAGATACCTGAAAAACTGCCTGATCCAATTTCAGATTGGATAATTTTCAGGCATCCTTGTAGCTAGGCACATTTGTCCCTTAAAACGAATATTGTTGCATGTGTTTTATGCTTGTAAAATGGGTGCTATGAGGACCAGTTACTACCCAAGCCTCCCCATTCCGTAGCTTTCTGTGAGTGGGGAGGTACCTGGGCACACATAGAGAAGAGCGAAAGAAAAAATCTGAAGGCAAATTGAGTGATCCATTTCCCATTTCCTTGCTAAAAACCAACAGACAGAGCCTGACAAATTGCATGACCAGTCTTCCACTTGATGAATGGCAAGAGAGAGCCTTCATAAGCATGAAAAATAAAATTCTGTAAGGGAGGAATAATAAGAACAATCTTCACATGATGGAATATCAATAGAAATATTTTATAGACCTATATAGATGATCTGCTATTTCAGTGAAACTGTTATTACTCTGTCTAAAAGAATGCAAAGGGGAGCTCTTTCCAAGGTTTATAAATATTTAATTTACCACACAGTAATACAGTATCCTACAAAGTGCTTTCAAGCATGTGCCCGTGTGTTGTAAAATGATACAGCTTAAAACATTGATTGTTTTTAAATATCAGGAGAACATTATGGTTTTTATTGCCTGCAATGCATTATGCATGGATTGACAACATTGTGTATGTGATGTTATAAAATTTAACTGGAGTACCTCAACTCACAAAGAAGCCAGATTATGAAAAAAAAACCATAGGGATGAACTTCAATTTTAGTGATAGTGGAGTGACCATTCGCTATACACCCTACACAATAATTCCTTTCCATTGTTTTACATCCCAGCGTTGTTCAATCCCATCCCCAAGCTTCATAGCACAGCAGCGTAATCACTTGGAGTAGCAATAGCTCCATTTATTGATGAACACTTTCCCATGAGTTGCTATAAAACCTGGCAAAATGAATTCAGATTGTTAATTTTCACCATGGCAGCCCCTGAGTGTGTATAAATGCTCTCAATTAAGATTTGAACTAGCAAAATGAGAGAGGAGCATCTTTCCATTGTTCCGCAAAATCTCCAACAAAATTCATTTTTTTCTTCTCCCTCAATGACAAGTTGATTTCATCAAGCTTTTATATCTTTGTAGACATTCAGCAAAGCACCTGTGGTCTGCCGAATGTTTGCATATTATTCACGCTACTCATGAAATTTATGTAGCACTGCAAAAACTGGGGTAGTACAGGTATTGCAACTGACATGCTTGAAGATGAGGCCTGAAGCTCACTGGAAATTAGACCTCGAACCTCACCTGCATAAAACAGGGAGCCATGGACTCCTGTTGGGCATCTCATGACATGCTCGATTTGAGGAAAGGATCAGCACCACACTGAGCTGACCCAGAGATAGATTCTATTGTGGGGGGTGCTGGGAGGATACAAACCTGAGCCCAGGGTGAACCTGGACTGGCAGCTGTTTACAGTATTGTGGTGGAGCCAGGAGGGGCGTTCCTGAACTTTCTGTCTTCACATTAACATTGCATGAAAAAGTTAATGCATTTTCTTTTGATAATCTCCAGCAGTCCTTTTCAGGATTTTTTAGTTAGGCCGCTGCTGACCAGTAAACACTGTGCACTGCACATGCTGCACCCAATCTGTGACAAATTTAGAGCAGGGGCCCAAGCAGGAGCCTAATCCCTGTTTCAAGCCAACATCCAGGAGAATTGGAAGTAACTGGTTTCCAATTTGACAGCCAGTGCACATTCTAACAGATTGCAGTGAAAATTGGATCCCCCAGTGCCAATCTTTCACCCAAAAAGTAGGTGTGCAGGGCCACTATTTTTCCCCAGAGTGTTGCCACAGGAATGCTGTTTTGTTTTTACTCTACATCAAAGCTGATCAATGAAAAAGAGGAGCTTTAAAATTTGTTTAATCAAGGTATCATTTGTTAAATCAAGGTGAAGAAAGTCAAAGTTTGCAAAAAAATTGAATGAATACATCTATAAGTTAGTATGCTGGTGCTAAACCTTGCTGATCTATAAAGTGTTACTTTGTGGTCAAATTACAGGATCTTTAACCTATGGCTCTTGAATTGTCAACATTAAGTGTCATACTGCATCACTATTGATTTCCATTCTAAGGACATGACTGTCCTTTATGCCCCCATTACAGCAAAGCAGGAGATGACCTTTGATTTATGGTAATGATCCAATACTAAACGGCTCCAGCTAACAATCATTGAGTTACAGGCTCACTAATTATGTACTAATTATGCCTCCCTTCTGAGGTCAAGAAAGATTGTAACTACACCCAGAAGTTATGGTTTGCCTGCCTTTCTGTCCTTCTTGAGCCAATGGTCTTTAACTAAAACAAAAACAAAAACAGAATTACCTGGAAAAACTCAGCAGGTCTGGCAGCATCGGCGGAGAAGAAAAGAGTTGACGTTTCGAGTCCTCATGACCTCGAAGGGTCATGAGGACTCGAAACGTCAACTCTTTTCTTCTCCGCCGATGCTGCCAGACCTGCTGAGTTTTTCCAGGTAATTCTGTTTTTGTTTTTGTTTTGGATTTCCAGCTTCCGCAGTTTTTTTGTTTTTAGGTCTTTAACTAATCTGGCACAGTAAAGTAACTATTTCTCAGTATATGCCCATGTGGTGTCAAGAAGTTTAGATCAGATGGGATAATTTAAAGTTGCCACGGCTTGGCAAAAGAACCTAGCCACCAAAGTGCAAATTCCCACGTAAATGTTATATTACTTAGTCTTCTAGTTGAGTTGGAAACTGTGCTAAGTGGTCTCGGTTGTTTCTCATCTGAATCAGACTGTGTAAATGTGTTTGCAAAATAAATCAAAGCGTGACTCTTGATTATACAGAATGTTGGTTTTGCTCTAAATGTAACTTTTGCTTCTTCCCTTTTAATCCTCCCAACCATAAGATATTAACCAGCCAAGGTCATGAGAAATCAACCTTCTAATATTAGCTTTACAGTAATTTAACATTTAATGTTGTAGTTCCATTCCTGAAAAGTGTAACTTTAAGTGAAACAACTTTAAGCGAACTAGCTTTTCATATTACATCCAATGTAAAAGCTGTAGTTTAGTTCTGTAGGATCTTTCTCTTCAAAAAAAAATTAAAAAATTACACACTGTAAGTTGAAATCCTTTACATTCCTAAATTCCTGTATTTGTAAATGAAATAACTTTTGAAATAAAATAAAATGAAAAATCTAAGAGATTCTAGTTTTTTTTACCTTCCCCTCATTCACTGCCTCTCCCATTGGCTGACCCTCTTACTCCCTCACTCTCTCCCACTCCCCAGCTGTCCCACTCCTCGACTCTCTCCTGCTCCCTGACTCTCCCGCAGCCTGATTCTCCCATGACCCGAATCTTTCTGGCTCCCCCGCCACCCAATTCTTCCGCGACCCGACTCTCTCCCGCTTCCCAACTCTCTTGCTCCCTGACTTGCTCCCACTCCTTGACTCTCTTGCTCCCTGACTCTCTCTTGATCACTGGCCTCTCCTTCGCACTGCTTCCCTGTCTCAAACATTCCTAGTGAGAAAGGACTCACGGGCAACAAGAGGGAGGAAGAAAACAAGGGAAGGAGAGAAGCTGTAAGCAGGAGGGTTGTGGGAGGGAAGCGGCGAGTGAGAGGGTCAGGCGAGAGAAGCAATGAGCGAGAGGGTCAGAGAAAGAAGCGGCGTGCGAGTTAGTCAAGGAACAGGAGAGAACCAGTGAGCAGAGATGCTGCTCCAAAATGACACCAATCAGGTCACGCGATGGTACGTTGGCCCAGTGAGAAATGACGTTAAAGCGGAAATCTCAACTCTAGGTGTACAGTCATGTCCATAAGACATGAAAGAGATCAGAAACTTTTTAAATCAAACCTTACCTTTTGCTTATTTAAAAAATGGACTTTGCTGGATGAAAAACATGGCTGCTACAGATCACATGATTTGCACATTGGCTACAGTTTGGGAAACTTCCAACAGTAATTACAGTAATTAAAAGCTCAATCCTCATTCTTGTGGAATCTCACACCTATCATTGTGTGGACCCATTACAGTCAATGAAACAAGGGAGCAGCAGACAATCTGTCTTCCCAGACTGGACTTATAACAAAGAGTGAGAGCCATCAAAATCCATTACAACTGTGGAGGCACTAACAGCAACCATCTATCTCCTAAGGTGAACAATGGATTTTGACCAAAGACAAAGAAACTGATTGCTAACCTGAAACTGACTCATCAATGGGCAACACCACATGACCTAAGGTCCTTCGGTCTTTGGAAAGTTTTAATATTACATACCTAGGCTCCTAGAGCAGCCTACTGTTAACATCCAGCCTGTCAACACCAAAGCAGGATTCCAGACTGATAACAAAGCCTGCCTCAAGTCTAAACTTCCTCGAAGCCTGGTTAGCTGGAAGATTCCTGCCATCGCCTTTAGGATGGACTAAGTACGGACTTAACATTGAGTTCAACAACTTCAGATCATGAACTCTCTCCTCCATCCCCGCCCCCTTTCCGATCCCCCTTTTTTCAATAATTTATAATTTTTTTAATACATATATATTTTATAATTTTTAATATATATTTTTCTTTTCCCACCTATTCCTATTATTTTAAAATTTATTTCCTTCCATTGTTTTATCTCCATGTTTTAGTCTATTTCGATCCCTTCCCCCACCCCACCCCCACTTGCTCGTCCTGCTTTCTACCCTTAATGTCACCATTAGCACATTCCTTAGCTAATATCACCACCGTCAACACCCCTTTGTCCTTTTGTCTATGACATCTTTGGCAATTTCTTCTTTACCTCCACCTATCACTGGCCCTCTATCCAGCTCTACCTGTCTCACCCCCCTCAACCAACTTATAGTTCACCTCATTTCTATTTTTCCTTAGTTCTGATGAAGAGTCATACGGACTCGAAACATTAAACGTATTCCTCTTTGCAGATGTTGTCAGACCTGCTGAGATTTTCAAGCTATTTTTGTTTTTGTTTAAGTCTATGCCAACTTCAACTTGCTGTGTCTTCACCAACTTTGAAGGAATTCGGCAACTCTTTCATTTAACTAGCTGATCCTGCCTGAACTTTAACTCCTACATGAAGTAACCCTCACTGACGCTAACATTCTGGACTGTGACATTTACATGAATTAATATCCTTATCTTTGTTCTTTTTTGTTTTAAGTTATTCCTAGTTGTAAAACTCTTCTTTCCTACCTCCTTCTTGTGCTTGTGTGTGTGCATGTAGTTGTGATGACTATCCCCCAGGTTTGAATGTATGATTAAACAATACTTCTGACTGAACCCTAAATAGAGATTGCTGCGAGTCACTTTAAAATTGACTTCACAAATAGAGGGTTTGGCCAAACACGCCACAGCCTATTTCAAAAATTAAAATACCTCTGCTTACATACAGATGGCGAGAAAATAAAGGGGTTCCGTTTACCTGTCACCGATGTCTGTAAAAGTACATACCAGCCCCATTATACCCATGATGCTAAAGCGGTATGATGTTGAATGAGGCAACTTAAAATGGGGATTTCCTGTATTTGTTTAATCTGGTGTAGGTGATGGTGATACTTGTTGGTGTGCAACAAATTAATCTTGTAACAAGTACATCAGATTAATTGTTGCTGGTATATGGAACATTTTCAAGTCCTCCCAAGTCACATATAGAAGTTAGATGCATCTAGATATAAATATAACTGAATCCCATTAGAGCACCCTTTGTTCTAACAATGTAAGATTCCTCAAACCAGCCACCAGCTTTGCGCAGTAATATTTCAGTTTTGCACGAAAACCTGGATTACATATAATTTTTGCAACATTTTTGGGTTTAAATCATAAATTGAAAGATTAACATGTTGCACACATACATTTTTAGCTGCCACATTTCAACCCATACTCCAGATAAGAAAGGCTAATCTCTAACCTGCCACCTGCCACTCATTGAGCTCAAGAAGATTTGAGTGTGGTTTTGAGCAACGTTCCCTCCTCATAGTGAATCACCATCCTTCCTTCTGAGGTCTTTTAACAAACGTCCCACCATATTAAAACAACACTAAAAACCCATTTATAGGAGGCTTTAAGATTAATAAAGGCTAGTTCCATAAATAGTTTGGACTCAGGATTCAGAAGTACAATTTCAAAATTTGCAGATGGCAACAAATTGGGGGTTGTAGTTTATAAAGGGCACAATGCAACAAAATACAATAAAACATTAATTAATTAACTGGTAGAATGGGCATGTAATTGGTGAATCGACTTCAATGTAAATAAGCATGATGTGATACATTTGGTGGGAGGAATAAGGAGGTTGCATAGCAATTGGAAAATCAGGGCAGAATTTAATTAACTTCCACGTGGTGAGTTTGGTGGCGAGTGGGGCATTTAATCAGGAGGATGGATGGCTGGTGGGGACTCCTCTACCTCCCTGCCTCATCTCGATTAAGTCTGTGGTGAGAAGGCTTTACCGTCAATTGAGGCCCTTATGTGGGCAATTAATGTCCACTTAAGTGCCTCGTCCCTTCCCTGCTGGCATTAACTGAGCAACGGGCGGGAGGCTCACCATGCAGAACGCATGACAAGCAAACCCATGGGGGGTTGCTTGCGGGCTCCAATTGGGCGTGGCTCATTCAAAGGGTCTCAGTGCCTTATCAAGGAACCTGACACTGGGCATGGGGGAAGGTGCCTACTGAGAGCCATCTTTTGACCTGGGATCCAGTGACGATACTAGGCCGACAGGGTCTTTGATCCCAGGGAAGGTCTGCAGCTGTTCAGTTAAGTGTCTGACTGGCACTTAATGAGGTGGGCCTTCCCTAAAAGAGGCATCTGGGACTATTGCCCAAGGTGAGATCACCCGTCGCCTCCATTAAATACTGACTTAAGTGTCTAAATCAGGTAGAGAGCAAATGGATCTGGAGGTACAGACACACAGATCACAAAAAGTGTCAATGCAGGTGATAAGGCCATTAAAAAACAAATCAACGAATTACTAGGGTTCATTTCTCTAGGGATAGAATTGAAAAGTAGAGAAGTTATGTTAAACTTGTATGAAATTGGTTGGACTATACTTAGTGTACAATGAATAGTTCTGGTCTTCAGATAATGATAAGAACATGGAAAGAATCGAGAAAGTGCTAAAATGATTTACTAGAATGATACCAGAACTGAGAGGTTATACATATCAGGAAACTCTAGAAAAGAGAAGGCTAAGGGTGTTCTGATGGAGGTCTTTAAGATTATGAAAGTGTTTGATAGGGTAAACATAGGGGAAATACTTCTACTTCTGGGTGAGGCCAGAACAAGGGGCCGAATAAGACAAAATATTCCTGAATAAATCCAGTAGGGCATGGAGAAGAAACTTTACCAAGACAGTGGTTAGAGTGTGGAACTCACTACCGCAAGAAGTAGTTGAGGCCAATAATATAGATACATTTAAGGGGAAGCTAGATAAACATATCCTTCTATTCCTTTCTCTCCGATATGTTAATGGGGTTAAGTGAAGAAGGATGAGAGGACGTTCACATGGAGCATAAACACCAGTATGGATGTATTAGGTCAAATGGCCTGTTCTGTGCTGTAAATACACAGCATCAATTACTGTTAAGATGCAAAGATGTTCAAGCTTGGACAGCAGACAAGATTTTAGGAATGCAAGGACTTGTGACTCTGGATTCTCGAGTGCCAAAGCCCAGATGATAAAATATAGAAATCAATATTGGTAACACACATATGGAACATTCCAGAAAATGCTCCTGTCATGAAAACATGAAGAGCTTTGTTTAATTCCTTACCTGTGCAAAATATGCAACTTTGCAATAACATTGAGCTATTCCAACCTTATGTAGAAACATTGGAATCATCAGTGCTATACACCCATAGGCAAATGCTGTCTATAATGGGATAAACATAGCTTAAATGCTGAATCATGCTGTGATTTTTAATACTTTTATTTTTTATATTATGATCATCATAAGAAATTAGAATTGGATTTAAAGTTGATTATTATGCATCTTTTAGGCATGGGTTCATAGGTAATTTACACCTCTCAATTTAAAACAGCCATGAATTTCACCTCTTTAAAAGCTCAAAAACAAAACAGAATGTCATTGTGATTTCCCAGTTAAACATTCATTTTGAGCGACAGTCTTAAATTACATTAAGATGTAGTAAATGGAGCTTTAAATAAAATTGTTTCTATCGAAAGAAATGCGGTGAAAGATGTTAAATTGAAATCTTTGTGTTAGTGTGTGACAATGGTTGCTGTTAATGTGTTGAAGCCTGATAACAGTGACATCCTGATTATTTACAGGACAGTATGTCACCCGGGTGACATTCTTTCAGTGTGAGTGTAAACAGTGAGAGTAAGAGGAAATCCCAACCAAACTCAATCCTGGCCTCACCTAAAATCCATGTAAACATACTTTCTAGCAGCAGTCATGAGCTAGCAGTCAGGGGTGGGAAAACTGACCGATTTTGCTCTTTCTTAGCACAAAGGCTAATTGCAATACGAGCACTTAGTCTAACTCAGCCCAGGATATAAATTCAGCCAGGATCCCTCTGGAGCTGTGTGGCTCATTATTACACTGGCCAGTGCACATGGATCCATTCACAAGGTCACAAGATTGGTACAATGAAAAAGACCATTTGATCCAGACTAGCTCGTTTATACAGAAGAGTCTAGAGTCCCTCAATCACAGATTCCAACATTTTATTAATTGATTCCAGGATCATTGTTTCCGTCAAACCACTTGCAAGTCCATTCCACATCTTGATGAGTCATTGTGTTAGGAGTAACTTCCTGTCTTGTACCAGGTTGAACCTGTGCCTATTGTCATGCTTTTTTTGGTGGATTTGCCAGCAGATGTACTTTAAAGAGATGGCCTCCCAGTCACCAGCTTTCAAGGTTGAAAAGCTGAAGATCTTCAAGCCTTTTTCATAACTCAGTCCTGTAATCCATGATTCTTCCCTGCATTGTCTCTAGGGCTTAAAGCTTCCCTTGTTTCTTAGTGACCAAAAGTTACTCAAAGTGAGGTTTGACCGGAGAATTTAACCATTAAAGCATGACATTTTTCACTGTCCTGCTTTATTATATTTCAGGGTTACATTTGCTGCTTCAGAGTGAAAAAATGCATGAGGCATCATGTCTACACATCTTGTGGGTCTCTTTTTGTCCCAATTTTAACTACTTCAATGCCATTCCCATACTATATATGGTGCCCATTTTTCTCCTTATGTGGAATACTTTATGCTTATATTCTTGTCAAATTTCCTTTTCCATTGGTTTGCACACTTGTCTCTCTTACCTAATTCATTTTTCATGTCTCTTGCTATCTCTTCAGATTCATCCTTTCCTTCCCCCCACAAACCCCATCCCAACTTTCAGACTAACATGCAGTGAAACTGAACTATTCAAGGTCAAGGAATGTTGGCATTCTTTCCAAACTATCCCAACTCCAAAGCACTCTACCTAATTTCGAATTACAAGCCTGCACAGTTGATATGGCAATGGTATACGTGGATGAGGTTTCATGTTTTTTCTAGTTCCCGCCAGGGCTCCTGGCCTGCCCACCAACAATAAGGTTGGACGGGCAGGTCCTTTATTTACTTAATTGACTCTGTCAAAGGCCTCAATTGGCCATTGACAGGTCGGCCGGTGTGCAGCTCATCTGGCTGGGCTCCTGCCTTCCTGAAAATTTAAATCAGGCACTGTGACATCAGGAGTTTCCCCCGACGTCAATGCTTGTCATTTTACACGTCAGCATACAGGCCCCGCCCCCACTCACCGGCTCATAAAATTCTGCCCGTGAAGTTGGAGCACAGCAGCAGAGAGGGAAAGCTGTGTGCAGAGGGTGAAGGTGGAGGAAGCTCTCAATAAGTCACAGTCACTAAGGGTTTTCAGGATGCACTCCTCCTACTTCCACCTCATTCAGGAGCAGTTTCTGAGATGGTTGCAGTTCCCTGAGGAGATGGTTATTGAACTGTGCCACCTTCACCAACTGGACCAGAACAGCACAGAAGGGTGAAAGCAACTCTACCAGTGAAGATGACCATCAGCCTTAATTTCTACACCACTGGGTTCTTCCAGGCTGGAGCATGCAACAATTTCCAAGATGTCACAGTTCGCCGTGCATTGCTGCATCAAGGAAATGACAGAGGCCCTGCACAGATGGAGAGGGGACTTCATTGTCTTTCCCCTTGACTGAAAAAAGCAGGAGGAATGAGCATATGGCTTTGCCAGCTAGTGCGGTTCCCAATGGCGCAGTGCCCCACATAGTAATGGGGGAGATGTACAAGAACCTGAGCAAGGGCTACCACTCCGTGAATGTGCAGTTAGTATGCAACCATACAGAGAGAATCATGTCAATGAATGCCCGGTGTCCTTGGCCATGATGCATTCATTCTGTGCCAGTCAGATTTCTCGCCGTCTTCAATTCACCACACTGAACCAGGGAGCAACTCCTTGGCAACAAGGGCTACCCACTCGATAAGCAGCTAATGTCTCCATTCTGACACCTGCCCACACCATGGCTGCATTCCTATAATGAGAATCCTGCTACAATGAGGAGCATTGTGGAGCAGATCAGCAGCATCCTGCAACAGTGGATCTGCTGCATCCTATACAATTTGGCAATCATGAGGGTGTAGCCCTTGCCACCAGGGCATTGGCGACCAACTCTGGAGGAGGAGGAAGGGAGGAGGCATCCAAGACATTATCACTGTGGACAACCTGTCCGTGTAGCCCACCATAAATTGCACAACATTCTCCAGTGAGTACAGGAGGGTTCCTCCCGAGTTGCGAAGATAACGGAACCATTGTTTCAGGATGCCAGTGGTCTGCTCCTCAATGCTTCTCATTGCAGCATGACCCTCATTATAGGAGCACTCATCAGGCTTTGCTTCCCCTGAAAATAATCCCCAGATAACACCTTATCCACATTTCCCACTTTTCCATTCCCACTATCATGGACCAGCACAACTTCCTCTTGGCCAAAATTCTGAAATAAGAGACACAACAAACCTACCTTTCCAAACTAACTATATTCAAACAATACATTTAATAATGAACTAGAGGGTATTCACCCTTGTGCTTTTACTTTGTGCCTGTCCAGCGGGTGCTTTTGCCTCCCTCTCTGTTTCTACGCAGCGCCCCAGTGGCTGCAACATGGCTGGTGGAAGGCTGCTGACTTTCAATGGGGAAGACTGCAGATGGCCTTGCAAATGCCCTGGGCTTTAAGGACCCATTTTAGACTGTACCACCTCAGCATGGGCAGCCGTAGTCAGGGCTGGCTGGTTGATAGGCAACAGCTAGGGCATTGGTGGAGTGGCAGTGGAGGGACCAGAATTACTGGCGTCCTGCCAGTTCCTTGCGACAGTTTGCCTTTTTCTGTTCACTGTCCCATCAGAGTCCTCTTCTGAGACCTCTGTAGCTGGACTTAACTGTAATCTCACCCTCTGGGGAGCTGGCACACACCCAGTCCTTTACTTGTGCCTGGTGACTAACCATATGCTGATCACACCTCTGAACTCCCCTCTAAGTTACACACAGCGCCAATATATGAGCTGGTTTCTGTGAGTATCAGATCAAGTGATGGTGCTTCCTCAGTGATGAGCTGTTCTTGCCTTTGCTTGGCTCGTACCACTAGCTGGACAGGTGGCAGGACTTGGGTATCTTAAAACATAAATGCACAAGGAGAGGACTGGAATGGGGGAAAGGGTGAAAAGCAAGAGGTGCATGCTCATGCCTCATACCAAATTGCAGGATGAGAGTGAAGTGGGATTTGAGAAAGTGAATAAGGCAGGAACAGATCTTCATCCAGGATGGCCTCAGCGATATCTGTTGCCTTGGCCTCAGTGATGGCCACACCAATGATGCTGAGCATTGGATCCTACAATGGGTTGAGGACATTGCAATCTTGCCTGTCTCCTGCTGGTTCTTTGCTCCTGCCTCATGTTATATCCCACCTTTTTGTTTATGCCTTCAGGGGATGTGGCATCGCTGGCTGGGCCACCATTTATTGCCCATCCCTAGTTGCCTTTGAGAAGCTGGTGGTGAGCTGCCGTCTTGAACTGCTGCAGTTCACGTGCTGTAGATATACCCACAGTTCTGTTAGGGAGTTCCAGGATTTTGACCCAGCGACAGTGAAGGAACAGCGATATATTTCCAAGTCAGGATGGTGGGTGACTTGGAGGGGAACGTCTAGGTGGTGGTGCTCCCATCTACCTATTGCCCTTATCCTTCTAGATGGTAGTGGTTGTGGGTTTGGAAGGTGCTGTCTAAGGAGGCGTGGTGAATTCCTGCAGTGCATCTTATAGATGGTACATACTGCTGCTACTGTGTGTTGGTGGTGGAGCAAGTGAATGTTTGTGGATGTGGTGCCAATTAAATGGGCTGCTTTGTCCTGGATGGTGTCAAGTTTCTTGAGTGCTGTGGGAGCTGCAATCATCCAGGCAAGTGGGGAGTATTCCAACACACTCCTGACTTGTGCCTTGTAGATGGTGGACAGGCTGTGGGGAGTCAGGAGGTGAGTTACTCATCGCAGGATTCATAGCCTCTGACCTGCTGTTATAGCCACAGTATTTATATGGCTAGTCCAGTTCAGTTTCTGGTCAATGGTAACCCCCAGGATGTTGATAGTGGGGGATTCAGTGATGGTAATGCCATTGAAAGTCAAGGGACAATGGTTAGATTCTCTCTTGTTGGAGATGGACATTGCCTGACACTTGTGTGGCACAAATGTTAATTGCCACTTGTCAGCCCAAGCCTGGATATTGTCCAGGTCTTGCTGCATTTGGACATGGACTGCTTCGGTATCTGAGGAGTTGCGAATGGTGCTGAACTTTGTGCAATCATCAGTGAACAACCCTACTTCTGACCTTATGATGGAAGGAAGATCATTGATAAAGCAACTGAAGATGGTAGGGCTGAGGACACTACCCTGACAAACTCCTGCAGTGATGTCCTGGAGCTGAGATGACTCACCTCCAACAACCACAACCATCTTCCTTTGTGCTAGGTATAACTCCAACCAGTGGAGAGTTTTCCCCCTGGTTCCAATTTTGCTAGGGCTCCTTGATGCCACACTCAATCAAATGGGCCTTGATGTCATGGCAGTCACTCTCACCTCACCTGCAAGAGAGAGGAATGTAATTCAGTGTGTTACAATGTGTCTGGGTGTTGTGAATGCCATAGCTCAATAACTGGAAGCATGTGGAAACTGTGGGTGTGAGTAGGGCAAGATTGGGCATATGAATGTTAGGCCTGAGCCCTAACATTCCCAGGGAGTCAGTGATGGGTGAGTGACGGAGGCTTCTTTTTTTTTATATTCACTCATGGGATGTGGGTGCCGCTGGCCTATCCCTAATTGCCTTTGTTCAAAGTCAACCACATTGCTGTGGGTCTGAAGTCACATGTAACAACACACAGACCAGGTAAGGACAACAGATTTCCTTCCCTGAAGGACATTAGTGAACCAGATAGGTTTTTATTCCAAATTTTTATTGAATTCAAATTTCACCATCTGCCATAGTGAGATTTGAACCCTGGTCCCCACAGCATTACCCTAGGTCTCTAGAATACTAGTCCAGCAACAATGCCACTATGCCACCACAGTGAGGTATGATGGATTGAGCAAAGTGTGAGGTTAATTATGCAAAGAGTAGGAGATGGCATTTGAAGATGAATTCACTGACCCTGACCACTCGGGTGAGATCACTGAACTTTTTCCAGCACTTGGGACCAGACTTCTTGCACTTGCCTCTGTGGCTATCTCCTCATATTCCCTTCCAAGTGCTTGTCTGGAGGGCAACCTAGCCCATTGAAGAAAGATAAACTCTCTCTTCCTTTCCACCTCCTGCAGTGAGGTCTCCAGCACTGCATCTGAGAACCTGGCCTGCTGTCCTATTTCTCAAAGTTCATCCTCCACAGGATTTCTTTCACAGCCACTTCAGTCCCCTTTAAGAGATGCAGGCTGGCTTCAAGGAGTGCAGGCTAGCTTTAATTGGTGCTATCCTGACTTGAACTTGGGCTCCTTGCTGAGCGTGCAGTCACTCAGCAGTGCATCTAGCCCTGGGTCACACATTACAATCATGAAATGAGTACACAGCATAAAGTTTACTGTTACAGAGTCTGTATCACTTCACCAGGTGCAGGGCCATGCCTGCGAAGAGCCATATCCAATTTTTAGCCCATTATCCTATTTCTAAGAGGTGAGAGTGCAACTACTGAGCCAAGGCTGACACGCTGAAACCTAGATAAGAAATAAAAATATTTACTGAGCACTACTTCAGAACAGTGCAAGCCATCCTTATCCCCCATAAAAATATTAATGCAACTATGAATTTTTTTTTTCAGCTGTACATATGTAGAGAGTGAAAGCAAATAGAATTTTCCTACAGTTGTATACCTGAAAATGAGATAGGTCTTGTTATGAAGCATGTGTTATGTTGATGATTGATTCACACCCAGCAACAACATTCATAATTTCAAAGCATCAAACACAGTTATAAACCACCATGTCAATGAGGACCATTTGAGAGCAACTACAACACATAATCAGATCATGGTCTAAAGGCCAGCAATTTGCACTTTGAAACAGGGCAGTGGAACATGGAAAAACCCATTCGCTGGGATACAGGGAGGATATCACTTGTGTTACAAATTTAGTCCTGGAAAACAAAACATTTTCTTGCTGACCAAGATCAATACTCAACATGAACATTACAGCTAAATTGAGTTGCATGATTCGTACACCAAATTGGTTCAGTGTGGAGACAGGCAACTGAATCAAATGACACCGACGGCCTGCGTGTCAGCCTACTGCTTCTGTTCCTGAACCTGCCGAATTTCACGCAAGTCGGAAAGTAAAGCCATCGGCATCGTCAATTAGGTGTATTTAAGTAATTAAGCAGCTCATTAAGAGCTCATCTTCTAACATCCTGAGATTTCTACTGGGGGAGGCCACCGTTGGGATCAATGGAATGCTGAATAGCTCCAGTCTGACAGGAACAGGGTTGGCAGCATTTAAAAAGCTTTTTGTGATTTTAAAAAGCGCAAGTTTTGATGAAAATCAATAGCACAGCAATTAAATTTTAATAAATAACATTTTTTTAATCATCCATAGAGATGTGGGTATCTCTAGCTAGGCCAACATTTATCGCCCATCCCTAATTGCCCTTGAGAAGGTGGCAAGCTGCCTTCTTGAACCGCTGAAGTACGTGTGGTGTAGTATACATTCCTTATTGACTTTCCAGTGATTTGATACATCTGCTTGGCCATTTCAAAGGGCAGTTAGAGTCAGCCACATTGCTGTGGGTCTGGAGTCACGTGTAGGCTAAATAAGGACAGCAGTTTTCCTTCCCTAAAGGGCATTGGTGAACCAGATAGGTTTTTATGACAATCATTTTATGGTCATCATTAGACTTTTAAGTTGAGATTTTTATTGATTGAATTGAAATTCCACTATCTGCTGTGATGGGATTTGAACCATGGTCTCTGGATTACTGGTTCAGTGACAACACCACTACACCACTGCCTCATTTCCCTACTATATCCTGGGTTCCAGCTCTCCATCTGCCTCGGTCAATTCGAAGGTCTATATTCTTTCCTTTTTTTAAATCATTCACAGAAGGCAACGATGTACAACAATGGCTGCCAAATCAGGTCAGAATGTGGCTCACTTCTCTGGTGTCCTGCATCCATTTCCACAACTGGACCCCATGGCCTCCCTGCACTCCCTGCCCCCCTCCGCCCACCAACTCCTGCCTTCTCCATGAAGATCAGTCTGCTGGTATTTGGTTGCCCAGCAGTGCTTTCATGTCCCTGTTACAGAGTAAATTAGGAAGATTTGTGGTGACAAGTTAATTGGCAAATTGTGTGCAATATGGTGGATGGGAATAAAAGCATACTTGATCTAGGCATAACTTGCTTGGTGCATTTATTATGCACTTTTAAGGATTCAGTAGTATAACTCATGTTAAATTGAGTTGATTATCTTACTGATTACTTTTATAGTGAAGCCATTCATTATATACAGAGGTTTCTAATTATAGAGATGTAATAATGAGGTCCCACTATATTTATATTTCATCCTGAGTTGAAAGTAATGGTTTAAAAAGTATTTCTCTTGGCTCAATCCCTTACTGTATCACAGTAAAAGAAAAAAAAACTTGTATTTATTTAGCAACTTTCACAACTTCAGAACATCCCAAAGCCAGCAAAATGCTTTCTGAATTTGAGACACTGTTCTGATGTAGGAAACACACACGGAGGGCTGAATTTTGCTGTCGGCGAGCAAAGGGCGGGGCCCACTCACTGATGCGCAAAATGACGTGGGATGACGTCGAGGGAAACCCCCGACATCATCCTGCCCTATCTAAATATTCATGAAGGTGGGGGCACAGCAAAATGAGGCCAATGACAGGATAATTAAAACAATTAAAGGACCTGCCCGTCCAACCTTAAAGTTGGTGGGCAGGCCAGGAGCCCCAGCGGGCTTCTGAAAAAACATGAAACCTCATCCACCGGCGGGATGAGGTTTCATGTAGGGTTTTAAAAAGTTTATTAAAGTTTCAGTGAAATTTACTAACATGTACCATCTTGTGTGACATTGTCACATGAGAGGAGCATGTTAAGCATGTTTTTATTTTTCTATTTTCAAAGTTTGTACAACTTTCAGCGATCTCCCTGAGGCAGCACTTAGCCTCAGGGAGATGTGCGCTCTTTCGTGCGCATGTGCGTCATGCTGGGTGGGCCTTAATTGGCCCGCCCACTTAAAATGGCGTCAGGAGCCGATTCTCGGCTCCCCACCGACCAGAGATTGGGTCAGGCCTGCCTGCCCGGGGGGCAGAAAATTCTGCCCATAAAGGACTTACAAACAGTAATGAGGTAAATTGCCAAATAATCTGTTCTGGCAATCTCGGTTGAGAGGTAAGTATTGGCTAGGACATTGGGGAGAACTCCCCTGCTCTTCTTCAAATTAGTGGCATTGAACCTTTTATCATCTGAGAGAGCAGACCAGATCTTAGTTTAGTGTCCTGTCCAAAAGGCAGCACTTTTCACAGTGGAGCACTCTCTCAATACAGCACTGAAGTGACATCCTAGACAATTGTTCAAGTCTCGTGAGTGGGTCTTAAACCCAAAACTTTCCGAATCAGGGGTAAGAAACAAGCCTGACACCTGAAATATGGGCGCAGAGAAAGAAAAAAAAGAAAGATTTACATTTATACAGGATAGCGCTTTTCATGGCCACTGGACATCTCAAAGTTTCTTACAGCTAACAAAATACTCTTTGAAGTTTAGTCGCTTTTGTAGTGTAGGAAACACGGCAACCAATTTGCACGCAAACTTCCTCAAACAGCAAAGTGATAATAACTAGGGGCCTAACCTTCCATGAAGTGGCAATCACTGTTGGATTGCCACTCTACTCCTTTTTACTTACCTTAGTCTAGAATTGCACATTTCACCCCCAGACTTCCAACCTGGACCTGCTGAGAAATGTGCAGCACAGCTGCACTGGGAGTCCATACAGTGCAGCGCAGGATCATCTGGAGTTGGGGCTTAGGGGTTAGTCACGGATTGGGGGTTAGTTGGGTGGTCAGGGGAGTAGAGGTACAATTGAAAGGTGGGAGTTGGGGTGATTAAAATGCTAGCCAGGTGGTCAGGGAGTGGGGGGTTGTTGGTGGGAGAGGGGTTCAGCAGGGTAGTTGGGGGATGGTCAGAGGGATAGTTGGGGGTTGGGGGTAGTTGGGGAGTCAGAGTGGTGTAGTTGGAGGGTCCAGTAGGGGGATTGGGGAGTCAGTAGTATAGTTACCTAGGAGTTCGAACTGGTTTTAATCCTTCTAACCCTGCCGGGGTAACTATTCTACTAAGAGAGTCTGAACCATCCGAACTCTCCAACTTTAGATCGATCTGGCGAGCAGAGGCTTTGGCCCGTTATTAATCCTAAAATGGCTTTAGGTTGCACAGTGGATAGTTCATTTCTTAACCCCATCCTTTACGGTTATTATCTGCTCTTTGCCATTTAGTTTATATTGTATTTCCCAGACTGACAAAACCTCATGAAGATGAACAGTTTTAATATTGTCAGATTTATATTTGTTCTTTCCAATATTCTCAGCTGGCCAGGAAAATAGTAGAACTCCCCTGCTCTTTTTTTGAATAATACCACAGGAGCTATTACATTCTGAATAGCGCAAGCTTGGTTTAATATCTCATCTGTCTGACAGCATAGCATTCTGTCAATGCTGCTGAGCTCATAGCTTCTATTCTGGAGTGCAACAGAAGGAAATATACCAGAAAACCATTTGAAAGTAACAAGTTAAAGGATTCATATTTCACTTTGCTCACTATTTGTAAAGTTAGAGTGCTGCATTTAGAATAATCCTTGACCTCTCCATTTCTTTAAATTGTTTTCTCCTCTACCTTTGTCAAAGCTGATTTGGAAAATTTTGAGAATAACATGGGTCTTTTGACTTTTACCACTCTACCTCTGATGAAATCTAGATATTTATGGAAAAAATTTTGATTGTAACAATATCAGACTTTATTTTAAAATAAATACTTGTCTTTTTTATTGGATTTAGCAATTTCCCAATCTGAAAAATGGTTTGTGCGCCAAAAAAATTAGACAAAATAATTAATAGAATAGTATGCAAATCAAGCAGTTTATCATCTGTAAAGTATATCGTATGGTACACTTGAAGAGTGGTGTGTTATACTTGATTGGACTGAAGCTCTTCAGATCATGTAGCTTCATATAAAATGCACCAAAGGGATAATGGCTGTCATGTTTAAGTATTTTACTGGCTACAGCAGTGACAGTGGCAAAATCCAGGCTAGATCTTCTTACTCAGCTGCTGTAACTAATCATAATCTGTGTTAGTTTTCCTCCTATGATGTAACAATTATACTTTAATTGGTGGAACCACTTGAGTCTGCTCTGAATACTTAGTTGGTATATGAAAATTAGAAGATATATGAAGCAGGACATTAACATAGTTATATATAGAAAGGCTGATGTTATGAAGTGTACAATTCATTTGTTGGTTATTGCTTCCTTCATGCATAGCCAGAGAAGGAACTATGAGAGGGAGGAGAGTAAATTAAGAAATAGCTGTTAAGAACCAATAGATCGAGAGGGACAACACAGAAAATAAGAGGGTGGTCCAGGAGATTAAGATTGATAGCTGAAAAATGAAGGACTAGGGAAATGCTGGAAACCCAGTGTAGTTGCTTGGATAATAACTAAAGGATGTTCACATTGGAGTAATAGAATGCAATATAATAGGTGAGAGATTTGCCTCATCAACAATCACAGCACCATTAGTATTTAATCATTATGTATCATTTCTAGATAGGATAAAATAGGGAAATTTACATATTGCTTCTATTGCTACTAAGTGAAAGGGCCTTGCTTTTACCTGTCAGGATATATATAAAAAATGTACCATATCTCACATGAGTTGCCTGACATCTATCTATGTACATTGTTTAACCAGTAAATGGCAAGCTATATCTGTTTTCACCATTCAGCTGGAGGGAGGAGGGGAAGACAAATTGAGACACCATTTCTTCCTTCTCAGGTGTTAATAAATTGAATTAGGAAACTCTTGAATCTTGTGCTTTTGAATGGTTTAAATTGAGAGTTTTGACCAGTTGTGGAAGTTACCATTTGGCTTTGCTTCATGAGACCTTGAAATGCAAGGGAAAGGAACCAAGGCCAATGATTTCATTCCTTAATGTTTTCCTAACTGGTTGTGCTGCTGCATGTTTTTTTTTATTCACTTATGGGAAGTGGGTGTCACTGGCTAGGCCAGCATTTATTGCTCATCCCTAATTGCCCATTTAAGAGTCAACCACATTGCTGTGGGTCTGAAGTTACCAGACTAGGTAAGGACAACAGATTTCCTTCCCTAAAGGACATCAGTGAACCAGATGTTTTAATTCCAGATTTTTATTGAATTGAAATTTCACTATCTGGTGGGATTCAAACCCAGATCCCCAGAGCATTACTCAGGGTCTCTGGAATATTAGTCAGTGACAATACCACTATGCCACAACCTCCCCGTTGGAAAGATGCACTGTAGAGTTATAGACCGTTAAAAAGCATTTTTGCACAGATGTGTAATCTAAGAGGTGTGTTTTATTTCTTTTGCTCCTTCAACTCAGTGAGCTACAAAGACTACACAAGACCAAAGCTGACCTGCTTGTTTCTGTGTGCAAAGTGCACAAAAAACTCTACACAAAAGGGCAGTTCCTTGCAGCCTACCTCCATGGCAACATCGCATACCTATGATGTTCCAAACAGAGATTTACATGAATTAACTCTTAGTTCCAAAACCAAGCCTTTGATTCTGGGACTCACATGAATAATTTAAATTTCTAATTAAGTCAGGGCAATTTTCTTCAGACTTACTAGATCCACCAAGAAACTGCTTTGTTGACAAACTGCTTTTGGCTTATTTTCATCTGGGAATTGCATAAATAATCTAAATCTTTCATTAAGATAAACGTAGACCTCCTGGCTATATCACAAGCCTAGATATGGGTTATCCATTATTTAAATTTTCTCCCTTACATATGAGCATACAAATTGGGAGCAGGAGTAGGCCATTTGGGCCTTTGAGCCTGCTCCGTCATTCAATAAGATCAAGGCTGATCTGATTTTAGCCTGAACTCCCATTCCTGGCTACCCCCAATAACCTTTCACCCCCTTCAAATTCCGACCTCATTAAATAAACACTCTAAACTGTAACTACCACAGACCAGTTTACTAGTTCCTCAACCAAGTGCTTCCATTTAACACTATAATCTGTAACCTACGGTTTATATTCCTAAAACGAAGAGTTATACCTCTAAAACACATAAATTATGGAATTTGCATCACAAAGGAAAGGAAAGTTGAAACTACTGCGTATTTTCATTTTGTATTTGCACCATTTCAGGTCTGCAGCATAATTTGCAACATTTAGTAAAATATTTGTCATTCTCTCTGGAATTGTGCTATGCTCTTTTGCACATATAACTATAATTTAACAGTGCCGTTATGTCAAAAACACAGGTTTTAAGTCATAGTGCAAACTAAGATTTCCCAGTGTTGATACTGCCTGACATTTAATGATGAAACAGAATGCTCATTACTGCTATTATACAATCGAAAGTTCTGGCTTCATTTTCAAATTGGAAAACACCACAACAATTCTGAATGCAAGAGATGTCACCCAATTTGTGCTGCAAATAAATTAATTGTGGCTGCAGCGAATAATTCAGTGTTAAATCAATGCTACATTCAATACTCTGAGAAATGGTTGATTAATGAGTGATGGCATGGTGTACAGCAGTAAGGCTCCAAGTAGTCATTTGGTGGTACAGATCTTGAATTTTACTTAAAAAGGAGACATGTAAAAGTTTTTTTGTCTTGCACTCATCAGGACACTTTGCAAGATTTCAATATAAGGGGGTAACAACAATTACAGTGTATGAGAAGAGAGGGCTGATTAGTTGGCAAGTGGACTCTGATTGGTAAAGGCATTGCCATGGAGAATGCACCAGTGATGGTGACTGACAGTTAACTGGCAAGCATTGTTTGAAATTTAAACCAAGCAGCTTGACGCTGATTTGTCAAGGCATTGCCCTAAGGAATGAGTCAGCAAATGGCTGTAATTTATTTTGTTTAGCTGAAACAGGCGCAATGTGTGTACATGTTCTTTCTGTCTGCAAAGAACAGGCCCCTGTGCATTAATATATGTAGCTTCCAGTACACCCAATACGCCACACTGTGAGCCTGACTGACATCTTAAATTGGTTGTCAGCAAAGCTCTAGATGATAGACTAGCATGATATCTACTGATTTTTGATTACATTTAAAAAATTACAAATGAAATACAATTACTGAGTAATCCCCAAGTACTTACTGTTGCTTTCAAACATGATTGGCCATAATCTGTTGCCAAAGTAGCAATAAGGCCAATAGCATTCACCATTACTAAGGAACAAATGGCACAAGTTCAAGTAAGTGGTAGATGTGCAGTTAAACTGAAAAATCCAAAAGCTGCAGTCTGAATTGTGCCTCTCTGTCATTAGCTTTGTGAAAGTGATGTCCAAGCATCTGCCACATCATTGAAATGCCTTGAATTACATGAAGTTGCTGCATTTATATTGTAGATATGAACTAAACTGGCCATGGAAAGTTCACTCTTGTCCATTTCAGTTAATGTGATCCACATGCTAGCCATCTAGCCAACTGTGCTAACTGCCCACCACCCACTCCCACAATAATCTTATAAACCTCATAATTATAACACCATTACTTAACTGGCTTTCCTCATTCACAGTTTTATTATCAGTTGTTGGAGGTTTCCTTTTCACGCCCTCCAGGACATAAATATCATCCTTGAGCCTCATTAGTCAAAACTGGACACAGTATTGAATATGCAAATTGATCAGTGCGGTACAGTTTAACAATTACTTGCTTTGACTTGGGGCTGAATTTTTCCATTGGCGAGAAGGGGGCGGGGCCCACTCGCCAACACAAAAATGACGCGGTATGACGTTGGGCGGAACCGCCGATGACATCTCACCCCATTTAAATCTTCAGGAAGGTGGGGCACAGCGAGATCAGCTGTCCACCCGCTGACCTGTCAATGGCCAATTGAGGCCATTCACAGGATAATTAAAACAATTAAAGGACCTGCCCATCCAACCTTAAGGTTGGCAGGCAGGCCAGGAACCCCAGAGGGGAATAGAAAAAACATGAAACCTCATCCACTGGCAGGATGAGGTTTCACGTCTGTTTAAAAAATCTTTAATAAAGTTTATGTACTATTTATTAACATGTCCCATCCCGTGTGACATTGTTACACGGGGGGGATAAGTTAATGATTTTTTTTTTATTTTTCTATTTTTAAAGTTTGAAAACCTTTCAGCAATCTCCCTGAGGCAGCACTTAGCCTCAGGGAGAGCGCACTCTTGCATTTGGGGAATCCCCCCCGCCCACAGAGGAATAGCACTTCCCGGCAGACGTCACACTGGGCGGGCCTTAATTGGCCCGCACTTAAAATGTCGGCGGGGCCCGCTTCTCCAGTGGGGATCAGCTCCCTGCAAACCGGAGATTGGGTCAGGCCCGCCCGCCCGACAGGCAAAAAATTCAGCC
Organism: Carcharodon carcharias; assembly: GCF_017639515.1. NCBI lineage: Eukaryota > Metazoa > Chordata > Chondrichthyes > Lamniformes > Lamnidae > Carcharodon > Carcharodon carcharias. The sequence goes on along the minus strand of NC_054474.1, from coordinate 83,515,588 downwards.
CTTGGAGTCTATTCCAGTGGCTATTCAGTTCAGCATTAGCTACATTGCTTGCTGTTTTATGGTGACTAAATGACTTAAGGACCAACTTGACTATTGTTCCTGGATCTCTTTCAGTTTCTCACTAAATATTCCGTTCATGGAGTATATATGGAAACCATTTTTTTGCATGTACATTTATCCATAACAAATGTAATCACTGTGTGTGTGTACATTTGATCTTTTTATTTTGCGATGTTTCAGTCAAAAAAGTCTGGGTTATGTACTTACAATACAGTCTCCAGTTGCTGGCATGGTAATTGAGAAAATGTAACAGTGGTAATCACATTAACTATGTTCAGTAATTCAGATCAGTAATCCAAGTAGGGATATTAAAATGTATCCAGTAATGGTGTTTCTTAGCATCAGAAATTTATAGAGATAGTACCAGGAAGATATGCAAAGCTAGAAATGTATAATTCTAAATTATGTTGACAATGTATAAAACAGTCTCTGGAAAACCATACAAAAAGGAACTTTCAAAAGGAGTGTTTTCCTGGAATCCAAATTGATGGTGAAACCACAACAATTTAAAATGGATTTAGGAGCCATCTCTGGAAATGAATGATGGGCCAAATGACTACCTACTGTGCTTTAAGTTCTCCGATTCTATGAAATTCTAAGGGGAAGATATATTAAATATTTTATTGCATGGTTCAGTCTACTTCCTGTAATTAATTCTGTGCTGTTATTGGATCAGAATATTTGCTTTATGTTAATTTTAGGAATACCGTTAACAGCTATTTTGGGATGAAGGCTGTGTTGCGATCAATAGTGGCTAGAAATGAAAACTAACAGCATGCAGAAGACAGTCATATCTGCTGATTGCACAACGACTATTTGATAAACTGTCCACCACAGGGAAAATGAAGGAGCTTTTCTATAGCATTTAAAGATTGAAGAAAATAATTTTCCCACAATCCCCACCATGTGTGGACAACACAAGTAAATGCTGCACATGGGAGGGGCATTCATATTTTTATAATTGACACCCAAAACGCATATAAGACAAGTCCTAGGCCCTGCTTTTAACTGCAATTGAATTTAGATGTTAGCTCAAAACTTAGCTGCTGCAGCAACGAAGAGACCCAGGTTATTTCAATTTCTGCCTGGAGGCTGCCTGAAGAGACCAGATAAATTTCAAAATTGGCTATTGGGCCATCCCTTGAAAGACCTTGTGATCAGGGGGAAAGGGAGGCGAGATCATTCAATGGCAGGCCTAAGCTTTCCTGGAGGAGTCCTCCTAGCCTCAGAAGGAAAGCAAAACCTTTTTGTGTCTCTTCTGGTGCCAATCTGCTTCTTCATTGGTCAGCCTGGCAGGAAACTTACTGCTATTGCTGATTAATGATACCATGGCCTGGATTTTCATCCTCGAGTCGAGTAGCAGGAGTTGGGAAAATTCCCGGCTTGGCCTGCCCTCCTCAGGAGAAAGTGCCCGCAAGGACAGATTTTCATTGTGGGGGTGGTGGGTGCAGATGCAATAAGATCAGTTGACCCAGGAAATGTAGGGAGGCAGCCACAGAAGCTGCTGGGTGCTGAAGCAAGCTGTTTAAAAGACCTGCCTCGATGCTATGAGACTTTGCCCCAGTTAAAATAAAAACAAGCCCTCCAACTGTCAGCCCTCACACCCTCCCACACCCCCTCACCTCCAAAATGTGCCCATACCAAACAACCCAATAGCTCCTCATGAGACCATGCCAAGGTATGCCCCCCCAACAACCCCTATGGGCCTTCATGCCCCTCCCATGCCAAGGTATGCCCTGGAACACCCTTTATGGCCCCTGATGCCAATCTATGGCACTTCAATGCCTATACACCCACTATACACTATATAGAAGCAATTAACTGTAAGTTGACAGTAGGATGTGTAAAAAAGAGGCGTTTCAACAAGCTGTCAGCCAAGCCTTAATATGTATTCTTGGTTGAGAGCGCAGGTATCCATTGGAGTATTAAAACACTTACTAATACTTTTAATACTTTAATACTTTTAATATTAAAAGCGCCAGAGACATTGCTTGATTGACAGCTCTGCCTCTCTGATCTATGTTGTCAATTTCACAATGTTTATTTACACAAGGTAAAGAGGTTTCAAGTGTTTGCAGTATCAGCTATTGAAAGGGTCAGGATGATTGACACTTCTATTGGGCTGTAGTTGAAAGGAAGGCTTTTTATGGGAGTGGAAAGCTGTCAATGAATGGCTGTTTGTTTAAAGTATTTTTTAGACATCCTACTTTCACTATAGGGTTCATTGCTTCTATATTGTGTATAGTGGGTGAATAGACATGGAAGTGCCATAGCTTGGCATGAGTGGCCAGAAGAGATTTTTGGAAGATATAGCTTTGCATGAGCAGAATGAGAGGCCAAAGGGGCTGTTTGGGGGTGGTGGACATAGCTTGGCATGAGGATAAGAGAAGGACCTTTTGAACTTATGTTTCAAAAGGTCCCCTCATGCAGGCTCTGGTCCATGACACCTCTGAGGTGAAATGCTGAGCTGACTCCATGAAAATTGCAGAGAACCAGAACATGCCTATCCCCGCTGTGGAGACGGCCAGGTCAGGGGTGCAGGCTGCAGACTTTTGACCCAAACCAGCCCGCACCCTTAAAAGGCGCTCCCGAAAATCAGAAAACCCAGGAATGATGTCAACTGAAACGCTCCTACCATTTTGAAAGGGCTCCTGGGTGATCCCAACTTGGTGAAAACCCAGGCCCATGTAACAATTGCAGGTGGCCTCAACGATATCATCAGGATCTGACATGCATATTAAAAGCACCCTATCAGCCTGTGCAAGATGAGGTCAAACATATTTCTTAGAGGTTTCATCACATGACTTTCAGCCTTCAAATATCTTGGCCAGTTAATCTTTTTTCTTATCATTCATATTTTATAACTAAGAAGCCAAATTGTGCCATGACTTTTCTTCTGGATTGCTTACAGCAGTGTGAAGGGAATCCAGGATAATCATCAAGGATTGGCAACCCTAGGTTAAGAGTGCAGGTGAAAATTGTGACATCTTAGCAACTGGTGGATTCATCTCAGCTTAGTGATTTTAACTGTCCATCTGCCTGATCTCTGCTGGGCAGATAGGGTTAAAATCATCCTCAGAGTTGGTTCTTGCACCAGAAAATGTGGATGCAATCCTGGACATACTGGAAACAAGCCACACGTGTCTGCTAACTGCACATACCCACTCATCGGCCAAACAGTACTAGGACATAAACACCATTCAAACAACTTTCCCCGATTCCTTAAGTATCAGACGCCCACTACTAAAGTATTGTGAAAGTGGACATGAAACATTTCCCTCAATCTGTATCTCTCAGCTCACTCATTGAGGTTAGCCTGGGATCAATCCTGGCCAGGAATTGATCTTTGCACCTCTTTGGTCAGAATTTTAAAATTCCATAGTTGGTGCTTTCAGACTGCACCCATCAATACAATGTTCTTGAATTTCCTAAGATTGAAAATGAAGGTGTTATTTTTGTGCAATAGTATACCTTATGACATTTATATTATTTTACTTTAATATTTTTCATCCATCATCAGTATGCTTTTTTTATTTTAATTGTATCTAACATTTGCTGCCACTGAGAATATTGTAAGATACAAAAGTAAATCAGACAATATTAAAACTCTTAGTCTTCATGAGGCTTTGTCAGCCCGGGCAATGCAATAAAAACTAAATGTCGCAGAGCATATAAATTCTTTAAAAGATTGTTCAGCTTCAGGCTTTTAAGATCTTTCATATTCACCTGTTACTCATTGGGACATTTTTATTTGCATGTCTCAAAAACAAAATATTCTTAAATAGATTTTTCTAAAGCAGACTAGAGTATTAATGTTCATTAAAAGCTGCATGTTATATTTTCATCCTTCACACCATTGCCACACGCACATCAGTAATCCCAACCTAGGATTACAAGTAAAGTGCTTGGTCCATTGACTGTCAGCAGCATAATAACCATTGATGTGCATTGCACTGGAGCAGCTCAGCAATACCTATCTATTGTTTTTCCTTCTTCCCTTATGGAGAAAGCACCCGGTACTTGCTTGATATATTTCCCTTGTCAAACTGTTCCTCAAACCTACTCTCACCCAACCAGCGTAAAAAAAACTGAAGTTTGTGGGTACACATGTCCATGATTCTGCTCATTTCACACTCTACAACATTGGCAATTCATGACTTGGTTAACTTTTATTCTTTATCCAGAAGGTAGCAAAAGGAGTTACACTTCAACATAAACAAAGGCCAGGATTTTCAGCTCGGTGTGTGGGTTCGCACCCAACACACCTGAGCGTGAAATAGCATCAGATGATGTTGGGCGAGCGTGCACCTGCTGACAATTAAGAGACCTATTAAGGCCTTTAAGCAGCTAATTAAGTAGAATTTTTTGCTGGCTCATCCAACCTTATGGTTAGCAGGCGGGCAAATAGGCCAGGTGGCCGTTGCATTTTTTGCAAAATCTCATCGAGTGGGATGAGGTTTCCAACAGTGAATGAAAAAAAATAACATTTTTTTGAACTCATTTTCTACATGTCCATCTTCATGTGACTGACTCACATGTAGGGACTTATTTATATTATTTGTGAAATCCTTATCTTTCACCTTGAAATTCTTCAGCTCCCTGAGGCAGCTCTGTGCCTTCAGGGAGCTTTCAGTGAGCGCACCCCTGCACATGCGCAAACTTCAGCGCTCGTGCTCCTCGCCCTCCCCACCCTGGCAGCACTGAGGCTCTTAGCGTGCATTTCATGCTGGCTGGCCATTAATTGACCAGCCAGCGTGAAATCGGGGTTGGGGCCCAATAGCGGGTGGGAGATCGTTTCGGGGCCACTCCCAGCTCCGCCTGCCGTGCCTGCCCGACGAGGGAAAAATCCTGCCCAGAAAGGTTGAAAGCAGTGCTGGAGCGAATGAGGCTTCTACTTTTAGAATGCTTAAACTAGAGATGGTGTTTTACATAGTCCATTCCTAACTGGCATGTATTTGTTTTGTTTCAGCAGTACCCTATCAGCAGAATTCATATAGCCTCGGAGGAGTGCCCACAAGCATCCGATGTTACAGATGCGGAGGGATATGCAAAGGAGAGGTGGTGCGGGTTCATAATAATCACTTTCATGTCAAATGCTTTACCTGCCAAGGTAAGTGCTTCACAAGCTTTCTAATATCTTGTCAAACAAATCAAAAGTTTTTACCCATTCTTAAAAATAAAACTGTTTCAGCTCCAGCTACTGTTTTTGAAGAAACCTCTTTAGGTTAAAACGTGCTTTATCCTGCTGTTGCTATCTGGCTGGCCACAAATTTATGGTCATTCCTGTACAATCTCACTCTAATTCCAATGGAAATAGGGCAGGATAGCTGGAAGTTAGACCAGGACTCAGATAGGATAAGTCCCAGCCTTGCATGGGAGTTCCTTACTGCTTTCCAAGAAGCAGAGCCTCCACCCAGTTCAACCGAGGCCAGTGGTACGTGAGATGTTGGGGCTGTGAACTTCTAAGTCAGAAACCGTAAGATATAGCTGCATTCAGTAGAAAGAGAACTGCTGCATGTGCTGTTAAACATGGGGCAGAATTTTCTGCCTGTCAGGGTTTGAGCGGGAGCGGGCGTGAGCAGGCGGCTTACCGATCAGCGCCCCCAGTGGGGGCGTGCCACCATTTTATGTGGGCTGGCCAATTAAGGCCTGCCCAGTGTGATGTCCGCCCTGAAGTGCTGTGTGCTCCCTGTGCGGGTTGGCGGGGGGTGGATTCCCTGAGCCAGGAGTGCACTCCTTCACGCATGTGCGTGAAAGAGCGCACAGATCTCCCTGAGGCAAAGTGCTGCCTCAGGGAGATCAGTTGAACTTTTAAAAATTTATTAAAGGTATGAAAACATTTTCCTGAGATCCCCCTCATGTGACATGTCGATTATCTTTATTTAAACATTTTTCGAACATTTTAAATCCCTCATGAAACTTCATCCCACCCGTGAATGAGGTTTCATGCTTTTTCGGAAGGCCGCCTGGGCTCTACGCCCCAACCGTAAGGTTGGACAGGCAGGTCTATTAAGTTGATTAATTAGGTTTTTAATGGCCATAATAGACTGTTGACAGTTCAGTGGGTGCGCAGCCAAGTCAGCTGCACGCCCGCCGAATTGAAAATCTAAATGACGCGCCCCCGCTTGCCGTGAATCCTTTTAAATCTCTTTTCACTCCCTCTGTTGGTACATGTGTGTAGCCTTAAGTGGACAAAACACACAACGCAATTTTCAAAACACTACATCCCACCTCTTCTTAGCATGTTTCAAAGGTTTGTTTCCAACTGTTTTAAACAATAAACTTAAACATAACTTGAACATTCAACTTCCACCAGTAACACTATTCTAACTTTTCTATTTATTTATTAACGCACTCAGTCATGTACAATGAGATGAAAGATTTGTTCACCAACTGAAAATAGTCCACATTGTAACATAATCACTTAAGTACGGTGGACGTTGTCACTCATGAATAAGATACTGTCTAACATCAGGTATGGACTCACTTAGCTCATGTTCTTCATCTGAGATATTGGTGTTGGAATCAGATTCAATGCTTATGGTATTTTCAGTGCTTTGAAGAATGATGTGTTTTGTGGTGATGATTTGTGAACTGCATATAGCAGTGATCGTTGATCCTTTTGTGTTGGTCACAACGAATGACTGGATGTCATAGTGAGTTGTTTGCCTTCCAACATTATCATCATGTTTCTCAAGCACTTTATCTCCTGGCTTTAGTGGTGTAGCTCTAAATCTCATGTTTTACTCTGCATTTACTTTAATTTGATCTTTCAGTTCTCTATAGCGTTCACATACATATTGATCATTAGCTCCAGAGGGTAGCTCAGAAAGATGTCTATGCTTAGGATATGCAAAGACGATTGTGGAAGTTTTCCAGTAGTTGAGTGAGGAGTCACTCTGTAATTGCAAAGTAAGCAACACAATTCTTGCTTCCACAACTCGCAGTCAGCTGTAACTGTACTTACCACTTTTTTCAAGGTACGCTTAAATCTCTCGACTTCTTCATTAGCTCTTGGCTAATGAGTGCAATTATTTGATCAGTGAGGGCTGGTTAGTTCACAAACTTACTGAACTCATCACTTTTGAATGAGGTAATTCTGAGGTTTGCTAAATGTTTTGAGCTCTGTGGCATTGAGCGGAATCGTCCGCTCCCATTTGCAGCAAGCATCATAGCGGGCGGGATCGAACGGATCGGGGGATCACAAAAATCGGTTTCACGTCGTTGTAAAACCAGCTTGCAATTGTCCAGTCCACCTGTCAATGGCTGGCCGTGTTTCCTGCTGCCATATGTCGGGAACTTAATTTCAGTATATTAGCACCTCATTATAAGCCCATCTCGCCGGAGCTGGTAGATATTTGAGCTGGCAATGAGTGAAATGCCAATGAATTGTAATGGCCTTGTGAGTGTGTGAATTTATAGTGATGAAATGGTTGCCTTACCCTGGGGGCACGGATGAGATCATTCATCCACTTTCTGCACTGGATGGCCAACCTCTTCTGTGCAGCATTGATGCTGATCACCACTGCCAGTGTCTCCCAACCAGAGTGGTGAGATTGATGGACCTCCTGCAGCCAGGCGGGCCTCCGAAAGGCATTCCAGTGATGGGTCACTGAACTATTCTTGGCTTTCAGAGCCATGTCTTCACTGGAGCAGTCCTGAGCTACAAGCATTGAGAACTGTGCACACGGTTGCAGTTTAGATATGGCACCCAGAGTGAGGAAACATGAGGTAACAGTGTGGTGGACAATTTAGAGGCCACCCACCAGCAAGACGATGTGTTTCCTGTGGCTGCATAATTAATGAGGTGGGAAGCAGGTGATACTGCGCAGAAACCTGCTATTGCAGCCAGCAGGTGAAGTGACATTTGCCCACATCTGCTATCGCAATTAGTGCAATTCTGGGATGATACCATCATTTGACAGATGCTCCTGTATGTATGAGAGCATCTACATCTGAGCAGACAATGGTCACTGTCCCACGTGGCTGATTGCTTTGTCCAAAAGAGAGCGCAAAAGTATATTCAGTTTCATCCACCTCTACATTGACTACATTCTCTTGTCCTTTTGCTGTGGTGCATGTATGTAGCACCCTACTGTTTGTATTGGTCTTAATAGTGGCTTTTGCTGATGAGCAACAAACATGAGCTAAGTGGTTGAGTTTTCCACAAGCTTTATGCCATTTGCCAGTAGCAGGAAACTCTCTCCAGTGTGAATAAGCACAGCTATGGTGGAAACATTCTTTGGACAAGTTGTAACTCTGTGCGATTGTTGCTTTGCAGGTGGTTTCCTGGCATGAGAGCAATGAATAGTGTTCACAGGAGTTGAACTTGGAGTGTGGTAATTACTTTTAACAGCTTCAACTTCAATAGCCCTGGACTCTGAAAGCAATAATGATCACTAACTCCAACAGCTTTGTCTTTCTCAAGTGCTTTTCAGCATAGTTGACTAGAGAAACAATCTTCAATTATTTTTGTTTTCATTTCCTATTTGACATGTTCAACATCACCTAAGTCACATTTGGTTGCCAGTTGCCTCAATCATGAGCAATATTGGTTACTTGTCTGATTGTTTCTTGTTGAGTGCATCAGAAGACAATTGTATTGTACATTGTATTTCTCTTGGGTGTGAAATAGGTTAGTAGTGCATTTTTTGCTGAGTTGCAGTCATTTTGCTTAGGCATAAGTGTCTCAAAAATATTTTCCAATCCTTCACCTCCACAGTGGAGAAATAAGGCCTTTTTCTTTTGTCAACTGTGATAGTAAAACCTGCCATAACACCTTTGAAATGTTGCAGCCACTTTTGCCAACTTGGGAATGTAGATAATAGCTCTGAATGCACATCAAAAGTGGTGGAGTGGGCATAGACAATGCCGTATTCATCAGCAATGAGGTGAGCATCTGTGATCAAGGATTGGGGATCATATTATTTCAAATAAAATCTTCTCTGTAATGATATCAGATTGATTTGATTTTGATAGGGTGATTATTTTGATGAAGTCCGTGCCTATGTGTCTAATACAGCGTTAATGTGTCCCTAAAACTCCAACTTAAAATGTTGTCTTCAGAAAGTAGGCAAACATCTTCCAAAATTTTTATACCTGAAAGCAGGTTTCCAATTTTCTATCATCCTCGTTGCCATTCTGTAGTCCTTGGATTGAAACAGTAAGATTCAGCCACATACTGCAAGAAACAGAATTGCTGTTTAAAACATATATTCTTTTTAACCCCTTTCTCGCTGCTGATATATGTGTGTATGGTAGCTTCAAGTGGACAAAAATGTACAATGCAATTTTCAATACATTACAGCATAGAACCCAATGCTGCAAGGTCCATCGGCCTCTCAGTAGCTGGGCAGATCATTGGCAATTGACGTGCCAGAAGAAGCCAGGTGGACAAGCCACTGCATGTTACAAAAGGGAGCCTATAAGAGGAGCTGGTACTATCCTCTGCCCCATAATGGAGTCAAGTTTGTTTGCAGGCATTTTGACCAACTTGCAAAGAGGACTGTGAGAGTACCGGACAGCCAGTGCTGCAATTCCAGCCCCATTCTGTAGGGAGGATCTCTGTAGCCTACCATTAGCATGTAAAGAATGGAACTTCCCCTAACCTCAGTAAGTTTTCTAGGGCAAGTAATAGGGATTCCTGGCAGTTTACTCTGGGATGCAGCTTCTGCAGATTTTTGCCTCCATGATAGTTACAGTGCAAACTATAGGTGTATTTTATGTTGAATTTATTGATTTGACAGTGCTCCTGACCAAGGCCCAGAAGAGGGGTTGCACAAGATGCAAAACACTAGAGCCTGGAGGCTAATGGTGCCTAGACTTAGTGTCATAAATGGAGTTCTTGTTGTTTTCCAGACAGCAGCCAGAGCTTCAGATCTGAAAGACCAACTTTAAAAAATATCAGAACTGTAAGTTGCTGAAAGATGCTGTGAGTAGGAAATCTAATACACCTGTGTAATACTCTATTCACACTCTGTCTGTAAGAAGGCATAAACTGAAATTTAAATTTGGGATGTTCCTTTCCTTGTAATAGGACCATTCTTCCTTTTTCTATCCATTTTGTCAGATTTCAGTAGCCACTTCCTGCAAGAGTCCTAACCATATTAACAAGTGTTTAGAATGTAAGCACCCAATAGGCAGTAAGTAAGCTAATAGCTGACATTTCACAATAAATGGTAATGTCATCATGTTATTGACTCCACATTGGGAGCAACAGTAAATACATTCCCTAATACAAATATATGAGAGAAATTCTTATGGGATATGTGCCAATCGGAACAGATAGGAGCTGTTGCTACTGACCCTCGGGCAGCTTTGTGGTTCCAATTGTTTTAAAGCCTGCCAGAAAACCATGGCGCTGCCCAAAGATCTGTTAAGGTCAAGTATTTGGCTCAAACAGTGGATTTTTAAAATTTATATTTTAAAAGAATCAAGAGATGGATCATGAAATTGAAGGTATTGTGAACTGGATCTCAAATTCCACAAAATTTCAATAAAATTATTTTCTGCAGCAGCAACCGAACAGCCAAACGATAGTGAATGTACCGATATTACCAGCATGGAGACACATTGGCTAGGATCTTGGAATGAATACTCAAGAAACTGCTGCAGTAATGGTGAATGTAAAATAAAACCAAATAAAATTCCTACTTGCAACAACTGCCACTGACAGTTTCAATTTTTTAAAAAGTAGGTCAAGCACAAAGGTGCCTGAAGGTCTTTCCCGCTTTCAGCAACTATGAGGTGTTTTTTTTTAAATCATTAAATGTCATTTAAACTGCCAGTTGCTGAGATGGGGAACTGACAGCAGAGCAGTGATTGGGGGATTAGCACGCATGGGAAAAGTACAGCTGCTCCTCCAATCACAGATTCTGTTTCTCCCTTGCTGGTTATATGCAAGTTCTTCCTTTGGTTTTTGATCTCTGGTGGCTTGCTTGCCAAGCAGGTCTTCCAGTGGCTGTGCGTGTGCTGTCTGTTCCTCTTTCCTTCATGCTGGTCTGTAAAGGTCATCTAGGCAGTTATTCTGACCATTCCTGCTGGCCTGCATGCAGGAGTCTTTCAACTGAAAGAGCAATTTGTGACGGCATCTTCCTGGACGCCAGGGAGAAGGATTAGAAAGTGAAAGAACAGGAGGGAGTCTCAGCCTGTAACTTCGCTGGAGCAGGCCTCGAAGGAATTGTCACTTAGCCTCACGCCAGGTCGGACCCAGCTGTTGTCTGCATTTACAGCACAAGCCATTCCCAGGGAACTGGAACTTCACTTCTAGTGATACTGAGTTATCTTGAGTGAGGAGGGGTGAATGCTGTGTCAGCATGTCTGGGGAGGTTGAGCACAGAGATTAGACAGCAGCAAGTGAATAGGACTGTCGCTTCTCTTCCTCCCCTCCCTCCATCTCTCACTTCTACAACTCTCCAGTAATGTAACAATGTGTGCTGCAGCCCGGAGATGGTCTTTCTTTTCTATACAGAGCAGGAAGTCAAATATATGAAACAAAACCTGCAATCTGGGTTGCAATTATTGAATCTTTCTCCCAAATATGAATTTACTGTCATCTTGTACATATGGTGCAATGTGCAGAACGTGTTAATGAGGCAGTCCCTGAAATCAATGTTATCGTTTACACATGCATGCAGTGTTACAAATAACTAATAGGATATTTTCCTGTCAAATTAACCATATTGCACAATGCTATTAAAATAAAATTTGTACTCTCTGGTTTGTTTAAGAGTTGCAGTGGGATCACCTATAGGGTGCACACAAACTACCACTGAATTATACCTTTGCTGCTCTTAATACTAATGACCCATGCTGCAAATATATCAAACAATATTTGTAACCAGATGCCGTCAATGTGCATTATCATTTTACTAGGACCTTTCTGTGATTGCTTGGCAAATTGATTGGCGAATCTTGAAAGGCCAAAAAATAGCACAAACGATTGAGGAGTTTTTGGAGGGGTTGTAAAGAGGGGTAGGGCTAAGGGGCCTGTAAACAGGAGAAGCACCAGGACCCATGTTTACTCTTGCTGACCCTGCTGCTGTCGATGATGTGCAGAGCCACAGCAATGTCAAAGTTAACTTTGAAGATTCAACAAGATGTTAGCTGGGGAAGACCCATTTACCAGAACTTCCCAGTTACCAGAGCATTGCTGTTGTGTTGACAGACTTTTATGTTGTCACAGGCTGAGCACGACTTGTGAAAAAGGTATACTGCCTAGCACACCACAAAACCCAGCTAATATGTCTGTGTAAACAATGGTTTTTATGAGACCAGGTGCAGAGGTATGTATAAACAGCTGGATCCAGTGACCTCGAAATTACACTGCATTTATAGTTTGCGAACATTTAACATTTTCCTCTGAGTTTCCTTTCTTTGCTGTTTTAGTCTACTTATGCTAAATAAGTTAAGGAGACAGTTAAGATAGCTGTGGGAGGAATTACAGAAAGCTCATTAAGCATTTTTATGTTATTATTTCACAGTATAACTTCAAGGCCCAGACCTTTTACTTGGAGCTTGTGTCTGCTGGTATTTCTAAGGAAAATATTCCTATACCTCTCTGTCTCAACTGTGCGAATCATCAAATTAAATGCAAAGAAAGAAAGCTATCCAAGAAAGGAAGGAGAATACAAAAGAGGGAGGAGGTGGGAGGAGATAATGCTACTGAATGCTTCACCAAACTAACTTTGCCTATGGATATAAAGAGGAAAGTGATTTTCCTGTATGAATAACAAAAATTAACTCAATATTACCTAGTATTTCACCCACTTTGAAACTCTTCCACATCATAAGGATCTTTAGGAGTTTGTTTTATTTGAGCGTATCAATTGGTCGTTCATCATTTTCTAGTCTGTAAAATCAGAATTGTTTTCACCCTTGACTGATTCTTGTTCAAATTGTAACTGAAGCCTCACTTCTGTAAAATGCAATCTTAAGTAGACCAAATCCACCTTTGTATTTCATGCTCTTCATCTCCTTTTCTTTTTTCCCTTTTTCACCATTCCAGATCCTTAGTTTGTACTTTTGTTAACATTATTAAAGTTAACTTATGGCTGGGATTATTCAGACTTACATTAATGGAGTTTTGCAAAGGTACATATAGGAGGCTTCTAATCAATCCTCCCCCTCACAAAAGGCAGGATAGTACTGGGTTAGAAACAAGGACACAAATTCTAATGAGGTGCTGTCATTAAATGTGACAGGACTCCACATTTCTGAGTCTCCTTGCTTCTCACAGACGCATTCTCTGTCTCCCACCTCCTTGTTAGTCATAGGGCCAAAGTAACTGGAAACAAGATGATTCTAAGAAAACATGCACAGTTTCAGGATCTCCATCTGTTACCACCTTCCTCAAGGGGCACCATTAGTTTTTTTCCTTCCCTCTGTTACCTCAAAGCTGAGAAACTAGATAAACTGATTCCCAAAGGGGGGATAGTTGTAGGTTGATGAATGGAAATAATCACCCATTATGAATGTGCTGTCTAACACTGGGTAATGGTAATAAAAAAGCATGCTGTGCATTTCTTATCTATCTTCATTTCAGCCTTCTGAAGTAAAAAGTATTATAACTGGGGCAAAGTATTTGAGCAAAAACTTCAGGACCAAAAGGCGTATTTATGAAATAAATTTTCCTTCTGCAAAATGCATATGAATTAACTTTTAAATCTGCATTGATAAATAGGATTAATGATTGGTGATTTAGTGGTTGAATAATTAAAGCCCCTCAGTCAGAGGTGTCACCTCTCAAATGAAGCATTAAATCAAGGTCCAGTTTCCCTCTCAAATGGATGTAAAAGTCATTATTTAGGGAAGAGCAGGTAAGTTTTCCAAGTGTATTTGTCAATACTTATACCTCATGCACTAAAAAAAGATGTATGGTCTTTTACCTCATTGCTGTTTGTTGTGTGCCTATACTTTTTTGACTATGGAGTTCTTTGTGTTGGCCTGAGCTTTTGAAAGGCAGTATATAAACGCAACTTGGTTATTTTTTACATAGCAATAATTTCAACAAGTGATACAGATACAGTATACCTTAAGAATTTACACTTTTAAAATTCCATCTATATTGTGTAACAGATTCAACAAGAAAAATAATTGGCCTATAATTGTTGCAAGTTTATTAAGAAATAAAAAGAAAAATCATAATCCTATAATTTTGAAATGAATATACAACATATTTGAGTGGTACTAATTAAGGCCTCCAATTAAAGATTAAGCTTTCTTCATCAGATGCTGATGAAATTCATGTCTTTTTATTGCTGACAAAGAGACAAATTACTCCTACATAAAAAATAACCAAGTTGCATTTATATACTGCCTTTCAAAAGCTCATCTTTTTATTGCTGAAAAAGAGACATACAGTCGAAGCTTTTCATGTTGCATTCATCAGGACAGATGCAAGAATACCAAATCTCAGAGGGAGCAACAATTTATACTACATGAGTAGAGGGTGCTGATTGGTTGGCAAGTGGACTCTGATTGGTAGAGGCATGGTTATGGCAAGTCTACCAAACAGAGTCCACTTACCAACTAATCAGCACCCTTTCCTCCTGCAGTATAAACTGTTGTTCTCTGAGACTTGGTATTCTTGTGTCTGTCCTGATGAGTGCAAGATGAAAAGCTTTGATAGCATGTCTCCTTTTTCAGCAATGTTCAATTTCTGTACAATTAAATGATCATGGCCAGGATTTTTCAGTCAGCGTGTGGGGGTGGGCCCGACACATCGGCACATAAAATGACACCCGAAGACATCGGGTGTGCGGCCTGATGTCATCATGCTGTTTTGCGATGTTTCATTTGACGGGCAGGTGCCAGAGCCGGTAACTGATAGACCTACTGAGGCCATTAACAATTTAGTTAATGTCCAACCTTAAGGTTGTCGGGCAGGTGAAAAGGCCAAGTGGCCTTCAAATTTTTTAGGAAACCTCATCCACAAGCGGGATGAGGTTTTCTAAAGCTTTTACTACTTAAATAAAAAATTTATGTGAAAAGTAGAAACATGTCCCATCTCATGTGACACAGGGGACATGAGGGGACATGTCTGATTAAATTTTAAATGTCTGCAAAAACAGAACTGAAAAACCTTGGCCATGATCACTTAGTTGTACAGAAATTGAACATTGCTGAAAAAGGAGACATGCTTTCAAAGCTTTTCATCTTGCACTCATCAGGACAGACACAAGAATACCAAGTCTCAGAGAACAACAAGTTACAAACCGCTTCAACCTCCCTGAGGCAGCTTTGTGCCTCAGGGAGATTGAAGCACTCTTTCGCACACATGCTGGCCCTGACTCTTCCTCCTCCCACGTAAAATGGCGGTGCAGAGCCAACCGCGGGTGGCGGTCCGCCTGACGTGGGAAAAATTCAGGCCCAAGTCTTTTTCTTATATTTTTCTATTTATACCAAACAAGATAATTACTTATTACTGAGACAATGCCTGTGTACTTTTACTCACAAGCCTTTTTCAAAAAGTGTCTTCAGAACAAGATCATCAAACACTTCGATTTGGCGGCATAATATTCATGAAAATTTATCATTATATTGCATAAGCATTATCTGTCTGAGTGAGAATAAAGTGAAATTGTCACAGATTTGCTTTCCATATTAAAAGAACAAAGGCTGTACCCATTTAAAATTAGAACAAAGCCTTTCTTTCCACATAAGTGGTCTCATCCCAATTAAAATAAAAACATGAATCGTAATATTTTGCTTTCTCCGGGGCAGCAATACAAAGTAAATAGTCTGAATATACTAAATCATGTATCGTATCTGACTCTACCAGAAAAAAACATTTCCTTATGGTTGCTCATAATCTGGCCCTACTGCTTTGACCATAATAGGCACTATTGAGCTATTGTATAAAAGGAAAAAGACTGCCCTGAAACAACTAGAACACAAATCAATGCGAATCAAAATCATGCCGTGGGAAGAAGCAGGGGTGGGGTGAGGTGAGGTGGGGTGGGGTGGGATGGGGTGGAGTGTGAGCAAGTGGGGGCAAGGTTGCAAAGACCCAGACTTGTGAGTTACCATATGCAGCACTTGTTGAATTAAAAATGTATCCTTTTAATACTGCATACATATTTTCTTAGGATCAACTTCAATCTTGATAGACAAAAACAGAAAATGGAAAAATTTAAAGTGATTTTGGACAGCAGCTGAAAAATAAAAGAAAACTTTATGGGCAGGATTTTATGTGTCGGCGAGAAGGGGGCGGGGCCCACTTGCCGACGTGTAAAATGACGTGCGGTGATGTCGGAGTGGAACTCCCGATCTCACCGCGCCCCATTTAAATTTTCAGGATGGCTGGGGGGCAGCGAGATCAGCTGCGCACCCGTCGACCTGTCAATGGCCAATTGAGGCCACTGACAGAGTCAATTATGTAATTAAAGGACCCGCCCGTCCAACCTTAAGGTTGACGGGCAGGCCAGGAGCCCCGGTGCGAACTAGATCCGCGGATGAGGATGAGCACTTCGCCTCAGGGAGATGAGTGCGCTCATTCATGCTCATGCTCAAAAGAGCGCACTCTCGATTTTGGGGCTTCCCCCCGCCCGCACAGAGAGCCCATAGTGCTTCTGTGCGGATGTCATGCTGGGCGGGCCTTAATTGGCCTGCCCACACAAAATGGCGCCACGCCTCCGATCGGTGGGCGCCGATCGTAAGCACGCCTGTGCGCACCCGCCCTTCAACTTCCCCCCCCAAAGGGGGAAAACACAGCCCTATGTTTGAGTGGGGACCCTTCATTACAAAGGATTACACAGGATATACAGCATAGCAACAGACCATTCAGCCCAGCCAGTCCATAGCAGCAATTATAGTTCATTTGAGCCTCCTCCCATCTTTCCTCATCTAACTGTATTGGCATAACCCTCTATTACCTTCTCCTTCATAAACTTATCTAGCGTCCCGTTAAATGCACCCAACATATTCACTTCAGCCACCCCCTGTGATGGCAAGAACCACGTTCTCACCACTCTCTGGATAAAGAGGTTTCTTTTGAATTTTCTGTTTGATTTCTTGGTGATTATCATATATTGATGGTATTGATCAATATTATACTGACTTATACTCTTCCCCTCAAGTGAAAACATTGGGCCCAATTTCAACTCAGCACAAATGAGTGGGTTTTCAGCAGGTTAAAATTTCTCCCATTTTTCATGTCTATCAAAACTTCTTGTAATTTTAAAGCCCGATGAGAGTTCAAAGCTGTCTTCTCTTCTGAAGGTATATCCCCACATTTCTGGTATCATCCTTATAAATCTGCTCCAGTGCCTCAGTGTTTGTTTTATAATATGACCAGAATTGTACACATGCCCTACACATCTCCATGCATGCCCTAGCCAAGTTTACCATAACTTATTTACTTTTCACTTCTATCCTAGTGCTTGGTTTGCTATTTTTATGGCCTTTTTTTCACCTGTGTCATGATCTTTAGTGATTTGTACTCCCAGATCCCTTTGCTCCTCTATCCCATTTAGATTCATATTTTCTTCAATTTACTCATGGGAGGGCATTTTAAGAGTCAACCACGTTGCTGTGGGGACTGGAATCACATGTAGGCAGATTTCCTTTCCTGAAGGGCATTATTTTTTGCAGCTTTAATTCCAGATTTTGTTTTATTGAATTCAAATTTCACCATCTGCCATGGTGAGATTCAAACCCAGCCCCCCAGAGCATTACCCTGGGTCTCTGGAATACTAGTCAGTGACAATACCACTATGCCACCACCTCCACTTATAACCTCCTTATTTTTCTTGTCAAAATGTAAATCTCACATTTTATCTACGTTGAAATCCATTTGCCAATTAAATGCCCATTCTGTAATTCTGTGCCAATCTTGTAATTTGTTGGAGTCCTCCTCAATATTGGCTATTCCAAACCCCCACCACCTTCCCCTAAATTTTGTGCCATTTACAAATTTAGAAATTATGTTTTTGATTCCAAAATCTAAACTGTTAATATAAATTGTTGAACAACAGCAGTCCCAGCACTGATCCTTGGGGAACACCACTACCCACCTTCTGCCACTCTGAAGTACCCTTTGCCCCCATTCTCTGCTTTCTGTCTTGCAGCCAGTTAGCAATCCATTTTGCTGCTTGTCCCAACTCTGTTTTCATTAGTATTTTATGGTGTGCCTTATCAACGACCTTTTGAAAATCTAGATAAATTACCTTTGTCTTACCTTCTTTGTTACCTCTTCAAAAATTTCAGTGAGGTTGGTCAAGCAAGGCTCTTCCTTTTAAAATTCATGCTAATTATTCATTGTATTTTTGCATTCTAGATGTTCTTCTATTCTCTCCGTTAGTACAGATTCCATTCATTTTCCTGCCTCTGATGTTAAGCTGACTGGTACATAGTTTCATGGGCATGTTTGTCCTATTTCCTTTTTATAAATACATATAACAAAGCTATCACTACAGCTTTCTTTAACTAACTATTAAAAATACGTAGTAATGTCTCTGCTATCTCTTCTCTAGATTCTTTTAAAATGCATGGATGTAATCCATCCGGGCCAGGTGTTTTATCCTCTTTAACTTTGATTAATTTATTTAGTATTTAATTCTTCTTATTTCAAATGTAGTTATCTAATTGAAATGTCATTTCCATCTGTCCTGATTCCAAGCAAGCAAACGGTAGTTAATATTCTGGATACTTGAATTCAAACCTGCCATAGTAGTTGGTGGAATTTAAATTCAATGAATTAATATATCCAAAATAATAAGTTAGCCTCAGTAATGGCAGCCATGAAACTACCAGACTATCCTAAAAGCCCACTGAGTATCCTTCACGGGAGGAAATTTACCATCCTTACATGATCCTTATGTGACTCCACACCCACAGCAATGTTGATGACTCATAACTACTCTCTGAAAAGGTCCAGCAAGTTTTAGCAAACCGCTATTGAAAAAAAAAGGTTGAATGAGAATAAAATTAAACAGACATTTGGCATCTACCCATTGGCTGGAATGCTGCAGGGTGGCTCTCTAAGAGTAATGAAACCCTACCTTGTTGCCAGATAAAACCTGAAATGAAAAACAGCACACTTGCCCAGTCAATCCTGAAAAGTCCTCCTCACTAACATGTGGGGACTAGTACAAAAATTGGGAGAGCACCAGCCTGATATAATCATACTCAATTTACAGCCAATGTCTCAGATTCCTCCGTTTTCATCCCTGTCCCACTAGCAGGACAGTCCCATGAGAAGTGGTGCCGTAAGAAGGAGTGGCCATGGGAGTGCTCAACATTGATTCTGGATCCCATGAAGTCTTATGACATCAGGTCAAACATGGATAAGGAAACCTCTTGATGATTACCACGTACCACCCTCCCTCAGCTGATGAATGAGAATTCCTCTATGGTGAACACCACTTGGAAGAAGCACTGAACGTAACAAGGGCACAGATTGTTCTCTGGGTGGGGAACTTCAATGTCCATTGCCAAAAATGACTACGTAGCAGCACTACTGACCAAGCTGGCCAAGTTCTGAAGGCTATATCTGCCAGACTGGGCCTCTGTCACATAATGGTGAGAGAACGCACAAGAGGGAAAAACCTACTTGGCCTTGTCCTCACCAGTCTACCTGTTCCAGATGCATCTGTCCATGACAGTATTGGTAGGGATGATGACCGCACAGTCTTTGTGGAGTAAAACATCCCATCTTCACACTGAGGATACCCTCCATTATATTGTGTGGGACTAGCAGTGTGAATGAGATAGATTCAGAACAGACCTAGCAGCTTGAAATTGGGCATCCATGAGGCACTGTGGGCCATCATCAGTAGCAGTTGTATTCAACCACCATTTATAACTTCATGGCATGGCATGTCCCTCACTTTATCATTGCCACCCAGAATCAACCCTGCTTCAATGAGGATTGCAGGAGAGTATGCCAGAAGCAGCACCATACCTAAAAATGAGGTGCCAGTCTAGTGAAGCTAAAACACAGGACTACATGCATGCTAAACAACAGAAGCAGCAGGCTATGGACAGAACTCAGTGAAATAACTACCAATGGATCAGATTAAAGTTCTGTGGTTCTGCCAGATCCAATTGTGAATGGTGGTGGACGATTAAATGACTAACAGGAAGAGGAGGCTCCACAAAAATCCCCATCATCAATGATGTGGAAGCCCAGCACACCAGACAAGGCTGAAGCATTTGCAGCCATCTTCAACCAGTGCTGGGTGGATGATCCATCTCAGCCTCCACTTGTGCACCCCAGTGTCACAGATGCCAGTCTTTAGCCAATACAATTTACCCTATGTGATATCAAGAAATGATTGATGGCACCAGATCACTGCAAAGGCTATGGAGCCTGACAACTTGTTACTTGACATCAAGATACCACCTGTTTTGCATCCCATCTGTTTAGTATCCCTGGCCAACAAGAATTTCCCCCCCATGAATTTTTGATTATATCATATTGAAAGACGAAGTTGCAATTCTCTGCAAATCATGAAAATTCAACTCTGCACTAGACGAGAACACAGATATTTCACACTGCTGACTCATAAAGTGATTGTTTCAAATTTGACTGGGGTGAGCTATTTATCACATGCTACAAATAAACATTTGACTCTTAAAAAAGGAGGGAAAGAAAAAACAGAGAATTACAGACCAGTTAGCCTAACATCAGTCGTGGGGAAAATGCTAGAGTCTATTATAAAAGGCGTGGTAATAGAACACTTGGAAAGCATTAAAGGGAATAGACAACGTCAGCATGGGTTTATGGAATGGAAGTCATGCATAACTAATCTACTGAAGATATTTGAGGATGTAACTAGTAGAATAGATAAGGGAGAAGCAGTGGATGCAGTGTATTTGGATTTCTAAATGGCTTTTGATAAGGTCCCACATGAGAGGCTAGTGGGCAAAAATAAAGCACATGGGATTGGGGTAATATACTGGCATGGATTGAGAACTGGTTGACAGACTGGAAACAGAGAGTGGGAATAATGGGTTTTTATCAAGGTGGCAGGCAGTGACCAGTGATGTACCGCAGGAATCAGTGCTTGGGCCCCAGCTATTCATGATATATATATAAATGACTTGGATGAGGGAACCAAATGCAATATTTCCAAGTTTGCTGACGACACAAAACTAGGCAGGGTTGTGAGTTGTGAAGAGGATGCAAGGAGGCTTCAGGGCGATTTAGACAAGTGTGTGTGGTCAAACACATGGCAGATGCAGTATAACATGGATAAATGTGAAGTTATACGCTTCGGTGTAAATAACAGAAAGGCAGAGTATTATTTAAATGGTGATATATGAGGAAATGTGGATATGCAAAGGGATCTGGGTGCCCTTGTACACCAGTTAATGAAAGTAACTAGGCCCGTACAGCAAGCAATTAGGAAGGCAAATGGTATGTTGGCCTTCGTTGCAAGAGGATTTGAACTCTGAAGTGAGGATGTCTTACTACAGTTATACAAGGCCTTGGTGAGACCACACCTGGAATATTGCATGCAGTTTTGTTCTCCCTACCTAAGAAAGGATATACATGCCATAGAGGGGCTGCAGCAAATCTTCACTAGGCTGATACCGGGAATGGCAAGATTTTTGTATGAGGAAAGATTGGTTCAACTGGGCCTGTGTTCACTAGAGTTTAGAAGAATGAGAGGGGATCTGATTGAGATGTATAAGGTTCTAACAGGGCTAGACAGAGTGGATGTAGGGAGGATGTTTCCCCTGGTTGGGAAGTCTAGAACCACTGGCCACAGTCTCAGGATATGGGGCAGGCCATTTAGGACTGAGATAAGGAAAAATTTAATCACTCAGAGGGTGGACAACCAGTGGAATTCTCTAACAGAAGGCTGTGGAGGCCGGGCCACTGAGTATATTCAAGAAAGAAATTGCTAAATTTTTGGATATTAGGAGCATCAAGGAGTATGGAGAAAAAGTAGGAATATGGTATTGAGATAGAGAAACAGCCATGATCATATTGAATGGTGGAGCAGGCTCGAAGAGCCGCATGGCCTCCTGCTCCTGGTTTCTATGTTTAGCAAATGTAAGCTGGGAAGCCAGTTGGAAACATTGGAGTACAAAATGGAAACAATAGTGATGAATAGTTGCAGAGGCATGCTAAACATTTGACTGGGTCCATCTAATTATCATATGCTGTCTGCTACATGAATCATTTGAATATATTGTGAAGCAGAGTACAGCGGATGCTGGAAATCTGCAACAAAAACAGAAAATGATGAACAAGTACTCAGCAGGTTAGGCAGCATCTGTGTGGAGAGTGAAAAGGAGTTAACATTTCAGATCTGTGACCTTTCATCAGGACTGAAATCAGAACCTGAGTCCTGATTGCTGGAGATTGCTGATGGGTGAACAATGGTGTTTGGGGGGGTGGATGGGGCAGAGTGTGGTGGTGCATTGAGCAGCATGAGAGGTTAGTGGTGTGGCAAATACCAGATGTTATGTTTCACTGGCCTTGACAATCTGTGTCCAAAAGTGGGCCTAAATAAATGTTTCCCCCTGTGACAGCTAGGAACACTGCTGAAAGTTTTAGACAAGCACTGTGAAGAACCAACCAACATTTTCTTCAGCAATTATTCTGCCTTACAATATCAAAATAATATAAGCCATAAATAAATCTAGATGTTGGCAGATGCAAAGCATAGATCTGAGCACTTGGTCCCAGACACAATCAACACCATCCCTGGGTATGACCTGTCCCACCGGCAGGACAGACCCAACAGAGGTGGCAGCACAGTGGTATACAGTTGGGAGGGAGTTGCTCTAGGAGTCCTCATCATTGAGTCCAAACCCCATGATGTTTCATGGCATCAGGTCAAACATGGGCAAGGAAACCTCCTGCTGATTACACCTACCACCCTCCCTCAGCTGATGAATCAGTGCTCCTCCATGTTGAACATCACTTGGAGGAAGCACTGAGGGTGGCAAGAGCACAGAATATACTCTGGATGGGGGACTTCAATGTCCATCGCCAATAGTGACTTGGTAGCACCACTGCTGGCTGAGTCCTAAAGGACAAAACTGCTAGACTGGGTCTGCAGCAGGTAGTGAGGGAACTAACAGTAGATAAAAACATACTTGCCTTCACCCTCACCAACCTGCCTGCCGCAGATGCATCTGTCCATGACAGTATTGGTAGGAGTGACCACCTCACAGTTGCTGTGGAGACAAAGTCCCACATTAACATTGAGGATACCCTCCATTGTGTTGTGTGACACTACCACCATGCTAAATGGATAGATTTCAAACAGGTCTAGCAGCTCAAGACTGGTCATCCATAAGGCGCTATGGGTCATCAGCAGCAACAGAATTGTACTCGAACACAATCTGTAATCTCATGGCCCAGCTTATCCCCCACTCTACCATTACCATCAAGCCAGGGGATCAACCCTGGTTCAATGAAGAGTGCAGGAGGGCATACCAGGAGCAGCACCAGGCTTACCTAAAAATGAGGTGTCAACCTGGTGAAGCTATAACGCAGGACTACTTGCATGCCAAACAGCATTAGCAGCAACTAGGCAAGTGGGGAGTATTCAATCGCACTCTTGACTTGTGCCTTGTAGATGGTGAATTGGCTTTGGGGAGTCAGGAGGTGAGTTACTCATCACAGGATTCCTAGCCTCTGACCTGCTTTTGTAACCACAGTATTTATGTGGCTAGTCCAGTTCAGCTTTTGGTCAATGGTAACCCCAGGATGTCGATAGTGGGGCATTCAGTGATGGTAATGCCATTGAACATCAAGGGGTGATAGCTAGATTATCTCCTGTTGGAGAGAGAGCTAAGCGATTCCACAACCAACCGATCAGATTTAAGCTCTGAGTCCTGCCACATCCAGTCGTGAAAGGTGGTGGACAATTAAACAATTTATTGGAGGAGGAGGCCCCACAAATATCCCCATTATCAATGATGGAGGAGCCCAGCACATCAGTGCAAAAGATAAGGTTGAAGCAGATGCTACAATCTTTAGCCAGAAGTGCCGAGTAGATGATCCATTTTGGTCTCCTTGGAGGATCCCAACATCACAGATGCCAGTTTTCAGCCAATTCGATTCACTCCACGTGATATCAAGAAATGGCCGAAGGCACTGGATAGTGCAAAGGCTATGGGCAGTAACAATATTCCGGCAATATGACTGGAGACTTGTGCTCCAGAACTTGCCTTGCCCCTAGCCAAGCTGCTCCCGTACAGTTATAAACACTAGCATCTATCCAGCTATGTGGAAAATTGCCCAGGTATGTCCTATAAACAAAAAGCAGGACAAATCCAACATAACCAATTACTTCTCCATCAGTCTATCTCAATCATCTGTAAAGTAATGGAAGGGGTCATCAACAATGTTATCAAGCATCACTTGCTTAGCAATAACCTGCTCACTTACGCCCAGTTTGGTTTCCACCAGGGCCACTTAGCTCCTGGCCTAATTCCAGCCTAGGTTCAAACATGGACAAAAGAGATGTACTACCGGGGTGAGGTGAGAGTGACTGTCCTTGACATCAAGGCAGCATTTGACCGAGTGTGGCATCAAGGAGCCCTAGCAAAACTGGAGTCAATGAGAATCAAGGGAAAAATGTTCTGCTGATTGGAGTCATACCTAGCGCAAAGGAGGATGGTTGTGGTTGTTGGAGGTCAGTCATCTCAGCTCCAGGACATCAGTGCAGGAGTTCCCTAGGGTAGTGTCCTCAGCCCAACCATCTTCAGCTCTTCATCAATGACCTTGCTTCCATCTTAAGGTCAGAAATGGGGATGTTTGCTGATGATTGCACAGTGTTCAGCACCATTCATGACTCCTCAGATACTAAAGCAATCCATGTCCAAATGCAGCGAGACCTGGACAATATCCAGGCTTGGGCTGACAAGTGGCAAGTAACATTCGTGTCACACAAGTGTCAGGCAATTACCATCTCCAACAAGAGATAATCTAACTATCGCCCCTTGATGTTCAATGGCATTACCATCACTGAATGCCCCACTATCGACATCCTGGGGTTACCATTGACCAAAAGCTGAACTGGACTAGCCATATAAATACTGTGGTTACAAAAGCAGGTAAGAGGCTAGGAATCCTGTGATGAGTAACTCACCTCCTGACTCCCCAAAGCCAGTTCACCATCTACAAGGCACAAGTCAAGAGTGTGATTGAATACTCCCCACTTGCCTGGATGAGTGCAGCTCCCACAACACTCGAGAAGCTAGGACAAAGCAGCATGCTTGCTTGGCACCACATCCACTCCCTCCACCACTGACACATGGTAGCAGCAGTGTGTACCATCTACAAGATGCAGTGCAGGAATTCACCAAGGCTCCTCAGACAGCACTTTGCAAACCCACGAGCACTACCATCTAGAAGCACAAGGGCAGCAAATAGATGTGGACATCACCACCTGGAAGTTCCCCTCCAAGTGACTCACCATCCTACTTGCAGATATATTGCCATCCCTTCACTGTCGCTGGGTCAAAATCCTGGAACTCCCAACCTAACAGCATTGTGAGTGTTCCTACACCACATGGGCTGCAGTGGTTCAAGAAGGCAGCTCACCACCACCTTCTCAAAGGCAACTAGGGATGTGCAATAAATGCTGGCCTAGCCAGCAAAGCCCACATCCCATGAATGAATAAAAAAAAACTTGCGTAGTGGCTAAACTTTGGGTTTCCTTCCCATCACTCCAAGATTGACTTTTGAATCGCTGTTAACTTCATAAACTCATATTTTAAAAGCTCCACCATTTCTCCTTTCATCAAATGTTATTTAAGAATTTGATACTTTAGTGCAAAAGAACAAGACAAGCTTCCTTCTCATAAATTAAAGCTGCAGAATCATCAAAATTATTACAGGAGCAGATAATCAGAGCAATCTATTCTAATCCCATTTCTCTACTCTTCCCCTTCAACTATCATTAAGATATTTATTTAACTGTTTATTAAATTCATCCTTAAATTTTGTGATTAACTGCACTTCAATATTCACTTGAGTTAAAATATACTATATTTTAATAGCCCTTTTGTGTGACAGAAATGTCATTTAATTTCTTGTATTTCAATTCTGATCCTCACGTATACCCTCCACTCAATAATTCATCGAACGGCAGAAATAATATTTCACTATTTATGCCCTCAGAACCATTCATATTTTTTAATGTGTATCAATACCTTTATTCATTTTTCACTGCTCTTGTTAAGATAGAACTAGCTTTTTAAAACTCTTCATAACTGAACAGGGTATCACCCTGATGAATCTACCTTGATCTTTTCTATCATGGGGTGGACATAATTCCAACTGTGGCCTGACCAATGTCTCATATAGGTTTATCATCACCTCCTTGCTTTTGTACTCAGTAATCTTATATATAAAACACAGCATCCCCTCTTATCCTCTTTATGGGTTCAGCCTTATTTACAACTAAGCCTTAAATGCCAAAGAATCCCAGTATCAATCTAGTTTGAAATGCAGCAAAATATAAATGTAGCAAAGATATGATCCCTGAATATCATGATGCTCAATGATGTTTCTCAATAATTGGCTTCTACATTAATTTGAACTTGGATTCAGGCCAAGTATATAGACAAAGACGTATTCTGGTGTTTAACCTTTGAACTGTGCACCTCCGATCCAGGCAACAAAAAAAAACAGGCTGATGAAATCATAGCTACAAGACCAATGTACCTGAGTTGTTCTGGGCTGAGCTCTGATTTATAGAGGTCATGTAGTTGTTGGACTTGCCTGAAGTGCATGCAATTAGTTGTGCTAAAGGTTTATATACATGACCTCCATTTATCTTTAACATATCAGGCGTATAACATCACCTTAAATTACAACGTATACAACATTACCAGCATATTTTAATATCCCTGTTAGATTTCAAACTAAATTAGGAGTCACTCTTCTGCATGCCTCAGCATTTATCTATTCCCTGCCCAGGCAGTGATGATTGATAAGGAACAGTTTGCATTGTCTGTTGATTTTCTGTGGAAGATAATTAAATAGCAAAAACAGTGTTGCCCTTCAAAATAACGTGATTTACAAGTGCTTTGTCATCTGTGTGGGTGGATGAAAGAATAGAGTTAATAATAGCAGCACTCTCCAAAACAGTGGGTTAAACCATCCAGACCTTCTTCCTGAGAAGTGATGGGGGCTGCCTTTGTACCAAACTTTTACTGATGGTGCTCTTGCCTTCAGAATCTCTCTTATTTTGAAAAATGCTTCAGCTCCTGTCTTGAAAAGCTTGAGTGAGATAGAGTATTCAATGTGGGAAAAATGCTCTCTTCTTTGCTAATTGCAGCAAAATAATAATCATGCGTATCGATGCATTACTCTGTCTCTTTGTCTCAGTCATTAATATAGATTACAAATAGCTGAGGCCCCAGCGTCGATCCTGTGGCACTCCACTGGTTACAGCCTACCAGCTTGAAAATGTCCTGTTAATCCCCACTTTTTGGCCGGAATTTTCCACTCCCATTGGCGGTCGATGTCATGGCAAGCAAGGGCAAGAGTTCAATGGGGGCGGAGGGCAGAAATTGGTTTCATGCCGGCATGAAATCACAGCGGGGTCATCTGATGCTATCCTGCTGGAAGCCAGTGTGAACCCGATTTGCATCCAGTTAGTTGAATGCAAAGAAAGGCCTGACCAGAATCATCCCCCTCACGCCCACTTTACTGTTAAGCAAAAACACGCCAGCCCAGAACACGTCTGGACAAGTATGAAGTGCAGAAATCAGGACTTGCCTTTAGGGCCATGCTCAGATTGCAGACATCTGAAGAAAAGATGCTGGAGGCCTACAGCTACTGGACCCTGGAGGAACACATGCACCACATGCTGGGCAGACCCTCATGCAAATGGCTCCGCCGTGAAGCAGTTCTGGAAGGCAGAAGTCCTCCTCGCAGCAGCTTCGACATCGCTGTGGTTTGGACCTTCACGAGCTTTGCCAAGGGCTCACACCACCTTTCATGGTCTCTGCCGATGCCTTGGACCTGCTTCAGAACTTCGTGGACTTCGCCATGGGCTGCTACAGGTGATCAGCGAAGCAATGGGGGGGAAGCGGAAGGTTTGGGTGTGAGTGTAAGAGGAAGGTGAACTGGCGTGGGAGTGATGAGGTGGGAGGCTGGGGGTTGAAGGTGTCGATGGAGGGTAAGGTTGGAAGAGGGAAGAAGGGTATCCGGGGGGAGGAGGAAGTACGGGGAAGGAGGGTGTAATGGTATAACGCTGGAGAATGCTGCATGTGGGGAGCTAGGTGTAAGGAGGAGGAAGGTGTAAGCAAGAGAGTTTGGAAGAGGGACAGTGTCGGGGGGAGGAGGAAGTTCAGAGGGGGGAACAGTGTCCGGGGGGAAGAGGGAGTTCAGTGGGAGAAGGTGTCTAGGGGGAGGAAGGAGTTCAGAGTGGGGTGGGGTATCCGAAATTGGAAGATGTACCTGAAGCTCGTGAGTCATTTGAATTGGTTAAGGTTCAGCTGCAAATGAAAAAAACTTGAATTAGTGGCAAAAGAAAAAGAAAGAAATTGTAAAGGCAAGAGGAAAAGGAAAGAGAGTGCATCTTTCAAAGGGAAATAAAGAAATTAGCAATAGAGGAAAGAGAATATCAGCATAAAAAGCTGGAAGTTAAAAAAGAGATCTCAGATGCCGAGGAAGGTTCTAATGTGGAAATGACTACTTTTAACTTAAAACCCCGTGGGGAGATACTTGAGTTTGTGCAGATAATTCCAAAATTTGAGGGAAAGGATGTAAAGTTGTTCATTTCATTTGAGAAGATAGCTAAGTAAATGAAATGGCCACAAGAAATCTGGACATTGCTTTACAGCCTGGGTTGGTAGGTAAAGCTCACGAGGTATATACATCGCTGTCAGAAGAGGTTTTGGTGGACTATGAGGTGGTAAAAAAGGCTATTTTAAGTGCATATGAGCTGGTGCCTGAGGTAAAGCAGAAATTTAGGTTCTGACTGGTCAGAATTATACTGAGTTTGAGAGAGTAAAACCAGTAATTTTGACAGGTGGATATGGGCATTAAAGGTAGAGACAACATATGCAGCTCTTAGAGAAGTAATTCTTTTGGAAAAATTTAAAGCTTCAATTCTTTCGGTAGTTAGAACTCACGTGGAAGAACAGAGGGTTAATCAGCAAGGCAACCAGCAAAGATAGCTGATGATTATGAGTAAGTTCATCCATCTCAATCTTTTTTTTGTCACCCTTTTAAACCTGAAAAGGTTAGAAAGTGGGAAGGTGACAGGAAGGCAGTTAGTCAAGTAAGAGAAGGAGCAGTTGGAAATTTTTAGGAAGTTTTTCATCAGACCATAAAGGAAGGTGCTGAGGGTAGAAGTGACACACAAAGTTAATGTGTTGGAGGTTACAGGGAAAACCTATTGCAGTAATTGGAATGCAGAAATGTTTTGGAAATAAGAGTACTGTAGGTTCAAAGACCCAGGAGCAAAAAAAAACCCAGTGGTTTGTGTACAGGTGAAGCAGGAAGAATCAGTGGTAGCTAAAGAAGTGGGAACATGTTCACAATTTACCCAAGGGAGTGATTAAGGGCAGGTTACAGAAATATTTAAAGATTTTATATGTGAAAGGAAAGCCTTTTCATGTGTACAGGGTGAAGCAGGCAAAAATATTAAAATTTTAAGGGGTACAGGGGCTAGTCAATCCTTAATGTTATGGGATAATGCTATTTGTTGTCCAGAGGGAAATTTGCAGGAAAGAGTGGTAATAAGTGGAATTCATAGTGATGCTAAACCTATTCCGTTGTGGAAGGTAAATTTAAAAAGTAAGCTGAAAACAGGTGAGGTGACTGTTGGAGTAGTGGAGAAATTGCCCATTACAGGGGTTCAGTTTATCTTAGGTAATGAGATAGCTGAGTCACAGATGTGGGTGATGCCTATTGTAGTCGAGCAGCCTGTAGCAGTGCATTCAACAGAGATGTTGCAGGAAGAGCATCCGGGATTGTTTCCAGATTGTGTAGGACCCTTCCCTAAGACTAAAAGTGAAAATCAGTACTTGCTGACAATTATGGATGTTTCTACAAGGTTTCTGGAAGCGATACCTTTATGAGATATTACAGCAAAGAGAATTATAGAGGAGTTGACTAAAATTTTACAAGATAAGGGTTACCAAAAGAAAGACAGATCAGGGTTCGAATTTCATGTCACAGCTGTTTAAGGAAGTAATGAACAGCCTGGGGATAAAGCAATTTAAGTCATCTGCTTGTCATCCTGAATCACAAGGTGCTTGAGAGAGATGGCATCAAATTTTAAAAACCATGATGAGATCTTATAGTCAAGATTATCCACAGGACTGGGATCAGGGAATTCCATTCTTGTTATTTGCTATTAGAGATGTTCCTAATGAATCAACAGGATTTAATCCTTTTGAATTAGTTGATGGTCATGAAATAAAGGGGCCACTTAAATTGATCAGGAGAAGTTATTGAGTCAGAATAGGAAACTACTCTCCTGGATTATGTGACAAACTTCAGAGAAGGGTTGAATAGAGCATGTGAGTTAGCTTTAAAAGTATCACAGCAGGAGATGAAGGCAAAGGCAGATAAGAGGGCAAGAGCTCATACTTTTGTTGCTGGGGAAAAAGTGTTAGTTTTGTTAAGTGTTAGGTGAACCATTAAGGGCAAGGTTTAGTAGGCCTTACAGGATCGAAAAGAAACTGTGTGAAGTAAATTATTTAATAAATACTCCAGATAGAAAAAAGAGAGTGTGTCATGTAAATATGTTTAAAAAGTACTTTGACAAGAAAGATAACCAAAAGGAGATATTTAGTGGTGATAGATGATGAGAAAGAGATAGAAATAAAAGATTCTGAAATTGATTTTCCTCTAATCAAAGTGGACAATGAAGGGCTACTTGAAAATTTAAATGTAATATTGATTTACCTTCCAGACAAGCGTCAAAGTGATTTGGAAAAGCTATTGCAGTCACACAATATATTTGTGGGATTAAGCTGGAGAAGACAATTTTAGCCACACATGCTGTAGATGTGGGTGATTCAGTTTCAATGAGGCCACATCCTTACAGATTAAATCCAGTGAAATTATTTCAAGTATAGAAAGAAATCGAATTCATGCTTCAGTATGACATTATAGAGTCTAGTTGCAGTAACTGGAGTTCACCTATTGTGATAGTACTGAAGCTGCATGGAACACAAAGACTGTGTGTGGATAATCGAAAAGTAAATGCAATGACAAAAGTGATTCATATCCTATTCCACGGTTGGAAGATTTCATTGAGATAGTGGGACAATCTGAGTTTATCACAAAGATTGACTTACTGCGAGGATATTGGCAAGTACCGTTATCGGAGAGAGAAAAAGAGATATCGGCTCATGTGACGCCAGATAGACTATATCAGTTTAAAGTTATGCCATTTGGTATGAAGAATGCACCAGCAACATTTCAAAGACTGACAAACAAAGTAATTGCATGGCTGAGCAATTGTGCTGTTTATATTGATGACTTGGTAGTTTTCAGTCCAACATGGGAGGAACATTTGCAACACCTGAAAGGACTGTTTGATCGACTGCAAGAAGATAACTTGGTGGTGAATTTGGCTAAGAGTGAATTTTCAAAAGCGCAAGTTATATATCTAGGCCATAACGTAGGACACGGTCAGGTGGCTCCAGGAGATGTGAAAGTAAAAGCCATTGTGAATTTCCCAGTGCCTACAACAAAACGAGAAGCTTTGAGATTTCTGAGCATGAATGGATTTTACTGGAAATTTGTACTAAATTTTAGCAGTGTGGTTGCTCCTTTGACTGAATTACTAAAAAAAACAAGAAGTTTCAATGGACACAGGAGTGTCAGAATGCATTTGACAGCTTAAAAACTGTATCGTCTAATGCACCAGTTTTGGCAGCATCTAATTATGCTAAGCTGTCTAAGTTGGCGGTGGATGTAAGTGATTTGGATATTGGTGCTGTGTTGTTGCAAGAAGATGAAACTGGAATTGAGAAGCTGATAGGATATTTTTCACAGAAGCTGAATGTACATCAGAGAAGATACTCAACCATCGAAGAAGGGACTCTAGGTCTGGTGTTAGCATTGTAGCATTTTGAGGTTTATGTTTCAAGCAATTTGTTAGAAACAATTGTTTATGCAGACCACAATCCTTCAAAATTTCTGGACAAATTTCAAGAACAAAGTGTGAGACTGTTCAGGTGGAGCTTATTACGCCAACTGTTTAAGTCACAGATTATACATGTGTCTGGACAAAAAAATTTAATTGCAGATGCACTGTCAAGAGTTTAAAGTTTAAAGGAAATTGGACAATCAAAACGACACTAGACTGAAATGACTTCTATTGATACTAAGTATGTGCATAGATTGTTATGTTACTATTGTTGTGTATATAGATAAGTATAGTAATTAATGTAAAATGGGCTGAAAATGAAACCGTCTTCTAAAGTTATGACAGTTCATTTTACCATAAGGATGGAGGTGTCACGAAACTCATATTTTTCATAATATTATTCTGGGGTATTGTAAAGTAGGTTTATGTTTGTGTATGTGTGTATGGTTCTGTCTGTATGACTGGTTTAATGAAATTAGAGACACATAGACTGCAAGGTTGAAATTATCAAAAGAGTTAGGTGTAGCAGGGCATGTGAAATGCTAAGGAGTGAACTCAGGTAAAATCTCAGCAGAGAGTGTGTGAATGAAATTTACATTTTAAGGTAAGTGGAGAGATGCTTGGTTTTCAAAGAGACAGTGTAGAATGTTTAAACTAACAAGATAAACAAGGCAGATTATTATGTTGATTTTTCCAAAAAGTGCTGACCATAATGACAACATTTAAGAATTTTGTTTGTGTTTGGAGTATGTCACTTTCAAACTTAACTTGGAATTCCACGTTATTATGATCACTATTTCCTAGTGGATCTTTTACTATAACATTATGAATTAACCCTGCCTTATTACACAAGACTAGATCTGAAATAGCTGAAAGAGGAGGGAGAGTCGTGGCATGGAGCTGCCTCAGGGAGAATATTTTGATTTGGAAAACTTGAAAAAAAGAAACAAAAAAAATTCAGATATGTCCTCTCATGTGACATTGTCACATGAGCTGGGACATGTCTATGAACTTTATTAAAAATTTTTATTAAAGTTATAAAACCTTCATGAAACCTCATCCCACTCATGGATGAGGTTCCATGAAAAATGTGAAGACTGCCTGGGCTCTTTGCCTGCCCACCAACCTTAAGGTTTACTTAGTTAATTAATCATAATAGGCCTTTGACAGTTCGGCGGGCGTGCAGCTGACTCAGCTGCGCGCCCACCAAACTGAGGATCGGAATGATGCACGGTGACGTCGAGATGCACGCCTGACATCACCACACATCATTTTATGCATCGGCGAGCAGGGCCCGCCCCCACACGCCGACCAGAAGATTCAGGCCCATGACTCGGTAATGGTGATTAGATCTAAACTGTTTATCTTTATTTATGCCACTAGTTCATCTATCTTATTGCAGGTATTTTCTGCAGTCAGATAAAGAATCTATAACTTAATTTTTACAACTATTCCCTGGGTTGACCTTATTCACTGATGTTAAACTTGCTGTTAAATGTTAAGTGCTCTGTCCCTTCCTGTCACACTCTGCTTGTCTTTACCCACATCACTACACCGCTCCATGGTTTTGACCTTTCTCTTTGGATTGCTAAGTCTTCCTTCACCCTCCCCTCGCTCACCCCCACCATCCCCTGTTAGTTTAAAACCCTGTCCACGGCCCTAATTAGATGATTGACTAAGACACTGGTCCCAGCCCAGTTTAAGTGAATCCCATCTCAATGGAATAACTGCCTCGTCTACGAGTACTGATGCCAGTGTCCCATGAATCAAAATCCCTTCTTCCCACCCCACTCTTTGAACTATGCGTTTAATTCTTTAATCTCTTTGACCCTTGGAATTGGTGTGTGGCTCAGGTAACGATCCAGTGATGATTACCTTTTCTATCCTGTGTTTCAATCTGGACCCTAACTCCTCAAACTCTCTTAACAAAACATAATTTCTTGTTCTGCCGATGTCGCTGATTCAGGAGTTGAGGTTCCTCCTTCACCAAGCATTGGTTCCCCATACCTGCTTGACTCACAGTCACACATTCCTCTCCCTGACCATCGACCAATTCTAAAGTTCTGCCTAACCTAACGGGTGCGACCGCCTCCTGGAACAAGCCATCCACATAACTCTCCCCCTCCCTGATGCCTCGCACTGTCTGCAACTCAGATTCTATCTCAGCAACTCAGAGCTGAAGTTGCGCAAGCTGCAGACACTTACTGCAGGTATGGTTGTTTGGGATTACAGTGCATTCAACAGATTCACAGCACACCACCATCCCTGCTATATCTGTCTAATCTTGTGTATTTAATTAGTCAATTTGTTATTAATTCACACAGCTAATGTAATAGAAAGTTACACTCACCAAACATGCAGACAAAGGAAGAAGACTCTGCAACTACTGGAGACTGAAATAATTTGGTAGTAAAAGGAGCACCTTTGATTTCCTCTGCACTGAATTACCACCTAAACCAAATTTCTGACTTTGCACTCAATCTGCGCCAGACTCAGATGTAGTGTACTCTCCGTGCTTCCCCTTACTCGAAATATGGCAATGATCTATATAACTGTCAGAATACATCAGTGACAATGTTAACAATACCTCTGAGCCTTGAAGCCTGATGGTAAACTTTAAATCCTAAACTGTGAGGGAGTTACTGCTGTCAGGAAAATGAAGATTGAAAGAACTTCAACATTGACTGAAACAAAACTAATTAGAGACAGGGGACAGAAAAGGTGGTCAAAATATTACAGAAACTTTGTTTAAAAGCCCAAAAAGAATAAATATTTCTGAAGTAATGAGTGAAATCACCCAATTGTCAGAAATGGAAGCTGGGCTTAGGTCTAACAAAAGAAAAGGATAGCTTTTCATTATAAACTATATTGGAAAGTAAGCACTGGAATGACATAAGGTTATGGCCATTATATTGTTTAAGATTTCCATACATCCTTTAAAAGAACATAATTCACAATTGTTTGTTAATTTTTCATTGAAACTTTCAAAGTCAAATAATTAACGCTGAAAAGGCTGAGGCTGAGATGTTAGATAATGCAATTGCAAGTGCAATAGTTACTGTGGAAAATTACTATAAAATGATTCCCTTGGTGGGTATTAGGCAAAGCTAGCTATGGATATATTGGAAAAACCAGGATATTTACCCCAAATTTAAGTTATAATGGGAAAGAAAAATACTTGCATCCATATATCACGTCTCCCAGAAATCATCCAAAGTGCTTTGCAAACAAGGAATGACTTTGAGTTAGAAAATGCTGGAAATACTCAGCAGGCGAGAAGGGGAGAAAAGGTCAAAAGGGAATGTCTAAGATAGGTGAAAGGCAGGATTGATTAAATGACAAAATGGATGATGGTGTAAGGCAAAAGGAGCCAGTAAAGGGGGCAGTAAGGAGGCAAAAGATGGCCCTATAGGGGAGCTATAAATAACATTAGCAGGATCATTACCAGCATCTGCTGTCTGAAAAAGCAGATGATCACTTGCAGAACACTTACACTCAGTTTGCAAAAGTAACCCTGAGCTTCCAGTTGCTTATCATTTTAATTCTGTGCCCCACACCCATTCTCACCTCTCTGCCTTCAGCCTCCTACACGATTCTAATGAAGCTCAAAGGAAGCTCAGGAAACAGCATCTTATATCTTAGACACTTTACTGCCTTTCAGACTCAGCACTGAGTTCAACAATTTCAAATCATAATCACTATTACCACTCCGCCCATTCTGCACTCGCTTGAAACCCTGTTACATTGCTAACTTTTTCTGGTAAAAAGTTATTGCCTGGAAGCGTTAACTGTGTTTCTCTCTCCACAGATGCTTTCCCATCATTTTCCGTTTTTATTTCATACCTTCAGCTTCCACAGTGTTTTGCCTTTGTATGACTTGAGGCCAGTCACATTTGTTAAGTTGGGTTAATGTGACAGCATTTTGCACATGAGATCCAACAAATAACAATCAGTTGGCTTATCAGTTAATCTGTTTTCAGTGAGGTTGGTTGAGGAATGTTTGCCAGGAAAATAGTGTCACCGACCCTGTATCATCCAACTGAACCACTAGAATAGACAGATGGTGCTTTAGCTTAATATTTCATCTAAAGATTCAATTGGAATCCAACTTTTGCTGTGGTATCATTAAAGGGAACATTTTTATAGAGCAAAATTATAAAATTATCTCAAATTTATGTAACATTATTTGAAATCAAAACCTGGGGGAGAATTTTCTCCCTGTCTGGCGGGCCAGTCGGGAACGGGCGTGGGCGAGCGCGGAGCCGATCACCGCCCGTGATCAGCTGCACGCTGCCATTTTGCCTGGGTGGGCCAATTAAGGCACACTCAGCATGACGTGTGTCCGATAGTGCTCAGCGCTACCTGTGCGGGCGGGGGGTAGGAGGGAGAGGAGGGGCTTGCGCTCTTTCGCACATGCGCGTGAAAGAGTGCAGAAATCTCCGAGGCACGGAGCTGCGTCAGGGAAATTAATTTCATAATGACACATTGAAAAAGAGAAAAAATAAAATTATTCAGACATGTCCCCTCATGTGACAGTGTCACATGAGCTGGGACATGTTTATCAATTTTGATAAAAACTTTCATTTCATTAATAATCCTTCATGAAACCTCATCCCGCCCGTAGATGAGGTTTCATGAAAAATGCGAAGGCTGCCTGGGCTCTTTGCCTGCCCGCCAACCTTAAGGTTGGACAGACAGTCCTGACAATTATTTTAATTAGTTTATCAATTGCCTTGACAGGCTTTTGATAGTTCAGCAGGCATGCAGCCAACTCCGGTGTTAGCCCACTGAATTAAAGATCGGAATGATACACGGTGACATCAGGACGCACATCTGACGTCACCGTGCATCATTTTACACGGCAGTGTGTGGGGTACGCTCCCGCGTGCTGAACAGAAGATTCTGCCCCTGGTGTAT
Source organism: Carcharodon carcharias (assembly GCF_017639515.1). Taxonomy (NCBI): domain Eukaryota; kingdom Metazoa; phylum Chordata; class Chondrichthyes; order Lamniformes; family Lamnidae; genus Carcharodon; species Carcharodon carcharias. Next base: position 83,478,578 of record NC_054474.1, on the reverse strand, counting down.
CAGATGTCATGGCAAATCAAAACTGTCATAGAGGGATTTTTTTGTACAGGTCGTCACTTAGCAACTATTTCAATGCATTTCGTCATTGATATTGAAAATGTTTCCAGTAACTGAAGTTGTTAGAGTTTTCAGGAAAGTATCTGGGAAGAGATCTCAAGAGAAGACTTTAACTATTACATTGCATCATTATATACCAAATCTGTGAGGATAAAGATTAACCAAAACACAAGCAATCCATTAATCAGAGCTGATTAACAGACATTCAATAAAAGGAGTTCTGCTCTGAAAATGTTAGTCTATTTACATTAATTGGGTCAAACAAGATAACATTAGAAAGTAATTCAAATTAATATTCCATAATCACTTTTGAGTGCTATTGAGAAAATTAAATTCTTTTTATAAAGAGTTAGACTGATCATCATTTTGTAATACTATATTCCAACTATGCTCCATGCAAACGATTTAAGAGAATCGTCTAGATGGACTTCTGTAAAAAGGGAGGTACAATTGCCCATTTTTCCCTCGAGTTTTTTGGAATACAGCCATAACCCAGTTAGCCCTAGGGTACTCCCAGTGCTTGTCTAAAAAATAGTCGGATGACCTTCTCCCAAATCACTTGGGGTTGGAAAGGACAGGAAAACAATCATGGCATTCATTGTTTATGGATAACCTGTGAAGTGAAGTCTGGTTCATGCTCAGTTTAAATTTCTCCCTATCTCTTCCCCTTTGTAAAGGTTTCTCAACATTACACATTGTCCAGCAATCTTCTTCCACATCTCTTTCCATGTCAGCCACTGAGGTATACAAATGTGTTTCATATTGTGGGGGTGTACTACCGAGAGTCTTCATTAGTTGAACAAAGAACTTCATTTACCAAGCTGTTGGATTAGCTGCCTGATTCTAGCAAGGCTACAATACAGTACCCTAATTAGAAAAACTCCACCCCCTTATGAGATTCCCCGCGCTCGGTGTTGATTGGCTGTTCTGAACACATGTCCCTTACTTAGTAAGGTTGGCCTTAAAGCAATAATCACCACACCCCTCCCCCTTTAATTCCTTGTTTTATATTCGTTGCATAAATTACTTTATACAGGTGAATAGAAAACTCTATCAAAAATCTTAGAAATAATCACACTCGCACTTTGTCATGAATTCAGCTTATATACATAGGCCCAGCAATTACAAATCAAGTTGTTAAGGGGGTTTTCTGTTTCACATAGAGCAGCGTAATTCTATAACCTGAGGCTGTCCTACAGGATCGACTCCTACAGGAACTGTGATAACACGTACCTCTTTTGGCACAGGCAGTTCATCACTATCTGATTCAATGGCTATGTTATGTCTATAACAGCTTGATCAGATACATTGTTGCTTATGGGTTCAATAACATTCCTTGGTGGCAAACTGACTGTGGAAGAAGCATCTCCCTGCTCCTCAGGTGATCCGTGTATTTACGAACAATCCGACTTCCACGTCTACTTAGTATGAAAGGGGTCCGGTCTCACAGACAATAATCCATGGGATCCAACTTAGACTGCTAACGAAGCTTCTTACATATACGGCTTCATCAACCATAAATTTCAGGGCAATACTATGCAAATTGTGGCTCGCTTTTTAATTAACTGGGTTCTTCTCTACCCTCCCTGGCAAATTCGGAAATACGAGACTCAGTCTCGTTCTGACATCACACTTCATAAGCAGTTTTGCTGGTGGAATTCCCATTGTTGCTTGCGGGCGTTGTGTGGTAGCTAAGAAGGAAGTTTGAGATTTTGGTTTCCAAGGTTCCTCCCTACAATTTTTTTAGTCCTGATTTGAAAATTTGGATGGCCCTCTTGGCTGGTCCATTTGATGTGGGCTGGTAAGGTGATGTTTGGATGTGTTAAGTTCCGTTTAGACTAGTGAAGTTCGGAAATTCAGCACTTGTAAATACGGCTCCATTGTCTGATACAATAACTTCGGGCAATCCATAAGTCGAAAAGTATTGGCGTAACCTTTGGATGATAGCATGCGACATAGGTGATTTCACCTCAAAAATCTCCATCCTTTCTGAGTGTGCGTCAATTATGAGCAAAAACATTGTGCCTGGGGATGGACCCACGTAGCCTATATGGACCCACACCCATGGCCTGCCAGGCCATTCCCAAGAGTGTAGAGGGCTGCAGCTGGCAACTTTTGTTGCAGTTAGCATTGTTGACTGTGCTTGACTAGCTTCTTGATATCTGCATCTATACCAGGCCACCACATGTAACTCCTGGCAAGCATTTTCATTTTAGAAACACCAGGATGAGTGCTGTGTAATTTGATTAGGAGCAGTTTTCTCCTGGTATAGGAAAGACAACTCTTGCTCTCCCAGAGTATGATGCCATCCTGACAACTCAATTTGTAATTGCGGGTAAAAAATGGTTTCATTTCCTTGGAAACTGGCTCATTGAACTATCCTGCAAGTCTCTCACTTTGGGCAGAAGCGGATCTCGATTGGTCCAGTTCCTGATCTACTTCACACAGACTGTGATGTGTCCAAGAAATTCAATGCAAAGGCAATTTCTTGGGTTACAGGAGTACACACACTGCTTACTTGCAAGGGTAGGCGGCTAAGAGCATCCACGTTCACTATGTGCATCCCACATCGGTGCTTGAAAGTGTATTCGTAGACGGACAGGATTAATGCCCATCACTGAATTCTTGCCGGGGCTTTTGTCAGGATAGCTTTGTCATCTTTGACAAGGCCCAAAAGCGGTTTATGACTGGAGATGATAATAAAATGCCTGCCAGGTAAGTACTGGTGGATCTTTCTAACTCCAAAGACTATTGACAGTCCTCCCTTCTCGATCCGTGAGTAATTTGGCCACTGAGGGGGTTCTTGATACATAAGCTATTGGCCACCCAGAGCCGTCGTCTATTTCATGGGACAATACGCACCAACGCTATATGGAGACGTGTCGCAGGTCAGTATCAATTCTTTACATGGGGCGAAGTGCACTAACAAGGTTGAAGAGTGCAGCAGTTATTTTACTCTGTTGAAGGCTTCCTCCTGTGGAGCTTTCCAGGACCAACAATGGTGTTTCTTTGGTAGTAAGTGCAAGGGAGCCAATACAGTTGATAAGCTGGTTAAAAATTGCCCATAGTAGTTTATTATCCCTAAAAATGATTTGAGTTCGGTGATATTTGTGGGGAAAGACACCTCCTTTATTGCCTTAAGCTTTTCTTCCATGGGGTGTAATCCTTATGCATCTACATGGTGCCCCAGTAGCTTAGTAGCTTGGAAAGTGCATTTCTCCTTTTTTAGGCGTACTCCCACTTCCAGAAATCTTTTTAATACTTCTTCTAATATTGATAAATGTTCAGCGTCTGTTGATCCAATTATGAGGACATCGTCAAGGTATGCTACAACCCATGGTAATCCCTGTAGCAAACTCTCCATTGTCCTTTGAAATATTACACATGCCATGGACACACCAAAAGGTAGATGCGCATACTGAAATAGGCCTTTGTGTGTGCTTATTATGACATACCCCCAGGATGTGTTATTTAACTCGAGATGCTGGTATTCAAGTTAGTGTAGGATTGACCGCCTGCCAGCTTTGTGTACAAGTCTTCAATTCTTGGAATTGGATATTTATCCAACTTGGCGGTCTGATTAACTGTTAGCTTATAATCGCAGCAAATGTGGATGGTCTTATCTGGTTTCAGTACAGGGGAGCTAGATGCTGCCCATTCCAAAAATTGAACCACCTGTATGATGCCTAGTTCCTCCAATCTGTTTAACTCAGCATCCACTTTTTCTCTTAAGGCATATGGTACCGGTTTTGCCTTAAAAAAATCGGGGAGTTGCCTCTGGATCAACATAAATCTTGGCTTGCAAGCCTTTGGTTTTTCCAAATTCATTGCGAAATACACTGTTGTATTTTTTCAACAAGTCTAGTGGTCTTCCTGCCCACAGTTGAAAAATCTTGGACCAATTTAACTTGATTTCTTTTAGCCAATCATGGCCCAGAAGGCTTGGTCCTTCCTCAGTCACTATTATTACTGAGAACTGGGCTGACTGCTGCCCATTGCTCACAGGTACCATGGTGGTGCCTTCTACTTTTATTGCTTCTCCTATGTAAGTCTTCAACTGGGCAGAAGTTCTCTCCAGACACAAGAGTTGGGTATCTTCTCTCAGGTGCTGAAATGTGTGCTCACCCATCACTGTGGCTGATGCCCCTGTATCCACCTCCATAACTAGAGGCTTTCTGTTCATGTGGAGTGTGACAGTAATAGGGTCTGCCTTGACTGCTTTGAGTTTAAAAAGAGAGTCAATGTCAGAATCAGTTACTTCAGGCTCTTTCACGTTATGTACTTATAACATCTTTGCTGGCTGGTTACTTGGCAGTCTGGACTTAGCTGTGCACTGCTTTATCAAATGTCCTCTTTTGCGACAGTAATAGTACTCGGCCTCCTTAAATTTAAATGTTTCGGGGGTATGGTTATCCCCACATCGGTAACATTTCAACTTCAGGATTGCTGTATGATTGCCTCCAGTATTTACTTTGATTTCTGGGTGATTGGGAACGATTCAAGCATCGTGGCTGCTTCACTGGTTTTGGCATGATCCCTGGCGACAGGTTCCCTCCTTAAATGGTAAATGGCACCATTTTGCAAGCTCTGTAGCTCATGCAAATCTTTTTGAGCACCTTTCATGGCCAACACCATCTCCATTGCTTGTTTAATAGTTATACCAACTTCAGCAAGCAATCAATGCTGAATAGTGTTGTTGTGCATGCCACAAACTAACCAATCCCATAGCATGTCATTCAAGATCGCTCCGAAATCACAATGCTCTGATAATTGCTTCAACTTAGCAATATATATCACAATCGATTCGCCTGGAGCCTTCATCCTCATATTAAATTTGAATCTTTGCATAATGACCAATGGTTTGGACTGGAAATAGCTCTTCACTAAATCCACTAGCTCACTGAATGATTTGGAGTCAGGCGCACTTGGGGCTGTGAGACTGCGAATAAGGTTGAAGCTTTTACTCCCATAGATGCTCAAGAGAATTGCTTTGTGCTTGGCTCCTCCCCTTTTTCATTGGTCTGGAACTAAAATCCGAGCTGCTCGATGTATAGACTCCAGTCCCCCGTGGAGGAGTCAAATGGGTCGATCCTGCCGAAGAGAGGCATCCTGGTGAGTATATATTTTTTTCCTTCTTTCCTCCTTCCTTCTTTAAAAGGAGATACTCACAGTTGTAGGGTGAGAGGTAGTGCCAGGTTCATTTATCCTCGTCGCCAGATGTATTACCGAGAGGCTTCTTGAGTTGAACAAACTTTATTTACAGAGCTGTCTGATTAGCTGGCTGCTTCTAGCAAAGTTACAATACACTCCTCTGACTAAGAAACCTCCACCCCCTTATGAGATTCCCCACACTCAGTGTTGATTGGCTGCCCTGACCACGTGGCTCTTACTCAGTAAGGCTGGCCTTAAAGCAACAATCACCACTCATACGATAAAAAGTATAAAGAAGCCAAGTTTGAGGAAAGGGAATTCTCCCCATTGAACCTCATCTCTCTGATACAAACAGCTTATCCATCTGATGGGCATTGTCAAAAAGAATTACGTTCCTTTACCTACAAAATGACCTGAACTATAGTTCAAAATTCAGTGATTGAGTGTGAAGGATTTTAGGATGTTCTGAAGTCCAATAAAGCACTTCATGAATGTTGTTACTGCATTTTTCTTTGCTGATATCATGACATCATAAATTAATTTTTACGTGAAACAGGTAAATTAATGAAAGATCGTGACAGAATTGGACAGTTTGCAAAATTGTTTTATATTTAGTAGGAATGTGGTTGGATTATCAGTCCTTAAAATTATGACTGAGGTAGCACCAAACATCTGCTAGTGTTTAAATAAAACCCACAGGTTTATGCCAGGAATACAAAGCTGAGGCACTTGCACCTCAGCATTCAATTCAAAAAGTCTGCACAGAAGGCTGAAGGTGAAAGATTTATAAACTCCTACCTGTTAAACTTGAACCACTGAGATAAAAACAAAAAACTGCAGATGTTGGAAATCCAAAACAAAAACAGAATTACCTGGAAAAACTCAGGTCTGGCAGCATCGGCGGAGAAGAAAAGAGTTGACGTTTCGAGTCCTGGGTCATGAGGACTCGAAACGTCAACTCTTTTCTTCTCCGCTGATCCTGCCAGACCTGCTGACTTTTTCCAGGTAATTCTGTTTTTGTTTTCAACTTGAACCACTGTTTGTTTAGCCTAAATACCCAGTTTACAACCACTTAGTAAACCATTGCTGTCAGAACATACGTGCAAGATTCCAAGCAATAGGTGACCCTTCAGTACACAAACCAGCTGCTCCACCTTTCCATTTTCAGAGCAATTACATGACCCTCATTATTGTTCTTCTGCTATAAACAACAACAACTTACATTGATGTCACAAAATGTCCCAAGAAGCAACATGAATAAAAACATTTTTGACACCAAGCTACAGAGGAGAGATCAGGAAAGATGGCAAAAAGCTTAATCAAAGAGGTAGGTTTTAAGGGGCGTCTTACATGATGAAAGCGAGGTGGAGAGATTTGGAGAGGGAGCTGCAGATCTTAGGACCAAGGCAGTTGAAAGCATTGCTGCCAGTAATGGAACAATTAAAATCAGGGATGTGCAAGACAGAGATCTCGAAGGCTTGGAGAGCTGGAGGAGGTTACACAGGTAGGGAGGGGTGAGACCATTGAGGGATTTTAAAGCAAAGATGAAGATTTTAAAATTGAGGCCAGATGGGGAGCCAGTAATAATATCAAGGTGATAGCAAGCACAGGGGTATCTGAGTTTTAGAGTGAATTAAGTTACGGACAGCAGGGTTTTGGATGAGCATATTTATGTATGGAAGCGGATGGTATGCTGGCCAGAAATGTTCTGGCGTACTTGTCTAGTAGTAACAAAGGCATGGATGGGGATTTCAGCAGCTTCTGAGCTGAGGTGGGGTTGGAGTCGAGCAGTGTGACTGAAGTGGAAGAAGGCAATCTTGGCAGTGGTGCGAATATGTGGTCAGAATCTCAACTCGGGATCAAACACAATACCAAGTGTTTGCTCAGGAAAAGTGTTCATGGAACATAGATTGTGGCAGAGAGTGGAAACAATGGCTTTGATCTTTCAAGTATTTAGCTGGAGGAAATTATAGTTAATCCAATATTGGATTTGACTAAAAGAGTGACAAATCAGAGAGTGTTGAGGGATCCGTGGAGTTGGTGATGAGGTCGAGCTGAATGTCATTGACATACATGTGGAATATGATGCATTTTCAGATGATATCACTTTGTCCTTAGTGGAGGGGGATGTGGTGAGCAAGAATAGAAACCAAGCTCACAGAGTGGGAAGAGCAGCCATTGGTGATGATTAGATATAAAAGAATGCAGCCAAACTAGGGCAGTTCCACCAAACTGGAGAATAGAGGAGAAGCTTTGGAGATGGATGGTGTAATCAACTGCATTGAAGACTGCAGGCAGGTTGAGAAGGGATAGTTTATCATGGTTATAGCCACAAAGAATGTCATTTGTAACTTTAACAAGGCCCATTTCAGTACTATGGCCAGAAACCTGATTTGAAGAATTTAAACGCAAGAAGAATTTGTACCCTCATGATATCACTTTGATATTAAAAGGAAAACAACACAGGCCGATATCCCTTCCAATCTTGTAATTCCTCACTTTAATAAGTTAATCAAATGTATGGCATTTCTGTTTTCTCTCACCCATTAGTTCATGAAGCACTAAGATCCCAACATGTCACAACAGATTATAGCACAACACATTATAAGAATATTGTTAAGGAGATTAAGTACCAAATATCCTTAATTCCTCAGAGTATGAGCAATTTACTCAATGCATAAAAATGAATAAAAATATAATGAATCAAATGCCATTATGACTTCAATGGAATAGTAAATCAGGTGAAGTGTAAATCAGCAGCTACTTCACTAACAGCCAGTGAGCAAAGTTTGTATTACCCAATATGCAGCAATGGTTGGTTAACATTGCCTGTCATCTTCCAACAGTAAAGACTCCATAGAAAATTGCTTCCCGCTTCATTCTGACTTGTGTCTGTACAAATAAGTTTATAATCTCGCAGCAAAATTTTAACTAGTTCCATGCTCCCTAAAGAATTCACTAACATCTGGCATGACATTGTTATAGAGCTATTTCATACATTTGCTTGCAATGTGATAAGCTTACTGGCAAGGTAAACAGAATGCATCCTATCATCTGTAGCATATCTATACTTTTCATACTTTAAAATTGAAGTAACTTGCCTAGCGGACGTAATGAGGTAAATTTTGATTGTGGAAGGGTTTAAGGTGGCTAGCCGGCAGTGTGTATTCGTTGGCTGCCTGACAATCCAAATGGGAGGCTTGGTCCATTTTGAGGGCTGGCCCTACCTAGCGTAGATTCACAGGTCTATAGGCCAAGAAGGAATATTCCAGAGAAGCCTTTTATCTTTGGTCTACTGCAATATCGGCAAATTGCCGATTAAAGGGGACTAAAAGGAACTTGTGTTCTGGATTCGGCAGGTTCTAGGGGATAGGAATAGCAAGACCAATTACCAGATTGGGATGGTATGTCATGTCCCACCATTTTTGACTGTATAACATATTAAACAAGTATTATTTTCAACAAACCTAATAGAGCCAAAGCATAATTAGTCTCAACTGGGCTGCTTGAGAGTTCTCAATCAAAGTTTTCCAGACAATAGGCTGAATACCTCAACCATCAAATTGAAGCACATGTTGGTAAAGTGAACACGCTTGGTGGAATGGTTAATATTTTTTAAGCTAGAAATCTTTGTCCCCAATCACTTTACAACATGTTGGTTGAAATTGTAAGGCAAAAAATAAATTGTTATACCAGCAAATCTTCTCTAGGCCGCTGTGTAAAAGTGAGGAGATGTTTTGCTTTATCCAAAAAAAAGATAGGACTGAGCACCATTGCATTTGAAATAAAAGCAGAAAATACTGGGAACACCCAGCACATCAGACAGCATCAGCTGGAGAGAAACAGAGTTAACGTTTCAGCTCAATGATCCTTTGTCACAACCTAAAATGTTAACTCTGTTTCTGTCTCCACAGATACTGTCAAATCTGCTGAACATTTCCAGTATTTTCTGCTTTTGTTTCTGATTTTTCAGCACCTGCAGTATTTTGCTTTTGTATTGTTTTACATTTTACTTGCATTAGTTATTTCAATCCTACTTTTACAATTATAGTTCAGCTCAAAATTAACCTAAAATAGTCAATGATTAATTGAATGGATGACCACCCCCCCAACCCCCCCATCTACTCATACTGGGAAGATCCCTGATCTTTCCTTCAACTGTACTGAGGTAGCCTATCTCAGCCAGTGAAGATGTACGATTGTATGTAGAATCTCCTGCTAAGCGAAGCAATGGGATGGCAAAAAGGCTGGTTGGCATTACAACCCTTATGGAATCCAGCACCCTTTTGGATTTCCATTTGTCCGGTCATCAAATGAAGATGGTGTTGGGCTCAGTTGTCATGACCAAGTCGCTGCCAACCTGCCTCGCAGTCCCACCCCAGCCAAATTAGATTGCTAAATGAAGCTCAAGGAGAATGGCGAGTTAAGCTAGGTGCTGGTGGGCTGCTGCTTTCAGAGTCACATACGGCTGCCTGCTCAGAATTGAGAAAACAAAAAGCTGAAGTAGTCAAAATCTAAATGGTCACGTGTAGATGTCAAGAACAGGGATTTGTATTGAATAGAAAATAATAGAGTGCTACCCTATGTCACTGGTACTCCATTCCCAAGTTGGAGCTTTAGCATGGCTGACCAAGGGCTTTCTGCCAGAACTAGCGTGGAGGGGAACTTCCAGGTGGTGGTGTTCCAGTATGTCTGTTGCCCTTGTCCTTCTGGACACTAATCAAATAACATGGGTTTCATCATGTGTTCAATTCAAAAATTATATAGAATTTAAAAGATAATGCACTGTCATGGTATACTGTGCCTTTCTGCAGTGATTGCGCTTGCTGATTACTTATCTCCTGCTGCAATCATGGGCTGATCACTTCAATAATCCATTCAATCAAGCACGTACTTCACACAAGCAAAGAAAACACATTAAAAAATATGCTAGTGACTAAGTTGGATAACCCTGAAAAAAGCTGTGAGCATTGCTACGCACAATTAACCTGTCTATTGATTGGAAATGCAGGCAATACACTTACTTTGTGCAGTCTACTAATTTGATTGACCTCTGCGTCCAGTCAATGCTAACTGCTCTGCTCATTGGCCGGCTGCATCAGCTAGGGGCCAATAATGTGATTGACTTGCAGCACTTAAAGCAAGCCCGCTCTGTTTAAAGCAAACCTGCACCTCTTAAAGGAAAATGCAGTTTGGCTGGAGCAGGTGCTGGGAGTTGTGGTTGAAAAGAATCTGAACTGGGAATGAGTTAGGAATGGCATAACAGGGGAGAGAGTAGACTCCAAGGTTTGCAGATGCTGCACTGCAGGCCTTAGTGGAGGAGTTGGAAAGCAGGAGAGAGGCCTGTAGAGTTGAAAGAAGGCCCTCCAGACACGTGGTCAAATGGCACTGGGAGCAGAAAGCCATGAAAGTCAATGCCATGAGTCCAGCTTCAAGGAGCTGGATGCAGTGCTGCAGTAAGTTCATGACCTCCAAGTGGTCAAGGTTACTGATTACATCTTCAAACGCCATATTCCACAAACTGTACCACTCACCTCAACCACTGCTCAATTCAACATACCCCCATCACTTACCTGCCAACAATCTCTATCAATCAGGCCTTCTACCTAACATTCACGTGCTTCATCTCACACCCTTAGCACTGCTGCAAGCCTCATATCCATATCTCACAGCTTGCACACGGTGGCATCTATTCAACCATGACAGCTATATCAGCAAAACAGATTGCGCTACATTCACTGACACACTTTCTTCTCTCTTGCAGGATGAAATGACAACAAACCAGAGGCAACAGATGTTAACCAGAGGGGGACAGGCATGCCTGGATATTCTAACACCATGGAGGAGAACGTGCTGGCCATTACTGGAATGGTCACTGCTGAGGCCGGGCCATTGGAGGGCCTCAAACAATCAGAGATCCCGGTATCTTGATACCGAATCCCTCTTTTCGATCCTATCTCCCACTCATCCCACTCTCAGTTGTAATGTGCAAGCTGCAGATGGTGTAAGCATGCATCTCTTACTTTCCATTCTCCAAGCAGCACAATCTTACCCTTGCATCTTTTTCCTGTCAGTTCCAAAGAGGTGCAACCTGGCTAAGCAGTGGAGGAACACCAGGAAGAGAGTGATGATGGCGACACATTACCATCACTCAATTTCACACTCGCAGCAGCCAACAGGTTTGAAGGTGGTTCAACAATGTGTAGGACTTGTGAACTACCTAGCAAAGTTCTTACCCAATTTGTCATCAGACAGTGAAACTCAACGTAAGCTCACAGCAAAGGATGCTCAGTGGTACTGGGGTACAGAACAAGAAGCAGCTTTCACTCACGTCAAACAACTAGTGACAATAACAATGCTGAGGTACAATGATGTTAATGATGATGTCACCGTGCAGTGTGATGTCAGCGAAACAGGACTTGGAGCAATTCTCATGCAGCAAGGACAACCAGTTGTGTTTGCATTCAGGGCAATAATGCAAACTGAATAATGCTATGCTCAGATTGAGAAAGAGTGCCTTGCCTGGCAATGTCTTTGCTTGTGAGTGTTTCAAACAGTACCAGTTTGGGAGAGGCAAAGCCAAGGTAAAGCCTGACCACAAGCCACTTCAAAGCATCTTTCTCAAACTACTTCTATCTACTCTAAAGCATCTGCAAAGGATGTTGTTTCATTTTCAGAGCTATTCTTTGGAATGGAAGTACAAGCAATGGAATCAGATGTGCATCACTGACATGTTGTCCAGAGCTGCACTCCCTTCGAAAGAAGTTGATGATGCTAGTACAGAGTATGAAATCTTCCAGATTCAACTTGATGTAATGGCACATGTTCTAGAAATCATCAAACCAGCAGAGATATTAGCCAGAACTTTCTGCCCTAGCAGGAAGGAAGCAGGCAGCCCTGAAAATTTGGTGAGTTGGCATCGGGACTGATACCCGAAGCCGCCCTGTCTGTGCTGGAACTAAGTCCTGGACAGGAAGGCCCATGGTTGACCATCCTGCCCTGCCTCCACTTGAGTCCCTTAAGTGACCAATTAATGACCACTTAAGGGCCTCTTCTCTGCTTCAGGCAGGCTTGCCAACATGCAGCCCGCACAACTGGTAAAATTGCAGTCTGCATGTCAGCTGGGTGTGCGTGGGGGGGGAGGGGGGTGCTCCCTCTATCTGCATTAAACTATGCATGATTGAGGGCATTGACATGGGGAAAGGAATGGCTGCTGACAGCTCTTAACTTTTTCCTGTGTCACCCCTCAACCCTGGGACTCCGGGGAGTGTTATTCCAGCAGCAGCCATGGCCTCCTCTGTGGCACTGCTATAAGGAAGAGTTGCTGGCCTCTGATAGGTCGGCAGCTTTTGGCGGGTAGGAGGTTGTCTTCCAGGGTCCTCAGTCTGCAGGCAGGCTCGCTGCTGTCCACTTAGCTGCCTAATGGGCAGAAGATATGTGGGACTTCCTCCTCAGAGTCAGCATGGGTGTCTCACTGATTTTTCAGGCAGCAGGTGAGACACCTTCTGAGAAGAGAAGATCCCACCTATTGAATATAAAAGAATAGCGCCTTGCTCAGATCAAGTAAACAACTAGATGTAATTCTTCAAGTGCTACAGGAAGTTGTGATGAAAGGATGACCTGAAACCATCAAGGGCACACCTGTTGCTATAAATGAGCAGTGAACATACAGAGGTGAAGTGATTGCCCAAGATGGCATCTTGTACAAAGGAACTAGTGTCATATCCCTATGGAAATGGAAAAAGAGATGCTGAAGCATATCCAAGCCAAGCCTAGTCTGAGGAAGGCAAAAAAAAGAGCTCTACTGACCAAGTGTGAGCAATGAGATTAAGGATCATATTAGCCAGTGCAGTGCTTAGAATGAACATCAAGATAAGAAAGCTAAAGAGCCACTCATGGTTCAACATCCCAGACAGACCATGGATGAAGCTTGGGTAAACCTCTTCACTCTCTTCGGAACTGACTATCTTGTCACTGTCAACTACTATTCAGACTGCTGGGAGTTAGACCAGCTGATGTCAGTGACCACCAGTGAGATTGTAGAATGCATGAAAGCATACTTCAGTCATCACAGCATTCCCGACATTGTGATGAGTGACAATGGCTCTCAGTTCACAAGTGAAGAATTCATCTGCTTTGTAAATGATTGGAAAATTGAGCACTACACATCATTTCCACGGTATCCCCAGTCAAATGGAAGGGCTAAGGTAGCAGTGAAAATTCTAAAGGGATCATCAAAAAATCAAGTTGATCCAGCACAGATCTTAGCACGGAGAAACACACCTACTGAAGGCATGGAAAGTAGCCCAGTGCAGAGACGAATTTCACACTGCACCCAAACTACTCTTCCAATTACTAAAAAATTACTGAAGCCAGAAGGAGCAACAGAAGTGAGTGGCAAAATCAAAGTGAAATGTTAGAAAGTCAAATTTAACTTTGATAAAGTGGCCAAATCATTGCCAGAGTTGAGAGTTGGAGGGTATGTCAGAGTGCGAACATTCAAAATATTCCATAAAAGTCAACCTACTTGGCAACTTGGAACCTGTGTAAAGTAGTTGTCACATTGATTGTACACCATGGAAGTGAATGACCAGATATATCATAGCAACTGCAGACACATACGTGCAACCAGAAAAGCTGTTCCTTCACAGCACACAGCTGTTGAGGAAGGCTTGATTTCACCAACTGAACAAGGAATGGAACGATCATCAGTCCCAGATGTTACCCAACAAGTACAAAAGATCAGCAGCAACACTTACTGGAGAGGCAAAGTCACCTAGGAACCAGCAGACACCAGACCAACAACCAACAATAACCTCCATGCATACTATTAGAAGACTCTAATGCTTTAAAGATTATGTGTGTGTAGAGAGACAGATGAAAGTGAGACAGAGTAGAACGACCAGCTTTCTTTTCGTATGTGATGACTTTCTTTATAGACCGTGTATGTGGATAATTTGCAACTGCAAATGATAGTATGTGCAATTTTTTTCACTTTTTATGAAAAGAGGTTTGTTTGGAAAAATGTCTTTCTGCACGATTGACTGCTGTGTACTGTGGCTTCCCATTGTCATGTGACATCTGATATCATCCCTTTCTGAGTAAAGAATTGAGGCAGAAGCCATTTTACTCACCACATAGAACGATAGCCATCAACTGTTATAGCCTCCCACCTTTCTCTGCAACTTCAAACTTCTCTCCTCAACATTACCTTCAGCTACCTCCCTAACTTTTTTGTTCATGCTTAATATCCTGCTTCCCTTTGTGTCCATTGCCCTGGGATCTTTTACAACATTAAAGGCTTCTCCGTGTATGTGAGTAAGCAATGCATTATGCTTTCTGTTCATTTAACTTGTACTAATTTGCAGTGAAATTGAATGTAAAATTCACCAAATTTGTAAAAGCATAAACTAAACTTCATTAGGCTAGCCTTAACATTAAGCCATTTTGTGAATATGAGGTGGATTCCAACTACAAGAAGAAAGATTTGGCTTATTAAAATGAAACATTTCCATATGCAAGTAACTGAACACCATACAACCGAATGCAATCAGGCTCCTATCATCCATGAATACTAAAGGCATATTACAGTCAATTTGAGGCATCTGCAAATACAATTAAAAAGATAAGTGTGTTGCATTTCATTGCTTTTGCAAATTACTTCCTGCACTCTAATTGCTTCTGTGCAACATGTAAGTAGAAAATGAAGCTTTCTGCCATAGCAGACTTGTAGCATTTGTGTTCCTTCTCTCTCCAGCTGCATTGCAAATTGCTGAAGATGTTTTTACTTGGTAGATTTGGTATTGAGCTTCAGTTTTGGGTTAATGAGGTTTTTCGATAGGCAGCTGAGGTAGCTTCATGCATTCAATAATGCACCATTAACCCTGGTTCAGGCTTAAGCAAAAATTCTGTGGTTTCAGGAAATTAGAAAAATCAAGGGAGTGAAATTCTTTCTGTTTATAATTTAAATCCATTTTTATATTCAAGCCAACTGTTTCTTTTCACCAATGATATCAGCGTAGTATTTTAAATATAGAATATGCTTTTTGGAATAAAAACAGACATTTGTAATATCAAACTTATGTTCCCATGGAAATGACTAGAATAATAAAGCAGTTTCTGAAGACGCCGGCAACCGATTCTACCAACTGATCTGTGCGGATTGCATATAAGACTTGGGATTTTTCCCTCACTTGTTGTATACCGGGTTTTAAATAAAGCCTAATCATCAAAATCAGCCGAATCTCATTCTGCCACAGGTGGGTGGGAAATTAACTCGCTGTTCAGTTTGCCACTAGTGGTTAAATCTAGTCTTTAATCTTGAATGGGCCAAAAATCAGCTTTTTGCCATCGTAAAACCAGTTTGTGATCGTCCACTCCACCCTTCAAGGGTGGGCTGTATTACCCACCGCCGCATGTCGGGAATGTCATTTCAATTCTTTTGCATCTCATGACAAGCCCTGCTTGATGGAATCATCCCCTCCGCGCTGGATCATCCAGGCACATCAGCATGATTGTACTTCGCACGGGACTTCGAGGTTTGTTTACCTACCTTGCTTCGGGCAGCACTCACGGTCTTCAGCACCAGGCCTCGCAGGCAGCGCCACATCATTTTTAGGGGGCTCACAAGCAGGTCTTTACCTACCAGACCAGTATTGGTAACAGCTTAGAACAAGCCAACATATATGAATTTTTATGCTTTAGGTTACTTTAAGATGTCATCATAATAAATGCTTGATCCATATCCTCATACAGAAGAATGCAAAACACCTTCAAATCATTTCCTGGTGCAGATCGCTGATTGCTCTTTCTGCTGCTATGCCATGTGTGCTTACAAACACGCTCATCTGTGCTGATAATATAAGAATAATATTTAAACTCACTGTCTGGAGGGTAATTGGTCAAACCCGTAAGTATACTTGATAGTTTTTTGTTCCTAATCAGCTTAATTTTCCTATCCAGCTGAAGATAGACCACAAAAGAGACTTGACAAGAGGAGTAAAGTTAAGAAAAGGGCTCATACAGTATTATCAGATTACAAGAAATCAAATCAAAACAACCTCCAAGAAATATATTTGGCAAATCTTTTTCAGTGTGAACACAGAATCTATGATATAAATCCTGCTTCATTTATTCACAACGTTGTAATGATATATGTTATGAGCCATTCTCCTTTGTCTCCAAAAAAAGCTTGGCTAAATGTGTCCTTGGTTTTGTTCCTTCAAATATTGAAAACACCAAAGTTAAGCAAGATTGCCATGGACCTTTGCTACCTTTCTACTGTTTTAATGCCTCAATGAATTGTTATGGCACAGCAGATGGTAAATGCTGAGCTGCTCAAATCCCAGAGGGAAACTTGAAACAACTACCACAACTGTTTTGCAATTTGTATTTTTATTTTGAGATGTGTGCCTTGAATTCAGTAGTAATATGTCCACTGAGTCTTGGAGATTTTTTTTTACAAAACAAAATTAAACATTTATTAATAAAAGAAACATACATAGGTCTACAAATTGCTACTGTGATAACTCAAAAAAAAACTATCAAGTATATTTATGGGTTTGACAAATTATCCTCCAGATAACTCCAAGCTCCCCTAATTAATCTGTCTCCCAGTTACACCTCCATTAAGGTGACAGTAAAAACAAAATAAATTTTGACAGACCCAGGCAAAGCACATGCTACCTTGGCAGGGATATTCACAGTGAATTCTCTTAGCTTTGGTTCCTATAGGCAGCAGCTTGGTACACAGAGGCTGGAGGTTTTTCACACTTGTTAGATCTTAGAATTCCTTCTTTCCTTAGACACAACCTCATCTCCTTTATACATGTTTCTCCCTTTTTAATGTAAATACCATTGTTTCAATATGTCTTTGGACTTTACCTTTCTAATAATAAGTCTTTCATAGTACCAATTTTATTAGTAAGCTTTGGGAAAAATAAACACACTGCTTGGCTTCTTCTGGCTAAGTGTAACTTTTCACCCTCTCTTCGAAATTCACGAATGTTTTGGTTTATTTCAAAATGCAAATTTTCCTTTTACACTTCAAACTCCAAAGCTTCAGCTATGTTTACCTATTTAGTATTTCAAACCTAGCTTCTCTTCTGATACTTCAAAGCCTTCAGACCAGCTGTCTTTAATCCAATTAAGTCCCATAAACACACACAGACAATCCAGACCCCACTATTCCTACTTTACAATAAATCCCAATAATTTTATAAAAATTACTATATTTTCATGACAGAATAATTACACCCTGTGGTACTGAAGCTTACAGGTTAAGAATGCTCAAAATTCAATTCCTGCTCTTTGGCGAGTTAACTAGTGTCAGCCATTAGCAATGGGATGCCACAACTGACTTCAGTAACCTTGGTGACAGACAAAAAAGAAATTGGCCTGAGTTTCCACTTTCAATTATAACCCATTGATCTTACTGGAAAATTAAAGTACATGGATATTGGCCGACAACAGGATCCAGCATGTCAAACTCACTTCAGTTGAATAATCTGCCCATACTCAGTCCATCCACATCAGTGCAAAAGATAAGGCTGAAACATTTGCAACAATCTTCAGCCAGAAGTGCCGAGTGGATGATCCATCTTGTCCTCCTCCGGAGGTCCCCAGCATTATAGATGCCAGTCTGCAGCCAATTCAATTCACTCCACGTGATATCAAGAAACGGCACGTTGCAAAGGCGATGGGCACTGACAATGTTCCAGCAATAGTACTGCAGACTTGTGCTCCAGAACATGCTGTGCTCCTGGCCAAGCTGTTGCAGTACTGCTATAACATTGGCCATCTACCCGGCAATGTGGAAAATTGCTCAGTGATATCCTGGACACAAAACGCTGAACAAATTCAACCTGGCCAATCAGTCTACTGTTGAACATCAGTAAAGTGATGGAAGGGGTCACCAACAGTGCGATCAAACAGCACTTGCTTAGCAATAACCTGCTCACTGATGCTCAGTTTGGGTTCCACTAGAATCACTCAGCTCCTGACCTGATTATAGCCTTGGTTCAAACAAGTACAAAAGAGCTAAACTGCAGAGATGAGGTGAGAGTGACTGCCTTTGACATCAGGGCAGCATTTGACTGAGTTTGGCATCAAGGAACCCTGGTAAAACTGGAGTCAATGGGAATCAGGGAAAAACTCTCTGCTGGTTGGAGTCGTACCTAGCACAAAGGAAGATGGTTGTGGTTGTTGGAGATCAATCATCTTAGCTCCAGGACATCACTTCAGGAGATCCTCAAGGTGGTACCCTAGGCCCAACCATCTTCAGCTGCATCATCAATGACCTTCCTTCCATTAAAAGGTCAGAAGTAGGGATGTTCGCTGATGATTGCACCATTTGCGACTCCTCAAGATACTGAAGCAGTCCATATCCAGGCTTGGGCTGACAAGTGGCAAGTAACATTCGCACCACTCAAGTGCCAAGCAATTACCATCTCCAACACAAGAGAATCTAATCATCACCCCATGACATTCAATGGCATTACCATCACTGAATCCCCCACTCTCAACATCCCGGGAGTTACCATTGACCAGAAACTAAACTCGACTAGCCATATAAATACTGTGGCTACAAGAACAGGTCAGAGGCTAGGATTCCTGCGGCGATTCCTATTAATGAATAAAAAAAAAACTACACAAGCACAGGCAATGGAGGATTTCTGCATTTAAATGTCTTGAGAACATGGTGGGAATAGTGACTTACTGAGAACACTTTTAAACACGTCACTTCATTTTACTTTTAGGAATTCAGCATAGGCTATGAGCAAATCCCAGGCTTGACATCACATTCGAATTATGTTCCATGTGTGTTGATGCCCAAGCTGTAATGGCACATTCACAATGAGCAAGTGTAACGCCAATGTAGTGCCAAAATATTTTCATATTGATGCTAACCTTGGAGTTTAAACCCAGTGTCAAGGCTTGAATCCATTCCATTGAAGTCATTGGAAATACAATTCAGTTTGGATGTAAAATGAGCTGCAGACTCTTTATTAGCTGTTTTATACAAAACATAAAATCAAGCTTTACTCCTCAGGGTGGAAAGTACAATTTCAGTGGAGGCATATAATAGGCCACCTATTATGCATCCTGTCCAGTTTTCCTCTCCATCGACAACTGCGAGGTATCTAAATGTTGGCTGATCTGCTACTACCTGTTTTAAGGCCCCAGTGAAGTTGCAATTTCCACCTAAATGAATTCCAGGTGAAACTGGGGTTTAGATGAGAGCACTAATTCTCACCTTCCACCTATTCGAACATCACTGATTTCAGCATTTGTTTTATAAGCACTTCTGTTATTGTGCTTTGCTGTCATTTTACGCTTGTTCTTTTATTTCTGACTGCCTTAATACTGTGATCTGGGGTCTGAGCTTAGCTGTAATGTTTAACTGCTTAGCATGCAGCTATCCACAACCTTCTGTGCTTTGGATATGTACAGGTTATCAAGGTTAGGAAAGCCAGCAGGAATTGACCTCATTTCTTTGTCTTTTTTTTCTCCTTTGACACTTCAAAGTGTGATGCCTGGAGTGTGATAAATACTTTCCAGATTGGCATAACAATAGGAGACACTCCAACATCAGCAATAATACGGTACATCTTTTTTTATATTTCATTAAACCGCTCTAGAGATAAGAGGGGAGGGAATAATTTTATGAATTTGTGCTACCAGCAGGCCAGTAGCACATAGTCCACAAAAATAGACCCTAGATGTGTTTGATGTAAAATGTACACAAGAGAAAAATGGAAAGATCTAAACACTGGTATAGATTTAATGGATGGAAAATCAGGCAGGCTTCCTTATAGACACATGCTCCAAACTGCCCGATTTTCCGACATTCAACGAGATCAGGAGATTCAGCATGTCTGCATGCAAACCCAAGAACCTCTTAGTTCTTGCTTGTCGGACAAGAGGCCGTTTTCCAAATAGTTTTACAAATTGCATCAGATAATTTAAACAACATTGAAACAACCTCATTAACTAAACATCAGTTGCAAATTTGTTGCAATAGATTATGGACTACTGTGCTCGTTTAAGCAAATGCACTCCCCAGTTGTTTTCAAAACACCTGGAGGCAGTGAATGTGGTTCCACTAGCTTTGCAGATACTATTTTCCTCAGAGTTTCTCTTGTCATCAGGATCATGTATTTCCCAATTTTCTCACTGATAATCGCTCAGCAGATTGTTGACTGTGCAGTTTCAGCTGGTTTTGAAGAACTTGCCAAGTGCTACGTAAGGAGAGTTACAATCTTTTACAAGGAAAGGATAAATTTGTGTGTGCAATGGGTGAGAGATATCAATACTTTGAAGTCATTCTTTGCATCTTGAAAACCCAAGCTGGAATTTTGCCAGTGCTTTGAAGACGGGCTAGGAGGCAGGCAGGGTGTAATATCATGTGAGGAAAGTTCGGATCAGAACTCTGACTTCACCACATCAATTTCAGATTTTGCAAGGAGTGGATGGTGCTCCTGCCTTACTGTCCAGAAGTGCGGGGAGGTGGTGGCGTAGTGGTATTATCACTGGACTATTAATCCAGAGACCCAGAGTAATGCTCTGGGGACCTGGGTTCAAATCTAAGAATGATAGATGGTGGAATTTGAATTCAACAAAAATCTGGAATTAAAAGTCTAATGGTGACCATGAAACCATTGTTGATTGTTGTAAAAACCCATTTGGTTCACTCATTTAGGGAAGGAAGGAAATCTGCTGGCCTACATGTGACTCCAAACCCACAACAATATGGTTGACTCTTAAATGCCCTTTGAACAAGGACAATTAGGTATGGGCAATAAATGCTGTCCTGGTCCACAAATTTAAAAGAACCCTCAAATTTCTGGAATGGGACTAGAATCCACAACCTTCTGACTCTGGGCAGAATTTTCCACTGGGCGGGCGGGCGGCGCCTGATGTGCTCGAACATGAAATAACGCACAGTGACGTTGGCCAAGCGTGCAGACGCCAACACGCACTCTTGTGATATTTCACTCAGCAGGTGCACGCTGGGGACAGAGGCATGCCTGCCATTAATTAAGAGGCCAGTTAAGGCCCTTGACACCCCCATTGTCTCTGTGTTTACATAGCCCGGCTGAACTTTTGCAAAATGTGGCCTGTCCGCCTGCCTGTTTTGCCCGAGTCCCCCAATCAACTGTCCATAGTTGCATCAAACTGATGACAGAGGCCCTGTTCAGGCGTGCATTGACTTTAATTCATTTCCACACGTATGAAGCCAGACAGGCTAAGCGAGCCAGAGGCTTCGCTGTGAATGCTGGCTTCCTCTGCATCCAGGGTGCCATCGACTGCACACATGTGACCATCAAGGCACTAGCGGGTGAGCCCGGTGCCTTCATCAACAGGAAGGGCTTCCACTCCATGAATGTGCAGATAGTATGTGCCACAAGCTGCAGATTCTACAAGTCTGTGCAAGTTACCCAGGCAGCTCCAACAGTGCTTACATACTTAGACACTTCCAGGTGCCAGAGCTCTTCAGTGCTTCAGCCCGGCTGGATGGATAGCTGCTGGGTGACAAAGGCTGTCCCCTGAAAAGGTGGCTCATGGCTCCACCACCCAAGGACAGAGGCCGAGCAGCGGTACAATAGGAGCCATGCCTCCATAAGGGTGGTGGTGGAGAGAACCATAGGCCTTCTCAAGATGCGCTTCCACTGCCTGGACCATTCAGGGAGAGCACTGCAATATCCCCCAGATCGTGTGTCATTGATAGTGGTTGCATGCTGCGCTCTCCACAATCTGGCACTGGAAAGAGGGGGCCCATTGGAGGAAGAGGATGTTGATGCAGCTGCACAGGCCACAGATGATGAGTCCAGTAGTAAGTCCGAGGACGAGCATGGTGAGGAGAATACTGAGGGCATGGGCGCTGACCTGGGTAACCTCCAGGGAGGCAGGGACACCCAGGACACTTTGATCCAATGCTCCTTCAGCTAGCCTACCAAATAAGAATCACCACCACATGCCAGGGCTGCAGCATCCATATTTGATCCCTGACAGGACCATTTCCTTGGCCACCAATATACACTCTGTGCCTGTGCAATAAATTTTCAGGAGACACACGTCCATCATTACACATTACATCATTGCACCTACAGAACAAATGAAGCATACAGAAGCCAATAGCACAAAATAAAATCTCATTTAATGTTGCATGTAACACATTGCTGAACCAAACATTAACTGGTGTTGTTTATCACAGCATTAAAAAAGTCATAGCAAAATGAGGAAACAAAATATCACCCGTGATAAGCCCATCTTGTGCTTAAGGTGGTTTAAGTTTACATTTGTGGGTGCTACATCTAAGTGCTCCCCCTTTGGCCAGCTCCAGCATCATTGACAGTTGGCACTCACATTCTAACACCACTGAGGTAAACGGGGGGGGATGGCCAGCCCTTAACTGTTTTCCACACTGACCCATGCCAACACGGTACTCAGCCTTCACGATCGCAACAGACCATTGAAGTGCTTCCAGCACCAGCCCACCAGCATGAAATTGCCTTCCAGACCCAATCACAGTCGACAGGCAGCTTCCCAACTGCCCCTGCTGAGCCCGCCCACCAAGGGCAAAATTCTGCCTAAAGACAAGAATGCTACAACTGAGCCTCAGGCTGACTCCATTGCAAATGTCTCAGAATTTTCCCAGAATAAGTGTAACCAGATGCTGTGTAATTTGACCTTAGATAAAGAAAACTATTTATTTTTATGAAATAAAACAGTTGTTATATAATGTTTTATTTAATTAATTCTAGTGAAATGTATATTTTAAAATTAAGCCTGAGCTAAAAATAAGCCTCTGATGTACACAATTGCCTCCGGTTCTATAAGTCCTTGTGCCTTTTATTTGGTTGTCGTTATATGGGGCGTCAAGCAGCTTGCAAAACAGCTGCTATGTTGCCCTGCCAATTACAGAGCTGCCCCTTCTAATGATAGAAGAATGACAAGAAATGGCACCCCAGCACCAGTTTGGGCCTTTTCATTTTGCAGTGTGCATTCTCTTTTCCTGCAGGAATAAAAACGAACAATGTTAGTCACCAGACAAGTGGGTACAACACACAAGCAGGTGGCAGCCTAGCTATCCAAGATGGCGACACATGTAAGCCTCCTGCATTATTACCACTCTGAAGCAAACTTGCTACAGTCAGCACTGACAGACAGTGCTTGTTGACTGAGATACAACCATTCCTTTAACAGGATCTGCTGTTCCCTGACCCCATTGTCACTAATTGAGTGGGCAATCCCTTTTCACCCATCTCATTCTCACACATTGCTACTTGTAAGGCCCTAGGGGAAGCGAGGGGTGGCATACTGGCCATGGCAGAACAATAAAGGTCATTGACCCGCTTGCGGCTACAGCCAAGTTCTGCGGGAGATCCCATGACTTCTGACCTCCTTTGCGATCTCTGTTCAGGCTTGCTTGGTTAGGTGGGGCGTTCTCCTTCTGTCCATGGGGAAGAGGACCTCCCACCTTTCCCCAGACAACATGCTGGGAGATGTTACTGAACCATGGGACCAGCCGGGATCAACTTTCTCCATGCCTAGAGCTGCCTTCTTCCTCTGCAGGCCTTCAAAATTACTGCTTCATCAGCAATAGGGTTTCCCTCAATGACAAGGTTTCTCTCACTGACAAGATTTCTCTCACTGACACAGCTTCTCTCAATGACAAAGTTTCTCTCACTGACAGAACTTCTCTCAATGACAGGGTTTCTCTCACTGATAGAGCTTCTCTCACTGACAAGGTTTCTCTCACTGACAGGGTTTCTCTCACTGACAGGATTTCTCTCACTGGCAGTGCTTCTCTCACTGATAAGGTTTCTCTCACTGACAGGGTTTCTCTCACTGACAGAGCTTTCTCACTGATAATGTTTATCTCACTGACAGGGTTTCTCTCACTGACAGGGTTTACGTACAAACATGCGAATTAGGAGCAGAGTAGGCCACTCAGCCCCTTGAGCCTTCTCAACCATTCAATAAGGCCATGGCTGATCTGATTTTAACCTCACATTTCTGCGTCCTGTAATAACCTTTCAGCCCCTTGCTTTTCAAGAATCTATCTACCTCTTCCTTAAAGGTAGTTAAGGTCGTTGCCTCAGCCACCTTTTGAGGAAGAGAATTCCAAAATGTCCCAACTCTCTGAGGGATAACATTTTTCTTCATCTCTGTCCTTAATGGGCGACCCCTTATTTTGAAACAATGACCCTGAATTTTAGATTCTACCTGAAGAGGAAACATCCTCTCCACATTCACCCTGTCAAGTTCCCTCAGGAGCTTGTATGTTTCAATCAAGTCGCCTCTTACTCTTCTAAACTCCAGCAGATACAAGCCTACCCTGTCCAGCTTTTCCTCATAAGACAACCCACCCATTCCAAGTATTAATCTAGTAAACCTTCTCTGAACTGCTTCTAATGTATTTACATCTTTCACTAAATAAGGAGACTCAAGATGTGGCCTCACCAATGCCCTGTATTACTGAAGCATAACCTCCCTACTCTTGTATTCAATTCACTTTGCAATAAATGATAACATTCTATTAGCTTTGCTAATTACTTGCTGTACCTGCATACTAACCTTTTGTGATTCGTGCACTAGGACACCCAGATCTCTCCATTTCAGAGCTCTGCACTGTTTAGATAATATGCCTCTTTCTTACTCGTCCTGCCAAAATGGACAACCTCACATTTTCCTACATTATACTTAATTTGCCTGATCTTTTCCCACTCACCTAACCAATCTGTATCCTTTTGTAGCCTCCTTATGTCGTCTTCACAACTTACTTTCCTACCTATCTTTGTGTCATCAGCCAATTTAGCAACCATGTCATTGGTCCCTTCATCCAAATCATTTATATAAATTGTAAAGAGTTGAGGCTGCAACACTGATTCCTGTGGCACAACAATTGTCACATCCTGCCAACCAGAACATGAGCCATTTATGCCTAACTCTGTTTCCTGTTTTCCACAATAACCTTTGATGAGGCACCCTATCAAATGCCTTCTGAACATATAAGTACAGTACATCCACTGGTTCCCCTTTATCCATAGCACCTGTTACTTCTTCAAAGAACTCCAAAAAATTGGTTAAACATAATTTCCCTTTCGCAAAGCCATATTGACTCTGCCTGATTACCTTGAATTTATCCAAGTGCCCTTTTATAACATCTTTAATAATAGCTTCTAAGATTTTCCCTATGACAGATGTTAAGCTAATTGGCCTGTAGTTTCTTGCTTTCTGTCTCCCTTTTTGAATAAAGGAGTTACATTAGGTATTTTCCAATCTAATGGAACCTTCCAGAATCTAGTGAATTTTGGGAAATTAAAACCATCTAATAAAAGCAAAATACTGCAGATGCCGGAGATCTGAAATAAAAATGGAAAGTGCTGGAAAAGCTCAGGAGGTCTGGCAGCATCTCTGCAGAGAGAAACAAAGTTAACATTTCAAGTCCAATATGACTCTCTCTGCGGAACTCATTTCTTCTCCTCCATCGCCATCCCTGTATATCTAGACCCACCAGAGAAGGCGGCACAAAGGTATACAGTCGGGAGGGAACTGCTCTGGGAGTACTCAACAAGGGGTCCAGACCCCATGAAGCCTCATGGCTTTAGATCCAATGTGGGCAAGGAAACCTCCTGCTGATTGCCACCTATCACCCTCCCTCAGCTAAGGAATCAGTATTCCTCCATCTTGAAACCCCAGTTAGAAGTAGCATGGGTGGTAGCAAGGGCAAAGAATGTACTCTGGGTGCCCATCACCAAGAGTGGCTCAGGAGCTCCACTACTGACCAAGCTGATTGAGTCCGCAAGGACATTGCTGCCAGACTGGGCCTGTGGCAGGTGGTGAGGGAGCCAACAAGACTGAAAATCCTATATGAGCTCACCCTTGCCACTCTACCTATCGCAGATGGCATCTGTCCATGACAGTATTGTGACCACTTTACAGTCCATTGTGCTGTGTGGCACTACCACCATGCTAGATGAGATAGATTCAGAACAAATCAACCAGCTCAAAACTGGGCATCCATGAGGCACTGTGAGCCATCAGCAGCAGCAAAGTTGTATTCAACCACAATTTGTAGCCTCACAGCCTGGCACATCTCCACTCTGCCATTACCATCAAACCAGGGATTCAGTGAAGAGTGCAGGAGAATATGCCAGGTGTTACATTAGGCATGCCTAAAAATGAGATACCAACTGAGTAAAGCTACACACAGAACTACTTGCATGCCAAACAGGTCATGTGATAGAGCTTAAAGATCCCACAACCAACGGATCAGATCTAAGCTCTGCAATCCTTCAACATTCAGTCATGAATGATGGTGGACAATTGAACAACTAACCAGAGGAGGAGGCTCCACAAACATCCCTTTCATCAATGATGGCAAGCCAAGAACATAAGCACAAAAGGTAAGGCTAAAGCGTTTGCAGCCGTCTTCAACTAGAAGGGCCAAATTGATGATCCATCTCAGCCTCCTCCTAAGACCCCCAACATCACAGAGGCCAGTCTTCAGCCAATTCGATTCACTGCACGTGCTATCAAGAAATGGCTACACATACAAATAAATGGCAACGGACACAGGAAAGACTAGGGCTCTGAGAACATCCCGGCTGTAGTACTGAAGATGTGTGCTCCAGAACTAGCCACGTCCTTTGTCAAGCTGTTTTAATATGCCACAAGACAGAATTAATCATGACCTCATGGCAAAAGCACCCTTAAGTTGCAGTGATCATAAAATGATTGAATTTTGCATCCAATTTGAGGGAGAGAAGAGTGAATCTAAAGCTAGTATTTTACACATAAATAAAGACAATTATGAGGATATGAAGACAGAACTGCCTAAAGTGAAGCAGAAAATTAGATTAAGGGATCAGTAGAGATGCAGTGGCAGACATTTAATGCGTTATTTCATAACACTCAAAAGATACATTCCAGTGAGAAAAAAAGACTCTAAGGGAAAGACGCACCATCCGTGACTAACTAGGGAAGATAAAGATAGTATCAAATTGAAAGAAAAAGTGTACTATTCCATAAGCTTAGTAGCAGGAGGTCAGAAGATTAGACAGAATGTAAAAGCAGCAAAGAATGACTAAAAAAAATGACAGCAAAATTAGAGTATGAGAGAAAGCTGGCTATAAATATTAAAACAGATAGTAAGAGTTTCTACAGGTATTTAAGAAGGAAAAGAATAACTAAAGTGAGCATTGGCCCTCTAGAGAGTGAGTCTGGGGAATTAATAACAGAAATAAGAAAATGGCAGATGAATTAAATAGATATTCACATCTGTCTTTACAGTAGAAGACACAAATAACATCCCAGAAATAATTGTAAATCAAGAGGTGAAAAGGAGGAAAGAACCAAAACTTAATTTCAATCACCAGGAAAGGGCACTTAGAATATTATTAGAACGAAAGACTGACAAATCCCTAGGTCCTGATGGACTTCATCTAAGGGCCTTGAAAGAAGTGACTGCAGAGAAAGAAAAACGTATTGGTTTTAATTTTCTAAAATTCTGTGGATTCAGATTAGAAAATAGTGAATGTAAATCCTCTATTCAAGAAAGGAGGGAGACTGAAAGCAGGAAACTACAGGCCAGTTAGCCTAACATTTGTCACAAGGAAAATGCTGGAATCTATTATTAAGGAGGTTAAAGCAGGACACTTAGAATTTCTCAATGAAATCAGGCAGAGTTTTGTTTTGTGAAAGGGAAATCATGTTTGACTAATTTATTAGAGTACTTTGAGGAAAAAACAAGCAACATGGATAAAGGGGAACCCGTAGATGTGGTGTACTTGGATTTCCAGAAGGCATTTGACAAGATGCCATTTCAAAGATTACAATACAAAATAAGAGCTCCTGGTGTAAGGGATAACATATTGTCATGGATAGAGCATTGTTTAGCTAACAACAAACAGAGAAGGCTTAAAAAGATCATTTTGAGTTGGCAAGATGTAACGAGTGGGGTGCCAGAGGGATTATTGCTAGGGCATCAACTATTTACAATTTATATCAATGACCTGGATGAAGGGACCAAATATATGGTTGCTAAGTTTGCTGATGACACAAAGATAGATAGGAAAGTAAGTTGTGAAGAGGACATAAGGAGTCCGCAAAGGAATCTAGATAGTATTGCTGAAAAAAAGACATGTTGAAGCTTTCCATCTTGCATTAATCAGGATACTTCTCAAGAATACCAATGTAAGGGAAAAACAACAATTTATACTGTTTGTGAAGAGAGTGCTGATTGGTTGACAAGTGGACTCTGATTGGTAGAGGCATTGCCATGGAGAATGCATTGGTGATGGTCAGTGACAATTAACTGCCAAGCATTGTTTGAAATTTAAACTGGCACCCTGACCCTGATTAGTTAAGGCATTGTCCTGAGGAATGAGTCAGTGACTTAACTTGGTTGTCTGCATAATTCTGAGCACACTGAGGATTATTTTGAAAAGGTTGTACTGGAAAGGTTGTACTTTATATTAATACATAGGGCCCTGTTCTTTGCAGGCAAAAAGAATATGTACACACATTGTGCCTGTTTCAGCTAAACAAAATAAGTGACAGCCATTCACTGACTCATTCCTCAGGGCAATGCCTTGACCAATCAGGGCGAAGTTGCCTGGTTTAAATTTCAAACAATGCTTGGCAGTTAAATGTCAGCCACCATCACTGGTGCATCTCCATGGCAATACCTCTACCAGAGTTTGCTTGCCAACCAATCAGCACTCTCATCACATACAGCATAAATTGTTGTTTTCCTCTTATATTGGTATTCTTGCAAAGTGCTCTTATGAGTGCAAGATGAAAAGCTTCAACAGGTCTTTTTTTTTTCAGCATTACATAAGTTCTGTACTATCAAATGACCACTTGATAGATAGTTTAAATGAGTGAGCCAAAATTTGGCAGTTGGAATATAATGTGGGAAAATGTGAACTTGTCCACTTTGGCAGGAAGAATAGAAAAGCAGCATATTATTTAAATTGAGAGAGATTGCAGAACTCTCAGCAGAGAGGGATCTGGGTGTCCTGGTATATACTAACAAAAAGTTAGTATGCAGGCTCAGCAAGTGATTAAAAAGGCAAATGGAATGGTGACATTTATGCAAGGCAATGGAAAATAAAATAAAAGTAGGGACATTTTGCTACAGTTGTATGGGGCATTTGTGAGACCACGTCTGGAATGCTGTGTATAATTTTGGTCTCCTTATTTAAAACAGGGCACAATTACATTAGAAGCAGTTCAGCGAAGTTTCACTTAACTGATTCCTGGGATGAAGGGTTTATTTTACGAGGAAAGGTTGGGTAGTTTAGAAGAATGAGGGGTGATCTTTTTGAAACATATAAGATCCTGCAGGGACTTGACAGAGTGGATGCTGAACAGATGTTTCCCCTTGTGGAAGAGACTAGAACTAGAGGACACAGCTTAAAAATAAGGGGTCTCCCTTTTAAGATTGAGCTGATGAGAAATTTTTTTCTCTCAGAGGTTTTTGAGTCATTGAAACTTTTTCCCCAGAGAGCAGTGGAGGCAGGGTCATTCAATATTTTCAAGGCAAAGTTATTGACTCACCAGGGAGTCAAAATGCATAGATAGGTAGGAAAATGGAGCTGAGGCCACAATTAGATCAGCCAGCTCAAAGGGGTGAACAACCTATTCCTGCTCATAATTAACATGTTTGTATGTAGCATAGCTATAACACTGGCATCTACCCAACAATGTAGAATTTCCCCAGCTATTTCCTGTCTACAAAATGCAGGATAAATCCATTGCAGCCAATGACCATCTCATCAGTCAACTCTTATCATTAGCTTGGTGATGAAAAGTGTTGACAGTGCTATCAATGGCACTTATTCAGCAGTAACCTGCTCAGGTATACTCAGTTAAAGTTCTACCAAGGCCACTCAGCTCCTGACCTCAGCTTTACAGCTTTGGTCCAATCATGGGCAAAAGAGCTGAATTGCAGAGGTGAGGTGAGAGTGACTGCCCTTGACCTCAAGGCAGCATTTGACCAGGGATGGCATCAAGGAGGCCGAACAAAATTGAAATCCACGGGAATCATTGGTTGGAGTCTCTTCACTGTTTAGAGTCATACCTAGCACAAAGGAAGACAGTTATGGTTGTTGGAGGCCAAACATCACAGGTACCAGGACACTGCAGGAGTTTCTCAGGGTTGTGCTCTTGACCCAACCATCTTGAGCTGCTTCATCGATGACCTTCCCTCCATCATAAGTTTAGAAGCGGGGATGTTCGCTGATGATTAGTACCAATTATGATGCTTAGCACCAATTGGTGCATTCATTGGTACTACCATTACTGAAACCCCACTCTCAACATCCTGGGGGTTACCATTGACCAGAATCTGAACTAAACCAGCCATATAAATATGGTGGCTACAAAAGCAAGTCAGAGACTGGGAGTTCTGCGTGAGTAGCTCACCTTCTGACTCCGCAAAGAACCTGCCCACCATCTACAAGGCATAAGCCAGGATGTGTGCAGCTCTGACAACATTCAAGAACACTGACACCATCCAGGACAAAGCAGCTCAGTACCCCAGACACAACTTTAAATATCCATTCCCTCCACCACCAGTACACAGTGGCAGCAGTATATACCATTTTACAAGATGCACTGTAGCAACTCAGGAAGCCTCTGTCGAAAGCAAGTTCCAAACCCGTGACCTCTACCACTTAGAAAGACAAGGGCAGCAGACAAGGAGCACCAGTACCTGCAAGTTCCCCTCTTAGCCACACACTATCCTGACTTGGAACTATTTCACCATTCTTTTACTGTTGCTGGATAAAAATCCTGGAACTCCCTTCCTAACAGCACTCTGGGTTTACCTACACCAGATGGATTGCAGTGGTAGAAGAAGGCTGCTCACCACCAACTCCTCCAGGACAATGAGGGATGGGCAATAAATGCTGGCCTTGCCAGTGACCCACATGAAAGAATAAAAGCAAGCCGCTTCCCCTTCCAGCCTTCCCAAAAAATCCTGGCCCCATTGTCAGCTTCAAGGCCATCCAAAGCCCAAAACAGCACAAACCAAATATAGATCAAATCTCACGGTAACCTGTCTATGTAGCTTGATGGCAGCATCCATTATTTATTAGTATAAACTCCATTTCACCTACCTCTTTCTCTGAATGAGGATATTTAATGTGACTTGTGGACAACCTTCATATTTAGGACTGGTACACCCAAGAAAAACAGGCTACATCTGCCCAATTTCATTTTATAGAAGACTTGATGGCCAACAGAAAATAAAATTACTAAATTAAAACTTTTTCCACCTGCACTGAATTAAGGCTAACCCCCTAACTCAACCTCCTGGGACACGATTATTTTATCAGGTATCTTCGTCAACATCAGAATCTAGCTGAACAAACATTTGTCTGGCTCGTGCCAAACACAGTTGTTTGATGTATGTACAGTTCTATGCAACAAAATTATTTGGACTAATTAAGAAGATATGTTTATCTCCACTGGGAATTTCTGGGGAGGTAGTCCACAGCATTGAGTCTGCATCATGAAACATTATCTGACAATGATCAGATAATGTTTCATGCAGCAACAAAGTCATAATCTATTAGGATTATAAAATAAATCATTTCTCATACTGATGTCGAGGTAGAAGTTTTTACTTCTGTGCTCTTAGTGCATGCTGGAAACACATAATCACAAAATTTCACATCAGCTGTTGACTTTCCATCCATTAAAAATTAATGGGCAAAAAATCCAGTAGCTGGCAGTGTGTAAATTTATGAGATGCATCCCCATTACGCACCAGGATTGCAAATACTGAATTTTAACCCCGTTGTGGTTTGTGGTAAAGGGTAGGTTATTTTGCCTAATTATAATCAATGGGCAACATATTAGCATTCAAGAACTATGAAGATAATGGTGATAATTCCTGGGGTTCATTCTCAGGCATATATATGGATCACACTTTGTTTCAATAACCTTCACTAAATTATTCAGAATCTTGAATTCTCACTGTCACATGCAGCAACATCTGGCTTAATAAGGAAAGAAATCCTGCTGAAAACATTCATGAAAGTTGCTCTTCAATAACAACAACAACTTGCATTCATATAATACCTATAAAGAAATAAAATGTTGTAAGGCACTTCACAGGAGTGTTATCAAACACATTTTGACATTGAACCACATAAGGAGATATTAAGATATATGACAAAAAGCTTAGTCCAAGAGGGAGATTTTAAAGAGCATCTTAAGGGAGGACAGGGAGGCTGTTAGGCAGAGAGATTTTGGAAAGGAATTCCAGAGCTTGGAGCTTTGACAGCTGCAGGCACAACAGGCAGTGGAGTGATTCAAATCAGGCATATTCAAGTGGTCTCGATTGGGGGAGTACAGGCACCTCGGCAGGAGTGGGGGGTGTTGCCGGGCTAGAGGAAATTACAAAGAAAAGGGCAAGGACATGGAGGGATTTGAAAATAAAGATGAGAATTTTAAAATTGAACTGTTGCTTAACTGGGAGCCAGTGTAGGTCAGTGAGCACAGGGGTATTGGGTGAACAGAGCTTGTTGCAAGTTAGATCATTAGCAGAAGGGTTTTGGATGCGCTCAAGTTTGTGGAAGGTGGGAAGCTGGCCAGGCTATGTTCAAATTATGAAACAAATTGGTAACAAGAACGTGCATAAGGGTTTCAGCAGCAGAGGAGCAGGAACGAGTAAGGCAATGTTATGGAGGTGTAAGTTGGTGGTCTTAGTGATGACGTGGGTGTGGTCAGAAACTTAACTTGGGGTCAAATGCAACACCACGGTTGCAAAAGTCTTATATAACCTGATACAGTTGTCAGAGAGAGGGATGGAATCATTGCCTTGGGAACAAAGGTTGTGGTGGAGACTGAAACCAGTGGTTTCAGTCTTCCCAATGTTTACATGGAGGAGATTTCTGCTCATCCAATACTGGATGTTGAACAAACAGACTGACAATTTA
The DNA here is from genome assembly GCF_017639515.1 of Carcharodon carcharias. Classification (NCBI taxonomy): domain Eukaryota; kingdom Metazoa; phylum Chordata; class Chondrichthyes; order Lamniformes; family Lamnidae; genus Carcharodon; species Carcharodon carcharias. The sequence goes on along the minus strand of NC_054474.1, from coordinate 83,445,411 downwards.
GACAGCTTAGAGTTAGAAGAGGGATCAAGAAAGATGACAGTGAGGTAGAGCTGCGTATCATCAGTCTACATGTGGAACCTGACATTTTCAAATAATGTTGTGAGGGGACGCATGTAGATGCGAAGTAGGAAGGGGCCAAGGATAGTTCTTTGAGGGCCACCAAAGTTAATGGTGTGGGAGTGGGAACAGAAACCATTGCAGATGATTCACTGGCTACACCTTCATAGATCGGAGTGGAACCAAGCAAATGCAATCCCTCTGGACAATGGAGAAGAGGCGTTGGAGGAAGATGGTGTGGTCAATCGTGTCAAAGCTTGCAGACAGGTTGAGAACAACAAGGAGTGATAGTTTACCTTTGTCATAGTCATATTAGATGTAGTTTCTGACTTTGATAAGAGCCATTTTGGTACTGTGTTGGGGTGAAACCTGAATGGAAACCAGCTGGTTAAAGGAAAAAAGACATTTATCTGTAAAGGTCTTTAACGTTTAGCTGTTCCTGATGTAGTTATCTGTGTATAAAAAGAACAAAACTGACAACGGGCACAGCTTTGGACCTTAGATTCTTGCAACATGAAATTATTCTCTATGAGAGTGAGAAATACTAAATGAGAAATTGAAAGCAAAGTTGGAATTCAAAGGGTGGAATTTAATTATAACCCCAGGAGCAAGAAATGTGGAGATGGGGTGAGTTAATTATGCGGAAGCCAAAACTTTGAAATTACGATGGCGGGTTCAGACTGAGGCAGCCATCCAGAGAAGGCATTGGAGAACAAGATCACTGCACATCAGCATTTCTTCAAGACATGGACAAACTACCCCCAGATGCCCAAGAGGCAATGCCGGAGTTGCCTGAGGCTGTCCCGGGAAGCGGTCTCTGAAATTTTCCAGACACGGCAGCCAGACCTGCAGACACATGGATTTGGCAACAACCCCATGTCTGTGGTCCTCAGAGTGACTATGGCGCTCAGCTTTTTTGCCACTAGCTGCTTCCAGGGCTCCAAGGGCGACATGTATGGCATTTCACACACAAGTGCACCAAAGAGGTGACCAATGCCCTCTTCCATTGTGCCATGAGTTCATCAGGTTCACCACAGATGAAGACAGCCAGGTGGGCAGGACAATGGGCTTTGTGCCCATCCCTCATTTCCCTAGGGGTAATTGAAGGCACTCATGTTGCCATTCAAGCTCTCTCAGAACAGCCAGCGGCATATGTGAACAGCAACGGATTCCACCTTCTAAACGCCAACTGGTTTGTGACCACAGGCATAGAATGATACAGGTCTGTGCCCATTTCCCAGGGAGCTCTCATTACTCATAAATCTTACCAAGCTTGCAGCTTCCTGAGCTCTTTGAGGCCCCAGCCCAGGTTGATGGCTGGATCCTGGGTGGCAAGGGCTACTCTATCTGGGCCTGGTTAGTGACGCCAGTGAGGTATCCCCATGAGTGAGGTGCAATGGAGAGTGCTATGATGAAGCCCACATCTCCATTGGAGCCATCAGCAAACAGACGATTGGCATGCTGAAAAATTTGGTTCCATTGCCTTGACAGGTGCAGAGGGGCTCTGCAGTTCATAGCACAGTGGGTTTCATGAATAGTTGTGGCATGTTGTGCATTGCACAACATGGCCACACAACACTGCAAACCCTTGCATCAAGACGACATGGAGGAGCAACGCTCCTCCTGAGATGGAAACGAATGGGATAAGCCCGAGGAAGAGGACATGAACATGTCTTTACTGGCTGCCAGGATCATGGAGAGACATGCCAGGGATTCCAGGGACAATCTCATATACACGAGATTAGGCCAAGACTGTGGGACCTAGAAGACCATTGTCCCATCACTGAGACACATTTGCCAACACGGGATGTCTAACAACCCCTGCCAGCCACCCCCTCAGGAGCTACCTCTGAAGTTGCATTTTCTACCACCTAGCATAGCAAGGACAGTGGACCTCTGGACGTCACACACACTCGCTACTGAAGACTGTTACCCTGGACAACTGATGCACCAGTGGCATACGTCATGTGCTAAGCTGTGAAGAGGACATTCGGGGGCTACAAGGGGCATAGGTTAAGTGAGTCGGCAAAGACCTGGCAAATGGAGTAAAATGTGGGAAACTGTGAAATTGTCCATTTTGGCAGGAAGAATAAAAGAGAAGTATATTATCTAAATGGTGAGAGATTGCAGAGCTCTGAGATGCAGAGGGACCTGGGTGTCCTAGTGCATGAATCACAAAAAGCTAGCATGCAGGTACAGCAAATAATTAGGAAAGCTAATGTTAGTATTTATTGTGAGGGGAATTGAATAAAAAAGTAGGGAGGTTATGCTTCAGCTGTACAGGACACTGGTGAGACCTCATCTGGAGTACTGTATACAGTAATGATCTCCTTATTTAAGGAAGGATGTAAATACATTAGAACCAGTTCAGAGAAAGTTTACTAAATTAATACCAGGAATGGGTGGGTTATTTTGTGAGGAAAGGTTGAACAGGCTAGGCTTCTATCCACGAGAGTTTAGAAGAGTAAGAGGCAACTTGATTGAAACATATAAGATCCTGAGAGGTCTGGACAGGGTGAATGTGGGAAGGATGTTTCCTCTTGTGGGAGAATCTAGAACTAGGGGTCACTGTTTAAAAATAAGGGGTCATCCATTTAAGACAGAGATGAGAATTTTTTTTCTCTCAGAGGGTATTGAATCTTTGAACTCCCTTCCTCGAAAGACAGCAGAGTCTTTGAATGTTTTCAAGGCAGAGGTAGATCAACTCTTGATAAAGAAGGGGGTGAAAGATTTTCGGGGGTAGGCAGGAGGTTACAGTCAGATCAGCCATGATCTTATTGAATGGCAGAGCAGGCTCGAGGGGCTAAGTCGCTTACTCCTGCTCCTAATTTATATGTTTGTATATTCTATCGTGACCAAAATCTCAGAACCTGTGCCATTATTTCAGGTCCTTAACTTCACAAAAGGCAGTTCAATTGGCCCTGTGGAATACAATCTCAGACTATCTCCTTGACACAGCAATGGAGCGTTTGCAAAACCTCCATATTCCCCCCATCCCAGAGACTGGTAAACACCTAAATGGACATGCATATGAACATTAAGTAAAGAGTGATTACAAACAAAAACGCTCTAGTCTCTTGCACAATGAAGTAGATGCCTAACATTCCCCAGCAACCTTCAATGAGTACCTATCATGAGGCATGATAGTATCATTTGGTTTCTGGCTGAACAAGTTGCAAAATAGGATAATGATATGCACATGAATAAAATGAAAGCAATATATTGTGCAATATTTACATGTGACAAAGTGAATGTCGTAAAAGACATTGCCTCCTTTGAGCTCTCATAAGTTCTTTTCCCACCACTACTTCTTGGTGTGACACAAACAAAGCAGCTGAGGTGTGATGCCCCCATGGCCTGCAATGACTTTGGTAGGGGGGCATCCACTGGAGGTCCAGGTCTAGTGGGCTCCAGCCTATTGGGGGTGTTCTGCAAGGGTGTAGGGGCAACCTCCCCAAGCATGCCTACTGGAGGCAATGGGGTCAGTTGCAGGAATGAGGAGAAGCTGCTCACCCTGGAGCTGTTCTTAGAAGAAGCCCCCAGGGCAGTTGGCATGCACTCCTCCTCCATCTGGGTGCAAATGGCACCTCCCTGGATGGAGTTCCAGGTGCCACATCCCCCTCTTGTCTAACTACTGCCAAATGGAGACCATGGCTAGAGCAACGGATTGTGGGTCAGAGCGCATATGGATCAAGTACTCGCGGTTGTCAACTTCTCCGTGGAGGAAACCATGTGCTCATTTGCCTGAGACATGGCAGAACTCATAACGTGCATGGGCTCCTTTATTATCCATGCAAATTTGCACATAACCTCTGGCATCTCCACCTATATTCCCCTAACCTCTGCTGCATTTCTAGCAGGCTTCTTGTGGCCATGATTAGAGACCCATCCTTAGCATGCAGCTCATCGTGAGCCTATTCCTCAACAGTCCTATGAATGCCTGAGACCTGGCTGTCCTTCAGCTGCTGGGACGTGCCTGTGCTGTGCACACAAGAGATTCTAAATGTGATCCCTCTGTGACCTAAGTGAGTGTACCTAATCTGGTGGAGGATGTGGGAGAAGCAGGTAATGGTGCATCTTCTATGTCATCTTCCTCACAGCTGGAGTCTTTGGTCTCCTGGATTGGATGAGGCTCAGGGTCTGGATCACAGGGACCTATAAAGGAGAACAAAGATTAATAAGCGGGGGAGCTGGGGGGGGGGGGGGGTGGTGCGGCGGGTTTGATGGAGCTATGATAGAGGAAGAGGTTTGTGGGAGCCTGTGGCAGGTGTAGGGTTGCACAGCAAATGGCTCAGACTTGTGACAGAGGGAGGTGTACAACAAAGTGGGGGCCTTGATGTAGAGCCTCCCTGCTTATCCAGGTGGTATTTTTATAACCCTCCTAGACCTACTGAACTGTCACCTGATGGCAGGATCCTCCAAAGGAAACCCACCCCCACCACACATAATTACACATGTTTAACAAGCTCACTTCTGACCCTTTAAATTTTCACATGAATCATGTGGGAGCCAGCTCCTGACACGAAAGCGGAAGCGGAGCCCATTTCTGGCTCCACTGTCATGAACAGCACACCACAGATTAAATCCTGCCCATAATCACTTGTCCTCCTTCAGCTGGCCTGTGATCTAAGAGATAGTATTTGCAGTGAGCATCAATATCCTAGAAATAAGTTCAATTAGCTGGCCCAATGAAAATTATTGAGGTTCCACCATCTGAGTACATGTGCCTTTAGCCGCTGGGCACTGAATCATAGCTCATTTTTGTCAGCTGCCTCTGAGGACTATGCCGCCTTTGCTGTTCACAAAACATTAAAACTCATTCATTACTTCAGGAAATGCACTTTAACCAAGCTATCTTTTAAAGATAAAGACCATAGTTATCACCATTTTAATGTCCAGCAGCAGCTCTGACCTCTCTGTCCCTGAACTGACACTTTAAACTAGACAATTGGATTCCCACTGATCCGTATATCCAATTGTGCATGAATCTTTTTCTCCCTACCTCCTGACATATATATTTGGTTTGGAATGAATTTTTATAGATATTTGCAAGTTCATCATTTTATGCTACAGAATTGTCAGCACATTAAAGCACAAGTGTTTTTATTTAATCAAGATGAAGCTAAACCTATTCAAAAACCTTTGGCTTGTATTTCTATGAAAACAATCAAAAACAACTGAGGAAAAAGAACTTTTGTTGGCCGCTGGCTGATGATTTTGGGCATCTACTCATTTTATTTCACTCCGCAAGAGATCAAACAGGATGCAGTTTATTGATTGCTTTATGGATGCAATACAGTGATCAATACAGTTTCCTCCCAGATTGAGAAGTAGTATTAGAGAGCAGGTGATGACTGAGGTAGTCTTTTTCATGTAGTTATCATTTTGATTGTGCCTTATGCTCCCTAGGAAGAATTGTTTTGGGTTTAATTCACTAGATCTCTGAGATTGTGCCTTGATAACACCCCATCTGTTATATTTAGAGCTACAAGGAATGCAAATTATTAAAAGCTGGTCCAGAATGTGAGTTTTGATGCTGGAAATGCACTTTCCTGTATCCTGCTTTGAATATCTTTCTGTTATTAGACTTCCTTGCAATGTATTGGGCATCACTATTTCCATCAGGAAGACAATCTTTCCACCTTTGTAACATCACCTGAATTTGTCCATCTCAGCTCATTTGCTTCTGAAACCTTCATTCTTACCTTCTTTACCTCTAAACCCAATTATTACAATGCATTCCTTGCTGTTCTCCCATATTCTACCCTCTGCAAACTTGATGTCATCCAAAACTCTGCTCGATGGGCTGAATGGCCTACTCCTGCTCCTGTTTTCTATGCCCATCCCTTACCACACACTAAGTCCCATTCCCATCACCTGTATTCATTGACATACTTTGGCTCCCACTCAAGCAACATCTTGATTTTCAAATCCTCTTCCTTATTTTCAAATCCTTCTTTGGCCTAACCCTTTCCCATCTCAGTAATGTCCTCTCCCTCAGTCCCCTGAGATTTCTGTGCTCCTCTAATTCTGGCCTCTTGTGCATTCCTAATTATAATTGCTCCACCATTGGTGGCTGTGCCTACAATTGCCTAGGCCCCAAGCTCTGGAATCCCTTATCTGCAGCTCTCTACCTCACTTTCGTCCTTTAGGACACTCCTTAAAACTTACCTCTTTTTGATGAGGTTTTTTGTCATCTGACCTAACATCTCCTTATGTGGCCGGAAGTCCTACTTTGTTTAATAATGCCCCTGTGAAACGCTCTAGAACATTTTGTTAAATTAGAAGCATTATATAAATATAAATGGTCATTGTTGTTGATGATTTGTGAGTGTGAAGTGTCTTGGTTTTACATTAAGTTGTTGACTTTGCATTTCATTGACATTGAATCTTGTCCAATCGCAGTGGTGTTTAGGGATCACAAGGTTGGCAGGGTGGCCAATTGCAGAGCGTGTTGGTGATCAGGGTAGGGTGTGTCTGGACATGCAGTGAATCCAATCACGGGGGGAATTCAGTGATCTCAAGGTTGGGGGGATCATCTTATGGAGTGGTCCGTGATCAGTACGAGGTGTGTCTGACCGTGGTCCAATATAATATATATTTAGGTGTGCAGTATCATCATTTTAATCGTTCACATACACACTTTTTGTAACGTTAAATGATGCAAACAATAATTCATCAATGTACAGGATTAATTATTTTGTTTTTCTTTGAATTGTCTTTATTGAAGAGACAAAAGTATATCAGTCCTTAACTTTCTAATATCTAAAATTTTAACCCTCGTCATATACACTTTACATAAGGGGGTTAGTTTAGATTGAGTTGGATTAGATATACATAGAACAGGACATATCAGATCCTGACTGACAGCAGGCTTGGATCCAAATCTCATTTTAAATGTGCAAATCAACACCAATGCTGAGATTTAGGGCACAGCTGGGGGCTAGATTGAAGCATATCAGTCTAATATAATTATCGCTGTTTTACAGTTTGTGGCTCCGACTTGGCACAAGCAAACTTCTTCTACAAAAATGGAGAATATATCTGCACATTGGATTATCAACGAATGTATGGGACTCGTTGTGACAGTTGTGGGGACTTCATTGGTGGAGAGGTGATCTCAGCTCTTGGAAGAACATTCCATCCAAAGTGCTTTGTTTGCACAGTCTGCAGGTAACTTGAAGAAAAAAATGATACTGAGCATAAATATGATTTCTTCAATATAATTAGCAAATTGTGTGTTTACAGATTGAGGGTTCAAATCAGGAAATAAGAGCTGAATATTAGCTGATTAGAACCAATATCAAACAATATATAGATAACATTTTTAGGTCCTCCCTTCCCCCCCCCCCCCCCCCCCCCCCCCCCCCCCGCCCCTTACATCCCCGGCTCTGTACTTCCTTATAAACTATTACATCTCTAACCTCTTCCAGTTCTGGTGAAAGGACATCAACCTGGAATGTTAATTCTGTTTCCCCCTCCATAAGTGCTGCCTGGTCTGAGGAGTGTTTCCAGCATTTTCTCTTTTTTGTTTCAGATTTCCAGCATCTGCAATATCTTGCTTTTGTTTTAGTTAAAATGGATGTAAGATATAGTACAGCGTCTGTTTTGAAAATACTTCAGAGCATCACTACACTCATTGTTGTCACGCAGGGCAGTGGGGGTGTAGAGACACAGCCTAATGACAACAGCATTGGCTCCATGGGGGAAGCTGATGTCTCTGTGGGGAAGATGATGTACTGCTGTCTCCTTAAAAAGAGGGCATATGCCACCTGATTGATGACCATATGGACAGCAAATTGATTGGTGTTACTTAAGTAACCTGTTGTTGTCTGGAATGAGGCTAGGGCATTGAGGTTGAGAGCCACTGGTGCTGCTGTGTGTGCATTAGTGTTTTCCTCCAATTTGTGCTGCAACAGGTCACACAAGTCAGCTGCTTCCCTATAATGTTGAGGTACATTTCTATCTTTTTCAACACTCCTGCAGCCACTGAAATAACAAAATGTGCTGCAGCCAAAAGTCAGCTCTGGTTTAGGTACAAAGACTTGCTAAATGCAGCCAAATCACTATCCCAAATTTGCCTTAATGGAGGTGGGGTTCCCATTGAATACCTCTGCTTCAGCCTGCTCCCTGAGCATTTGCATCAGGTGTTTTCAGGAAGTGCTTAAAAATGACTGAATCAAACTCTCTCAGGCACCAATTTCTCAAGGCTGCTAATTCAAGCATGGACCCCTATTCACTGATTTTAATCAACCCCGCAGTCATTTGAGGCAGCTGTCAGGAACGCCTAAGGATTGAGACAGAGGACTCACCCATACTATGCAGATCACCTTTCAGTGTTGTTTGCAAAGAGGCAAGTGACTCGTCAATCAAACCCTACTCTAGCATACTTAGTCTGTGCCCTTTACCTCTTGGCATCTCATAAAATACCACAACTGCAGTTTCATCCTTCCTTGCACTCAGTATATTACCACGTTCTTCCTCGTTTTCATCAGTTGCTTTGAATTCTGTGAGTGCAGTTGATAGTCCATTGATAAAATGAACGCACAGGACATTTATCTATTTGGATACTGCACTATTACTAGTTGTGTGCACTGTAATGCATTTACACATTACCAGTGCATATGGACAATTAAATGTAATATTTGTGCAAATCACAGAGCATCCAAATAATATGATACTTTCAGTTGTCCACTGCTATTTTTACAAGTCCAAGGAATCCCTCCCAAATAAACCCTCCATTCCTTACATAGCATCAAAAGCTTCAGGGTTGGGAGGCTAGCCACCTGTTGCCTGCTGTGTCCTTTTTTTGTGTAAGAGTTTGGCTTTAAACACAAGAGCAGAAAGGATTGGAATATAGTGAGAGTTCCTCCCACATTCTCCTTCTGGAACTGTGAAAAGATAATTATTTGTAATTATGTCATGATTCACTGTAACTTTTTCCATTGCCACTAACAAAATTATATTTATTATGATTGGCATTTAGAAGTACCCAATGTCAGCTATGCATTGGAAAAATTGTAGAAGTGTCAAGCCCTGGGATTATCAGAAATATGAGAGGGCAACATGATGTAAATCAAGAATCTATGGTTGGACAGAACTTTATGAAAACAAAGAAGATTAAGGATCTTTTATATACCTGGAGTACTAGTTTTGGCTCAGCAACAATAACTTAGAAAGGGAACATTATGCAGTGTAACATGATGGTGAGATTTATGGATTCACTGGATAGCTGCAAGGAGATCTATCAGATGAGGCACAAAAGCTCTGCAGAGATTCATTATGGTGAATCATATAGGTTGCAGCCCCAGTGCAGCTGTCTGCCCATGTAGGACACAAAAAGCAGCAACAACAGGTGCACCTGTTTCCACAGGAACAGATTTAGCCCTGACAGAGTAATGGTCATATAGCACTGAAGCACTGAATAAGGCAATGTATTCTAAGCACAAAATCTGTGCTATTTATTAGAGATACTGTGCAGAATTATTAAGATACTGGGCAAAATTTGAAAAATGGAACATTTGTCTCCCGACGACAGAACCAAAAGTGGGTGCCACTGCTACTTGTGTGTCTGGCGCACACACAATTAGAATTAAAATTCAAAGGGCCAGTGGTGGACACAGGAGACGCATGCGAGTAGGAGGCATGGAGGGTATTCATTAGTGGATCCTGCCATCAAGTGACTTTGCAGCAGGTACGCATGAGCTATCAAAGAGCTTCCTGGATATACAAGGAGGTTCTGTATCAAGCCACAACTTTCCTGTTCAACTCCATTTTATCAGCACCTTGGTTAGTTTCTTCTTGCAACTCTTCATCGCCCTCCCCTTCCCCCCTCAAACTACTCTTCCCTCACTTTCTTGTGTCCTGAGTCCCCGCCCCACCCACCAAACTCCTTCAAATGCACAAGTGTCTGGTCCTATACAGAGGCTGACCCATGGTTTAGTGACACCTCCCTGCAGATTCTGCTGGAGGACATCAGGGAACAGCAGGAGGTGCTCTTCCCCATAGATGGTAACAGAAGACGCTCCTTCCTGACCAAGGCAGCCTGGATGGTGATCATAAAGGAGCTGAACAACCATCTTTCCACCAAAGATCCTGGGTCCAGTACCAGGAAAAGAGTCAATGACCTGCTGCAATTCACCAGGGTAAGTGGCATGATCAAATATTACCAAAGAGTTGCTCATGGGGCCATCAAGTAATGTATCTTTGTGAGTGGGCAGCTAGGCCAGGTTGCTGAAAACGTGATCAGCCTTAGTGCTACATGGCAAAGCATGTGACAGTTTGGATTTTGCAAGTGCTTGGGTCCAACATACCACTAACAAGTCAGTATGTGTGATGGGGATGCGTGCAGACAAGGGGGTTAGGTGTCACTTGACATGTCACTGAATCTGCGCGTTGTCATGTAGGAGAAATAGATCCACAACTTGAGGTCGAGGACAAGGACCAGAGGCGGAGTGCCTGACTTGACGCTGCTTGCCTCTGCAAAGGAAGAGCCACTGCAAATTGCAGGAGAGGAGGGCAGCCGGGTGATCACATGTGGCAAGGCTGAAATGGCCAGGCATAAGAGTGAGAATGCATCAAACCTGGTGCTGGCAGGCAGGCACACAGGAGGCATTTGAGGAAATGGGAAGTGTTCATTGACTGCGCTGAAGATTAATGTGGTTCTTTTTGCTCTCCGCTAGAGGTCCTCACAATGCCCAGGCCACAGCCACAGCAGGAGTCTGAAGATTCTACCTCTGGAAATATGGGAAATGGGGAGCGGGCAGGAAAGTGGGGTTGAAGCCGACGATCAGCTATGATCATATTGAATGGCAGAACAGGCTCAGCGGGCAATATGGTCTACTCCTGCTTTTATAACTTGTGTTCCTGTGGAATGATGACACCACTGCCTCAGAGAATGCACCATCACCTGGCTCTTCCACCACCTCCACCCATTAGGATTGTGGAGGGTTCACATTTGGATTCAGGAGCACAGTCTGGTGAGCACATTGCACACTAGTCTCAGCAGCTGAGAGAGACTGACAGCCGAGGTCCTTGCTGAGCCCCATGCTGATATTGGGCCTCTGGTTGCAGCCACAAGAAACCTGCTGGAGATGGAGCAAAAGGTAGGGGAATTTATGGCAGAGATGCCAGGGATCATGCACAGCTTTGTGCGGGCAATGGGAAGTGGAGGAGTCCATGAAAGCCATGAGTTCTGCCATCTCTCAGACATGTGAGCACATGGCTACCGCCATGGAGAGCCGGGTCCAACATATAACCTATATGTATTCTGACTTGCATTTTGTCACTTTAGCCATGGGCCCCATACAACAGTGACTAGACAAGGTGGGGATGCAGCATCTGCCCTTTGTCCTCATGGAGACAGGAGGTGCCATCGCATGCAGACGGAGAAGGATTGCGTACATGCCACGCTAGGGATTTTCTGTGAGGATACCCCGAGGATGTGTGGCCTCTCCTCATCCCCTTTGCGATTGACCTCACTGCCTTCAGTAGATGATGTTGTGGAAGGTGCACCTGCACCAGTGCAGGAGATCACCAGTAGGCTGGAGCCCTCAAGGCACCGGATCTCTAGAGGACACCCACCATGGTCATAAAGGCAACAGGATAGCGCACTGAGCAGACTGCCTCCACCTCAGCTGCTAAAGTCAGGTTTGCACAAAGACATAGTGGCCAGAGAAGAAAACTTAAGACTTTATGAGAGCACGAAGATGGCACGGGTATATTAAAATAAGTTTCATTTGCTACTTCTAAATATTATTTCCAATTTATTCATCTGTGCAGCAGCATTATTTGTTTGGACTAACTTAGTCAGGGAGCTAAATGTACTGGCACACCTCATGGCTGGCAAACATTGATGGCATGAAGGGAGTTTAGAGTCTTTCCTTTATTGTGGAGGAATGTGTTTGTATTCAGTCTTTAATGAATGTTCATGCTAGTGTCCAGTTTTGCACTTTCCAGTCTGTGGGACGTGGCTGAACATGCAGGTTCAGCTGGCCCTCCCTTAAATGCATCGTCAAGTAGATTGTCCGTGATTAATGCAAACAGGGATTTCTGAACTGTTATGGGTACGCTCTAAGCCCTGTAGCGATGGTGCAGGTCCTGAATTCTTGGTCATGGTATGCTGATTGACATATGTCCAAGTGCAAAGCAGAGGTCCTCAAGAACAATATTCATGAGTGGATATGTATGATGAAGGTCCGCTCCCCTTGCTCTTCTAGGTGGCAGTAGATGCAGGTTCAGAGGTAGCCCCAGAACGGAAACTAGTGGAGGTTGGTAGATATCCTGACCAGGCATTGGAGTTCTGACGATGGTACCATGATTATGTAGGTACCTCACACTTGGACGAATCGGGTATATATTAGAGTACCAATGGTTTCCCTGGTACATCTCTCCATGGCGCTGGCATCCACTAAAGTCTCATGCACATTTATTGCCTCCTCCTCAGGCTCATCCAGTTCATCCACATTTCAGGAGGGGTGCTGTTCTTCGCTTAGTTCTCCATATTGTACAGCCACATTGTGCAGTAAACAGCAGTCCACGTTTATTCGTGATACCCTCTGTTGATGTATACTGCAGACCCCCTCCAGAATGGCCGAGGCGCATTTTCAGCAAGCCAAGTTTTACCCAATGACAGCTCAGGTGGAAGCATGAGCTGCATTGTACCACTCTTCCATTACACAGTGGGGATGGTTCACCAGGTCCGGAGGGGATAGCGCTTCTCATCCAGGATCCAGTCTTCAACTTGGGCTGGGACCTGCAAGTTGTGTAAAATATAGAAGTCATGGGAAATGAGCACAGAGCTGCATTATTCTTTGCCTGTGGTTGCAGACCAGTTGCATATTCAAAGAGTGAAAGCTCTTGCCATTCACAAATGCTACTGGCTGGTCCCATGAAGCTCTAATGGCCACATGAGCGCAGTTAATAATACCTTGCACTTTGGAGAAACAAGTGGAGGCCCCGAGAATTTGATAAATTCATTTGCATGACAGAAGAGGGCATTGGTCACCTCCTTAATGCACTTGCATGTAGCAGCCTGAGAAATTCCACACATGTTACCCATGCAGCGCTGGAAACAACTGCTGGTGAAAAATTGAGTGCCACAGTCACCTTGAGGGCCACGAGCATGGGGTTCCCTCCAAATCCACATGGCTATAGGTCTTGCTGCAGGATCCCACATGTCTCTGTGCCTGATGCCCAGGACAGCCTCAGCTGACTCTGGCAATGGCCTGTCGACATTTTCAGGTCGTTAGTTCTCGTCCTGAAGGCATGGTGATGTGTCAATGCCTTCCCTGGATGCCCGCCTTCCATCCAGCCTCTCGCTCTGGTACTGCCAACTGCTGGCCTTGTGGCCTCTCTTGTTAGCTGGCAAAAGCTTGTCTTTGTTGCATCCTCTCCTCCTGCTCCCAATGTTACAAGAATATTGGGTGAATCAGATCCATAGGGAATCCACCAAGTGAACTGTGTGAAGAATGGAGGCAATGATATGAGCACCTCTATACTCATGGCTTTCCTCCATACAGCTACTGTGCAATGAGATTTTCAAATCCTCCTAAAGGCACACCCAGAACTCTTTCCACCCACCCCCCCACCCCGCCCCCCATGGCCTCCTCCCACTTGGACCTGGACTTAATCACCAGTTTGGGGCAATGTCCAGCGACAGATTAAGAATCACCCTTAACCTGGAAACTGTCACTGTTGACCTGCCCTCTGACACCTTTGAAAATGATCCCATCACCCTTGACCTTCTGAACATCACTGTGCAGCTTCCCTCTGTTAATCTCGAATCTCCCAACATCACCTTTGACCCTGTGACAGTGGACACACCATATCTCCCCTTGACCCTGCCCACCTCACCATAGATGTTCCTTCTCTGATGCTAAACCCTTCCTCCCCCATCATCCTTGACATGTCCTTCCAATCCCTTGACTTGTCCTCTAACACATTCCATAATCCCATTCTCTGACTGTAGCTGCCCTCATTCTGTATTGACCTCACTCCCTGTAATTACAGACCTTCCCCATGACTGGCACTTTGACACCCAGGACCTGACACTGGACAGTACTGAACACATTCTTTAGGGCCCTCATTTTGCATCTCCTCACTGCACCAACCCCCCGACCACACCCCAGGTGCCAGGCCCTTCCTTTTGCACATTTCCACATCCCAACCCCACCTACTCCCGTCCCTCAAAGACCTCTGGCTCCTACATGTAAATGTCAATGACCGAACCACCTCCCCCCGACCCCTGATTAGCCTTTACCCCTCCTGACCCTCCATCCAAGCTGGCAGTCCCCTGCTCCTCTCCAGTGTGCCGCAGATTTCCACAAAAAAAACTGCTCACCTCAGATCCAAATGGATAAACCCGACTGGTGCACGCCACCTTTGCATGACCTTGAGATAGGAGGCACAAGTTTCGTGTGCATTGCTGAGTTAATCATGAAGTTAGGATTTAATTTGAAAAAGTTTTAAGACAATGGGCAAAATCATCCCAGATTTGCACCAAGTGTGGTAGCGGGTGGGTAAAATGATGTTTCACCCACTGGCCGCAGTGGCAACTTTTCCCACCATATCATCCCAAACCCACCCCATTAATTATGCATTCCTGGGAAACACACCGTTTCCATAGCGGGCAGGCTCTGATTTGGCCATCACGCCATCACCTCACCACTTCAGCATACCGGGCGCCATATTTAAAGTCCAGCCACACGCACACCTCTCAATGCTTCCAGCCCATGACTGCTGCAAAGAAGACATGGCCCCGAAAGGCAAAAAGACTTCAGCCCGCAGATTCATTGACGCGTCTCTTGAATGCTTTGTGGACACACTGGAGGCTCACTGCGATGTCCTCTACTCCTGGTCTGGCTGCAGGATTAATCCTGCCTCAATAGTGAGCAGCCTCACTAATCCAGCTTGGGAGGCAGTGTCAGCAGTGTTCAGCGCCAATGGTCTTCAAAAGTAGACATCTACCCAGTGCCGCAAGAGGATGAACGATCGATCTCCTCCGTTCCACCAGGGCAAGTCCCTCTTCTCATCACTCTCAACTCACACATTCACAAACCCATCACACATCCACAGGACCCTCACTCACTGCCGGTTCAAGGGAAATCACCATTCATTCTCTCACACACAGCTTCATTGTCCTCATCCCGTCCATGGGACCACTCACCACCCACACATGCCAGGTATACTTATCATTTGGCTTGACAGGCGTCTTACTTACACTTTCTCCATCAATATTAATGCAGGGCAAGCTGGAGCACAAAACAGGGAGCGGTCGTAGACCAGTCATGGAATGCCTGAAATCAAGGTCCACATGGACTTTAAAAGCAGGGCCATCCAGCTGGCCGTTGAGAATCTGGACCATTCCTGTGCTGACGGTGAGGCTGCCGGTGCTTTACCAAGTGACGATTCAGCAGTGGAATGTCCATCAGACATCCATGCTGTGAGCAATGTGCCTTGATTCACAGGCCACTGCCATGCACTAATTATCTCCCCTTGCTTTCACAGGCACATCTGGGAAACAGCTGACAGAGTCCACGACCCAGAGCCTCCAATCAAGCCCCGAAGAAACCTCTGAAGAGAAATCTGAAGGCACCCTCCTTGAAGACCCGCTACAGCGCTCACCCACACCCTCCACCATCGCAGAAACACACACATCAGTGGGACCTAGCTTTAGAGTAGCCTGGGGATCACAATCTGGTGAGCACATCGCACTGTCTGATCCACAGCAGGCGGCAGCAGGGACTTCCCAGGTGTCTGACAGTTGGAGGACTGCTGGAGACCATAAATTTGCTGAGTCAGAATCAGAAGACGACCCTCTGGACTCAGTCAAACCTCAGCTGCTGGACCTGCAAAGATGAGCTCGGGAACATCAGGAAGGGATGTCCACTGCACTCCTCAGATTGCAAGGCATGATGGAGGAGTCCATCCACCTTCAAGCTGAGGTGATAGCGCCGGTATACCAATGCACCAAGGTCAATACTGGTAGGGGGGCAGCCGCCATGGTCTGGAACATCGCTCCTGCACTGCTGCATGGGCTGAACTCCATCACTGATGCCATAGTTGACCTTCAACTGTGTGTATGCGAGAGGGAGGCAGGGCAGCTCGATCTCAGTTCAGCTACACCGTCTCCTCAAGGAGTCTGCCCCCCACCCCCCCCACCCCACACCCCCACCCCCGGGGGCCATACATCCAGGTGACTCAGGGAGTATCTGGCCCATCAAAATCCCCTCTTTCTGTGACCTAAGCGGCTCCAGCTCCACAGGCCAAGGAGGTTGTACTGCCACACAGCAGGACCCGAAAGCAGACTGAGGTCCTCCGGATCTCAGCCGTCCAGAGGACACCCACCCAGGTCATCACAGACAGGGTATAGCAGTCAGCAGGCTGCTTCCACCTCCACTGTGGATGCCTGGGGAGCACCAAGACATAGTGGCAGGGGTAGAAAAGTTAAGAAGGTGTGGTTGCACAGCCTGAGCACGGGTGTTAAACACTTGTTTACAATGTTCACTACTGTCAATAAACTCCAAAGAATGTTTCCCTTCCCATGGCTCCTTGTTCTGATGAGCAGTGTTCGTGTCACTCAGATGTGAAACCTTTCTGCACAAGATAAAGGCAGGTGTCTCAGTCCAGGGCCTCTTCCCTGTGTTCTGTGCAGCCAACCATTTCCTTAGACATGAGCAGTCTTCGGCGACACTGGTTCTCAGTCATCTACAGGAATGAAAGGCGGCGGCTCTCTGTGGCTCTTCAGTGGCGTGTGCAGGAGCCCCAGCTGTCCCTTCTTCCTGAGGGTGCTGCTCCTCCCTCTGCGCAACCAAGCACCTCAGTTGCTCTTTTGTCAGCCGTCTTCACTCTCTGTAAGCTGCGAGGCATACAGCTAGGTCACTAGGCTCCATGATCCTGATGTACTCCACCTGCAGGATGAAAGAGTGGGTTAGCATGGGTAAGAACCTGTCTTGGTTAAGTCTGAAGGTCCTTTAATGCATCGCAGAGATTGCTGGCCATCACTTGGATGGCCAGAATTTAGTGCGCTGCATGGCTGCCCGAAACCCCACCCAAACCTGCCGCTCTCCACCCGACCAATTGGAGGCAGCTTTGCCCATTGGACTGCATGCTGTGCTCTCAGCTCAGGCGCAGGTATTTTCCTAACCCACACTGTAAGACTGCGCTGTTAGCTTGAACCATAGGGGAGACTGGTACAAACCTGGATGCTGACACTACAAGGGGCTGTAAGCACCTCCACCAGTGACTGCTCCATGACCAGCTTTAACAAGGAGATTGTACTATGTGCCCAGTCGGCCAACTCTTCTGCAGTCCACTAAAATGCTCATTAGTTTGCAGCCTGTGCCCGAGGGGTGAATAGCTCTGGAACATTTGGTGGCACCTTGATGCCTCTGCATTGCTTGAGCGGGCAGAGAAGCTAGAGGCCCGACTCCAATCATATCAATGTGGCTGTGCCTGAACTGCCTCAGCTGAAGAGGAATGGTCACATTATCCAAGATTTCCTGAACGTGTTGCCGCTTCCCTTGCCCACCTCCCCCTGCCAACCCCGCAAGTGCTTGTGCGCTACCTTCAACCGCAGGGCAGCCCTTGTACCCTCCCCCACAGTGTACCTCAGCCGCAGGGTAGCCCTTCCCCTGGACCAACACGCCTCAACCTTGAAGTCAACAGGCGATCCAGGCGAGCACTCCACAACATTACCGTGTACTCGCCTCCAAGTTCCCCTCAAAGTGCAGCCCACCGAGTACATGCCTTTTATGTGATGTTATGAAACACACCGGCAAGCAATAACGACGGTATGGGCAGACAGTCCCGAGGGTGAGGGGGGATTGATTCCGGCATGCTGGGCTTAATGATATGCGGAAGTATTACTATGAGGTTCTCACTGTCTGATGGCGGGAAACACAGCCCACCATTGCCGGGTGGAGCAGAAAATTGCAAACTGGTTTCACGGCATCGTGAAAACAATTTTTGGCCTTCTCAGCCACATTGTCCGCTCACACCACCGAACATACCTGACGCCAGCGGGCATGGACAATTTCACCCAATGAGTATTCATGGGATGCAAATGTATTGAAAATAGGAACCCACCACTGGATGGTGTGAGGCCCCATTTGCCCCTCTGACACTGCTTACTTAATCTCTACATTTCAACCTTCTGTCATGAAACTAAGATTTTGGCCCCCTTTCTAATTACATCCACCCACCCATCACATTTCCTGCCCTTACAGGCCCCATTAGATACTGTCCACTGTGTGTGGATAAAAATAATTCTTTGAATAGAATTTAAACAACAGCCATGTTTCTACATCCTGAGTTAACTCTTCATACGTTTTCATTGTCCAAACATATTGGAACAATATAATGGCTCAAAAACCTGAGAATAAAAGGTTCAATTGAGGCATTCAAATGGGAATTGGATTATTATCTGAAAAGGAAGAATGTGCAGAGCTACGGGGAGAAGGCGGAGGAATGGTACAGGTGCATTGCTCAAACTTAGAGCCAGCGTAGACATGATGGGCCGAATGGCCTCCTTCTCTGCTGTAATGGTTCTGTGAATTCTGTAAATTTAAAGGCTTGCCTTTTAGAAATTAGAAATCTTGCCACATGTAATTTAATAATTTTTGGAGCATTTAAATTAATTTAAATACATCTTTGAAAACAACACCTTGAGCACAGTGCTGTGCAATAGCTATGTTACTGATGTCAATTGAACTCAATGCTTAAACAAAGTGTTTCCCAGAAAAAATCAAATGAAGAAATGTTAGCATTAATAATAATTATACATAACCAATTTGATATATTAGAATGGTGTGGACTCTTAGCATGAATCAGGGTGTTGTTAAAAAGTTTTATTTAGCAGTGCCATTGCATCCTCTCGAGTTTTTGAATTAACTCCGACATGTAATTGTCAAATCCAAACTTGATTGAGCTGGACTAAATCATGTTTATTTGGACAACAAAATTTTTAATTTGACCCAATTCACCCTTGTCTTGGATTTAGACCAACCTCTCCCATAAAAAGTAACAATAGCTCCTTATGGGCTCTCTCACGCACAACACTGCTTTGTTTGTCTCAGAAAAACTTTGTGCGGAAGCTAACATCAGCAAAGGGAGCCAGTGTTTTTTTCACTTCCTTCTGGTTGATAGTGTACTCAGGTTTGCTGCCAGTTTTCAACACGGTTTAATTAGTGTGAATATATATAATATACATTTTTACTATAATCTAGTAGGTATGAGAAATATTGTAACAAGACATTCAAAGGAAAAAATAAAATAAAGAGAAATTTAAATGAAAAGATGAATTGCAAATTGTTAATGTTGAGCAATTTAAGAACATATATTGATGCAACGATGGCAAGTTGCAAATTAAAGTGAGGCAAATGGTAAAAATATCTAAGTACAATCTTTCACCAAACCTATCACAGGAGTTGCAAAAGTAAAAGATCATTGATTATTTAGAGCAATCTGTGAACTAAGAACCCATTTATAAGGCCTGAAATTCAATGTTGATGTGGAGCGCAGATGGGGCAGGTGATGGGTGGGACCTTTGCTATGCCCAACCAATCACATTGGTAGGAAGCCCAACTATATTTGTTGGCTGGGCCCCATTTATGTAAAACAGGTAAGCTGCCAATGCTAATCATGCTCACCTTTCAGAAAGGTGGAAAAACTGACAGGCCAAATGCTTATCATAGGTGTGCTGCAGCACCTAAAAGGGAAGCCTAGGAGGCTTAGAGGTTAAATGGAGCATAAGATTTTGATAACACAGCATTTTATGAGCACATTTAGCACCAAAAAGATGAAAATATGGAAGCCTTAAGGCTCAAAATGCTCAGATGAAGCAAACAATGACGACCAGATCAACTTTCAGTGTTTCCTGACTGCAACTGGGATCTCTTAAATAGCAAGGACTGCCTCCCAAACAGTAGTGCATGTGAACAGGTTGAGGAAGTAATTGTGGCTATGCTGATTGACAAAATTAATATTGGGGGTCCTGAGAATAATAGTTGACCCAGTTTGAATATCTTAATTTTGTTCTTATCTGTTTCTGATAAGAGTGCTAGTCAATTAAATCAAGATTCACCTGTAGATAGGAATGGGATGGTCTTCAGCAATAAGTTGCTATTTTTTTGCCCAGTTTTTCTCTTACTACCTCTCTACTTACAGTCCAAAACAGGGTTAGAGTTAGACAAAAATTTTGCTCATTAGCTCCGAAGTGATCACTGAGGGAAATCTGCTAACAAACTGAAAAGAATGTGAGAGTAGAATGAAATAGAATCCAGAGCTCGTATCACCGAAGTGTAAAAGAAGAGTGCATGGGCTAAGTGTATTCAACATTTGGGGAAAAAGTTGAAGGAAGAGAAAAATAACCCAAGTCCAATAAAGAGTAATTTTGTTCAAAACTGGAACAGCTGAACAGATTTGCGAATCAAGGAAACCTTAAGGAATAATCTCTTCAAGCTTAAATTTGACTTCTGGAATAGATTACCAGGCAGCCAAGTAAGCGAGGGGGCCAGAGGAAAAGCATCTGTTTTTTAGTAGCCAACTGAGAGGAGGATCTATTCCAAGTCGAGCCAGTTTGACTTCACTTCACCTCCAGCAAAGGCTCTTTCCACACATTTGCAGATGTTTCAATTTAGTCTAAGGTTCAGAAAATCCAAACCACAAAATTGTCTAATTCCTTATCTTTCATTAGTGAGAATTTTGCAGAAACTGCTAGCAACATTTTTGCCTTTTTACTAAAAATTAATTTTGAAGTTTGTTGCTGCAGTGTGGTTGATGTGAATCAAAATGAGAACTTCCTCATTCATCATGTTACAGAATTCCTTTCTTATGTCAGCAAAAGATGTCTTTTTACAATATGTATTATTTGATTAATGTGCATGCCTCATTGTGGAGGGTGTCTCAAATGAGCTTGAAGAGCTAATGGTTTTAGTATGTGATCCCATTGGTAGGAATTGATCCAAAGGATCAAAATGGAGGAATGAACACCTATTAAAGGCAAGTAAATGATTGCAAGTAGAAGTGAGATGTGTTGTACTTGATGGAAATGAAAAATGGGTAGGTTCTATAATGGATGATCAATCTACAGATCCAGATTTAAACTCTGAGGAGAAAGCTGCAAGTGTAGCCCAAGGTGATTGCCACTTTACATTTTGCTGTATAGACCAACAACCCCATTTAAGGGTTTTTATTAATGATTTGCTTAGACAAATATTACATGCTAATTGAACACAGATTACACAGTAAATTAGACACATGGGAATATAATTGTAAACAACTGTCATTAAACAGCACAACATCTTCATGGTTAGAAAATAGGTGTCATTCTTCAGCCTGTCTTATGTGGCTAAATTGGAATGTTATTGTAAGTAATTATATTTTCAAGAGCACACAACCACAGTGATGGCCAGAGTTGCATGCAATTGTGTTTAAACTCCTTGTTATTCCTTTTTAGGAAGCCATTTCCAGTTGGAGACCGTGTTACTTTCAGTGGAAAAGACTGTGTGTGTCAGCAGTGCTCTCATACATTGGTTACCGCTTCTGAGCCTATAAAGATTCATGGACCCAGTCGTAAGTTTACCATTCCTTTTCTTTCTTGCTGATTTAATTTTCTTTGTATGCTTCTCTTTTTCCTCTTCCATCCTTACTTAATATTTTTCTCTTCTGGATTTACATACCTATTAGTAACTTAATTCAATCCCTTTTGTTAGACAGAACTGTAACTTCAGGGAAAAATTAGGAATGGCATTTATGATTACTGAGATTAACACAGATTACAAACTAATTTAAACATGTACAGCCTTTCCTCACAATGACAAGCAACATAAAAATTACATTTTGTAGCTAAAACAGAGCTCATGATGATCAACACTTGGCAGGTTGTTGCAATTTGTACTCTCTCTTTGGCTGCCGTGATGGGTGGCCTGGGTCTGTGGGGGAAGGGTCTGTGTTGCAAACGCTCACAAGAAAGGGTTTCAGACTCTCTGATATATTGCAGGTTTCAAGCAGTCACCGCATCTGCCTTTTTGCGTGGGAAATTGCCCACAAGTGTTCTACACAGGTTTGCTGTGGGGAGGGTAGTACTCTGCTGTAGATGGGATGCATCATCTTACAGCTAGCAGAGCTAAGTACACTAGTCTCTGTGATCCGAGAGAGCTTCACTCCAAAAAGATCTAATTCAGAAGACATGAACTTGGATCTTCAGGGATTGTGATCTGTCATGTTCTTGGCGGCTTCTACTTTTTGCCCAGAAAGGCTTAATAAGGAGGCAGCACCAGAAAGTATTACAACAACATCATCATCTTAAATTTATATAGCAGCTTTAACATAATAAAATGTCCCAAGGCACTTCACAGGAACATTACAAAGCAGATAGGGTGATATTAGGGCAGATGGTCAAAAACTTTGTCAAAGAGGTAGGTTTTAAGGAGGAAACAGAGGCAACAAGGTGGAAAGGTTTGGAAGGGAATTCCAGAGCCTGGGACATGGGCAACTGAAGGCACGACCACCAATTTTAGAGCAATTTAAAATCGGGGGTGCTCACGAGGCTGGAATTAGATGAGCATAAGTGTCTCACAGGGTTACAAGGTTGGAGGAAATTTCAGACATATGGAGAGGGGTGGCCATGACAGGTTTTGAAATCAAGGATTGTAAAATCAAAGCGTTGTTTAACTAGGAGCCAGTGTAGGTCAGTGAACACAGGGCTGATGATTTAATGTGACTTGGTAAGTAAGGACACGGGCGGTTTTGGATGATGGTCCATGGAGCATGGAACATGGGAGGCCAGCCAAGAATATATTGGAATTGTCAAGTCTAGAGATAACAAAGGCAAGGATGTGGGTTTCAGCAGTAGCTGAGCTAAAGTGAGGTGCAGTCGGGGAATGTTACAGAGGTTGAACTAGGTGGCCTTAGTAATGGCACAGATTTGTGGTCAGAAGCTCATCACAGGATCAAATATGACACCAAGGTTGTGAGCAGGCTGGTTCAGTCCCAGACACTTAGAAGGGAGACAGTGATGGAGATACTTGCAAAGGAGAGAGCGATGGAGGAAGTAGCTAGGAAACAGGTTATGTGGTGGGTTCCAAAGACAATGGCTTCACTCTTCCCAATATTTAATTAGAGGAAATTCCTGCTTAGCCAGGAGTTATGGCCATTGCTGATAATGCTCCAAGAACTTTACCAGGGATCATCATTGCATCCCTGGACACAGGTAAGTGGGGCAAGATGGGGACGCTGCCAGCAATGGAGAGCTGATGGCCACTGATTGGCTGGCAGCCCTCGGTGGGCAGGATTTATGACCCTAGGGTCCGAAAATCCTGGGGTAGGCCCAAGATTGGCCAGTTAAGTGCTCAACAGGTATTTAATTTGGTCGGGCCTCACCCATGGAAATGATGCAGAGTTCCCACTCATTCTCTGACCGGGGGCGAGACCCAAGTGCGCGATACTGTACACTTAATGGACTGGATTTTATGTTCGTCAGGCGGGTGCGTAAAATCACATCTAACAATGTCGGGCGAGCATCCAGACATCATCATGCACTCTCGCGATCTTTCGGTCGGCAGGTGCATGCGAGAGCTGGCAGCAGCTTGCCGACAATTAAGAGGCCTATTAATGCCCTTAAGCAATTAATTAATTTGTATTTTTTGCTGCCCGTCCAACCTTATGGTTGGTGGGCAGGCGAATATGCCAGGTGGCCTTTGCATTTTTAACAAAACCTCATCTACAGACGGGATGAGGTTTCCAACGGTAAACAAATATATTAAATACTTTTCACCATCATTTTAAACATGTCCCTCTTCATGTGACTGAGTCACATGTGGAGATATGTTTATATCATCTTTAAAATCTTTATTTTCATTTCTCCAAATCTTCAGCTCCCTGAGGCAGCTCTGTGCCCTCAGGGAGCTATCAACGCAAGCTCCCCGGCACGTGCGCAGACTTCTGCACTCGCACTTCTCCTGCCCCCACCCAGCAGCGTGAAATTGCAGTCGGGGGCCAATCGCGGGTGGCTGGCCATTTCCCGGCCGCTCCCGGGCCTGCCCACCTCGCCTGCCACATCCGCCCGATGAATGGAAAATCCTGGCCAATGTATTCCTTTGAATTGCCCTTTGTGCATTCAGCTGTAATTGTAATAATTGTAAGGTACCTGCATCCACATTTCCTCACATTTTCTGCCTGTTGTTTTGCAGTAGATCCGCTTCTCAAGCTTCGTAAGGTGTTTTGTGCCTAGAAGCAATCATGTACTGATGGTGGAGATATGTTTATGGGGATCTGTTAGCCAATCGCATATCTAGGTTTCTATGGCCAGGTAACAAAACACAGAGATCCCTGCAGGTCATCAAGCTGGAGAGAAACTCCGTCTTCCTAACTTCAGTTAATACTTTCTGTTTGGTGGCCAAACTCTGAGGAAATGTGCCCTGAGAACGGGCCTTCCCACAACCCATGACTGGGCTTAGTGACCAGAATCCTTCAGCTGGCATTCCTACACAGCCTACCTATCAAATCGTAGGTGCTTGATCTATGGGAGAAGACTACTTGGCCCATCATTTCTGTACCAGCTCTCTGCTGAAGCAATAGAAAATTCACCCTATTGTCCTCATCACTTCACATTCTTTAGCTTTAACATTTTATTCACTCTTCGCTTAACAGATACAGTCATCACTGACTCAACTACTCCCTCCAGCAAAGCGTTCCATGTGCTAACAATTATCAATGTAAAGAAATTCTCCTTAACCTTGCCCAGAAACTTCAATAAAAACAGCAACATGTCTGTCTGGACAGAAATCTTCATCTCCCTGAAATATCATTCAAGGCTTGTTTGGCCTTTCTATAACCTTGCAGAATGGACAACTCCCACAAATATTTTCGATGTGTGTGTTTCACTGTTGGCATGACAGTGGCGCCACCAGATTAGGCTAACTCCTCAGCAAAATCTCCTTTTGAGATCATCTCCTTTTAAAAACTGACAGTCAAATTCCACCTCACTCAGCAAGGCCATCTCCAATTTAAGCATTTCTTCCAAGCTCCAGACAAATGCAAAAAAATACTACCATGTGAGCCAACCCTGCTGGATTTTCAGGGAGGGGCCCTCATCTAGGCTTTCTCTTTCCTCAAGGGACTTAAGTTGGCTTTCCACTGTTGACCTAGGGACTACTGCCACCTCTCTGGCAGTCTCTCGTGTTTGAAGGGATCAACAGCAGAAGGCAGGGAATTTGCAAGGGTGGTCAGAATCCCCTCACCCTATCATTTGCCTGTGGTGGGGCAATGAAGGGGCAGCCTTTTGCCTTTCCTGCTGGATGGGAGAAAGAACATGCAAGTCAGGAGGAGAATGCAGTGGGTAGGCCCGTCTGCTCAATTTGCTTAGATTTTCCCTGACTGGACCACTTGATGTAGGCAAAGTGTTTTGAAATTAGGTGACATTTTATGACAAATCCCAAAGCTGATAAAATCATTTTAAGTAATAATTTATAAACCATTAATATTAGTTATATTTAATAATTTGAAATGCACATCCATAGCTTCATATAAATAATTATAATATCATTTAGTTTGTTTCAGCATCTGGAAACAATATAAACCTTGTGAAGGGCAATGTTACTTTATATACTCTTTATTTGTTGCCTTTTCTGCAGGCAACCAAAGGTGCCTCCATGTTGAAGCACCCTCAAGCTCTCCTGCCTGCTTCAGCAGCACCAACACTCCCAGTGGGGCTGCCAGCCTGACATCATTGCGAGCCTACTGATTGAGCCTATCTGGTTCATCTTCTGTCCTTAATTAGACAGGGGTCCTGGAGGCAGATTGTTAATTGGCCACTTCTGAGAAGATCATACCTGAACAAATACTGTGTATATCCCCTAAATACGCAACCTTCTACAATATGCAAAATGTTCACTCCTAAGCATTGTATTATGATTAAGGTGCTTCAGTGTACATTAGATTTTCATAGCTTATTTCTAGTTTAATTTACAACCTTGCTGAACTCAGGGGAAAAATCTGATTTCCTTTAAAATGAAACTTTCCAAGCTGACCTTAAGACAATTTCCTCGGTTGCCCTGACAACTGGCAACCAAGGGAACCCAAACATGTTACCGGTCATATAGAGATCCTGAACTGGTAGGTTGTTGTTTAGTCAGGGCAGGATACGGCTGTTACCATTGTTTCCTCATTTCACTTCAGTTTGAGAACGACCATGCTTCCTCTCCATTAAGACATTGTGCTGAACCAGCTATATTTCTAGTTTTGATCCTTTATATTCAATGATCAAAGCATTTTATGTCCAGGCTACAAGAAAGAAAACAGTTTAAAGCATTTCCTCTTAGAGTGTATATTTTGTCATTCCTCCATCCGTAAAGCTGTCCTAACTTTCAAATGTTCCCACATCAGGGACAGGCTACTAAAATTATTATTCCATCTGTTGTCACAATCAGGAACACTCCTCATTAGATATCTTTGTGTCTGTGTGTGAGGTATTCCATGCCCCAGCTCCCTCGACATAATGACATTTTTCCTGACCTCTGTCCTCAATCTCTTGGTAAACAGTGCAGATGTCTCATTACTGCCTCCCCAAACAGAGGAAATAGTTTCTCTCAACTGACTCAATGAAAACCCTTCATTATTTTCATAATCTTCTCTCAGCCATTTTTGCTCCAATGGAAATAACCCGAGTACCTCAAGTCTCTCCTCATAGCTATAGGGATGGATCGCCTTGATGGGTCATGATTCCCAATGATGGCCTCAATTCTGGGTCAAGAACCCCGAAGTGATCGTGGCAGATCATTGGGCACAATCTTCCTGGAGGCAGCCAATTAACAAGCCGCCTCCGGGAGCTCTACCTAATTAAAGACAGAGACGGATGTGCCCAATCAGAAGGCCTGCAACAATATCAGGCTGGCAACCCCACTGGGAGTGTTGATGCTGCTGAGGCAGGCAGGAGAGTGTGAGGGTGCTTCAACATGGAAGCACCCTTGGTTGCCTGCAGAAAAGTAGACAAATAAAGAGACATGAGGCTGATAGGGCCATCAGGATGGGGTGAACCCGACTACAGGAGAAGTCCCAGATGAGGTTGCAGCTTCCCAGAAGGAAAAGACAGTTAAAACTTAGAAATGACTAGTATTGGTCCGAACTGGAGTTCCATTTTAAGGTATGCAAGATCAGTTTGGGCCAGTACCAGCCATTGCCCAAGTTTTACTGTATTTTCCTTCTGGGCTTTGATCCCCATGGCCCTGTCATTAGAGCATGGAACCTCTGACTCCAATTGCCACCCTGCCTGCTGCTGGATGGCCACCTCAAATG
Organism: Carcharodon carcharias; assembly: GCF_017639515.1. Classification (NCBI taxonomy): domain Eukaryota; kingdom Metazoa; phylum Chordata; class Chondrichthyes; order Lamniformes; family Lamnidae; genus Carcharodon; species Carcharodon carcharias. The sequence goes on along the minus strand of NC_054474.1, from coordinate 83,418,060 downwards.
AGGTGGCAGGCTTTGCACTTGCCGGTGGGGCTGCTCTAACAACAGGAAAATATTGATGCTGTCGTAAAATTATCCTAATTGGCTTTGCACTTCCATAGAGTGAGCAGCAAATTCTAGTTGGGTCCCCCTGCTAGGAAAGCTGTGGAGACAGGAATGCATCAGGGAGCCCTAGCAATGCAGCTCCCCCACCTCCAATCGTGTCTTCATGGAGCCAGGAAAATTCAGCATGCAGTTTCCCACCACTGGCCTTAACTACTCTGTATGTCTTTCTATAGCCAGGTACCCACATACACACATGGCACACCAACTGTAGCCTAACAACTTGGACAATCTGGAAAATTAAGTACACCTGATACAATGCAATATAGTTCAGTCACATAGTGTAGTCTCCTTATTCCACTGGAAGTATGTACTTTATGATGGTATTAGAAAGCCAGTTGGTTTTAAGTATGTGCTTGCACATGTTAAAGCACATGTTTGATGAGTGCTGTAAGTTATGATAAAATGTAATATGTGTTGTATTTTGTCATCCACGAAATTTGAGTGAAAACAGTTTATATTGTGTTCACGCCTTCTTACACGAAAACCTGTCCAAATTCAGCCTAATTTACTTCAGTTGTTGCATTTGCCATTCTGATAAATATTATTTTACACCAATTCTATCATTTCTGAAACAGAGTATATTGAAGTTAAGAATGAGTCTTCTTCTATTGACTAATTGTAATGGAAAAATAAAAGTTGTCATCTCCTGTCTTTAATTTTCCATCGAAGTTAGTGAACAGAGTAAATCACTTCCTCTGCATGTGTAATTTTGAAAAGATAGTTGTTCAGAGAATCTTGCTTTCTGGTGATATTCTTTGTTAAAACATGTGTTACTGGAGTACATTTTATTCATACACTAAAAAAAAATTATTGTGCAGGTGTGTGTCCTCTATCAGTAAAGTGTTGGTTTCTCAACAAAAGAGTTGAAATCCCAGCCTTAATTAATATTTGAAGAGCCAAACTTGACTGAACTGCCATTTCACAGCTTTGAAGCATTCTTTCATCTGTCAATAAGGTGACATTAATTGCATCAGTAAAAAGCTCCAGTCACTGGGCTAAATGCAGGAGGAAGGGTGACAAGTCATGTTCAACAACTTACATACTAGTGTCAGAAGAGTACTTCCTGCTGCATTAGTGCAGTTTTTCTATTCCCAATATGCTAGTCATCCTCAAGAGCTGTCACATAGAAAGAAAGAGCAAGAGATTGTTTTGGATTTCCAGCATCCGCAGTTTTTTGCTTTTATCAAGAGATTGATTGTTTGCTGGAGGTACCAACTGTGTTAAATTTCAGTGCATGGGTATGATACATGTCAACTGGTAACCCCAGAAAAGTAACACAACCACATTTAACTTAAAACCTTTAACTTCCATCATGAAAGGGAATCTATTGGAATCCAGATGCATTGAGCTGATTGGAAAGAATGCTCTAACTGCCTTCACCAGCGGTTTAAGCAGCAGGCTTAATTTTAATTCTGAATTAGAGTGCAAATTATCAGAAATTACAGTTGGGAAAAATCTAAATTCTATTATGAGTCCAATTTAAAGGTGTTGAAAATGGCAGTAGTCATCAATGACATCTGTATGAAATGTTTGTGAATACTAAAGATTAGTTTGGCTTTATAGCAATATAAAAACTTGGCAGGGTGCCATAATGTAATTCTTTCCGTGCTAGTGCTTAAAAACAAAATTTGCTGAGACCTTTCAAATCAAAATAAGGAAAACTGTGTGGTTCTTTGGCTCAATCACAGTGACCAAGCCCAGGCTCTGCAGTCATTCCCAGTATAGACCCATGTACTGCAGCTGCTTTACTTTCAAGCAAAACTGCACTCAATTGTTTCAAGCTGTGATTTCTTTAAAGGAAGTTCCTGGAAAAAATAAATTCAACAATATTAGAATTAATTGAATTAAAACTACTCTCCCCAACCTTAATTGTGTAATCTTGGGATGGGTAACTTTCATGCAATTAATCAATGAGGTGAATTTAATGGCTGTGGCAGTTGTCCCATCCACCAACCCCAAAGTGGCCATTTCCCAGACCCTAACAGAATTAAACACCTGCTGGCAGGGTTCTGGCCTCCAAGAGCTATCAGTTAATCAGAGGGCTAGCAGCTCTTCAGTCCCAGCAGCGCCACCAAGAGCATTTACCATTACTGCAACTGCAGGAGGCCTCAGAGCAGCATTGATGGGGGTGGGGTCCAAGAAAAAGGTGTGGGGCAGGCTCGCCGGGGCCAGTCAGGTAGGTACAGACAAAAGACGAGGGGATTTGGCTGACAGGGGGAAGAGGGACTTTCAACGGGTGCATCCCTACCCCAATCCGGCAGGGAAGCCCACCAGGATACACCTGGTGGCCTCACCATGTGATTGAGCACCCCCCCCCCCACCCTCCCCAATTGATAGAATACCAGAGTAGGCGGGATGAGGCCTTTAAGTGACCCTTATTTGGCCACTTAAGGTCCTTGTTAGGTTCCGGTAAAGGACCAGTTACTTTTTGTTTAAACAAAGTTTGAAATCCCAGTTACCCACCAGGAGCATAAAGCCATAAGATTCCACTGTTTTAAAAAAACAAAATGAATTTTACTATTCAAATTTGTAAAGTAAAACAATCTACAATATCTATCATTTCTTCTCACATCCAGAATTAACATGAGGTAAATATGAATTAATAGGTAAACTGTGTCAAACACACCACACTGCACATTAAATGGTCAATGTGACCAAGATATATCCCAGCAGTCCGCCAGGACATCAGTGACCACTGTAAGTCACAAAATCTCATTAAAACTGTCTCCCTCAGGAGGTAGTTCAAGATCTAGCCTCTGAATTCCCTCAAAAACCGTTCCCACTTGGATTGCCTCAATGACTGCTCATTTCCTGATGGTTCAATCTCTTCTCATGAGAATGTATTCCATGGGATTCACAAAGCTGCACTCCTGCTTCTAATTAATAGCACACTTACAACTCTTTTACAGACTGCTAGCTTCACTAAGCAGGCACTGCCCCATGTTTATCTGAACTCTAGTCTTCCTGCACACCGAGCTATAACTGGCTCACATGGCTTCTCCTGAGCCCTAATCCTCTACTGGATGCAACCAGTGACCTTCTTCAACCTTCTCAGCTTCCCTGGACTTCTTCAGGGCCCTACTGCACCAAACAGCTCTCAGGGCTTCTCTGTGAGATGCAAACCACACAAGATCCAAACTGCAACCATCAGTTGTATTGAACTGCTCCCTTGGCTATTCTGAGCCCTATCTGTCTGGAGCCTGCTAACACAAGCACCCCTTAAGTATACAGCCTCTTCCCCTGCTGTAGAACACTCACTTTTCCATCAAACACACAGATAAATTGAAACCAGAGAACCTTCTTAAACTCCACTCATTTCTACGATGACATAGCCTGCTCTGACCTATCCTCAAACTGATCTCCAAGCCAATTAACCCTTCTTCACAATTTCTCTCGCTAAATAAGCCCACCTGCTGTTCTATGTCTCTTACCTTTCTAGCTGTCAATCCCTCAAATCAAGATGGCCCCAACCTTTTAAGTGTAAGACTCCAAGCTGCTTTAGTTACATTGATCCCATTTTCTTGTTAAACTTTAATCTTCCCAGAACTAAACATTACCTCTAAAGTATTAACATGAACCATGAACTCGATATTTGTAACAAGCTCTTAACATGGGGTGGGAAGGCAACCCTCGAACTTTTCTATCCTTGACTTAATCAGGGGGAGCCAGCAAGCCATTGGCCTCCCCATTCCTGCGCCATCCCACCTGCTTATACAGGCCTCCCCCAACCATAACCACCCCCTCTTCCCCGCCACCACCCAACACACACCCGGAGGGCATAAAATTCCATTCAGCGCGTGCAATTACCACACAATCAAATTTCAGTACAGAAACTGTTTAGAAATTGTCATGTAGGCAACATTAAAATGTAGCTAAATGTTACTATAAATAAACACCAATGAACCATTTTTAAAAATTCATCAAGGGGAACATGGTTCTTTTCCATCGCAGAAACATCTATGGCATTTAGATCATTGCAGTCAGTATTAATGAGCAAATTTTATTCATTATTAACAAGATGGAATGTCGAAAGCAACACACCCCACATCCCAACATGTGTAGCTGGAAGGCAAATCTCCCCATTGAGAGCATGCGCATGGAAAATTATGAGGACAACTTATTTGGGAGCGTACCCACCTCTTGGTCAGAATTGTGGCCAGGGCTTGAACTAAAATATAGGTTGATATTTTAGTACATTATTAAGGGATGGTGTTTAGTTGGAGATGCCACTTATCAGTTGAAAGTCACCTCTGCCTTTTCAAACGGCCGTAAAAGATTTCATTAGCCTAGAGCAAAAGAGTTTTTTCAGTGTTCTGGCCAAATTCATCCATCAATCAACATCAGTAAAACAAATTAGCATTTAATTTGCTTAGCCAATTATCTCATTGGTGTACATGGAATCTTGCTGTCTGTAAATCAGCTGTCTGGTTTGCTTACAAAACAAGAGTGACTACACTTCAAAAGTAACTTATTGGCTATAAGATGCTTTGGGATGTCATTAAATTGTGAAAAATGCCGTGTAATTGCAGATTTTTTCTTTTTTAATTTGTAAGTACCGAGAATGAAAGTAGATGCACCCTGTGACTTCTGGTGTGCACAATTTCTAACTTCCGCAGTCCAAGCAACATCAATTCTGGGCACCACAAGGCCTTAAGTGTGGAAGAGATTTAACAGAATGGTAGCAGGAATGATGGACTTCAATTATCTGGAGAAGCTGGAGTTGTTCTGTGAGCAGGGAAAGTTAAAAGGAGGTTTGATAGAGTTGTTCCAAATCATGAATGGTTTCGATTGAATAAATAAGGAGAAACTGTTTCCAGTGATGGAAGAGTTGGTAACTAGAGGACACACATTGAAGAATATTGTCAAAACAAAATAGAGACGAGATGAGGAAACTTTTTTTAATGATTTGTTGTGGTCAGCTGGAATGCACTGCCTGAAAAGATGGTGGAAGCAGATTCAAAAACAGTTTTTAAAAGGCAATTGGATGAATATTTCAAAGGAAGAGAATTACAGGGCTATGGGGAAAGAGAAGAATTGGGGTCAATGCTTCCTCCAATCTCTGTCTTCTGTGTGCAGCTGTAGCTGGCTTGTTGCACTGCAGAGTCCCTTTAAGATTGACATGCAAATATGCATGTGCACATCTGAAAGGCAAGCTTACTTGTAAAAGGCTTGTGTGCTCCCTGCATTGTATGTTTCTGATTGTTGCATGGCCACCGTACCTGTGCAGCTTAGAGAGAACATTGAGTGGGACCAATTGGATATGTCCTCCAAAGAGCCAAGGCAACCTGATAGGCCAGATGGCCTCCTTCCATTCTGTACAGTATCTATCAGGGTAACTTTAACCCCTAAAACAGACATGTTGTGGTTAGGTGAGATATTTTAAAAGTCTCCAATCTATCTCCAACCGTCCCACTTCTTGAAGCAGGACATGGGACAAGACGCTAAATATTGTAATGGGGCTTGGAGCCTCACGTTTATCCAATTTTATAGATTTAATTCTGGCCGGCTGGGTTTTCTCAGCCATGGGACACCCAGCAGCTCAAGGAAAACAAAGTCAGGGAAACAAGGCATTTTCTATCACTAGCTAGCATGGGTTGGCAGGTAGCCAATTAAGGGCCCTATTAAGGACTTTGGCAGGAGAAATGCGGGGAGTGCTTCAGCCTGCTGAGGACCCCACCCCCCAGTGTCTTCCAAGGCTGTCGGGCCACAGCTATGGCTGCTGGCCATCCACTGGAGGATGGTGGGCGGTGTGGTAAAGTGGAGTACCATGTGCCTTTAAGAGAATGCAAGTGGACTAACCATGCAATAGTACTGACAAATCAATGTATAGCACAGGCTACTGGTTAACTAAGTCTAGAGCTGGTTGTGGCTGTGGGAGCACGCAAGGATTTAGTGCTCTGCCTTCTGTTGCAATAAACAGCCACAGTTCATTCTTATGTCAGTCTCTCTCCATTATTGATAGTGAGCATCAACTAACAAGTTATATGAAGGCATGCAATTCAAGTTTACTCAACTAGTGAACAAGTAGGCTCAAGACGCAAATCTGACGATGAGGATGAAAATAACGAAATAGTACGACCCCTGAGTGAGAATTCACAAGACCGGTGAGCAAAAACATTAGAAAAAGAATCTGCACTTACATTGTATATTGGCGACAATCAGAGCAGAAAGCTGTGCTGCAGTTTTAAATGCAAAAATAAAAAACCCCGCAGAATCGCCAAAACTTGAAAAGAGCGTGAAACATAGCACAGAAAAGCCGACAGCTGCAGAGATGGAATTTTAAAAAAGGTGATTGCTCTTAAAGCAGCAATACATTTAAAGAGGTACATACAAGAAAAATGGCTATGGACAGAAAATTATAAGAGACCCCAGAGAGAGGGCCACTCTGTGGAAGGCAAATCACGAATCGATCGACAGCAGTCAAGAAAGCCGTGGTAAGCTAAACACCTGAATTCATCATTAACTGGGAAGCCCATCGGAAGCGCAGCACCCTTGCAATCATTCACGATGCTGCAGTTTGGCGTGTTGATCCATTTGACACCGTTTCAGTTGACTGATCTCAGTATGTCAAATGCCTTCTTTTTACCGCTAACGACATAGTGGAGGAGGAAAAGAAGAGGGCGATTCTTTTGTCCACATGCAGGAGCAAAATGTACAAAGCCACCTGAGTACAAAGCCCTCAGCCACTATGCAGCACTTCAAGTCCAATTCAAGGAATAGGCTTCCAGGGGAGACAACAGCCGACAGTAACTAAAAGGCAGTAACTAAACATTGCGAATTCAGAATGTCCATTGGTGATATGTTGAGAGACCGACTGATATGTGAGATTGGAGATGATACTATTCAAAGGCATTTCCTAGCCGAAGCTAATTGAGCCTTCAATAAGGCATTAGAATTAGCCACAGCCGTGGAGAGCGCTGTTAGAAATTCGGAAGCTATAAGGGATACACAAACTGATGCCATCCATCTGCTATGGTGGGACAGACTGGCAACAAAACACACAAAACTATCAGACCTCACAGAAAGGTGGTAAACGCCCCCTATGTACAGATCAGTAAAAAGCAGTACTACAGTGAAAACCCACAAAATGAATGAGAGAAATGTATCTAGGCATCCAGTGGGCGATCAATGATTCAAATAAGTCGAATGCTTTTTCTGCCACCGTTATGGTCACATAATGCACACCGCAGAGATAGGCTGCGAAAGTCTTTTAAAGGCAAAGGGAGAAATCGTGAAATATGTCTCATGGAAGAACCAGAAAAAATAGAATCAGACATCCATTCATTATATAACCTGAAAGTGGGTAGAACCGAGCCGATTCAAGTCGTCATTATAATCAATGGGCAACCCGTTAAGATGGAAGTTGATACTGGAGCTTTGACGTCCATTACTGGAGATCATACATTGAGATACTTGAATAAAGGAAAACCTAGCCTTTAAGATTGGAAGTTTTGGACGCTAAACTGAGAACTTACACGGGTAAAAAAAAAGACTGAAAGGGTTATGTCAAGTCTCAATAACGTATGGAGATCAATCTGAAAGGCTGCCCATGATAGTGGTAACTGGAAAGGGCCCCAGCTCAATAGGCCGCAACTGACTGAAAAAGGTTAAATTGAAATGGGCTGAAATTTTCCAAATTACGACGAAAGGCTTACAGGAATTGTTGCAAAAGTATGCGTCTGTTTTCAACGACATGTTAGGAAGGATTTGAGGACTACAGGCCAGAATCCATGTAGAAACAGACCAGGTTAATAAGAGCCAGACTAGTCCCTTATGCTGTATGGGACAAGGTTGAAACTGAACTGAACAGACTAGAAAAATTGAGCATCCTATAAGCAGTGCAATTTTCTGAGTGGGCAGCACCCACTCAGCTGGACCAAAGTGTGCATTTACATGGTGACTATAAGCTAACTGTCAATAAGGTGGCCAAGCTCAATAGACACCCGGTATCCAAGATTGAGGAACTGTATTCAAAGAGGGTGGAGGCACCACATTTTCAAAATTAGACATGAGCCATGCCTACCAGCAGGTAGAGTTGGAAAAGGACTCTAGGAAATTTGTCACCATAAATACAACACCGAAGATTGTGACAATACACACGTCTACCCTTTGGGGTCTTCTTGGCATGTGCTATTTTCCAAAGAATGATGGAAAACTTGCTTCAAGGATTGCCCCATATTTGGAATGTGTATTGGTCACGGGACTGACTTATGATGAACACTTAGCAAATCTAGAAGAGGAGCTCAAATGCTTCGCACAAGTGAGGGTACGTTTAAAATGAGAGAAGTGTCTGTTCCAAGCTAAGGAGGTAGTTTACTTGAGGCACAACGTTGATGCACAGGGCCTGCATCCTGTCGAAGAAAATCTCCAGGCCATTTGCAAGGCACCTACTCAAGAAATATCACAGAGCTTAAGGCCCTCTTAGGCATGGAAAACTACTACAGCTGATTCCTCCCAAATCTCTCGACTGTGCTGGCCCCATTGTATGGCCTGCTTAAGAAGAACCAGAAATTGAGTTGGCAAGCCCCACACTAGGATGCCTTCCTAAAAGTGAAGCAATTGTTAAGATTGTCGGCCTTGTTGGTCCACTTTGACCCCAAGAAGGAATTAATTTTAATATGGGATGCATCCCCTCATGGAATAGGGTCTGTCCTTTCACATCAGATGGTGGATGGCTCCGAATGACCCATTGGTTATACATCTCGCACACTCAGTGTCTCAGAGCAATATATTCCAAAATTGAAAAAGCAGGCTTATCGATTGTGTTTGGCGTCCGGAAGTTTAATCAATATCTCCACAGTCGCCATTTCTATCTTATATCTGACTACAAGCCTCTACTTGGATTATTTGGAGAAGATAAAGTGATACCATCTATTGCACCGACTCGCATCCAGAGATGGGCACTAATATTAACCACTTTCGGGTAGTCAAATCGCACATGCCGATGCACTAAGCCACCTTCCCCTGCCAGCTAATAACAGGGAGGCTCTGATTCCCCAAGAACAGGTCTTAGTGCTACATTTTCTAGATTCCTCCCCTGTTCAGACCAGACAAATCCGTGAGTGGTCAGGCCGGGACCCACTATTGTCAAATGTCTGGGAGGAGGTCTTGAATGGTTGGTCAGGTGGATCTAAATCCGAAGATATGAAGCCCTATTCTGATCGCAGTTATGAACACTCCTGCCAGGACGGCATATTACTCTGGGGAACAAAAGTTATTGTGCCCTAGAGGGGCGAAGGCCATTATTAGCTGAGTTACATAGCACTCACTTGGGCATTAGCAGAATGAAGATGCTCGCATGCAGCTATTTGTTGTGGCCAGGCATACAATTGGTCAAAAGCTGTCCTCAATACCAGATGGTGCAAAAACTCCCCCGCTTAGCTCCATTGCACCCATGGGAATGGCCGGGCACCAATGGGTGTGCCTCCACGTTGATTACGTGGGACCCTTCTTGAGCACAATGTTCCTTTTACTGATTGACTCCCACTCCAAATGGATGAGCATCTATGAAGTCCAATCGCCCACATCGGCTGCCACCATAGACCGTTTGCGGCAGAGCTTTACAGTGCATGGGTTGCCGGAGGTCCTCGTGTCTGACAATGGGACCACTTTTACCAGCAGGGAGTTCCACAGGTTCATAACCCTTAACGACATTGCTCATATCAAAACCTCACCCTATCACCCAGCATAGAACGGCATGACTGAGCGGGCAGTCCAAACCTTTAAATCCAGATGTGAAAGATGGAAGAGGATTCCATTGGCACAAGATTGTCCCGGTTCTTGTTCACATACCGGATCAAGCCACACACAACAACCGGCATTGCCCCTGCAGAACTACTAATGAAGAGACGTCTCCACACTGCCTGACCCTTATCCAGCCAAATTTAGAGGGGAGGGCTGAGAAAAGGCAAGAGGTGCAGGAGACCAGGCATGATGGTCATGGTCGCGAAAGAACTTCCATGGTGGGAGATGCGGTCCTCGCAAAGAACTTTGGAGATAGGCCCAATTGGCTGTTAGGCGGGGTGAGCACAGTAACTGGATCCCTCTCCTATAATGTATAGGTAAATGGCCAAATAATTAGATGACACATGGATCATTTCCACAAAAGAATGCTCATCTCACAAGAAGAAATGCAGTCTTCATCTACACTTGAGTCTGTTCTGCGTGTAGAGAATAGGTCACATGGTTTGGAAGTATCAGTGGGGCCTGTGGGATCCGAGGGGGTCAGGGAGACAAACCTGCTCATTTCCACTGAGGAACCTAGTGGACAACTGTGCCCTGAAAAGGAGGTCTCGGAAAAACCAGCTGAGGTTGTTTAACTGCGATGCTCAACATGTCTGAGAAAGCCTCTTGAGAGACTTGATTTGTAAATAGTTATTAGTGTGAATAGTTAACATGTTATTAAGTTTGTCAACTGTATTTTTTAAGTAAAGGGGAAGGGATGTGGTAAAGTGGAATACCATGTACCTTTAAGAGAATGCAAGTGGACTAACCATGTGACAGTACTGACCAATCAATGTACTGCTCGGGCTACTGGTTAATTGTAAGTCTAGAGCTGGAGGTGGTTGTGGGAGCACATAAGGATTTAGTGCTGTGTCTTCTATTGCAATATACAATCACAGTTTGTTCTTATGTCGGTCTCTCTCCATTATTGATAGCGAGCATCAACTAACAAGTGTATATGAAGGCGTGCAATTCGAGTTTACTTGACTAGTGACCTCATAGATTCAAGACATAAAAGGTGAACTCTTGAAGCTGGGGTGCCAGTCAGAGGCCGTCCAGCTTGAGAAGATCAGAAGGCTTCAGAAGAGAGTAAGTAATTCAGAGGAAGCTTCAACTTGGAGGCACCCCTCTCACCAACTTTTTAAAAACTAAGTAACAAAGATTCAGCAGCCAAACCACCCATGTTGATGAGAGAATGGAGTTACCTCTATATGCAGCCTTTGGCTGCACCTGCACCCTGGCAGCCAGGGAGGACCTGGAGGCCTCTCTGGATCGAGTGCTGGCCCTCTGGTCTGCCCCTGGGTGCACACCTCCAGGTAGTAAACTGCTGGCCACTGTGTCAGGAAACTAGAGGCTGTCTGGAAAATCCCAGTTGGCCACCTTTAACTGTGGTTAACAAGATTCTTAATGAACCTCATTGACCACCTGCCACATGGGAGCAAGTAACCCTGCTAGCCCAGAAACTACTTTGGCAAAAATGGCTGGTGGTGGAAAAGATGTCAGGAAACCAGTGTACCGACCAGCACAGCTGTTTTCATGCTCCATGTGCCTCCATTCCTGGCCTCAGGGGGACCTGAAAATTCTGCATTTGGAAACTTTCTTCTGATAAGGGAACCATGGTTTGATAGTTGGAAGGAGAAACAAATATAAGGCAATTATTGTGCTGGGGATTAAATTCATCACCTTTATTGCTTTTGGCACGTTGATTTGTAGCATGTTTTTTTCTCCAGCCTCTGAGCATGCCTTGTTGGCATGGCATTGATTTTGAAGGTGGCTGAATGGTTTTGATGTTCTTTGATGCAGGATTAAGGAAATGATAAAAGATGTGACAAAGACTGTTAATGCAGAAGGCCTTTGTGTATGTTTTCAGGTCAGGGAGTGAGCAGATCACCTGAGTCACTGAGCAATTAGCTCAACCCTCGATACTTTGTGGTGAGGTCCCCCTCTCGCTGCTGCTTTCTAATCTTCTCCCTGGTCTTCCTTATCTAATGAGGCCTTCTACTGCTACTGTGCCTGTGGCCAGTTTATGCAGAACGCAGCAGACCTCTTTGATGGGGCGGACTCTTTCTAAAGCATAATGTGGACACCATCCAAACTCCTGAATGTCTGCTTCAGCATATCTACGGTGTAATCAGTACTCATCCTTGTGGTCCCATGGCATTGATTATATCAGTAGTGCTCAAGTCTGATGTGACTGCCAAGGGGTGGCATATAGCCATGTTTATAGGAAGAATCAGCAGTCATTCTCCCTTGTTTTTGGAAGAATCAAATATTGGGGGAATGGTTGACTGTTGCATAAAAATAATTTGCATATATATAAAACACCTTTTAAGTAGGAAAGTATACCAAAGTGCAGCATGAAATCATTATGATATTTGTCCATGTAGCTTGCAGAAATTTGCAAGATCCTGTTTCTGTGATCTGACAAGATCTGAACATTAATGGAATAGTAATTTTTTCCATTCACGACTGTAGCTGGCGGGTGCTCTGGTGTCCCAGTAGCAGTATGTGAACATTCAGTGACACCTTTTGGCATGAAGCAAGCCAGTCAATGTTATAAATCCATCATGATAACTGTTGAGGTCAATAGGGAAGGTGATGCACTAGTTAGTTCTGACAAGCAGGACATGTGTAATTTCCTTAATACAGCTATATACTGTGGAGTCGGAGGTGCAGGTGATGGTTCCTATAGCAGACTGAAAGGAACCAGTAGTAAAGGAGTTAAGTGCTGACTTTGAAAGGCACTGGGAGAGCAGGCCTAAAACAACCTGCCTGAAGAGACACAGCCTCCAGTTGCACTGCTCCTCACATAAATCCAAGAAAGTAACTCTTGGCATGTGCACTCTATGCGTTGGTTATGACCTCCTACAAACAACCCTTGTCATCTGCTAATAGGTAAAAACAAAAAACTGCGGATGCTGGAAATCCAAAACAAAAACAGAATTACCTGGAAAAACTCAGCAGGTCTGGCAGCATCGGCGGAAAAGAAAAGAGTTGACGTTTCGAGTCCTCATGACCCTTCAGCAGAACTGGAAGTTCTGCTGAAGGGTCATGAGAACTCGAAACGTCAACTCTTTTCTTTTCCGCCGATGCTGCCAGACCTGCTGAGTTTTTCCAGGTAATTCTGTTTTTGTTCTTGTCATCTGCTGTCTTATAATAGGCACAGCTGCTGCTCGGGTTGGTTGCAGAGGCTATTGCTGTTCTTCCAAGTATTCCTTCATCCCTATGAAACTGGCAACAATGGTGCCAATGAGAAGCAATTAAAATCTGCTGAGGGCAAGTAAGGCAAAAAATATCGAAGAAGCTATCTGGAATCCAAAATCCTCCTATCAATGCAAATAGCGTAATGATCCTATGATCCAATTACCACAACAACAACCACAGCAACTTCTATTTATATAGCACCTTTAACATAATAAAATGTCTCAAGGTACTTCACTGAAGTGTTATAAAACTAAATTTGACATTGAGCCACATAAGGCGATATTAGGATGGTCAAAAATTTGGTCAAAGGGGTAGGTTTTAAGGATTGTTTTAAAGGAAGAGAGGTAGAAAGGCAAAGAAGCTTAGGGAGGAATTTCAGAGCTTTGGGCTCCAGCAACTGAAATCAGGTCCAGTGGTGGAACAATTAAAATTAGTGATGCTTAAGAGGCCAGAACTAGATGAGCTTGGAGGGTTGAGGAGATACCCCTGCAGGCAATTGTCCCTTTTAATACTAGTTCAGTGGCTCCAATACACCAAGCCTGGTAGGCTTTATTAGTAGTTTGGGCACTGGGTGAGACTTCTGTGATTTTGCTTAAAAATAGGATCCCTGCTTACATACATACATATATTTATAATGCCTTCACCTGCCACCTGCCTCAATGGACTCAGAAAACTGCTTGTTTATGATGGTGATGGGGCAGGAACGAAGCCACCGGTCTGCCATGTTCCTCTCTTAGGGAAAGGATTAAAGTCCACCCTACCGTGCAATTTCTAATCAAGGAGCTGGAGATGTAAAAAAGGGAGAAACGCAATACTTCACTATCTAGCAGCCTTGCTGGAATAAAGGAAATGCAGTTTGATTGCTGACTTTCCTTGAAATATTACTGGTTAGCTCAAATGGTTTGAGCGTGGGCTGACAGTGCAGGTTCAATTCCTTTAGTGGCTGGGGTAGTTTTTGGGACCTGCTTCTTCTACTTTCCCCATTGTGTATCATGGAAAGATTGCTATAGATGTGAAGAGCACCATGATTAACAACCCTTCGATAACCAAGGGCCCAGCATGAAGAGAGAAAAAGAGACTTTCCTTTCCTGGTAGCTTTAGTGTACATGTGTGATTTGTGCCCAACATCTTCAAAACTGTAAATTTGGAACTTCATTTTTATTTTTGCTTTTGCTGAATAAAATACAAGTTTAGATTTTTTAATAGACAAAATGCAACAAAGATTTTCAAATCTCATAAAATAATTTGTTTTTAAAAAGCCCTGGAAATCTGAAATAAAAAGCAGAGAATGCAAATACATAGCAGGGCTATCGGTATCTGTTAAAATATATATAGATTAATGTTTTAGATAAATATCCTTCATTAGAAATGAAAATTTATAAAAGGTCATTGCAACCATTTGAGTATCTCATCACTCTGCTTTTCCAAACTGCTTTAGTAAAAAAACACCTATTCAATGCCCGACACAATTTTTTAAATTAATATTACATGCTTAATCATTTTTATATTATGTCAATTTTGTCTTTTATGGGCAGACAAGTCATTGAAAACTTTTATGACTATCAATTACATTATTTAATAAACATATTTCAAAAATATTTTCTTGAAATCCTGGTTTCTGAACAATGCTGGAGCCTCGCTGTGCAACAGCATAATAAATATTTTATGAAACAAAATTTAATCATTTGCTCTACAGCAGTTTCTGGCATGCCAGTAAGAATAATGAACATAAGAGTCTTCCTTAAGACCAGATAAAAGTAAAAGCTTAGCCAGAGGATAGCATCAGGAAGTGGGGAGAGAAGTTATTGAGCTAATCACAAGAAGTTGTAGAAAAACCTATGCACTATAAAATAGTGGTGCTATAGACACCAGATTTCCATTCACAGTGATGTAAGAACTTTAGAATGGAAAGGGAGGTTAGAACTGGGATGGCAGTTTGCAAGAATGGCAGGTTGAGGGTTGGTTTTTTGAGGATCAGGTAATGACAGCAGATTTAAAGGAGAGAGGGACATCACCTTTAGAAAGAGAACTGCTTACAATATTGGCTAACAGGATAGGAAGCTGGGTGATAATTAGTTTAGTGGGAATAGGATCGAGAGAACATGAGGTGGGTCTTATAGACAAGCTGAGTCCAGAGAGGGCATGAGGGGAGATAAGAGAGAAACTAGAGAAGGATGCAAATTCAGGGCTAGGACACAGGGGGACATTAGAAGTTTGTCCAGGCAGGCTAGTGGAAGGGAATGATAAGACAGAGACAGCTGATCAGATTGTCGTAATCTTAGTGACGAAGACGTCCATAAGCTCCTCACACTTTTTGTTGGAGGGGGTTTGCGAAAGAGCAAAAAACCCGGGGATATTTGCGATCCTGTTCTAATGTGACTGATGATGCAGTAATGCTGCAGCTTTTGCATCAGTGCAAAGTTGTTTTGGCTGTATATTACACAAACGGTGGCAGTTTATTACGGAAAATCATCTGACAACAGAGTTATGAAAATTACCAAACACATTGGACCTCTGAGGTTTGAAGCTTCCTCCAGGCAGATCTTGCCATGATAAAAACAAAAAAACTGCGGATGCTGGAAATCCAAAACAAAAACAAAAACAGAATTACCTGGAAAAACTCAGCAGGTCTGGCAGCATCGGCGGAGAAGAAAAGAGTTGACGTTTCGAGTCCTCATGACCCTTCAACAGAACTTGAGTTCGAGTCCAAGAAAGAGTTGAAATATAAGCTGATTTAAGGTGTGTGTGTGGGGCGCGGAGAGAGAGAGAGAGAGAGAGAGAGGTGGAGTGGGGGTGTGGTTGTAGGGACAAACAAGCAGTGATAGAAGCAGATCATCAAAAGATGTCAACAACAATAGTACAAAAGAACACATAGGTGTTAAAGTTAAAGTTGGTGATATTATCTAAATGAATGTGCTAATTAAGAATGGATGGTAGGGCACTCAAGGTATAGCTCTAGTGGGGGTGGGGAGAGCATAAATGATGTAAAAAAAAAAGGTGGGAAAAGGAAAATCTATATAATTTATTGGAAAAAAAAAGAAAAGGAAGGGGGAAACAGAAAGGGGGTGGGGATTGGGGAGGGAGCTCACGACCTAAAGTTGTTGAATTCAATATTCAGTCCGGATGGCTGTAAAGTGCCTAGTCGGAAGATGAGGTGTTGTTCCTCCAGTTTGCGTTGGGCTTCACTGGAACAATGCAGCAAGCCAAGGACAGACATGTGGGCAAGAGAGCAGGGTGGAGTGTTAAAATGGCAAGCGACAGGGAGGTTTGGGTCATTCTTGCGGACAGACCGCAGGTGTTCTGCAAAGCGGTCGCCCAGTTTACGTTTGGTCTCTCTGATGTAGAGGAGACCACATTGGGAGCAACGAATGCAGTAGACTAAGTTGGGGGAAATGCAGGTGAAATGCTGCTTCACTTGAAAGGAGTGTTTGGGTCCTTGGACGGTGAGGAGAGAGGAAGTGAAGGGGCAGGTGTTGCATCTTTTGCGTGGGCATGGGATGGTGCCATAGGAGGGGGTTGAGGAGTAGGGGATGATGGAGGAGTGGACCAGGGTGTCCCGGAGGGAGCGATCCCTACGGAATGCCGATGGGGGGGGTGAAGGGAAGATGTGTTTGGTGGTGGCATCATGCTGGAGTTGGCGGAGGATGATCCTTTGAATGCGGAGGCTGGTGGGGTGATAAGTGAGGACAAGGGGGACCCTATCATGTTTCTGGGAGGGAGGAGAAGGTGTGAGGGCGGATGCGCGGGGGATGGGCCGGACACGGTTGAGGGCCCTGTCGACGACTGTGGGTGGAAAACCTCGGTTAAGGAAGAAGGAGGACATGTCAGAGGAACTGTTTTTGAAGGTAGCATCATCGGAACAGATGCGACGGAGGTGAAGGAACTGAGAGAATGGGATGGAGTCCTTACAGGAAGCGAGGTGTGAGGAGCTGTAGTCGAGATAGCTGTGGGAGTCGGTGGGTTTGTAATGGATATTGGTGGACAGTCTATCACCAGAGATTGAGACAGAGAGGTCAAGGAAGGGAAGGGAAGTGTCAGAGATGAACCATGTGAAAATGATGGAGGGGTGGAGATTGGAAGCAAAATTAATTAATTTTTCCAATTCCGACGAGAGCATGAAGCGGCACCGAAGTAATCATCGATGTACCGGAGAAAGAGTTGTGGAAGGGGGCCAGAGTAGGACTGGAACAAGGAATGTTCCACATACCCCATAAAGAGACAGGCATAGCTGGGGCCCATGCGGGTACCCATAGCCACACCTTTTATTTGGAGGAAGTGAGAGGAGTTGAAGGAGAAATTGTTCAGCGTGAGAACAAGTTCAGCCAGACGGAGGAGAGTAGTGGTGGATGGGGATTGTTCGGGCCTCTGTTTGAGGAAGAAGCTAAGGGCCCTCAAACCATCCTGGTGGGGGATGGAGGTGTAGAGGGATTGGATGTCCATGGTGAAGAGGAAGCGGTTGGGGCCAGGGAACTGGAAATTGTTGATGTGACGTAAGGTGTCAGAGGAATCACGGATGTAGGTGGGAAGGGACTGGACAAGGGGAGAGAGAAGGGAGTCAAGATAACGAGAAATGAGGTCTGTGGGGCAGGAGCAAGCTGAGACGATCGGTCTACCGGGGCAGTTCTGTTTGTGGATTTTGGGTAGGAGATAGAAGCGGGCCGTCCGAGGTTGGGCGACTATCAGGTTGGAAGCTGTGGGAGGGAGATCCCCAGAGGAGATGAGATCAGTGACAGTCCTGGAAACAATGGCTTGATGTTCAGTGGTGGGGTCATGGTCCAGGGAGAGGTAGGAGGAAGTGTCTGCGAGTTGACGCTCAGCCTCCGCGAGGTAGAGGTCAGTGCGTCAGACAACAACAGCACCACCCTTGTCAGCGGGTTTGATGACAATGTCAGGGTTGGACCTGAGAGAATGGAATGCAGTAAGTTCAGAGAGAGACAGGTTAGAATGGGTGAGAGGAGCAGAGAAATTGAGACGACTAATGTCGCGCCGACAGTTCTCAATGAAAAGATCAAGAGAAGGTAAGAATCCAGAGGGAGGGGTCCAGGTGGAGGGAGAATATTGGAAATGGGTAAAAGGATCCGTTGAACTGGCAGAGGACTCCTGCCCAAAGAAGTGAGCCCGGAGACGAAGACAGCGGAAGAAGAGTTCAGCATCATGCCGAGCCCGAAATTCATTGAGGTGAGGGCATAAGGGTATGAAACTAAGTCCTTTGCTGAGCACTGAACGTTCAGCATCGGAGAGGGGAAGGTCAGGGGGTATAGTGGATTCACGGCTGGGGTTGGGATTGGAAGATGGGGTGGGGACGGAGGGACAGGCCGGGGTGGAGGGTCCTAGATGGGTGTTGGTGTCGATGAGTTGTTGGAGCTTGCGTTCCTTAGCACTTGAGAGAAAGAGAAAAAGTTTCTTGTTGAGGCGTCGGATGAGCCGAAGGATAAAATGAAACTGGGGGCACGCGCAGCTTTGAAAAAGGCTGTGTAATTAAATACTTAGTAGCCACATCTTCTTCCAGTTTTATATTGACTGTATTAATAAATATAAACTTAAGTCTTCTTCCTGAGATGTGTCTTTCAATGTGCATCCTGAAAACCTAAGTGGATTGATTAGATTTGTCTGCTAGGAAGTAAATCAGGTAAAATTACAAATGGACTGATTATGTACTTCAGGTAATCAATCCCTGCCAAGTTAAAATGTAAAAGAATGAATTGGTACCATACACTAAAAAAATCCTGTCTTCAAAATCGATGACGTATCTCAGCTGAGTGAAAAATGAATGTTGTTGTAATCATGTCACAAAAACGAATGTGGGTATGTGCCATTTAATATACAGAAAGGAAACATCAGGGAGAGTGTAAAACAGGCTTCTGATTCGCTATTGCCCATTTAGTGCCATTGCCCAAAGTGAATTCACCTCCAGCCTCTCTAAATAGATTAGAATGTAAGATCGGTAACATAAACATGACAACAGAGTTTTAAACTTAGAAACTAAACTTGTTCAGAAATATAGTTAATCAGTGTGTGAAGTGCTAGAATAGAAGCACAAAACATTACCATGTAGAATAAAATTAAGTATTTTTGATTGTGATAATGGTGTTAATAGTTCAGAACTTGACATGAGGTCAGGATCTTGGTGTGTAACACTTGATGGATTGTTACAGTTTTAAATAAAGACTTATCATTTAGTGTATTACTCTGCCATTGTATCAGTCATCACTCCAACAGTCACTTGAAGTGAACTGTAATTGCAATAACATTTTGAAAGATTCTTTGCTGATTAAATATCCTGTTTGTATTCTATTTTGATTAGAGTGCGCCGGCTGTGGAGATGAAATCAAACATGGACAGTCACTGCTGGCCTTGGAGAAGCAATGGCATGTGAGCTGTTTCAAATGCCAGTCCTGTGGTGTTGTGCTGACAGGAGAATATATCAGCAAGTACGTGTGGTGCTTGAAGAATGGGAGTGATTCAGATTCATTAACTAATGAAATGTTATCCATTCAGAAAGAATGACATGGTTGCTGTTTTATATTTAATTTGCATGATACCCTAAATTACAATTTACTCATGGTTTATTGACATGGCACTGAATCTTGCTTGGGTTTTCCTCTTCCTTACCCAAAGGTGCTGGGGTACAGCCTCATAAATCTTCACTGCCTTCCAGTACCTCATCCAAGTTCCTGTTCATATGTGGACTTTGGGGTGATTTTGACACTTAGCACCTGGACCATAATCGAGCAGAACAGATCACCGTCCCATTGTAGAACCTGCTCAGTTATCATCCAGTGATTACTATCCAGGCAGTGAAGGTGAAAATTACACCCCAACCCCTCCCCCACCCTCTATGAATCTTGGCAAACACTTTACCATGATGACATTGTGACTGAGCTCAGTGCCATCTTTATGTCCATGCAGTGCAATCTTTAGCAGTGGTTATTGGATATTAATCAGTTATAGGAACTTTCCCTTCTATTCTGGAACATAGGAGCAACCGAAAGTTCAGAACAAAGAACATGTTGACTGTTCAATTTCCTAGTATTTGTGCCTTTAGTGCATGTTGTTCAGTGCACTTAAAGGAGTTTCTGATTCATGATTTTATGAATAGAAATCAATCCCAAATAACAGGCAGCCATTGTGTTCTTACGCATATAGCCTATGCCCCATTGAGTTTCCCCCCTGTTCTCTTTGCTTCCATTTTAGACATTTCTCCTCATGCACCTACTGCACCTTATGTCCTCAGATGTTGTGGCAACGAGATATGCAAGCATGGCCTAAGAATGACTATCTTTGAGTCCCTTATATTCACTTAGAAAGATGCCCAACAGTATTTTCCCAAAAAGACACAATTGTGATGTTAACCTGCTACTCCATGGCACAGCACATTGAAGATTAGTGCACATGACACTGCTTTCTTAAAAAATTAGCTATTCTCCCATCACTGCTATTAGCTTGACCTTTCAAATGTATCAGGCAATATTCTCTGGTCAAAATAGCAAAGCAAAAGGTTACTGTGCAAAATAAGAGCTTGTAGTGTAGGGGGTAACATATCAGCATGGATAGAGAATTAGTTAGCTAATAGGAAACAGAGAGTAGAAATAAATGATAAAAACAAAAAAACTGCGGATGCTGGAAATCCAAAACAAAAACAGAATTACCTGGAAAAACTCAGCAGGTCTGGCAGCATCGGCGGAGAAGAAAAGAGTTGACGTTTCGAGTCCTCATGACCCTTCAACAGAACTAGTTCTGTCGAAGGGTCATGAGGACTCGAAACGTCAACTCTTTTCTTCTCTGCCGATGCTGCCAGACCTGCTGAGTAGAAATAAATGGGTAGTTTTCCTGTTGGCAAGATATAACGAGTGGAGTGCCACAGGTTTCAGTGCTGGGGCCTTAACTATTCACAATTTATATCAATGACTTAGTTGAAGGGACCCGAATGTATGGTTGCTAAATTTGCTGATGATGCAAAGATAGGTAGGAAAGTAAGTTGTAAAGAGAATATAAGGAATTTGCAAAGGATATAGATAGGTTAAGTGAATGGGCAAAAATTTGGCAGATAGATTATAATGTGGGAAAATGTGAAATTGTCCACTTTGGCAGGAAGAATAGAAAAGCAGCATATTATTTTAGTGGAGAGAGGTTACAGAACTCTGAGGTAGAGGGATCTAGGTATTCTAGTACATGAATCACAAAAAGTTAGTACATGGGTACGGCAAGTGATTAGGAAAGCAAATGGAATGTTGTTGTTTATTTCAAGGGGAATGGAATTTAAAAGTCGGGATGTTTTGTTACAGTTGTACAGGGCATTGGTGAGATGACATCTGGAGTACTGTGTACAATTTTGGTCTCCTTACTTAAGAAAGGATATACATGTATTAGAAGCAGATCAGAGAAGGTTCACTCAGCAGATACCTGGGATTGGGAGGTTATCTTAATGAGGAAAGGTTGGACAGGTTAGGTTCATATCCATTGAAGTGTAGAAGAATGAGAGGTGATTTTACTGAAACACTTGTGATACTGAAGGAACTTGACAAGGTGGATGTTGAAAGAATGTTTCCCCTTGTGGGAGAGACTAAATAGAGGACACAGTTTAAATACAAGGAGTCTCCCATTTAAAATGAAGATGAGGAGAATTTTTTTCTGAGGGTTGTGTATCTTTGGAACTCTGTTCCCCAGAGAGCGGTGGAGGCAGGGTCATTGAATAATTTAAGGCAGAAGTAGATAGATTCTTGATAAACAAGGGAGTCAAAGGTAATTGTGGGTAGATGAGAATGTGGAGTTGAGGCCAGATCAGCCATGATCTTATTGAATGGCAGAGCAGGCTTGAGGGACCGAATGGCCGACACCTAATTCATATGTTCATATGTACTTGTATATATAGTGCTTTACATGACCACCAGATGTCTTAAAGTGCTTTACAGCCATTGAAGTACTTTTTGAAGTGTGATCACCGATGTAATGTAGGAAACTAAAGGTCTTTCACAGACAATTAAGTATTTTTGATGTGTAGTCAACATTGTAATATGGGGAAATGCAGCCACCAATTTGCGCACAATAACCAACAAAGAACAAGGAGATAAATGACCAGAAAATTAGCTTTACTGATGTCAGTTGAAAAATTAAGTGTTGTCAGGATGTCTTCTTTGCTTTTTTCCGCCAAATATCATGGGATATTTTACATCCACCTGAGGCAGACCTCAGTGTAACCTGAAAGACAGCACTTTGACAATGCAGCACTCCTGCAGAACTGCACTCCATCAGCCTAGAATTAGGTTCCTATCTCTGGAGGTGGGGTTTCAGCCAAAAATCTTCTGAGATGCAAGAGTGCAACCATTGAACCAAGGCTGTGGGGTTAGAGTTTCCCACCCCTGCAGCCCCATGCAAAAAAGGTGGCTAACATGCAGCTTCTAAATGATCTGAAAGAAAAAGGAAATCTCCCTCCTACCTGATCAAGCACTTGCACAGGTCCCTCTTTCAGGTCATCTTCACTAAACGCTCCACAACATTCTGAGTAAAGGACGCCAGGGCCAGAGAGGTAATCTCTGCCTCTAGCACCCTTGCAGGGCAATTGACAGAAAACACAGCAGAGGTCATGTTGCATTTCTTTAATAAAGGTCCACACATACATGTGCAGATGTAGTTTCTCAGGTCACAAATAATCTTGGAAAGCAGTGGATAGCTGGGAACACAACCCTGCGCATTTCCAAGTTGCATCCCAATTCTAATCTACCAGATAAAATCATCAGGGGAGAGGTTAAAGGCTAGTCCATCAGGTTAGACCATGTAGTGAATTTTATGTTTCTGAAAAGGTAATTTAGCCTCACATTGGACAACATTTTCCCCCTGTCGGGGAGGGGGGGTGCCGCTATTTTACGTGGGCAGGCCAATTAAGGCCTTCCCAGCATGACGTCCATCAGGAAGCGCTATGCGCTCCCTGTGCAAGCGGGTGGGGGTGGATTCCTTCAGCCGGGAGTGCGCCTTTTCGCACATGCGTGCAAAAGAGCGCACAGATTTCCCTGAGGCTGCCTCAGGGAGATCGACTCCAATTGTACAATTTAAATAAAGGTGATAAAAAATTTTCCCTGCCATGTCCCCTCATGTGACACTGTCACATGAGTTGGGACATGTCCATAACTTTCATTGAAACATTTCATAAAACTTTAAATACCCTTATGAAACCTCATCCTGCCCGTGGATGAGGTTTCATGTTTTTTCCGAAGCCCACCTGGGCTCCCGGGCTGCCCATCAACCTTAAGGTTGGATGGACAGGTCCATTAATCTTAATTAGTTTTCTAATGGCCTTAATAGGCTGTTGACAGTTCAGTGGGCACACAGCTGATTTGGCTGCGCACCCGCTGAACTGAGAATCTAAATGACGTGGGATGACATCGGGATGCATGCGCGGGGGCCCCACCCCCGCTTGCCGACCGCAAGATGCTGCCCATTATCTTAGTGCACTGATGTTAGCAGTATGACCTATGATTTATTGATGTAAAAAATAAATCCAGGCATTAGGGATTTACCTGATTTTAAGTGGCCTTTTTTTTACAATTTTATTCCACCCACTGTTGGGAAGATTAAAAGTCTTGAATTCATGTTGCTTTACATTATTGCAGCTGGTGCATTGAAACATCTTGATCCTTTATAGCTTTGAAAGAACCGGCACATTTTATATTGATATGTTTCTGTAAGAGCCTGCATTTCAATTGTTAATGCTGTTAAGGTGTAAAATCAAAAAAGTGTATAGAACTATACAGTGACTTAATTATTCTCAGTTAACTGTATTGTGAAATGTTTTGAAATGGAAATTCAGTACATATTCATTTTGATGAAGAACATAACTGACCCCCAGAGCTGAGAAGCTGTATGATTATCTCAGTAGAAGTTGCTAAATATTAATTTTCTTTCTCTGTTTCTAAGGGATGGCATTCCTTATTGTGAGACTGATTACCATTCTCGGTTTGGCATTAAGTGTGAGACTTGTGACAGATATATCAGTGGGAGAGTGCTGGAGGTAAGTGTCCGCTAAAAGGAATAGATGGATTTTTATTCTAGCTCTATGAAGAAAATTCTATTTCAAATTAGGTTTTGAGTCTTGACTGCAGGTTTCATTCCCTTGAATACCATGTTGCTCTGGGTCATTGGCATCCATCAGATATTAACAGGTTGGCCGACAAATCCTCAGAAGAACTAATCTGTTCAAAAGGTTAAATAATTACACAAAGTGCAGTGATAGTAATGGAGAGAATGTAAAATATGCACACTTCACAAGGTAAGAATTCATTCTATTATGTTCCAAATTTGCACTGAGCTTTTTGGGCATTTGTAATAAGCTTCTTGACTAATGAATTTACCTATTCATTTTGTACATTTTCAGTTGATATGGTGGTTTTCTGTGGATTTTAGAAATGTCCTATCCTGTGTATTTTTACTTCAGATTCAAATTAAATTATCACCAAATATTTGTCAGGATTATCACATATTGATTGAGCACTTCTTTGTGATTTGCAACTTGGTTTAGGGTCAGTGTTGGTGTATCAGGAGATATCAGATTGACAGCGCAAATCTGAATAGAACGGAAACATCTCATATGTGAAAAGGAGGGAGAACTACAGGCAACAGTGTAGCAAGATCATTTATTCATTCATCTGTGCTCTGTCTGAAGGCAGGTCCTTTACTCATTGTCTGTCGATGTTTCATCCTGAGCCATTTTCTTGGCAGTTTTTGTCAGTGATTGTTTGCCATTGTCTTCTACTCTCAGGGGCAGGGCGAGGAGGCAGGTTCCAAGTCTACTTCAGCTGGAACGTGAATCCAACCCATGCTGTTGCTGTTATTCTGAACCACACACTAGCCTCCTGAGCTAACCGACCACCAGCAAGATCATAAATACCTTCAAAAAGAACATGTTCTTTTTTTGTTTGGCGACACATAGCAACCAAAGCACTCCTTCCCTGAGATTACTATTAGAACTACTAACAAGTATTCTCTTTGGGTGCAGTTTTTCACCTTTCTGTTGGATTAATTTGTCAGTTATTTGGCAGGGGAGCACACACTGGATCATTGCCTGAAACATTTTGATAGAAGTTCATTTCTCTGTGGCAACGTACACACACCATGGCTTTGTGCCACCAATAATATTTACTGTAATGGAGACAGAATATCACACAGTTTTGAAGATATTTTGTTTGCACTTAGGTTTTAATTAAGTTCAGCTTCTTAAATATTGTTTCTATTTAGAAATTATCCTGAAAAGAGCAGAAGTAAAAACATCCCTTAACTGGCTTGAAGATACTTAGCTTTTGTGCATAGGAATAGGACATAAAGCCCCTCAAACTCTGCTCTGTCATTCAATGATACCATGACTGACCTGCCATCTATCTCCATATACCTGCTTTTGTTTGTATCCCTTAAATATATTTCGTTAACCAAAATCTATCAGCTGCTCAAATTCAAAATTAACAATTGGTCTAGCATCAAACTGCCATTTCAGGAAGAGAGTCGTAAATTCCTATCACCCTTTGCATGTAAAATTGTTTCCTAGCTTCACTCCTTGAAAGACTTCTAATTTTTAGGCTATGTCCCCTAGCCCTAGACCTAGCCAGTGGAAATTGTTCTTTTCTAGCTACCCTATCAGCTCCCCTTGACACCTTGAAAACTTTGATCAAAGCACATTATAATTTTCTACCTTCCATGAATACAACTCTAGTTTGTGTAATCTTGTCTCATAAATTAACCTTTGGAGTTTGGGCATCATTCTGATAATCTATGCTACACACCCTCCAATGCCAATATATCTTTCCTAAGGTGTGATATCCAGAACTGAACACAATGGGGAGAATTTTCTCCCCGTCGGGGGGTGTTTGGGCAAGAGCGGGCGCGGGCATGATCGGCTGGGCATCACCATTTTATGTGGGCGGGCCAATTAAGGCCCGCCCAGTATGACACGCACCAGAAGTGCAGAGTGCTCCCTGTTCGGGCAGTGTGGGAGTTGCCTGAGTCAGGGCTGCATTCTTTTGTGCATGCCCGCAAAAGGGCGCAGAAATCTTCCTGAGGCACAGAGCTGCCTCAGGGAGATTAGTTTAAGTTCAAGACAATTTAACAAAGGAAAAGAAATTTTAAGCCATGTCCCCTCATGTGAAACTGTCACACAAGCTGGTGCATGTCTATTAATTTTATTAAAAATTTTTACAAGACTTTAAAAACCTTCTTGAACCTTCAACCTGCCTGTGGATGAGATTTCATGATAAATGCGAAGGCCGCTTGGGCTCTTTGCCAATCTTAAAGTTGGACGGGCAACTCAGTTAATTGTTTCAATTGATAGTTAACTGGCCTTAAAAGGCCTCAGCAGTACGCCCGCCTAACTGAAAACCTGAATGACGCACGGTGACGTTGGGATGCACAGCCAATGTCACCGTGCGTCATTTTACGCCTTGACGATTGGGCCCCACCCCCATTTGCCGAGCGGAAGATTCTGCCCAGTGTTCCAGGTGTGGCCACAAGACTTCTGATCCCTTTTTTCCACTCCTCTAGAAATAAAGGCCAACTTTTTAATAGCATTTAAAAAAAAAATTTTGTAGCCATCCATGGCATTTTATTAATCTATGTGTTTGGTCTCTTTCGACCTTTGGTCCTTTATTAGGTCCAAAGTGGATGACCTCACACTTTCCTATATTGAACTCTATTTGCTAGTTTTCCCATTCACTTAAGCTATTAATATATCTTTCTATGTTTCCATCTACATTGCTTACAATACCATCTATTCTTGTGTCCTTGGCACACTTGGATGTAGGGCTTGCTATCCCATCATCTAAATCCCTAATAAGTACAATGAACAGTTGACACCACTAGTCATGTACTTCCAATTAGAGTACCTGCCCATTATCCCTATTCTCTGCCTTCTGCCATTCAGCCAATTTCCCAACCAAGTCAATAATTTGCCTTCAATTCCAGGAGCTTCAGCTTTAGCTAAGAGTCTCATATGAGGGACTTTATCAGATACCTGCAGGCACTTGTCCTCAATATTAATCACCTCTTCAAAATGTTCAGTAAGTTTTGCCACAAGTTACCTAACCATTATTGGTTTTCCTCAATTTGAGAATGACATCTACTCAGGATTGCAAGTTTCTGCCATTGGTCTTCATGTGATTGAACAGACTGATTTTTGACCCACAGATCTTTGGGCACATGGAGCAGAATGAAATAGTGGAATCCGGATGCAGGATTTGCTTCCTTTTCTTTCCTTCTCTGCCACCACTCTGACCCATCATTAAAATGTTGTGACTCAAAGTATGATGCAGCTTGAAGGACAAGTTGGCATCTTTTTGAATGATTGGTGGCATGCTCCTCCCAGTCATCAATGTCAATGCTGTCGTTCTTCAAGGAGAGCTTCAGAGTGCCTTTGAAGTGTTTTCTTTTTCTCCATGGATGGTTAACCATTTAAGAGTTGAGAAAACAGGACCTGGTGGGGGAGGAGCTTTTCAGCCATCCAGACAGTGTCCAGCCCATCAAAGTTGATTTTGCAGGACCTTTGCCTCAATGTTTGTGGAGCTGGCTTCAAGAAGGACACTAGCATTTGATCAACGGTCCTCTGGTTTAATCCAGAGGATGCGGCAGAGGCATTGCTGTTGGAATTCTTCTGGTGCTCTTATGTGGCACTGATACTCCAGGTTTCGCTGCAGTTCAGGAAGGTGGTGACAACTGTTCTGTACACTATGACTTTTTGTTGACTTGCAGAGGACAAATGACCTACCTTTTAAAAACCCATGTTGGATCTCTCCGATAAGCTGTAAATTTTCAAGGTATTTAGTCACTCTGTTTTTTTAAATTTAGTTTTGTATGTAATCATTGCTGATAAGGGCAGTATTTATCTCCCATCCCTGTTTCAAGTTGGAATTGAGTAGCTTGTTGGCCAGTTCAGAGGACAGTTAACGGTTAAGAGTCAATTACATTGCTATAGATCTGGTGTCACATGCAGGCTAGACCAGGTAACAGTGGCAGGTTTCAGCCCTGAAGGGCAATGATGAACCAGATAGAATTTTATGACAATCCAGTAGTTTCATGATTATTATTAATTAAGCTTCTATTATAATTGAATTTAAATTTCCATTTGCCGTGCTGGGATTTGAACTCATTGCCAAATATTTGCTCCCAAATCAGGAAAAAGTGCCCCAATCTTTGTGGTGGAGTGGGGGTGTTGTGGGCAGAGGGGGTAGGGGTGCAGGTGCATGTTGGAGTCAGAGCCACCACCCCCAGAAACAGTTTGGAGGTAATCACAGGGACTGCCAAGCGCCAAGGTGGGCTGGTTAAAAGGCCCACACCACTTCTCTGGGAATTCTTTTCAGTTATGTAGTTGAGTATTATTCCCTCTATCCTTCACCCCTCACACCCCCTCAACCCCCACCCACTCCCCAAGCCCTATCCATGACAACATATGCTAACCCATGCTCCCATCTAATGCTAAAGGCCCCTTATACCCTCCATGCCAGTCCATGCCCCTCTATTTACCCCTGTGGTCCTTCATATCAACACATGATCTCCCACTCATCCCCAGAGCACCTTATAGTCCCTATTCCAACACATGCCAGCCCATGTCTCCACACTCAACACCCTTTGGTCTTACATCCTCCATGCCAACTCACCCAGTATCCACCATGGGCAGATCCCAGGATGCTTGCTGAGATGAAATCAAATAAAATTCTAAGTACCTATTATAGACTTAACTATATAAAAAGAACTCTCATTGATAAAAGCTCATTCAATACATTTAAATCCCCACAAGTACTTAATCCCGTATAAAAACAAACATTTATATTCATAGCCCCACATCAAAAGGCAGCTAATCATTTAGTAATCTCTTGGAGCAATCAATCAAACTGTGAACTTAGCCCCCCACCATGGTATGATAGGTTGTGGAAGCAGTTCAAGCAGTAATAACACTATAATGATAGCCCTTAGGGTTATGTCAACAAACAGCTATTGAAACTGAAAGATTTGATTTTATTTTCAACTCACAGACACAGAAGATTTTTTTTTTTCAAAATTTAAAGTACAAGGGATTTAAATAACTTGAGAGCTTGACAGTTCAACAGATCTTATCCGCCTTTTACAAACATTCACTTCTATCTTAAAAATCGTAAGTCACGCACTGCGGGAAATGGACCTCACTCCAATGAAAATGGGGTCTGTTTGAACTCAGTACAGTGTTCCTGCTGGAGAAGGTCAGTTTCTGCAAATCTTCATTTATTCTCACCTAGGTTCCCCTTACTCTGTACACTATAGGCCACACCAGCCATGTTCTGAGCCAGCACCTCTCTATGGACGCATAACTGAGGTCTGGAGCAAACTTTCCTGATACTTCTGTCCCTCCCTTATGTGTCATGGTGTCTCCAATTCACTCCAGTTTAGTGACATTGAATCAGAGAGATTCAAGGTGTAGACATCTCTCAGAACAGTCTTGCTGTCCAGACTCCCACATACCGCAACCCATAATACTGCTTCATCATATCTTAGTCTATAATTATTTACAGATAAAACGCATTTATAGATTCTTTTTAGCTTAAGGCTATTTACTACTTATCTAACACCAAAACACAAACACTAACTACTAAATAAAAAACACTAACCACTAAAAATGCTAACCAATAAATTAATATTTATCTGCAACTTACCCATACCACTCCACACTCTGCACTGACTCTGGCATCACTGAGTTTTTCTTCTGTTTGCCTGGTGTCTGCAACTCTGCTCCTAATAGCCTCTGGGATTGCCAGCTCTGGTGTGCTTTTTAACTCTGCCGCTCCACTGCTGTCTCACTTTACACAAATCACGGCAGCTGTTAAAGGCAAAAAGAACCACTTCCTTCCCCTCTGCACTACAATCCTACCCTCACCAAATTCTAAACTTCCCACTCCTTTCACCCAGTTAATGTTGCTATCTGTGGTTCAGCTGTGTGCCTTAGCTTTCAATTCTACTGGCTTTATTATTGTAGAAGTCAAATATTTGTCAGAAAACAAATACAACGAGGTTCAGTTGCATCCAGAATCATTAAAATCTTTGTCCTGTGAACCCCTTGGGAGAGACAAATTTGTCTGATCATGTGAGTTAATGAGACATGGTTGCTCGTACACTTGAATCAAAACCAGTGTTGCAGAAATGTAATGGTGGCTTTTGGTATTGTCACTGGACTAGTATTCCAGAGACCTAAGAGAATGTTCTGAGGATTCGGGTTCGAATCCCACCATGGCAGATGGTGAAATTTGAATTCCAACAAAATCTGGAATTTAGAGTCTGTTGATGACGGCCGTGAAACCATTGCCAATTGTTCTAAAAACCCAACTGGTTCACTAATGTCCTTTAGGGAAGGAAATCTGCCATCCTTCTCTGGCCTTGCCTACATGTGACTCCAGACCCACAGCAAATGTAATTGACTCTTAAATGCCCTTGGAACAAGGGCAATTATGGATTGGCAATAAGTGCTGGCCTAGACAGTGACGCCCACATCCTGTAAACGAATTTTTAAAAAGGAATGAAAAAATAATTTAAAAAATTTAAAAATAAATAAATAAATAGGTTTCCTGTGGTTACTTTCCATCAGCAATATTTTAAACACAGCAGATGAACTAATTTAATATTCTGGAAAATTCTTAAAAGCATTTCAAAATCCATTAATGGCTTCACTAGCAATGTTGATCAGAAGAAATCTTCCTCTTAATGTATACTAGACCACTAACACAGTGACCAGAAGGAAGCTTTAATTTTCTTCACTAAATTTGATAAAAAGGTGAGTTTTTAAAAAGCCGTTTCATTGCTGAAGTACATACCTCTCATGTGGTAAGCATTTTTCATAGAACTCCCTACTTTGCTGATGAAAACGTTTTCATGATCCACTCCCCATTACCTCTGAATATTGCACATCACCTCGATTAAAAACTATGCACCTACTAGCACAAAGGACTGGACAGGTTCCTGGTTGACAGTGGTTGTAAACAAATGCAGCTATGTCCACAAGTCAGCATTTGCAGAGAAAAATAATTTCTTCTGCCAATGCCTGACCCATTCCTTAGGTTGTTCTAAGGCACCTCGCAATTCTCTTCCGAACGTTCACTCACCTAAAATGGTCATGTGGACCTCATGACAGCTTCAGGAAAGGCAGACAACCAATGGAAACTAAGAAAAGTTTGTTCATACTGTGCAAGTATCCACTGGCAGCATAAACTTATCCACTGGATAAGACAGAAGGCAAGAACAAAGAACTGAAGAGTTTGCTAACCTAGGGCTTGTTGTTCAAAAAAAAAAGATCAATATGTAACAAAGTAGATTAATGTAGAGTGCATTGTGTAAATTGTTGTTTTCTCCATATTTTGATATTCTTGCAAGTGTCCTGATGAGTGCAAGATGAAAAGCTTACATGTCCCTTTTTTCGGCAATACCCAGAGTGTGTTTTATCAAACAGCCTCACTTCCATGTAGTAGTAGAAAATAACTCATTCTGGACATTCACCAGACACAGGCTTTAAAAGGGAAGTCATTTATTTTGCACCATTACCCAAGATCCTATACACAGTTGAAGTTGTTCCCACCAATATGCTAACCTGCATTTCATGCTTTCACACTAGCAGTCAGTTTTTCCAGAATTTTGCCCATGTCAAGATTATAGACAAAAAAATCAGGATTTCTCACAGGGCCTAGCTCACCACCCAAGATTTTCCCAGACTGCCACCCCCCACCCCCCCTCTCATGTGTATGCTGGAGGTTGTGAGATTGCATGATTGTTTTGTGATGAAATGGCAGTTGGTGACAGGCATGTGCACAGAAGACCATTCTGAGGCAATCTGAAGGAATCTCAAGGTTTCCTGAGGACATATCTTCAATGACTGTGCATTTAACTCACACTGGAGAGAATAAATGTTGTAGGGCGGAATTTTCCAGCCCCGCCTGCCACCGGGATCACCCAGTTCCACTGAAAATCAATGGACTTTTGGCTGGGCCGTCGAAACTCCCACGGCAGGTCCCGCCACGATGTGCCAGAAAATCCCGGCTATAAAATGTATAAGGAAGAGGCTGTGGTTGAGATTTATGTAAAATTTACGGGAGAAGGGATACGAAATATATACTCATACTTGCCAACAATCAGTGTTTGACTGATGCTCTGGTGAGGGGAGGAAATGGCAATAGCCTTAGGAAACAGTCGTGAGCAGGGTGTAGGCAGAAGGAGCAGCAGCAGTAACAATGGGTTTTGAGAACATTTTTTATAAGTGGAGAGAAGTGCAAGGGTTTCAATATACAACATCCAGAGAATTGTGCTTAGGGTAGGTGGAAGTCCAGATTTGGAAGACTGGTGTATTTGAGAAAGGGCATAACACTGGAGAAAATCTCAAAGGTGGGGCGAGTAAGGCTATGATAAGATTTAAAGATAATTGTCACTAATTTACCTTCGAATTACCCCTTCTGCAGCTGATTAATTAGATTTTGTAAAGAAAGAAATAAGGAAAAAATTTGTATTGTGTCTTTCATGATGTCAGGATATCCCAAAGCACTTTGAGCCAGTGAAGCATTTTTAAAGTATAGTTGGTGTTGGAATATAAGGACTGCAGCTCCAGGAGCTGTGTAAGGACATATGGAGTACACGTCAAAAAAAAAGAGGCAGTTTTGCTCTTTAGGATCAGCCCCAGTCAGTGCCTTCATCAATGATGTTTGAATTGTACCATAAGGGACAGTGTCAGAGTGTCCATTTTGACTATTCCTTAAAATTATAGTACTCCTTTGCACATAATTTGTATGTTATTGGTAGACTTGCCTGTAGATTTATTGTGCTCCACTCACAATTTTAAACAAATATCCACAAATTAACAAGAATCAAACTGATCAAATTCAGAATCCACTTTGATCTTCACCCCCACCAAAAGTACATAAACGTGTTTATTTTGTTGCTATCTGTAAGGGTTTCTGATTGAGAATTTTACAATTGTAATTGTTGATTGTTTCAACATATCATGTATTCCATGATTTCCTGCTGGGTGATGACTTTGACCTTGAACACTACGATCAGTGAACATTGCCATGTTACAAATGCAAAATTTCCAATTATTTTATGTCAAATACCGATCACGTTCTTATCTTCCATTCAAATGGAAAATGCACGAAGCACCCTTACACATGACAGGAGGATCATTGGATAATACAAGATTGTCTGATTTATTTATTATTGCACATACCCTCCTTGCCAGACTATCAGGATTAATGCAGCCATTTGTTTGCTGTACAGCTGGTTGCTCAGGTACAGAGCATGTACATATGTCATCAAGGTTTCCACTAAATATCAATCATAGTCCCCATTTGGCCCTGAAAGGTTTATATGTAGCTATATTGCCTAAAACTTCAGAAATATTCTTTCAAAAACGATGCAGCTTGCAAAAGTATATAAAACTGATAAGTAGATGATTGATGACTTGTTCATCTCTTCTCTCCTGACAATGCATAAATTGTAATCCATAAATAACATCTGTTTATCTACTGAATTCTAGGATAGTTCACATCAGTCCAAATACCTCTGCAAAAGCAGGTCATGACAAAGAATATTTGGAGGTTGGGGGTTGGCAGTGGTGCCTAAATAATTGTAATCATGACAGCAAATAACTTACTCGGCAACACCATACAGAGTTCTTTAGCCATTCTTATACTAAATTTTGAAAAACCAAAATGACAAATTCTTCTCTAAAATGACACAGTCCTATGGATCTTTAAGTAAACTTGAACTATCAATTACATACGTTAGTTATATATTATTGATATTTGACTGCTTATTAGGAGACAAGGTTCTATTCTCCTTCAGGAAGCTTATTTGTTATCACAATTAAAATGTAGTTGGATTAAGAATTCTTAGATTCTTTTAAGTTAAGGTGGTTTATTGCCCTAAAATCTAACAATTCCCAAAACCATTAATCTTTCTGATAGATGACCTGAATCTAGTTTGAGCTAAAACTCATTGTCATCTCCTATCAATATATCTAATTTTGTTCCTTTCAATAGTTTAACAAGCCGATAAATCACCCTTTTTGTTACTCGATATTCATCTGAATTTATAAGCCATTTGTCCTTTGACCTTGTAATAGCTGCTTACCTGACTTGATTATTGCAATGATGCTGGCTTTATCAAAAGTACTGTTCATAAACATTTGACAGTCAATAGTGATGACTCACTTTTAATACTGTGACCAACCTAAATGCCTTTACAAGGTTATAAGGAATATTCTTCTAATGAATTATCCTTCAATAATCTAAACAGCAATCTTGCATCCCCTGAGACTCATTACTCAGTGGCATCTCCCATGGTGCTTTAAACCAATCTAAAAATTATTACCAAAAAGCAGTGTGATTTCTAGTTGTCAGCGGGTAAAATCTGGAGGATTTTTCATGCTAACTTCTATTTAATGAAATATTTTTATCATCGTAACAATGTTTTTGGATGTAATCAATTATACTCCAGTGGCCTATTTTGTGGCCTACTTTTAACACACTTATCTACAAAATTTAATAATCAAGGCCTCTTTCTTTCAATGTGATCTGTTGGACTCAACTAAGCTTTCTTAATGCCACTTGTTTTGCCACTGATGCACAAAAAATGCATGCTATAGGAAAATAGGTGTGGGAAGAAATTAGTTAAAATGTACAATAATCTCCCATAATTTATTGGGGTACAGGCATGCAAGCACCTCTGAGGTAATGATATTGATGTGGCTAGGTCAAAGTTTGTGTGCTCCTGCAAGGAACATACTATGGTATGTATTCATGCCATAGCTCCTACAGTTGTCTATTTGATAAACACACTATGCAAACCAGATGATCACAGGTTCTACTTTTCTTCAGTGCCGAGTTATCTAATCTCATCTCGAGTGGCAGGAGACATGCTACGACTACCTGTAGCATCCCTAAACTAGAAAGGTGAATATAGCCTTAGGTAACCATTCATAATCCAGTGACAGCTCCTGGAAAATGCATATGAGGGAATTTAGTTACAAGGGACGGAATCTTGTGCCAGCAAAGGGGGCCTTGGGTGCCAGTTTGAGCGCCAGCGAGGCACTGACTTCATATCTTTCTCTGTGTAGAATGTGCTAATCAGGCAGTTGACCAGCAGCGTGCCTTTCCCCTGGATCAGGATGTCTAGGGCAGAGGCCCCGCCTACAAAGTGCTGCCAGCCAATCAGAGGCAAGCAGCTCTTTCAAACGCAGTGCCACTGAGAGGCAGTGGCTGCCGCCAGAATTACAACCACCCAAGGCCCAGAACCCAGATCACAGATGAGTGATGGCATGAGAGGGTTCACGGAGAGGGTGTTATGGGGGAGGAAGAGTAGGGGAGTCGGCAGCAAGGGCAGTGGGGTGGCTGTCAATGGGCCCCCCTTCACGATGCCAGGCCCCTCAATCAGGCACTGAGTGCCTTTGATTGAGGGACCCCTCCCCACCCAGCCGTGACAAGCTGGCCGCATGAATTTAGCTGCTGTGCACGCCACATGGCGACAAACCCACCTGAAGCTGGGTTAATACCAGCAGTGGCGGGTGAGGTCCGTAAGTGGTCATTAATTGGCGACTTAAGGGTCTCAATTGGCGGTAGGATGGGAAGGTCGATGATGGGCTTTGAATTTAATTCTAGCAGAGGCAGGAAGGTGGCTGCCTAATTACATGCCCTACCTTCCCCATTCCCTTCCTTGAACAGAGGCCTGAACAATCCCCATCCACCACTCTCCTCCATCTGGATGAACTCTCCCACAGAACAATTTCTCCTTAAACTTGTCTCGCTTCCTCCAAATAAAAGGTGTGGCTACGGGTACCCACATGGGCCCCAGTTATGCCTGTCTCTTTATGAGGTATGTGGAACATTCCTTGTTCCAGTCCTACTCAGGCCCCCTCCCACAACTCTTTCTTCGCTACATCAATTACTGTTTCAGTGCCGCTTCATGCTTTCATGTGGAAAAATTTATCAATTTTGCTTCCAATTTTTACCCTTCTATCACTTTCACATGGCCCATCTCCAATACTTCCCTTCCCTTCCTTGACCTCTGTCTCAATTTCTGGTGATAGACTGTCCACCAAAATTCTTTACAAGCCCACCGACTCCCACAGCTACCTCGACTACAGCTCCTCACACCCCGCTTCCTGTAAGGGCTCCATCCCATTCATTCTCTCAGTTCCTTCGCCTCTGTCGCATCTGTTCTGATGATGCCACTTTCCAAAGCAGTGCTTCTGACATGTCTTCCTTCTTCCTTAACCAAGATTTCCCACCCACTGTGGTTGACTGGGCCCTCAACCGTGTCCAACCCATCTCCCACGCCTCTACCCTCACACCTTCCTTTCCCTCCCAAAACCACGTTAGGGTCTCTCTTGGCCTCACTTTTCACCGCACCAGCCTCCACATTCAAAGGATCATCCTCTGCCATTTCTGAAAACTCCAGCATGATGCCACCACCAAACACATTTTCCCTTCACCCCCCCTCTCCCTGTTAGCATTCTGTAGGGACTGTTCCCTCCAGGACACCCTGGTCCACTCCTCCAACACCCCCTACACCTCATCCCCTTCCCATGGCACCTTCCCATGCAAGCGTAGAAGGTGCAACACCTGCCCCTTTACTTCCCCTCTCCTCACTGTTCAAGGGCCTAAACACTCCTTTCAAGTGAAGCAGCACTTCCCTCAATTTAGTCTACTGCATTCGCTACTCCCAATGTGGTCTCCTCTACATTGGAGAGACCAAATGCAGACTGGGTGACCGCTTTGCGGACACCTTCGGTCTGTCTACAAGCATGACCCAGGCCTTCCTGTTGCTTGCTATTTCAACACGCCACCCTGCTCTCATGCCCACATGTCCGTCCTTGACCTGCTGCAGTGTTCCAGTGAAGCTCAACACAGACTGGAGGAACAATACCTCATCTTCCCACTAGGTACTTTACAGCCTTCCGGACTCAATAACGTCAGACCACGAACTCTCTCTCCTCCATCCTCACCCCTTTTTGATCCCCTTTTTTCAATATCCATTTTTATTTTTCAATTTTTATTTATTTATTGTTCCACTTAATTTCATTTTTTAAAAATTTATTTCCATTTTCATTCATTGTTTTTCCCCACCTTTTAGCCTATTTTTGATCTAACTTCCTACCATCGTCCCCTCCCCTCCCCCCACCCCCACTAGGGCCATCTCTCACTTTCCAGAGTACTTACCCTGGTCCTGCCATTATCACATTCTGCTTTCTATCCTTAATGTCACTATTAGCACCTCCTTTAGCCAGTATCACCATCATTAACACCTCTTTGACCTTATGTTTATGACATCTTTTGCAATCTCTCCTTTGCCTCCACCTATCATCCAGTTTCATCTGTTCCACCCCCTCTTAAACAGTATATATTTCACCACATTTCTACTTCTCTTTAGCTCTGAAGAGTCATATGGACTCAAAACATTAACTCCGTCTTTCTCTCCACAGACGTTTTCAGACCTGCTGAGTTTTTCCAGCATTTTTTGTTTTTGTTTCAGATTTCCAGCAACCGCAGTATTTTGCTGTTAATTACATGCCCTTCCTGCCTCCAAGCTCACCACCAGCAAAAGTAGAATATTCCTCCCATTATGTGGAGGTTGGCATAGAAACAGGAGCAATTGTAGTATTCCAAACTTGAATAGCGGGCCAATACTCAAGGCTAGAGTTTCCATGTCAGTGCAGCCACCTGTTGCATGTGTGGTGGAACAGGATGCTGCCTGTCTGATAAACTTGGCTAAGTCCCCAGCAAATCTTCAGTCTCAGTTTTAATTAAAATATTTTGAGAAAGGCTCCAGGCAGTGTTGCTGTCTGCGATTAAAAGTTCATCACTCTCGTGGGGTGTGACAGTATTAACATGGAGGGTAAGGGAGTAGACCAAATGCCTATATAAAGTTGACTTTAAACTCATTCTGAAGATACAACAGGAATGGTTTAAAACTTCTGCAACAATTAACACACCTGCTGCAGCGATTTAAATACGCTTCTACATTTAGTATACCCTAACAAAACTGGAGACCTGTTGTATGGTGACATGAATTACATCGAATGTTATTGATGTGGTGGTGCCAGGAATTGCGATGTCGCTCTCTCCTCTCTGCCTCATTTTAACATATTAGTCCCTATTTGGACAGGTATTTCTAGCGTCCAACAGAAGTGTTAACAGGTAATGAATTGGCAGCTGGGTCCATATCTCTCTCGATATTTATTTCCAATTACTTTAATGAAGGCTAAACTTAGGAAGATGTGAAATAGCTTACTATCACCCATTTTACACAATAACACAAACTCAAGATCCAGTCCACTGCCTTCAGAAAAGGAGGTGTGAAAACGAGAGGTAAAAACAAAAGTAGGAATTTTTCTGAAGAGGTAAAATGAAAACAATTAATTCTTGGCTTGATATCAACCAGTATAAATTCCCAGCTTGCAAATGATTTAATCGTTAAAATAAGTTGAATAAGCATTGATTGCTGCCATTTTTAAGCAAAGTAAAATCTATTGCAATGCTCATTACAATGCTCAAGAATCAGATAGCTTTTCAACATCTGTATACATCTGCAAATGCTTAAATTATTGCTCGATAGCTACAAATAGAAGGTGAATGCATAGTCTGAAATTAAGTCAGCAGGATTAATGTAGAGAATCTTTCATTGCCAATTCAGGAGAAGAGGAACAGCATGTCTACGCTCCCTAATTTGTGCAGCTAAATCAAGGATCAAATGGAAAACTAACAAGAAAATGGTTTTCATTAGTTCAGCATGTGACCTGTGAATTGTTGTAGATGGGAACCAAGGCTGTGGTCCTTCATAAATTCTTTGTCCAAACTATTTAAAATCATGTTGAAAATCAGAACAGAGAACACCAATGAACTGAATAAAAGGAGAATGAAGTCTCTTTAATTAGACAAAAAGTAGCAGGTGAAGATGGCAAAGACATTTCTTGAATGATTCCCCTGATGTAATTTTAAAAATGGATTTACTGTAATTGAATTAAGAGTACAAAATTCCATAAGATAATGCACACACATACTTTTGTCTGGATACCACAGCTGTTGTAATCCCTGGTGCTTATCATGTGTATGTTGTGCGCAAAAATCAAACAATTTACACAATTTGTTAAAACAATTCAACAAGCTAATTCTGTTAAAAATCCCAGATGCAACCAATGTGACAGAAGAGGTTACATTATCAACAGGTGCAAGTGCTGCTGGGCTTTGCTACAGAACAGAATTTCATAGAATCACATTGATTCAATATGCAGTTTGTGTCATTAATTTAAATGGACAGAATGAAAGATGCAAACCAGATTAGAATTTCTGGGGCCAATTTTCCTGTATTTACAACCCGATGTGCACTACTTTACATAGCATACAGACATGAAGAAAGAGGTATGTGACCTCTAACAGACCCTTTGTTCATGGGGCGCATTGCACACAGGCAAGCAGTGGGCAGAAGAAGCTTTCTGGGTAATGACACCAAGGTTTTGCAATAAGGACCTTGCATCATATTCCCGTGATCATGTCATGTCCATGACACTTCTGATTGCCACCTTTATAAATGGGCATTCAGGGTTTCAAAACACTGTAAATTTAAAGGGACAATCAGATGAACAATTTTTAGGCCATTTCCAGCACGGTATCACAGTTTTTTTTGTTTGCCTTTTCTACTAGCACAAAGGTTCTCATGAACTGTTGTGCTAATATTTTCTTTATTGTTTTGCTCTGAGCATCATTACTGGCACTAATTAATTTTCAAATGTGAAACGTCCCTAGCCTAACAAGGAAAAGAGAACAACTACTGAAGGGATACCAGCCAAGCCAGGTTGCAAGAGCAACAGTCTGTCTCTATCCATACCTGTAAGCAGGATTAAGCTTATACCTCATTTTGACAGTTAGTGCAAGCAAGCACTCCAACTCTCAAGAAATATTGTGACAGAAAGCCTAATGGCACAACTATATACTCTGATTCTATAGAAGCACCCCAATTGCAATACGTCATACCTTACTCTCCTTCGACAGCACCTTCCAAACCTAGAAGGACAAGGGATGCAGAAGCATGGGAACACTAACACCTGCAAGTTCCCCTCCAAGCAATACACCAACCTGACTTAGAGCTATATCACTGCTCCTTCACTGTCGCTGGGTCAAAACCCTGGAACTCCCTCCCTGAGAGCATGTGGGTATATCTACACCACATGGACTGCAGGAGTTCAAGAAGGTGGCTCACCACCACCTTCTCAAGGGCAATTAGGGACGGGCAATGAAAATGCTGACAGTCAGCGAAGCCCACATCCTGTGAAAGAATTTTTAAAAGCATGGTATTGTGTGAAAGAAGGCATCAGCTAATAAAACCTGAAGGGCCACAGCTATCCGCCATATTTCCAAACACTATCACTCCTAACTAGCGACAACTGTGGTTAATGGTCTTCACAGGGATTGGTCAGCAGAGACTCAGAGTCAGGCCTCCATCATTGTCTACCAAACTATCTGCTGCTAACATGCACCATGGAGCTGATATAGTACAGAGTCAGTACCAATCAGCTTTGGCATGAAGCCACTCAAATAGAAAGTTATGGGGATGGTGCTTTGAAATGCCATAGCAAGCAACCTTCCACACACCCAATTCATGCTACAACAGATCTGGGTTAGCAGCCCACTAACAGGGACCTGGTGTTGGCCAATTGCCAGCAGTCTCACCTATATCTTGATTTCTGTCAATTTTACTATAACTTCTTAATCTGGCACCACTTCAACTTGTCAAAGGGTGTAAGTGGTTTTGAGATGCCACTAATGCAGCTACGTCACTTATGCAGCAATGCATGTCAAATTGGGAGATGTTACAAATGTAGCTGCTCCAGCCTGGAAGGATCTTAACACAAAGAAATTCATAGCACGGCCTACTGCCAGCACTGTCTTTGCCTTGCTATGAGGTTGCAGGCTTGCCTGCAATGGGTGGCAGCTTTCCATGAGCACCGCCTTTGTAAAACAGAGTTGATGCACACACTGCTCCTGGCTCAGGTTGAGATAAGAGAAATTCTCCCTGAAGAACCTGAGTTGATATGGCCTTCTGCTGAGAGTCCACCTCTCTCTCATCCTCTTACTCTCTCTTGAAACAGCTTGCCCTCCTCTTTGCTGCCTCTGCTCCATATTCCTCTTATGCTGCATCAAGGGGGATGATAATTATAGCACCAATAACTAGGAGCAAGTGGCCTGAATAGAATATTTGAAGTTAAAATCAAGACACATGCAGTACCATTCCCTGTCAACTTACCAACTTAACCAACTCTGCAAACCACCAAACTCTTATACAAACTCAGGCAGAACTAGTAGAAATTAGTCAGCAAGTAAACTGAGTGCTGCATGATGCATATAATTAGTACTGATTGGGAGTCCTTGCTCCTGCTGAACAAATATTCAACTGTGCTGTCTAAGAGAGGGCATTAGCTGAAGTGGTGTGGTTAAAAAAAAATGGTGTTGCTGTGCCAATCGGGTTACATGCTGACTGATGTTTCAATCTGTCCAACCTGCATATTACTGGCGCAAGTTCCTAATACTCACATTACTGACCTTTTGAAAATGGCATCTATTCCTGCCAGAGGTAAGCACATGCAACCCGGTCACCATCTTGAAGGAACGCAACATCAGTAGTGCTGAAACTAAGGGCGCTACTGAACCAAATTTTGTTGCCACTAACTTTAATTAACTATGAAATGCTTCTATATTAACTTTTATGATGAAGGTATTTCACTCTGCTGCTCTGTTCAGTGCAAGCCATGGCAAGATCACATTGTTCATTCTGGCAAGTTTTTGAAAACTGTCATTTGATTTTCTTTTTTAGTAAATAGAAGATACCAGAGAAGTTGATTTATTTTAAATTTCTTTAGTCTTACTAAATATAAGTTTATGCATATTTGACCTTGGCGAGAAAAAATAAAGTGGCAATTGGAAGAGGTTACTCTATTACTATAGTCCTGTGGAGGGTTTGGCTTATGACCAGAATGCTGAACAGTTGTTATACTTATGGGGCACTGTGTTTAAACAATGGATTCAGGGTACAACATATGCATAGTAACAAATGTACTTTATTTTAAATAAATGGTTATTGATCCAGAAATCATTCAGTTTATATTTTGTTTAATAACATTTTTAAAGTAAAAGTGTAAATGGTTGTTTTACATTTCTTCCTAGTCTATCTTAATAAAAGCACATTGGTCACTAAAAGAACTGAAGGTTGCTGTGGCAGTGATGAACCTCAACGTGATGGGGATATTAAACACGGGAGAATGCTGAGGACAAAATTAAATGTAATATTCAGAAGGGACTGAAAAGAAAGTGGTGCTTCCATATTTGCTAGGGACAATTATAATGTAACAAAGTTAACCCTGTGCAAGTACATAACTACAGAAAGAACGTGGGGGAATTTTAACATGAAGTGTTGTTTCGAAGGAAATCACACATCAGTGAGTTCATTTACTGGCTACCAGGGGCAGTAAGAGGCCTTCAGTGGTTTTAACGAGCCAGCATTGTTTAAATGGATTAACAAATAAAATTAAAAGTGAAATAAAGGGGAAATATACCTCTTTAAATCTTGCAGGGAGAGAGAATTAAGGTTCACTAGGAAGGTTATAGGTGCAGGCAGAAATAATTATGTAAAGGTAAACAGATAGGCCATGAGTGACCTCATATAAAGCATAACCACAATAGTAAAATATAATAGTAAAAATCCTTTCAATACTGCATAACAAGAGGACTGTCTGAGAAGAAATGAAAGCATTGAAAGGTACAAATGGACCTCAATCTGATGATGAGCACAAGAGAATAAATGTTTTGAATGATTACTTCCTCAAAGTATTCACCAGAGAAGCCATGAATGACCTGCCCTCCCGAGGAAAAAGATACCAAGGCATAATTCAAGACTTCATTGGAAAGTTCTAGATAATCTTAAAACAAATAAGTCCCTGGAGCTTAATGCTGACAGACTTTTGAATACAATAATTTATATTACAGCATTGTTATTTAGCTGAAGCTAAAATTATATAGTATTTCTTTCCTATGTGCAAAGGAATTTAGAAGAATTGTCATTTAAAATCTCAATTTCGTGCTGAAATGTCTTTACTGACTTTGTCATTTTGCGTCATTATTAGATATTGTGGTATACAAGTACTTGGAGGATCTAAAACTTTGAGATGTGTCTCAATAAATAAATTTAATTTTTATGTGAATTGGAAAATGATGAGTCCTCATCTGTAGCTAATAAATATATTTAATTCTTCAATTGCTCAAACACATGCCACAGTGACAACCCTTGTAACATTCACCTAGAATTTGCTCGTTGGCTTGCATCTTGTAATTCATAGGCAAATTTTCTTGTCAGCGTGCGTGGTGACGTCGGGTGGAAATCCCGATGTTACCCCATGTCATTTACATTTTCAGGTCGGCCTATTAAGGCCCTTATGAAACCAATTCAGCAGATTAATGGACCTGCCTGTCCAACCTTAAGGTTGGCGGGCAGGCCGGGAGCCCAGGCGGGCTCGTGAAAAAACATGAAACCTCATCCACGGGTGGGATGAGGCATCATGAGGGTTTTTAAATTTAATGAAAGGTTGCAATAAAAGTTATGGACATGTCCCAACTCGTGACAGTGTCACATGAGGGGACATGGCAGGGAAAATTTTTAAACTCCTTTTTTAAATGTTTCAAAACAGAGCCAATCTCCCTGAGGCAGCATTTTGCCTGAGGGAGATCTGCGGGCTCTTTCGTGCGCTGGCATCACGCCGGGCAGGCCTTAATTGGCTCACCCACCTAAAATGGTGGCTTGCTCCCGACCAGGGCTGCCAATCAAGGGCCCGCCCGCTCCTGCTCTTTCTCCCCAACGGGGGAAAATTTTTCCCCATGTGTTTAAAACTTTGTGGTTCCCTTTAATCCGTGGTTGGTTGTTCAATAGTTTGAGACAGTTCCAATTCCCTATCCGCATTTAAGCTGTTTCTATTATTACTATTGTAGTCTGTAATAAAATTGTACCACTTTTGAAAAGAGCATTTATCTGACATGAAAAATGCCATTGCTATAAAATGTTAATGTTATTGTATATATTTATTATTATTATACCTGTTCATTCGAAACTTAATTTCATTAGTATAGCAATAAATGAGAATTGGACTGCCAATATTGGTAACTCTTATTGTATTGACTAACGACTTTGTACTAAGAAAGCATTACTGCTAATGAAGTCTGTAACAAAGTGATAATTAAATCAGTGTAATTTTCAGACTGGTTTTGACCCCCACCCCCCCACCAAATTCACAATTACAAGAAAATTAATCAGGTTATCATGAAAGCAGCACAGCA
The DNA here is from genome assembly GCF_017639515.1 of Carcharodon carcharias. Taxonomy (NCBI): domain Eukaryota; kingdom Metazoa; phylum Chordata; class Chondrichthyes; order Lamniformes; family Lamnidae; genus Carcharodon; species Carcharodon carcharias. Next base: position 83,373,679 of record NC_054474.1, on the reverse strand, counting down.
GAAAAATAACCCAGACTCCAATACTCCAATGGCAACTAAAAATTGTACACAAATTTTGTTACAGACAGGAGGAGGGTTTAATTTAAGACAGCCCTGATTTCTCCCCTCGCAATCTGTGTTTTGGATTTTTGATTTCCCCCTTTGTAAGTGGTGTGGTATTTCTCAACCGCTCAATTTTGGTGTAATCCAATTGCGATTAATAACCACAGATCAAACTCAAGCAAGGGTGAACTAAAAAGTGTTAATTTATTTTAACACACACTCAAAACGTGGTAAGTGGTGTCACTATATAGCCCCCTGCCCCTCATTTATTATATGAATGTAGCAATGGAAAGGAGGTGGTACAGGGCAAGACCACAGAGAAGACAAGAATTATTGTTTCACCTGAGTCCAGAATCAAAAGTCCAATGGTGTATTCCTTCAGAGAGTTTTGCATTGAAGCCAATGCAGGTTTTCAGTAGCGCAGACTTCCACAATGGGGGAAGCACGTAGAGATGAATCAGTCTTGTATTAGGCACTGGTACAGAAGTTCAGACATTCCAGTAAAAAAGAATGTAGATGAGGGCCAGGCAGTTTAAACCTGGACAGAGCTCTGGCTGTTTAGTTGATGGAAGATGGCAGGTTGCCTTTGTTCAGCTCCACAAGGTAATATCACAAGTTGTAGCAGCTTGCGGGGCCTGGGGAGTCGGAACATGTTACATAATTCCCACTTCTTCACCTTGGTTTGGACAAAGGATGTGTGTCCTAATCTGAATTCTTGAGATGGTTAATGTTTCACCCATTAATAAGTTTAACAGAGATTTTAGGGCCCCATTGTCCTCGTGGACATATCGTCTCCACTGGCCAGAGCTCTGTTTTATAAATGTAAAGGGTCTTTGTGCATTTCCTTGGAATTTGATTTCTACAGTCACGGGGGCATTAGCATCTCTTTAGAGATAATGAGGTCCCTATTGTTTTCTGAAGGTTAAAAATTCCTTTTGGATGAGCTGTAGCTAGTCAGGCTTCAGTCAATGTAAAGCCTTTGTCCATTTAAAAAATATTAAAATTTTATTAAGTAGCCAGGATGATATATATATATATAATATATATATATATTTTTTTTCCTTCATGTCTTCTGCACATGTCAGACCTCCACTGTTGGAGAAAAAAATGAATTCTATTTCAATTTGTTTTCTGTGGTCTTAGGAAGAATAGGAAGTGCAGAAGTATACATCAGTCTCTCATTCATACTGGCACATCAGACACACAACTAGCAGGGACAATGACAGTTCCCTGCTGCATTTTCGTTTTGTCATTGGACATTGTCCAATCTTGGGATTTGGGAAGGTTTAGGTGACTTGGGAGGATTCAAAATTCACCCACACAGGGAAGTCTGTTCAGTGATAAGAGTTCTGACATCCCTCTGTTGGGCGTCAGGCATTCCAACCTTCTGATTAAGTATCCTTAGAAGGGTCTTGGGTTTTTTTTTTCAGGGTGGTTAGCACTCAGGAGACGGGTGATGGTCAAGCTGTTCTGGGCAATCCACAGGGGAGTGCTGGACATCTCACCCTGTGGGTGCCAGGCCCTGGGATCATAGGGCTGAGCTGCTCTTGTCCAGCTTAGCTCTTGTGTATCCACTTTGGTAACCCGTGGGTTCAACTCTTTGGACCCAGGGACTGGGGTTCGGCTGTGGGTCAGGAGAGTGGGGTGATTTAAAGGAACATCAGCCTCTTTAGGGGATTCCGGTTCAGGGCCTGGCTCAGGCACTAGAACAGGAGAGCTCCAACTTCTGGTGCTAGCTGCTTTGGGTTGAAACAGCAGCAGGCGGGCAGTTAGCCCTTGAACTTGAGCCGCCTTTCTGGGCCTGGATGATGGCCTTCTGGCAAGGTCCTCTCCTGCATTCATGCCAGATATGGCTACAGTGCTGTAGCCTGGTGGGGGCTTATGGATCATTTTAAATTAGGCGGTTAACTCTGTCTGGTCGCCTTGCAATTCTGCGTGATGGTGGGTGAGCATGGGGTCTGGTCTGGTCAGGGTCCCTCTGCTGGTCAATTGCGTGATAGGTTCTGTGATTTCTGGGATGTTACTGCCCTCCAGGGAATTGTCAGCTCTTGCTGTACCTCCTGGTGGCCTTCCAACCATCTGAGGCATCTACCTCACTCTTTCTGGGCTAATTTGGGAACTTTACTGCTCCACATTTAAAATTGCCATTAAGCTACCAGCCAGGCCAATCAATCGCTCCCTAGCTGGGCCTTTTGGCTTCGAAGTGGACACTGTCTTAACTTGTTCCATGTCCCTTGGAACTCTTCTGCCCTCAAGTGGAGGTGATATTCCAACTGCACTCCCTCATGGCTTTTCAACAAGGGGAGGCATCTCACTCCCTGCCTGCTTATTGGGTTGGGAACTCCCTTCATCCCTGTTTAACTCCAAAAAGAAGAATTCTCCTAGACATACTTCAGGCAAGTCCTTAACCTTTTCCTTTCCAGGCTTAACGACCTGTCTTTTTTCAGACTCTTTGCCTACGTGGGCATCTCCCTCACTATTTCTGTTCCTGCTCTAGGACTTCTCTGGCCTCTGTTTAATCCTGGGATACTTGATGAATCTATTTCAGATTTTAGGAGACTTTTCTGGAGTTCTTTTAATTTCACTGGCCTGGCTTCGGCCGAGCTACCTTCAAGCAGCTCTTGCTCGAGGTCTACGGGTGCTATTCCACCCTTTTGGGCCTCTGGATCTTCTCCAGCTTTCCGCTTACTTGCAGGTTTCTGCTGGTTGACTTTGGCCTCTTTTCTTTCACTGGCTAACACCTTGCTGCCAGCCAAATCGTTCCCGAGGAGGAAATCGACTCCTACCACTGTTAGTGTAGGGACAATTCCTACTGTAATATGGCCTGAAACAAGGTCAAATTCTAGGTTATAGAGGGGTGCAAACACAGATCCTCCTCCCACTCTACTGATCAGGGCTTTGGCCTTCAGGGAGAACTTGAGGTGTGGGGGGGGAGTGGGGGGTGCGCGGCATATAGCAGTAACATTAAGGATTGAGTGGCTCCTGTGTCCCAGAGCAGTAGCACAGACTTGCTCACATTTTGGGATGGATGGGGGGGACACAAGCTGTCTGGGAGTTTATCCAGCTCATAAGCATAGTGCCATGCCCTCCAATGGTAAGTCTCTATAGTGAGAGGCTCTGCCTGCTCTGCTGCATTACCTATTAGAGCATCCTTCGGGGGAACTACTCATGTGACGCTCTACTAGGCAACTGGCTTGCCTCGCAATTTCTAGCATTTGGATCTGGAATGGCCTATTTTGTTTCAAATAAGAACATAGCAGACCCTGGGCATTCTTCTTTCAGGCTGCAGTGGGGCTTCTTGCATCCTCTTTTGTGTTTTCTCTTCTGGTTGGGGGATCTTTGCCATTGGAGGCGGTTCAGAGGAGGTTCACTAGATTGATTCCAGAGATGTGGGGCTTGTCTTATGAGCAGAGATTGAGCAGTTTCGGCCTATACTCGCTAGAATTTAGAAGAATGAGAGGAGATCTAATTGAGGTATATAAGATGCTAAAGGAGATAGACAAAGTAGACATGGAACTGATGTCCTTGTGGGACATTCTAGAATGAGAGGCCATAGTTTTAGGCTAAGGGGTGGCAGATTTAAATCAGAGATGAGGAGGAATTACTTTTCTCAAAGGGTTGTGAACCTGTGGAATTCACTACCTCAGAGTGCAGTGAATACCGGGACGCTGAATAAATTTGAGGAGATAGACAAATTTTTAATTAGAAACAGGTTGAAAGGTTATGGGGAGAGGGCAGGAAATTGGAGTTGAGGCCGAAATGAGATCAGCAATGATCATATTGAATGGCGGGGTGGGCTTGAGGAGCTGAATTGCCTACTCCTGCTCCTAGTTCTTATGTTCTTTCCTATCTAGATCAACCTGCTTATCTTTCCAATACTTAGGGGTATAGTTTGGAAAGGGTCTGCCTGAGTTTCCAGGCCTATGGGTGAGGTCATAGCTGTCTGCTGTGACTGCTGCACCCCTAGCTGTGAGGGTTCTCTGCTCCTTTAGGCGTAATCTCAGGTTGGAGTGTACTCCAACAGTACTAGCTCACGCAACTTCTCATAGGTGCATGGGATTCTTAGGGACCTTACTCATCAGTCAAATGTGATTTGTTCTGCTGTTCAAACTCGACGTAGGTTTGTGTGGGCTTCTTATGAGCATTCTGGAATTGTTGGCAATATGCCTCCGGGACTAACTCATAGGCACTTAAGATGGCCACCTTGGTTTGCTCATAATTCAGGGACACATTGGGAGGCAGCATGGATTAGACCTCTTGGGCTCTCCCTGACAGCTGCCCTTGAATTAAAAATGTCCAGATTTCTGACAGCCATTTTAGCTCTCCTGCTTTTTCTCAAAGGTGGATAAAAATGACTGCACATCTTGGGACGGAATCTCACATACGTGAGAGCCTCAAAGAGTGGTTCTGGGTTAGAGGAATAGGGGATGCTGCCGGGTAGAGAATGATTTTCCCTTGCAGCGGCTCGCTGTCTGCTCTCTCTCTCCCTTTGAGCTGCTAGCTCCATTGCCAATTCTTGGAGCTGGAATTCTCTTTCCATTTCTTGTTTCCTCGCTCTCCCTGCCCCCTCTTTCTCTCTTTCCCTTTCTTAACCTTCCCTTCTCCTGAAATTGTAGCTGCAATTTAAACTTTTCCAGCTTGAAATTGGCTAGGGGAGGGGATTTGGAGTCATGACTGAGCTCTTCATCTAACTGCTGCACTGGTAACGAGAGATCCAGATTCATGTCTTCTGAGCACGACAGTTTTAAAGTGTTGAAAAATAACCAAAGCCAGTTAACAATCAGGAACAATCTAAAACATGTTATTTATAGTGGTTGAGAACTAGATAAGTCTGGTGGGTTAAATCTTCAGTTTCTCTCACTCATATCAACAATATAAGAAAAGGCCTGGTGTAGATTTATTGTAGCCCATTGTACTGAAGTGAAATGACTTTGATTTTCTGTAATTTCAGCTAAAGTTGGGTTTTTTAAGTTTTAATGAAGAAAAACCAATTGCCTTATCTATTTTCAGTTCCATTGCTCTCTTGTGCAGTGATTATATATTAACTCAGCTTCAAATCTATGAATGACTAAAAAGTAAGTACCCTGCAGCTCTGGGTAAAATATATATCGAGTGATCATATTCAAATATAATGCACCCTAAGCACTCTTAGGCTCTCTTAGATGTGAATGTGCACAGTTACACGATATATAATTATTTTTACATCTCTCACATGAATTTATTTCTCAAAATATTTAATGAAATATCTTTTAAATAGCTTTCAGGAAGCTAGATTCTCTGGGTTGAATTTTCCACCAGGCATTGGGACTCTGATGCTGAGCCCATCTGGGGGTCTTAAATGCACCCGCCTGTATAATCTTTGGGGAGGTGATCTCCTGATTAAGGACAGTGGGCAGGTCCCGAGGCTGCAGGCCAAATCAGATGGGCTGCAGCAATGTCAGGCTGGCAGCCCCACCAGGTGAGGCAGATGCTGCCAAGGTAGACAGTTGAGCACAAGGGCTTCTCAGCATGGAGATGCCCTGAGTTGCCTGCATAGAAGTTATCAAAGAGGCCCAACACTGGGAGGGCCATCAGGTTGGAGACGAAATCCCAACCACAGGCCTATTTGCTGCTGAGCTGCGTCTTTGCTCTGCACGGTGCTGTCATTGGGGCATGATAACCTTTGATAACCTCGTGGCCTGCTGCTGAAAGCTGAACTGGCCACTCTGGAGAAACTACTTGTGAAATTCCCTGGAAGCGGAAATGCATCAGAGAGCCAGCCCAACTCCTTATGTTCCGGATCTTCCCTATGCTCCTGGCATCCCCCGTCTCAAACCATGTTTCCACCTGGTGAGGAAAATTTGCCCCACCTGGGTATTGTGTTTGCCAATCTCTTTGAAGAGAGCGTAAATGGAAAAGAAGCCTGTGCAATTAAATTTGAGCCAGAATTTATGCCCCCATCAGGAGTGGGCTGCGAGGTGGAGTTGTAAAATCAGGTGGGATGGCAAGAGGGCATTATGCCAGTTGCCTTCCCACCGCCACTATTACTTTACCAGCCATGTGGTAGGTGGCAAGTGGCCTGCCCCTAAGCTAGTTGAGGCCCTTATGTGACAACTTAAGAGCTTCTTTCCCCCCACCGTTGCCAGCAGAATGTTGGCAATTCACCACCTGGGGGGCTACCCATTAAAACCTGGCAGCTTCCCCGCAGGCTCTGGGAGGGGAAGGTGTCCCTCCTGATCAGACACCTTGTGGCCCATGGAGGGTGCATCCAGAGGCAAGGGCCGCCCCCTTGTCAGGGCCTACCTGATTAGCTCCAGTGAGCTCCAACACCCCCCACCGCTCCTATGATGCGGCTGGGAATGAAGAGTTGATGCCACTGATTGGCTGGAAGCTCTTGAAGGTGGGACATCCTCCCTCAGAGGAGTGGAAGCCACGACTGCAGGCAATTAACTGCCTGCCCAACTTAAAATTGAGCCATGGCGGGCTTGCCCCAGCTTTCCAGGCCACTGCCTCCATGTAAAATCCTGGTCTTGGAATGCAGATTTACATGAATTCTAAACTGCATAAATGTGTGTGTGCTCTTTCAGAAGAGTTTGGGCTACACTGATGAACAGCAAGGAGTCTTGTAACATTTCTTCATTGAAGGTGGTCAAAAATATCACCACAATTTAACTACTGCCCTTTCGCTCCTATGACTTGGGTTTGAATCCAGCTGGCACTGATGAAATGAAAGCCTTATATCTCTGCTGGCTGTGAGTGTCCTGAATTAAATGAATTCCAGGTATTTCATTCTGTTTCTGAAGACTATTGACCCAAGATATAAAAAATGTCCACAAACATACATTCACTCAGGAAACATGTTGCCGACTAGTGTAGGAAATGAAAAGACTCGCACAGATGCTGTAAGGTATGGTATCCTAAAGTTGACATTAAACCAACATTAATCCAACTTTGCTGGGGCAATTAATGGGAGTATTCACTCTGCAGGCTATATCTAAATTGGACATGTTCTGTGCACACACTGATTTATTTAATAAGTGATGTTTTGCCAGAGCTGCCAATATGTCACCACTGTACATTTTTTAAAATCACTAATATAGATTTCAAAATATATTACAAGTGCAATAGTCATATTTAAAAAGAGTTCAAGCTTGATACCTCGAAGACTGCTTGTATTTTATATTGTATATTTCATTTCCTATTATTGCAATGAAATAATTTTAGCTGTTATAAAATTAACAAAAAATACTAAATAAAACTAAATGACTTACAGTTCGTTTTTTTAAATGGTTTAAAATTCCAGCATTCTAAATTTTAAAACTCAGTTGGAAAGATCCATTTCTAATAAGAAGTGATCGCTGGTACTTCCTGCTTTCTCCTCCATTGATTTGAAATGGAGTGAACACAAGGGAGGAATTTTCCCACCTTAGCCATAGCTGAAATGGGGGCACCATAATTCGTCAGCAGGCTTTGCCGAGTCTCTTTAACTGAAGCACAGCATTAGAATCCTATCTTTGGGTTCCCAGCCAACCAGGAAGGACAGGTAAAGGAGGGGTTTCCAATCAATCTGACCCCAGCATAGATTAGAATGGTCCACCTGGACATGAATATTCGAGGCTGCAGCAACCACAGGAATGGAGAGGAGATTTGGGAAGGCTGCCCCCTGATCTTATTACCTGGGCATCCTGATGAGGGATCTGGGGGACTGCAGTGAGGTGATCCTTCCCCAGAAGAAGAGCACAATCTCTCCAACCAAGCAAGCTTAGATGGAAGTGGCTGAGGGAATCAGCAGCAGAAATGTGGTCCCTCCAACCTGGAGACAGTGAATCAAGTGGACCCAGTTCCTCAAGAAGACAGGAAAGGTGAGTTACATAACATCTTCGGGAGCCAGAGCCTCGACATTCTGACTTTCCAACATTCTCCTACAGAGCACTCAACAGAACAAGAGACTTTGCAGCTGCACCCAGTCTCTCCTCTCCAGGCACCTTACATCCCCATCTGAACAGCCAAAACTCTCACACTGCTCATTTTGTTGCCCTCTCACACCCATGCCTCACAGTCACTGATCAATGTTGTCCATCCTTCCTCCGCACACAAGCCATTGCTAACACTCTTGTAACTCCCTGCTTTTGTTCCTTGCAAGAAGGCAGCATAAAACTTTCACGAGAGGCAGAGACCCCAGGGGATGGTTCTCCACTGACCTGCACCTTGATGGCCACTGGAAATGCATGCCTGGCCCAGTAGGAAGGAAGTCTTGTTCCAGGATACTGCAGGTATCAGCAAGGACCTGCCATGACAACCTGAGCCTTCTGTTTCACACACATGTCGAAAGAGCTAATCCTATGTCTGGTTGGCAAAAGAGAAAGCACTCTCTGTGAAGGAAGGCTGTGAACAGCAGTCTCTCACCTGACCATGGATGCAGCTCTTTAGTTTCACTGATCAAAGGCTCCTAGCCAGTTGGTTTCACTGAAGAAGCTCTTCTATCTGTACACTCACCTGCAAATTTCTGGCAAGTTCTCATACAGCTCAGGAAATAAGTCTGCTGTCTGTTAGAGGCTGAATCCATGGATAAAACAGAATGTAATTGCTAAATGCAATATTTAAATGCCTTACCCTTCTTGATCTCTTTCCAACACAGAATGTTTACAGAGCCTGCTGAGGTAAGGAAAACATTAACTTTATTGAGAAACATCTTACTGTGGCTTCATTTTGCCATGAGGTTCAACAAGAGAGAGCAAGATCATGAGACATTGCATCACTTCCTGAGATGATGCCTTTGTCTCATTAGCATATCACACAGTTAGAATTAACTCCTTATACTACATCTTTCTCAACTCTCTGCATTCTTTTATTTTTTATAGGGACTACCGGTATAATGGTTTCACAAGTTGACCCAAACAAGTACTCTGCTGCTTTGGAGGAGATTGGGGATTTGAGTCCTGCATGTGATCTCTTAGGCCCTGATCGGCAGAAGGAGAATTGGTAGATGACTCCAGTTCAGCAATCTGGTTGTCATCAGGATTCCTCATTAAACGCGGCATCTCTGGTCTGCTCAATTGTGTAGATGACTGCTTTGACTATATAGGAGGTTGCTTCTGTGTGGCAACTAGTATACATCTGTTCCTCATACCATGCCATTTTCTGTTGGAATAAGATAGGATCGTGGATGTGTTGTCTGTTCAGCTGCTTGTCCATAAAGAGCTTGGTCTCGAATACAAACTGACTCTCCTGATTGGAGGTCTGATAGGTTGAGTGCTTTGTGACATTTGTCTTGGTTCCACATCTACCTTGAGCGATACTCATCCTTTCTCTCCCTCAGCTTGTCAAGTCATCAGCTTGTACACAAGACATGAGTGTGTGTGGGAGGGTGAGGAGTTGAGTACTCAGTCTTCTTCCCATTAGGCATTCACAATGTGCTAAAGCATTTTGGAGTGGAGTTGATTGATAGCTCAAAAGAGAAAGTTGGATGTCATTGTTGTTCTCAGCCATGCTTTCACTGTTTCAACTCTTTCAGCTTCACTGTTGGCTTGAGGGTATCTAGGTGAGCTGTAGGTAGCCATACGATGCCGTGAAATCTTTAAAGTATGCATTGGCAAACTGCAGTCCATTGCCCGGGATTACAAGGTCTGGGATTCCATGCGTTACTAATATCTCCTCCAACAAGGTAACCATGACTTCAGAAGTGTGACTGTACAGTGACTTGACTTCCATCCATCTGGGGTAGTTGTCTATTATAATCAAGTACATCTTACCTCTGTGTTCAAAGAAGTTCATCCCAAGACATTCCCATGTTCTTGATGGAAAGGAAGATGATATCAATGGTTCTCTTGTCTCCTGATGATGAACAACACAAGTAATGCAGTTTGGTATCATCTCTTCCAATGACACCTGACCACCATACAAAATATCTTGCTCTGACTTGATATTTTGTGATGTTGAAATGTCCTTGGTACAATTGTTGCAGTATTTCAATTCTTAGAGCTCTCAGAATGACTAATCTCTCATCATAGATGAATAACTCACCAGCTACAGTGAGGTGTCCTCTCTGTTCATAGTGATGTCTGAGAATGGGATTGTGTGGGAAGCATTCTGGCCATCCTTTTATACAATACCCTCTGACCTGAGCACATTCTTCTCATATTTCTGTGTCACTGAGCTTTTGTCGTATCGATGCAAAGGTTTTAACCTTTTCGACAAGGACTGCATCAGGCCTTGCCACTGCAATGGAGAACAAAGCATCTGCTTTAATCAGCAATTTTTCAGGAACATACTCTGTATTTGTTTCAAACTTCATTATCCTCAGTCTAAATCATTGTACTTGTGGAGGCATTTTTGCTAACTCCTTAGTATTTCTGAGCATCACTAAGGGTTTGTGATCTGTTTCTATCTTGAAGTGGGGACCTAGAATATAATCCGTAAACTTTTCACAAGCACATGTAGCATCTAATGCTCCCTTCTCTATCACTGCATATCTCTATTCAGTCTTTGCAGGTGAGCGAGATGTGTATTAAACTGGTCTACACTTTCCATCCATCTGTATCTTAAAGCGTACAGCTCCCAATCCTGTAGATGATGCATCTGTAGCAATCAGAGTGGATATCTCTGCGTGATATTGAGCTAAAAGATCAGGTGATGTGGTAAAGTGGAGTGCAATGTATCTAAGAGAATGTAGTTGATTGACCGTGTGGCTGTAATGACCAATCACTATACAGTACGGGCTACTTTGGTAACTGTAAGTCTAGAGCTGGAGGTGATTGAAGAGGCACACATGGTATTAGTGCTCTGTTATTCGTTCCAATAAACTATCAGTGTTTGTTCAGTCAATCGGTCTCTCAAGCACCAACTAATGTGTTAGTATCAAGGGCACAATTCCCGTTCACAGGACAAAGCAAATTTGATAACCAAAAAAAAACTGGTGACAAGGATAAACCAGATGAATTGACGGCAATCAAGAAAGCTAGGGTAAGCCAGCTATGTTACTTCGCCATTACCTTGAAAGCTGTTTGAAAGCGCAGTCTCCTTAGCCATTGAGTATGCCGCAGTTTGGGCATATTGAACCATTTGACCCTGTTTCCGATGACTGGTCTCATTACGTTGAACGCCTGGCATTCTTCTTTATTGCAAACAACATTGCGGGGGAGGAAAAGAAGAGGGAGATTCTTTTGTCCACATGCGGGAACAAAACATATGGGCTGATCCGCAGCCTCGCGTCACCTAACACCCCCAGTGCAAAGACAACGAGTTCGTAAATATTGGGCCCTAACTTCCAACTAGTGTCGGAAAGTGCTGGCCGACAGAAATTATAAGAAATAAATGCACACTTACCTGGTCTTGAAAATTACGTTGCCACTTCCATTTGCTGGAGCTTGGGGCCAGCATCAAAAGAAGGTCCCAGCAATGTCTAGATCCAGCAAATTCAAGGAGGCCTTGCCCCCATTTTTACAGCGCTTGCTGCCATGAAGCAGGTAAGTTTAAAGGGCCAGGGAAATTGACAGGCCAGGGAGCAGGTAAGTGGATAGGATCCAGAGGTCAGGAGTGTCTGGTGGTCGAGGGGTTCCGAGGTCTGGGGAGATGGTCTGGTAAGGGGGTTCCGAGGACTGGGGGTGGCGAGATTGGGAGGTCCGGGGTCCAAGGTCAGGGAGTATGGGTGTCTGGGGTCCAAGGTTGGGGGGGGAGTGGATTCTGAGGTATGGAGGGGGTCTGAGATTGAAGGGGTGGGCCAAGGTCTGGGGAGGGTGTGGTCTGAGGCCTGTGGTCTCGGTGGAGGGGGTCTGAGGCTGTGAGGGGGTTCTGGGGTCCGAGTTCTGGGGGGTTCCAGGGTTCAAGGTCTGAGGGGGGGGGGATCTGGAGTCTGAGGTCTGGATTGGGGGTGGGGCATTCAGAGGTTGGGGTGGGTGGGGGTTCCGGAAGTCACAGGGTCTGGAGGATCAGGGGGTCCAGAGGTCAGGGGTGTCTGGTGGTCAGGGGAGCCAGAGGTTGGGGGAGAGGTGGGGGCGTTTGGAGGTTGGGGACTGGAGGACAGGAGGGATGTGGGGGTTTTCGGAGGTTGGGGGCTCAAGGTCTAGCTGGGGGGGTTGTGGGGGGCGGTGTGGGGTGAGGTCGGAGTCCGAGGTCAGTGGGAGGGATCCAATGCTGGCGGAGGGCAGGGTGCTGAGGTCGGTTGTGGGGGAGAGGCGGGGTTGTCCGAGGTCGGGTGGGGGATGGGGGGAGTCCCTTGGGGGATGGGGGGTTGAGGTCAGGGTTGTGGGGATGTCCCATGGGGTCGGTCTGGGTCTTTACAATAATTAACCAGAAGTTAAAAGAGGTTTTAATTCATCTAACTTTTTCTGGGTAACTATTGGTATAACCCCAGCGGAACCATCGAAGTTTGCGATTTAAATTGCATTTTCGAGTGATTCCCAATTCAGCGCAGTTGTCCAGAGGAAGTGTGAACTTCTGGGCAATTGCCATGCAAACCCTTACCTGGGAACTTGCCAAAGCAATTCCCCAGCCCATCATTGGGGTACCCCCCAAATCCGACACTGGGGAGCACAGAAGTTACAGGCCATTGTAAAAAACCACCTGAAACCAAAGCCCTCAGTCACTATGCAATGTTTTAAATTCAATTCGAGAATTAGGCTTCTAGGAGAGACAATCGCTGGCTATGTAGATGCTTTAACGAAATTAACAGAATGTTGAGAGTTTGGAACTTCAATTAATGACATGTTGAGAGACTGATTGATGTGCGGAATCGAGGATGGTGATATTCAAAAGCGATTGCTATCTGAAACTAACCTAGGCTTCAGTAAGGCATTAGAATTGGCAACAGCCATGGGGAGTGCTGCTAGAGACTCGGAGGAAATGAAAGGTACACAAAATGGTGCTATCCATCTTGTAGGGTGGGAAGGGCCGGTGACAAAAGGTGCAAAAATGTCGGGTTCCGCAGAAAGGCAGGAAACGGCCACTATGTACAGACCATTGAAGAACAGCAGTAGTACAGTGAAAACCCACGACATTAATGAGAGCAATGCATCCAGGCAGCCTGCAGGTGATTGACAGTTCAGAAATACCGAATGCTTTTTCTGCCACTGCAATGGTCACATAATGCAGAACTGTAGAGATAGGCTGAGCCAGCATTTTAAAAACAAAGGTAGAAATCACGAAATCTATCTCATTGAAGAAGCAGAGAAAGCAAAATCTGAAATATATTCATTATACAACCTGAAAGCGGGTAGAACTGAGCCAATCCAGGTAGTCATTAGAGTCAAGGAACAAGCCAATATCCACATAGGCCCTAGCGTAACCCCCAGATAAATTAGAGCCAGACCAGTCCCTTATGATCTATGGGACAAGATGGGGTCGATATTGGGGCATCAATGTCTGTCTTAGGTGAACATTCGTTCAGATACTTGAATAAAGGAGTCCATCTTTTAAGTTTGCAAGAATCAGACACTAAGTAAAAAACATATACGGGTGAAGAAATAAGAGTGAAGGTGATATATCAAGTCCTGGTGCAGTATGGGGATCAGTCTGCAAATTTACCTCTTATGGTAGTAGCTGGGGCAGGCCCCAGTTTAATTGGTCGCAACTATTTCAAAAAGACTAAATTGCAATGAGCTGAGATTTTCCAAATCAGAATGAGAGACTTACAGGATTTGTTACAAAAGTACGCTTCCATTTTCAGTGACGAGCTAGGAAGGATTCATGAGCTACAAGCCAAAATCCACGTAGGCCCTAGCGCAACCCCCAGATATATCAGAGCCAGACCAGTCCATTATGCTCTATGGGACAAGATTGAGACCGAGATAAACAGGCTGGAAAAGTTGGGTATCTTACAACCAGTGCAATTTTCCAAGTGGGCAGCACCCATAGTACACATACTGAAGCCACACCAAAGTGTTCACTTATGCGTTGACTATAAGTTCCTTTTACTAAAAGACGCCCACTCCAAGTGGATGGATGTCTACGAAGGCCAGTCACCCATGTCTGCTGCCATCATAGACTGTTTGCCACAGCGTTTTGCAGTGCACAGGTTACCAGAGGTGCTTGTGTCAGGTAAAAAGATTGCATTTACCAGTGGGGAGTTCCACAGGTTTACAACCCTCAATGGCATAACTCATATCAAATCCTGGCCTTACCACCCCGCCTCTAATGGTTTGGCTGAAAGGGCAGTTCAAACCATTAAGTCCGGGATGAAAAAGCTGGACAGGGATTCCATCAGCAGCAGATTGTCACAGTTCCTGTTCGCATGCCGGACGACGCCACACACGGCACCAGTATTGCCCTCGCTGAATTACTGATGAAGAGACGTCTCCCCTCCCATCTAACTCTTATCAGACCAAATTTAGTGGGGAGGGTGGAGAGAAGCCAAGAGGCTCAGAAGACTAGACATGATGGCCATAATCAGGAAAGAAATTTCACGGCGGGAGACATTGTTCTCGCAAAGAACTTTGGAGATGGGCCCAATTGGTTAATAGACGAAGTGAGTGCAGTGACAGAACCTGTCTCCTATAATGTAATGGTAAACGGCAGAATAATTAGATGAACATGTGGATCATCTCCGGAGAAGAGAGACAGTCCCACAAGAAGGAATGCAATCATCATTTGCGTTTGAGTCTGCACTGCACATGGAAGAAATGTCACATGATTTGGAAGTACCGGTGGGGCTTGTTGGACCCAAGACGGTCAAAGGCACAAACTTGCCCACTTCCACTGAAGATCCTGGTGGACAGTTGACCTCTGAGAAGGGAGCTTCGGAAAAACCAGCCAAGGTCATTGAGCTACGACACATCCGAGGAAACCATAAATAGTTATGCATGTAAATAATTGGGAAGCTTGTCAATTGTACTTTCAATAAAGGGGGAAGGGGTGTGGTAAAGTGGAGTGCTATGTGTCTTTAAGAGAATGTAGTTGATTGACACGTGACTGTATTTGACTCAAAAACAGAATTACCTGGAAAAACTCAGCAGGTCTAGCAGCATCGGCGGAGAAGAAAAGAGTTGACGTTTCGAGTCCTCATGACCCTTCGACAGAACTTGAGTTCGAGTCCAAGAAAGAGTTGAAATATAAGCTGGTTTAAAGTGTGTGTGTGGGGGGCGGAGAGATAGAGAGACAGAGAGGTTGGGGGGGGGGGTGTGGTTGTAGGGACAAACAAGCAGTGATAGAAGCAGATCATCAAAAGATGTCAACGACAATAGTACAATAGAACACCTAGGTGTTAAAGTTAAAGTTGGTGATATTATCTAAACGAATGTGCTAATTAAGAATGGATGGTAGGGCACTCAAGGTATAGCTCTAGTGGGGTTTTATTTTTATTTATTTTTTATTTTTTTATAATGGAAATAGGTGGGCAAAGGAAAATCTTTATAATTTATTGGAAAAAAAAGGGAAGGGGGAAACAGAAAGGGGGTGGGGATGGGAGAGGGAGCTCACGACCTAAAGTTGTTGAATTCAATATTCAGTCCGGATGGCTGTAAAATCCCCACCCCCTTTCTGTTTCCCCCTTCCCTTTTTTTTCCAATAAATTATAAAGATTTTCCTTTTCCCACCTATTTCCATTATAAAAAAATAAAAAAAACCCACTAGAGCTATACCTTGAGTGCCCTACCATCCATTCTTAATTAGCACATTCGTTTAGATAATATCACCAACTTTAACTTTAACACCTATGTGTTCTATTGTACTATTGTTGTTGACATCTTTTGATGATCTGCTTCTATCACTGCTTGTTTGTCGCTACAACCACACCAACCCCCTCCACCTCTCTGTCTCTCTATCTCTCCGCCCCCCACACACACACCTTAAACCAGCTTATATTTCAGCTCTTTCCTGGACTCGAACTCAAGTTCTGTCGAAGGGTCATGAAGACTCGAAACGTCAACTCTTTTCTTCTCCGCCGATGCTGCCAGACCTGCTGAGTTTTTCCAAGTAATTCTGTTTTTGTTTTGGATTTCCAGCATCCGCAGTTTTTTTGTTTTTATCACTGTATTTGACTATTTGCTACATAGCGCGGGCTACTTTAGTAACTGTAAGTCTGGAGCTGGAGGTGATTGAAGAAGCACACTATGTGTTAGTGCTCTGTTCTTAGTTCCAATAAACAACCAGTGTTTGTTCAGTCAATCGGTCTCTCTGCCTATATTATATCAAACACTAACTAATGTGTTAGTATCAAGGGCGTAACTTGCATTTACAGGAGAAAGTAAACTGGATAAGCAAAAACATAAAAGGTGATATCAGCATTTCTTTGATTTTCTCAAAAGACCTCTGTTGTATTTCCTCTCAGTACCATGTATTATCTTGCATAATACGAACATAGGAACAAGGAGCAGGAGTAGGCCATTCTTCTCCTTGAGCCTGCTGCACTATTTAATAAGATCATGGCTGATCTGATAGTAATCTCAAATCTACATCCTACCTTCCCCTGATAACCTTCCGTGTGGCAACTAGTGCACATCTGTTCCATCACACCATGCCATTTTCTCCTCCTTGCTTACCAAGAATCTATCCACCTCTGCCTTAAAACTATTCAAAGCCTCTGCTTCCACCACCTTTTCAGGAAGAGAGTTCCAAAGACTCACGATCCTCTGAGTAAAAAATTTTTGCCTCATCTCTGTTTTAAATGAGAAACCCCTTATTTTTAAACAGTGACCCCCTAGTTCTAGATTCTCCCACAAGAGGAAACATCTTCTCCACATTCACCCTGTCAAGGCCCCTCAGGATCTTATATGTTTCAATCAAGTCGCCTCTTACTCTTCTAAACTCCAGCGGAATCAAGCCTAGTATGTCCAACCTTTCCTCATAAGACAATCCACCCTTCCAGGTATTAGTCTGGTAAACCTTCTCTGAACTGCTTCCAATGCACTTACATCCTTCCTTAAATAAGGTGACCAATACTGTACACAGTATTCCAGATGTGGTCTCACTAGTGCCCTGTACAACTGAAGCATAACCTCCTACTTTTGTATTCAAATCCCCTCACAATAAATGATAACATTCTATTAGCCTTCCTAATTACTTGCTGCACTTGCATACTAGCCTTTTGTAATTCATGCAGTAAGACACCCAGATCCCTCTGCACCTCAGAGCTCTGCAATCTCTCACCATTTAAATAATATGCTTCTCTTTTATTCTTCCTGCCAAAATGGACAATTTCATGTTTTCCCACATTACACTCCATTTGCCAGATCTTTGCCCACTCACTTAACCTATCTATATCTTTTTGTAGCCTCCCTATTTCCTCAATGTAGTGGCTCATTGACAACAGCTAGGTTGGATCGGAATTTTCTAACTTGGTTTACTTGGAATCTCAGAGCTCAGTCATGTTGCGAGGGGCTGGAAACTCCCTGATTGCTCTTTTCTTCTGCGGACAACTCTGACACTGGTTGTATCCACAAGATGCCCAAGAAACCTAACAGTCAGCTGCGAGAATTTGCATTTGTTGTTGAGTGTGAGGAGAAGGTGACATAGTGGTGATGTCACTGAACTAATATTCCAGAAAACCAGGCTAATGCTCTGGGTACATGGGTTCAAATCCCACCTTGGCAGCTGGGGGAATTAAATTCAATTAATAAAATCTGGAATTGAAAGCTTGTTTCAGTAATTGTTACCACAAAACTATCATTGATTGTTGTAAATGTCCATCTGGTTCACTTATGTCCTTTAAGGAAGGAAACTGCCAACCTTCCATGATCTGGCCTACATGTGACTCCAGATCCACAGTAACGTGGTTGACTCTTAACTGTCCTCTGAAATGGTACTCAGTTCAAGGGAAATTAGGGATGGGCAACAAATGCTGACCTTGCCAGTTGCCTACATCCCATGAAAGAATGAAGAAAAGAAAGCACATAGCTTGAAAGTAACCTTTTTTTCTGCAGAAATGGCATTTGGACTTTTTGATGGGACAATTTTCACGCCTTTTTTTCCCATTACACTGAGAACAGCTCGTGTAGTTGCTGGACACTTTTCCTGCATCTCTTGCTTTTTGTACAGACATCTCTCTGCTTTTAAATTTAATTTACTTGACTTTGTCAGTCATTTTTTATGGTTCTGTCTGTCACCCCAAATCACCAATCGATTTTGCTGCCTGACATCAGCTTGTCTGCTCAGTTGAACTGCCTTTGTTAATTCAACTGACCACTGCAAGTGATCAGATAATGCGTCATCCAAGACTCTGATAACAATTCTGTCGCTGATTATCTCATCTTTTAATCTGCCATATTCACAGTTCTCCTCTGAGCAGATTGTATATAAATATATCAATACTTTCCCTTGTCTTTGGGTACACTTGTTAAATTTAGCCCACTTGACAATGGTATTCTTTCGCAGATTGAAGCAGGCATCGAGTGCTTTTATTACTTTATCACACGTAGCTTTTTCTTCATCAATCCTTTGTGTGACCAGGATATCATCTGCACAGCCACCCATCACATACAATACCATACTGACCTGCTTGCCATTTGGCTTTACCGCAAGGCCCGATGCATTGCAATATCTGGCAAATATTTGGTGCTAATTCAGCCACACTTCTGCTTGGTTGAGACCTGCGACCTGCCCAATGTTTTCTGGTAATGGCAGAGACTTTTCCAGCGACTTGTTCTTTCACTCGCTGCCACCATCTAATATTCCTGGTCTCATTGTACTAATACAGAATATTTACAGAGTCTGTTGAGGTAAGGGAAACATTAAAACTTATTGAAAAATATCTTACTGTGACTTCATCTTGCCAGTAGGTTCAACAAGGGAGAGCAAGATTATGACACATTGCATCACTTCCTGTGATGATACCTACTGTGTCTATTGGCATATAACACAGTAGAGTTAGCCCCTGATACTACATACCCAACCGTTGTGTGAGAGTGCTGTTATTGGCTTCAAATTTGCTCAGGTAAGGGTGGGATGATGTCAGGCTTCTGACCCGACAACAATTTTAGGGGATCTAACTCCCGGTGCACCCCAAATTTACTTCCGCTTGCCTGGGAATATTCCGCCCATATTTTTTTAGTTCAAAAGAAACATAGAAGTTAGAGAAGGCCATGCAGGCCCTTGAGCCTATTCCACCATTCAGTGAGATCAGGGCTGATCTTTATTATAACTCTATTCACCTACATTGGTTGTATATCCCGTAATACTCTCAAAGATCTATGGATTTCAGATTTAAAATTATTAATTAAGCTAGCATCTACTTTCATAGGAGAGACCTTCATACTTCCATCACCCATGAAGAGGCATTTCCAGATTTCTCTCCCCAATGGCCTGTTTTTGATTTGTGTTAATTTATAATTGCTCTATTGAACTCCAGGAACCTAAAAAAATTGTTCTTCAATCCCAACCTTTACAAAGGGTAGTGATGAGTTAACAATGCTTTTTCAAATCCAAGGCAAAAGTAGCCCTGTAAACTCAAGGCGTTCAGTGTTTGATTCAAAACTGCAAAGTTATAACTCAGTGTCCAAGTACCATGTGAATAATATGTCCTTTGTTGGGGCTGACCCCTTCTATCCAACTGTTAAATTAAATGGCATGCAGTTATGGGGCTTTCTGAAAATGGCTGAAATTGTCTAGTAAGCTCTGTAGGAATTATACCTTCATTTGTCTAATTGTGAAGCCTTAGTTACTATGATTATGACCTTGCCTCATTCCTTACTGGAGAGCAATGTGCAGTATCAAATAACCCACAAAAGAAGAAAAAAGTGTCTGTGGGAAATGGGGAGAAATTACAAAATACACAGTACACAGTTTTAGCAAATACTTATCTCCCCATAACTTATATTCTGTTAACTTTCTTCTTTCCATGGGGACCACCTTACATCTTTGCTAACCAGCCTTCCAGAGTTATTGGTTTTAAAATAGAACTACATCATTACAGTTTCTCCTAGTTTTAATCTACAGCATTCAATCTGTGCTCACAGTTACTTCCATTCTCCTGCCAAGTGGCCTCCAAGCTCTATTGGCACTTGTCTCAGTGCAACAGAGTAGTTTCATTTAGGAGAAGGTTTTGTTGATAAAATTGACTTACTCTGAGATGAATTGATTGTTGCTCAGAAACTCTGTTGTTATCCTTAGAGAGTAGCATCATTTATTGAAGACAACTCTTTGACCCCTTGTTTGATGGAATCGTCAATGATTATGTCTAAATAAAGAGACTCAGATAAGCTGAGACAACTTGTGTAAGTATAAAAGACATTGGCAGACTGCTGAGTTGCCACAGCTTTGATCAGATCTCCTATGTATTTTCACAAGGTGCACACATGAACATATTTGCAGGCACAGGCATATGATATCAACACATTTTGCTGTTAGATATATTAATATTTAAACACTAACCAATTGGTGGCAGGGTTGATGGTGAAGAGTTATTGAAGTGGAATGTAACAATGTCATTATTAGACTTGGATGCCCTTCAATTAATAAATCATTATCTGCCTTTATTAATGTAGCAATACACATGGGAAGTGAGTCAATTCATTAAGTACCATCTCACATAAAATTTACAGCTTGGTGAGCTATTTATAATTTCCAACATTGGCATCTAACCTTTGCAGTGTTAAGTTAAAAGTTATTGTGTGTGTTGACACATGAGCCATCATAAATCTTTTTACATGGAAAGCTGCAGGTACAGTTTATTGAATATGCATAATCATCCAAAGAACTGTTAAGCATTGTTGCTACACTATTATTGCAAGAATATGTATGCAATAATGTAGTTACTATAACAAACCTTAAGGTATAATTTTTTATCAAACTGTGAATTTTGCTTTAAATTAAATACACACATTGTACCTTCAAGGATTCTACACAGAGGAGCAGTAATACGTGCATAGCGGTGATGTTGAACCTGAGAGAATAATTCAGACCCAACATTTCTAAAAGTACAGTGTTGATATGTATTATTATAAGACAGACTGTATGTTGTGAATACTCATATGCCCTTATATATCAACCAAAGTTTTCTCCTACAGGAAAGGGAAGCTACATCATACACCATACTCAGAACAAATGTACTTTCCTAAGGTCACCCATTGTCATAGCGTAAGGTCCCAGCACTCACCACCAAAATGGGCCATAACTAATTTTCCATGTCTTTTTCAACAAAGAAAATATATTTTTTTATTTGTTCATGGGATGTGAGCAAGACTGGCTAGGCCAGCATTTATTGCCCATCCCTAATTGCTCTTGAGAAGGTGGTGGTGAGCTGCCTTCTTGAACCGCTACAACCACTACAGTAAGAAATACTTATATTTCTAGAGCATCTTTCCTGATCTCAGGACATCACATAGCACTTTACAGCCAATTGCTTTTTGAAGTGTAGTCACAGTTGCAATTAGGAAATGTGACAGCTAATTTGCACACGGCAAACACCCACAAACAGTAATATGAAAATTATAATCTGTTGTTTAGTGATGTTGATTGAGGGATAAATATTAGCCAAGATACCAAGGACAACTTCCTTACTTTTCTCCGTAATAGTACTATAGGGTCATTTATGTCCATCTCACAGGGCTGAAGGAGCCTTATTCTTTTACTTAAAGCCCCAACACTATTTAACAAACTGCATTTCACGTGTTGCTTTTACATATATATGGTGTTTTTTTGAAACTCTCCCCAACCATCAACAGTACGCAAGGACATAAGTACATCGGAACTGTCCATCCACACCTTCGTGTGTGAAAATCTACACTCAGTAACCTTCAAAAAGCCACACATTTTCATACACCTGATAAGTGACTTATTTTCAACAGCCTCTGTTCCTTTTAGTTATGTAAACCTGAGTGTCACCAGTTTGTCCTTTCCCATATCATTAAAGTTTGAAATTTTATTTCATTTATTTAATTGGATTTGTGCCCACATAATTAAAATTGGATTCTGATTCATTGCAAAATGTACAATGTGATACGTTGTAAGTCATTTGTGCATTTAACTTAAAAATATTTCATGGTACCTCTATTCATGCTGATACACGATATTTTCACTAGATTATTTTTCAGAATGAGTACGTAGAAGACTATTTTGCATCCTCGCATTGATTCTTGAATGTTTCTGCTATTGATCTTCACAAAAATTTCTCTGTACCTTTTGTTATCAAGTTCAATTACCCACTAAATATAAGTATGCGTTATGTTATCAACTTAATTCTTGGGTTCACATTTGTTAATATTTCGTCTTGAAAGATCAAATCCTCAATCACACTTTTACCAAGCTGCATAAGCAATTTCTTTCCAAACATTAGTTTCTTCATTACCTGTACGACAATCAATGTACTTAGAAAATTTGCTGAGGTAGAGAATGAGCTATTTAATTTCTCATATCTATGTCGTTTTTCTGTCAGTTTAACTAACAATCTGAACTGGAGCAGTTTAGTGAGACAAAGGATGACACTGTTGCAAGGGAAGGTGGTAAAGAGGTGTGGTATTCATACCATTGCTGAAAGATTTAGAAAGAAAATTTGTAGAAAATCAACTCAGAATCAGTAAAGTACAAGCTTCTGATTGTTTCCTGGAAAATAAAAATACATATATAGCTGTGGCAGAATTTCCATGTTAGCACTTAGCATAAAGCATCATCCACTCAGAGTGCAGGGAAGAAAATCAAGTATCAAGGTTGTTGTGCCCACAATAAATACCCAGTTGTAACTTTCTTAGGGAAAAATTTCCCCCCATTGGGGGGAAAGTGCGGGAGCGGGTGTGGGCGGGCCCACCTCCAATCGGCACCCACGATTGGGGGCACGCAGCCATTTTACATGGTTGGGGCCAATTAAGGCCCGCCCAGCATGACATCCGCCACGAAGCACTATGCGCTCCCTACGCAGGCGGGGGCACAGTCCCTCAGCCGGGAGTGCGCTCTTTCGCGCATGTGTGCAAAAGAGCGCACTGATCTCCTTCAGGCTAAGTGCTGCCTCAGGGAGATCGGCTCCAAATTAAAAATTGTTATATAAATGATAGAAAAATTGCCCTGACATGTCCCCTCATGTGATACTGTCACATGAGTTGGGACATGTCCACAACTTTTATTGAAACCTTTATTAAAAATTTAAATAGCCTCATGAAACCTCATCCCGC
This sequence comes from Carcharodon carcharias, assembly GCF_017639515.1. Lineage (NCBI taxonomy): Eukaryota > Metazoa > Chordata > Chondrichthyes > Lamniformes > Lamnidae > Carcharodon > Carcharodon carcharias. The sequence continues at coordinate 83,350,628 of NC_054474.1, read as the reverse complement.
TGGTGGATAAGGTTTCTTGCTTTTCCTGAAGCCCGCCAGGGCTCCCGGCCTGCCCGTTAACCTTAAGGTTGGATGGGCAGATCCATTAATGATGTTAATTACTTTTGCAATGGCCTCAATAGGCCGTTGACAGTTTGGCGGGCACGCAGCTGACTCGGCTGTGCCCCTGTCGACCTGAAAATGGAAATGATGTGGGGTGACGTCGGGAGTTCAGCCATTTTACCCATCGGCGAGCGGGGGGGGTCCCTGTTCACTGACCGGAAGATCCTGACCTAAGTCAATGATATTTTTTAATAAATGTATATTCTTTTTTAGGCAGGAGGAAAGCATTACCACCCAACTTGTGCAAGGTGTGTCAGATGTCACCAGATGTTCACAGAGGGAGAAGAAATGTACCTAACAGGTATGTAAGGCTGACATAGAATTACATGGGGTGTACATCACAGAATCTGGCTGTTCAGCCAAGTTCGGCCAACACAAGCATAATGGTTAAGCTGCCATATTGAATGAAAGAATGCACAATATCCTCTCAGGCTCACTAGGCCACCAGATCTTTTTGTGCCTGACCCAAAAGAAATACAAAAATAGAAGTTTTGAAATAATATATTTTCAGGACATTCCAAAAAAGTGGAGCAAAATACAGAAAATATCATTTTAGTAAATCCTGTGTTACAGAAGGCCAAAATTATTTGAGTTTACAGTGGCTTTGATGTTTTTGTTTTCAGTTGAAGCATTTTGATTTTTATACATTGCCTGGTGGACTCCATTAACATTTTTTCAGAGAGCTATGAGTGCCACATGGACTGTCTTCTGTAACCCGTCGGTCTGGTGAAGAGGAAAACCAGCTGGCTACACCCCACAGCCAGCCAATGGGGAGGGGAGTAAAGAAAGGACAAGAATAGGTCAACAGCTGGAAGATTTCTTATAGGCCCGGATGAGCCTCTTGGCACCTAGAGAAAGTTGGACTGGCGTGGCCTGAGCTTGCTTCACCCTTTGTTTCTTGAACACTGCAACTGACGTCCTTCAACAAGCGAAGGTGTGCTGGATTCCCATTTAAAGGCTAAGCAGAAAATTGCTTCCAGTGGGCGAATAGTTCACGAGGTCCCCACCAGACTTTTAACTGCCAGCCATCTCTTTTGCACACGATAAACCGGTGGTTGGCAGTTGAAGTTCTCCCCCATTGTAATAACTCACCAGACAGATTTGAAGAAGTTGCCTCAATTCCGAGTAATAAATCCTTTTCTTATTCATGAACCATGTCACATAACATCAGGAGTAGAATTTTAAGTCCTGCAGGCGGGCACGCACCAGACTTGATCGGGCATAAAATCATGCGAGCTGACATTGGGTGAGCGTCCCGACGTCATCACGCACTTGCGTGATATTTCGCTCGGCGGATGCGCGCAAAAGTTGGGAGCACGCCTGCCAACAATTAAGAGGGAAATTAAGCCCAATAACGGCGCAATTGTCTCTGACTTTTCATGGCCCATCCAACCTTGTGGTTGGCGGATGGGCTGGTCGGCCAGGCGGCCTTTGCATTTTTCATCAAACCTTATCCAAGGGTGGGATGAAATCTCCATTGTGAAATAAAATAAAAATAAATATCTGTGGACAGCATTTTTATGAGGTATAATTTCAGGGGCTTGATTTGATGCATGGAGATTTTTTGTCAGCTTTTTAAACCGTTATTTAATCATTTGAAGGATTGCAACTCTCTGAAGCAGCTGTCTGACTTCAGGGAACTCTCTCGCAATGCTCACCCGTGCCCATGGTGACATCATCGCCCACCCCCACCCTGGCAGCACTGAGCCATTAATTGGCCAGCCAGTGTGAAATTGCGGCCGGGGACTGATCGTGGTCGACAGTCCATTTCCTGACCAATCTCAGGCCTGCCGATCATATGTGCCCACCAAGGATAAAATTCAGGCCTAGGGCTGCTACAAGCCAGGACAAAGATAACAGCTGGATCTGACATAGGATAAAGATAATTCCAAAATAAAATAGTGTTGACTGTCATTTACCTGTGGGAGGCGATAGCATAGTGGTAATGTTTACTGGACCAGTAATCCAGCAGCGCAAAATGCTAATGCTTTGGTGACATGAGTTCAAATCCTATCATGGGGAAATAAAAATTAACTAATAAATCTGAAAGAAAATATTAGTTTCTATAATAACATTTATTAAACTGTTGGATTGTTAATGTCCTCCAGGGAAGCTAAGCTTACCTGAACTGGCCTACATGTGACTCCAGATCCACACCAATGTGGTTGACTTTAAACAGCCTCTGAAATGGTTTAGCAGCCATTCAGTTGTAGGTGGCTACCACCACCATCTGCTCAAGGACAATTTGGGCAATAAGAGTTGGCCTTCCCAGCGACGCTTGCCTCACAAGAAAGAATTTATAATAATCCGCTCTTCTCTGCTTTCCTCCACCTAGTTTACGATATCCATAGTTTTGTTTTTGATTTTCACAAAGCTCTCTCCATGAGCACAGGTAGTCCAGATTAATGCTGACCAGCTCCTTAAATAAGCCCGCTGCAGTAATTCAAAAGATCACAAGACAAGTTGGCTCTTTGGCCAGCTTGATTTCATCCACTCTACTTTGATGGTAAAATAGGGCAAAGTCAGCATGATTTCATCAAGGGGAGGTCATGCCTGACAATTCTGTTAGAATTCTTTGAGGAGGTAATGAGCAGGTTAGACAAAAGAGAGCCAATGGATGTTATCTACTTGGACTTCCAGAAGGTCTTTGACAAGGTGCCACACAGGAGGCTACTCAGTAAGATAAGAGCCCCTGGTGTTAGAGGCAAGGTACTAGCATGGATAGAAGATTGGCTGTCTACCAGGAGGCAGAAAGTGGGGATAAGAGTGTCCTTCTCAGGATGGCGGCTGGTGACTAGTGGAGTTCCGCAGGGGTCGGTGTTGGGACCACAACATTTCACTTTATACATTAATGATCTAGATGAAGGAACTGAGGGCACTCGGGCTAAGTTTGCAGATGATACAAAAGTAGGTGGAGGGACAGGTATTATTGAGGAGGTGGGGAGGCTGCAGAAGGATTTAGACAAACAGGTAAGGAGAATGGGTAAAGAAGTGGCAGATGGAATACAAAGTGGGGAAGTGTGAGGTCATGCACTTTGGTAAGAAGAATAGAGGCATAGACTATTTTCTAAATGGGGAGAGAATTCAGAAATCTGGAGTGCAAAGGGACTTGGGAGTCCTAGTGCAGGACTCTCTTAAGGTTAACTTGCAGGTTGAGTCAGTAGTTAGGAAGGCAAATACAATGTTAGCATTTATTTCAAGAGGACTAGAATATAAAAGCAGGGATGTGCTGCTGAGGCTTTATAAGGCTCTGGTCAGACCACATTTAGAATATTGTGAGCAATTTTGGGCCCCGTATCTCAGGAAGAATGTGCTGGCCCTGGAGAGGGTCCAGAGAAGGTTCACGAGAATGATCCCAGGAATGAAAGGTTTAACATATGAGGAATGTTTGAGGACTCTGGGTCTATACTCAATGGAGTTTAGAAGGATGAGGGGGGATCTTATTGAAACTTACAGAATACTGAAAGGCCTGGATAGCGTGAACATGGGGAAGATGTTTCCATTAGTGGGAGAGACTAGGACCTAAGGACACAGCCTCAGAGTAAAGGGAAGACCTTTTAGAACAGAGATGAGGAGAAACTTCTTTAGCCAGAGAGTGGTGAATCTATAGAATTCATTGCCACAGAAGGCTGTGGAGGCCAGGTCATTGAGTGTATTTAAGACCAAGATAGATAGGTTCTTGACTGGTAAGGGGATCAAAGGTTACGGGGAGAAGGCTGGAGAATGGGTTTGAGAAACTTATCAGCCATGATTGAATGGCAGAGCAAACTTGATGGGCCAAATGGCCTAATTTCTGCTCCTATGTCTTATGGTCTTATGGTGTTGGTCGAGGGATAAATATAGGTGACAAAACACCATCAGACCACCACCACCCCCTCCCCACCTCTCCCAGCCCCACTGCCTTTCTTCTGAATGGTGTCACCAGTCCATTCGTATACTTCCAAATTGGCAGGCAGGATCTCCTCAGTTTATATCACATTTGAAACATGGCTTTTCCAACAAATTAATAATTCCCCAGTACTACATTAAAGTATTGGCCTGGCTTATATGTTAAAGAACAAAAACAAAAATACGTGGAAAAACTCAGCAGGTCTGACAGCATCTGCGGAGAGGAATACAGTTAATGTTTCGAGTCCGAATGACTCTTCATCAGGCGGAAATCCTGTCAGAGAGAAGAGCAATACTTCTTCAAGGTAGACATTCCTTGAAGAGAGGTGGCAGTCAAATTAAACACTAAGATAAAAGCAGAATACTGCGGATGCTGGAAATCTAGAACAAAAACAAAAATACCTGGAAAAACTCAGCAGGTCTGACAGCATCTGCGGAGAGGAACACAGTTAACGTTTCGAGTCCGTATGACTCTTCATCATAATTCTCTGATGTGCAGAGCATTTAGCATGATATATCAGCAGCAGTGTTTAATTACCACGCATATTCATTAGAAATTTAAGAGGAAAGCAATATTTTTACTATTTGATGTTAACTGGGCAGATTTACTCCCTTCCCAAGGATACTGTACCCTGGGGCACTTTTAGATTTCTTCTGAATGGAAACCTTGGAGCCAATTGATAAAAGTAGTTTCATCACATTTTTTGGGTTGGTTGCAATTCTTCTAAAAAGTCATTAGCATAATGCTAGGGTGATTAAAAGCTTTGTGAAACACAGTGGGTAGCTACTTGTGTTCACCACCCAGACCATAATCAGAGAAGTGATGAAACAAGTCTAATTTTAATCCCAATGAAAATTAGCACCCAACTCTCCACTTGCTGGAGGCACACCTACTACAAAAGAAGATGGTTGTGGCCGTTGAAGGCCAATCATCTCAGCCCCCAGGACATCACTGCAGGAGTTCCTCAGGGCAGTGTCCTAGGCCCAACCATCTTCAGCTCCTTTGTCCATGGTCTTCTGTCTATCACAAAGTCAGAAGTGGGAATGTTCACTTATGATTGCATAGTGTATAGTTCCATTTGCAGCTCCTCCAATACTAAAGCTGTCAATGCCCAAATATAACAAGCCCTGTACAGTATTCACACTTGGGCTGACAAGTGCCTTTTGTACCACACAAATGCCAGGCAATGACCATCTCCAACAAGAGAGAATCTAAGCACCCCCACCCCTCCCCCCAACCACATTTACATTCAATGGCATTACCATTATTGAATTCCCCACCATCAACTTCCTAAGGGTTACCATTGACTAGAAACGTAACTTGACCAGTCATATAAACACTGGCTACAAGAGCAGGTCAGAAGCTGGGAATTTTGCAGGGAGAAACTAATTTCCTGACTCCACAAAATTCATCCACCTACAAGGCACAAGTCAGGAGTGTGATGGAATACTCTGCACTTGCCTGACTAAGTGCAGCTCCAACAACACTCAAGAAGCTTGACACCATCCAAGACAAAGCAGCCTGCTTGATTGGCACCCCATCATCCACCTTCAACATTCACTCCCTTCAGCACCGATGCACAGTGGCAGCAATGTTTACCATCTAAAAGATGCACTTCAGCAACTCACCAAGCCTGCTTCAACAGCACTGCCTAAACCCATGACCCTTACTGCATGGGAATGACACTACCTGCAAGTTCCCCTCCAGCTCACACACCATCCTGGAACTATATCACTGTCCCTTCATTGTCACTGAGTCAAAATCGTGCAACTCCCTACCCAGCAGAGTGAATGTATTTATATCTATATCACATGGATTGCAGCAGTTCAAGAACTTGGCTCACTGCTATGTTCTGATGACATTTAGGGATGGGCAATAAAAAGTGGCCTTGCCAGCAACAGCAGCATCCTAATTAAAAATACATTATCTAGGTGCTAGGAAGACATGAATGTGTAGTGTTTGGAGCGTGTGGGGAAAGGTGTTGAATGGCAGTGATAAGTTTCTCTTTAAATTTAAAGTGGGTATTCTGGTCAGCATGTATTTCAAACAGGCGCCATAGGGATGGAATGCTATTCAGACACTCCAGCCATATACATGAAAATCAAGAGCCTAATAAGCATAGTACACAAGTTGTGCTGTACTCCCAGAGCCCTCTGCATTTAGTGTCTACATCGGAATGCGCTAAGTTTCTCTGACATATTTAAGGCCTCAGCCTCTGCTCAATTTGAATAAACGTTGTCTTGACCCTGACCAATAATGTTTTCCAGCTTGGGAATTATGAACAAAAAGCTGACAGCTGGCTTTGTCCATCTACATCCTCAAACAATATCTTCCAATGACTCAGAATCTTGGCTAGGTTTGTCAAAAGCCTGCAGGCTGGATCATGTCACCTTTTTGCCTGGCCTTGCTCAAGCCAAGATTTTGCAATGTTAGTAGAGTTTTATTTGTGAGACCATACACAAACTGAAGTTGACCTCCTCCCAGGCCAATGTAATTGTAAATTGGGAAAAAATAATTGTGAGTTGGAAGTAATATCACGTCAATTTTTTATTCATCCCTGTAAAGAAATGATCAGTTTTCACTTGATCTCTCCTGATGTTGACATGGCTGACATGATTGGGGATCTCAAATCACACTCTGTGGTTCAGTTTATACCAGTGGAGCAACTCACTGTCACGGTGTTGCCTTAAGTATACATTTTTTATTTTTGAAAATTCAATCCTGTAATAAAATAACTAATCCTCAAGATTATTTTTTATTTTTGAAAATTCAATCCTGTAATAAAGTAACTAATCCTTAAGATCAAGGGAAAAACAATTAGCTTCTCTTTCATTTTTACTGTACCAGGTTAATCAGTAAGGAAGGAATAAATCTTTGTGAGTAATACTTTTTGAGAAACTGCCTGTTTTGTCAGTGGTTGGTAGTGTAGAAAAACTGAACGGCAACATGTTTTTCCTATTTATCTGCAGGAATTGAGTTGATTCACCGACATGTGACTCCTCTGTGAAGTCACTGGAGTATTCTTCTTAAATGCTGTTTCACAGAATCATAAAATCGTACTGCATTGAAGGAAGATCTCAATCCATCATGCCTGTGCTGATTCTTTGAAAAGCTGTCCAATTAGTTCCACTCTCCTGCACTTTCACCACAGGAGTGGGACTAATTGGACTGTAATAACATGCCTTGTCAGTAGCACCTTTTTTAGAAGGAAAACGTAAGCAAGATGACAAAGAGGATTTTGACAGTTTTGACACTTTTGACAGTGGCCGAAATGGGCAAAGGGGATCAGCCACACCCCCCTCGATTCTCATCACTAAAACTGAATATTACCCCCAAAATATCTTTCTTGAAAGAATGAGCTAATGGCATTATCTGTCAAATCAAGAAATGGATCAGATAAAGATTAGTAGCTATTCCTCCACTACAAACAAAGGAAAGTCAGAGTGTAAGGTAATCCCAAACAAATAGGGGTTAATGGTCAGGGCCCCCATTCGGTGGAATTGGGGTGGTAACTTTTGGAAAATGCTTCCCGCCCCGTTGCCTCCAACATTTTGGTTACAGAAATGTTTCTCTGAGCCAGGAGTTAGGCCCATTTAAAATGTGAATCCCTGTGCTATGATGTACATTCAACCCTGATTCCCATTTTTGGACTGTGCTAGGCAACCATGCACTGTGCACACTCTAACAGGGATGCTGTCTGACCCAAGAGGATCCCACAGGCAAGTTGCTCTTCATTTTTGGGGAGCCAGAAGGAGCAGGAGTGCTCCTCCAGGCTCCATGATCCCAGCTTCAGTCGCTGATGCTCCACCTCCCCTCTCCCTGCAAATCAGAGTGCCCTTCAACACAAGAATTACTTTCATCTAGCCCAGAAGGTGACAGGGTTACCTGATGTTGTGGCCACCTGTGTCCCAGGAGCACAGATTCTGTCCACAAATGTGGCCTGGTGCTCAAAATGAGGCAGCCAACCTGCCAACTGCAGGGATAAGTTTACCTCATTGCTCCTTATAGCAACATACCAGAGATTTGTGATCAGGTCAGTTGCTGACAATAATATTCATGTGCTGTTGAAGAACACAGGAATGTCTGCAAAAAAAAGGCAAAGACGTAAGCAGACAATGCCAGAGTAGAACAATTGATGGTAATCAAAATATAAATACATGACTGCTTAATAAGAACTTTGCTTTAGAATATTGATTTCTTTCAAAGTTATAATCCATGTCAAAAATAATTCAGTAAGTTTTTTTATCCTACATGAAGCAGTAAGATACTCTCAGTCAGTGTCATCTACATTCCATTGTGCTGAATGTATTACTATGCTTCCAGTGGTAAGGCTGAAAAAATTATGCTAATTATTTGGGAGACCAAAGCCAATGGACTGTATTTTACGAGGGGCGTTGGGACCCTGACAAGAGGATAAAAAGTGGGTCATGAACCCTCTTTTTTTAAATTAATTCGCGGGATGTGAGCTTCGCTGGCTAAGCCAGCATTTATTGCCCATCCCTAGTTGTTCTTGAGAAGGTGGTGGTGAGCTGCCTTCTTGAACCTCTGCAGTCTATGTGGTGTAGGTACACCCACAGTGCTGTTAGGAAGGGAGTTCCAGGAATTTGACCCAGCGACAGTGAAGGAACGGTGATATATTTCCAAGTCAGGATGGTGAGTGACTTGGAGGAGAACTTCCAGGTGGTGAGGTCCCCATCTATCTGCTGCCCTTGTCCTTCAAGATGGTAGTGGTCTTGGGTTTGGAAGATGCTGTCTAAGGAGCCTTGGTGAACTCTTGCAGTGCATCTTGTAGATAGTACACACTGCTGCTACTGTGCGTCGGTGGTGGAGGGAGTGAATGTTTGGGAATGTGGTGCCAATCAAGTGGGCTGCTTTGTCCTCTCGTCGGCAGTGAAACCTACTTGTCAATTGTACCACAGACGGCCTCCTAATTAGCTGCCTTTGGGTAGGTTCCTGATGTTACCGGCCCAGTCACAAGGCCAGTAGGTCCAAAGCCTCAGCAGTGTCACCGGCAGAGGTGGTCGCTGCTGAAGAATGCAGGAGACCTGGAACGTCTGAGAGGTAAGTAAAAATATGTTAAAAATTCACTGGGCTAAGGGTTCGAGAGCAAAATTCTTCCTGGAGGCGGTCATTGGGGCCATGGGTGATGCCGTTCCTGAGTGTGACCCCTTCTTTGCCCATAGAGCCTTGTTCTCTCTCCTAGAGTGTGGCAGGGAAGTCACCTCCATTTATCTGGTGGCCTTTCCATGAAACACAATGGTTGACCTTTGCCATCAGCAACATCAAATGAACCCTAATTGGGTCTTTACTTATGTAAATTGGCTGCCTGCCACATTGGGGTGAAAAGCCTCTCTAGATCCTGTGGCACTGTCAGTTAAATGCCCGGCTGCGGGACTGTGTCAGGAAACCAATCCAACCTACTGATCCTTGAAACTTCCCACCCTGTCTCCAGAGGACCGGAAAAATTCTGATCAATCTCTCCAGTCCAACCTAAACTTGATTCACAGCCACCAATTCCATTCCTCCACTTGTTCACTGTTCACAGACTTAGCAATCACTCCATTGCTAAATTCACCAACTTCCATTTCCATCATCCATGTCAGCCCCTTCCTCAGCTCATTAGCTGTTGATACCCTCATCCATGTATTTGTCACCTTTAGACTTGACTGTTCCAGAGCTCTCCTGGCGAGCCTACAGTCATCTACTCTCCATAATCACAAACTCATCCAAAACTCTGCTGCCCATATCCTAACTCACACCAAGGCCGGGATTTTCCGTGCCTGCTGGCGTCTGGTGTGTTCAGTGGCATGAGCAGACAATACAGCACAATCAGTTTCACGACAGCATGAAACCAGTTGCGATTGTCCACTCAGCTTGCCGATGGTGGGTCGCATTTCCCGCCATTGGACGTCAGGAATCTCATTGTAATACATCTGCATTAGCCCAGCCCACCGGAATCGTTCCCCACCACCTCCTCCCCGCTGTATCGTCTGCCCATGTTGGCAGGAACACACGCCGACATGTTTCACAATAGCATATAAAAGGTGTGCACTTGGCGGGCTGTGCTTTGAGGGGAACTCGGAAGTGAATACACAGTAACATTGCGGAGCACTCGCCCTGGTCACCTGTTGGACTTCAAGGTTGAGGTACATTCAGGGAGGGCGCAAGGGCTGCCCTGTGGTTGAAGGTAGTGCACAAGCATTCGGGTGGGGGAGTAGGGTGAACGAGGGAAGTGTCCAAACATCAGGGACACCTTGTATAATGTGACCATTCCTCTGCAGCTGAGACAGTTCAGGTGCAGCCATTGATACATTGGAATTGGGCATCTAGCTTATCTGTCCATTCGAGCAATGCAGAGGCGTAAAAGTGGCACCAAGTGCTTCAGAGCTTATCATCCCCCAAGCACAGACTGCAAAGTCATGAACATTTTAGTGGACTGTGGAAGAATTGGCCGACTGGGCACGTTGTAAATCTCCTTGCCAAAGCTGACCATGGAGCAATCGCTGGTGGAGGTGCTCATAGCTGCTTGCAATGTCATCATCTCAATTTGGACCAGTCTCTTTCATGGTTCAAGCTAACAGTGCAGCCTTTCAGTGCGGGTTAGGAGAATGCCTGTGCCTGAGCTGAGAGCACAGCATGCAGTCCAGTGGGCACGGCTGCTACCAATCGGTCAGGTAGAGTGGGGCGGAGGAAGGTGGGGTTTCGGGCAGCCATGCAGCACCCAAATCTCTGGCAATCCAAGTGATGGTCAGCACTCTCTGTGATGTGTTAAGGGGCTTTCAGACTTAACCAAGACAGGTTGTTAGCACACCTATGCTAACTCACGCATCTCTCTCCTTCATCCTGCAGGAGGAATACATCAGGATCATGGAGTCTGGTGACCTAGCTGTAGGGGCAGCTAGGCTCCCACACACGCTGCCAGAGAGCCACAGCAAGCCGGTGCTGGTCAGCGCCTAGCTAGACCCAGGGTCGGTAGACACTGCCTTTCATTCCTGAAGATCACTGAGAAGCAGTGTTGCCAAAGACTGCAAATGTCTAAGGAACTGGCCTGACACATCTGCCAGCTACTGCAGGATTTGGCAACATGGGGACATGGAGGGCATCCATTGTCAGTGGCCATGAAAGTGACCATGGTGCTCAATTTCTACACCAGTGACTCCTTTCAGGAGTCCACACATGACCTCTGTAGGATATCACAAGCCTCCACCCACAAATTCATCCTTGAGATCACAGATGCCATCTTCACAAGGGCACACAACTTTGTGCATTTCAACGGGACCAGGAGAGCCAGGATGCAAGAGTGATAGGATTTCCCCACAGGTGCAGGATGTGATCGACTGCACTCACATGGCACTTAGATCTCTGTCACAATACACCAGCCACAAATGATTCCACTCACTGAATGTGCAGCTGGTATGCGACCACCACAAAAGCATCCTGCAGGTCTGCGCATGGTTTCTAGGGACTCTGCACAACTTCTACATCCTCAGTCAGTTACAGACCCCTGAAGCCTTTCAGGATCCACAGAGGCTGCAGGGATGGCTCCTCTGGGACAAGGGCTACCCACAGAGGATGTGGCTGATGACACCTGTGTGGCGGCCTCAGACTGCAGCAGAGCGAAGGTATAAGAGGAGATAAAAACAAAAAAACTGCAGATGCTGGAAATCCAAAACAAAAACCGAATTACCTGGAAAAACTCAGCAGGTCTGGCAGCATTGGCAGAGAACAAAAGAGTTGACGTTTTGATCCTCATGACCCTTCCACAGAACTGAGTGAATATAAGGAAAGGGGTGAAATATAAGCTGGTTTAAGGTGGGGGGAGGGTGGGGTGGGGGGGAGAGAAGTGGGAGGGGGATGGTGTGGTTGTAGGGACAAGCAAGTAGTACCCATGCCCACGCAAAAGATGCAACACCTGCCCTTTCACTTCCTCTCTCCTCACCGTCCAAGGACCCAAACACTCCTTTCAAGTGAAGCAGCATTTCACTTGCATTTCCCCCAACTTAGTCTACTGCATTCGTTGCTCCCAATGTGGTCTCCTCTACATTGGAGAGACCAAACGTAAACTGGGCGACCGCTTTGCAGAACACCTGCGGTCTGTCCGCAAGAATGACCCAAACCTCCCTGTCGCTTGCCATTTTAACACTCCACCCTGCTCTCTTGCCCACATGTCTGTCCTTGGCTTGCTGCATTGTTCCAGTGAAGCCCAACGCAAACTGGAGGAACAACACCTCATCTTCCGACTAGGCACTTTACAGCCTTCCGGACTGAATATTGAATTCAACAACTTTAGGTCGTGAGCTCCCTCCCCCATCCCCACCCCCTTTCTGTTTCCCCCTTCCTTTTTTTTCCAATAAATTATAAAGATTTTCCTTTTCCCACCTATTTCCATTATAAAAAAAAAATAAATAAATAAATAAACACCCCCACTAGAGCTATACCTTGAGTGCCCTACCATCCATTCTTAATTAGCACATTCGTTTAGATAATATCACCAACTTTAACTTTAACACCTAGGTGTTCTATTGTACAATTGTCGTTGACATCTTTTGATGATCTGCTTCTATCACTGCTTGTTTGTCCCTACAACCACACCCCACCCCCCCCACCTCTCTCTCTCTATCTCTCCGCCCCCCACACACACACCTTAAACTAGCTTATATTTCAACTCTTTCTTGGACTCGAACTCAAGTTCTGTCGAAGGGTCATGAGGACTCGAAACCTCAACTCTTTTCTTCTCCGCCGATGCTGCCAGACCTGCTGAGTTTTTCCAGGTAATTCTGTTTATGTTTTGGATTTCCAGCATCCGCAGTTTTTTTTGTTTTTATCTAAGTAGTGATAGGAGCAGACAATCAAAAGATGTCACAGACAAAAGAACAAAAGAACACAGAGGTGTTGAAGGTGGTGATTTTATCTAAACGAATGTGCTAATTAAGAATGGATGGCAGGGCACTCAAGGTACAGCTCTAGTGGGGGTGGGGTGGAAAGACTAGCAGGGCATAAGAGATTTAAAAATAATGGAAATAGGTGGGAAAAGAAAAATCTATATAAATTATTGGTAAAAAACAAAAGGAAGTGGGAAGAAACAGAAAGGGGTGGGGATAGAGGAGGGAGTTCAAGATCTAAAGTTGTTGAATTCAATATTCAGTCCGGAAGGCTGTAAAGTGCCTAGTCGGAAGATGAGGTGCTGTTCCTCCAGTTTGCGTTGGGCTTCACTGGAACAATGCAGCAAGCCAAGGACAGACATGTGGGCAAGAGAGCAGGGTGGAGTGTTAAAATGGCAAGCGACAGGGAGGTTTGGGTCATTCTTGCGGACAGACCGCAGGTGTTCTGCAAAGCGGTCGCCTAGTTTACGTTTGGTCTCTCCAATGTAGAGGAGACCGCATTGGGAGCAACGAATGCAGTAGACCAAGTTGGGGGAAAGGCAAGTGAAATGCTGCTTCACTTGAAAGGAGTGTTTGGGCCCTTCGACGGTGAGGAGAGAGGAAGTGAAGGGGCAAGTGTTGCATCTTTTGCGTGGGCATGGGGAGGTGCCATGGGTGGGGGTTGAGGAGTAGGGGGTGATGGAGGAGTGGACCAGGTTGTCTCGGAGGGAACGAGCCCTACGGAATGCCGATAGGGGGGGGTGAAGGGAAGATGTATTTGGTGGTGGCATCATGCTGGAGCTGGCGGAAATAGCGAAGGATGATCCTTTGAATGCGGAGGCTGGTGGGGTGATAAGTGAGGACATGGGGGACCCTATCATGTTTCTGGGAGGAAGGAGAAGGCGTGAGGGCGGATGCACGGGAGATGGGCCGGACACGGTTGAGGGCCCTGTCAACGACCGTGGGTGGAAAACCTCGGTTAAGGAAGAAGGAGGACATGTCAGAGGAACTGTTTTTGAAGGTAGCATCATCAGAATAGATGCGACAGAGGCGAAGGAACTGAGAGAATGGAATGGAGTCCTTACAGGAAGCGGGGTGTGAGGAGCTGTAGTTGAGGTAGCTGTGGGAGTCGGTAGGCTTGTAATGGATATTGGTGGACAGTCTATCACCAGAGATTGAGACAGAGAGGTCAAGGAAGGGAAGGGAAGTGTCAGAGATGGACCATGTGAAAATGATGGAGGGATGGAGATTGGAAGCAAAATTAATAAATTTTTCCAAGTCCCGACGAGAGCATGAAGCGGCACCGAAGTAATCATCGATGTACCGGAGAAAGAGTTATGGAAGGGGGCCGGAGTAGGACTGGAACAAGGAACGTTCCACATACCCCATAAAGAGACAGGCATAGCTGGGGCCCATGCGGGTACCCATAGCCACACCTTTTATTTGGAGAAAGTGAGAGGAGTTAAAGGAGAAATTGTTCAGCGTGAAAACAAGTTCAGCCAGACGGAGGAGAGTAGTGGTGGATGGGGATAGTTCAGGCCTCTGTTCGAAGAAGAAGCTAAGGGCCCTCAAACCATCCTGGTGGGGGATGGAGTTGTAGAGGGATTGGACGTCCATGGTGAAGAGGATGCGGTTGGGGCCAGGTAATTCTGTTTTTGTTGTGAAGGCATAACTAGACTCGTGCTGCAGCCCGCAACTTGGTGGAGCAAACCATCAGAATACTGAAAATGAGGTTCCGGGGCCTGGACCGGTCTGGTGGAGCCCTGCAATATAGGCCACAGAGGGTGTCATGCATCATCGTTGTCTGCTACGCCCTTTACAACCTGGCACTGCAATGGAGAGACGAGCTGGCTGAGAAGAAGATGGAGGAGCTTGGGGTCTCCTCCAATGAGGAGAATGTCAACAGGGATGAGGGTGAGGAGGTCCTCAAAGGCGATGATGACAGGAACGAGGCCCTCACACTGGCCAAATGAGGCACGTGCATTCTGGCTCATAGCTGCTAGATTTGTGGAGGATGATGACAACATGCAGTGAGGAGACACCATAAGATCGTCACATTGCAACTATGAACGTTTGACTCCAGTCTGCCTTATGGCAGCGCACATCCCCTCTGTGTTCATGCTCCTGTCATGGAGATGCAGTGGAGGCCTTAATAGTCACTAGATCGCAGGAGGATGATGACAACATGCAGTGAGGAGACTCCATAAATCTTCACATAGCCTCTGAGAATGTCTGACTCCTGTCTGGCTGAGGGCAGCTCGCTTGTGCTCTATAATCAGAGTTATATCATAGAGACTCAGCCATGAAACTTTAAAAGCATCTGATCCTTTGTCCGCCTTCAACACATGACCCCTTAAGGAGCACAGTGTCACTGGTCACAGATGCTGAAAAGATTGGGGCCAGCCCCACCTTAAAGGTGCTGAGAGCACACAGAGAGAATAAGAGAACTCTGTGGCACCTGCCCACTACATTCTGGCAGCAATGACAAGCACCATCGAGGTGCAGGCATCATTAATGTAATAAAAGCAAAAAAACTGCGGATGCTGGAAATCCAAAACAAAAACAGAATTACCTGGAAAAACTCAGCAGGTCTAGCAGCATCGGCGGAGAAGAAAAGAGTTGACATTTCGAGTCCTCATGACCCTTCAACAGAACTGGTGTCGATGAGTTGTTGGAGCTTGCGTTCCTTAGCACATGAGAGAAAGAGAAAAAGTTTCTTGTTGAGGCGTCGGATGTGACGAAGAATAAAATGAAACTGGGGGCACGCGCAGCTTCGAAAAAGAGTACGGCAGTGCTGCTGGAGGGAGAGGTCGAGTGTGTTCATATGGCGGCGCATGGCACTGAGTGTGGATCTCAGAATGTGATGGGAACAGCAGTCCGAGAAACGTTTTATGTCCCGGAGATACCTGTAATCCTGGGTGGGTTTGAAACATGAGGGGTGGAATTTCAGTTGAAATCCACGTGGGGTAAGTCGGAGACGGAGACAGTCGCTGAGGAAGGAGATATGGCTGTGAAAGCGGGTTTTAGTAAATACCTTGTCAAACACCAGGAGAGAAATGGAAAGCAATGAAGGTGAGCAAGGCAAAAGAGAGATACGGAAATCTTGTCGCAGAGACGAACAAAACTTCTTCAAAGAAGGCATTTCTTGAAGAGCAGTGACAGTCAATTAAACACAGAGATAAAAACAAAAAAACTGTGGATGCTGGAAATCCAAAACAAAAACAGAATTACCTGGAAAAACTCAGCAGGTCTGGCAGCGTCGGCGGAGAATAAAAGAGTCGACGTTTCAAGTCCTCATGACCCTTCAACAGAACTGTTGAACAGTTCTGTTGAAGGGTCATGAGGACTCGAAACGTCAACTCTTTTCTTCTCCGCCAATGCTGCCAGACCTGCTGAGTTTTTCCAGGTAATTCTGTTATGGCATCAGTAATGCGTCCAGTGAGTGTGAGGCCGAATCATCTCTTTGGTCTGAAGGCTGCACAATGCATAAAGGGAAGAGGCCCTGGACTGAGACACCTGCTTTCATCTTGTGCAGAAATGTTTCACATCTGAGTGACATGAACACTCTCATTAGGACAAGGAGCTAGAGGCAGGGAGACATTCTAGGGAGTTTATTCACAATAGTGAACATTATGTACATGTGATTAACACCCACGTTCTGGCTGTGCATCTACGTCTTCTTTACTTTCGTAAACCTGCCGTTATGTCTTGGTGCTCTCTAGCGGAGGTGGAGGCAGCCTGCTGAGTGCTATGCCCTGTCTGTGGTGGTCTAGGCAGGTATCTAATGGAGGGCTGCTGCCTGCTTTCAGGGTCCTCTTGTGTGGCAGTGTCACCCTCCTCGGCCTGTGGAGCTGGAGCTGCTAAAGTCACAGAAAGAGGGGATTGGGATGGGCCGGATTATCCCGGAGTCACCTGGATGGATGGCCATGGGGGGTACATCTGTTGACCCTTATCCAAGGGCCCCTAGCTGACCCTTTGAGGAGAAGGGGTAGATGGAGTGAGATCGAGCTGCCCTGCACCCCTCTTGCGTACACACTGTTGGAGGCCAATTATGGCATCAGCAATGGAGTTGAACCTGCGCAGCAGTTTAGGAGCGATGTCCTGGACGAAGGTCTCCATGGCCGCTGCCATCCTACCAGTGTTGACTTCAGTGCGTTGCAATGCAGGCACTATGGCCTCAGCCTGAAAGTGGATGGACTCCTCCATCATGCCTTGCAATCTGAGGAGTGCAGCAGACATCCCTCCCTGATGTTCCTAAACTTGCCTTTGCAGCTCCAGCAACTGTGACATGACCGAGTCCAGAGGCTTGTCATCTGACTCGGACTCAGCAAACTTCTGTCCCCGGCAGTCCTCCGAGTGCCAGACGCCTAGGAAGTCCCTGCCGCCAACTGTTGTGGATCAGATAGTGCAATGTGCTCACCAGATTGGATCCCGAGGCTAGTCTAAAGCTAGGTCTTACTGAGGTGTGTGTCTCTGTGCTGGTGGAGGGTATAGGTGAGCGCTGTGATGGGACTTCAAGGAGGGTGCCTTCATATTCCTCTTCAGAGATTTCTTCCGAGCTTAATTGGAGGCCCTGGGCCATGGACTCTCTTGGCTGTTTCCCAGATGTGCCTGCGGAAGCAAGTGGACAGGATTAGCAATTGGCAGTGGCTTGTGAAACAGGACACATCACTCATGGAATGGCTGTCAGATGGATGTTGCGCTGTTGGATCCTCTCTTGGTTGAGCACGAGCGACATTACCGTCAGTGCAGGACCGGTCTAGATTATCACCGGCCAGCTGGATGGCTCTGTTTTCAAAGTCTGTGAGTAACTTGATTTCAGGCAATCCTCCACCAGCCTGGGACCTCTTCCTGTTGTGTGCCAGCCTGTCCTGCTCGAATGGAGATGGAGAGAATGGAAGCTGGACATAACCTTGAGGGGACCAGGTTCAATTTGCAGATTTTGCCTTTGCCTTTACCGGCAGCACCTTCCCTCTCCATTTCAAGTGCCGCCATGTGTGCGAGCATATGATTAAATTGACTCCTCCAAACCTGGAATGCCCACTGCATGCTCCACTCTGGGACAAAGTTCCAGCACTCAACAGCAAATTGTCCTGAAGTGAGAGCCCAAGACCATGCAGCCATTTGTTTTGACAAGGTGCATTCTGAGGCCGATATTCGACACGATGGAAAGCCTCTCTGTCATGGTGAAAATGGCCAGAAATTCTAAGTCCCACCTGTTCTATTTTCGTCGGGATAGAAGTGGAGTCGGGCTGGGGTTCGTGCATGCGTGGTTTATGGAGGCAGCTGACCATTTAAATCACCAGCTGGCTCCATTGTTGTGTGATTTTGGTAGGCCAGGAATGTGAAACCTCAAGTGTGCAGATTAGACCAGGTAGGAGGTCTGAACTTTTACAAACATATGAAAAAGAAGCAGAAGTAGGCTATTCGGCCCCTCAAACCTGTTCCACCATTCAATAATCTCATGGTTGATAAAGAGCTGTGGGGATGTGCGGGATATAGGATTTATGAGGGATCATGATTGTTGATATAGGGGCATGTTTAAGCATAGGGGTTATAGGGCCATAGGGATGGCATGAGGTAGCACAGGTTGGCATACATGGGGCGTAGGGTGTTTGTGGGTGATGAGTGGTGAGGACTGGAGGGATGTTTTTTGTTTTATTCTTTTTTTATTTCAATAAAGTGTCAGAGCACAGAGGCGGGCCTTCCACCCAGCCTGCCTCCACACTCATTCTGGGGGCAGCAGGTTCAACTTCTAATCCAGCCTGTCCCCATGGACAGCCATTTTTAAAAGTCAGATTTGCAGAGCCAGCAATTTTCTTGTCTCTGTGCACCCGACCCCTGAGCAAAAGCCTGGATCTGAATGATGTCTTTGGTCGCTCTCTTGCCCTCCTTCACCGGCTCTAGCCCACTAAAGGACTACAGGCCCCAAAGTACATCATGATGAAGCTCGACAGAAGCCAACATTGGAGGTACACAACAAAATGCAACATGTGTGAAAGGATCGAGCAGTTCATGAGAGTGAGGTAAAACCAATTCTTGGAAATGATACAAGACTATAATAGGAAGTCGTACAGATAATCCAAACAACAATGAGTAAAAGTTCAGAGATACAGAGGCATTCTTTTCCAAATCACCTCCTAAGTATAGCTAGTTTTCAGATTTTTTAAAAATTCATTTACGGGGTGTGGGCATCGCTGGCTAGGCCAGCATTTATTGCCCATCCCTAATTACCATTGAGAAGGTGGTGGTGAGCTGCCTTCTTGAGCCGTGCAGTCCTTGTGGTATAGGTACACCCACAGTGCTGTTAGGAAGGGAGTTCTAGGATTTTGCCCCAGTGACAGTGAAGGAACAGCGATATTTTTCCAAGTCAGGGTGGTGGGTGACTTGGAGGGGAACTCCCAGGTGGTGGTGTTCACATGTATCTGCTGCCTATGTCCTTCTAGATGGCAGTGGTCATGGTTTTGGAAGGTGCTGCCTAAGGAGCCTTGGTAAGTTTTGCAGTGCACCTTGTAGAGGGTACACACTGCTGCCACTGTTCATCTATGGTGGAGTGAGTGAATGTTTGTGGATGGCATGCTATTCAAGCAGGCTGCTTTGCTCTGGATATTGTCAAGCAAGAGTGTTGTTGGAGCTGCATTCATCCAGTGTATTCCATCACATTCCTGACTTGTGCCTTGTAGATGGTGGACAGGCTTTGGGCAGTTAGAAGGTGAGTTACATGTGCAGGATTTCTAGCCTCTGACCTGCACTTGTAGTCACAGTATTTATTTGACTAGTCCAGTTCAGTTTCAGTTTCTGTTCAGTGGTAGCCCACAGGATGTTGATAATGGGGGATTCAGCAATGGTAATGTCATTGAATGTCAGGGAGCGATGGTTAGATTCTCTCTTGTTGGAGATGGTCTTTGACTGGTACTTGTGTGGGACGAATGTTAACTTGCCACTTGTCAGCCCAAGCCTAGATATTGTTCAGTTCTTGCTGCATTTGGACATGGACTGCTTCAGTACCTGAGGACTTATGAATGGTGCTGAACATCATCAACAAAAAACACACTTCTGACCTTATGATGGAAAGAAGGTCATTGATGAAGCAGCTGAAAATGGTTGGGCCAAGGACACTACCCTGAGAAACTCCTGCAGTGATGTCCTGGAATTGAGATGACTGACCTCCAACAACCACAACCATCTTCTTTCATGCTAGGTATGACTCCAACCAGCAGAGAGTTTTCCCCTTGATTCCCTTTGACTCCAGTTTTACTAGACCTCTTTGATGCCACACTAGGTCAAATGTTGTCTTGATGTCAAGGGCAGTCACTCTCACCTCACCTCTGGAGTTCAGCTCTTTTGTCCGTGTTTGAACCAAGACTGTAATGAGCTTAGAAGCTGAGTGACCCTGGCAGAACCCAAACTGACCGTCAGTGAGCAGGTTAATGCTAAGCAATAGCCTTTGCAGTATCCAGTGTCTTCAGCTGTTTCTTGATATCACGTGGAGTGAATCGGATTGGCTGAAGACTGGCAACTGTGATCCTGCGGACTTCTGGACGAGGTGGAGATGGATCATCCACTCGACACTTCTGGCTGATGATTGTTGTGAATGCTTCAGCCTTATCTTTTGCACTGATGTGCTGGTCTCCTCCATGATTGAGGATGGGGATATTTGTGAAGCCTCCTCCTCCAATGAGTTGTTTAATTGTCCACCACCATTCACGACTGGATGTGGCAGGACTGCAGAACTCTGATCTGATCCAATGGTTGTGGAATCACTTAGCCCTGTCTATCACTTGCTGCTTATGCTGTTTGGCATGCAAGTAGCCCTGTGTTGTAGCTTCACCAGGTTGACACCTCATTTTTAAGTATGCCTGGTGCTGCTCCTGGCATACCCTCCTGCACTCTTCATTGAACCAGGGTTGATCCCCTGGCTTGCTGCTAATGGTAGAATGGGGGATATGCCCGGCCATGAGGTTACAGTTTGTTTTGAGTACAATTCTGCTGCTGCTGATGGCCCACAGCACCTCATGGTTGCCCAGTCTTGAGTTGCCAGATCTGTTTGAAATCTATCCCATTTAGCACAGTAGTAGTGCCATTCAACATGATGGAGGGTATCCTGAATGTGAAGCCGGGACTTCATCTGCACAAGGACTGTGAGGTGGTCACTCCTACCGATACTGTCATGGACAGATGAATCTGCGGCAGGCATGTTGGTGATGATGAGGTCAAGTATGTTCTTCCCTTTTTTTGATTCCCTCACCACCTGCCGCAGACCAAGTCTAGCAGCTATGTCCTTTAGGACTCAGCCATCTCGGTCTGTGTGGTATTACCAAGTCACTCTTGATGAAGGACGTTGAAATTCCCCACCCAGAATACATTCTGCGCCCTTGCCACCTTCAGTGCTTCCTCCAAGTGGTGCTCAACATAGAGGAGTACTGATTCATTAGCTGAGGGCGTCGGCATGTAATAATCAGCAGGAGGCTTCCTTGCCCATGTTTGACCTGATGCCATGAGATTTCAATGTTGAGGACTCCGAGGACAACCCCCTCCCGATTGTATACCACGTCTGCTGGGTCTGGCTTGCCAGGGATGTTGATGGTGGTGTCTGGGAGGTATGATTCCGTGAGTATGATTCTGTCAGGCTGTTGCTTGACTAGCCTGTATGACAGCTCTCCTAATTTTGGCACAAGCCCCCAGATGTTAATAAGGAGATCTTAGTTCGCAATGTCGACAGGGCTGGGTTTGCCATTGTTGTTTCGGGTGCCTAGGTCAATGCTGGGTGCTCCGTCCAGTTTCATTCCTTTTTATTTATTGTCTTTGTAGCAGTTTAATACAACTGAATAGCTTTTTAGGTCATTTCAGAGGGCATTTACACCTTATTGTGGAGGCAGATTTCCTTCCCTAAAGGGCATTAGTGAACCAGGTGGGTTTTTACAACAATCAATAATGGTTTCACGGTCATCATTAATTCCAGATTTTTATTGGATTCAATTGGATTTGAACCCAAGTCCCGAGAGCATTACCCTGGGTCTCTGGAATACCAATGACAATCCCACTGTGCCACTTTCCCAGAAGTAAGACAATTGTTCTTTGTTGGTGTGACTGGATTTGAAGTTGATGCTGTATTTATATAACCTATTAGATACATCTTATTTTTGTGTCCAAGTGTATTTAGTGAACAGTTTTAATTGAAACAACTTTGCATTCATAGAGTGCCTTTCACAATTTCACAAAAGTGCATTTTAGCTACTGAAGTACTTTTGTCATCAATGTTATTATGTAGGAATTTTCAATTAGCAAGATTCACAAACAGAAAGATGCTGAGGGAAGAAATAGATTTTTGGGTGTTAAGAGGCCCCTTAAAAAGTTCTAAATGAAGCTTGTAGCACATGGGTACATTTCTGATGCAAAGTATGTCAGATGCCACTTTTGTAAAAGTGTTAGTGGAACACACCTAATGTTCCCCGGAAATATGCAGAGTAGACAGATCATGACTTCAATCAGCGAGTAACATGATCTGATGCCTGTGCTGCCATCTTGGGACAACAGGTTTCAACCTGCACCCTCTCTTAACCTCGCACAGCTGAACACATGTTCCACATGCATGACAGGGTGGTGGGGGGGGGGGCGCAGTGGGTGTGGTTAAGGGGCCCAGAAACAGGAGTGCACCAGGGTCCATGATTTCTCTCCCTGGCCCTGCCTGCAGGCGCATTTGCAGGCAGAGGGACCTGTAAAATTCTGTTGGTGCTTTTCCCACCATCTACCTACCCACCCTGACCTAGTGATGTCTTAACAGGCAGCGGGCAAGGCCTCAGGCAGCCTGCGCACCCTTGTGCCAATTGAGGTCTCTAAGGCCTCTTGCTACCTGACAGCAATTTTTTGGCTGATAGGAGGAAGTCAGTGATAGGCGGGAAGCCTGGCAGGTTAACCTGCTCAGGCCTCGGGCAGGAAAGGGAAGGCCCCCTTTTCCAATTGGAGGCCCCCACCCCTCGGGTGTTCCCCACACCCCCTGCTGTGTGGTCTGTGCACCCTGCCCCTTCCCTCCCCCTCACCCCCTTCATCCCTCAGTACTTCCTCTCCTGGCCCCAACTTATCTGTCATCCAGCTCCTTGCTTTTCTTCTTCAGGAATGGATGTAGTCCCAGCAGTGGCCAGTGCTCCCAGTGACACAGCTGGGACAAGAGATTAGCCAACAGTTCTCGGAGGTGGAAAGCTCATCTCAAACCATTAAAAATCCGCATGGCAGCCTGTTGTAGTGGGACAACTCCTAGGGTGACTTTTAGGGTGGCAGGGCAAGAAACCCTGTCCTTGGGATATTTTACTGTGTTAGTCACCATCTGAATACAGGTTGTTGTTGTAACTTACAAGCAGCTGTGAGAACGAGACTCCATGGCACAAGACAGCAGATGGCAGACTATGCCTTATTATCCATACTGGTGGTACAGCATTTGCTCTAGTTTGGGGTCAGTGTTTATGATCTGACTTAAGCAATTGAGCTCCAAAGGAAATTTGGGTTTTTAAGTACTTGTCAGCAAGATCAATATAGAACTCCACAAAAATGTTGACATGAAATTTCTGCATAAATTAAGTCCAGGAAGTTCTAGTCCTTAAATCTCTTCTGCATTAGTTTATTTCCTGAATATTTATAAATATCTTTCATTTAAATTGTTAAAATGAGTTTCCATTTTATTTATAAATATTTCTTCTCCGCTTTCGGAAACAATGACCTGTTCAGGCTTGCTTCGGGGCACAGTTTTGCAAATTGGTTGCAGAGCACAAATGGTGTTAAAACATGTTCAGAAATTGCAGATATTTACTGCGCATCCACAAGACGTGATCGTTTGGAGCTTTGAGGACACTTTTGTTCCACAAACCAAAATCCCTTGGCAACATACCTTGGTTGCAAGGTATCTTGTGAACGGCAGTCCAAGGCCACAAGACTTTTAAAAGGTGTAGAGGCGTCTGACTTTGTTGGAACAAGATTGTAGCAGCAGTGTCACTCAATAAATTTTGAAATAAATAAACTTACTATGATTTTATTTGAGAATATATGGAAGAGGATCAATCCAGTTTGCATCTGTTCTCATCATTCCTCCACTGTCAAATGTAACTTGAGAATGTGGCCAGTTGCACTTGTGCAGGCATCTCCTTCATTGTCACCACACATTACCTCAGTGTAAGCCCCATTTTAGTCAAACCAGACCTTGAAAACAGGCTGAAATGAAACCATCTAATGCTTCGATGAGGCAAAGCTTGCATTGCTGTTTTCAATCAGGTGTTACTCAAATTTACCTGTGCCCTTCAGCTGACAGAAATGCTCGATTTGTTTTGTTGTGCTACCAGAGCACTTAGATGGCCAAGCTGTAGGTCTCACTGCAATGGTGCCACACATTTGGCTTGAATTTATTTCTTTTTCTCTCCGTTTCAGGCTGTGAAGTGTGGCATCCACTTTGTAAGCAGTCTGCTAGAATGGAAAAGAAGCTACGGGTGGGTACAACACATCCACAAAAATGTGCCTATTTCACCAATCAACTGAATATCATTAGCATGTAAACTCCTTGATTTCCTGGGTTAAGTTGATATGTGCGCAATATATATATATATAATACTAATTCAGCATTTACCAGACAATAGTTCTCTAAATTACAGTCATATAAGAGGCATTTTCTGGTTAAACTTGTGCTCAGTATGATTTATCCTTTGTGTATAACATGTTAACTCAGTTTTAAAATTGAAGCACACTACAAAGAGGTCCTAACACTGCTAAAGGCAGCTATGACAAAAAACAACGTGATACACGAAAAATATTTTCAATTTTTTCCTCTTGCCCAATGGAAAGCTAATCTTGTTCTAATTTCTATGAACTGATGAACAACTACTATTTTCAAAGGTATAGCAGGCAGATTGATGTGTACGTATTTCAAAGAAGTAGTGGGAGCCCATCTGAACAACCCTCACAACATTGTAACCATCTGTCATCTGAAGAAATCATACGCACTCCTACGTGTCAACATACTTGAAACCCACAAGGAATTCACCAATACTCCTTAGACAGCACCTTCCAAACCCACGACCTCTACCATCTAGAAGGACAAGGGCAGCAGACACATGGGAACACCACCACCTGGAAGTTCCCCTCCAAGCCACTCACCATCCTGACTTGAAAATATATTGCCGTTCCTTCACTGTTGCTGGGTCAAAATCCTGGAACTCCCTCCCTAACAGCACTGTAGGTGTACCTACACCAGGTGGACTGCAGTGGTTCAAAAAGACAGTTCACCACCACTTTCTCAAGGGCAATTAGGGATGGGCAATAAATGCTGGCCCAGCCAGCAAAGCCCACATCTCATGAATGAATAGAAAAAACACTTGAGTAGTGGCTAAACTTTGGGTTTCCTTCCCATCACTCCAAGATTGACTTTTGAATCTCTATTAACTTCATAAATTCATATTTTTTTTTAAAAGTACCTGATACCTGCTGGACTTGGCATTCACTTTCATGTTTTCGAGATTTGCCACCAGGTTAAGGGGTTTGGGGCACATGAATTAATTTGTTCCTGACCTTGCAAGGTTTGCTTTCCAAAATTTACTGATAACCAGAAGTATACCACACTTTTAAAAAAATTTCATTTTTTAAATCAAAAAGCTTGAATGTCCTCGATAAGCCGTTCAGAGGCAGAACTGCATTGGGGTGGAGCGGAAGTCCACTGACTAGTTGCACCTCTCATTTTGCCCCGTTTTCCCCATTCATAGTGTTTTGTGCATGGGCAAGTTACCATGTTATTAATAACCATCTAGGGCATTCAACTTAGGAAACTCATTGTGCCTGAGCACATCATTATTGAGTTGATTTGGGGTTCATCAGGGACAAACTAAAGAGTATGAAGAAAAACTATTGGTCAGCTTCTATGAAACCCCAAGGTTTCTTTGAATGCAGTTGAAAAAACCAGGCCATTTCCTTTATCAAAAGCCACTAATGCTCTAGTAAAGCTGCATTGCATGATCACATAGGTAGCCTCTAGCATCCAGTTGCTTCAGATGTAAATGTGAGAATTCCTGAATTGTATGCACCTGTCTATGTTTTGGGTGTGCATTCTACACCTGCTCCCAAGTGGGTTGAAAATTCTGATGAACACAAAAATGGTGGGGGACCAGAATAATCCTTCCCCAATTTCTCCCCTTGTCCATTGCAAATACAACATCGTTAGCCCTAAAGTTAGGTGAATAAGGGCCAAAGTGGCTTCCATTCAAAGTGTACTGTAGCTTTTTCTCTTGCAGATATTTGGGAGAAGTGTTTATTCAGTCGTGTTACAGTGTTCACGCTCTTTGGAAGACAGTAGTACTCAATTTGCATCGATCCAGCTGAAGGCCCATATTGGGAAGCTCCACAAAAAAGCAGTGATCGAGGGGGTCAAAGAGGCTTCAGTGAAAAAAGACATGGAAAGTCAAGGAAAAAGACAGAGACAGAAAAGGAAGTGGTCAAAAGCAAGAACAATAGAGGGAGAGACAGAGAAGAAAAACATGCACGCATGACTGTGTGGGAGGGAAATAAGTAACAATGGGTGGCAGGGAAACATTTAATAAATTATGTGTGTCAATTTTAAAATTCCAACAATGACAATGAGTATGCATCACTTTAGGTAAACCTATATAGGATGTGTAAATAGTTAAAACTTCTGTAGTGTTCAATTTGTTCCTACACGGTGCAGCCAATTTTATATAGCATTAACACATACTCCTATATAATATTGACTTTCGGAGTGATTCAAATAAAAAAAAGTTGAATGAGAATTGGCCATAAGTGTGTAGAACTTTTTTGCGATGCAGGAAAATACATGATGGTGAATGTTATCATATTCTCATTTCCTTTTACAGCACAGACGCACCTCTGAAACTTCCATCTCTCCTCCTGGATCTAGCATTTCAGGATCACCAAACCGGGTCATCTGTGTAAGTAACTTTAGCCACCTGGGGCCAGAACTAACCAAGCTCAGTGAAATCTCATCAAAATCTAAGGGAAGTAGAAGGGGAATCCATATAAGATCAGTTTCATAAAATTAACTTATACTTTTCCAAACAATCTCGTTCAAATAAGTTTGAGGTTCTCATCTTGACATTGGCAGCAGCTCCTCCCCTCCCCCAGAAAAACAGATAACCCTCTTCTCTGTATATGTAACTAATTGTACTACGCAGAGACCAAGGACCAAATTTTCATTCCTGAATCAGGTGTGCAGAGTTGGGAAAATTCCCAAACCCTACTCAGGAGAAACTTCCCTGAATGTTCCGATTTTTGTTCTGCAGAAAGAGCCAAAAGAGCTGCTGGGTGCTGAGGTGGACTTATCAAAGGCCCGACTTGGCGCTCTGGGACTTTATCCCAGGTATAATAAAAGCAGTAAGGCCCCCTAGCCCTCACAGCCCCTCAATGCCACACATTCCCCATGCCCCATCCATGCCAACTGATGCCACATTATGTGCCCCTGCACATACCCAATGTCCCCTAATAACCTCCATGTGACCTCATGGCTCTCTACCCACCCCATGGCCTTTCATACCCTCTGTGCCAACATATACACCTATACCCACTTTGCATGGCCACTCCTACCCTCCATGCCAGCCTATGCTCTCCACCCACCCCATAACCTTTTATAGCCCTTTTGCTAATTTAGTGCCAACCCATGCCCTGCACCCACCACCCTTTTCCCTTATACCCTCCATACTAACTCACCCAGTATCCACCATGGGCAGACCTCAGGAACTATGCTGAGATGAAATAAAGTTCTAAGTATCAATTAGAGCTTTCAGTCTATTATAACAAAACACTTTAATTGATCAAAGCCTATTCAATACATTTAAATCCCTTAAAATATTAAATCCCTTATAAAAACAAATATTTGTATGCATAGCCCACACCAAAGGGAGCTAATCCCTTTATAACCACTTGGAGCTGTCAGTCAAGCTGTGAATTTATAAGTCCCCCACTGTGATATGATAGGTTGTGGAAGAAGTCAACCTGTATTAATACAATAATTATAACCTTCAGGCTTATATCAACAAACATCTATTGAAATTTCAAGCACTGAATTTTTCAACTGCAGACTGTTTGCTTTTTTCCAAAATTTAAAGAGCATGGGAATTTAAATGTCTTGACAGCTTGACTTGCACTAATCTTATCCACTATTTTTATGCACATTCATGACTACTTTTAACAATCCTAAAGGAGTACCTGACCTCTCCAAAGAACTCCGGCAGGTCATCTGCCGGATTAGACCTTTTCCTCAAACTCACAAATCGTGTTTCAGAAACTTTGATGACAAAAATTCCTTCTGATTGAAAACAGCTGCACTTTTAAATTTGCGGCTGCCTCTGTGAACTGCAGATGTGCGAAATACATACCACCATCATTCCCATGCTGGGTGCCGGATTTGGGAGCAGGCCTTCTGGAATCAGGGCTCCATTGTCATTTCGGCTGCAGCATGGAGCCCTTCTGTCTTTGTTAAAATTTAGGCCCAAGAGTTTGGTAATGAAAACTTTATTGCTCAAAGCAATTTAAACAAACTTACTACCTAGAGAATCTAAACTATGCCCAGAAACTAAATTTTTAAAGTTGCCGAATCTATGATAGTCTACAACCATATCCCCTTTGAAAACAACCTCTCAGCCCATTGTTGTTATAGTTGCAAATATAACAGAAGCAACCTTCCTCCACCTTCCCCTTTGTCATTGCTATCAACATGAATTCTACCTCTCTCTAGACAGCTAATCCAGTTATTAATAGTTCCAATTATTTCCAGCAGGTCAAAAAGCATTAGAAAGAAACACAATTCAAGCTGTCACAAACTTCCCTGTGGCAAAACCAAATTTTAAAAATAAACTCGATATTCTAACTTGCAAAATGGGTTGCTAAGAGATACTACAGATAAGAGATCCATAAATTGGCATCTTCTTTCAAACTGCTTGAGGTAAATGATGTGCCCACCCTTTTCTCAGAATGGTCGCTAAACTTAGCACTTACTAGATGAGGCCCTTAAATACACTTGAAAGCCTGGAGGTTTATTCATAAAATGTGATATTTGTGGAACAAGCTACTGTCAAAATTATACTCAAAAGCCATGTACTGAAAAACAGCCCTGAAGGCTGCTTGCAGAATGACTTGAAATGCGGATCTCACTCAGGATTTGATGGAGCATTTGAAAAGCAATGATGACCTCCACCATAAACTAGTGCAATAATACATCATTTTCCATGTCCAGTTTTATTGCATATAGTATTGTGGACATCTGTCAACTTCTGCTACTAATGCTTATTAAAAAGGGAACCTTACCCACATACTGCAGCTTTGAAATCTTGTAGCTAGGTTACTATTACAGATATGAAGAAATGGCTCCTGAGGAGTCAGTTCTAGGGGTATCACTTGAGATTCACCCCCATTGAGTGTGTGAAATTGACTACTAACTTTCTGACACTGTCCAAACAAATTTACCAGATAAAAGCCATGGGGCAAAATTGGGACCCATCGCAGCCTATTTTTCACCCAGAAGCAATATGATCAATTTTGCAGAACTATATCTCATGCCCCAAAGGTGCCTGAAACATGCTCAACCACAAATGACATCGGATGACTTTTCAGATGTTGATGACAGCCAACTAAAATAGATGTTAGGCCCCAAGTAAATGTCAATTAGAGGCCTAATTTAAGATTCATTAGGAAATTTGCCAGTGCTGAGTGGAGTAGGCACTGGATCTGCCACACTCAGAATCAGTCTATATGTGGTCCAGCCAGCACACTTTAGTGTGTTACTTGATTTGTTCCCAAAATCAAATTTAACCTTTGCTATACTCCAGGTCCAATTGATAGCCCTTACATCTGGGATTGTAGTTTTGTACTTCTGTCACTGAGCTGAAATCAGAAGTTGCAGGCTTTTTCTTTTGATATTGTCATTGAAAGGAACTGTAGACAGATCCTGCTCTATAATGACTCTGACTGTCTTTTGTAATGTCTGTGACCAGGGCCATTTATGTGTTGTGGCTGAATAAGTCAAATTCATTTTTTTATTATGTGAACATTAACAGTGTTTTGAAGAACTGCAATTCCATTTATTTACAATTAAGGTAATTGATTTAATGCATTTTCCCACAGAACAGAATAGATACCACTAGCTGTAAATAACCATTCTTCATAAGGGATGATCATTCAGTGGAATGAATTTCCCCAACTTGAACCAACCCTGTCCTACAGCTCATTTTCACTGCAACATTCCTCTGATTTTTTCTGTTTTATAATGAAAGTCTAGCAATGCTACTTATGCATAAAACAGCTTTAAAATCTCCAGTGTGACAGTTTCAGGAACCAATGACTTAAAATTAGGAACTAACGACTTCAAATCAGAAACTAATGACTTCAAGTGGTTTTCTTTCTATTGTTACTTTCTCTGTATCTAACATCTTCCTCTGATTTCCTCTGTTCTCCTCTTTACACTCTCTTCATCTCAGGCAAAAGTGGATAATGAAATACTTGACTATAGGGATCTGGCCGCTCTTCCCAAAGTTAAAACTATCTATGATATTCAGCGTCCTGATCTGGTTTCCTACGAGCCATATTTCAAATCTGCATCAGAAGACAGACTTGAAAGACATAGTTTCGGGGAGGTAATTAATTTTGCATGGAATGTTCATCCACCCAATATTTTGAGCACTTGTTGCATTCAAACATTACACAACATTGGATATATGGTTTATTTTCATGGTGTTACCTATTGTTTGTTTTTAAATGCCACCAGTGGGAAGTAACAGTAGTATGACTAATTTCTCTCCTTCTGCCAACTCATTGCATTCTTCAGCACCTCTGGCTAAAATGCCTTTTACTTGCAACAGCTTCGAACCTGTAACACAACACATGTGAATTTGCATATAAGCAGCAATTACAATTTTTAAATGATGAATATTGAATGATGTAGCAGGCATACTCTTAAATTTGGAAGTATATTCCTAATCTGATGTCCCATTGAACTTATGAAGCATATGAATATCAGTTGATAGCTGATTAACTAATTTTATTTTCCTTAAGTATATCTATTATTTGCATATAATGACTTGTATAGATTGGAAAGTGCCTCTAGAAATGGGGCATTAAAAGAAATTTTATCAAAGTTAAAACATTTTTATAGGTTTAAATTGCAAAAACGTAGCTGGGACATTCCTTGGCATTGCACTGTAACTTCACTGGAAACCCTGTTTACACCGCAATTACAATTGTAGAGCAGGGGCAGCTCTGAGGATCTTCCTCAACCTTTTTAATTCCATATTTAGTTGGTAAACTATGGTCAGTGGAAAATAACTTTTTTTACTTTAAAATTACTCAATAGACTAAGTACTAGTAGTCGAGTCAACTCCATTAAAAGTTAGTCGCTGTAAACATTTCATGAACAAAAGGTGACTTTTAATATGTATCTATTCCATTCATTCCTGCTAATTAAATAATTTTATCAATTTACTGCTATTCATTCAATTCCACCCATGGTTAAACACCTTTGGCTGAATTTAATGTGGGCAGCGGTGGTCACGACACAGGTTGGAAAGTCAGTGTAACACTGCCTCAGCTATTTCCAGGATCCCCTACCCAATTCCGTATCCATCAGGAAATTAACTGCCCAGTGAGGGGTGAGGGATGATCAAAGTGATGATCCCAATCAGAGGGCCGGCAGAGCTCTTCAGTCCCAGCAGTGCCACTAGGAGCTCTGAAACCCAGGTGAGTGGGGGTGGGTGCCACTCGGGTGCCGCTGAGGTGGGGTGTCAGTGTTGAGAATAGGAGGGGGTGTTTCTATGGAGGCATCCTTTGCCACAAAGAGACATCTTCCATAGGGTGCCCGATCTCTCATCTCCTCCATCCGCCCACCAATCCTCACTACCCCCCCCAAGCCCAGAGGCAGGCTGCCAGCTTTTGCTGGGTGGTCTCTCAACACAGCGGAGGACCATTCCCCCGCCCCTACCCCGCCTATGCTTAAGTGCCAGCAACAGAGGAAGAGACCCTTAAGTGGCCCTTAATTGGACACTTAAGGACCTCTATCAACCTCTGGGTGAAAAGACGTTCCTCAACCTATCCCACCATTAAGATAATTCTCTCCCGATTCTATATGCACTACCCCTCCCCCTGAACCCTGCACAACCTTGTAATCCGTGCCAATGGGCCACGTTAAATTCGCCCTATTTTGCAGTAATCTGATGCATGTCTTATGTTACTTGGACAATCCATTAAGCCACAGCAAGTTAAAAGTAATATCTAGATATGAAATCATGCACATTCAAACTATTTATGACAGAGGGTTTATCTATGAACTCATAATAAATAAATAAATAAATAAATCATGTAAAAACCAATTGTGCACTTAACAGAGGTTGACTGTTGTAATGGGGGGAAAACTCAGTAATCCGTCACCTAACAATCTGTTATCTAATTTTTACTTGATTAAGATAATTTGTGTAAAAGTTTTGGCATGTTTTTGGACTAAATGCCATTTTTAATTTTTTTTTACTGTAGTCACTTGGGATGCTGTCACCATACTCACAGGTAATTCTGGCCATTTTATTGTGTTTTATTATGTTTATTGTATCTTTGTATCTCAGTAGGTCTTTTGGTAAGAAACAATGTATTTAGGAGTGTTAACCTGCTTGGGGGGGGCAGGCAGGGGGAGTGTGGTCAATATTGTTCTAATTTTCCTGTTAGATAGATGATGATGTCAGGAAATTCTTAGCAAGTTATTTACGACTAAGTTCTGCAGAAAACATTCATGAGCAAAAGGGATAGCCTATGTTTCAGATTATCCATTTAAAACTAGGAATGAGCATTCTGCTTTCTTCAAACTTAACTTTACTTCCTCCCCCAATACAGCCCCTAAAAATCTGGATTCTGTCAAAACCACTGATAGGGTGCCCCAAGACTGGAGGGATCGAATATGTGGTTGCTAAATTATCTCATGTACTGTACTTAGATTTCCAGAAGGCATTTGAAAAGGTGCCACATCAAAGGTTATTGCAGAAAATGAAAGCTCATGGTGTAAGAGGTAACATATTGGCATGGACAGAAGATTGGCTAGCTAACAGGAAACAGAGTAGGCATAAATAGGTCATTTTCTGGTTGGTAAGATATAATGAGTGGTGTGCCACAGGGATCAATGCTGGGGCCTTAACTATTTACAATTTATATAATGACTTGGATGAAGGGGCCAAAGGAATAGTTGCTAAATTGCTAATGACACAAAGATAGGTATGAAATTAAGTGGCGAAGAGGACATAAGGAATCTGCAAAGGGATACGGATAGGTTAAGTGAGTGGGCAAAGATCTGGCAAATGGAGTATAATTGGGAAAATGTGAAATTGTCTATTTTGGCAGGAGGAATAAAAAAGAAACCTATCATCTGAATGATGAGGGGTTGCAGAGCTCTGAGATCCAGAGGGATCTGGGCCACTTAGTGCATGAATAGCAAATGGTTAGTATGCAGGTACAGCAAGTAGTTAGGAAAGCTCATAGAATGTTATAGTTTATTATGGGGGGAATTGAATGCACAAGTGGGGAGGTTTTGCTTCACTTATACAGGGCATTGATGAGACCACATCTGAGGTGTACAGCATTGGTCTCCTTATTTAAGGAAGGATATAAATGCATTAGAAGCAAATCAGAGAAGGTTTACTAGACTAACATCTGGAATGGGAGGGTTGTCTTATGAGGAGAAGTTGGACAAGCTAGGCTTGTTTCGAAGATGGAGTTTAGAAGAGTAAGAGGTGACTTGATTGAAACCTATAAGATCCTGAGATGTCTTAACAGGGTGGACTTTCCTCTTGTGGGCACTGTTTAAAAATAAGGGATTGCCCATTTAAGACAGAGATGAGGATTTTTTTCTCCGAGAGCCGTGAGCCTTTGGAAATTGCTCCCTCAAAAGGTGGTCAAAGCAGAGTCTTTGGCCAGAATTTTTAGGTCAGCGAGTGGGGCCAGGGCCCACTCGCTGACATATAAAATGATGCACGGTGACATCAGCCATGCATCCCGATGTCACCTCATGTCATTCAGATCTTGAGTTCGGCGGTCAGCACCTGAGTCGGCTGCATGCCCGCCGAACTGTCAAAGGCCTATTAAGGCCATTTAAACACCAATTAAGCTAATTAACTGAACAGCCCATCCAACCTTAAAGTTAGCAGGCAGGCAAAGAGCCCAGACGGCCTTCACATTTATCATGAAACCACATCGACAGGCGGGATGAGGTTTCATGAAGGTTTTTAAAGTTTAATAAAAAATGTTAGTAAAATTCATTGACATGTCCCAGCTCATGTGACACTGTCACATAAGGGGGTATGTCTCAAAAAAATTTTTTTTCTTTATTGAAATTTTCAAATATCAAACTGTGGCACAGAGCTGCCTCAGGAAGATTTCTGCGCTCTTTCGCGCACGTGCGTGAAAGAGTGCAGGCCACGACTCAGCCTCCTCCCCCCAACCACACAGGGAGCACACAGCACTTCTGGGTGTGCGTCATGCTGGGCGGGCCTTAATTGGCCTGCCCATGAAAAATGGCGGCGCACAGCCGATCGTGGGTGGTGATTGGCTACACACCCACCTGCTCCCGTCCAACCCCCCGCATCAGGGACAAAATTCTCCCCTTCGAATATTTTTAAGGCAGAAGTAGATGGATTTTTGATAAGCAAGGGGGTGAAAGGTTATCAGGGGGAGGCAGGAATGTGGAATTGAGACTACAGTCAGATCAGCCGTGATCTCATTGAATGATGGAGCAGGCTCGAGGGGCTGAGTGGCCTACACCTGCTCCTAATTCCTATATTCATTGGAGTTTAGAAGAACAATAGGTGATCTTGTCAAAACATACAAGATCCTGAGGGGACTTGACAGGGTGGATGCTGAAGAGTTGCTTCCACTTGTGGGAGAGACCAGAACTATTGGACACTGTTCAAAAATAAAGGATCTCCCATTTAAGATGGCGATAAGGAGAGATTTGTTCTCTCAGAGGGTCATGAGTCTGTGGAATGCTCTTCCCCAGAGAGTCATGGAGATAGAGTCATTGAATATTTTTAAGGCTGAATTAGATAGATTCTTGATTGACTAGGGAGTCAAAGGGTGTAGTAGGTAGGAAAGACAATGGAACTGAGGCCACAATCAGATCAGCCATAGTCTTATTGAATGGCGGAGCAGGCTCGAGAGGTCGAAGGGCCTACTCTGCTCCTAATTTGTATGCTCATAAGTTCATATTTTCAACTACTGGCTGCCCGTTACTTGTCTAAAAATTGGCTGACACGTGGAAGAAATCTGATGGGGACTATGTTCACCCATTTGCTTGCCTGATTCAATCTACAGCAGTCCCTTAAATGGACACCCAGCAAAGCAGGCAAGAGGCTTTCAAATATGGAAATGGGGTCCTGTGTCCGTTGTAGAACCATACATGCACAAACACACAAAGTGCATGTTAGTGCTGCTTTTTCCAGGTGCTGAGAGGCCTGACCAGTGATTAGAGGAACCTCGATGTCACACTTGTTTGGGACTGAACCAAAAATCTCATAAAGGTTACCCTAACATGTCACAAGGTTGGTAGCTTGAGACATTCCTTTACCCTCAAGCTGCAAAATTGGCATATTGGAAAGTCTCAATACAAGTTGATACCCACAATGATTGGATTCCAAAGAAGGAAATGACCATTACCATATCAACAAATTGATCCATTCCAGGCTCTGACACAGATCCCTCTGAAACATGGCTTCATGCAAACTTTTCCCATAAATAAGAGATTATTTTGTATCCACCAATTACAAACATTAATTCATCTTTATTGCAAATCTACCTCAAAGCACTTAATTATAAATCTAAGATGTCACAATTTAGATCAGTCCAGAGTGTGTTTTGAGGCTTAGCTAATACTAAATCTGTGCTCAAGCAATAAGTTTGAATTCGGAGTCTGTTTTCGGAGTGCAGCAGGTACTGGTACTTTGGGGAGCTCTTAATTTGTTGGCAGTGGCTTTGTCTAATGTCTGCATCGTGCCAAATACTTTCCACCAAGGGACAGCTTTGACTGAATTAATGCTGAGTTGGAGCAAAAACAGCAATAACATCTTAAAAATGTGTATCAGGTCTTCCGCTTGGTTTCCATGAAACATTTCAGTTAGTAATTATATTAACCAGTGTACAAAAAATACGCATGTGCCATCAAAGCTGCATTGAACAATTGGCAATTCAATTTTTGCTTCAAAGTATTAAGGATCTAAAGATAGCATTTTACTTTTCAGAAAAGGTTTTCATCTGAAACATTTTCCAAAGTTGTTTAGGATTCAAACAGGATTCATCATATAATTACAGAATTGGATAAATTTGAAATTATAATTTTGTTTCACAAAGGAATTAAGCAAGCACTGATACTAATTTCCAGTGTGTAGTCTGCTTCAGGTACAGTATTTCAGATGGAGAATTAGCTCAGCACTTCAGAAATCATTCCAACACCTGGCAGCTTTTCAATCGTTTCCAATTGATTATGAATGTTCAGCCTAGAATCACATAAAATTTAAGCAGCAAAATAACAGCAGCAGAGGATTTATGCTGTGGCTTGTAGCCCAGGGAAGCCTGTCTGTCAGTATGAAATATTATGTCACATTTCATGCGAAAGATTGCTGGTGCATTTCAAGAGCTGTTTAATAAATAGATATTTTCTTATGTTAACAAAATGAATTGAGAAACCCTCAGACTACAACTATATTTACAACCTTTACACAAGTATTCATTCACCCTTGCCTTCAGCCCACTACCCTCTCCCTCCAAACAACTTATATATTTTTACTTAAGCATAAAAATTATACTATGTTATGATCCATAAGAAAAATTTACCATCTTTCTTGTTTTCTGAGTAAATATATATTTAATTGGCAATCAAACAAAGTAGCAATACAGTCAATCTGCAAATATTTGCCAGTACAACATTTCTGAAATGAGTACTAATTCTGTTTCATTATATGAGAATTTTAGCTTTGCCACATAATGGCTAAGATACCTGCTCTTGAATATGAAATACTGTATTGATCTCTTTGATCTAACAGAAAATAATAAAGATTTGTGGAAGGCCAAAATGCATACTCTTTTAGGGTATTAGATGCCAAGTCAAGAATTGGTTTACTTCATAGAATCATTGAATCAGAGAAAGTTTACAGAGCAGAAAAAGGCCACCTGACCTAGCATGTCTACGCCATCCGGAAAACAAGCCACCCAGCCTAATCCCACTTTCCAGCATTTGGTCAGTAGCCCTGCAGGTTACGGCACTTCAGGGGCATATCCAGACACCTTTTCAGTGAGTTGAGGGTGTCTGCCTCTACTACACTTTCTGGCAGTGAATTCCAGACCTTAGAACCCTCTGGGTGGAAAAATGTTTTCTTGTCTCCCCCCTAATCCTTCTACCAATCACTTGAAATCTATGCCCCCTTAGTCATTGGCCTCTCTGCTAAAGTAAATTGGCCCTTCCCATCCACTCTATCCAGGCCTTTCACAATTTTGTACATCTCAATCAAATCTCCCCTCATCCTCGTCTGTTTCAAGGAGGACAACCCCAGTCTATCAAATCTTTCCTCATAGCTGCAACATTCCAGCCCTGGCAACATCCATTCATTACCTCATTAACAGATTGACCATTTTGGATACAGTCTGTAGTGGTAATATTATGTGGTCTATTATTTAATATATTGTTTCCTTCTGTAAAGCAAATTTTCTGCCTTTTTTACTTCTGCATTGTATTCCTTGGCTGAGTAAATGGAGAGGTCACCTTGACCAGAACCTCTGCTAGTGTGACTGCTGGAAGGTGTCTGAGAGTTCACCATGCCTTCAGTTTGCTCCCTCTTCCTGTGAAGAGGTTTCTCAGCTTTGCTTGGTGCCACCATTAGGCTGTCAGCACATAGAATAAACTGATGAATCCCAGATGGACGCCCTCATATAATCAATCCATATAATCAAAACACAGAGTTCTCCTGTTCCATAGGGACTATCCTACTGTGTACATGACCAGGTTCAAATATAATAATGTGATAGTCAGATCTTCAAACAGTAGAGCATCAACTCCATCGAGAATTTAACAACATATCCCCTGAGACTAGAAAACCTTGATTGTAACACATGACTTGCAATATTATGCCTGTTACAATAAGGCTGTACTGCAAAATATTTTTCCTGCAAACTATGTTGCTTTAAATGTCAGAGCAGGGTGTGAGAATCAGCAAAGATTGCAGAATACTTCTATTGTTTTATAATTCAGAATGACAAAACTTATCAAGGATATTATAGTATGTTATACATCCATCTATTCAGCTCAGTCACCTCTACAGTTAGACATAAGTAATTACAGTATTGCAATCTACAATGAAAATGTTGCAAATATATAGGTGATTTTATTTTTCTTTTGATAGACCTTGATAAATTTTACAGATCACAGGCTGTACATCAAATAGTAACCATACCATTAAACTAATGTCACATGATCTGCTCAGTGTGCCTTAGGAACATAGAAACAGGTGAAGGCCATTCAGCCCATCGAGCCTGTTCCACCATTCAATATGATCATGGCTGATCAAACACTTAAAAGTCTTTTACCCACAATCTCCTCCTAACTCTTCAGTTATTGTTAATCAGAAATCTATAAATCTCAACCTTAAGCATACTCAATGGGGAACATTTTCCCCCCTTTGGGGGGATGGAAGTGTGGGAGTGGGCACCAGTGGCCGGCCTTCCAATTGACAACCCCATTTGGGGGGGGAGGGGGTGGAGGCGGTGGGGGGGGGAGCCACCATTATGTGTAGGTGGGCCAATTAAGGCCCGCCCAGCATGACATCTGCCAGGAAGTGCTGTGTGCTCCCTGTGTGGGCGGAGGGGGTTTTCCCTCAGCCAGGAGTGCACTCTTTTCCGCATACGCACGAAAGCGCACACAGATCTCCCTGAGGCAAAGTGCTGCCTCAGGGAGATCGGCTCTGATTCAAAAGTTGACAGAAAGGTAATAAAAAAATTTCCCTGACATGTCCCCTCATGTGACACTGTCACATGAGTTGCAACATGTCCTCAACTTTTATTTAAACATTTGATAAACATTTAAAAGCCCTCATGAAACCTCATCCCGCCCGTGGATGAGGTTTCTTTCTTTTCCCGAGGCCCGCCTAGGCTCCCGGCCTGCCTGCCAATCTTAAGGTTGGACAGACCGGTCCAACAATCAAGTTAATTAGTTTTTTAATGGCCTTAATAGGCCATTGACAGTTCAGCAGGCACCGAACTGAAAGTCTAAACGACGCAGGGTGACATTGGGATACATGTCCGACGTATCTCTGCGTCATTAGATGCGTCAGCGAATGGGCCCCGCCCCCACTCACCGACCGGAAAAACCTGCCCAATGACTGAGCTTCCACGGCCCTGAGGTAGAGAATTCCAAAGATGCACAACCCTCTGAGTAAAGAAATTACTCCTCATCTCGGTCCTAAGTAGCTTCCTCCTTATTTTGAAATTGTGTTCCCTGGTTCTAGACTCCCGAACGAGGGGAAACAGCTTACCGGCATCTACCCTGTCTATTCCTTTAAATATTCTGTAGATTTCAATGAGATCACCTCTCACTCTTCGAAAACCTTGCTTAAATGCTACATAATCATTCACCAAGTTTATTTCTGTGTATCTTTTTCTATCGTTCTTTGTAGAATCCAACATCCTTTTCCGTAATTGTTGTGTTTATTGTTGTCAAAATTGCTTAACTGCTATCTTGATACTGAAGGGTCAAATCACAATCACACCATGTTAAAGATGTTCCTGCTATCTTATGGTAGGACATATATGATGGGATTGATTTAAGACAGAGGAGATCTTCCAGTCCTGGATACATTGACTCTCCCACATACAGTCGACAGGGGATGTCTCCCACAATGCCTCGATCGCCTCAACATTATCACAGACCAGGTAATGAATGTTCCTGCACCAGAAGGTTTACCTAATGAATACTTTTTTCAGTGTGACAATCTGCAATAATATCCTATTGTTTAAAGGAAATAAAACTCAACAAAAGAAACTGTTCTCTATAAACTGCAACTTGATTGAACTTTATGGTGTAAAGCCACATAACTGAACAGTGGAAGACTGAGGTCTATCCAGATATATATACACGTAGAGATTGTGTTTAAACATCTCATAAAACATGAAATGAGAAGCTCTTAATCTCAGCCTGATAAGAAAGAAATATTTGAAATATGTAGAATACAATAGAAAGAGTTAATTCCAGGTTAAAGTTTTGATGATTATGTATGTGGACAGCCAATTAATATTTGCATTGCCTGGATTTATATTCAGCTAAGTGAGTAAATTGGTATATTTAAATATGTGACATTGCACTGTATTTCAAAAAGGCACTCAAAGATGAATAGCTCAACCAGTGCAAAATTTGTCCATAAAAAATGAACTGTGTCTTTTTCCAACTGTGCACAAATAGAAGGAAGTGACTGCACTGAAAGGCATTCAAAGGAAGAGCAATTAACTTCATTGTCATTTCATTTCATACGGCTTCTAAGTTCTCCATTTTCTTGCTTGCAAGCAAGGAATTGAACAGTAAACAGTCAGGCATGTTGATGTCATTATTGCTAAGTTTATCTTCATGCTAGTTTCAGTGTGCTTGTGAAGTAGATGATACCATTTAGATACTGGCACAATTGGAAACTGTCTGCGCTGTTTCATACTTTGTTAGGTTCAAATATTCATTTAAGATGGACGTGGAGGTAATAGTAGAGTTTTAATGTCATCTCCATCTACAATTCTGCACAATAAGGCATGATTGAACACAGAAATGTTCAATTTTCTGAATTGTTATTAGTTGAATTGGACACAAATATTCTAATTAGTGACCAAAGAGCATTTGCAGAAAGTTTATTTCCTCCAAGGCAGGAAATCCCCAACTAATTGTAAACTTATTTAAAATGGGCATTGGGGTGACCCCAATGGCCCAGCAAGTTGCTTTGGAGAATAGCTATTCCATACATACCAGGGTCAGTACTGAGTTTGTGCAGTGATAACTCGTCTCAGCATTAGTGAAACTACAGCTGTTCTCTGTGAGTTCCTGGATTAGGGACTGAAAAATCAAATAAAAATTCTGCTTCGGATAACTTCCCAGTCACCATGGGAAATTATACCAACCTAAAACCTGGAGCACCTTTGGCCCCTCAAGCCTGCTCTGCCATTCAATAAGATCATGGCTGATCTGATTGTGGCTTTAACTCCACTTTCCTGCCTGCCCCCATAACCTTTGACTCCCTTGTAGATCAAAAATTTCTCTAATTCAACCTTGAATAGATTCAATGACCTACCCTCCACTACTTTCTGGGATAGTGAATTCCAAAGATTAAAGACTCCCTAAGAGAAGAAATTCCTCCTCTTCTCTATCTTAAATGAGAGACCCCTTATTTTGAAACTGTTCATCCTAGCTCAAGATTCCCCTATGAGAGAAAACATCTTCTCAGCATCAACCTTGTCAAGCTCCCTTGGAATCTTGCATGTTTCAATAAGATCACCTCCCATTATTCTAACTTCCAATGAGCATAGGACCTTTCCTCTAAGACAACTGAACGAGCCTTCACTGAGCTATCTCCAATACAAATATAACCCTCCTTAAATAAGGAGACCAAAACTGCATGCAACACTCCATGTGCGATCGCCCCAATGTCCTGTACAGTTGTAACAAGCCTTCCCAACATTTTTACTTTATCTCCTTGCAATAAAGGTCAATATTCCATTGTCTTCCTACTTACATGCTGTAATTGCATCCTAACCTTTTGTGAATCATGTACGTGGACACCAACGTCCCTCTGTACCACAGCATTCTGCAGTCTCTCTCTATTTAAATAATATTCTGCTTTTCTATTTTTTCTACCAAAATGAACAACCTCACATTTTCCCACAGAATACTCCATCTGCCAATTTTTGACTACTCATTTAACCTATCCACATCCCTTTGCAGACTTTTTGTGTTGTCCTCACAACTTGCTTTCCTATCTATCATTGTATTGTTAGCAAATTTGGCTACAATACACTTGGCACCTTCATTCAAGTCATTAATATAAATCGTAAATAGTTGAGGTCCCAGCATTGATTCCTGTGACACCCCATTAGTTACAGTTCACCAACCTGAAAATGACCCATTTATTCTGACCATTTCCTATTAGTTAGTCAACGCTCTAACCATGCTAATTTTTAATTCCCTACAACATGAGCTCTTATCTGTGTAGTAACTTCTAATATGATGTCTTTTGAAAATCCAAATACACTACATCTACTGGCTCCCTTTTATCCACCCTACTTGTTATATTCTCAAAGAACTGTAAAAATAATTGTCAAACACGATTTCCCTTTCATAAAATCATGTTAACTCTGCTTGAACTGTATTGTGGTTTTCTTTCAACTACTGCAACTACTTCCTTAATAAAGGATTCCAGGAGTTTTCCAATGACGGATGTTAGGCTAACTGGCTTATAGTTTCCTTCTTTCTGTCTCCCTCCTTTCTTGAATAGAGGTGTCACTCTTGTGGTTTTCAAATCTGCTTCAACCTTTCCAGAACTGAGGGAATTTTGGAAGATTATATAACCAATGCATCCACTATCGCTTCAGCTACTTCTTTAAAGACATAGGCCATCAGGTCCAGGGGCCTTGCCAGCCCTTAGTCCCAAGTACCTTGTAAACAGTAAATAGTTGAAGCCTAGCACTATTACCCAGTACCTAGTGATTGTTTTAAGTTTCTCCCTCCCTTTTGCCCCTTAATTGTGATCTATTCTTGGTATGCTTTTTGTGTCTTCTACCCCAAAGACAGATACTAAATAATCGTTCAAAGTCCCTGCCATGTCCTTGTTTCCCATTATGAGTTCCTCAGTCTCATATTCTATATTTACTTTAGCTACTGTCTTCCTTTTTATATACTGCAGAAGCTCTTACTGTCTGTTTTTATATTTCTTGCTAGTTTACCTTTTTTTAAAGTCACTCTTTGCTGGTTCCTAAAATTTTCCCAATCTTCTGGCCTACCCAAATTTTTTGTAGCATTAAATGCCTTTTCTTTCAATTTAGTAACATAGTCAACTTCCCTAGTTAACCCCAGATGGTGTATCCTTCACATAGAGTCTTTTTTTCTCAATGGAATATATCTTTGCTGAGAATTATGAATATTCCCTTAAATGTCTGCCAGTGCTTATCTACTGTCTTACCTTTTAACCCTGTTTTCCTGGTCCACAATAACGAATTCTGTCTTCAGACCTTTGTAATTGTATTTATTTACTTTTAAAACACGAGTTTCAAACCCAAGGGCAGAATATTACACTCAGACATGCCCGAGTGTAAAATGACGCACAAAGACATTGGGCTTGCATCCCGACCTCATCACGCAGTCTCACAACGTTTCATTCGGCAGGCGCACGCCCCAGAGTCGGCTGCGCACCTGCCGATAAATAAAAGGCCTATTAAGGCCATTAACAATCTAACTAAATTCTAATTTATGCTGCCTGTCCAACCTAATGGTTGGCGGGAAGGCGAAAAGGCCAAGCAGCCTTTGCATTTTTTAGGAAACCTCATCCACGAGCAGGATGAGGTTTCCTAAAGCAAATAAACATTAGATAAAAACTTTATTTTCGAATTAAACACATGTCCCAGTTCAAATGACAGTCACATAAGGGGACATGTTTTATTAAATTTTTATTCTCTTCATTTTTGTTGCACAGCATTTCAGTCTCCCTAAGGCAACTCCGTGCCTCAGGGAGATTGAAGTGCTCTTTCTCACGCATGCACGAACTGTGCTCAAGGCTCGGCTCTCTCTCCTCCCCCCACCCACACGGGCAGTGCTCAGGCATAATTGGCCTGCCTGCACAAAATCGTGGTGCGGAGCCCATTGCGGGCAGTGGTTGGCTTCTCGACAACTCCCGCCCACCCTCACCGATCATCCCTGCCAAGGGCAAAATCCTGCTCCAAGTTTCTCACCCTCAAACTGAATGTGAAATTCTATCATATGATGATCACTCTTGCCTAGAGGATCCTTTATTATGCTCATCTCTAAATTCGAATATTGACCAGCAAGGCTTACATATTGATGAGATACCGAATAGGACATAGGAACGAGGTCATTCAACCACTCACATCTTTTCAATTAGGTTACGAATGATCTGTATCTCAACTCCATTTACTCATTTTGGTTTCATATACCTAATAACCTTACCTAACAAAAAACCTAGCAATCTCAGTTTGAAATTTTTAGTTGAACTGTCCTCAAAAGCCTTTTGGGAGAGTGATTGCGGAATGATGACTGGTATTCATAAAATTAGAAAAAATGTCATCAGATGGAGGTGGTGAAATTATGGAGGGAAAATTGGACTCTAGCGTTGATCCCTGAAAGGAGGGGAATGACAAGCTGAAGAATGATTCCATGCTATTCAATACATCCTTTGCCCCCTCTAAATATGGCCAATACACATTTACATATGCACATACATATGAACAAATGAATTTGGAGCATGAGCAGGCCATTTGGGCCCTCAAGCCTTCTTTCAATATTACTTTACTTGAATTTAATTTCATTTTAATTAAATTTAAATTAAACTTTACAAAGTTCAATCAATGACAAGCTTTAAGCCACTTTTCTAATGGGAATCACTAAAGTCAGATTCATGGTGCTCCGTGTCCTTGAGCTGGCCCCCAGCCTTTACATTTCTAAATCTGGCTTGTAGCTCAGCAGCCCATGAAAAGTTTGTCTACAGTTCTACCACCAACATAAGGCAGCCAGATTTAGTAGTGAGAAACAACAGGCTTATTAATGCATGTCTCCTGGAAGCCAATTTCAACAAGCTCCAATATAAAAACAGCTTTAGTTGTATAGCACATGGTTAACATGACCCTTTTCCAATTCATCACCACATTCAGCTAGAATACCAGACATAGTTGTAGAATAAAGAAATACGACAAATTAAATCACAAGAACAGCAGATTTTTCACAG
This sequence comes from Carcharodon carcharias, assembly GCF_017639515.1. Classification (NCBI taxonomy): domain Eukaryota; kingdom Metazoa; phylum Chordata; class Chondrichthyes; order Lamniformes; family Lamnidae; genus Carcharodon; species Carcharodon carcharias. The sequence goes on along the minus strand of NC_054474.1, from coordinate 83,305,782 downwards.
GATACAGAGCACTAGAATTGTGCTTTCAATCATCTCCATACCCCAAGATAGACATTACCTCCTTTGTATTACATTTTCTTTTATAAATGAGGTTGAAGATTTTACCTCTATAAATTAATACAACTGCAGGCAGATATGTAATATATTGAATTACATCAAGTATATAGCACAAGAACTGCCCATTCGGCCTAACTAGTCCGTACCAGTATTGATATTTCACATAAACCTCCTCTTGCCCCTTTTCATCTAATCCTAACTTCATATCCTGCTAATCCTTTGTCCCCACAAGTGCTTATCTAGCTTCCCTTAAATGCATTAATGCCGTTTGCCTCAACTACTGTGTGTTCCACATTCTTTGGTAGAAAGATCTTCTTGTGAATTTCCTACTGGATCATCTCATATTTATTATTGGTAGTTTTGGAGTCTCCCACAAATATAAACATTTTCTCCATGTCTGCTCTATTAAACACTTTAATTATCTTTAAGATTTCTATTTTTCTAGGAAAAGAATTTCAAACTGTTCAGCCTTTCCTGATATGCATTTCTTCTGATTTTTGGTATCATACTCCTGAGTTTTTTTCTGCACTTCCTCCAAAGCCTCTATGGAAACCAGAACTATGCACACTGCTCGAAGTAGGACCTAACCAAGATCTATCATAACTTCTCTCCTTGTTAATTTTGTCCCTCTAGAATTGGACCCTCGTACTTGATTTGATTTTTTGATGGCCTTATTAACCTCTTATTGATTATAGTGCCTGTGTTTCAAGGTGTCATGATTTTATTTTAATGATTCAAAAAATTGTAAATCTCCTGATTATCGCATTGCAGTAATTCCCTTAACCCCATTACAATTCCCTAATTCCTTCATTTTAACATTATAGTCAGAGTTTATACATGCTTAGCTATGGCTTAACTGATACACACATTTTCTATCCTGACTGGAAGTTGAAACGCCTTAAGATTTTCAAGTACAAACATGTCATGACTTAGTAATCAGTGCAAAGAGCTTTCCAGGGCAGTGTAGATATTGGGATAATTTGAAGTTCTGGTTGATCAGTATTGGTGATTTGTATTTATACAGAACTCAACCACAGGTGATTAAACAGATGGTGAAAGTTCATCCATAGTTTGCCTTCTGATATTCATCATAATCATACATGGCTGCACACAGCTGTTTTTGATATAACCAATCATAATCAGAAAAACTCTCCAGCACTCTAAAGAGCTTCTGTAACTTGAATAACAGCAATTTGTCAGGTATTGTGTGTTGGAAATAGAGTGCTGCAGTGATTTATCTATTTATGATTGTGAGGAACAGGAAAAACATAGAACCAGAATCCTGCAGATATTCAGCAGAATTGTCCCATATTTGCACATAGCGCAATAGCAGGCGGGAAAAAGGATGTTTAATCCACCAGTCACAATGGCGGCTTTTTGCTCCGTATCATCCCATTCTCGGCGCGTCCCGCCTCATTAATTATGCATTCACAGGATACACGCCGGATCGCTGGCGGGTGGACTCAGATTTGCCCACCACACCGTGACTTCAGTGCTTCCTCGGTCTGGGTGCCATTTTTAAGCACACCGGAGCGCATGCCCACTTCATGTTTTCAGTCCAGGCCTGCTCCAGGTGACAGATGGCCCCGAAAGCAAAGAAGACGACAGCCCCCAAATTTAGCGACACCTCTCTGGGCTGCCTGCTGGATGCAGTAGAAGGCCGTCTCGATATCTTCTATCTGGCCGTGGGAGGTCCACCAGAGTCACCAGTCTGGCTTGAGAGGCGGCGGTCGTGGCAGTCAGCGCAACTGAAGCACAGAGGAGGTCAGCTATCAGTGCAGAAAGAGGATGAATGCTTTCATCCGTTTTACCAGGGCAAGTCAACCACCTCATGACATTCATTAGCAGGATGCAAAGCGGGTTCACGCTGGCCTCCAATGGGACATTCCCGCTGTGTTTCCACGCCTGGCGTGATACCATTTTTTGGCCTTCTCGCCCTCCATGATGCTGACGCTAACAGGCCAGAAAATTCCAGTCATTGTTTACATTTTCATTCTCTTTCCTGAATTCACATTTTATTAATAATCTATAGTTTAGAGTTAGCATTAACCCTGATTTATCCAACACATTTAGGTTTTAACCCATGGAAATACAAAACGAATTTGTTGTTATGTTATTTATCAACACACCTCACCATTTTAAAATTTTGCATTTTCTAGCATGTGAGCATTTATTTTCTTTCAGGCCATACGTCATTCCTTGCATAAAATTTACAAATTGCATTATGTCTTTCACAAAACTACATGTCAATTTCTAGAATTCCGAAAGTGGAGCACATCATCACTTTCACACAATCAGAGCTTTATCTCTTGCCTAACCTTAAAAATTGGCCCTTTGTTTTTACAGATGATATTTTGGTTTTTACAAGTAGACACTTCTGGCCAAGCTGTACTGGCACATTGCAGTGTTTTAAAGAGCTGTTTATTCAAGTGTCTATTACTAATTTCAGTGAAAATAATGGTAGGTCATATATGTTTAAGCAGCACTGTGGGATTTATAATGGTAGTCAACCATTTAGTTTAACATGTTGAATTACATTTATTGAACTTAGCTGGTGGGGGTATAAATAAAGAGAGTGCACATTTAATTTATTTTTATCTTCAGATCTGTGTGATTCTATTATGTGTTTAGCGGAGGAGGAGGTACTTTTTTATAGACTCTGATCCACCTGTTTTTTCTGAATGGCAGTTTATTTATGTTCAAGTTCTTACTGTCATTCTTAACCTGTGTGTCAGGTAAGTAATGGAATTCTCTTAACAATCTTCTTAATACCTCACCATAATTGTACTTCAGTATTTATTAACACATGCTACAGAGGCAAAGCAATACAATTATTTTATCTGGGTCACACAAACTGCTGAAGATATCATGGACTGAATTTTATGGACCACCTGTGGGCATGAAAATCAAAGCGGGGGGCAGGGTGGGTTATTGCCGATAGCACGGCACCCTATTTGGTGTAGCCATAAAATAGGGCTCTGTGCCATTGCCGGTGGCCCGCCCTGCTGCTGCTGTGATTTTACAGGCAGCGAAGGAAGCTTCAGTTGGACGCCCTGACTCAATTGAGGCCCTTAAGTGGCCAATTAACGCCCAGTTAAGTGCCTCATCCTATCGCCGCTCCAATTTTACAGGTGGTGGGAGAGGCCTGCGCCCAACCCGTAGCCCGTCAGGCTTAACTCTGCAGCTGGTGGTTAGTGAAAGAGGGGAGTAGATCCTTCCTGGATACCGTGTGCCAATCGAAAGCCCCCCCTCCCCCATGATAGTTTTGCCTCCCATGTCCCCTTTCCCATGTCCAATATGCACCCCACATAACCCCTCACTGGGGCCTGCCAGGCTGGCTCCGGTGAGATCCTGGACTTACTTGGGATTTCGTGGTAGCCATGGTTCCTCTTCCTCTTGGGTCTCCTGCAATAACAGCAGTGGCCATCAATCATGGTGTGGCACAGAGCTGCAGGCACTTGATTCCCTCTGGGGATTTATGGAAGTTCAGCCTCATACTAATTAAAGGGCCGTCACCTGAAAAATTCAAGCATTGTGAGCCTGCCAAGCAGATGCTTGATTGCCCCTGACATTTACCTTGGGCTTCAGGAAGCCTGCCTTCATCATATAATCCAGCCCCATACTTCTGAAGGCCACTGCCAAAACTATGGCTGGAATTTTCCTGCCCCCCCACCCACATGACAGATTCCCCCACAGTGGGACCAGCGAGCCATTGAAATCTCTGTTCACATTGGTGGGGCTGGAAGATCCCAGCAGCGTGAGGGGCTGGAAAATTCCAGCCTATGACCCATTAATCTTTGATATTACAGATGTAATTAAAACCCACAGTACCTCATATCATTGTATCAAATGATATATTTATCATAATTTCAAAATGATCTTCAATCTTTTCTTTAGGAATACCCATTTTCGAATTATGTTCTAGTTTACAATATAATGAAGTAAAAGCTTATGACACTAATATACTCATCCTCCAACATAGTATACCAAAGTACTAGCTTATGACATTGGTATTTTTTCCTGATCCTATCCCAGTCAGTTGACATCAGCTGGGGCTCTGGGAAGCGGTTTCAGCTTTTACCTAGCTGTTTGGCTAGAAAAGCCGTTAATGGGTCTTTGACACCCTCTGTGACTGAATAGCCTGCTCACCCTCACTGGCAATACACACATGTAAATAATGTCCAATGAAGGAGATACTGGAGCGTAGCTGACATCCATCAAACTATAGATAGAAAGGATCAGGACTTGAAGGGTGCAGAACATTGCAGGAGAAAACATAGTAAAATCAAATATCTGCCAAAGATAGATTTATATAAAGGGTCTGCGCTCTTTTGGTCATATTTGTTATGATTTCATTTCCCTGATATATCTAATCTGAGGCCATTACTTCTTATTTCTATGCTGGTCAAACTCCAAATCACACTGCACACTGCAGATGAGAAGCAATGTGTGTTATACTTATTGAGTTCTGCTCCGCAATTACTGAATAGGATGAATGGAGAACTCTGTTTCCCATAAAATTTAAAGTAACTGTAAAAAATCTTTTACAAATAGCAAATCTTCTTTGGACAGCTTAGGAATATTTAAATAAACTTTGGCTATGAAAAGGTTGCTGCAAATTTAGGTAAGTTTTTTTTAAGGAATGAAATTACATGACATGAAATTTGAAAAGATGAAATGTTACTGAATCGTTAAATACTTAACCTCATCCTAAAAGAAAACAAAATCTCAGCAAAATATTAAATCTTTCAACTAGATGGTTTGCCACTCCAAGAATAATTTTGCTAAATGGAAAGTATATCTCTTAATTTTAGTATTTAATACAAATTTTAAAATTATTTAATTTGTATTTGGCATTTTTTTATTATTGGAGTTAAAATTGTTTGAATTAGAGAAAAAAGCATACATAGTTACAAAGATATTATTACAAGACAATTCTAATATCCTCCTTTTCTAATATGATCTGAAAAATTGTGAAAATGCTAGATTTCTTGACTGAAAGAAAAGTTGCTTTCTTTTACCTGTCCAGGGAGACTTGAGGTCAACTGTCAAAGATACAGTGGATTTGATCATTGTGGTTTCTGGTTGGCAGAAAATTGCATTTGATATGACAAGGTGTAAAAGGCAATTGGAAAATACATTCTCTCTTTATAAAGGCATATTGTGAGAACAAGAATTTATATAAATGAGAACCTTCAATTTTAGTTTTGGTGCTTCACATAGCAAGGTGCAAACAATGTGGCCAGGAGTTTCATTTACTATATTTTCTGGCAAGGAAGTCACAAAGTGGCATCTATTTACACTGAAACCTGCTACTATAGGGCGGGTTGGGGTGTGAGGCAGTGGGTGATTGGAAGTAAGGAAACTGAATCTCTCCCATTGTTTTGAGTCTTAAAAGTTCTGGAATTAGCCACCAAGTGTTGGAATCTTGTGATCGATTTCCTGATCTTTTGACATCAAATTAATGTTCTCAAATAAAAGAAAACACATGAATCTGAATTGACGATGGTGACTGTCATTCCCTGGGTGGAAATGCAACTGCCTTGACAGCATAACCAGAACACATTATGAACTGACAAAAGCAAGAGGTGTGACTTCCTTGACAGTGCAAGTTCTTTGCTGGAAGGACATGAGGAGATTACTCATTCATATTTGCTTCAGAGCCTTTGCCTTTGATTTATTTGTTTTTGCTGCTTTCTTTGCAATTCTTTGGAGGCACTGAAAGTGGTCGGAGTTCACCTTATTATACCCAACTAGACATCAAGCCAAGCCCTGCCCAGACACCTACACATTTCCATATACCAGGTAGGAGCTTATGCACTCACCAGCATGGCTTGAATGCATTAGTGCAAACAATGGCATTTCTATTTTACATTAAGCTAATACTTTCAAGTGTAAAATTGCACATACTGTAGCAAAAATAGGTGGAGCAGTGGGACGTGCAGTTTATCCAGGCACAATGAAAAACCACTTTAAACTTTTTAATATTGAGATATAAAATTTCAAATTGATTACTAAACTTTTGCTTCTAAGTAGAGAGCGAGTGAGAAGAAGTGAGAGGCATGGAAGTGAATTGCATTCTTTAACCAGAATGAATGCAACTCATGGTTAAAGATTACATATTGCAAGACTGTAAACAGCATATTCCACTGCTATCCATTTGGTACTTGTCTTTTGCTACAGAGCTCTTAATAGAAAATAAAATGCTTTTATGTACATCTTTTTTCTGCAAACAACTGTGTTTTACAAAAGGTTCCCATGGTTGTCAAATGCTTAACACTTTGAGAACTATGATACAACTTGGGAATAAATACATTCTCAAATTTATAGCCCAGAGTGATCTAAGATGGCTATTTTCACCCAACTGGTGACAACTTGAGTTGAAAATGCTTAAGGTTCAATATGAGGCTGTCTCTTAAAAGAATATAGAGCAGAAGCTCTCTATGCATGCCTTAAATGCCATTCGTGGTGTCTTAACACATGTTGAGCATCTGACATCTTTTGCATTTCTGTATGTCTCATTCATTATGTCAAAATATTTCAAAAGGCAGCAAGATGGTGCAGTTCATTAGCACTTTAACATAGTGCCAGAGCAGCATATGAAATGGTTTTGCACCAATAAATCATAGCTGTGCATTTGGGAAGACAGAGAGCAGAAACTAGGCACATCCTAGCGAAATGGACTAAGCACATTGTATAGCCACTTACACTCATCTTCCAGAGTAAAAATAGCAGTCTGAAAACATGTCACCATTTTCATCCCTTCAGTCAGGGGACAGTACTTGATCTAGTGAGAGAAGAAAATAGTTTTACAAGCAGCCAAAATATTAAGTGATTTGCAGACATGTTGTCAAATTGCATATTTTTGAAAATGTACCGAAATACAATATTCAGGGGGTTAAGTTGGTGTACAGCAGCCTGCAGCTGTGTAACTGCATTAGGGTAACTCTTGCTATCTTCCTACTTTTATGCTTATGTATGTGATACATAACCAATAGTGCATGCCTCCACAATAGATTAAAGTGAAGTTAATGAATGACCAGACTTGTAAGCCACTTTATGTAGGTTATGTATGCTGAGTCACGAGTGGAATAGTTTTCTTATCAAACAAACATTCAACATTTTGTTTATGCCATGAAAGTGCTAAAACTTTCCATCATTTATGTGTTTGTTGGCATTCTGATGGTTTTCTTTTCAGTGGAAATTGCTTGACACCTGATTGCACACTCAGGCATGTACCATAGCTACAATGCATTGCTAAGCTCCAAAGATCCCATCCTCATGCTGCTGCATTCATTGCATTTGCTTGAATTGTTTTTAAGGCCACTTTCATGGCATATTTCAAGTATGCAGTACATGTATACAATGAATATTATATTCAAATTGCATTCAAAAACATCTTAAAATAGAACATAACCAGTAATATTAATCAACCAACTTTGTTAATAGTGTTGGAATTTGGCTGTCAACACAGTTCAGAAAGGGGTAAACAGTCAACTAAGTTGATATATATCAGGTTCATTAATGATTTTAAGTCATGGAGCCTGAAGCTACAATTTAAGCAATTATGACACTAGTCCAAGATATATCTCCTGGCAGATTGCTTGTGCACTGTTAAGATCCTATAATTAACTGAAGTACATCCCACTTGGTCAATGCTTTTTCAGAATAATACACTATTTCAGTATGGTTCTCTATGTTAGTTTAATACATTTTGCAGATTAAATTGCATTAACAATAACTATCCTTGCTTTCTTCTCTTTTTCTTTAGCAAGTGGAGAAATCTCTAATATCTACAGGAAGCCCCCAATCTATAAGCGGCATGGTACTATCTGCTTGACTCTTATACTTAATCCTCTCAATGTTTGCAATTTTAAAAGATGTAGAATAGAACTCGCCTTGGCTTAGTTCAGTAAAGCCCAGTTAAATAAAAGCTGGTGAGATAAATTCAAATTTTAAATCCATTTCTTACAAATTGGAATTCACGCTGTCAGCATGGTTGTACAATTTAAAAATTTAAAGTAAATTATTGAACTAGTCAGTGTTACTTTCCCTTGGTTTTTAAGGGTACAGTTCAGAAAAAGTAGAAAAACTAATTTGTATATCACACATTATTACAATAATTCAATTTGTTCCTTGCAACCCTTGTGGAAATGCATCCTTAAGATTAATGCAGTTTATTAGGCCTGATTTTCACATTGCTGTGCTGATACCAAAATAAATTGTAGGCTTTGTCTGTCTTCCTTAATTTTTTTCCAACTGACTACCAACATGTGGATCCTTGTTCTCTTTATGTTGACCCTAAGCAGGAATTTAGAAGTTTTTCTTTCCCCCAACTATTTCCCTACAAAAGGATTGACTAACAGAATGACTAATTAGATCTGGCTGTGATCCTTTCAGACACGCCACATGTTATGTGTACAAGACAACATTTTCTCCCATCATCTCATGTATGAGTATTTACTTAAAATAGCTGGTGCAAAATAATAAACCCTGTATAGTTCCAAATGATTATAGATATGAGTTTCAATAGTAGGGTCATTAATGTACCAATCCCTCCTTTGTCCAATAAAAAACAGAAAATGCTCGAATACTCAGCAGGTCGGGTAGCATCTGTGCAGTAAGAAACAGAGTTAAACGTTTCAGGTCAATGACCTTTCATTGGAGTTTCAGCATCTGCAGTATTTTGCTTTTGCCTTTTTGTCCAACCTCTTTTTTTGCTGAAGAAAGGCAGGAGCCTGTGAATTTACCCATAACCTAAGATCGTAAGAGAAATGGGTAGTTTAAAAGAAGAATTTCTTCTAGGTGAAATAGCCAATAAGTCTTAAGTCATTAGCATGTTATTACAACCTCATGTCAAAAGGTATTGACAGTGATAGAAAAATCATGGTCGTGTGCTTTTCTGCAACTGTTGTACAGCAAAAATTAAACTTTTGCAGTTCATCCTCGAAATATGATGCAAAAATAGATGCTATTTTTTTAAATGTTATATCCTGCCTAGCCAGGGAACAAAAGTGATCCTTTCTCTTCAACAACTTTTTTTCTTATTTATTCTTTCTCTTACCCTCCTCACTCTGCCGATGCTTGACTATCTTCCTGTCTGCTAACCACGCCTTCGTTCATCATTGTGCTGTAAGTAATACTCTCTGCTTTATTGTTAGTTTCACATATTTGTTCTGTGTCTGGATTTCATTGTAAGTTTTTTATAAAAGTAAAAAGCCTCCATATCAGTAGTCTGTTTCCTATATCACACTGTTACAGGAATTCAACTATGGTTATGAAGGTTTCCTTTTTGGGGGTAGAACTCCGATAGCATGTGAAGTAGGAACTTATTGCCTTGTATCTCTTAAATTAGATTTTGTTTTTAGTTGCCCTTTGTGTCCTTTTTAGTGCACCTAAGATTAATGAATTTGAAAATAAGATTTGCATCCTCAAATGCATATAAATATTGATTTAATACTGTGGTAAAATCCATTCTAAATTTATGTCTCCAGATTTGTTATTGCCAAATGGCGTAATAGTTGGTGGGGGATTTAGTATCCGTGGAACAATAGTTGAGGCATGTAGCACATGTAAAACAATATAAAAAGTCAAGAATTACTGGTAGAATAATAGATTGCTAGGTTTGTACTAGAAATGGATAAGTGGATTGTTAGCTATAAAATTTAATGTTGAATAAAAGATAGTTGACCATGGATTACAGAAAGAATGACTTAGAGCCTTTCCCTTCAGAGACTAAAAGAATTATGATCATGCATTTATTACGATTACAAAAGCAGTTGTATAAAATATTTAATAAATAAACCCGTAATAGGTTTTATAGTGTTTCTGGACAACATAGGACTAGGATTGTCACTCTGAGACCCTCACTCAGCTCTCAATATCTTGATAATGGCTATGTAACTTTAGTCTGAGGGAATGACAAAATAGCAATGGACATTCTGAAACCAAAGTTATATTTTTTCCCATTCAGTATCCTGCATATACTGTAACAATCCTGATATTAATGAATGTCCTTCCTCCTACCGTGAAATTCAACTTTGACAGGGAAACAGATGGAATTGGATCAACTCTCTGTAATATATTTCCTTAAGGACAATTGCGCAGAGTGTGTAACAAATGGCCAATCTGATAAGTTTCAATCTCTTCTCAACTGAAGTTGAATTTCACCCATACATAAAAGTTGAGTTTTATCTTCATTTGCAAGTAAGCCTTGTACAGAGGAAAGAAAAACATTAATAAGTTCTATATTTTTGGATGGGGCAGTTACATTTGTACTTTTTTGAAGTAAAGGTGTTGTGTGGTACTGATGCTGATTTTCTATTTTCTACACCTATCAGCATTAAGTATTCCAAGGTCAGTTTTGGCATAACCAAGTAAAACTTGGTTTCCACTATCTCATCTATATACCATGGGTTGGTGTGAGGGCCCTTGGCTTGACCTGCTTCAGTCTATGGAGTAGAACCGTTTGAGAGACACGTACCGTACACTATTTAATAAAATTCTAGGAAAAAGAATTCTGGTCCTAAGCAAAAAACTTTGTCAAGACATGAAGATATCTTCAACAAGATATTTTGTTGATCATGTGACATGATCAATGTCCATCCTGCCCTAGTTATGCACACTTAGGAAATTGTTGCCAGGGTTGGTAGACTGTCACAGTGCGGTTGGTGGACTGTCACAGTGCGATTAGTGGACTGTCACTGTGAGGTTGGTAGACGGCCATTGTGAGGTTGGTAGACTGTCACTGAGAAGTTAGTAGATTGTTACTGAGATGAGTAGACCATCACTGTGAACTTGATAGATTGTCACTGAGTGGGTGGACTCTCACTGTGAGGTAGGTAGACTGTCTCTAAGGTGGATAGACTGTCACCGTAAAATTGATAAAGTGCTGATGAGATTGATGGTGTTGATAGCCTTACGTGCTCTCACTTCAACTCTTGTCCATTATTAACGAGCCAGTGGAACACACCTTTTAAGGCTAGATGCTGTCTCCTTGACAACACAGTGCTGGATTAATGAACATGAGACCCATACATTCTACTGTCCTCCCATCCAGGAGTTCAAATCCATCCTTAAGAGTAAGTGTTACTTGAGGAGGAGTGAAATGACTCCCCTATTCTAACACTCCAGGTCTGACTGTAACAGGGGGCAGAATTTTACACATCATGGGTGGGCATGTGCCTGACTCAATCAGGTGTAAATAGCGTGAGAAGACATCGGGTGAGCACCCCATTGTCATCCCACAAGCATGCAATCTTCAGGTCGGTGGGCCCGCTTTGGAGTCAGAGTCGGGCCTATCATCAGTTAAGAGGCCCACTTAATGCCATTAAAAACCCAACTGAACCTGATTTTACTTGCAATTTCGCGCTTGTTGCATGGGCAAAATGGGCAGCTCACATTTTGCATAACCTCATCCAAGGGCAGGATAAAAAGGGTCTGCAGCAGTGAGGAGTTTAGGCGATAGTTTTCTGCTGGTTGTCTATTTGAACTTGACGGCTTCATCTCTGCTCTGAGCTTCATTCTTAGCATTTCCGGGCTTCTTTTCGGGGTCCCTTGGTGTCTCCAACGCCCCCAGAGGATTTTGACCATGTGGACTCTTCCAGGTGTCAGACAACCTTCTGTTACCCTGTTAATGGGGATTGTGCTGTCCGCTGGAGGCACCTCCTCTGAGGAGTAAGAGAGGGGCAGAAGGGAGAGGAGGCCAGGTGTCCCAGTGCAGCTTCCAGGCGGAGGGAGGAGAGGCGCAGGCACAAGGGGCGCAGGGCCAGCAGGTAGTCCAAGATGGAAGGGGCCGCAGAAGACGCCACTATTGTGCTGCCAGGGTACAGGCGGTGATGTAGCTACCTCAACATGTCCAAGATGCAATGCCAAATGAGGATCCGCGTCTCCAGGGAGACTGTCACCTCCATTTGTTAGATGATTGGCCCTGAGATCAGCTCCAACTGTGTGGGCGAACACCCCATGCCAACGGCTCTGAAGGTCACAGTGGCCCTCAACTTCTATGCCTCTGGCTTTTTCCAGAGGTCAGTGGGGGATCTTTGTGTAGTGTCCCAATCAGCTGTGTCAAGCTGGTGACAGAAGTTCAGGCGGGTAATGACATTTATTCGTTTCCATGCAGACGAGGCCAGCCAAGTTGAGCAAGTCAGAGGCTTTTCACCGATTGCTGGGTTCCGCTGCATCCAGGGTGTAATAGACTGTACACATGTGACCATCAAGGCACCAGCAGGTGAGCCCGGTGCCTTCGTCACCAGGAAGGGCTTCCACTCCATGAACGTGCAGATAGTGTATGATCACAGGATGCAGATTCTACAAGTCTGTGCAAGGTACCCTGGCAGCTCCCATGACGCATATATCCTGAGACACTCCCAGGTGCCGAGACTCTTCAGTGCTCCAGCCCGACTGGATGGATGGCTGCTGTGTGACAAGGACTATCTGTTGAAAAGGTGGCTTATGATGCCTCTCTGCCACCCAAGAACAGAGGCAGAGCAGTGTTATAATAGGAACCGTGCCTCCATAAGCGCGGTTATAGAGAAGACCACAGGTCTTCTGAAGATTCACTTCTGATGCTTGAACCATCCTGCACTCTCCAAAATCTGGCACTGGCAATAGGGGCCAACTGGAGGAAGAGGATGTTGACACAGCTCCACAATCCACAGAGGATGAATCCAGTGACTCAGAAGAGGAGCACAATGAGGGCATGGAGGTAGACCTCTGCATCCTTTAGGGATGAAGGGACACCTTGTTTCAACGCTAGGCTGCCAAATTTCTACTTCCACCTCATGCTAGGACATCCTGGATGTCTGAAATTTTTGGGTTTTTTTGTTCGTTCTTGGGATGTGGGCATCGCTTGCTAGGCCAGCATGTATTGACCATTCCTAATTGCCCTTGTTTAGAGGGAATTTAAGAGTCAACCACATTACTATGGGTCTGGAGTCACATTTAGGCCAGACTAGGTAAGGCAGATATCTCACAAATCCAAATATGAGTGAACCAGACGGGTTTTGATGACAATTGGCAACGGCTCCACAGTCATCATTAGACTTTTAATTCCAGAATTTTTTTATTGAATTCAAATTCCACCCCAAGGTGGGATTCAAACCCAGATCCCCAGAGCAGCACCCTGGGTCTCTGGATTACCAATCCAGTGAAAATGCCATGACGCCACCACCTCCCCTCAAATGACCCTTTCATTTGGACCCAAAATCCACTCAGTGCCTGGGCAATAAAGTTTAGAGCCACTCACATACAGCATTAGATACTGGCGTGCCCTGCACCAAAAAAATACAAAGGTGAAGCATACCTAGGCCATTAGGACAAAAACAAAATTTATCTCATTTTGACAACCAAAAAAATTAACATTATCTCCTCTGGTCTTAATTGCCAGACTAGTGAACATAAACAAAATATTACACAACAGAAGATCACCCATAACAAAAACAGAATTACCTGGAAAAACTCAGCAGGTCTGGCAGCATCGGCGGAGAAGAAAAGAGTTGACGTTTCGAGTCCTCATGACCCTTCGACAGAACTTGAGATCACCCATGACCAGTCCCTCTTGTGCTCATGGTGCCTTAAACATACGTTCACGAAAGCTATGTCTTGGTGCCACCCCCCGCCCTCCCCTGCTCCCCCACCACCCCCCCCCAACACCCCCAACCTCACTGGCACCAGCATTGAAGACAGCCTGCTGACTCTGGTGTCTTGTTGGCCTTGATGACCTTGGCGGGTGTCCTCTGGTCCATGGAGCCTGTGTGCTGGCCCCACCTGGGAGGGAGCGGCCAGTGCCACAGCTGGCATCTCCCTAGTCATTGCAGCCTCATCAGATGCCATGGTAACTGGCAGAGGGGCGGAAATGCTGCTGCTGTCATCCAGAACGCCCTGAGAGGAGCCCGCAGAGATGACAAGCAGCTCTTGTGCCAATGAGAGGTTGTTCTGGACCTCCCTGCTCACCATTGATGGATGGGCACCTAGCTGGGATACATCCATCTCCCACACTGGCACTGACCACTGAGGTCATCGGCTGTTTGAGGACTTGCAGACTGAGCACAACCCCAGCAACCCCTGATCCTGTTCCTGGAGCTGTCTCTCCATGAGAGTCACCACTCAATGGAGGAGGCAGTGCACTCGGTCAAGAGGGTCAACGCAGAACTCATGCTTCACATAGACTCCTCCACAACAGAAACCATGGCATGCATACCCTCATGGATCTCCGCCAGATCCTCCTGCTAGACACCCAGCATCTGTCGCCTAATGGACGACTCCGGAGGGTCATCATCTGCTTTCAATTGACCCTCATCCTGATCTCCAGCAGTCCTCCGACTGCCGGCGCCCTGGACATTCTCTGCCTGTGCCTGCTCCTCAAGCCAATGTGAAGTGCCCTCACCGCTGTGCCCCAACACTCTAGCTGGGTGTCTAACATTCACCGAGGTGCTATATCTGCACTGGTTCCTGGTTCAGAGAGCAGGTATGACACCGGTGCATGTGAAGCCTGGCGGACCTCTGGTGTCAGGGATGGCTCTTCGGAGTCCTGCGAGTGAGTGTGTGCTGGCAAATCTAAGCGAGAACAACAACATGTCATCAAGTCATCACACCATCACTGTGCATGTCAGGCACCCTGGTGAGACAGTTGAGATCTGCATCATGGTGTCATTGTCTGTCAATGATCAATGGGAAATCCAGTTGTGAAATCCAGTTGTGAGGCTCCCATCAATGATGAAACTACAGAAGGATGTTTGCACCATCTGAAACTTTCACCCCTATGCACTGCACTCTTACCTTCGCCTGACACCCCAGCCTCTCTGCGGCCGGTTGACTAAGGTGCATGGGGCCTCTCCAGCTCCATGACGTCCTGCTCGAATTTGGATAAGATGAGAAGATTTGGGGTCTTCCGCCAGTATGTGACCTTTCAATGTTGCTATGGGTTGTCTTCTGCTGAAAGGACAGAGGAACATGGATTAGTCCACTCTCTACCAGCAGCACCATTGCAGCCTGGCCAACCCTGCCTGAGGAGCACCTTGCAGGGCACATCCAAGTTGTGGCCCTGGAGCCACAAGGCAATCAGTCAGGGCTCACCCCCTTAGCCAGCTCCGGCATCATTGGCACAGACTTTAACACCCCTGGGCTCCATGGGAGGACAGCCAGCCCTTAACACTTCAACACAATAATCCATGCCCAACAGGGCACTCACCCTTCCCGAGCACAGCAGGTCGTTAAACCTTTTGTGGCACTGCACCCATGTGCACCGCCCAATATCGTGGCTGCTGACCAGCATTGCCACTTCCTCCCACCTCTTTTTGCTAGGGAGCCACCTCCTCCAGGAGGATCCTGAGGCACTCATCCAAAAACTGGGGGGGCCAAGTGCCCACCTGACCTGCCCTCCCGCCCGGCATCTCTAGCCGCACATGATGTCATAACTTCTGTGTTCACAATACAAAAGATATATTCTTCCTTGGCAGCCTTCAAGGAGCTGGCTGTACCATTTTTAAACTGGCCGCCGGGTCGCCATTGGACCTGGTGGCTGACAGGCCCCTGCCCACCCCTTCCCAACCATTGGAAGGATGCATCTCACGTTGGGCAGGTCTTACTTGGCCAGCCAGTGTGAAATCGCGGTTGGGGGCTGCCCATTTCCCAGCTGGCTGCGGGCCTGCTGATCACATCTGCCCGCCAAGGGTAAAATTCAGGCCAGGATTTTTGTTTGTAAATTTAGAGAGCGCATGCTTTGCTAACACTGCAAGAGTCCCACGATTTACGCTTTCAGATTATAAATAATCAGAAAGATTTTCTGAGTTTAAACAAAGAACAAGGTAAGTTTATTGAAATTACTTCCTAAATTTAAAAAAAAGTAGGTAAATCGCAACCATTATTCATACATGCACCTGCGCCCCCACGCACCCCCCCCACACTCACACACACACGTGCAGATGGTAGCATAGGAGGATAGACTTAAATATTATTTTATAGTTTGTAAAGAACATTAAACAAAGGAGTATACGGTTAGCTCTCCTTTGGCCAGTTTTAATGCAGTGATTCTATGTTGTAGCTATTTTGTTCAATTGTCTTCCTGAGTGTAGTTGTATGGAGCAGATTTCCACAATTTATTCCTAATAGATCTCTTTAGCGAGAGAGGACACAGCTTCTTTGCAGCCTTTCTGTACAGCATTCTGTTCTCTGATCTCTCTGGCTTAGTAAACAGTTCTTAAAGTCTGATTGGCTATATATTCCAGAGGAATTTGCTTAATCCATGTCTGCTGTAGTCATTGTTTTTTTGAACAGGTAATTGTAATTTTGATGCCTCACCTCAGGAACTTTTGCGAAGTTTCAGGATTGTTTAAAGCCAACTGGAGATGGGGACTTTCATGCTCCAGAGGGGTTTGAGTATCTGTTCCTTTTCATCCCATTTGAGTGGGATGCAAGTTTGATTATTATAGCTGGATGGCGGTCTTCCATTATCTTATTTTTTTTTTTAATATAGCCAGAAAATGAATTGGAAATTGTATTTTTTTTAAAAATGAACATTCTTGTAACAGTAAGGCTGTGTACTTACTTAAGGCACCCATCTTGTCTGCATACCAGTACAGAAATCATATTCCCCCATTAATCATTCTACCTCAGAGATACTTTTTCTCTGAGTAATAATACCTTTTTAACATTGGATTTACTAGAACATTTTAGTGTTTAACTTGTAAACCATCTAACTACATCAGTTACAGTTTAATAAGAAGCGCTGAATGCCTTTGTATTTTATTGTATAGCCCTGAGAACTCTATAGATAACCCCTATTGCTCAGCAAAGGTGGCTTGCGCCATTAATTTTCCCCCCAAATACTGTAAGTAAGTACCACTTGATAACTCGCTCACAAGATGTTTGCAGTGTTGCTCAATATGATTAGGTCTTAAGGTTTTATTTTCACCTCTACTTTCATCCTTTGCCTTCAGGATTTTAATACTTCTTTGTTTGGATACTAGTGCACTAGCATTAGAGATCCTAATGATTTTGAATAATATGAAGATGTTTATTGATAAGGTAAGGAAGTACTGTTACTTTTTAGAGGATTTACTGATGGATTTTGCACAGTAAATATGTCATTGTTATAGTCATCAGAAATACTATTATCCTATGCCACTGGAATCACTCTGGTAGCAAGGAATTGGATTCCTTAAGGCTGCCATTGAAGTAAGGGGTAATATAAATGAGAAAAAGTAAGGAAACCTACTGTTTTTAATGGTTGATAGACAAACAGAAGAAATATATGCAGAACTAAGTTTTTATATAGGGACAGGACTTATAGCCAGGTGATTTGAAAAAATAAGCCCACAATCTCCCAAGTACCAGAGGCCAAGGTTACATGTACTTAAGTTTTTGAGGAGGATATCTACAAATAGACAAGGATGTATGCAGTGTGATGAGTTCCTCTAATACTTGTCCTGGTACGGGAGGCAAAAAGAGTAATTTCAGAGGAAATTCGTGGGGCTAGAGGCTACCATATTATTAATGCTCATATTTTTCACATGTTTTGACTCTGGTTTGTCTTTTATTTTTAATATTGATGAACACTGAAGCAAAAATGTAATTGACGGAAATTGTATTAGCAACGTTGATTTGAAAGGATCCTGTGTTATGAAAAAAAGTCATATAACCACAGCTATTCCATTTTCATTTAGATGTTTCCTCAGACAATGGGCTGTGATTTCTTTTGCTCTCTAATGTTTATCTAAACTTGCACAGGAAGAGGCTTGCTTATGTTGCAGAGATATGCGCAAGTTGAACAGGTCTGCAATGAAATATAGTACAGCAATGCAGGGGAAAACACAACTGGAAATTTCCCAGATAAGAGCTGTATCCATGTCTACATCGTATTGGTTTGTTTGGAGCTGTGTAATTCCTGTTCTATTTCTTTTCCAATACAGTAGCTCTCATTTTGCCTCTGCGATTATCCTATTTCACTGCAAATCTCCAATGCACTGGGAAATATGTCTGGTGTTATAAATTCTGACAACTGTTATTAATTGGATAGAGAAAAGCAGCTTGGGTTGCATAGTGATTACATTCTCAGTGTTCACTTGAAAACCCTTAGCCCATTTGGCTAGTATGATATTCTGGTCAATGCTTGGGCCAAATACTCAATGTTTGACATTGCAATGTTATTCAATGGGTCTCATTCTTAGTTCTGTTGGCAATTACTCTCAGGCATAGGGAGAATACATAATCAGTGTTTGCTCTAACAGAAATATAATGCGATATATTGTATGAAATGTTTATTCTGTATTGCTGTTAAGTAAATCTGATGGATTTTTAGTGGAACTATTAGTGTTCCCATGATATATGTCAAGTGAGTGGTTCCTATTTAAGAAAAAGACTTTGAATACCACCTTCATGAAATTTAAAAACAGAAGTGAAAATGTCCAAGAGCTAAGAAATTAATAAACTAATTATTTAAGTACATTAAATTAGAGAGGACTTGAAATTGAAGTTACCCCTACTGCTAAACCTCCATTGAGCTTTTGTGGTATCTGTTATACTCAGTATATATGAGGCTATCAGATTTAAGGAGAAGGTCAAAAATTTGCAGGTGGTGCTTCATGCAGAAATGGTAAAATACGTTTTTTAAAACAATGCTATTAAATAGGTTCAAATTTTATCAACCAGATCATAGTCAGGGTGGGTTTGCAACCATTTCAAGCAGGAGAGAAAGCATTTCAAGGAGATCTACACAAGGCTGTCCGTCACCTGTGCTTTCTAGAAGTGATACCCAACTGTGTCCACCTGTCTAAATGTCCATTTCATATGATCTTACATGTACAGAATTCATCTATTAATATTTAAAGATGTTAGGTACGTTGTTTAGAAAATATATAAATATCAGTATAGAAATCTTAGATTAAATCTTTTCCCCCTGCCCAGTGGAAATGGGGAATGAATGAGTTGAAAAAGTGGTGCTGGAGTCACAGTCCCATTCTCTTGCTGTTTCCTGTTTTCTTCTGCAGGGCAAACCAGATGTTTGGTGGAAACAGTGGAGAGCCTCCCTACTGTACACAAATTGAGGTCTTATGACATTCATAGGATTCCATTTTGCTATTATAATCACTTGCTGGGAGATGCTCTACCAAGCAAAACCTGGCCGGTAACATTACTAATGTAAGACGAGGAAGAGCAGGAATAAGGTAACCTGCTACCTCCCCAGACTCTGCTATTCCATCATCGCTAACTCTCCCCTCTCTTTCTCCCTGGCCTGGTCAGCTTCTAGGCCATCTGATTTTATGGCAGCTTTTGCAGGAGAGAGCTGCATCAGCATGCCCCATTTGACGGTTGCAGTCCACCACTTAAAGCTTAATGAGGTCCAGCCCTTGAAATCAACCGAACTTCCCGCTAGCAGTGTCAGGCGGTCAATTGACACACTCCATTAGTTAGTCACCCAATAATTAGCATCTACACTGAGACAACAAAATGCTTAAAATGGCATTCTCATTACAACATTTTTTCATCTACCTGGTAAATAAAAATGGTCTCTATAATTTGGCATTTAAATTTTATTTTGTTAATCATTGTAATAAAATATAACAACGGGCAGGCAGTAAGTTTGTTCACTGGCCTTTCCTCTTGGGGAGTGGAAGGAATAACATCTTCCTCTTTGGATGCTCTTTGTACAGGTCTTATGTAAAATAAGTTTGAATAGTCTAAAACAGATTTCTATTGGGCATGAATCTATAGCAAAAATGTACCAATATTTCAACACTAGTTTGCATTATATTGGCTTTCTTACTCAGGGTTCAAGTGTATGTTACTGTTGAAAACAGTAGTGTTGTTCTCCAATTTAATGGAACATAATATGGAGTGCTTCAATCCAGAGTTGACTCAAGTTATACCTGCCCTGAAAGTGCTTGATAGTAGATGGAGAAGTTTGAAATCACGTCTTAGTTAGCTCTTGCCTTGATGAACATGACAAAAACACAAAAAATCGCTTTACTTTAGAGAATGTGTAACCAAACAAAGCTGTATTATTTACTTGAGGCAAGCCAATAGCCTTTTTCCATCAAATTGTTTTTGAATAGAATTCACATTCCTCTATCTTGTGAAGCTACCATGCAACTTAAGTTTTCAAACTACAGTCCATCAGTGGATACCAGGAATCAGATTTTGTCTTTTTATTGTATTTTTGACTTGTGAGCATATTATCTTTGTGGTTCAGCTTGGCAAGCTGTAACCAGTGGAGTGCCACAGGAATCAGTGCTGGGGCCTCAACTACTTATACTCTCTATCAATGACTTGAATGAAGGGACCAAATGTATGGCTGCAAAATTTGCTGATGGCACAAAGATAGATAGGAAAGTAAATTGTGATAAGGACATGAAGGGTGGAATCGTCCCAGATTTGCACTAAGTGCGGTAGCGGGCGGATAAAACAACATTTGACCCGTCGGCCACGATGGTGGGTTTTCACGCCGTATCATCTCAAACCCACTACATTACTTATGCATTCACGGGAAACATGGTTTCCATGGTGGGCGGGCTCTCATTCGCCTGCCACACCATTACCTCGTCGCTTCATCATCCCAGGCACCACATTTAAAGTACGGCTACGCTCAGTGCTTCCAGCCCAGGACTGCAGCAAAGAAGACATGACCCCAAAGGCAAGAAGATTGCAACCCTCAAGCACTTTTTGGATGCCGTGGAGGCCTGCTGTGATATCCTCTACCCTCAGGAGGGGCAGCTACATTACCACTCCGGTTTGGTAGGCGATGGCAGTGGTGATCAATGCCAATGCTGCACAGAAGAGGTTGGCCATCCAACGCAGAAAGAGGATGAATGATCTCATCAGGGCAGCCAGGGTATGGCAACCATCTCATCACTCTAAACTCACACTCTCAAACCCATCACACATTCACTGGCATCTCACTCAATGCCAGCTCAAGGGACATCACCACTCATTCTCACACACAAAGCCTCACATGTCCATCTGGCCTCATCTCTGGAAAATGCCTCTTCAGCTCTCACCATCTTGAGGGCACTTACACTGACCAATATGTGCCCCCACACACACACCCTGGGATAGTCTCCTTCCCCAAGTACAGCCCACGTCCTGCAGCCTCTTTGCTTGCCTGAAGCCACTTATCCCCCTTCCCCAAGCAAGATCTTGCCGTGCAGCCAATGAAAAGCCACCCACATATGGCTGATCTGCAAGAGAGAGACCTACCTGTGAGCCCCCCTAAAAGTGATGTGGTGCTGTCTGTGAAGGCTGGCACTTATGATTGTGAGTGCTGACTGAAGCAAGGTAGGCAAATAAACCTTGAAGTCCCGAGCGAAGTGCAGTCCGTCAAGTGCATGTTACTTATTTGCTGTTGTGAAACATGTCGGCGTGTTTTCCTGCCAACATGGGCAGACGATCCAGCAGAGGTAGGGATGAGTCCTTCAGGCTGGCCTTATTATGATATGCTGATGTATTACAATAAGATTCCCGACGCCCAATAGCGGGGAATGCGTCCCACCATCGGTGGGCTAAGCGGACGATCGCAAACTTGTTTCACGCTGTCATGAAACTGATCACGCCATATTGTCCGCCCACGCCACCAAACACACCCGATGCCAGTAGGCATGAAAAATGCTGGCCAAAGAGTCTACAACGGGATTTAGATAGGTTGAATGAGTGGGCAAAAAATTTGGCAGATGGGGTATATTGTGGGAAAATGTGAACTTGTCCACTTTGGAAGGGAGAATATAAAAGCAGTATATTATTTGAATGGAGAGAGACTGCAGAACTCTGCTTTAAAGAGGGATATGGGTGTTGTGGCATGAATCACAAAAGCTAATATGCAGGTACAGTAAGTGATTTGGAAGGCAAATGGAATGGTGTTGTTTATTTTAAGGAGAATGTATAAAAGTAGGGAAGTTTTGCCACAGTTGTACAGAGCATTGGTGAGACCACTTCTGGAGTACTGTACAGTTTTCGTCTCCTCACTTAAGAAAGCATTAGAAGCAGTTCAGAGGAGGTATACTTCACTGATTCCTTGCATGAAGGGGTTATCTTATGATGAAAGGTTGGACAGTTTGGGCCTATATCCATTGTAATGTAGAATAATGAGAAGTAATCTTGTTGAAACATATAGGCCAGAATTTTTCCGTTGGCGATTTGGGGACAGGGCCGACAGGAAAATGACGCGAGATGATGCCGGGAGGAACCCCCAACGTCATCCCGCCCCATTTGAATATTCAGGAAGGCAGGCGGACAGCGAAATCAGCTGTCCACTTGCCGACCTGTCAATGGCCAATTGAGGCCATTGATAGGATAATTAACCGAATTAAAGGTCCTGCCCGTCCAACCTTAAGGCTGGCGGGCAGGCCAGGAGCCCCAGCGTGCAGTAGAAAAAACCTGAAACCTCATCCATTGGCGGGATGAGGTTTCATGCCCATTTTAAAAATCTTTAATACACCTTATGTCATATTTATTAACATGTCCCATCTCGTGTGACATTGTCACATGAGGGCGACATGTTAATATTTTTTTTATTTGTCTATTTCTGAGGTTTTTTAAACTGTCACCAATCTCCCTGAGACCGCACTTAGTCTCAGGAAGCAGTGCACGCGAAAGAGCGCACTTTGACAGTTGGGGAATCCCCCCCCCACAGGAAGTGCTTCCTGTCGGGCAGCCCGCTGGATGGGCCTTAATTGGCCCGCCCACTCAAAATGGCGGTGGGGCCTGTTTCGGCAGTGGAGTTTGGCTGCCCACCCGCCACCGAGCCGGTGGGGCCCGCCCGCCCATCAAGGACTAAATTCTGCCTATAAGATCCTGAGGGGACTTGACAGGGTGGATGCTGAGAGGGTGTTTCCCCTTTTGGGAGAGATGAGAACTAGGGGAAACAATTTAAAAATAAGGGGTCTACCATTTAAGACAGAGATGGGGAGATTTTCCTTCCCCTCAGAGGTCATTAGTCTATGGAATTCTCATCCCCAGAGAGCAGTTAAGACAGAGCCAATGAATATATTTAAGGCTGAGTTGTTTAGATTCTTGATTGACAAGAGAATCAAAGCTTATAGAGGGTAGACAGGAAAGTAGAGCTAAGGCTACACTTAGATCAGCCATGATCTTATCAAATGGCAGAGCAGGCTCGAGGGGCCAAATGACCTACTCTTGCTCCTAATTCATCAGTTTGTATGTATGTTTGTGGCTATTTACTAATAATGGATTTATATGCAAGGAAAGTAGAGTTTTCCTTTGGGTGGTTGATAGTGTCCTTCAGAGGTGAAAACATGGAATCCATGGGAGAGTGTCAAAACTTCCAGGGGGAATCTCCCACACAGAGAAATTTGAAAAATATTGCTTTATAATTTACTGCATGATACAGGAGTTAAACCAGCATGCATGGAATAACAGAGATAGATTAAGTTGTACATTTTATTTAAATAATGCTGCATACGATAGCCTAAATGCTTGTAAAAGGATATCTAAAAACAAATTAGTTGAAATTCAGGTCCACTTGTATAATATATAACATATAATAGAGAGATAGCATATTCCACTGACATCATTTAGTTTAACTGTGATAACTGTGCCTGACAAGTTTAAGTTAGGTGGAATTGCTTGTGTTATAAATTTTCATTTTATTATACTTTATAAATATTTGATGATTAGACATTGAAAGTGCATTGATGAAACTTTTTGTCCAATTGGCAATGAGTTATGGATATATTACGAAATCATGTTTGTTCTGAGCAACTTTGGCTGGTATGCATGTACAGTTAATTAACAGAGTTGTGATATTTTTCAAGATTTTATAATTTTTCAAATAATTCCCATTTTACTTCCAGTATAATCTATACCTGGGGCTCGACTAAAGCAAATAGCACACCACAGGTTTTACCATTGACCAGGAACTTAACTGGACTAGCCATATAAATACTGTGGCTACAAGAACAGGTCAGAGGCTGGGATTTCTGCAATGATAAACTCACCTCCTGATTCCTGAAAACCTGACCACCATCAATAAGGTACAAATCAGGAGTGCGATGGAATACTCTCCACTTGCCTCGATGAGTGCAGCTCTAACTACATTCAGGAAGCTTGACATCATCAAGGACAAAACACCCTACTTGATCAGCACCTTAAATGTTCACTCCCTCCACCACTGGCACACAGTGGCAGCAGTGTGCACAACCTACAAGTTGCAAGGTTCCTTTGACAGCACCTTGCAAACTATGACTTTTACCAGCTGGAAGAGCAAGAGCAGCATGTGCATGGGAACACCCCCACCTACAAGTCCCTCTCCAAGTCACACACCATCTTGACTTGGAACTACATTGCCATTCCTTCATTGTCCCTGGGTCAAAATCCTGGAACTCCTTCCCTAACAGCACTGTGGGTGCACATATACCATGTGTACTAAAGTTGTTCAAGAAGTTGGCTTGCCACCACCTTCTCAAGAGAATTTAGGGATGGGCACTAAATGCGAACTTTGCCAGCGATGCCCAGATCCATGGATGAATTTTTAAAAAGACAGTGCAAGATAGCATCTAAAATTTAACACTGTGCTCCATCATAGTATTGCCACTTATATTGTTTCCTGCAAATTAAACTTTAGTTAACCCTATGTGAAACAAAATGTAATTAAAATAAATTTTACCTTACCAAATGACCTATCTGGTAAAACCACTGCCTAGTGCGGCACTAGGTACTTCATAGGATCTATTCCAGTCTGTGCGGTGTTAGCTGATGTTAGCTGGGCAGACGGTGTCTGGAACAATCCTTACTATAAATGGGGTAAAAGAAAAATCAGCCAGGCCCTGCTCATATTTGCTTTTCAGTTTGTATTTCAGTGTGAAAGTGATAGATATATATAAATCATAAATTAACCTGAGTCAACCTTCAGGAAAAAAAAAGAGAATGAGAAGGAAAAGTATTAAAATATATCAAGAAATGTTTGGGTGTAGAGGAAAATACTTCCATTACTGCATAATTTGTTGAAGCAATTAAAGTGTATGAGGAATAGAATAAATTTCTACACTGCGGTTTCTTCCCTTCTCAGAATATGTCTACATAGCAACAAAAAGCAAAACCAGTGAGGATATTGTTCAATCTGCAAGATATCCAGCAGCTTACTCACCAGATATCTTCCAGCAGTCAGAGTCAGAGTATTGGCCTTCCCCAGCTTCACCCAAAGGTAAGCATATAAACTGGTGCTGATGTTCTTTTGATAGGTTTGTGCTTTATAATAATACTTGGAAAAAACTTAAAATTCTGAAATGTGTCAGCAGAATCCAGGGGCAGGATTTTTAGGTCGGCATGCAGGCGCGATTGGCGGGCCCGGGAGCAGCCGGGGAATGGACTGCCGCCCGCGATCAGCCCCCAACCGTGATTTCATGCTGGCTGACCAGTTGGCGCTACCAGGGTGGGGTGGGAGGAGGGCTGGCGCTGACGTAAACTGGGGCGCACGGAATGAAAGCTCCCTGAAGGCCGAGAGTTGCCTCAAGGAGCTGAAGAATTCACAAGCAATAAATAAAGATTTTAAAGTCCGCAAAAAGGTCCACGCATCAGAATCAGTCACCTGAACATATACATGATGGAAATTCTGTCCATACACTTTTATCTTCTTTTATTTAATAACAGAAACCTCATCCCACCCTTGGATGACGTTTCATCAAAAATGCAAAGTCTGCCAGGCAGATTCGCCCGTCCGCCAACCATGAGGTTGGATGGACCACAAAAAATTCGGGACAGTTGGAACTTCAATGGGCTTAATTGCCCTCTTAATTGTTGGCGGGCACGCTCCTGACTTTTGCACGAGCCCACCGACTGAAATATGGTGCAAACACAGGATGATGTCAGGATGCTTGCCCAACATCATCCCGCGCGATTTTATGCTTGAGCGGGTCGTGCGTGCACCCGCACGCTGAGCTAAAAACTCTGCCCCGGCACTATAAACGGGGTGTGGAGTGGGGTGGATGGTGGTGGTGGTGTGGTGGTGGTTGTGAAGGGGAGAAATGAAGCTCTTTTCAGATCATGGGTAAGATTAAAGAATGAC
This sequence comes from Carcharodon carcharias, assembly GCF_017639515.1. NCBI lineage: Eukaryota > Metazoa > Chordata > Chondrichthyes > Lamniformes > Lamnidae > Carcharodon > Carcharodon carcharias. Next base: position 83,279,714 of record NC_054474.1, on the reverse strand, counting down.
TCTTATTAGCTGCAAACTGTTAAAAGTCATCAATGAAAGTATGATTTTGCTGAATTCATTCATTCTTCTGTGTCACAGCAGCTGTTGTGTGGGCAAGAAGATTGTATAAATCAAGTACATTTTCAAATAGTTGCCAAAATAAATTAGAACACATTAAACAAGATCTGCTCCAAGAGCAAACTCAATAGTAATGCATTCAGTTTTAACACTCTAGAATTTGTTTCAGCATTGCATATCCCCATGCTAATTCAGTATGCGCTGTGCTAAAATCTACGCACATCTTGTTCAATATTAATTAAATAAACATTCAGAGTTTCCCAGCTAATTTAAATAGAAATATGAATTAAATAAAGTCAAAGTTATCTATTAGACATCCCCAATGCTTGATAATTCATACTACACTGAGCCACCAGGGCAACTTTGTGAGATCGATATTACTCTCCTTGTGATTTTTTTTCAAAAACAGACGTGTGCAAGGAGAAAGTGGTAATGATATTTTATGCTCCATTCTAGCCCTCAAACAGAAGAATTAGAAATGCTGACAAAGATTTTTTTTAAAGGTCAACTGGGATTGTTAAATTTAATTGATGAGGAAGGAGTGCAGCTTTGCACGGTTGTGGAAGTACATTGAGGTGTCAAGGATCTGTGAAGCATCTCATGATAATTTCTTGTTGCAATAAATGTTTTTTTGGAATTGCACATAAAACATAACTGCAACCAAGATGTCTCTAACAGTTAAGTATAACCAGGACTACTTCCTGTGTAACATCAGCTACTGTTTTGTATGTTTTAGGGAGTTTTTTGTTTAAGAATATTACATGAAACAAATTCTAAATCTCAAGGGATTTAAACTGTAATAGATAAGTGCAAAAGTATATTTCTATCTTGAGGCCAGAACTGGCTTAAAATCTGGTAATTAGCTACGCTTTTTGTTACGATTCCTGTAAAGAGAAATAACTCGTAAAAAAGAAATGAAATTCCGAGTGACCGATGGAAGGATCTGAAGGACAAGATTTCACATAATAAGAATTTTACTTCAACAAACAAACTAAAATCAACTCTGCTAAATATTATTTAACTAGTAATTAATACACCAAACTAAAGAGAAGGTACTTCCTCATCAATGAACTTGCAACTGAAATATGCCTTACGAAACATCTTTATTTTATGTCACACTTCTGGCAGATATGAAGCAATACAAGATTAAATCCTAAATTAATTCCAGCTTTCCAGGTTGAATCCTCTGGTGTCTTAGAAAACAGTTACATTCAGTCTGAATATTCCACATCCAACTTCCGCCAGCAAGACCCACCTCAGCAACTCTTTGTTCCTTAAATCTCCAAAAGTCCCATCAGTCCTGTCCCCTTCCTTTCATAGAAACCATAGAAAAGTTACAGCACAGAAAGAGGTCATTCGGCCCATCTTGTCCATGCCAGCCCGAGGACACCCCAGGTGCCCTTTCTAATTCCACCTTCCTGCACCTGGCCCATAGCCCTGCAGCTTACAAGACTTAAGATGTACAGGGGTCAAATATGGTGGTCTGTTATCACCGCTTCTTTAATTTACAGATGGTAGCAATCCTTGCTCTGTATTTTTCGATAGGTAGACTAATCAAAGGGGAAATAGGAATAAACTCAATTTACTGCCCAGCCACTACCTCTTTTGCTCACTATGTGAGTGGCATTGGAAAGGCAAAGGATTCTGTTATGTCATACCTCTAACTGTAGATTGTTCATCAGCTATCTCAGGCTCTACTTCAGGCAACACTTCTGATTTATGGGTCCTGCGGGTTACAGGCAGACAATACAGGATTATTATATATTTGATACCAAACACAGAATTGTAGCATTGAATTACAAAAGTTTAATGTTTGATGCAACAGACCTGTGCCAACTATTTGAAGAGGCCAGGCAGAAAACCAAGTTTACTAACATTCTGCTTAGTTGTTAACAAAAAAACATTAAATCCAGCTTTTCACAGCAGCAGCTGCTGCTTCTCCACACACAGTAACTCCTTTCTCGCTCTCTCCCTCTCTCCATTGCCCAGATTTTCATACTTGTAACCATTTAAAAATGGCAGACGGGACCCGATTCCAGGATTCCCCCATTCCCAGAGCCCCCAGTTTTCAGTGGCACAGGATTGTGGGGTTAGGATCTCCCAGCCGCCCGCAATTTTCGTGGAGTCAGGCTAGCTTCTCAATGACTCATGGTTCACAGCCCCTCAAAGGCGTCATGAAACATAGCCTGGATTTGGGAACCTTTTGAAGGGTAAGGTCACAAGACCTTACCTATTTCCGCCCCATGCCCCCTCCCTTCCAACCCCTGCCCTGCACTGACATGGAGGTGACATGGGGAGCGGGTAGAGGTGTGAGGGGTGAGGGCCTAAAATATAAGCTAACAATTGGGATGAAGTGCCGAAGAATCAAGACAGGCCTTTAAGCAATTCATCTCGACACTCGGCCGCCCATGTGGCTGTCTCTGACTTGCTTCCAGGGGCATGGGCCCAACACTATTCCACACCCACCCTCCCCCACCCCCACCCCCACCTCCAATCTGATGGAGTACATTCTACTGAGGTGGGTCTGCCAAGTTGGAAAATCTTCTGGCTCCAGCAATGTGTCTCAGAGACGAAAATCTGGCCCCATGTCTCTGTGTCCATCTCCAAAAAGCAGGTGTCCCTTTTCCTGTGTTAAGGTGTGAAAACTGTCGTTTGATTTTCAACAGGTTTTGGTTTGGGTTTCTTTCTCCCATGACAATCAGATCACATGAGGCTGTCTCTGGGCAGAGGTTTAGTATGATCACTGCCTCCTTATCCAGAATATTTTGTTTTACCTTAAGTTAAAAGAGACATTTCAAAACGTAACCATCTTATAAAGTCCCACATTCATAACATTTTCATTTCCAGGTTCCTGTCTATAGTATCCTTGATTCAAATTTTGATTTGTTATATTTTTGTGAGTGTATTTTCTCTGCTTTTAAACAAGTGTTTCCTAATTAGTAACCTGTTGCGATCTCAAATCGTCCTTTATTGTATAATGTTCTACTTTTTTGCATACTGTGTACAGTTGAGAGTCAGCTGCCTCCCATAGATTTTATTTTCATCTTTGTGTAAGAAACAGAGCAGTGCAGAATAACACAGCCATAATTAATCATTATTAATCTGTGGCTTGTGCTACAGAGTAAATCTTAATTATAGTAGATTTACCGCCTAATTCACAAGAGAATATTTGAGCCAAAGGTAAATGCAAATACCATTTAGAAACAATAGACTTTTTGTAGCATCGATGTGCAGTGATAAATATATTTTCGAGTAAATCACTGCATTTGTCAGAGGGTAAAACTAAGGTCATGTTGGAGCAAGCAGAACCACATCACAAAGAGCTCAAACATATGGGAGACATTGATATCTGGCAATGGGCACAGCTCTAGTAACTGTAAAAAAAAGATTGATAGAGCTTAAGTTGTTCTCCTTGGAGCAGGGAACTTTGAAGTGAGATATGATGCAGTATTTACAATTACAAAGGGATTTAGTGAAAATGTGTATGAGTGAGCCACACAGAAGTGATATAGGGAACAGACCTAATGTAAGTGTGTAACTGAATTGTGGAAAAGACTGATTTTTTTTATCACAGAGGGATCCAGAATAAAACGTTTAGTAGCCATCCAGTATTATGGTAACAATTTAAATAGGAATTGGATAACTATTTATGACAAAAAAAAGTTATTACAAATCCAGAATTTGATGGGTTAAGTCGTGATGGAGTAAGATTGCGAAATAGAGAATACATGCCAAGAAAAGCGAGAGAGGAGAGTTCAGCTAACTGGGCCAACAAAGCATTGTTTATGTTATTATTTGGTCCCCCTCCTAATCTGCTGATTACCAAAGACTGTTTTGAATATAAGTGCTTTGTTTTTCAGCATCTAGATCGAGTCGAAGATCTTCATCTGGTGCAGAAGATGATAGCCAAAATATTTGGGATCAGGGTATTCAGAGGGTATGAACTTTATCTCAACTGTGCAATTACGGGTAGAAATATGCTTATCCAAATGCAGAAAATGATACAGCATTAGGAAGGATAGAGTTTCAGTTATCGATTGTTCTTGATGCACATCAAGGACAAATCCCCTTACTCATTAAAGTATCTTAAATTACTAATGTCATGTGCAAACATCAGGAAGAGCCCAATGGCCCCAGATACAGTTCCTGGTGAATGTTGTTCAATGCAAACTCAACCAAGACCTGGAATTAAAATAGTAACTAAAAAGGTGCCTTGCAGAGATCTATTCTGAAAATTTTCAGGATCAATCACAGGCACATTTTACATAATATTTATTTAAATAAATAAACATGAAATATTACCACAAGTAGAAAATCAGCAAAATGTCTATTATAAAGTAAAATTGGAAAATGTACAGAAAATGTCAAATCCTAAACATAATTTATAAAACAACCTTGCTCCAGGTCCTTCAAACCCATCTTTTCTTCCCTTGCTGCTCTAAAGGCTATAGCTCATGCTGGGTACAATTCTCTGACCCTAACCCTAAATTCCCAAATGAAAATAATTTTTAGTTTCATCAGTGCCTAAACGAGAAGAAAGGTTGTTTGCTGTACTGTAACCTGTGGACGGATGAGAAAGAAACCTGAATTTTATATCAACAGACCCCCTAAATACCTATGCATTTCTTCCAGCAATCAGCAAGCAATATACTGTTTGTGATTCTTTTGACAATGCAAGTTTGCTACAGTCTCTGCAGAATGCAAAAGTGATACTTTTCAGGACATTATCATGTTCAAAGCAGAGCAGACATTAACCATCAATGTAGCAATCTCCATATGGTACAGACAGCACCTATTCAGCATGCTCATATCACATTGAAAATCATAGTTATTACTGTGATAGCTAAAGTCAATTCCAATTTCCACACAGTTAAAAAGTGATAAATTTCTGCATTTTTTTACAATATGAAGAACACAAGGCAGCTGCCAACAATGCACCAAGTCATTGAAATGACAGATGCTGCCCACAGGTCATGGTGCCATTATCATTACTAGTAATTGTATAGGTATTTCCTAATACTGTAATAGACTTCCTTACCATTTCCAGCAGTATAGTAATGTTTCTTTATTGCACTAAGATAAAAGGAAAACACTGCAGAGGCTGGAAATCTGAAATAAAAAGCAGAAAATGCTGGAAAACCTCAGCAGGTCTGGGAGCATCTATGTGGAGAGAGAAGCAGATTTAACGTTTCGAGTCCATATCATTCTTCTTCAGAGCTAAAGAGAAGTAGAAACGTGATGAATGTTATACTGTTGAAGAGGGGAAAGAGCTGATGGAGCAAAATAGAAGGTCAGGGATAGGTGGGAGCTAAGGAGAAATTTGACAAAGATGTCATTGAAACAGGACAAAGGGAGTGTTAATGGTAGTGTTAAAGACTAAAGACGGTGCTGATAGGGGCATAAAGGTAAGATAGCAGAACATGTTAATAGCAGAACAAGGGTCAGCACTCTGCGAAAGCACAACATTGAAACAAGTGACAGATCGCCCAGTTATTGTGGGGGTAGAGTCAGTTGAGGGAGAAAGGATAAAAAAAGTTGAAATAAATGAATAAATAAATGGATTGGATTTAAAAAGGGGTAAGGATGGAGGAGAGAGTTCATGATCTGAAGTTATTGAACTTAATGTTAAGTCCAGAAGGCTGTAAAGTGTTTAATCGGAAGATGAGGTGCTGTTCCTCCAGTTTGTGTTGGGCTTCACTGGATTGCAACAGGCCAAGGATGGACATGTGGGCATGAGAGCAGGGTGGTGTGTTGAAATGTCAAGCAGAAGGAAGGTCTGGGTCATGCTTGTAGACTGAGCAAAGGTGTTCCGCAAAGTGGTCACCCAGTCTGCGTTTAGTCTCCCTATTGTAGAGGAGACCGCACTGAAAGCAGCGAATGCAGTAGGCCAAATTGAAGGAGGCGCAAGTGAAGAGCTGTAGTCCAAGTAGCTTTGGGAGTCGGTGGGCTTGTAATGAATATTCGTGGACAGTTTATCATCAGAAATGGAGACAGAGAGGTCAAGGAAGGGAAGAAGAATGTTGGAGATGGACCATGTGAAGGTGAAAGAGGGGTGGAAATTGGAAACAAAATTGATAAATTTTTCCAGGTCTAGACGAGAGCATGAAGTTGCACCAAAACAGTCATAGATATACCGAAGAAAGAGTTGTGGGAGGGGGCCTGAGTAGAACTAGAACAAGGAATGTTCCACATACCCCTCAAAAATACAGGCATAAGTGGGGCTCAAGTGGGTACCCATAGCCACACCTTTTATTTGAAGGAAGTGAGAGAAGTTAAAATAAAAATTGTGAAGTGAAAGAACAAGTTCAGCCAGGCAGAGGTGAATGGTGGTGAATGTGAATTGTTCAGGCCTCTGTTTAAGGAAGAAGCGGAGAGCCCTCCGGCTGTCCTGGTGAGGGATAGAGGTGTGGAGAGACTGGACACCTATACCTCCTCCCTCCTCACCATCCAAGGCCCCAAATACTCCTTTCAGGAGAAGCAGCTGTTCACTTGCACCACCTTCAATTTGGTCTACTATATTCGCTGCTCCCAATGCAGTCTTCTCTACATTGGGGAAACTAAATGCAGACTGGGTGACCATTTGCGGAACACCTTCACTCAGTCCACAAGCGTGACCCAGACCTTGCTGTTTTCTTGTCATTTCAACACACCATCCAGCTCTCATGCCCACATATCCATTCTTGGCCTGCTGCAATGTTCCAGTGAAGCCCAACACAAACTGGAGGAACAGCATCTCATCTTCCAATTAGGCATTTTACAGCCTTCCAGACTTAACATTGAGTTTAACAACTTCAGACCATGAACACTCTCCTCCATTTTTACCCCTTTTATAATCCAATTATTTATTTTGTTTATCCTTTTTCCCCAACCACCTCCCCCCACCTGGCTCTCTCCAACAGGGCTATCTGTCACTTGTTTTAATGTTTTGCTTTCACAGAGCGCCAACCCTTGTTCTGCTATTAACGCATTCTGCTATCTTACCTTTATGCCCCTGCTAGAAACTACTTTAGTCTTTAAAACTATCATTAACACTCCCTTTGTCTTGTGTCCATGACATCTTTGTCAACCTCTCCTGAGCTCACACCTATACTTGACTTTCTATTTTCCTCCACCCCATCTTAAACAATATAAAATCCATCATATTTCTACTTCTTTTTAGCTCAAATGGATCAAAACGTAAACTCTGTTTCTCTCTCCACAGATGCTGCCAGATCTGCTGAGTTTTTCCAGCATTTTCTGTTTTTATTTCTTTATAGCACAATGGCTTATGTCAAAGCAGTGTCTGCCAGAGACCATCATTTGCAATTTTTCTGGTTTAAAACTCTTACTGTATCCCTTTGGCCATGTGCTACTTCTTCTCTGCATTGAGAGAATTGCATTTATGAAGAAAAAAATATATTTAGACAGTATCACCCAATTATGCCTGGAAGCTGCTGGTACTTCCTTACAACGCAGAAGTAGATGTCCAGCAGGACTTTTAGCAAATCAAAGTTATTAGAATTAATGACTGCAGTGAATCAATCATCATTCTGTCATAGTTAGGTTTAATTCTAGCAGGTGACAGATTTTAAGTTTCACTTAGCTGCGACCTTCCCTCAAGGACATTTGTAATATGAAAGTCTGTCTCTGCTTCTGGGGAATGGAGAAGCTTAAACCTGTATTTATTTTATACATAGTTTTTTGCCCCCATTTTTATTAAATTTATATCTTCTTATGTGAGCATTGATATACATATTGTGCTATGGCTTCTAACCTCAGAAACTACTTGTACAATATACGGTCAATGTGCTTAAAATAATATTCAGTACTGACCTCATTGATATTAATGAATATGCATTTTCAGCATGCTCTTGTCACATTCATTGATCAGCACTGCATATCAATAGACCTACGTACTTGTGCCGGTGGGATGATTAGAAAAGCAGAATTAGGGCTTTAGTAAAGGTAAGATTTGAATCTATCACTTTTGTTCCAGATACAAAGTGGCATTAACCGACTAATTCTGAAGGAGGAGATGAAAGCCAGATCAGGGACTTATGATAACGACCCCTGGTCGACACGCAGCTCCACAACAAGTAGGGAATATCTTCAGAACATAGGCTACGATTCTCCAGTGAATGGATGTAAGTAAATGAAAAAAATATCTATCTGTAGGTTCTATAAGCAAGCCTCAATTTGTTTCTGAATAAAAGGGCTGGATTATTTTCCCGGTTGGGAAACAATCTTGATGTTGGCCTCAATCCCACGTCGGGATCCTGGAAATAGCTGTAGCGGGACATAAGTCACAATATTCCTGGAGGTAACCAATTAAAAAGCTGACTCCGGAGCCCAGTCCAATTAAGGATGGCAAACAGACCAAGGAGGTGGGAGGCCTAGAGGGCCCACTGCGATGGCTGTCTGGCAGCTCCACCAGGACAGTTGGGCGCTGCTGAGGCAGGCAAGAGAGTGCAGGGTGCTTCAAGATGAAAGATAATTGCAGCATGGCCATGACTGTCTAACCATCATTGTGGAGGGAGACCAACTCCACAAGAGGTTTTGCAGCCAGTGCTATGAGCATTGCATCCCAGTGGGTCCACGCAGACGTGAGAGGGAGGTGATATCGGCAGTCCCCAGGCCTGCCACCTGGAGGCTGTGGCTAGTTCAATTCTCTGCTCTGGTCTCAAAGGGGCCCATCAGTTGTTGGCAAGATCCCAGCCATGCCATCATCTTTTTCTTAATTGGACAATAAATGGGCCTAATTAGCTAGCACCTCTGAAGCCTTGACCCTGCCTACAGCTCGGGGGGAGGACTTCAGGTAGCCTGCTCAGCGTACTATGTTCCAACTTTGCTCCTGATTCTGCGTCCTAAGTTGTGTCTGCTGGAACAGGAAAATTCACCCAATGAGTGGGAGGTAGACTCCAATCCCTAACAGTGATTGAAACTGGGAGAAAGGCTCGTACTCTTTGTGTCCTTGAATATATTTACAATTTTCAGTCATCAAGTCTTTGAGAGCAACTTTATAGGCAGAATCCAGCTCAAGGAATATCAATACTTTTAGGGAATCTAATATCAGAGTTAAAAATAAACTAATGAAATATCATCCAGTGGTGCTTTCATCTTACAGTTCCAAGGTCCAATTGAAGTGTATGATGCACTGTATGTTTTCTAAAAACACATTGGAGAGCTCCACTAAAGCATTAACAAACTTACACAGTGAGCAGAATTATACACTCCCCTCTGGCTGGTGATGTGGGGGGGTCCTTTAAAATTCCTTGGATGGTCTTCCCACCAGGCTCCCGCCCACCTGCTCCAACCTATCTGCCATTTTACAGTGAGGACAGGCAAGGCCTAGGCAGGCCCGCCACCCCCCCCCCCCGACTTCTTGCCAGAAGTGGCCAATTAATGACCACATCAGGGCCATTTTCCGGCCTCAAATTTCAGACTGGCTGGAGGAGTTCAGGAGCAGGGGAGGATGCCAGGAAAGTGACTCTGTTCAGGACTTGGGCAGGAAGGTGGGGGAGGAGGGGGGTCATCTCCATCAACGGCCTTCTTCCAACTTCGGGTGCCCCCGCACCACAAGGCCTGGCTCCAACCCCCCCTCCCAACTCCCCACCCACCCACCCATCCCAGGATGGCTCCCTCCCCAACACCCCACCCCGACTTTTCCACCAACCCCCACCGTCCCCCTCCCCCTCCCTCCCAGGCCTCACCTCCCCTCCCTGAGACTCCCACACTCACCTGGTTCTGGACACTGAGGACTTAGCCTCTGGGGTCTGCTTGCAGTCCCAGTCCTATTCACTGCAACTTCTGGATTCTGGTGCTGCTGGGACTCGAGAGCTGCTGGCAAATGATATTAGCTGGCAGTGCTCTGAGTTGGAACTTACTCCCAACTGAGGGGCAGAAGTCCTGCCTCCAGCCAATTAACACTCCTTGGAGTGATGATGCATTGCCCCCCACCCCCCCCCCCCCCCCCCCCCCCCCCCCCCGACTTCGGTTGGCAGGTAGGGAAAGCCTGCCATCCTAAAATTCCTGTCCCGACAATAGTTGAGCCAAACAGGCCCTGAAGATCCCAGATTTCATTCCTTAACTGTTCAGAGCTAACAAGGGCAACAAAAGGCTATATGGGCTCAAGGCTCCTTGATTAGAGAGGGAGGTATTGGGCAGGATTCTCACTCCTGATTGCTTTCAGTGGCCCCTACTAGAAGTACAAAATGGACAGTGAGGGAATCAGACTCAGCTTGAATCCTCCCCATAACCAACATGTCTGTCAGGACTCACTGTCAAAGTTCACATGTAACTAATAGTCACTTGGCCAAGGTACCAGCGGGTGCCTGGAGCCTGTAAAACCAAACTTCTGCAAAGAATCAATGCCTTGAGGTGAGACGAGGGGGAGAAGAAGAGAAGACACAAAAGTGAAATTAGTTGGAAATCTATACTGGCCGTTCTTTAATGCAGCACAGCTTCGAAATTGGAAATGTCACATGATAACATGAAAAAAGATTCTGAATCATGTTAGTAGCTTTTGATTTGCACTGCTAAATTATATCAATCATTTTAGGTTGCAACATTTCTGTAACTCAAAACTGTTTATAATTTTGCTATGTGTCGTTTATTAGCGGCTATGCACACCCAAATTCTGATTACAGCTGCTCAATCTTCTCTATATGATCCAGCAAAAGACCTGAATATAGGGTTCGCTCAGTCAGAACAGGAGATCCTAGTTTAATTAGAAATGGGCATTTATAGTGAATGCCTTCCCTTCTGACACCCTCCACTAATTTGCCTGGTTAACTTTAACACATCTGACTAGAATAAGAGGAACTATTTCCTGGTTATCTCCCCTGAGAATACATTTTCTTGGGAAAAAGGAGGTTGGTTGGAATGAATTTCAGTTAAAGCATAGCTTGTTCTTTCACTGTATCAACTTTGAATGAAACCAGAGAGAAAACAAGAAGGAATGTTTGTAATTCTCTGTCAAGAATTGCTGATGAAAACTTCAGAAGTGCACCTACAGAACTAACAAATGTTCAATGTCCTCTCGCTGACTGGTCCCTTTGATCTGTGTGCTCAGCTAATATACATTTGGCACTGCTGCAATAATCAATTACGAGGAATATAAACCCTGACTCCTCAGATATTTGAAGACTGGCTACCAAGAGTAATCCAGACTCCCCAGTGTCTTGCTCATAGCATTACAGCAGTGGCAGTAAGCTACATGAATGACCTTCACATGAAGTATGGTTTTTGAAGTCTGATTCTTCAAACGCTTGAGAACTTTTTCAAACCAAATCAATAACATTTTCAAATTATGAAAGAAAATTCATCAGCCTCCAATTATACTGCAATTTTATTTGGAGTGTGAAAGTAAGGTTTGAGGATTATTCATGGTAAACTTTCAGAAATTGTAGCTTATAATGAATCCCCATCATGGATAGAAAAAAAATAAAATACTGCAGATGTTGGAAATCTGAAATAAAAACAGGAAATGCTGGGAAGGCTTAGCAGGTCAGGCAGCATCTGTGGAGAGAAATAAAGTTAACATTTCCTTGTGCTACTCATGTTACTTTGTATCATTTGTTGGGAAGTTTATGAGAATGACCAAGGAATGAATGATTCTTTCATTACCGTCCCTGTATAAAGGCCCAGCAACAGTGAGATGAGGCCCTTAAGTGGTCATTAACAGGCCACTTAATGGCTTCAACTGGCCTCTGGATCGGAAGACCATCCTCAACCTTTCCCAACCCTGATTTAATCGAACATAGTTGGGAAGTTGATAAGCAATCCACACCCAATTCATTGTGTTTCTGGTGTGTAGATTCAGGTCCTGAGCCTGACATTGTCCAAACTCTGAGTTTGTCTAAACAATGCTACATAATTTATCAGGGAAGGAGGTTGAGGGATCGTTAGTGTTATTTTATTGCCACACAGCTTCATTTCTTCTCAACGTTTAAAGCTTCTGCAACTTCATAAGGTAAATGGGTGGGAATAGATGACCGATCCTTGTGCTACTCATGTTACTTTGTATCATTTATCGGGAAGCATATGAAAATGGCCAAGGAATGGATGATTCTTTCGTTACGCTCCCTGTATAAAGGCACAGCTGCTCACTGCTCTCCATTTCCCTGGTGGCCCAGCCAAGGTCATGAATTCAACACGAGGAAATATTTATTTTGTATTCTAGGTGTGAGAAAATTTGAAATAGCTTGATAAAAAAACTCAGGTGACTTTGTCACACTTAATGCATAGAGGTCAATAGAAAGCATGAACCCACACCCTCCCACTTGAGGGGTGTCGGGGGTCTCGCCTGCCCACTGGAGAGCTGGTGAGAGATCCATGGTGCCTCTTTTCAGGAAGGCCCCCCAAACCACAAGCCAATCAGGCAGTAGCGATGCACTGGTGGGCCTTCCTCCAGAATCAAGACCCTAAAGGTGGAAGTCCCACCTAGTGAGATCTGCCAGCCAATCGGAGACTGGCTGCTCTTGTATTCAGCATGTCAGAAGGACATCCTCCACCGGAGTCCCAAGATCGCAGAGGACCAGGCCGCAGGTAAATAATGTAGAGGGTGGGGGTTGGTCACAGGAAAGTTGGAAGCAACGGTAGACAGGTGACTCTCAGTGCTCCCCTCCCCCTTCCCAACGTCCAGTCCCTTGATCAGGCACTATTGCCTTTGGTCGAGTAACCCCAGCCCCCTTTCCCCACCAAGGTGACAAGTGGCTCACACAGGCTTACCAGTCATGCAAGCCGCATGGCAACAGGCCCACTTGCAGCTGGGTTAATCCCAGCAGCAGCAGGATGTGACCCTTTAGGGGTCATTAATTAGCCATTTAAGGTCCTCAGTTGGCGGTGGTGCAGGTAAGTTGACCATGAGTCTTCCTACCTGGAACTTAATTCTGACAGAGAGAGGAAGGCAGCAGGATGCTGGTTTGCCACCATCCCGCCTAATAAATACCCTAGCTTCCCACCTCCAAGCTCACCACCAGTGAGACCAGATGATCCCGCCCGAAATTACACAAAACATTGAGCCAGAAGAATACCCTGTGAACATACACCTGCATTATAAATTACTATTTTCCCCTTGTTTCATTTTTGTTGTTCAGCTGCAGGAAGGAAGTGTTTTCAAAGCCAGTCAAATAATGTGGATTCCAGTTATGTAGGTGATGTCATTAACCATGGCTTTGTGCACACATACCGGACATTGCAGTCATGTCCTTTTCCATACCTCAGTTAAAAAAATTATTACAGGCAATGATTATCTTTTATTTTTTAGCAACAACTTTACAGTTGCTATTCAGTTAAATAATTTTAATTGCATTATAATTTCACATGTCTCACAACAATAAAAAATAATCTATTTCCTGCAGTTCACATTATTGCTTAGTTAGAGAGAAAAAGAACTGCTTAATACTGCTTTAATATTTTACTGCTAAGTAAAGCATTTGGACCAGTAAAGCATTTTGGTAAGAGAGACAGTTCAGGGGAAGCAATGCCCCTGCCTTATTATAATTTGCTTTTCTGCCTTATTATAATTTGCTTTTAATCCTCTGATTACAGCTCCCAGAGGAACATATATGGGCGACAGTGGTGAGTAAAAGTCAGTTTGTTGTTAAACCCAAATTTTGAAATTTCAAGGAATCCTCCCTTACAACAGTCTGCAGTCACTGTTGTACAGAATCACTCTACCAGTTTTATGTCCTCTCACACATGATGCAAAGCTTTTTGAGTTGCTTCTACATATCAGTGCTGGGCAGGTCATTGCTGGTTGGAATCATTAAAGCCTATTTTAATTCTGTTTGCTTAATAAGAAAAACTGGATAATGGAATGCTGCAAATGCTGTTCGTGGGCTGACTGCAGTATTTTCTCCAACCACAGCCATATTTCGTCACCATAATTCTGTATAACATTTTTGAGGTGGGGAGGTGGGTTTAATAGTGTGCTATGTTTTATTGTGTAATTCTGTACTACATTTCATTACATAATAATGTGCTACATTTTAATACATAGGTATGTGCTACATTTCACCACATGTTTGTGTAAGATTTGTTATCAGTACAGTAGAAAGTGGCAATTTGTGTGATGGCTGTGGATAAGTCAATGCATATTCCGCTTCATGGTTTAATTTTCAGAAACACTAAACAAAATGATCTGTCAATTACATACTGCCATTTGTAATTTATCTACAGAACTGTCTTGACATGCATCCACTTTGTGATTCACATTTTTTAATATCGTGAATAGGTTTTCATTGGTATCTTTACAGAGAGACCGATCACATGAAATACTTAGATGTAATTCCCATGTTTATTATTTGTACGCTTATTACTGGATCTTCAAGCTATGATGCTGAACATTGTGGGAAAAAAGCCCCTTGAATTCACTTAGCACTTGTTGCCCTTCTACTGCGTGAATGTGTTTGTGGATCTGGATCCTTCCTTTATTTGATATCCAGATCCTTTCCCCAGCTGGTCTAACACATGTGACAGTGTCTCCCTTATGTCTGCTGTTCTTCATAGTTGTGCCCTGCCCAGATTTCGCTCAAATATGTTCAACACAGGGGAGGGAGCGGTATGAGACTTCCACTGTGCACTACTTATAACTACTATAAACGTCTATATAAAGAACATATTTGGGATTTTTCTACAAGTAGCAAATCGGGCTTATGTACACAATATTTTTTGCTTTTTTAAAAAAAACATAATACTAAACTTCAACATTTGAGTTTCTGTAAGGACCTCCTCCCTTGTGATGGTCTCACTTGGTGATGGAGAGCAAGGACATTTCAACTTTATCCAACATCAATCTGTCAACTTCCTTATATTTTTCTATTCTGGCCGATTGAATGCAGCAGGATTCCGCAACATGTTAACTTTAAGCACCATCTAGTGGTTTTAAGAGGATCTATATTGGATAAATTCACTTGTGCAACTTCCACTGATTTTGGATTAGGATTCAAATTTTGGGAAAAAAGGATAAAATGTAATCTCCAGCTATCAGTTTCAGGCATTTTTCTTTTACTGTTGTTGCCTATATGGCTTTCTAAGATAGTTTGGTTTTACTTTTAGCGTCAGTAATGCACCCGGTCAACTAATAGAACCATTACTTTATCACAGATCCACTGATTTCCAAATCTGCTTCTCTTCCGGCCTATATGAGAAATGGATTGCACAGGGTAAGATTGAATTTAATTCCTCTCACAGTTAGCTTATCCCCTGAAGAAGAAAAGCAAAAGTGTTTGTTCAGTGTAAATGTCTGCTTCTATCTGATTTTATATGTATCAGTTTCCCCCATCCCTGCCCTTTTGAAGATATTTTAAATGTATTGTCATTTCCCCTGCTCCAAGTATCCAGCTGGTATTCAAATTTCAAGCTCACCTGTCTCTCAGCAGGCATCCATGACTTGAGAGATGTCAGTGTCGACGTCATGCAGTTTTAATAACATTGAATAAATCAAAGGAATTGTAAGGCGTTATAATTAAAATTTATAATTGTACATTTGTACATTCTGTATAAGTGTGTAACAAACCAGGTGGAGCTCGAATACAAATTCTTTATCACATTGATCAAATCACTCTGGAAGATAATGAGCTGAATTCCCACCCCTTCCTGCCCTCGTCCCTACCTCCACCCCACCCCCCCGTGAGTTTGTAGGTGGGGAGTGGACGTAAAATTCCTCAGGTGGGCTTACCATTGGGTTCCCACCTACCCTGACCTCTCTGCAGTTTTATGCTGGGATGGGCAAGGCCTGCCCTTGCCCAGGTTAAGGCCCTTAAGTGGCCGATTATTGAGCACTTTAGGACCGTTTTCCACCCAGCCTCAATTTTTTGGCTGGCGGGAGGACTTCCCAGGTATGGGGGAAGCCCGAAAATAATTGGATTCAGGCCTCAGGCATAAAGCTGGGGGGAGGGGGCTCCCCCATCAGCAACACATGTTTCCCCCACCCCCTTAAGGACCAGTAATCACAGGATCTCCTCTCCCACCCCAGCTGCCCCTACCCTCCCCATCCCTGGACCCCCAAAGCTTACTGCCAGAATTTTCATGTCCCTGCCCCTGGCGGAATCTTCCAGTCCCGCTGAAGTCAATGGATATTTGAACGGCTTGCTGCATTTTCTGGCCCCATCTCCGCCATGGTGGGGCCGGAAAATTCCGCCCTACCTCTTCCTGGAATCCCAGGACTTGGGCTCCGCGCACTGCATGCAGTCCCCAGTCCTGTACACTGCAGCTTCTGGCACTGCCGGCCAATCAGATTGGTCGGCAGCTCTCTAAGGCCAGACTTCCTCCCAAGTGAGGGGCAGAAGACCCAACTGCAGCCAATTAACACTCGTGGGAGACAAACATGCCGGCTCTTCAGATGGCAGGAAGGGAATCCCCACCATCCTAAAAATCCTGACCAGTATGATACCTTAGTGCTCAGAGTGATGAAAAAGCAGTTCAAAGAATGTTATCTTAAACTGCAAATAACTAACAGGTTGTTTATTTTCACCCAACACCACTCATCGCTGCCTTTAGCCTCAGAGTGCTGACATTTTCCAATATGACAACGACAGTTCTGTTAATTGGGGAATGAGAGGTAAGCTCATATGATTGGTTGGATAAAGAAAAATATGAAATGCTTAAGTAAAGACTAAAAAGGCAATTGTTGATCCGTTTGTATTGTTAAAATAATGTTAAGTCTATTGATGGGCACACACCATACTGGCAATTAAAAGGGAAGGTATGTCCTTTCCGTCCCCATCTTATAATCTAGAATCAAAATAGCTAAAGGCAGTTCAGAATCACTGCACAGTCTGGATTATTATGCATACGTTTTAATATTTTATGCCCAAATTTTATGAGGATAAGAAAGTTATAGCATCAGTATGCAGTGCTGTTGGAAATGGAGATGCAAAGGGTCAAAGACTACACAGCACTTAAAATATTGGGGATTTTCTAAAATGTAATAATGTCACTGCATCAGTATCCTTGTGTGAACACTTGTCCCTCGATGCCTGAAATCATTGACAGGAGAGTGATGAATTTTAGCTTTATAGAGTAGAAGAGGCGCTAGTTACATATAACTCTGTTGCTATGCCTTTGTTTATTGTTATGTTTCAAGTTTAGTATCTTCTCTTTCTTTTACAGAATACAAGGTAAGGACTGCAGTTTGGAGCCTGTGGCCCTTGGTAGATCCCTGTTGTGCTTCAGTGATGAGTGAGAGAAAGGAAATGCCTTCTATCATGGCCATTGATTCCTTTACAATGATTATATGTAGTGCTTGATTGCTAACTGATGACCTCCATCTTAACAACAGAAATATAATATCCTTCCTACATAATAATCTCAGATAACTTCACTATCCCAGAATGTAAGGATTTTCTAAGTAAGAGTGATTTAAAGATCTTTGTCATACATCATTTACTTACTCCTGTGTGTGTATGTAGTAACTCCCTTACCATGCAGTGTCTGTGACCTTCTTACTAATATTATTTAGTTGCTACCCAGAATGCAGAAGGCAGTAATTTGGAGGACTTCTATTGCAATCACACAATCAGAACTGATCATCTTCTTTTTCTCTGTTTTGGTATCTACCTCCTGAGGCAATTCCTTGCCCACTTCTTTCAACACAAACGTGTTAATCCTTTATTTTATTATGAAAGAAAATTAATCAGCGGTTTAAATTCATATTGAAATTACTCAAAGTAAGTACTAAGTCAACCATCTCAAATAATGTAGAATGTACAAGTTGTGGTGAAAGCCTTGATTTTCTGTAATTGCTCAAGATCCAAAATCATTGAATTATGCTAAAGCTCCTGATGTACTTATAACCCTATACATGAAAAAAATCATTTAATTTACCTCTTTGTTCTTCCTGTGATAATTGTTATCAGTTTGCCAACCAGTGAAATATTTTACTATTTATCCTCTAAGTACTGGTTCATAATTTTGAAAAGCTTCATTAGGTTCCCCCTTAGCTTTCTATCTTGCTTTCAGTAAATAAAGGGCAGAATTTTTTCCCCTCGTTGGGGGGTAGTTCAGGAGCGGGCGCGCCTCTGATCGGCGCCCCCAATCGGGGGCGCACCGCCTTTTTACGTGGGTGGGCCAATTAAGGTCTGCCCAGTGTGATGTCCGCCAGGAAGTGCTATTCTAGGGAGATTCCCTAAGCCGAGAGTGCGCTCTTTCACGCATACGCATGAAAGAGCACACTCATCTCCCTGAGGCTAAGTGCTGCCTCAGGGAGATCGGCGCCAAATTTAATTAATGTTAAATGTAAAAAAATAAAGCTTCCCTGACATGTCCCATCATGTGACACTGTCACACGAGTTGGGACATGTCCATCACTTTTACTTAAACTTTTATTAAATTTTTAAAAACCTACGTAAAACCTCACCCCACCCGTGGATGAGGTTTCATGCTTTCTCTGAAGCCCGCAAGGGCTCCCGGCCTGCCCGCCAACCTTAAGGTTGGATGGGCAGGTGCTTTAACTAGTTCAATTAATTTTTATATCGCCTCAATTGGCTGTTGACAGGTTGGTAGGTGCACAGCTGATTCGGCTGTGCCCCTGCCAACCTGAAAATTAAAATGACGCAGGGTGATGTCGGGAGTTCCGTCATTTTACGCGTCAGCAAGCGGGCCCAGCTCACCAACCTCAATATCCTGCCCAAAGCGCCAGTTTTTCTAGCTTTTCCTCGTAACTACATCATCTCCTTCCTGACATCATTCCGGTGAACCTTTGCTGTTCCCTTTCCCATGGCTCTGATATTCTTTCTATAATAAGTTGCACAGTACTATGTGCAGTACTCCAGCAGTGGCCTAATTAATGTCTTGATTCAACTTCCCTCTCTTGCTTTTATATGTAACATCCTTGTATTTAAAACCCAGAATCCCATTTGCTTTTGTTGTGGCCTTTTCTTCCCGAATTCCCAGCAGAAAGATTCACCAGACAACTTTCTGTTCCACCAATCTGATAAAAATCTTACCATCAAGGGTGTTCTTCCTTTCACTGTTTGTTTTCTCTACCTTGAGTTGCACAGGCCTCCTATCTTCCCGCTCTCCAATCTTTTCTACATCCCCTTTCAGTTTTTTACATTTTTCCTCATGAATCCCTAAGGAATACCACTACCTAATTCCTGCTGACCTGAAAATATCTATTTACCACAATCTTTGCTTCGCCTCTCTTAGTCACCTCTGCCTGCACAGCTCCACCCACTTAAACAGCAAGTGCCGCAACAGTGTCCTATTTAGCACCTATCAAACATCTTGTGTAAAACCATATTTGTAAATTCATTGCATTCCTTTCATGTTAACATATACTGGGATTTCCCCAAACAGTGCAGTTGAGTTAGCTCAGCTTGGTGCACCCTTGAGCAAAACTTGGTAGTGCATGAGGCATGATCCTGCCAGCAGTTTGAAAAATAACATCATTGGTGAATAAACTGCAAGAGGATCAGTTAATTGCAGCAGCAATAGCATGGACTGTAATTGTTGATAAGATGTATTTACAAGAACTTCAACATAATATTCCAACTCTGATTCATTAGCCATGCTTCTGAAACCAGTCCATGTTTTGCAGTCAGAGGCAAAGGAATGCCAATCACAATTGATTGTACTTACACTTGCCCAGACTGTGATTGTGGCTGTCAGTGGGGGCTGCCCCTCAATTCAGTGATGTCATCTACTCAGGGTTGTGTGTTTTTGCCATGGGTCTTCATGTGACCGAGCAGGCTGATTTTCGACCCACAGATCTTTGGGTACTCGGGGAAGTAATGGGATCAAGAATGCAGGATGTTCTTCCTTTTTTTTCATCTCTGCTGTCACTCTGCCTCATTACAATCTGTGTTGGGGCTCAAAACGTAATGCAGATTAATGGACAATTTTTTGCCATTCTGAGCAAACACATCCCAGTCATTAAGGTCAATGCTGCCGCACTTCAAGGAGAGCTTCAGACTATCTATGAAGCCTTTCTTTTTTCCGTTCTCTTGTGGAAGATTGCCTGAGTTAGAGCGCCATTTGTGGTCAATAGAGAGCAAAAACAGCACTGTGCCCTCTAGAGGGGATTTGGGAGCTGTGCAAACAGGAAAAGCAATGATGGTCAGGATTTTCCGTGCTCGCTGGCGTCGGGTGTGTTCGGTGGTGAGTGGACAATATGGCGAGAAGGCCAAAAATTGGTTCCACAACGTCATGAAACCAGTTTGTGATTGCCCCCTCCGCCCGCCAATGGTGGACCGCATTTCTCGCCATCAGATGTCGGGAACCTCATTGTAATACATCAGCATATCATTATTAGGCCTGTCCGCTGGAATTGCCCCCATCCCTTCCTTGCTGGATTGTCCACACACCCACCGACATGTTTCACAACAGCAAATAAAAGGCGTGCATTTTGCAGGCTGCACTTTGAGGGGAACCGAGAGGTGAGCGCACAGTAACATTGCGGAGCGCTCGCCTGGGTCGCCTGTTGGACTTCAAGCTTGAGGCGTTTTTAGGGCAGGTGGGGGGCAAGGGCTGCCCGGCGGTTGAGGCAACTTGGGGGAGGGGCAAGGGCTGCCTTGCGGTTGAGGCTCGTTATGGGGGGGAAATAAGGGCTACCCTGCATTAAGGGGGTGTCCAAAGGCTGCCATGTGGTTAAGGCAACTTGGTGGGTGTTGTGGGGGGTGGTGGGGGGGGGGGGGGGGGGGGGGGGGGGGGGGTGGTGGTGGGTGTGGTGGGGGGGGTTTGCACGGCAAGGGTTGCCCTGCAGTTGAAGGTAGCACACAAGCACATGTGAGGCGGTGGTAGGGGGTGAGTGAGGGAAGCGGCCACACATTAGGGAAGCCTTGTATAAAGTGACTATTCCTCTGCAGCTGTGACAGTTCAGGCACAGCCACATTGATATGATTGGAGTTGGGCCTCTAGCTTCTCTGCCCACTCGAGCAGTGCAGAGGCATCAAAGTTCTCCAGAACTTTCACCCCTCAGGGAAACTGCAAAGTAATGACCATTTTAGCAGACTGTAGAACAGTTGGACAACTGGGCAAGTTGCACAAACTCGTAGCTGAAGTTGGCTGTGGAGCAGTCACTGCTGGAGGTGCTCACAGCCCTTTGCAATGTCAGCACCCCGGTTTGGACCAGTTTCCCCCATTGTTCAAGCTAACAGCGCAGCCTTGAGCAAGGGTTAGGAGAATTCCTACGCCTGGGCTGAGTACACAGCATGCAGTCCAGTGGACAAATCTGTCGCCAAGCGGTCAAATGGAGTGGGGCAGAGGTGGGTGGGGTTTCAGGCAGCCATGCAGCGCACTAAACTCTGGCCATCCAGCTGGTGGGCAGCACTCTCCAGGATGCACTAAGGCCTTCAGACTTGACCAAGACAGTTCTTAGTATGTCCATGCTAACTCACACATCTCTCTCTTACATCCTGCAGAAGTACCACCTCAGGATCGTGGAGCCTTGTGAACAAGCTGTATGCTTCATAGCGCACAGAGAATGAAAATGACTGAAAAGAGAGCGACTGAGACATCTGGCTGTGCAGAGGGAGGAGCAGCTCCTGGAAGAAGGGGCGGCTGCAGCTCCTGCACACAGCACCAAGGAGCCACAGCGAGCCGTCGCTGGTGGGCGCCTAGCTAGACCCAGGGTCTATAGACGCCGCCTTTCATTCCTGCAGATGACCGAGAACCAGTGTCACCAAAGACTACGCATGTCTAGGGATCTGGTCAGTTACATCTGCCTGCCACTGCAGGATTTGGCGCCATGGGGACATGGAGGGCCTCCACTACCAGTGGTCGTGAAAGTGACCACGGTGCTGAATTTCCAGTGTCTCCTTTCAGGGCTGCACAGATGACCTCTGTAGGATATCACAAGCCTCTACCCACAAATGCATCCACGAGGTCACAGATGCCATCTTTGCGAGGGCACACAACATTGTGTATTTCACCCAGAACCAGGAAAGCCAGGATGCAAGAGCAATTGGATTTGCCCAGGTCTTGGGTTTCCACAGGTGCAGGGGGCCATCAGCTGCACTCACGTGGCACTAAGATCTCCGTCACAACACACAGTCAGCTATGTCAATTGCAAAAGCTTCCATTTGTTGAATGTGCAGCTGGTATGCGACCAACACAAACGCATCCTGCAGGTCTGCGCACGGTTTCCAGTGAGTGTCCATGACTCCTACATTCTCAATCGGTCTCAGATCCCTGACGTCTTCCAGGATCCACAGAAGCTGCAGGGGTGGCTCCTCGGGGACAAGGGCTATTCGCAGAGCCTTGGCTGATGACACCCGTGCGGCGGCCTCAGTCTGCAGCAGAAGGACACTTAGTGAGGCTCATGCTGCAGCTCACAACTTGGTGGAGCAGACCATCAGGATGCTGAAAATGAGGTTCCAGTGCCTGGACTGGTCTGGTGGAGCCCTGCAATATAGTCCACAGAGGGTGTCATGCATCATCATCGTTCACTGCGCCCTTTACAACCTGGCGCTGTAACGGGGAGAGGAGCTGGCTGAGGAGCAGATTCAGAAGCTGAAGGTCTCCTCCAATGAGGAGGACGCTGATGGGGATGGGGATGAGGAGGTCCTCGAAGGCAACGATGATGGGGATGAGGCCTTCACACTGGCCAGAAGTGGCAGGTGCACTCAGGAGGCCCTTATAGCTGCTAGATTTGTGGAGGATGATGACAACATGCAGTGAGGAGGCAGCATCAATCCTCACATTGCATCTATGAATGGTGGACTCCAGCCTGCCTTATGGCAGCGCACATCCCCTCTGTGATAATGTGTAACTACATCTTCTTAACTTTCCTAACTATGCAGCTATGTCTTGGTGCTCCCTGGCCATCCACAGCAGAGGTAGAGGCAGCCTGCTGACTGCTACTGCCTGTGTGTGATAACCTTGGTAGGTGTCCTCTGGAGGGCTCCAGCCTGCTTTCGGGATCCTGCTGTGTGGCAGTGGCACCCTCCTTGGCCTGTAGAGCTGGAGCTGCTGCGATCATAGGAAGAGGGGACTCAGCTGGATCAGACAATCCTGGAGTCACCTGGATGGATGGCCCCCAGGGATACACCTGCTGATCCCCCTCACTATGGTTGCCCAAGGGCCTCCAGCTGACTCATTGAGGAGAAGGGATAGCTGGAGTGAGATTGAGCTGTCCCACACCCCTCTCACATACACACTGTTGGAGGCCAACTATGATATCACTGCTGGAGTTCAGCCCGCACAGATGTGCAGGAGCAACATCATGGACCAAGGTCTCCATGGCAGCCACCATCCTGCCAGTGTTGACCTCGGTGCATTGCAATGCCGGCGCTATCACCTCAGCCTGAAGGTGGACAGACTCCTCCATAGTGCCTTGTAATCTGAGGAGTGCAGCGGAATCCCTTCCTGATGTTCCCGAGCTTGCCTTTACAGCTGCAGCAATTGTGACATGATCGAGTCCAGAGGTTCATCATCTGACTCGGACTCAGCAAACTTCTGGCCGCCAGCAGTCCTCCGTGTACCAGGGACCTGGAAAGACCCTGCCACCGCCTTATGTGGATCAGACTGTGCGATGTGCTCACCAGATTGTGATTCCGAGGCTACTGTAAAGCTAGGTCACACCGAGGTATGTGTCTCTGTGCTACTGTGGTGTATGGGTGAGCACTATGATGTGTTTTCAAGGAGGGTGCCTCCAGATTCCTCTTCAGAGGTTTCTTTGAGACTTCATTGGAGGCCCTAGGTCATGCATGGACTCTGTTTCCCAGATGTGCCTGGGGAAGCAAGGGGAATTCACCAAGGCTCCTTTGACAACACCTTCCAAATCTACGACCACTACCATCTAGAAGAACAAGGGCAGATAATCGATGGGAATGCCACCACCCGGAAGTTCCCTCCAAGTCACTCACCATCCTGACTTGGAAATATATCGCCATTCCTTCACTGTTGCTGGGTCAAAATCCTGGCACTCCCTTCCTAACAGCACTGTGGGTGTACTTACACCACATGGACTGCAGTGCTTCAAGAAGGCAGCTCAGCACCATCTTCTCATGGGCAACTAGGGATGGGCAATAAATGCTGGCCCAGCCAGCAAAGTCCACATCCCATGAATGAATTTTTAAAAATTAGTTCATGTCAGTGGCCTGTGAAAGAGGACACATCACTCACAGCATGGTTGTCTGATAGATGTTGCACTGCTGGATCCTCACTTGCTAGAGCACCGCCGACCTCACCATCAGCTCAAAAATGGTCCAGATCCTCGCCGACCAGCTGGATGGCTCTGTTTCAAAGTCCATGAGGACCTTGATTTCAGGCGTTCCACCATTGGTCTGCGACTGCTCCCTCTTGTGTGCCAGCTTGTCCTGCATGAATAGAGATGGAGATAATGTTAGCATGTCGCCTGCCAGAACAGATGACAAGTATGCCTGGCCTGTGTGGGTGGTGAATGGTCCCATGGATGGGATGAGGACAATGAAGGTGTGTGTGAGAGAGTGAATGGTGATGTCCCTTGAACTGGCAGTGAGTGAGGGTCGTGTGGATGCGAGGTGGGTTTGTGATCGTGTGAGTTGAGAGTGATGAGAAGAGTGACTTACCCTTGTGGAACGGAGGGGATCATTCATCCTGTTGAAGCACTGGGTAGCTGTCCTCTTTTGAAGGTCATTGGTGCTGACCACCGCTGCCACTGCCTCTCAAGCCAGATTAGTGAGGTTGCTGCCCATCCTGTGGCCAGAGCGGGAGTAGAGGACTTTACGGTGGGCCTCCGCTGTATCCAAGATGGGCTCGAGAGATGCATCATTGAACCTGGGGTTGTAGTCTTTTTGCCTTTTAAGGCTATGTCTTCCTTGCAACAGTCATGGAGTGGAAACACTGAGATGAGTGCACGTGGCTGGACTTTAAATATATTGCCTGGCATGCTGAAGTGACGAGGTGATGGCATGGCGGGCGATTGAGAGCCCGCCTGCCACGGAAATGGCGACTTTCCCAGGAATACATAATTAATGCTGTGGGTTTGGGACGATACGGCGTGAAAAGCTGCCATTGCGCCCAGCGATTCCACAGGGTGGGTGTCACGGTGTGGGGGGTGGGGGGGGGGTGGTTATGCAGGGAGGGTTCTGGACCGAAACAAGGACAAGGGGGTGGTTTTCAGTCACCCCCCCACTTTCTGATCCCGGTTCTCTCGATCAGGCTATCAGACAGGGTTTGCTGGGCGGCCGTCTGAGGCATGGGAAAGCTGTGTGGTTTCCATTAAATCATGATTGGATAGCTGGCAGTGTGTGTAAGCTGTGAGATGTGGGTGTGAGACTTGCAGCAGTGAAAAGTGTATGAGGGTGAGGTGATGTGTATGAATGTCAGATATGAGTCCAAATCGATAGACATTGTTGGTTGGTGAGTGGTGAGCTTGTGGTGATCTCTGCAGTTGGCAGAAGCTAGTAATGCCAGCACTTGGCATTTGAAGATATAGCCCCTGACCTTGAACAATCATGTAAAGTCATTAAACTTCTGGTACTGGATCCAGGCTCTCAGGGCTAGACTCCTGGCATCGACCTTCACAGCCATCTATTCCCACTCCCTTCTCAGTAAGCATTTTGAGGGCTTCCAGAACCCCTTCTAATACAGTACATCTCTCCTCCTTTCCATCTCCTCCACGAAAACCTCTAGTGCAATGTCCAAAAACCTTGGAGGCTGCTCGCTCCACTCTTGTACTATTCCTCTCTTTACTATCTACTCATGATTCCCAGCACCCACTCCAGCCACAATGTTCCTCCCCTTTAAAAGATGCAGACTAGCTTTAAGCAGGGAAGGCAATTTTTAAGTGCTGCTTATTGGCCTCCTGCTGATGGGTCTAGCTAATGAACAGCATGGTGAGTGCTGGTTGGATGCAGGGATTATTTAACTAAGCAGACAGCATAAAGTTGGCATGCTGCCTACATTGCAATCAACAGGCATGGGTTAACGGTGCATGTGTTGATAACAGACTTATTTTTTGTCTCTACTTGTTGCTGCTGACAGTGCTCTGTGCATCAGTAGTTCTTCTGTTTGCAAGCGACTCAACAATTCCACACTACGTACTTCACACAGACACAAGACTTTATATAACATCAATAGATTTATTCACCCAAAAAACAGTTACCATGTTTACAATTTTATAAACAATCTGCAAATAAAGGAGAAATGTTCGATTTCTACTGTTACAATACACTAACAAACCTCTCACGAACAGACCGTGACACAAGGCATTCTCTGATACAACATACATCCTGCTTAAACATCATTGTGCCACATCATCTGTTAGTAACACTAAAATAACACATCTCTCACTTTTGCACTTTTGTGTTCAAAGCTGAAGGTTTTCCCACCATTGACTGTATTTGCAAATGTAAATCTTCATTGTTTTGACAGCTGTAGCAAAATTGGGGCTTTATTTAAAAGTAAAATCATAGAGCAGGATTCCTTTACTTGATGCATTGGGAACCATAAGATTCTTGCTTCCATTGGATTTTCCTCAGAGTTCAGGGCACAAGGTCAAATAAACTAGGAAGACCAGTTGATATTGGCTTTAGATATCTGTTTCAGAACCATTTCAACAGGACATCTGAGCAAATATAACATTCCCATATACCCTTTGAAATGATCTAATCAGAATTAATTCTGTGCTGTTTTCATGGATGATGCTACTACCTTTGTTTTTAAGCCATATGTAAATGTTATACAATTAAACTTAATTTTGTTATAACATTTTAAGATAGCTGTTTGAAATGCTATTAGTTATGGCTCAGCTAACAAAGCAGTCACAGCTATTGCCAAATTTGTATAGTATTTCTTCCTTCTAGAAATTAATAAGCAAGTTGACATAAAAAGATTAGTATTTAAACTGACAGGATAACCAAGAACAGGAGCAGTCTGTTAGGTGTAAGTTAAGCATTGACAATGCCAGCGCTCACAACCAGAAACAATCGGAGGCTTGTGTGCCAGGGCTTTCTGACATTTTAATTGAGTTATCAAGGTGACAGATCACTCTTGGCCACCACATTTCTGAATAACCATATGCCTGCATCCTGCATGGAAAAAGCTGCTTAGAACTTAAGGACTCTTTCATGGAAAACAATTACTAGAAATAATTACAAACTATTGTTTTGACAGTCATTTTACTGAGCACGTTATGTTGTGTAGTTTTTTTTCTGCATTCAATTCATTAGGCACTTAAATTATTTTTAGGACCTTAATTTTACTCATCGCAAAAGTGATGATCTGATTGATCTCCCTATTCTGTAATCCCCTCCAGCCCTATATCCAGGTGAGAACTCTGCATTCCTTCAGTTCTAGCCCCTTGAGCATCTCCCATTTCCTTTACCCTATCATAAGCAGGCATGACTTCAGCTATCAACGCCCTAAGCTCGGAAATTCCTCCCAAACCTCTTTGTCTCTGCACCTCTCTCTCTCTGCACCTCTTTAATAAAACCTATCTCTTTGATGAAGTATTTGATCACCTGTCTTAATGCTTCCTCCTTTGGCTCAATGACAATTTTAAACTCCTGTGAAGCACCTAATGGATGTTTTGCTACATTAAGGGCACTGTATAATACAAGTTGTTGAGTCATTGGAAGCATTCAAGAAATATTTTTTTAAAATGCATCGTGAAAATCCTTCAAAGCAGCCTGGTAAAAAACCACAGTCATTTTGAATTAATCCACCACCGTTTTGTTGTGTCAAATCTACAAGCTCCCTTCTGAAAACAATGTCACATTAAAGTGTACATGAAGTATACAAGGAAACTTGTTTTAATAATTGTGTTGATTAACAAAGCCTTCACCATTATCTGTCATCCAATTTTCTTATTATTATTTACATTCTACACCAAATACATTTGAAGTGGTTTGTTCACTAAAATTGGTTGAATTTTGTTTCTTTTCTAGATTTATCCATTTCACGTTCTAATGGTAACCACCAGAGGTCGGAATAAGTTACCAAAAGATGTTGACAGAACAAGATTAGAGGTGTGTAATGTGAAACAACTGTGTCCCTGCAATACCTCAATAATCCTGTTGTTTCAAAGTACTTGCATAATATCAAAGTCTAGAACCAAGCAACAATAATCAAAAATCTATTTGTATGAAAGTGATGTGCTGGATTTATAATTGTTTTATACCAACCACATGGCATTGTGTGTATAACAAAAAGGAAAGCTGCCAGAGTCTGTGGTATTGTTACCCTTCAGGAGAGGTGGGAAGAGATTTGCCTATCTAATATGTATTCATTCTACATAAAGTTATTTAAACTACTGAAAGCACAAAATAGAGCCAAACCCAAATAAAGTAATAAATGAATATTTTTAATGCTTTGAATCATTAAATAACCACATAGACTATTTTGTCCTTTTTTATGACTAGTGCGGACTGAACTCCTCTCGCTTATTCTTCCTTATTCTGCTCCTGCCGTAACTTGCTGTCAGTGGTGCCTTTTGAATTAAATCAGCCAACATCTTTTGCAGCATTTGTTGTGTTGGGGATACAGTAATGCAAGGGAATAGTATTGGCATTCATTTATCTGCCTTTCTCAATGATTTTAACCTATATTTTATGGTCAATTGACCACATTTATTAAGTGCTTCTGAATAATATCAGGAGCATTTTTAATATCTCTAAGTTTTGGAACAATTTGGTATCTGCTGTCTGCATTATGCTGAATAGAAAAAGGTCCAAATGTTTTGCAGTTTGGCTAGGTGCCTAATTTTGGCTTGGCTTCTCCAAATCACAGAGGGTCAATTCTCTTGAATTGATGAGGACTGAAGTTAGGGATCCAAATTATGCAAAATATCATTGGCTACTGTTGAATAAGCTATAGAATTAGTGGCCTCTCCATTCTCACATTTCATTGGCTGATATTGGAGAACAAAAACTTACACAATACTGGTGCTATGCAATTCAGAGCGAAAATGAACAACTGATTTATTAAAGATGGAATAGGTTAGGATCAAATGTAATGTCTGAGGCACCTCCCTACTTTCAAGTACGTTAATTATATAAGTTATCACAGTACACACACAACAGAGTGTGCAATACATCCCAGTAAGGCACATACTATGTTAGGACAGCATTGATAAAGCTACACCCCTTTGAATGCTTTAATAGGTAAATGCACCATTCAGTGTTTCAGGAAAGCTGTAAGTGCAATCCTCAGTGCATGCAGCAGCTAATTGCAGCAATAAAACAATATGCAGACCTTACTACAATTACGCTCATGTTTATAGGCTCTCTTTGTTTCTTTGCAGCGTCACTTATCTCCAGAAGATTTCTACCGAGTATTTGGAATGACACTCGGAGAGTTCGATCGACTGGCATTGTGGAAAAGAAATGAATTGAAGAAACAAGCACGGCTTTTTTAGGCACACATTAGAACCCAATTATAGAAAAAGAAACAGAAATAGTAAGGACATGACTACCCAAGTATACAGCACATTTAATCACACAATCTGTTCATAGTGTTTACATATCATGATATAATGTTAAGAAGCTACATGTATCTATAGATGTTTTGCAAATGTTGGTCACTTGTGGGTTTATATTACCATTACATCATGGAACTTTTGTGACATAATCAGATTTCTTGGGACTTAAGTTTCACAGGCCCAGTTTCATGTTTAAAATTGGGATTCTGGAATAAATTAGGATTATTTGTTGTTGGTCTCTTTCTTTATTTATCTTTTGTTTTATTTTTCTTGCTCAGTCTTGCTTTTCTCTTATCAGTTCCTTCTACAAGCATCAAATTACTTCAGAACATTTAAGTTACATAACCAAAGCAGAATTACTTAATGACAAAGATCTGCAGAAGAGTATTGCAGATATAATGTATTACTGAAATAATTTTTGTGCACATTTGTCCTATATGGGAATCATTATGATCTCGCAGTTTAACACTTCTATAAATTATACAATTTACTGAAATTATTGACATTTTTGCCTCAGCTGATATAGAACCCATAATTGGTTTCTCACTGTCAATTGCTGTATTCTGTTGGATAAATAAATAATGTAAATTTGGCTTAAAATGATTTGTGCTTATTTCAATTCAGTGAACAATTTGTGAACTTGCAATTGATTGAGGTAGAGACTGTGAAGTCAGAATTTCAGGCTGCATCAAAAATGGAGAGCAGGAAAATTGGCTGCCACTGGTTGGAACTTGAGGCAAAACCCAGTCCTGCCGGGATTTTTCCCGTTTTTTGCCCTCTGCAGCTATTTTCAGGTGAGGAGATATAGATTTTACACTGCCCCCTGCCAATGTGAAAAATGACTGTCCAGACTACTCCAGGAATTCCACCCTACAGACCTCCATGAGTCTTCAGTGGAACACTTACCAGCTGGGGCTGCCATGAATCTTACTGATACTTTTTGAAACATCCCAAAAGCTTAGCAAGGGGAGATAATTGAGCTTGAAGAGGATTGATTTTTTTTAAGATGGCAGGACAGTCCACTTCAGAGCTAAAGATCCTTTTTTATTCTGGGAAAGAAAATAAGCCTGGAAAGAAAATAAATTAAAGAATGACCTCAGGACATCCCAAAAGGACTTCACAGCCTATGAGGTATTTTTGAAGTGTGATCACTGTTGTAATTAATGTTAGAAACACAGCAGCCAATTTGCACACTGCAGACTACCAACAAATGGCAACGTAATAATGGCCAAAAAATCTGTTCTAATGAAATAGATTTGGGGATAAATATTGGTACAGGATACAGAGGTGAACTTGATCTTTTATGGTCACTTGAAAGAGCAGACAGGGCCTCAGAATCATCTAAAAGATGGAGTCTCCAACAGTACAGCACTCCCTCAGCACTGACAGTCGGAGTGTTAAACTAGATTATGGCCTTAAATCGCAGGAGTGGGGCTTTAACATACAATCTTCTGACTCAAGGTGAGGGTGCTATCCACTGAGCCACAGCTGGGCACCTCAGGCCTTGAAGTGGATGCCACTGATGCATCTCATCCTTTTACGTGAGGACAGGATCAGCATCTTGGGCCTTGGTTGCCCTTAGGACTGTTCCATCTCACTTCCACCATCAGAATTCCAGCACCTTTGGTTTTGTCTCTGACTGCAATTTATATTGTGCTTTATGAGCATTTTAAACAATCCTTTCACACTGGAAATTAATGCGTGCAATATTACCTAATGTTGGTTAAAGTAGCAGTGAGTGTTGTGATATGATGACATGTACTTTTAAGAATATCTTAAAATACTGTCAACCATTACACACCTCGACAGTATGTGATGTATCAGTTACATGACCTGTAGACTGTCAGCAAGCAGCTGGGTAGAGATTAGATGCATCTCACAGTCTCCCACCGAACATTGTGTATATCGTCTTATCTTCAAATAAAGACCCCACATTATTGTTTCACCAATATGATTGGTACATTTAAGAAGATGAATATAACATGGTGGCACGGTGGCAGCAAGGTCTTAAAGGTTTTGACTGAGCAGAAAACAAGCCTCAACCCCTTCACATCCAACAGAAAAGATCTGATGCGAAAGTAAAATAACTATCAAGGCTCACCAGGCAGGATTTTGCCCTTAGCAGAGGTGCTTGGTGGGGGCAGTCAGGAAGCCTGTGTTTGGCTCCGCAATGCGATTTCACCCAGGCGGGCCAATTAAGGCCCGTCCTGCATGGACCGTGAGCGGCAGCACTGAGCACTGCCTGTGTGGGCAGGGGGCGGAGGGAGAGCCGGGCCTAGCCCACAATTCACACATGCATGAGGAAGAGCGCTTCAAAGGAAGATTGAAGCGCTGTGTAAAAAAAAATTAATAAAACATGTCCCCTCATGTGACTCTGTCATATGAGCTGGGACTTGTTTTTAATTCAAAAATAAAGTTTTTTAATTTAATGTTTATTTGTTTTAGGAAACCTCATCCCGCTTGTGGGTGAAGTTTCCTAAAAAATGTAAAAGCCGCTTGGCCTTTTCTCCTGCCGCCAACCATTAGGTTGGATGGAAAACGTAAATTTGAATTTAATTAGGTTGTTGATAGTGTTAATAGGCCTTTTAATTATTGGTGGGCGCACAGTCGACTCCATTGTGCGCCCGCCAAATGAAATATCACGAGACTGAACAATGATGTCAGGACGCACACCCGACGTCATCATGCATCATTTTATGCTCAGACATATCAGGCACGTGCCCTCATGCCAAGCGTAATATTCTGCCCACCATGTGTAAGGATTCTGCAGCTTATTAGGGATTTTACATACATACCGTATCTCCATCCTGGGATCGCTTCTCACTCCAGTCAGCAGGCATCATGTGCCAGCAAGATTGTTCAAATCTGGGAGAGCTTAATTAGTAAAAGTATAACTGCTACAAAGTTTAAGCAGGAACAGAAATTAAACAGCAGACTGCAGATGGTCTCACTTTAAGTTGAACTCTACAGACGGAAGAATTCATTACTGTTGAAGCTAAATATTGAAGGCTGGGCGGGGAAGAAGAATCTATCCAATTGCAGCTCCTGACAGCTGTTAGAAGCATGAAGAAACCTTTTTTATTCCACTGTTCGCTTTCATTTTTGAAGTCTGCAGCCATTTTCCTGCCCAAAACACAATTGCATTGTCAGAGCCTTGGGTTAAACCAAGAAAAATCAGAGTGCTCAATAGTGCCGCCATTGCAGTCAAGCAATAACCTAATATCAGCTAAAGCAGTGGCCACCAAAGGTATGGCAACTCAGAGCTAAAAAAAAGCTGGAGGAAACCTGACAGCTCCAGATAGCATTAAAAATCCCAGCAATAAGCTAACAGATGACCAAAAAATTTCCAACATTCAATTAGAAAGCAACAGGTCTCCTAACTGAATTTAATTTGTTCTGATAACATCACTGAGTTAGGTTTTCTGGACCTCAGTAATTCAGAACCAGATAAAAAAGCCATTAAAATTAATATTGCTAATGGCAATAAAGGCCTCCACAGTCTGAACAGGTCATCTCTGTTCGTTAACCATCTTAAAAATTGAGAAAACATATGGCCAGCACTTGAAGATCAATTATGAGTGAAGCTCAACTTCAGAATATACTGTCTGGAATTCATGGGCAGAATCATCCCAGATTTGCACAAAGTGTGCTAGTGGGTAGGGAAAATGTTGTTTTACTTGCTGGTTGCAATGGCGGTATTTTGTGTCATATTGTCCCATTCCCACCTCGTTAATTATGCAGCCACAGGAAACACGCCATCTCGCTGGCGGGCGGCCTGCAATTTACCTACAACACCATTGTCTTGCTACTTCTTCACACAGGGTGCCATATTTAAACTGCAGCTGCATGCACACTTCTCAATGCTTGCAGCCCAGGAAGGCACCAGTGAAGATGTGTCCCCAAAAATCCTGGGACACCTTCTGGACGTTGTGGCGCCTGCAGCAATGTCCTCTATCCCTGCTCTGGCCACAGGAGGTCCATTAGTCTCACCATTCCAGCTTGGGAGGCAGTGGCCAAGGGGGTCAGTGCCAATGCTGCATACAAGAGGTCGGCCAACCAGTGCAGAAAACGGATGAATGATCTCATTTGTGCTGCCAGGATAAGGCAACCATCTCATCACTCTAAACTCAAACACTCACAAGGCCATCACACATTCACTGGCATCTCACTCACTGCCAGCTCAAGGGTCATCACCACTCACTCTCACACACATACTCACATCTCCATCTGACCTCATCTCCTCTGGAGACAGCCTCCTCAGCCCTCAACATCTTGAGGCCACTTGCACAGATCAACGTGCACATCAACACACAATTTGCAATCCCCTCCTTCCCCAGTACAGCCTTTGCCTCGCAGCCTCTTCCCTTGCCTGAGGCGACTTCTCCCCCTTCCTGAAGCAGGCCCTAGTCCTGCAGCTGTTGAAAGGCCACCCCCATCTTCCCCAATGGAAGCATTCCAAAAAGAATCTTGGCCCAAACCAGTTTATACCATGGAAGCACTGTTACAAAATGGATGCAAATACTAAGCCATACTAATGGGTAGACAGAGTCTACAGGCTATGCGTAATTCATCCACCATTGGCATGATAGCCAATGTAGGTAAACTTAGTAAGTAATATGAGTGGTGTGGCCTCCCAGGAAATGCCCAGTTTTTAACAATGAATGTGGTACCAGAGGATATTGGAAGCACCAATGCAGAAAACAAAGGTCAAAACAAGTTGTTCAACATCATGAGAAGCCACAACCAGAGGCCAGACAGATGCATTGCAAACAACCAATAGCATGTACCAAACAGCACCAAGTCAAGATCCACAAAATGTCTAGCCAAGCTATACAGTCAGATGATGAAGATGACCAGACCATCGACACATGAAGTGAGCTGATATTCAGCATGGTGATCATCAAAGAATATATTGGCATAGTGGTACCTTTGCCACCATCCGGATTAAGTGCCCATGGATGTAGGATCAGCATAACCTATATGCAAAACTGGATACTACTGCAGGTGCAAACATCCTTCCACTTCATACACTGAAATGTATGTGTCCTCAGGAGTGACAACCAATGATTCAACCAACCAGAACCAAACTCACCATGTAGGCTCGGAGATTCCATCCCTGAGATCCATTACACTCGCTACAAGATCTCACTCTCGTCACCCCAGATATTTTATGTTGTAGACATGATGAGTCCAGTGATCGCAGGCCTCATAGCATGCATGGACCTGTCCTTGGTCACCATCCATGGCACATTAAGGCCAGGATGAGGACCAGAGACCACAAGAAGAGCCATATGTGATCACCTAACTCTGCAATGCAGATCATCAATCAACAGGCTGTATGACACTGTTTGAACTGAATATGTATTTCCAATCTGAAATTTCAGACTTCATTCCACTGTGGAGTAGCATGGAATTACTATTCAGCAGAAAAGTGCGGACAAACCTCCCCAGTCATCGCTCATCAGTATTCCCTGGAGTACCATGTGCACTAATCAAAAAACAGGGAAGATGGAAGATTCCCATGATCAGCATACGGGTAACATATTACACAGCCTGAACATCAGTCAGAAAGTTCAAATATAACGTCCAACTGATGGCATCTGAAATCCAACAGAAATCGTCAGCATATGCCCAGAACTAAGATCATATTAAGTACAAACACCAAATGGCATGGCGGCGTGATGAAACAGATACCAAATCAGGACAGTACTACAACCAGAAACATTGAGTAATCCTATTCTGATGAGAACACAGTCTAAGTTGCAACAAAAACAAAGCATCCCTAACCAGCATTCTGAAAATGTACAGCAACTTCCAGCAAAGATCACCTTAACTAAAGTTGGGTGAATAGGTCAACTGCCAAAATAGTTCAGAGACTATAAATTTATTGTTCTGTATTAAAGTACATCCTGATATAATGTTATTTTGTTTCACTTTCATGTACATAGTTGATTCTTTAAGGGTAAACATTTAGTTTAGAAAAAATAAGGATGTTGTGATATGATGAAATGTACATTTAAGGAGTGTATCTTAAACTGCTGTCAATCATTACATGCATCAATAGGATGTGATCTATTAGTCCCAGGACTGGTGGGCAGTCGACAAGCAACAGGGTAGAGATAAGATGTGCTTCACAGTCTCCCAGTGAACATTATCTGTACATAGTGTTATCGTCAAATAAAGAACCCACATTATTATTTTTTGTAAGTTTTAAAATAAAGCTGGTTATTTATTATCACACACTTGCCCCAGAGGTTTAAAAATGTGAAGTCGCACTCACTCGACTCACCTACACTATCACACATAAAAATTAGATACAGAAGAAGAAATACAATTATAAATGATAATTGTCTTTCACGGCAGGCCTGTAGTTTCTTAGATGAGTTAATGCTTTTAATTGAAGTAAAGGTCTTGTAAGCAGAAGATTCTCAATAAACTGTGAGTCTTCTTGTAGTTGAATTTCCAGGAGGTTGGTTCTCAGGTGAACTTGAAGTTGGAACAGGTTGTGGAGCATCCTTCTCCAACTTTCAAGGTATTGTTGCTTATTACTTTGGCTCTTAGTTAATTGCAGATGGTTTGGTGGTTTTCTGGTGGTTTCTCTGTCATTGAAGAGCTGATTTTTGCTGTTTTAAAAGAAGGCAACAAATATGGCTATCTTACCCATGTGACCTGTTACAAGTCCAAAGTCCTTTTCCAAATAAGGTAGTTTGTCAGGTCGATAAACATCCTGTGTTGTTATCTGACACTTTGAAATTTACCCTGTCTGGGCCTGGATGAGAGACCATCATAATAAAAGGGAGGTTGATGGGGACCCATTTACACTTGTCTAACATACATTGAATTTCAATGTGTCCCTTGTCCATGATGAACCAGAAAGATGAGTCGGATGAAATGCTATAGTCCTTTTGTTGTTCCATCCTTAAACAAAGGGATGTGTGAATTTCCCAGATGGCTGTGAATATTCATATTTAATTCAGTATTCTCTTGAGTTTCAAGACTGCCTGGAGTTGATACTGCCAAAATCTACATAGTTTGCAGTGGCCATTTTAACAGCCTGTTTTTCAAAACTTTGAAGTATTGTCTGAAAGTTCATAATATGCTGGAGCATGACACAGTCAACTGATAACATTGGTCATGGTCATTTTTAAGCTTCCATTCTGGGCATATTTCTTGAACATGAATATGACTGATAATTCATTGTGCATTAGCAACGCACAACTTCTTCAGTTTTGGACATGAAGTCTCAAACATTGAAATTGTATTCAAGACTCATATATGATACCAAAATTTGTAATTCCCACCTATGTATTATTTACTAAAACCATATACACAATATTATACAGCAGATAATGTAATGTAATATTCTTTATAAACATTATACATAATTCTCTTAACCGATGGAACACTTACGAAAGATGACTTGCTTTAACAATGCCTGTTTCCCTTTGCCAATGCTGAGCTGTCTCTGAATGACAGAATTGTGTGACATTACACTAAAAATATATTGTGAGCTTCCCATGTCACTTCAATGGTTAAATTTCTGTATGTCCTGGGTAGCTTTATTAGTAGGATGATAATGTTTTTTCTGCATCACATAATGAACTTTACGTAGCAAATAAACTGTACAGAAGCAGAGATAACCTGAAGCTATGGACCGTTAAAGGATTATATTTTTGATGCTGCATGACCATGCCATATTTTCAGCTACTGATGTTACTTCTGGTGATGCACGATTGTATTTTATTCTCTTGCCTGTTAGCAGAGATACATGATGTGTGAGGCATACAGATAAGGATTGAGTGGGAATTTGGTGTGGCACTGAAGCTTAAAATACCAGCAACAGATTAATGGAATTTCCGGTTTGCACCAGCCTCTATTCCTGTTGTTCACATTACCTCCCCTAAATAGAGAACAATTGTTGCAAAACCATAACATTTTTGAATAAAGAATTTCTGAACACAACAACATCCTGGAAATTCATGGTGAATACTGGGGCCAGGATTTTACATTGGTTGGGCAGGCTCGACGGGAGCGGTCAGGAACCCGACCGCCGCCTGCGATTAGGTCCGCACTGCCATTAAGGTCCTCCCAGCATAATTCACAACTCCAGCATCAGCGTGAAGGGGCAGGCGGGGACGGGAGTTCAATCTCCGCCAGGCCCAATGACGACCTAGCAGCCTATTCACAAACGGCGCAAGCAGCCATGTGAAGGTTTTCATTAACTTGGAGGACCATTGTCCTGCAGAATGTCAGTGCTGAACACGGTAGGCGGGAGGGCGGGTTGGCAGTGTAGTCGGCCCCGATGTTTTCCAACGAGTGTCTCGCTGCCCTCCTGGAGGAGGTGACAGCACGCACAGATATACTTGTCCCCAGGGATGGGAGGAGGAGGCCCCCCACCTCACCAAAAATGCCTGGGAGGAGGTGGCAATCAGGGTGAGCTCCCATGATGTGGTGAGGCGCACATGGGTGCAGTGCCATAAGCGCTTCAATGATCTCCTGCGATCGAGAGGGGTGAGTACCATGTTGGCATGGGTCACTTAGCACAGCAGTTAGGAGCACCCCTCCCCCCCCGCCCCAGGCCTCAGAGTTCGTAGAGTGTGAGTGGCAAATGTCAATGAGGCAGCATCTGGGCAAGGAGGTGAGCCTTGGCTGTTTGAAAAGTGTGTCTTGCGGCTCCAGGGTCACGTATTGGCTGAGCCCTGTGAGGTTTTCCTCAGGTGGGGTTGACTAGGCTGCAATGGAGCTGCAGATACAGGGTGGACTAATCAATGCTCCTCTGTCCTTTCAAGAGAAGACAGCCCACAGCAATGCTGAAAGGTTGCAGCCTGGCAGAGGATGGCTCCACCTTCTAATCCTGTCCAGATATGAGCAGGAGGTACTGGAGCTGGAAAGGCGCCATGCGCCTAGGTCAACTGGACACAGTGAGGTTGGGGTGCCACAGGGAGGTAAGAGTGTGGTGCACTGAGTTCAGAACGTCATAGTAACCATTCCACCGTTGTCTGTATATTGATGTGAGTCTCAAACATGGGATCCACATTGGTAATGGTAAGACGAGGACACCCTGATCCGGGTGCCAGACACGCACAGTAACAGTGTAATAACTTCAACTAATGACATGCCCTTGTTCTTCCTTTCAGGCTCCACCAGAAGCCCGTCAGGGTCAGGAGCCTGAAGGCCCGCTACTCACCCTAGAGGACACAGAAGATATAAACACAACAGCGTCACACCCTCTCAGCCAGGCAGGTACCAGCATAAGTACCAGCACCTCGGTGGGCATTAGATCGACAGCTAGTATCTCGGTGCACAGCAGTGAGGGCACTTCACTCTCGCTTGAGATGCAGATGGAGGCAGAGAGTGCCCAGGGTACTGGCAGTCAGAGGAATGCTGGGTGGCAGAACAATGTTCAATTGGTGGCTGATGATGTGCCTCTGGAGTTGTCCCTCTGGATGTCCAGCAGGGTGTGCGGGAGGATCTGGCAGAGATACATGAGGAAATGTGTGTCATGGTCTCCATTGTGGAGGAGTCCATGGGGAGCATGAGCAATACAATGACCCTCATGGCCGAGCACACTGCCTCCTCCATGGAGAGAGTGGCGACTCTCATGGAGAGGCTCCTCAAGGAGAACAATCAGGCCTTCCTGGGATGTGCTCGGACCTGCAAGCCCTCACACCAGCAATGACCTCAGATTGTCAGTGTCAGTGTGGGAGATGGATTGGGCATCCAGTATACCAGCTCAATGCCCATCCATCAATGGTGAGCAGGGAGGTCCAAAGCAACCTGACGTTGGTGCACAAGCTGCTTATTGTCTCTGCAGCTCCTCTCCGCGCGCTCCAGATGACGGCAGCAGCTCCTCCACCCCTCTGCCAGTGACGGTGGCATCCGATGAGGCTGCAGCGACTGGGGAGATGCCAGCCATGGCACTGGCCGCTCCCTCCCAGGTGGGGCCAGCACAGGCTCCATGGGTCAGAGGACACCCGCCAAGGTCATCAAGGCCAACAGGACAGCAGAGTGAGAAGGCTGTCTCCAGTGCCAGTGCCAGACATAGCACCCACAAATACAAACTTAAAGCACATTCGGCACAACACGGGCTTATCACTGGTGATTTTTTTTGTCCCACTTTTAAGTTGGTTATTAGTAGGTGTGATGGAGAATACCTTTCCATTTAATTTGTTTTATGTATGCCAAGCACCACACCAGTAAATGTGTTTGTGCTCAACAAGCCTCTGGATGCTTCATTAGTTCTGCAGGTGAAGGGTAACCCGTGATGTTATCAGTGACTTATTTATCATTGAACTTTATTGAAATGGCACATAGTGCATGTTGTTCGCCAAGCAAATGTTCCTGTCAGGTATCGAGCATGAAGCCTGCAGTCTTGGCATGTAGTAGTGGTTCATCTTTGGTAGGCTAGCTGAAGGAGCGTTGGATCAAAGCCTCCCAGGTGTCCCTGTCTCCCTGTAGGTGCCCAGGTCGGTGTCTATCCCCTCACCATTCTCCTGACCATGCTCATCCTCAGACTCACTACTGGACTCATTGTCTGCTGCCAGGGCAGCTGCTTCAACTTCATTTTCATCCACTGCGGCCCCCCGCCTTTCCAATGCTGGATTGTGGAGAGTGCAGCATGCAACCACTATCAGCGACATATGATCTGGGGGGTATTGCAGACGCCCCCTGATAGGTCCAGGCATCGGAAGTGCATCTTGAGAAGACCGATGGTTCTCTCTACCACAGCCCTTGTGGAAGCATGGCTCCTATTGTATCACTGCTCAGCCTCTGTTCTTGGATGGTGGAGAGGCATCATGAGCCACCTTTTGAGGGGATAGCCCTTGTCACCCAGCAGCCAGCCATCCAGCCAAGCTGCAACACTGAAGAGCCTCGGTACCTGGGAGTGTCTGAGGATGTAGGCATCATGGGAGCTGCCCGGGTATCTTGCACAGACTTGCAGAATCTGCATCCTATCGTTGCACATTATCTGCATGTTCATGGAGTGGAATCCCTTCCTGTTGATGAAGGCACCCAGCTCACCCGCTGGCGTCTTGATGGCCATGTGTGTGCAGTCTACTGACCCCTGGATGTGGGCAAACCCAGCAATCACTGCAAAGCCTCTGGCTCACTCTGCCTGGCTGGCCTCGTCCATGCGGTAGTGAATGAAAGTCAATGCGCACTTGAACAGAACGTCTGTCACCAGCTTGACACAACTGTAGACAGCTGATTGGGAGACTCCATAAAGATCACCCACCAACCCCTGGAAAGAGCTGGAGACATAAAAGTTGAAGGCAGTTGTGACCTTCAGCGCCAGTGGCATGAGGTGTCCGCCTACACTGTTGGAGCTGATCTCAGGGCCGATCGTCTGACAGATGGAGGTCATGGTCTCCATTGAGAGACGGAGCCTCCTTCAACATTACACTTCAGACATATTGAGGTAGCTGCATCGCTGCCTGTAAACCCTGGCAGCCAGATA
The DNA here is from genome assembly GCF_017639515.1 of Carcharodon carcharias. NCBI lineage: Eukaryota > Metazoa > Chordata > Chondrichthyes > Lamniformes > Lamnidae > Carcharodon > Carcharodon carcharias. Next base: position 83,238,873 of record NC_054474.1, on the reverse strand, counting down.
GTGGCGCCTTCTGCGGCCCTGTCCGTCTTGGACTACCTGTTGACCCTCCGCCCCTTGTGCCTGCGCCTCTCCTCCCAAAAGATTGCTCCCCTGAAAGCTGAATAGAGACACCTGGCATCCTCCCGCTTCCGGCCCTCTCTTCCTCCTCAGAGGAGGTGCCTTCAGTGGAGAGCACCATCTCCATTACCAGGGTAAGGGAAGGCTGTCTGATACCTGGAAGGACCCAAGTGTTATGACTCCTCCAGAGTTCTGAACTGAAGCGTGGTATTTCTGTCAAAGCAGCGCTAAAGAGAATTGAAGTTGCCCTTTTCACACAAGCAAGCAGCAGTAAGTTATAATCTAAAGTACTAACAACTCACATTAGCGAGCCCATTCATTCTTCTTATCCTGCCCGTGGATGAGGTTTTTGAAAATGTGGCCTACCCACCTGCCCATTGTGCTAGTGCAACACCCTGAAAATCACACGGGCTGCATAAAATCAAATACAATTGGTGCCTCAAGGGCCTTAACCGGCCCGTTAACCAATGGCAGGCGCACCTCTGTCATATATTTGCAATGTGAACACCATCAGCAATCTCACTTCTGGAATGGAAGAAAATAGTTGCCAATTTTTGTGCTAATCAGAACTCCAAAAGATTCAATAAACTTGTTTCAGAAAGGAGAGAAAGAGACATGAGTGAAACTTGTTTATACTAGGTTTGAACCCAGGTCTCAAAGGATAATTTGCCGTTCATTGTACCATTTTAGGTAAACTATTATATTAATTTTGTACATCTAGAATGTTATTTCCTTTTCTGTATTTCACTTTGAAATTCTCCTTATTAATTAATTTCTTTTTTAATTGATTCATTTTCTACCTAGTTTTCAAAATCTTTTACTGAGCTCCTCTATTGCTGCAATAGTCAGTCACCTATTCCATTCATTCCTTAATTTTTTAAGTATTCTTGGTTCAACATGGTGGGTTCCCTCATGATGGACGTGGCAAGCCATTCAAATCTCCATTGACTTCAGCAGGACCAGAAGATTCGGCCAACAGAAGAGGCCAGGAAATCCCACCCATTGCATGTGCTATTGAAACACACTTAGCAAGCCTGATGGAATATTCCTCTATTGCAAGCCCTCAACACTCTCCATATCCTCCACTCCTTTCCATCTGTTACATCGGTCTTCACAAATCAGTATTTCAGTGCATAATTATCTTTGCCAAGAAATGCTCAACTCAAGTCAGAAGTTTATAATGAAGACAATTATGCACATCAATCAATCACCAAGTCAACTGAAACAAAATAAAAAGAACATCAACAATACTTATTTTACCCAACTTATTAGATTTTGAAATGTTCTGCTATTATTCAGTGATTGATTGTGTCTCATGCAGAGTATTCTAAGCAGCATAACTGAATGCTGAGATTAGTATTCCAGTCAATACAAGCAAATAGTAAATAGTTTTATTCAGAGCTTTGCTGGAGTCAGAGTTAAGTTTACATCCAGGTATACATTATTCTGGAGTTGATGTGTCTACTGCTGAATTTGGATCTCAGATCTCATCATAATGTAGATGGTTTGTGCTCTGAGATCCAGGCAAGTAATTGGGTTGAATTGTGGAGGATTGGAGGAGGAAAGGTTTGGGCCTCGGAGTCCATGTTAGGCGTTTGTTGGGGAGATTGGGTAGGGTGACCACAGTACTTGGGAGTACTGTTAGGGAGTCAGGAGCAAAGCTAAACTTTGCAGCCATGCAGCAACCTGGAAATTCAAGAAGTCATGTGCAAGTCAACCCCTTTGAGGTATCTCATGTGAGGCTGTGCAAAAAAAATTAAACAGCCTGTGCACTTAAATGAATAGGACACGCACAACAAAAATAAATTGTGAACATTGTTCTGGAGTATTAATAAGGGTTTGGGTAGGAAGGTTGCAGACATTGGGATCATTGTTGGAGAGTGGAGGCTGGGGCTGGTGGGAAATCAGGATGGGCGACCTGGAGGTCAGAGTCGGGTGTGAAGTTCGAGATTTCAGGATCAGGAGTGGCGATGATTGTGATGAGTACTTTTGTCTATTTCTGTGATGTTCAGCATTAGTTTTCTCAGAGGCAATCAGCACTGGCACTGGCTGCCTCGTGGCAAACCAACATTGCAGCGTAGCCCAGACTGTTTGGCCCCTCATATGCAAATAGACTAACATTGGCTTCAAACCTGGATAAAGGACACTTCATGTATGTCCTTTATCAAGATGATGTCCAGTGCAATTTACGACAGAAGTGTTTGTGAGTGCATCAGATGCCAATTTGATCCCCGAATAGCGCAGTGTTGCCCAAACAACAGGGCGACTGTTCTTAATTTTGTGCCCAAACTATCTAATCCCTGTACAACAACAAAATATCAAAGGTTTCATAACAAAGATTAACAGGGATCACATCACTGTGTCCTTTTGGGGCTGAAACCACTTTGTAAACCACAGGCAACTGAAATTTATTACAAGACAGCTAGAAACACAGTCCACATAGAAATATTTACAGCTTTTGGAAAGCTTGTATATACTCAATGCTGAACTGTTTGAAAAACATACGAGATAACCAGGATCAGTTCAGGTACTAGATAAACCTTGTCAGAATTACATATGGCGGTAGTATTTGCTCTACGACATAGACACTTACATAACAATTATTTCCTTAGATAAGTAGCTGTAGACATAATTTAGAAATATATTTTTCAAAATCTTGGAAACTTTCAATTGACCATTTTGCACCTCACAGAATTATACTTTGAGAGTTTTTTTTAAATTTCAAAGGAGGAATAACAAAGTATATATTTTCAATTTAATTGCGATTGAAATGTTTGTGTGGTCTATTTATGTGAGTTATCTATCACATGCATTTAAATTAACGAAGGCACCTGATAATTCATCAACAAGTAACGTCTGGCTGTCAATTCTGCTCTCTCAGATTGATCTGGGTATCTCCACAGCAAAGAAAGTGTGGAACCTGTGATGATAGTTATTTTATTTCACTATTGATTTCTTGTGGGCCTGCAAGGCTGTTGCATCAATTTGTAAAACTGGTTGGCCAATTTTTATCCCATCTGCCTGGTAGGAATGGGATGGTAGTATGATCAAAATAACAGTCAGTACTTACTGCCCTGTCTGGGTTGTTGGCATTTTGACTGGTGAAAATAGGCATAAACCTCACTGTCCCATGTAGACATGTGTCCTTTGAGGAATGGCTACAGCCTATCAGAAAAACTTAAAAACAATGGTCCTCCTGTGTCCCCAGAGATTTACCCCAGTGGCCCTCTCCTGAGATAGCCCATGGTTGGAAGTGGTAATGGGCATTTGGAAAGTCAAAATGCAATCCATCAGAGTCCGCATGGTTTTATGAAGAGTAAATCATGTTTGACTAATTTGCTAGGGTTCTTTAAAGATGTGACAAGCAAAGTGGATAATGGGGATCCTGTAGTTATAGTATATCTGGACTTCCAGAAGGCCTTTGATAAGGTGCCGCACAAAAGTTTAATACACAAGATAAGATCACACAGAGTTAGGGGTAATATATTAGCTTGGATAGAGGATTGCAGAGAGTTGGGATAAATGGGTCTTTTTCTGGATGGCAAGCTGTAACTAGTGGGGTGCCACAGGGTTCGGTCATTAGGCCCCAACTAATTACAATCTATATTAATGACTTGGATTCAGAGATAGAAGGTACTATAGCTAAATTTGCAGATGACAGCAAAATAGGTGGGAAAGTAAGTTGTAATGAAGAAATAAGAAATTTATAAATGGATATGGACAGGTTAGGTGAATGGGCCAAAATTTGGCAGATGGATTTTAACGTGGATAAGTGTGAGGTTATCCATTTTGGTCGGAAGAATAAAAAGGTGACTTATTATTTAAATGGAGAGAAACTTCAGAATACTTCAGTGCAGAGGAGTCTGGATGTCCTCGTGCATGAATTGCTGAAAGCTGTATGCAGGTACAGCAGGTAATAAGGAAGGCAAATGGAATGTTGGCATTTATTGCTAAAGGAATAGAGTATAAAAATAGGGAAGTGTTGTTGCAACTGTACAAGGCATTGGTGAGACTGCACCTGGAGTACTGTGCGCAGTTTTGGTCCCCTTACTTGACGAAGGGTGTCGTTGCATTGGAGGCGGTTCAGAGGAGGTTCACTAGAGATTGATTCCAGAGATGTGGGGCTTGTCTTATAAGGAGAGATTGAACAGTTTAGGCCTATACTCGCTAGAGTTTAGAAGGATCAGAGGAGATCAAATTGAGGTATATAAGATGCTAAAGGGGTTAGACAAAGTATACATGGAGTGGATCCCTTGTGGGACATTCTAGAACGAGGGACCATAGTTTTAGGCTAGGGGTGTTAGATTTAAATCAGAGATGAGGAGGAATTACTTTTCTCAAAGAGTTGTGAATCTGTGGAATTCACTACCTCAGAGTGCAATGGATGCCTGGACACTGAATAAATTTAAAGGAGGAGATAGACAGATTTTTAATTAGTAACGAGTTGAAAGGTTATGGGGAGAGAGCGGGAAATTGGAGTTGAGGCTGAAATTAGATCAGCCATGATCGTATTGAATGGCAGGGCAGGCTCGAGGGTCTGAATTGCCTACTCCTGCTCCCAGGTCTTACGTTTTTATGTATGGTGGAGCTATTGGATTTTCTGCTCCAAAGATGAACGCAGCTTGCTGGCAGAATGGTAATGATGCCTGACTATGAAAATCAATCACTGTCTATTGCTCGCCTAATGGCCATTAAATTCAGCACCTGAGAAGGTAATCAAGTGCAATTTCAGGAACTTTCAAAAACTGATGTGTGTACATGGTCCTCCATGTTATTTATCAGCAGCAGTTTCAGATTGATATATTAATTTGAATATGAACTTGGGTTCAATGGTACCTTGAGTGGTATGAGTACATTACTTCTTTGGGAGTTTGCTCATACTACCATATAACTATTTATATGATAGCATAAATTGGGAATTAAAAAAAAGCATCTGCTGAAGATCCAGATTAAATACATCTTTTGCATGCATATAGGGCACTGAGAGAAAGCTTGATTGAATCATTAACCTATTTTATTCCCCAGCAAGGTGAAACATATAGGGCAATAGGTATGATCAGAGTCTCTTAGTTCAGATTATGCAATTTTTATTTTTGTAATGATACAAAATGAAGAGCATATAACCTTACCCCCACTTTGGTGGGTTATTTTAATTTAAGCAAACCCTTTGAGGCCGGGTCCACAAGCTGAAGTTAGCAATGGCCTGCAATGAGTTCAAGTGTATAAGATGATTTTTGTTGCAATGAATGTAAATGATGATTGGAATGTCAATTTATCTTTCATTGTCGACAGGATGCTGGTTTCAGATACTCTGTTTAAAATCTTATATGATCCTGTCTGCCCTGGAGTAAATTCATTTTCTTAATAGTATTAACTTAAATTCTTGGAACTCACTCTAAAGTAAAAGCTATATTGGGATCCATTCTGTTAAGGGATGGACCTACACAAGCTGGATGGGTTTCACCTAAACAGGGCTGTAATCAATGTCATCACTGAGAGGTTAATCAGTGTTGTGGAAGGGGGGTTAAACTAATTTGGCAGGTAGAGGGTAGAACATAGTAACAGAGAGGAGAGACAAGATGCAGAGAAAACAAAGAATGACAAACAGCAAAAGAATAAAGAATAGTGTAGAAAGAACAGAAATTAGTTGGAAGAAAAAAACAAAGCAGCCTAACATGGTGATGAAATGCATTTCATCAATGTTAAAATGAGGAGTGTTACAAGTAAGGAGGATAAGCTGCAGGCAGAAGTTGTTATGTAATTATGATATAGTGAACATAATGGAGACCTGGCTTACACATGAACAGAAATGGTAACTAAATATTTCTGGTTACAAAATATTCCAGAAGGAGCGGAAAGCAAATAAAGAACGTGCATGGGGTTGGGGGTGGCAGTGGGTGGCAGTATTAATCAAGCATAATACCACAGCTCTACACATGGACAATACTTTTGAGGGCTCAAAGACTGAATCTATTTGCGTCGAGTTACAGAACAGAAAAGCAGCTGTTACATTGCTAGTGGTTACTACCGACCCGCAAGTGGCAAGAAGGAGCTAGAGGAGCAAATTTGTACGCAAGTTTCAGACAAAGGTAAAAGCAATAGAGCCATAATTTTGGGGCTTCAATTACCCTAATATAGCCTTGGGAAAAAACCATGTAAAGGACAAGATGGGTGAAGAATCCACAAAATGTGTAAAGGAGACAGACCAAGGAGGAAGGAAGCAATGCTGGATCTAGTTCTACACAATGAATTGGAGCAAATGAAGTGTGTTTCAGTGAGGAACTTCTGGGTAATAGTGACCGTAATATAATTAGGTCTAAAGTAATTGCAGCAAGGGACAAAGAAAAGCAATGGTGAAAAACCAACTGATTTGAGAAGAATAACTGGACTGGAAAAGAAGGTTGGCCAAAAAAAACCATTAAATTGGCAGTGGCAAGGTGGAGATAATTTGAATACAAACCAAGCACATTCCTACAGGGAGGAAATAAAGGCCATTCAAAACTAGAGCTTCCTAGATGCGAAGAAATAGAGATTAAAATAAAACAGAAACAAAGAGGTTTATGACAAATGTCAGATACAGAATACAATCAAAAACCAGGCCAAAAAGAGAGTTTAAGGAAAGATTAGATGATAACATAAAAGGAAACACAAACATCTTTTATGAATATTTATTCAGTAAAAGGACAGTTAAAGAAAAGTCAAGTCCAATTAGTGATATAACAAAGGAATGTTCTTGACGAGACATGACTGATGTAGTGGATATATCTGTCTTCACAAGTAATGAAGTTAATGTTACAGTAGACATGGTGGTGGAGGGGGTCATGTGGAGTAGAGATATTGGATAGAATAAAAATAGATAGAAAAACACACTAAATAAGTTGGCATCACTCAGTTAACAAATCACCCAGTCCAGATGAAATGCATCCTAGATTGTTAAGGGAAGCAAGGGTAGAGATAGAAGATGCTTCTGAACGTAATCTTTCAATCCTACTTGGATATTGGAGTGATGCCAGAGACTTGGAGGATTTCAAATACTACACCCCTGTTCAAAAAAGGGAAAGTGGATAATCTTGTTAACTACGGGTCAATCAGTCTATGCCAATGGTGGAAATACTGTTAAGAGACCATCATCAAGGGCAAAATTAATTCCCACGAAAGGAAGCATGGGTTAGAAACATAGAAACATAGAAAATAGGAGCTGGAGTATATCATTTGGTCCTTAGAGCCTGCACCATCATTCATTATGATCATGGCTGATCATCCAACTCAATAGCCTGCTCTCGCTTTCTCCCCCTATCCCCTGATCCCTTTCACTCTAAGAGCTATATCTAACTCCTTCTTGAAAACATAGAATGTTTTGGCCTCAACCACTTTCTGTGGTAGCGAATTCTACAGGCTCACCATTCTCTGGGTGAAGACATTTCTCCTCAGCTCAGTCCTAAATGGTCTACCCCATATCCTCAGACTGTGACCCCTGGTTATGGACTCCCCCACCATTGGGAACACCTTTCCTGCATCTACCCTGTCTATTCCTGTTAGAATTTTATAGGTTTCTATGAGATCCCCCCTCATTCTTCTGAACACCAGCAAATATAATCCTAACCGACTCAATCTCTCCTCATTTGTCAGTCCCGCCATCCCAGGAATCAGTCTGGTAAACCTTCACTGCACTCAGTCTATAGCAAAAACATCCTTTCTCAAATAAGGAGACCAAAACTGCACACAATATTCTAGGTGTGGTCTCACCAAGGCCCTGTATAATTGCTGCAAGACAGCCCTGCTCCTGTACTTGAATCCTCTCGCTATGAATGCCAACATACCATTTGCCTTCTTTACCACCTGCAGCACTTGCATGCTTACCTTCAGCGACTGGTGTACGGGGACACCCAGGTTTCATTGCATGTTCCCCTCTCTCAATTTATAGCCATTCAGATAATAATCTGCCTTCCTATTTTTGCTACCAAAGTGGATAACCTCACATTTATCCACATTGTACTGCATCTGCCATGTATTTGCCCATTCACACAGCTTGTCCAAATCCACTAAAGCATCTCTGCATCCTCCTCACAGCTCACCCTCCCATCCAGCTTTGCATCATGGGTTCATAAGGGACAGCTAGCATGGATCTGTCATCAGTAAATTGTGTCTTACTGACATGATTTCTATGATGAAGTAACAGAGAGGGCTGATAAAAGTAGTGCAGTTAATATTATATAATGACTTTCAAATTGACAAAGTGGACAGGTGTCTAATGAAAATTAATGTGGATAAGTATGAAGTGATGCATTTGGGGAGGAACAACAATAATATTTTTAGGAACATAGGAGCATGAGTAGGCCATTTGGCCTGTTGAACCTGCTCCACCATTCAGTTAGATCATGGTTGATCAGCTATCTCAACGCCAATTTCCCGCGCTATCCCCATATCCCTTGACGTTATTAGTATCCAGAAATCTATCGCTTTCTGTCTTGAGCATGCTCAATGACTGACCTTCCCACAGTAGAGAATTCCAAAGATTCACCACCAGCTCAGTGAAGAAATTCCTCCTCACCTCAGTTTTAAATGGCTTACCCTCTGGTTCTAGATTCACCAGCCAGGAGAAACATCTATCTACATCTATCCTGTCATGCTTTGTAAGAATTTTGTAAGCTTCAATGAGATCATCCCTCATTCTTCAAAACTCTAGAGAATACAGGCCCAGTTTCCTCAATCTTTCCTCATTAGGCAATCTTGCCATCCCAGGGATTAGTCTGGCGGACCTGCGCTGCACTCCCTCTATGGTAAGTATGTCCTTCTTTAGATAAGGTGACCAAAACTGTACAATATTCCAGGTGCAGTTTCACCAAGGCACTATATAATTGCAGCAAGACATCTTTATTCTACTCAAATCCTTTTGCGATGAAGGTCAACATACTATTTGCCTTCCTAATTACTTGCTGCAGCTGCCTGCTAGCTTTCATGACTCATCGACAAGGATATCCAGGTCCCTTTGGACATCAACACTTCCCAACTTCTCACCATTTAATAAATACTCTGCCTTTCTGATTTTTCTACCAAAGTGAATAACTTCACACTTATTCACATTATATTCCACCTACCATGTTCTTGCCCATTCACTTAGCCCATTCTTGCCCATCTATTTAAGCGAATGTTCTCATTCAGCTCCTGATTATTTTTATTACTGGCCAATTACAGAACTAAATGATGCCTTAACTTGTCATTGCCCATCTCATATAATTGCAAAAATATCTTCAATTTACTTGAGGAATTATAAATCTCTTGCTTCCTCCTGATCTCAATGTTTAAAAAAATCAAGCAAATGAAACATTTGATTTCAGAATTCTGTTGTCACTGTCTTCTAGAGTAAGAAATTGAATTCTTCTTGAATACTGAAACACTTTCTTTCTAATTTATACAAGCTTCTAAATTCAAGGGATGAGAAAAATTCTAGACACTACACTTTAAGAAAGAAGCCAAGAGCACACAGAAGAGGTTTACCAGGATGACACCATTGATATGGGGTTATGTGGAGAGATTGGAGAAACTGTGATTATTTTTCTTAGAGTGGAGACAGTTAAGGGGAAACCTAAAAGAGGTATTCAAAATTATGCAGGGCTTTTGTTTGAGTAAAATATGATTGGTGAATAGCACAAAAAAAAGCAGCTCAACGTTTCATGCAGAGTGCAAAGAACGTAGTTTAATACACCTGTTGTGTTTAGAGCAGATGGGCAATGCTTATTCAGCTGAACCTTGCAAAGGTTCAAAATGAGACATATTCTTAATGAAAATGGTTCAAATGAAAAGGAAGATTAACGTTACTTGAGTAAAATTGTTTACAAAGGTGGGATGCATAACCTAGAGGTCTTGTGATGCAGTGTTAGTGTCTCTACCTCGAGGCCAGAAGCTCTGGGTTCAAGTCCCACTTACGGACTTGATGGCCATGGAAGGTGCATTCATAACATGGCCAAATAGGTTGATTACCAGTATGCAAGTCCTTCCAATACGCCTAATAGCAGGTTGTAAGAGTGAGAGAATTTCCTGGTCAGCCATACTGCTGAAGGCAAAGGCAAACCATTGCAGTTCTTTTCAAAGCATTACCATGGACTGATCCATTGGAAGTCCATGGCTTACCAATGCCATCTTCGGGCATGGTAACTGGAAAAGGATGCGTAATCTAATAATCCTAACAGGATGTAGATTATGGCAAGTACTGAACTATGAACCTGCAGTCTTCTCACAGATAGTGGTGATTTTCAGCTGTGTAAGAAAAATGGCATCAATCCTGTCTGGTTAAAAGGCTTATCATAATAACTATATCATATTTCCCTTTCAAATAGTCATTTGGTAGTACAGAACTTGAGTATTGCTGAAAAGAGAGACATGTCTAAGCTTTTCGTTTTGCACTCATCAGGACACGTTGCAAGAATACCAATATAAGGAGAAAACAACAATTTATACTGTATGTGAAGTGAGTGCTGATGTCAGTGAATAGTTGAATCAACCCTCAGGGCAATGCCTTGACCATTCAAGGTCAAGCTGCCTGGTTTAAATTTCCAACAATGTTTGGCAGATAACTTTCGGTCATCATCACTGGTGCATTCTCCATGGCAATGCAACTTGCCAACCAATCAGCACTCTCTTCACATACAGTATAAACCGTTGTCTTCCCCTTATATTGGTATTCTTGCGAAGTGTCCTGATGAGTGCAAGACAAAAAATTTAGACATGTCTCTTTTTTCAGCAATTTGCCTTTCACTAAAGAACAGTGACTGAATATAACATTGAAAAAAAACAAATGTGAAATACTTGGGACACAGAACATTGTCCATTCTGCAGCAGATTTGGCAGGGGTTTGGAGAAATGAGTGCAAGTGACCAAAGACACTGAGGCAAATTTTAACAAAACTTTTAAAGGTGGGAAGATGTGGTAAGTTGGAGGGCTTCAGGAGAAAGTTCCAGAGTGAGAGGCAAGGTGGCTACCAATCATGTTAAAGTAGGAGAATGTGCAGTGTTCAGAGTTGGAGCATGAAAGTAATGACATAGGGCCGTGGGAAGTTGCAGCAGTAGGAAAAGAGAGACCATGAGGAATTTGCAGACAGGAAAGAAAAATTTGAAATTAATACACTGAGGGATGGGGAGACAATGGAGGTTGATAAAGAGATCAGTGGGATTTTATTTGGATTAGTACTTATATGCTTGGTGGTTCAGAAAGCTGGTAGGGACTGCATAAGGAAAATTGTGTCCAGTGGTGACAGAGATCCGAAAGATAGTCCCTACTTTACCCTGTTACACTGAAACTGAGACAAATGATAGTTTGGAGATTGGAGTCAGGCAGATTTGGTGATGGGTTGAATGTGGGATCTGAGACTCAGCTATGGTTCAGAACAATGCTCACACTGCATAGCCTTGGATTCAACTTGAATGGATATCCAGGAAGCAAAGGGAATCAGAAGCTAAACTCATCAGCTGAGGGATATGGAGTTTTCTTTTGCAGGAATCAAACAGAATGGATTAATTCTTGCCAGAATCAAACAACGTCAACATTTCTTCCTTAACCAATACCAGTAAAAAAACAACAGATTGAATAAACATTCAACATAGGCTCCAGCCCGGAATGTAGGTGGCTCAGAATGGTTGGTGTACTTACCAGCATAACAACAGTCACTGCATTTGAAAAATTAGAATGTGAGACACATGTTGATATGAAGGACACATTGGTTACCAGAAAATCCAGGCTCATGAAACAAAGATGCTAGCAGCTGACCTCGAAGAAAGCTACAATCTAACTATCTCTGTGGAGTGGTTTTCTCCTTTCCAATGGTAATTTAAATAATGCATCCTGTCAAGGGTTTTGATGTGCAGCAGTAGGGATGTCAACAAGCAGGTAAGCAGCCAATCACATTGAATTATTCTCACAGCCAGCAAAACAGGAAGGTAAAAGCACTGTAACTTTTCAGTGACATAATTGGTTATGATTTTTTTAATGCTTTTCCTGGGATGTGAGCATTGCTGGCTATGCCAGCATTTGTTACCCATCCTTATTGCCCATGAAAGGCGGTGAACCATCTTCTTAAACTGATGCAGTCCATGTGTTGTAGGAACACACACTGTGCTGTTAGGAAGGGAATTCCAGGATCTTGACCTAGTGACATTGAGGGAATGATGATATAGTTCAAAGTCAGGATGGTGTGTGACTTGGAGGAGAGTTTGCATTCAACAGTGTTCCCATGCATCTGCCGCCCTTGTCTTTCTAAGTGGCAGAGGTTACTTGTTTGGAAGGTACTGTCGAAGGAGCTTTGTTGAGTGTTGAAGTGCATTCTTGTTGATGGTACACACTGTTGCTACTGTGCATCAGTGGTGGAGGAAGTGAATGTTTAAGGTGGTGGATGTTGATCAAGTAGGCTGCTTTGTCCTTGATAGTGTCAAGCTCCTTGAGTATAGTTGATGCTGTGCTCATCCAGGCAAGTGAAGAGTATTCCATCACACTGTTGATAGTGGACAGGCTTTGGGGAGTCAGGAGGTGAGTTACTCACCGCAGGATTCCTTGTCTCTGCCCTGCTGTTGTAGCCACAGTATTTATATGGCTGGTCCAGTTCAGTTTCTGGTCAATGGTAACACCCAGGATGTGGATGGTGGAGGATTCAGTGATGGTGATGTCATTGAATGTCATAGTGAGATGGTTCAATTCTCTCTTGTTGGAGATGTTCATTGCCTGGTACTTGTGTGGTGTAAATGTTACTTGTCTGAATGTTGTTCAGGTCTTGCTGCATATGGATATGGACTGCTTCAGTATCTGAGGAGTCGTGAATGGAGCTGAACACTGTGCAATCATCAGTGAACATCCCCACTTCTGACCTTATGATGGATGGAAGCAACCCAAGGTTTGGACTCTACCCTGAGGAACTCCTGCAGCACTGATCTGGGCTATAAGATGATTGGCCTCAAACAATAGCAACCATCTTTCTTTGTGTGAGGTATGACTCCAACCAGTGGGGAGTTTTCCTGCTGATTCCCATTGGCTTCAGTTTTTCTAGGGTTCCTTGATGCCACACTCAGTCAACTGTGGCCATGATGTCCAGGACAGTCTCTCCCACCTCATTCACCTGATTTCAGCTCTTTTGCCCTTGTTTGGACCAAGACTGTAATGGAGTCAGGAGCTGAGGCACCCTGGCAGAACTGGAAATGAGCTCTGGTGGGCAGTTTATTGCTGTGTAAGTACCACTTGAAAGCACTGTCGATGACACCCTCCATCACTTTGCTGCTGATCAAGAGTAGACTGATGGGACAGTAATCTATTGGGTTGCATTTATCCTGTTTTCTGTGACAGGATATAACTAGGAAACATTCCACATTGTTGGATAGATGCCAGTGTTGTAACTGTACTGGAACAGCTTAGCTAGGGGCACAGCTGGTCTTCAGTACTACTGCTGAGATGTTATCAGGGCCCATATCCTTTGCTGTATCCAGTGCCCTCAGCCATTTCTTGATACCACATGCAATGAATCAAATTGCATCACATAGTAGCACATTTTCTTTTTAACTTTTTGAAGACAGAAAAAATATATTTTAAAAGAACTGGATTTTTATAATTATGGCGGAATTTGACATTCCACAAATATGAAATTAATTTTTCAGGGTTATTATTTAGCAGTCATGTTGAAGTTAGAGAAGTGTTAAAAACCCAGTTACACTGCCTTCACCAAGGCGTAACTTATTCAATGGCTTTTACAGCCAGACTAGCAACATAAGAGTGGGAGTTCTTATAATGCAATTAATTTCCACGAGTGCAGTCTTGGAGGAATGGGGGGAGTGCCTTTTCTGTGCGCCCTAGAATCACTGACAGAATCTTTTGGATTTCCATGTTATTTTATCCATGTATAGGCTCAAGAAGCTACTGTCGGTTTCAGTGTAGTGATAATGGGGAAAGCTGACAGCTTCACTCTCATTTCCATCGCAAAATTCAGGCCTCTGTAACGAAAGGAATTATTATTTTGTTGCCAATAGTTTGAAAACAACTGTCAAGATAACATAATTGGAGATCAGGTTATTTATCTACTAAAGTTAAATCTTGACCAAGGTCCAGTGTCCATACCATGTCATCCAGCAGAACTTGCTAATTATAGTTATGTTGCCTGACTATAAACCTTATAGCCAAAGGTTCAATCTCCCCCACTACAAATTGCAAAAGTGGCATCCAAAGAATGTTGGTCAGATCTTTCAAGAATCTATAAACCTCAACATCCACTGTGATTTGTAGATGACATGATAGGGTTGCTTTTCTACTGCCATGCAAATGATGTGCTCGTTGGGTACCTGCCCAAGGGCACTAACAGGTCACCAGAAATATTTTCAGGGCCAGGTTTTATGTGCTTAACAACAGTAAGCTACCCGCATTCAATGAGCACTGCTAGCAGATCACCAATTGAGGGCATAGGAAATTTGGCTGCTCCTCCATGAAGCTGAGCCAGGGATGAATGTGCCAGCCTCCCACAACAACATAATGATATGGACGAACATTAAGTAGTAATTGCCCATCCTATTTTTCTATTATTTTTATTAATTCTTGGGATGTGGGTCTCCCTGGCAAGCTCAGCATTTATTGCCCATCCCTAATTACCCTCAAGAAGGTGGTGGTGAGCTGCCATCTTGAACTGCTGCAGTCCATGTGATGTAGGTATAACCAAAGTGCTGTTCAGGAAGGAGTTCCAGGATTTAGACCCAGTGACAGTGAAGGAGTGGTGATATAGTTCCAAGTCAGGGTAGTGTGTGGCTTGGAGGGGAATTTCCATGTGGTGGTGTTCCCATGCGTCTGCTGCCCTTGTCCTTCTAGATGGTAGGGAACATGGGTTTGGAAGATTTTGTCAAAAGAGCCTTGGTAAGTTGCTGCAGTTCATCTTATCTATGGTACGCACTGCTGCCACTGTGCATTGGTGGTGGAGCGAGTGAATGCTTAAGGTGCTGGATGAGGTGCCGATCAGGTGGGCTGCTTTGCCTTCGATAGTGTCAATCTTCTTCAGTTTTGCTGGAGCTGCACTCATCCAGGTAAGTGGAGAGTATTCCATCACACTCTTGATTTGCATGTTGTAGCTGGTGGACGGACTTTGGGAACTCCGAAGGTGACATACTCGCTGCAGGCTTCCCAGCCTCTGACCTGCTCTTGTAGCCACAGTATTTGTATGATTGGGCCAGTTAAGCTTCTCATCAATGGTAACCCCCATGTTGATGATGGACTCAGCGATGGTAATGCCAATGGTAAAGTTGCCTAATTTCCAAGCTTTAATCTGACTTCCTGGTTGAAATAAAGCAGCACAGAGGACTAGCACAGGATGAATGAGCCGTGATTGCTGCCTAGAAGTCAGGAACAGATCTGCATGATGCACTGCCTGTGGTCACAAAAATAATGGATGTCAAGGGAATGGAACCCCTTTCTATTCAGAAAGTGCCAAGTGGGAATGGGGAGCAGGTAAGCCATTCTGGGTCGTGTCTATGTAACACAAAACAAAAACAGAATTACCTGGAAAAACTCAGCAGGTCTGACAGCATCCATGTAACACATTGCACATTATTGAAGCAGTGAATTCAAACATCACCCAGTGCTGTCTCATCCTGCTGTGCTCTGCTCATGAATGTGCAAACCTGTTCCTCCAGGTGTGAAGAACCTTGGTAACATTCCTGACATAACAGTGGATTTCAAGTTGTGGAATATTGCTGATGGCACCTGCTGCAGCCTGGGAGAAGCTATTGCATAAAAGTTAAGGGTCTGATGTCAATCTTGCTACTGTTTTCATAAATAGGATTCAACTGGAATTCTTCACTATAGTTACACACAGCTGGTAATGTAATGACAGAAATGGTGATATTTTACTATTAATAATTATGTTCAGCATTTATAATGTTTTACTTTTTAATAAATGTAAGAAAAACTATGAAAGCCATATGAAATGGATTTACAGTGTTCCATCTGCACGTAGCTGCAGTGGCTAACAAAGTGTTTTTGTTTTTTTATTCATTCATGAGGTATGAGCATCGCTGGCTAGGCCAGCATTTATTGCCCATCCCTAATTGCCCTTGTGAAGGTGTTGGTGAGCTGCCTTCTTAAACTGCTGCAGTCCATGTGGTGTAAATACACCCACAGTGCTGTTAGGGAGGGAGGTCCAGGATTTTGACCCAGTGACAGTGACAGAATGGTGATTATATTTCCAAGTTAGGATGGTAAGTGGCTTGCAGGAGAATATTCAGGTGGTGGTGTTCCCATATAGCTGCTGCCCTTGTCCTTCTAGATGGCAGTGGTCATGGGTTTGGAAGGTGCTGCATAAGGAGCCTTGGTGAGTTTCTGCAGTGCATCTTGTAGATAGTGCAAAATGCTGCTACTGTGCAGCAGGGGAGGGAGTGAATGTTTGGGGGTGGGGAATCAATGAAGCGGGCTGCTTTTTCCTGGATGGTGTCTTTTTTTGAGTGTCATTGGAGCTGCACTCATCCAGCCAAGTGGTCTTGCTAATGTTCCCACTATATATTGACGCCATCCCTTTATGATCAACTAAACTGCATGGTAATCAAATTTATTTAGCCCCTTAACTCATTAAGAAGTAACTGTGTCATAGAGGATTGGACTGAGCCCTGATGTCTGTTTGCTGTGAATTATTTAAATTGAAGTCACGGCAGCGATTGTATCACTCCTGCTGGTTTACGCACCCCCATGCCCTGCTGGGGGTAAAAAAAATCAGCCAGAATGCCTTCTCTTAACTTCCATCCAACACCTTATTGTGGGAAATAAAAATTTGGACAGATGAGGTCTTTGCAGTCAAGCTCTCAATAATTAAACAGCCTGCAAACATGCACTTCACAACTCACCCTTGCACAACCTCACCATGTTTTACAGAGTTGCTAGCAGCACGTCACTCAACTGCACCAAAAGTCACTTCCTATAAGGGAATGGAAGGTTGGAGGTGAAATCACCAACTTGGTCACAAAGAGAATGCCTCCAGTGCCACCCTGTTCATTAAGCAAAGCTATTGGTAAAACTGGGATGAATAGATTTGAGCCTCAGCTAGGTTTCTTCTTCAAAAACAATTAAAACATCAACTGAATAATATTGAACCACAAAAGGGAGAAGCCAGTTAACTAGTTGACATAAGAAAAACAAAGGTTACAGTTCATTTTTCAATCAGACCAGATCAAATCATACAAATTGTTTCTTTTTGAAAAAAATCTTATTGCCCTAGCTTTTATTCCAGCTTCTAGTGAATGGAACAGGACATTGACAGTAAAACTGGCAACTTTTCTGCAGTCAAAGATTACAAGGTTTCACGTAGTTTTCAGATTTTAAAGCTGGGGGTCATACCATTTTGTATTATATAAAACATGTTTTACTTATCCTTTTTATTTTTTTGTGCTGAAGCGGAATAATATGATTGAAACTTTGTGTCGGTCACCGAATCTAAAGTCATGGAATATTAATTCCCCATAACTGTGTAACTTGTGTTAGGGGGCGCTAGGACCCAGAATGGGCTTACCCTGGGAGAGCGAAGTTGAAAGGAACTTCAGGAGGATGCTTATACTTGCCTGAGACACTGAGGAACTGGGTGTCCCTAGATCAGTGTCAGTGTTGTTCTTTACCATGTTCTTGTAACTCCGCCGGCTTCGTTTACTTCCAGCAGTGATCCTTGATTAACCATGGAGAAAACCAGTGGTAAGTTTGAGTTTTAAGTGTTCAGTACTTTGAGGCTCCGTATCACAAGGTTATAACTAGCTTTAAAAGGTTATTTAATTCCTATGCAAAAAATGTAGCAAATGTGCAGGAACTTACATATAATTATTTTGTAGCAATTTAATGGCAGGAATTGGATTGGATCTTTAAACAGAATATGTTAGAAGTTAAATAGAAGTTAGAAGTGATGGGGATATTCAACCTTAATTCCACATCCCCACCCCAGTGCCTGAACTGGTGTACCTGGACTTGTATATGTTGGAAAATACAGTTTACCTTCAGTCTGGCAGGACCCCGGGTTCTTTTTTTTTTAAATACTACTCCTTAGCAGGGATTTATTTGTTCTTTTTCTCTCTCTCCTCTCCAAAGTTTACTTTAAGGCAAATGATTAGCGCTGTTTCCAGAATAGCTGTCTTCCCGCCCCCTCGCTGGGTGTAGTGTTCTTTTTGTTTCTGATTCCGGCCCAATCAAATCAAACCCCCCCCCCCCCCCCCCCCCCCCCAAGAAAATACATTTCTGACCCTTTTACTGGGTTACTGTAAAAGTTCATATTAGTTTTTAACTTTGGCAGTGGAGCGAGTTGGTGAAGTCATTTAGCACAGCTCGTCAATGCATTGTGATCATCCTACATATATTGCTGTTTTGATTCAGTTACAGAAAAAAAGTCATATTTCCTCTCCTGTGACTCGAAATGTTAGGCATAGGGTATTTTTTGCGTAACTTCTTGAAATGACACAGAGGCTTTGTTACGGTAGCAAAATGCTTAAACCCTGGCAAACGCAAAGTACAAGTGGGATATCATTGTGGTTATTTTGCAGCGGATGACCGGATACTGTTATCTCTTAGCTTTGGCATGCAAATGAGCCAATCCCTCAACCACCGAGCTAACTCGCCTAACACCCAGGTGCAACAACAAGGGAGCTCGGTGTATTTGCACTTCGACTTATTCTTAGAGTTTTGCTCACCCACTCAGCAGTTAATTCTTAATATTATTGTGGCAGCAGTGAGCTTGTACATTTTCTCATAGCATTTAGAACATTCCACTCAAAGGCTTGGGAACATTTGTGTGTACGGCTTTAAGTGTGAGACGTTTGAGAAGTGAAGAGCATCCTTGATTGAAATGTCCGTTAAAGAGAACTACAGCCAATAGCCAGGGGTCCCCAATTACAAGGTTATGTTGAGCTTCACATGTAATTTAGGTGTGTTTCTATTGAGGGTGATCTCTTACAAGGTGCGGAAGAACTCTGGAGTAGAATTTCCCTATCCCCCATTGTAACTTTGGAAGATGATTACAGGCAGAAACCCTGAAGAAATAACCTAAACAGCTGTTTATTTCTTCCTTCCAGTGTTCCCCTTTCTGCCAAATTTACAGCATGGGATTAAGGGAACCTCTGCAGAGATTGACTGAAAAAAAAATGGATCTGTAATGCCCCTATTTAGGCACCATGGGTACCTTTTTGTTCCAAAATGTTGTCTGCACCATTCACACACACGTCCCAGTGTATCCTACACTGGATGCCATTTTGGGGAGGTTAGTAGCATGGTTATTAGGAGCATGTGCTGGAATTATGCAGCATAGGCATATTGCGATGACCCAGCGTTGCCATTTTCAGAATAGTGCTCCAGCCCTTACCCTTTCTCAAACACGCAAGCTGAACATGTGTTCAGCAGCAGGGTGGACCCCTCATCAGTGCCATTTAAAAGGATCATCAGCCACTTTCAGGTCAGTTGCTGATTAATTTCTGCTGGCGCTATCAAGCAAAGGTCTTGGTTTTGACTTCAAGGGTTCTGGCCGGGCCACTTACTCCCAGTCATGGGTGTTGTAGTTATTATCCTCCTTGACCTGCAGCATGAAAGGGTAATGGAGCAGAGGCAGCAATGAGGAGGACAAGCTGCTAAAAGAAGGGGGGAGAAAGGGGAGCTGGGCTCTTGTCAAAGAGCTTTGTCTACCCAGGATCTTTCGGCTCAGATTGAGGTGAGAGAAACATGCGAGTCAATTCTGTTTTACAAAGGAGGTACGTACAAATTAGGAACATAGGAATTAGGAGCAGGAGCAGGCCACGCGAGACTGCTTCACCATTCAAAAAGATCATGGTTGATCTGATTGTAACCTCAACTCCACATTCCCACCTACACCCGATAACCTTTCATTCCTTTGCTTATCAAGAATTGATCTACCTCTGCCTTAAAGATATTCAAAGATTTTGCCTCCACTACCTTTTCAGGACTAGAGTTCCAAAGATTCACTACCCTCTGAGAAAAAAATTTCTCTTCATCTCTGTCTTAAATGGATGACCCCTTATTTATAAACAGTAACCCCCTAGTTCTATATTCTCCCATAAGAGGCAACATCCTTTCCTCATTACCCTGTCAAGACCCCTCAGGATCTTTTATGTTTCAATCAGGACTCAGGGACTTGTCAGCCCGCAGGTCCAACAATTGCGCAGAACTCACTTCCCTGGTGATTATAATTTTCTTGAGTTTTTCCCTCTCTTCTGTTTCCTGATTTACAGCTATTTCTGGGATGTTACTTTTATCCTCCAGAGTGACGACTGAGGCAAAATACCTGTTGATTTCATCTGCCATCTTCTTATTTTCCATTAATTCCCCAGACTCAGTTTCTATAGGACCAATGCTCACTTTGTTAGCTTATATTTTCTGAATATTGGTAGAAACTCTTACCATCTGTCATGTTATTTCAGCTAGCTTTCTCTCATACTCTAATTTTCCCTCCGTATTAATCGCCTAATCATTCTTTGCTGTTTTTATATTCTGTCCAATCTTCTGACCTGGAGTTGAGAAAAGTAAGATGCGACTTGATTGAAGTCTTTATGATCCTGAGGGGTCTTAACAACCACAGTGTGGTTGCGAAGAGGATATTTACTTTTGTGGGAGAATCTAGAACTAATGGCTGCTATTTGAAAATAAGGGGTCGCTTATTTAAGATGGAGATGAGGATTTTTTTTCTCTGAGAGTCGTGAGTCTTTGGGACTCTTCCTCAAAAGGCAGTGGAAGCAGAGTCTTTGAATATTTTTTAAGGTAGAGGTAGATTCTTGAAAAGCAAGGGTGTGAAAGGTTATTGGTGGTAGGTAACAATAAGATCAGCCATTAACTTATTAAATGGTGGAGCAAGCTCGCAGGGCTAAGTGGCCTACTCCTGTGCCTAATTCTTATATTTGTATGACCTGCGACCAATCTTTGCTCAATGATATACTTTTTCTGTAAGTTTGATACTATCTTTAACTTTTTTAGCTACCCACAGACGATGGGTTCCACCCCTTGGAATTTGTCTTTCTCATGGAAATCTGTCACATCTTGCAGGCAGATCTGCAACCTCAGAGCAGGGCAAGGTTGGTGCTGCCAGCGGCTGTGAAAGTGACTGTGGCCCTGATTTTCTTTGGGTTGGGATCCTTCTAAGCTGGAGCAGGCAACATCTGTAACATCTCCCAGTTTGCCATCCACTGCAGCATTAGGGAAGGAAATTTATTATCTTCTCCTGACCAGAGAGAAACAAGCAAAATGTGCATATTACTTTGCCAGGATAGCAGGCTTCCCTTCAACTGCACACACCTGGCTTTGTGGGAACTGCATCTAAATGCTGAAATCTGATGCAATCGCAAAGGGTTCTACTCCATTAAATTGCAGTTGGTATGCAACCTTACTCAGCACATCATATAGGTGAATGTTGATAATTCTGGCAGAATTCATGATATATTTTTGCCACGCCAGACTGCATTTCTTTCAGTATCTGAGCCACCACGCCAAACCAGAACTGGGTGAAGCAGGCTATCTGCTTAATGTCTGGTTCTGCTACGTAATCTAACCAATTGATCAGTATAACGAGAGCTATGCTGTCACATAAAACATCACAGAGCAGACCATTGGTGTGTTCAACCAATGTATCTGTAGCCTGGACTGGTCCCGTGCTCTCTGAAGCATGTGTCCCAGTTTGATATGTCTGCTGTGTCCTGCATAACCATCATGAGAGCAAGGCCCTTGCCACTCGGAATATAGCAAGCAGCTGAGGAGGTGAAGTAGCAGAAGAAGGGTGGAGGCAACCAATACATCTCCCCTTCCTATTGGGCTACTGTGATCACTTCATTCGATTATGATTCCACTGAACACAATTAGAAAACCCCAATCCACATTGGTCACATTCCTTATTTCCCTTTGTCACTGCCCATCTCAATTTCCGCAAAGCTGTTACACAGCAACCATTCCAAATCAGCTTTAATCCAACAAACAATCCAATATTCCATATAAAAGACAACTAATCACCCTTGTACATCCTTTCAAGGCCCCAATGCTGCATCAGGGAATTCTGGACTTTGCTGTCCGTCATGCTGTATCATTTCTTTCCACTTAGAGGTACTTCTTCAAAAGTTCCAGCACCTGCTGCACGAGGTGAAGGCTGGTTGTAAGTAGTGCAGGCTAGCGCTAAGTGATGCTAGCCTTGCACAAACTGGATCCCTTGCTGAGGTGTGCAAGCACTCAGCAGTACGTTTAGTGCTGGCTGCACACAGCTATCATTTAAATTATTGACAGCTCGTTTCCCTGCAGTGCAATTAGCATGCACAAGTTAATTGCTCGTTTTGATTCCCCATGTTCATTATCAGACCTTATCCAATTGTTGCCTTTGTCCATTTGTCTTTAAGTTGATTTTGGTTTAACATGAGAGCTAGCGCAGATTGAACACTAAATCAACTTCCGTTTAAAGTTTCTGCCTAATGAGAAAACAAATGGCATCTATTATTCAATATGTAAGTGACGTCAGTGGTAATAAATTGAGCTGGATTGGGAACTGGCTGGAAAGATGGAGGCAAAAGGTGAATTTGGATCTGTTTGGAGACCAGCCACCAGTGAGGTCCTATGGGGATCAGTGTTGGGATTGTTTCTCTTTAAAATCTAGGAAATTTATAAAAACAGTAATGTGTAGGCAGATTGGACTCATGACTGGCAAATGATGCTTCATTTGGTAAATTGCAGCTTCATGCATGTGAGCAGGGAGAATGCTCAACATGTGTATATTCTTCAAGAAAAAGCAATAAAGAAGGTGGAGAAAGAAAGCAATCTGGACATTCTAGTGCATATGTTTCTGAGCAATGCAGTGAAATAATAGACAATTTGACTAAGGTGATGGGATTCATTCATGAGACAATTGATTATAGGATAAGGCATTTAATTAGGTCCTTTTACATGGTGTCTGGCAGCGGAGGCCCCCAGTGGGGGGCCCTCTACGGAGGTGTCCTCCCCTTTTCCATCAGGGACCTGGGGTGCAGGGTATTGCATGCAGCAATCACCTACAATTGTAGGATGTGCCGGTTCTTGGACTCCCAAGATGCTTACATCTTTTGCGGCCTTGTGGAGTCCATGGGCCACATGTATTTTGGTTGCTGTAGTCTGCACCCCATTTTTAGTTTCTTGAAAAACCTTTCACTGTTGTTTTGTTTGCACTTCAGCCCTACGCTCCTGATCTATGGGCACCCGGTGCAGAGTGGGGCCGGGAGGGAGGAGGATCTCCTTGTGAATCTGCCCCTGGGCCTGGCCAAGTTGGCCATTAACAGGTCCAGCAGCAGATAATCAAGGGGGTTGTCAGACTCAACTGTCTGCCCCTCTTCTGTGGCTTTGTTCGCAACCGGGTGTCCCTGGAGAGGGACCATGCGGTGTTCGCTGGCACTGTCGAGGCCTTCCGTGCTCAGCGGGCACTGCGGGGACTGGGGTGTTTTATCAACCCCTTTAACCACATTTTGATTTAATGTTGGTAAGTTTCCTTTGCATTTTGTCTTTTGTTTTGGCAGTTTCCCTTTAAGGGGCTGTCTTTTACTTTGTCCCTTGGTTTGTTAATCAAGTTTATTTCTTTTGTAAGAAAAGAGTTACAAGACCTTGGCCAGTCCCTACTTGGCATACTTTACCCAGTTTTGGGCTCTTCACATGATGGGCGATATTGAGACTTTGGAAAAAGTGCAGTGGAGCAACACTAGACTAATTCTCAGCATACAGAATCTCACTGTTGGATTTTATGGTGGTGGCAGGGGGTCAAAAGCTGGTGGGGGTGCATTGCGGTGGGGTGGTGGGGTGAACCTGCTTCGGCGTCAGTGGGACTCGGGGGCACAACCTGTCAGTGGAATAGAATGAAGTGGCTGTTGCCAGGGGCTGTTCCTCTTAAAGATGACTACCCACCCCCAAGAGCTGTCACCCAATCAGAGGGCCAGCAGCTCAACAGTCTCAACAGCGTCACTGGGAGTGGGGGCTATTGCTGGGGCTGTAGCAGCAAGGTGAGGGCACATCAATGGCCATGCACCTTCAAAGTCAGGTAAGTGGGGGCATTGAGATCAGTAAGGCAGACCCTGGCAAGACAGGAAGGTGAGTGTTGCTGAGGGCTTGCAGCATGGTTGCCAAGGTGATGGGCACTATCACCAAGGGGCCCCTTCATAGACAAGTGAGTACCCCAAAAGGAGGGCCCTCCCCCACCATTCATAAAATGCCAGTGGAAGCAGAAAGTGGCTTTTAATTAGTTAGATGGTTCAATTGGGCTCTAAGCATCTGGGCCTTCTGCTATCTTTACTTCCACTGGCTAATGGCACGGCAGTAGGAAGATAACAGAAATGCCACCTGCTGCTTTCCTGTGCCATCTTTCCAGCATTCCTCCCTCCTAGCCTATCCTCAGAAGGCTGATAATATCCAGCCCTTAGATACCAAATTAGGCGAAAATCTTTTGGACTCTACACTTCAGAGAATCATAGACTTTGGGCTGATCTGAGACTTATAAGAGGATGAAGGAATAGATTGTGTTCCAGTATGACAATTTGCAACATTTAAATCATTTACAAAGAACAAAGAGTCATATATCGAAGTTGTAGAAGGTGAGATCTAGATTACATATCAGGAGGTGGATCTTGTACCAGAGACTAGTGGATTTCTGGAACCAGTTGCTGGCTCATGTGGAGGGTGCTGATTTCCTTCAAAGAATAGCTGGGCCTGTTTCCGAGAATTAAGGTATGCCAAGGAGGGAGAAACCAACTAAGAATTATGCTTCCATTAGACCACACAATCTTTTCAATAATATAATTGGAGGGGTCTGCTTAAACAGCCAATAGGCCATTATGGAGACATGAAGAGGACTATGCTGCCAATTGTAAAGTGACCTCAAAACATCATCGCAAGCAAAAAGCAGAGTACAGATGTAACTTGGAATACCGGACATCATTTCAAAGTGGTCTTGTCACGTAATATTTGCAATAGATGCTTCTTTTAAGATGCAACGTTCAGTTGGCTTCCTTCTTCATAGTGCAGGGCCCTTGAGATCTCCATCACTTCTATGGAGCCTCTGCCCCCCCAGTGCCTGATCCCACTTTCAACTCTAACTGTGACACCCCCGTGCGCAGTGAAAATCCTCATTGGAACTATTTGCATCCTCTGGGTGTATTTCTCTGCACTGTTAAATGAAAATAAAAGTATGAATGATGGCAAAGGTGAGCATGTGGCTGGTTAGACAGATGTGGTAGACTGCTCCTTTCAATTTGCTCTCTTGTCCTTCAGTGACTTGCTTTGGGAAAAGAAGAAAAGATGAAGCAATGCTATAAAAATAATGATGGTTCTTCTGTAGATTTTGATGTTTCCCGGTTTATGCTTTTAAATTATTATACAGGCAAACAGTGGATGGTCCAGACCAACCTACAGTTATTATTTGCCCTCCCCCACACCACACACCTTAAACCAGCTTATATTTACCCCTTCCTTGGATTCACTCAGTTCTGTTGAAGGGTCATGAGGACTCGAAACGTCAACTCTTCTTCTCCGCCGATGCTGCCAGACCTGCTGAGTTTTTCCAGGTAATTCTGTTTTTGACTCCCAAGAATATCCTGGATTTCTTTCTCATGCAGTGTTGAATGTCTGTTTTGATGAAGAGTCATATGGACTTGAAACATTAACTGTATTCCTCTCCGCAGATGCTGTCAGGCCTGCTGAGTTTTTCCAGCTATTTTTATTTTTGAATGTCTGTTGTTGGGTACACCAGTGCCTTGAGATTCCCAGCTCAGATCAGAGATTCAGAGTACAGACCTACAGAACCATTGAGGTATCTGATGAAAGAGTGCCATATTTACAAGAGGAATGGTGTGGGGAGTGGCGGACTTCCCTAAGCCATGCTGGTGTGCTTGTTGAACTGCTTCTGGCAATGTGCTGGAGATCAAAGAGGTGGAGTTCATTTCCCCGTTTACTCCCTTCACTAAGTACACATGATATCCTCCTTGTTTCCTGCCTTCAATTCCAAACAACTTCTCCCTCCTGCTGTGCATCACAACTAGGAGGGAATCCAGGTCAGTTCCCCTGAAGTTGGCTGCACTTTCCTTAGTTTTGGCTGCTAGTACTATCTTCCAGATTTCTAGCTTCCTTTATTGCTGCCACTTGACTGTTAAGTAGCAGTAGGTTTTATATCCTGCTGCTGCACAGTTCTCTGTCTCTTCCGGCATTTTTTCTGCTCCTGTGGCAGCCGCCCATGACTCTGTTGAAGATCAGTTCCTGACCCTTCACTATTTCCTGGTCACTTGTCCCCCACCTTGCACGTTTCCTGGTCTGTCCCACCGTCAGTCCTCACAAAAATGAGCCACTCCAGTCTGGATTTGTGGAACTTGCATACCTCTCCATATTTTAATTACTTGAGGATTCCCTTTAGAACAGAGCCAGGAATTGGGGCATTGTGACATGTAGATACCCCACAACATGTCACTTTTGGTAATTCTGTTCAGTCAGAATTTCAGTACATACTTTTATTGGGGGGTGGGAGCTATTTTTACATTAAATAGCAGTCGAATAGTATTTCAGTTACTTGGCCAGGTTGCCTGTTTGCTTTGCAGATGGTCATTTAATCTGTATCACTCACTTGCCTGACCTGAGTCATCAGGAAAAGCAGCATATCCTTCTGTGTGAGTAATAATAAATTTACAGAAACACAATGGTATAGAAATTAAAATATTCATGTCACATAATGAGAAAAATAGTATTCTGACATTTCTGTAATTTTATGTGGAAAATGCGTTAAGCACAAGAATGGCAACATCAGAAATGTGGGTACTTCTAACAACAACTTGCATTTATATATCACTTTTAATGTCTCAAAATATCTCGAGGCTTAACTATTTCATGTTCATTAAAAATTCTTTTAGTGCTATAGATTATTTCAAACCTGATGCTACTGACATTTTACATTGTTTTTATGGGATATTGTGGGTAACAGTGATAGTCCCTTCTTAGAGCTTTTACTGATAGGAAGTGAAAGATATGTTTGGTCTGACTTAATGGAGTGATGTGAAAGGAGACTAAATCATGTCCTTGCTTTCTAATGGTTCCCAAAATGATCGATGTTCAACTTGAACAACCAACTATTATAAGACTGTCTCAATTGAATCAGGTACTCATGAAATAAAGCGTGGAAGATTCAAAAAATGGCTATTAGATTAGGTATAATGTATGCAGCGTTGTACTGACTATGCTGCAGAACAGTACACAGCAAGTGACATAAAATGATTTATCTTTGAATTGGTATGCAAGAAGAAATCAAAAAGTTTTAAACTTAAACTAATTTCAGTAGATATAATTCACAACCTTTTTTCCTTGTCAGGAATAGGTATTCAGTCTGTAAGTTCATGGATATAATTGAACATTGAAACTAGGCTATAGAGAACTATCACTTCCTTACAGTGTTGAGCTCTGTTGTTTATCCTATTAGAAATGGATTACGTGTAGAAAGACACATGGTGCAGTTTGGTGGACTGCACACAAGAAGACATTAGAAGATTCACAATGAATGGTTTTCATACTTCCTCACTGCATTTTAATAAATGCCACCAATAGTCTGTTTTTATTTTTTGCAATTGTCTGTATCACTTGTTACACAATGTGAAGGTGTGCAATACAAACATTGGGAACTTAATATTAACATCCCCTTGCAACCTATTGTGAAACAGCAGATGTATTTCAGAAGTCATTCTGCAACCTGTCAGGGGATGCTTCACCTCTTTATAGGAAGAATGCATTGTTGTATTATTCTCCCCTTTGCTACAGTTTTTTAAGTAGTATTTTAGCACCCACATTAATGATTTACATCTTACTGTGAATATTATTCCATTGCAGCAGGTAATTCTTACTGTTCCATCTGTTGCATCATCAGCCACGGTTGCAGTAAAATGGCTGGCTGATAAAACCTTGCTTAGACTGCTGTGAAAGTCATATTTTGCAGATTTTCTGACCATAAAATCCCACATTAAGGTGTAATGTGGAGTGGTTTTTAACAACTTTTGTTTAACTCTTAAGCCATCTTCCCAAATATTGCATAGAATTCTGCAGGTTTCAAGGAAATTGTCACTGAAAGAATTTTTCATTTTTTTTCCTCTGTACTCCGTTCTGAAGTGTGCAATGGTAATCCCAGTTATCTTGATGAGTACTGTTGGTTCTTTTATTTTATTCATTCAAGGGATGTGGGCTTCGCTGGCTAGGCCAACATTTATTGCCCATCCCTAATTGCCCTTGAGAAGGTGGAAGTGAGCTGCCTTCTTGAACCACTGCAGTCCCTGTGGTGTAGGTACACCCATAGTGCTGTTAGGAAGGGAGTTCCAGGATTTTGACCCAGCGACAGTGAAGGAATGGCGATATATTTCCAAGTCAGGGTGGTAGGTGGCTTGGAGGGGAACTTCCATTTGGTGCTGTTCCCAGCTATCTGCTACCCCTGTACTACTAGATGGTAGTGGTTGTGTGTTTGGAAGGTGCCGCCTCAGGGGCCTTGGTGAGTTTTTGCAGTGCACCTTGTGGATGGTGAACACTGTTGCCACTGTGCATCAATGGTGGAGGGATTGAATGTTTGTGGATGGGGTGCCAATCAAGCGGGCTGCTTTGTCCTGGATGGTGTCAGTCTTCTTGAGTGTTGTTGCAGCGGTACTCATCCAGGCAAATGGAAAGTATTCCTTCACACTCCTGACTTGTGTCTTGTAGATTGTGGACAGCCTTTGGGGAGTAAGGAGATGAGTTACTCGCTGCAGGATTCCTAGCCTCTGACCTGCTCTTGTAGGCACAGTATTTATATGACTAATCCAGTTTAGTTTCTGGTCAATGGTAAGCCTCCAGGATGTTGATAGTGGGGGTTTCAGTGATGGTAATGTCATTGAATGTCAAGGGGCGATGGTTAGATTCTCTCTTGTTAGATATAGTCATTGCCTGGCACTTGTGTGGTGCAAATGTTACTTTCCACTTGTCAGCCCAAGCCTGGATGTTGTCCAGGTCTGGAGTTAACACAGTACAGTATTCTTTCCAAATATCCTCTATTGCTGTTCTGAAGTAAATAACTCATACTAAATATGGTTTCACGGGTGCAGGTCATCTCCAATATCTTTTGCAAGAATCCATTCCTTAGCCATGAGCCTGAATGGTGAATATCAATAGGCACTTCTTTATAAATACTGCAAAATTGTTCTAATCACTGAAGAATTAATATTCAGAACTATGCTGAGAGGACTTCTCTGATGATTCTGTGAACAAATGCAGTACAGGTCAGGTACACAGGGAGTTGTATAGATCAAGAAAGTCTAAGGTTTGACTCCTAATCCAGGTTGAGTTTGCTGACCTCTGGGGGCAACCATCGATCTCCATGTACCCTGTCCTGAGGCCAAGGAAGCATCAACCGAAGATCTTGCTCTGTGCCTAGTGCCTTCAAAAGAAAATATAAATGTACACACATTGAATTCCACATAGTTCCCTATTTAAAATGCTAATGAAGCAAATTCCTGACTGAAGAGTTTGAGGTAAAACTAATGTGGAACATTTTGATGGATGAGATTTTCCTGTCATTGCCATATCATTCTGGAATGGATTCTCCTCTGCTATGCTGCTAAAGCCTGCTAGATTGTCAAATAATTATAATTGATGGGAACCATGGCAACACTCATGGGCTGAACCACTTATATCCTACCCAAGAGGGAAGTTTATTAGTTGCGAGTAATCATATGTACTGTTATTATATTCAAAAGACACGTTATGCTGGGCATTGGGTATTCCCTCCTGCTGAAACTCATCATGCATTCTATATCATTTTGGTGCATTTTTTTTTGAAGAAATAAAAGTGGTAGCAACAGTCTGGGTTGCTAAATTAATATTTACAAACTCGTGCATATAATGTGATCTAACACAGTGTCAGTGTTAGAGCACAACCTCACATTGTGTAGGAATGACACAGATAGCAACAGACTGCAATCGGTGCGTCTATTCTGAGACCCTAATTTGCAGTATAAGCAATCTGGGTTCTGGTCAAACAAATTTTGGCATAACAAAAATATTGGTAGAGGCAGAAAAAGAAATATAACTTATATGATCACGATATTGAAAAGTACCAATAACACTTCTCGGAGAAATATTAATGTTACTTCAAATTAAGGTCGCTTGACGCAATTTTCAGTTATGTATTGTGGTTGATTAAGATGATAGGGATGATGATATTGAGTACAGAAGTACTTTATCAAAAATGATCAGTAAATCAAGGTATCAGTGCCTCACAAGGGAGCAATGCAGTGGGAGACAGCAGCTGAGTGGTAGTGTTACTGGACTAGTAATCCAGACTCCTGAATTGATGCTCTAGACATATGAGTTCAAACCCCACCAGAACAGTTATTTCTTATTAATTTTGAAACTACTAGATTGTAAAAACCCATCTGGTTCACTAATGTCCTTCAGGGGAGGAAATCTGCCACCCTTACCTGGTCTTACCAAATGTGATTCCGAATCCACAGCAATGTGGTTGACTCTTTAATTGTTCTCTGAAATGGTATAGCAAGCCAATCGGTATCAAACAGCTGGGAAAAAAACATTATCCGTATACCTAAGACTTCATAGACTGCAGCGGCTCAAGAAGGGAGCTCACCGCCACCTTGCAAAGGCAATTAGGATATGAGCTTTGTCCATCCCTAAGATCGAATATTTTAAAAAGAGTACTGCTGGCAGAAAGTCAAAGTGGAAAATATAGAAGAAGTACTAATGAGTACATGGTTGTCCTAAGTGTGACCAGATAGCTATTCCAACCACCCAAATTCATCATGGATTCAGACTGAGAGCTCAAGCTGGCTGAGAGAAAGAACAGAACTTTACGCCTCATGGGCAGTCATGCGCCCGACCCAATCGGGCGTGAAATCACACAAGTTGACTTCAGGCGAGTGTCCTGACGTCTTCGCGCACTCACCTGATCTTTCACTCTGTGGGCGTGTGTAAAAGTCAGCGCACCCGCCGATAGTTAAGAGGGCAGTTAAGCGCAATTGTCTGTGACTTTTCATGGCCCGTTCAACCTTATGATTGGCGGACAGGCGATTCGGCCAAGCGGCCTTTGCATTTTTCATCAAACCTCATCCAAGGCGGGATGAAATCTCCATTAGGAAATAAAACAAATACCTGGCAACAGCATTTTTATGAGGTATGCCTTTCAGGTGCTTGATTGTGATGCATGGACATTTTCTTTGCAGCATTTACACCTTTTACTTAATTATTTGAAGGTCTGCAGCTCCCTGATGCAGCTGTCTGCCTTCAGGGAGCTCTCTCGCAGCGCTCACCCGTGCCCGTGGTGACATCGTTGCCCACCCTCTTCCCACCCCCACCCCAGCAGCGCTGAGCTTTTTGGCACTCGTTTCATGCTGGCTGGCTGTTAATTGGCCAGCCAGTGCAAAATTGTGGTTGGGGGTTGATTGCAGTCGGCTGTCCATTTCCCGTCTGCTCCCAGGCCCACCGATTGCCCACCAAGGGTAAAATTCAGGCCAAAATACCTCTTACACTTGTCAGGAAGATATAATAATTCTCATAATGTTATTGGAATTTATTGTAAAATAGTGGTATATGTGTCTATGGGCAGGATTTTACCATCGGCGAGCGGGGGCAAGACCCTCTCGCCAACGCATAAAATGATGAATGGTGACGTTGGGGGGAACTCCCCATTTAAATTTTCCGGAAGGTGCGGGCGCAGCAAAATCAGTTGCGTGCCCGTCAACCTGTCAATAACCAATTGAGGCAATTGACAGCACAATTAAAGTAATTAGTGGACCTGCCCGTCCAACCTTAAGGTTGGTGGGCAGGCCAGGAGCCCAGGTGGGAAGTATAAAAACATGAAACCTCATCCACAGGCAGGATGAGGTTTCATGTAGGGTTTTAAAAATTTTAGTAAAGTTTTTTTGGAAATTATGAACATGTTCCAACTCATGTGACATTGTCACATGAGGGGACATGTAAGGGAATTTTTTTTTCTCTTTTTAATATTTTTGAAAGCAGAGGTGATCTCCCTGAGGCAGCACTTAGCCTCAGGGAGATGAGTGCGCTCTTTCATGCGCATGCACGAAAGCACACTTTCAATTTTAGGCATTCCCCTGCCTGCACAGGAAGCGCATAGTGCTTCCCTGCGGACGTCACGCTGGGTGGGCCTTGGTTGGCCCGCCCACGTAAAATGGCGCCATGCCTCCGATTGGGGGTGCCAATCAGAAGCGCGACCGCATGTGCCCGCCCATCAACATCCCCCCCCCCAATGGCAGGGGAAATTCTGCCCTATATGTGCCTGTGCGTGAGACTTAATTGGATTAAAGGCAGCTGGTCTGAAGGCTTTGATGTAAAATGGGGGAAGTTAAGAATGTAAGGTGTAAAAGGACACTTGCATTTCTAAATAAATCAGACTAGGTTGTTTTCAAAAGAGAGAGTGAAATATTACACCTAGCCAGATGGAGTTCAGAAACAAGTGTGTTTATTTTTCCCAAAGATTAGTACTATGAAAAATTTTTATGATCGGGGGTAAAGTTCAAAGACATGTTGAAACAATGGGTATTTGCATTCAAAGGGAAAAATATGTATAAAGGAGCGAAGGTTATGTGTAAGGGTGGGCATTTTTAAGTTCTAATAAGTGTGAAAAGTCTTCATCTAGACCTCAAGCTGCTCTCTTCACGAACTGAAGTTAAGAAAACTTACTTTGAATTCTACTGGTTCAGGGTACTGTGTGTCACCTTTCTTGGGTCTTTTAAAATGTGTCTTACTGTTGCCTTCACGAAAGTGTAACTAGGGGTCAGATTAAGTACAGGATTTAGAACTTATCATAGTAGTAATTTGTAGATCTATGTATGTGTTTAAAATAATTTCTCTTACCAATAAATGTTTAATCTAGTTTTGTAAACACCTATAAGACTTTGTTATTACTGAATTCAAAGCACACATCTAGAAATTTATATTATTTGCAAAACACATTATGACAGTTGTTTCAAGTTTCCCTCTGGGATTTGAACAACGCATCATTTACCATTGGCTGTGCCATAACACACTAATAGCTTTCCCCCCTATGTTAAAGGGCAACAATGATGAATGGTCAAATGACTTATTGCTGTCCCATAATCATTTGGCAAAGCCTCCACAAATTGGCAAGAACTTAAGAGAAATATTTCAGGACAAAGCAAACTAAATGCCCACAAATGAGTATATCTGACTTGTCAAAGATTTGAATTCAAAGAAGTTTTAGTGAGCTAAACGTAATGGCTGATAGAATCCTCTGATCATTTCCATAGATAGCCTGACTGCTGCAGGAAGGGGCTTGGGTCATTGCCAACATGTACGGAGCAATGAGCTAAGGGCTTTTGCTTAATTTTGAACATTGTGATGAGTACACAAAATTTCCTTGATGTAATCCTTCTCGCAGCAAACAGTTCAACTTAAAATGTTAAATTATGGCACCTGATCCTGCAATTTTTGTATTTGAATTATTCTGTTTACAGTTAACACTAAGTTAGGAGGGAAAGTAAGAAGTGCAGGTAGGAGCAGGAAGTTACAAAGAAACATAAATTATTAAATGATGAGGCAAAACAGTGGAAGATGGAGTTCAATGTGGGCAGGTGTGAGATTATCTACTATGCACCCAAGAAAGCTAAGAGTACTTTCTGAACAGTGAGAAACCAGGGACTGTAGAGAAATAAAGATATTTCGGAGTCCAAGTATACAAGTCATTAAAAGCCGGAAGGCAGACAGACAAAAGCAATGAAAAAGGCTAATGGAATGTTGGTCTTTATCTCAAGGGAGTTGGAATACAAAGGGGAGGAAGTGATGCTTCATTTGCATAGAGCCATGGTCTGATCCCATCTGGAGTACCGTGTCCAGTTTTGGGCACCGCACCCCAGATAGGATATATTAGTCTTGGAGAAGGTGTGGCACAAATTCACCAGAATGATGCTGGGGTTTAGAATGTTAAGTTATGAAGACCGGCTTGATCATTTGAGTATAGGGGGGTATGATTGAGGTGTTATTTAGAGAAACTATTTCCTCTAATGGGGAAATCAAGAGCAAAGGGACAAAATTTTACAGTTAGAGCTTGGCCATTCGGAAGAGAATTCAGGATATTGCTGAAAAGAGAGACATGCTGCTGAAGCTTTTTATTTTGCACTCAGGGCAAACACAAGAGTGCCAAGTTTCAAACAATCACAACAATTTATCCACAGGAGAAAAGGGATGCTGATTGGTTGGTAAGTCAACTCTGATTGGCCGAGGGTTGCCATGGGGAAGCCACAGGAAACTATAGGCTCCTCATTCTTCTGGGTAATTCAAAAAAGACAGAAGGGTTGAATATTTTCCTTTTGTTTGAAGAGAATAGTGGTCCTTATGTATGTAGCATCTAAGAAGCATAAATGAGAGGATGCATTTTTTTGTATTAAGGGTATTAGAAATTTAGAACCCTCATCCAAAGGCTATGATTGCTAGGACAATTGAAGCTTTCAAGATTGAGATAGTTATGTTTTTATTCAGGAAGGGTATCAAGAGATATGGAGCAAAAGCAGGAAAACTGAGTTGAGGTGCAGATCAGCCTGATCTAATTGAATGATGGAGCAGGCCTGAGGAGGTTGAATAAATCTGTTTATACTGGTCTACACTGAACATATCACTGAGTGATATTCTGGTCATTTTCAGCAATTAACAGTTTCATATTCAAAGATCATAAGAAATAGGAGCAGGACTAGGCCATTAAGCCCATCGAGCCTGCTGCACCATTCAGTAAGATCTTGGCTGATCTGATTGTGGCCCTTATGCCACTTAATGCTGCTATGCAACATCTGATAGAGACTTTTAACAGCCATATGAGTTGATTTTTTTTAATTTATCTTATGCTTTATGGAAAACATATTCCTCCATGTATCCCATGCTTCTCCAGATGGCTCCAACTTGGTTCAGTTAATTGTTGTGTCAGCAATTTCTTACTCACATTGTCTGATAAGTCTGGATTAAGAAAACATATTCACAAAGAATTCCAACTGTTTAGATCTAGAGTCATGAATTTTCCTCCTATTTCCTTATCTGCGACCATTCTTAGTAGAATACTGCTTTAAGCATTTCTGTATAGTGACATGGAAAGTTCCTTATATTGCCTGAAGTTTCATCGGATATAGGTGGGACTGCAGTACTGAATTGTTTCCCCTGCTGTGATCCATAGCACTGCAACATCCCCAGAATTCTTTAATGAAACATCCGTTCTCTTTGATTGACATCCACTTAGTTCCTTCCTCACAACAGATACTTGCGCAAATTTCCCTTCTCAAAATCTGGGTGAAGGACAGGCCTTGAGATTGTTTGTGTGCTAAATAAGTGCTTCCTGTCCTGCAGGTCTAGAAACAACTGGTCACGTTTACATAAGCAATGAGAAAGAATGCATCATTTAGCAAAGTAATAGTGACTTCATTACACCTCCTCATCCAGCAAGGATACAATATGTGACACCAAGAAGGGAGACATGAGTATTGGTTCAAGACTGGGTTATCTGAATGTAATCAGGTGTTGTTCTGTCTCAGAAGGCGAAACCCATACAAGTCAACTTCCTTTGTTTGTTACAGAGACCTAAAATAGATACAATCTGGTGCTGGAGAATCAATGTAACAGTCCTGGTAATACCAATGATAAAATCAATTTCCACAAAATAACTAACCTGGTTTGATCGGGAATGGAATTGGGAGGTAAAACCTTGCTGTATTGATATAATTTTAAAAAGTGAGAAAAATGCAGAAACTTCATTCTAGTTTCAGCTATTGGAATACATGTCGCAATGGATTTTTGATGCTACTGAGTATGAACAGGATTATGAAATTTGATTAAGCAATTTATCCTAAGCAATTTATCCTAAGGTCAAGCCTGAAAGGTATGAGTTGGCATAATGTGGAAGATTTGCCAGATATATTTCTGTTTATAAGTTTGCTTTAATGAAATGGAATCACAGGCCTGACAGGCAACCAATTCTAGCAACTGTAATCTTAATTATTTTTGGTGGGACAAGTCACAGTATAAGAACATCTCAATTTAGAGAAGTGGGAAAATACTAATAAGGTAGGTCACACAATTTGTACAAGGATAACATGAAAGTCATGGTATGATTTGTAGTTTGCCTGCTGAAATAAAAAACTTTTTCTTGTCAATAAAATAATGATCTGCAAATAAATGTTACAGAGGAAATAGAAAACTGGAAATAAGCACTACAATGGTAATGAACATGAAAGTATTAAATAAATGCTTAGCAGTTGACTGTTATATGATGGTGTAGAGTCCAATCCCTGAGATGGTACTCTTCATGAATAATTTGTGCTGAATTACAGAAAATAGTACACTGAATAATTGCTCCTCAAGCAGCCAAATTACCACCTAATCAATTAAATTGGCTCCTACACTCATAGTTATGACTACAACATTGCTAATGATTTAATTCCCCTCAGAATGCTTCCTACAATATCCATATCATCTTATACTGTCAAAACCCAGCTCAATTATATCCCTATGTTTTGACCTTTTCCAGAGAATATCAAAATACTTTGGAAAAATATATTCTGAAGAAAACTACTGGTGCAGACTTAGTGAGTCAAATGACCTGGTCCTGTGCTGTAACATTCTCTGGTTCTACATATTGTTATTAATAATTTCTGTTTAAACCATGGCAGAAACAGAAAACATAGTGCAAATTCGTTGAATATAAGGTTAGCTTAAGGGGTAGACCAATAATGTAATGAATGAGAAATCATTTTCTGCTGTTTTGTTGAATAAATCTTTTGGATGCATTCTATCGTTTACATGATTTCCAATTTTCTTTCTCGTTTTCCTAAAGGTGCTGACTCATACTAAGGTATGGTTCCAGGAATAGCATCAGTCTCTAGCACCTCATTCAAGCGGGCAGCTTCATGTGTAAACTTAGATGGTTACATTTGACAGGCTAATTCACTGCAGGAGCTACAATTAACCTGATCCTGGTCTCATTTGATACACACAAACACCATGCGTACGTGCACGCTTTCCAACTGAGATCACTAGATATTGATCAGACACAGGAATCCTGAGCATTATTTTCCACTTCAATGCTGTTATCATTTTTGGCTCCACTACCGTTATTCAGATCAGTTGACTCAGTCCAGACAAGTATTTGAGCATATGATCTGCTCTCTACAGCTCAGTACTACACTGTTGCATTTACCCATTCACCAACAGAATTAAAATTCATGTCACTTTTGCTTGCACATATCATTTAAATTTATCCAGCAATTTAATTATTTTTTAAATCTGTTATTTCCTATTTTCCATAAATAAAGCATCCTCTTCCTGTATGATTTTAGTTTTATATTTTGTGCCTTAGTCCTTTTAGCTATGTTTTAAAAAAATAAAACTGTTAACTTTCTTAGAATATACACTTGCCAAAGCAATCTCATTAACACTTATCTGAGTAATATTTATAGCATTCTTTGTAGCAAGACAACTTTGTTTTGTGTTGTGTATGACACATTAATGCACTCGAATAATTGTTTTCAGGTGGATAATAATGGAAATCCTGCAATTGGAGGGAAATTTTTAAGTTATTTTGATTAAATATATTTACCAGATATTGTGGAACTTGTTATAATTGGAAAAGAAAGAGAGAGTAAAATAAATACTTTGCATTTATATACTTCCTTATCACATTCTTGATGTTCCAAAGTGCCTCATTTTCAATAAATTATTGACTTTATTCATAGTCAATATTCAATATTCAATTGACTTTTGGCCATTATCCAAATTTTCCCATCCTGCCCATGATGATGCCCACCACTGGTGGGACCGGAAAATCCAGGCCTTTTTTTTTTGCTATTTTAAATTGGATTTCTGCTGAACCACAAAATGGCAGCTACAGTTCACATGACTCTCAAGATACCCATTTGTTCTGGGAGCTACTGCCAGAAATTACAAGGACAAAAAGAGTTTTTATTCATTTATGGGATGTGGGCGTCGTAGGCTATGCCAGCATTTATTGCACATCCCTAATTGCCCTTGAGAAGGTGGTGATGATCTGCCGCCTTGAACCACTGGAGTCCCTGTGGTGTAGGTACACCCACAGTGCTGTTGGGAAGGAAGTTCCAGGATTTTGACCCAGCAACAGTGAAGGAATGGCAATATATTTCCAAGTCAGGATGGTGAATGACTTGGAGGGGAACTTCCAGGTGGTGGTGTTCTCCTGTACCTGGTGCCTTTGTCCTTGTAGGTGGAGGTGGTCATGGGTTTGGAAGGTACTGCCTCAAGAGCCTTGGTGAGTTTCTGCAGTGCACCTTGTAGATGGTAAACACTGCTGCAATTGTTAGTTGGTGGTGGAGGGATTGAATGTTTGTGGGTGGAGTGCCAGTCAAGCAGGTTGGATTCCTGGATGGTGTTGAGCTTCCTGATTGTTGTTGGAGCTGCACTCATCCAGACAAGTGGAGAGTATTCCATCACACTCCTGACTTGTGCCTTGTAGATAGTGGACAGACTTTGGGGAGTCAGGAAGTGAGTTACTCACTGCAGGGTTCCTAGCCTTTGACCTGCTCTTGTAGCCAAAATATTTATATGGCTAGTCCAGTTCAGTTTCTGGTCAATGCTGAACCATAGGATGTTGATAGTGAGGATTCAGTCCTGGTAATGCCATTGAATGTCAAGGGGTGATGGTAAGATTCCCTCTTATTGGAGATGATCATTGCCTAACACTTGTGTGGCATGAATATTACTTGCCACTTGTCAGCCCTGGATATTGTCCAGGTCTTGCTGCATTTGGACATGGACTGCTTCAGTACATGAGGAGTTGCGAATGGTGCTGAACATTGTGCAATCGCCAGCGAACATCCGCACTTCTGACTTTATGATGGAAGGAAGGTCATTGATGAAACAGCTGGAGGTGATTGGGCCTAGGACACTACCCTGAGGAACGCCTGCACTCGTCCTGGAACTGAGATGATTGACCTCCAACAACTACAATCATCTTCCTTGTGCTAGGTATGATTCCAATCAGAGGAGAGTTTTCCCCCTGATTTCCATTGACTCCAGTTTTGCTAAGGCTCCTTGATGCCACATTTGGTCAAATGTTGCCTTGACATCAAGGGCAGTCATTCTCACCTCACCTCAGGAGTTCAGCTCTTTTGTCCATGTTTGAGCCAAGACTGTAATGGGGTCAGGAGCTGAGTGGCCCTGGTGAAACCCAAACTGATCATCAGTGAGCAGGTTATTGCTAAGCAAGGGCCGCTTGATAGCACTGAGAGTAGATTGATGGGGTGGTAATTGGCCGGGTTGGATTTGTCCTGCCTTTTGTGTACAGGTCATACCTGGGCAATTTTCCACATTGCTGGTTGGATTTTAGTGTTGTAGCTGTATTGGAACAGCTTGGCTAGGAGTGTGTCAAGTTCTGAAGTACAAGTCTTTAGTACTATTGCCGGAATCTTGTCAGGGCTCACAGCTTTTGCAGTATCCAGTGCCTTCTGCCGTTTCTCGATCGGATGGAGTGAATAGAATTGGCTGAAGACTAGCATCTGTGATGATCAGGACCTCCAGAGGAGGCTGAGATGGATCATCCACTCGGCACTTCTGGCTGAAGATTGTTGTGAATGCTTCAGCCATATCTTTTGCATTAATGTGCTGGGCTCCCTCATAATTGAGGATGGGGATATTTGTGGAGCCCCCTACTCCAGTGAGTTGTTCATTTGTCCTCCACCATTCACGACTGGATGTGGCAGATCTGCAGAGCTTATATCTGATCCAATGGTTGTGGGATCACTTAGCTCTGTCTGCCACTTACTACTTATGCGGTTTGGCATGCAAGTA
This sequence comes from Carcharodon carcharias, assembly GCF_017639515.1. Classification (NCBI taxonomy): domain Eukaryota; kingdom Metazoa; phylum Chordata; class Chondrichthyes; order Lamniformes; family Lamnidae; genus Carcharodon; species Carcharodon carcharias. Next base: position 83,199,000 of record NC_054474.1, on the reverse strand, counting down.
GTCCTGTGTTGTAGCTTCACCAGGTTGACACCTCATTTTTAGGTATGCCTGGTGCTGCTCCTGGCATACCCTCCTGCACTCTTCATTGAACCAGGATTGTTCCCCTGGCTTGCTGGTCATGGGGATATGCCAGGTTGCAGATTGTGTTTGAGTACAATTCTGCTGCTGCTGATTGTCCACAGCGCTTCATGGATGTCCAGTCTTGAGTTGCTAAGTCTATCCAAAATCTATCCCACACAACACGATGGAAGGTATACTGTGTGAAGATGGGATTTTGTCTGCACAAGGATTGTGCAGTGGTCATTCCTACTGATACTGTCATGGGCATATGCACCTGTGGCAGGCAGGTTGGTGAGGATGAGGTCAAGTATGTTTTTCCCTCTTGTTGGTTCCCTCACCACCTACTGCAGACCCAGTTTAGCAGCTATGAGCTTTTGGACTTGGCCAGCTTAGTCTGTGTTGGTGCTACTGAGCCACTCTTGGTGATGGACTTTGAAGTCCCCCATTTTATGTCCCTACCACCCTCAGTGCTTCCTCCAAGTGGTGTTCAACATGGAGGAGCACTGATTCATCAGCTAAGCAGGGGTGGGATATAGTAATCAGTAGGAGGTTTCCTTGCCCATGTTTGACCTGATGCCATGAGACTTCATGGAGGCTGGAATCAATGTTGAGGACTCTGAGGATCTCCCTTCTGACTGTATACCACTGTGCTGCCACAGTGCTGGAACTGTCCTGCTGGCGGGACAGTACATACCCAGGGATGGTGATGGTGGTGTCTGAGGTCTGATCTGTAAGGTATGATTCCATGAGTATGACATGTTAGGCTTTTGCCTGACTACTCTGTGAGACAGATGTCCCAATTTTGGCACAAGCCCCCACATTTTAGTAAGGAGGACTTTGCAGGGCTGTCGTTGTTGTTTCCACTGCTTAGGTTGATGCTGGGTGGTCCATCTTGTTTCATTCCTTTTTATTAACTTTTTAGCAGTTTGATGCAGCTGAGTGGCTTGCTCAGCCATTTCAGAGGGCAGTTAAGAGTCGACCAGGAGTCACATGTAGGCCAGACCAGGTGAGGATGGCAGATTTCCTTCCTAAAGGACATTGGTGAACCAGATTGGTTTTTGTGACAATTGTTTTAATGGTCATCGTTGGACTTTTAATTTCAGATTCTTTTTTTCTAATTCAAATTCTACCATCTGCTGTGGTGGGATTCAAACCCAGGTACCCAGAGCATTACCCTGGGTCTCTGGATTACCGCTCCAGTGATAATACCACTACGCCACTGCATCCCCGCACTCATCCTGGTGGAATCTCATACCCACATAATAATCACAAAACTAGATGACTAACAGATGAACTGACTTCCCTAGCTGGGACAATAACTAGGACAGTGACATCAAAACTTGTTGTACCTGAAGAACTGTTAACAGCCACCACTTCATTCCTAAGGGAGCAATGGATTTTGGCCAGAAACTGAGAAACTGCTTGCGAGGCTGCAATTAACTCATTCATATATCACGTCACATGACCGCATGTTTTTGGCTTTCTGGATCATTTTAATATTACATTTATGGCCTCACAGCTCACACTGCTGACTTAACACCAACCAGAAAGAACTCCAGCAGATCCTGGCTGACAAAGCAGCCGGTCACCATCTCTCACCTTCTCGAAGCCTGTTTGATTTTAAAAGTCTCTGATCATTGCCTGCCAAGCAGCCTAAGCACAGAAACTCAATCATGTTGCATTGTCTTTCATTTCAAGGACTCTCGTGTTGCTGTCTCCAACCAGAAACTCTTCTGGACTGAACTCTGCCACAAAGGAAACACCCTCTGGACTTTGACTTCTCGCACTTTGAAAATCACGTGAACTAATATTCATTTCTGTGTTTCTTTTACTGTTGTTGCGCATAGTTGTGAACCTTCCTTTTTTACTACTTCCCCCTTACTATATATGTTTGTGTGAGATTGCGAGCACTACCTCCTGCACTCCCCACACCCTGGGGTTCAGTGTGAATCAACTAACCTTTTGAAGTAATCACAACATGAGTTTGCTGCGAGTGATTATTAAATTGGACCCCACAAGCTGAGGGTTTGGAGAAACACACCACAGCCTACTTTTAGAAATAGTTCACATCTCTGCTTATGGACAGACAAGGAGAGGATAAAGAAGTTCAGTTTCTCTCTCTCTTGTCCATAACAATACAATTAATATTTTTGAGGACAATGTTTATTTGGGACTATCTGAATTTCAGGAATGTCCAGACTCAAATTTGCACTCACAAAACAGCTAAATACTTATCCTCTCTTGGCGACTGCTCCCCCCTCCTCTCAAGAGGAGTTGAGATATTACACAAGAATTTCAAAATTCTGTTTCTACAGGCACGCTCGAATTGTGGTGGTCCTAGCACTGTAACTCTATCGCTTCTGGAAAATCTTCTTCCTTGGATCAATTTATTTTCAGGTAACATGGTAACAGAGGCTGATGCATTCCTGTTTTTACTCACAAATGGATTTCATCTTGAACAATCAGAAATATTTATAAAAGTGCTACTTTCATATTAGATCAACAATCATAAGTTGATTGACTCTTCATTTTTACACTCTGACAAAACACAAAATACATTTGTAAAGTGGTTGATGGAATATCTGAGTTATATGGATTGTGTAATTGCATTATAATTATGCTGTAGGGATTGGAGAAGTGATTTCCTATCCCTTACAATCAAATAGCTGAGCAATATGATCACTTGTTACAGTTAAACAGTTATAGGTAAAGCTTCTGAATATATTATTAGTTACCTCAGCCCATATTTTCTATCCCAAGTTGTCCTTTTTTGATCTTCACCTCAAACCCCACAAACCTGTTGCAAGGCAATTGACCTCCTTATAGTTGCTTTGCCAACACTACTTGATTCCTTAGATCACTAAGATGATTAGTTCAAGCCATACACAAGATATAACCTAAGTTTCTGAGTCTGATCTAATAACTGAAAAAGTGCAGAAATTCATCCTACATACAGGATAGGATGGAGTATTCCCACTACTGAAGTTAAACCCGAACTATTAGCCAACTATTTATTTTTCTGGTATCTTTTCATGGGAACCCATAAAATGATGGGAATGCCTCAATCCCCAAATGTTGCACCTGTATTACAGTTCTGAACTGGCTTATTGGCCCTACAATAGTTTGTGGGTTCTTAGGCACAAACACATTCTGTATGCATGTAAGTCTCTGGAATCTTGACACCATTGAGTGATCATTTTGATAGAGGTTTTTATTATTTGAACTATGATTAATTCCAAATGGCAGCATTTAAGCTAAAGCTGCAGTTTATTTATTTATTTATGTAATGCTTTACATACCACAGTGCTTTTTATTTGATTTATTACTACAATTAATTAATAATGTTCTTTGCCTTTTTGACTGTGACTGCTTTATAATGTTGCTGTGTATGGCTGAAATATTTTGGTGTATTTCATTTCTTTACATAAGATTTTAAAGCATATATTAAAGATTCCCCAGAGAAGAGGTGGGAGGTTCCTTGGTGATCTGGCCAATCATTCCCCATCGACAAACACCAAGAGCAGAGCAACTGATTTTCATCTCCATTTTTGTTTGAGCAACCACTGTGTGGAAATAGGCTGCCGACGTAACAACAGTGATTGCACTTGGAAAAGTAATTCATTGGCTGTAAAGTGCTTTGAGACATCCTGAAGAGGTGATAAGGTGTGATAAGGTCTTTGCTATTTCTACAATTGAAGAAAGAAAGGGAAAGGAAAAGAGAGCCACAAAAAGCTAAGGCAGACGTAGAAAATCCCAGGACACTATTTTGAAGAAGAGCAAGAAAGTTCTCCCAGTGTCTTGGCCAATATTTATCCATTAAACAACATCACTAAAAATAGATAATCTGGTCATTATCAATTGTTGTTAGTGGGACCTTGCTGTGACTGCTACATTAACCTACATTGCAACATTGACTATACTTCAGAAATGATTCATTGGTTGTAAAGTGCATTGGAGCATACTGAGGAAGTGAAAGACACTATATGAATACAAGGATTTCTTTCTAACACTTAATCATGTCATTTCATGCCTTAGATTTTTTCTTGGCTGCAGCAGTGCTAGTTACTGCCATAAGTGGTCTTGAGCATTTTACGTTTTAGGTGTTCCAAAACTGTCTGTGTCTAGCTACACAATCACATATGTTAAAGGTGTACTACTTCTACTTAATTTGAACTGGTTCTTTTATGGTTCTTGTATATTGTGCCCTAATGTGAACCTTTCCAATTTTTTGGAGGGAAGAGTGAGAAGACATTTGGTAAAAAAATCATTAAGCTGCTTCATTTCACAGACAGCCACAGAGTTAAGTTCAGACTCACTTAGTTCAATATGGTTCAGTCTTTTCTTACCCCAGCAGAAAAGCCACTTCTTTTTAGCTCTGTCTTTTTCAGAGCTATATTCCAAAAGCAGATTAAAAGGACAAAAAGGAAGCATTTAGAAGACAACTTCATAGCACTCTAGATTTTTTTCCCTTTGGTTTTTCTGATACAACCCTGCAAAATAACTTCTGGCAAAATTAAGTCTGGATACAGAATATGGAAACAACCAGATGGTGTTTTTGCACTTGGGGCTTGAATCCTCCTGATTTCATAGAATTATACAGCACAGAAAAAGACTATTGAGCCCATTGTGCTTGCGCCAGCTCCTTGAAAGAGCTGTCCAATTATTCTGACATTCCTGCTCTTTCCCAATAGCCCTACAGATTTTGGACCAGATTTTCACCAGGTCAGACCGACTCGAGAGCCCTTTAAGAGTAGAGTACGGGACCTGATTCCAAGATTCCTGCAATTTCTGTTGGCATAGGATAAGGGTGTGAGTAACCTGCCCATACACAGTGCTCCGGCCCTTGCCAGCACCGTTGTGGGGCTGCAGTCAGGCCCCTTCTGGAAGAATACTTGGTTCGCAGCACCTCATGAGTTGCAAAATACAGGAAAACACCAGTCTTAAGTTGGGAACCAAATAAAAAACAATTACTTGCTTTTTCATTAATAGGCTTTGAAATACAAAAATAAATCTGTTCCTTCAATTTCAATAGTTGGAAGCTGCATTGTAAGTTTGACATGTTTTTATTGCAGTGATTGATTTTGGGGCTCTGTCCTGTAAAAGTGAGTTGATTAGCATTTTGCAATTGTGGAGATGTATTTTCCCATTGGGAAAAGCACTATTATGCACTAACAACTGAAGAAAACAATGCTTGGGAACTCTCAAGTGTTATGATCTGAAGTGCGATGTAAATGTTCACAGCCCTTTAAAATGGGAAAAGAAAACTGCTCTGTAGCTTCCACTTGGAGAAAAAATTCACACACCTGCTCCTGGAGTGCATTGATTGACAGACCATCTGGTATAGCTTAGCAAAAACCATAGCTGTTTTTGAGATTTCAGTAGGTTTCATTGTCTGCAGGCTGCAATGGCTTTTTATGACATCCGAGCCCATTATGAATGCTTGGCTGAATTTTAAAGCCTAAAGAACCACATATCTCAGCAGGGCACTGTGTAGACTGTTTGACAGCCTAAGAGGTTATTAAAGTTGTCTGTCTTCGATGCAGATTCTGAATAGATGTTTGTTTATATTAAAAACAGATTGACCAATTGATTTTTTTAAAATGGGTTTTGGTATAAAATGTGTTTGAATGACAGCTCTATCAGATTGTTAGGATTTTACTTTTTAAATTTCCATTTCAAAGCCATAGCTCCTGATGTCTGTCCATAGTGGATACTATGTGAGTGGCTATGGAAGATACATGAGGGCATGGGGGTTTGTGGTGGGGGTGGTATGAGGGGCCATGGAGCATATCAGGGGCTATGAAGGGATATGGGGTTTGCAACATGGAGGTTGGTTGAGTGGCGAGTGTTTGAGAGCCTGACATTCATCGCTACAACTGAGCTGGTGTCTCAGTAAATGAAGATGAGCATTCTAGCTTGCCGGCCTCGCCATCCGCCCACCTCTGTTGCCACTTCAGGCCTGCCTCTTGAGATGGTAGGCTCGACTCCATCCCATTCCCACCTTTCCCGAGTGAAGGAGTTGGGTCTTCCAAGTCGGGAAGTTTCTTGACCCGACCTTCCCATCTTCTTTACAAACAGCCAGCCCTTTACCATTAAAGTATATATCCAATGCCCTTTTGAAAGCTATTATTCAATCTGCTTTCAAGTAGTGCATTCCAGATCATAAGTTCCCTCTTTTTTTTAAATAAGTTTCTCCTCATCTCCCCTTTTAGTTCTTATGCCACTGCATCATCCATACCTTACTGCCTGATACCAGCACACAAACCTGACTCTAATAACATAATTGATATCAAAACATTTAATGTCCAGCACAAAGGTCAGTGAAAATATTTTGTGTTTAGTATTATAATAGGTTTTGCATATTGTAGTCCTGATGAAAATCAGCATTACTTCTATGCTTCCTCAAAAATATTCTTAATCATAAGCTCAGAAGTCAACTTCTAGCTGAAGAAACATTACATTTTAATTTCCCAATTATGGTCTTATTAAGTAAGAGTCCCCAGTTAGTGTTAAATTATAGAAATTTTTGTACTATGGCATCATCCTCTGGAAAATGGCATGTGATTGTCCAAACACATTTTATTTATAACTCTGAACAACCATCAAAGTAAAATTAGGTTTTCATCTCAGCCACATGGGGATTCATTCTTAGAACTCAGGAGTGAAAGAATTGTATTCTAATCCATTGAAAACTGTTTCCCCCACACTTTGAGTGTGTGGGAAGTTCTCATTCATCATGAATTAGCCTTTCCTTGTGGTATCTCTCCCTAGATGTACTAAGTAGTTCTAGTGAGAAATGGCAACCAGATGACCAGTGGAAACATTTTGCTAGCTCACATGTCATATTTCATGGTTTCAAAAAACCTAGAGGCAGAAATTTAAAGACGTTGATCTAATTCTCAGATGTAACATGAGTGCAAATCATACCTGCTTAGAAGTAGAACAACCTGTGTCTACTCTCCCAGGCTAAATTTGGGGTCCTGTTTCTTAGTGTCCCAGACATTAGGTCTGTGGCTGCAAACTCCAGGAAAGTATGTTCATCTCATGTTTTTTTTTAATTAAAAACCTCTTCTGTTGCCATTAGGAGGAGAAATGCTACAGCGCTCCCCTGCACCCCCTCCGCCATCAGCCACTCCACAGTACTGATGATAGCCTTCCTCCCATTGTTCAATCTGACCAGCCTTGAATTAACCTGAAGGTCAGTGGCCCAAAATGTATTTCTCTTGGGGAGCAAGCTGTTAGTGAATGCACAAGTGTTAGCAATTGGACCCAAAAATGTACATGAGGGCTGGGGCCCAATTATGGGATGGCTTTAAGGCCTCTCTGTTCAGGTGCTTGTGGCGTACTGATTTCAACAATAGAGCTCTAAATAGCTCATTCAAAGTAGATTTTGTGCTGCACCATAAATAAGTAAGTAGATTGCAAATATAACCAAAATGCATCTAGTCATTTACTGCATTAATTGGATTACCCTCATCTGATATGTTGGTTAGTTAAGGAATTCCAACAAGTTAGATAGGAATGATCTATTGCTTCAATGAATGTGATTCCTCTGTATGGTGCATCTTGTAACTTTGTTTGTCTACACAGCAATAATTGGATCCAATCTTTTAAATGCACAGGATCATTGTGAATAAAGGAATCTTTCATGTTGGTAGATCTTAACTATATTTCCAAACTTTCAGTTATAATTTTCCCCTTGAAAATTGGCTTTAATTAAGTCAGTATGAAGTAAATCATTTACAGCATGTCTGTCATACGCAATGATAAAGAGAGAACTTAAAAGAAATTTATTTTACGTGGTGCTTTCCATGTCTGAGGTTTCCTCACCTTTTACACCTGTTTTGTGGCACATTTGGGACATTCAGTGGAGTTAATGAGACAGCTGAACTCCAGCCAGTAAAATTCCTCACTTCAAACTTCCTCCACTTGTGATGTGAGTAGCCCACTGCATCCAACACAATCCCACCAGCATGGGAGTCAGATGATGCACTGAGTCCAATGTTGGATTTTCTTCTGCTCCCATCTATACTAACCTCAAAAAAAATTAACACCTGTTTTAAAAAGAGTAATTTCTGGTTGCTCAGTGACAGTCGATGGTACTCTTAAAGATCACCTACTTATGATTTGTGTGCTCCAATCTTTCTGTTGAAGGATCTTTTTGGGTGTTTTTTTCTGTCTCCAATTTGCTACAGTTACAACATTATTACTGGTGCTGTGGTGGTTATTTTTTGTACTTCAGCCATGATACAAATGAGTCCCCTTTTGAGGAATAGCTGGAGGATGAAGAGAAGATGATCAGGGAGAAGGAGAAAGTCAGGGAGGACAGGCACATCAGACACCATCAGAGGCATCTGGTGTCCACTTGCCGATACCTGTGCTCCTATATTTATGAACTCAGGTGAACATATCTTAAGCTCTCCAATAGACAGTAGATTGCATGTCCCCTGTGAGATGTTAAGAGGAGATATATCCCCTACTTGACCCAGACATGGTCCACCAGGAGCCTATCATTGCCATTGTCAGTCAAAATCACCAGATCACTCAGCTTCTTTGCAATAACTTCCATTGAAGCCACATTATAGACATATGCAACATTAACCAAGTTGCTGTCACCCCATGCATAACGCAGCTGCAGGTTGCATTGTTTGTTAAAGCTTCACAGCTTATCAACTTTCCATTGAAGCTGGAACATCAGTATGAGAGCAGTGAACATCATAGTTTAACTGGATGCAGGATGCAATGGACTGCAGCTACTTGAGCAGGGTGTCCTGAGGTGGTTGACTGATGTTTTTCAGCAGATACCTTGGGGGATTGAAGTAATACTTACCTTTAGCTGCAGGCCTTTTTCATATGTCAGCAAGGTATGAAGGCACCCTGCTTACCATCAGATGGAGCACAATCCAGGTATTAGAAAGCATAGCTGAATGAGAGCGAAAACAGTTTCAGTACGTGAATGAAACAGATCATCAAACCTTTCACTGCTTCCCAGTATGTTCTAAGTAAAGGGAGTCTGGCCTTGGAAGGAAGGGACGTGGGAGGAGGGAAGCCCAAGTGAAGATGGTCAAAGTACATCATATTCAAAACAGATAGGGAAATGCGAAACATGTTCCTAACATGTGGTTCATATTGTATCTGTTCTTGCCTTGGCTATCATGACAATATTTTTAAACTTCTGACATTTAGTGGCCATGGATTCTTAGTGCCAAGACCACCACCATATATATGCCTTCATGAGCCTTTTTAAAAATTCATTCTTGGAACGTGAGTGTTGCTGGCAAGGCCAATATTGTACAAGACCCACCCTTGAACTGAATGGCTTGCTAGGCCATTAAGAGTCAATCACATTGCTGTGATTATCAGGTGTCATGTATAGGCCACACTGGATAAGGATAGCAGATCTCCTCTAAAGCACATTTGTGAACCAGATGTGTTTTTACAATATTGTTAATAATGAAACTAGTAATGAATCCAGATTTATTAGTTGAATTTAAATTCTTCCAGCTACCATGGTAGATTTAAACCCATGCTTCTGGCGCATTGGCCCGGGTCTCTGGATTACTAGTGAAGCAACATTACGACTCCCTCCTTCCCTCAATCTCAAAAGCTGGCCTTTCTTGGCTGGATTTCAAACAACACTGAAAAGTTTGTCCATTTTGGAATTTGATTCCCTGAAGAAGCACTAGCCTCTGATACTAATTCTTTCACTCAGAATACTTACCATGTCTCTTAAAGCTGCTGCAGCCGAATAGCTCCAGCGTAACCAGTGAGACCAACTCCCAGTTGAGGGTGCAAATAATTGATAGTCTACCATCATTTAAGGGGAGATGGTGGCATAGTGGTAATGTCACTGGCCTAGTGATCCAAAGGCCCAGGCTAACCCCCTGGGGACATGGGTTCAAATTCCACCATGGTAGCTGCCAGTGATGCCCACATTTCATGAAATAATGAATAAATATTAAAGTGAAGTTTATCCAGGAAAATGAAATAGAGTCCCACTGGCAGCATAACTGTGTTGCCCATGATTACCTGGTAAACCATTCAGAGAACAAAGTCTAGCCCAGCAAAGTAATGGTGAATCCTTAGTAGGCAAGAACCCCCTCTTTACACAAACTGAATGTTAGAGGTGTTGCCTGTATAGGTATCCATGAGAATGAGAGAACACACTAAACTGCTACATACTAACAGCAGCAATTATGTCTAGGGCTTTTGACAGTGACTCGAGAGTGCATTATGGAGGCTTCTTAGCTCAAAATAGTTACGAGCTGAAACTGTACACACAGTAGTATTTGTGCAATCTGCAAATACAAGTTCACTATTGTCTTGCAATGACAGTCTGAATAAATGAAGGGCAGTTCAGAGTTTAGAGATAGAATGTTCAGTGATGCAGCATCTTTGTTCTCTGAAATAATTAACTAATGATGTCATGTAGCTAAAGTGGTCATTATTGGGTGCTGAACGAGATATTTGTGGAAAGTGTGTCCTGGAAAACTGAGGACCTCTTTGTTTTTTTTCCCCACCCGGCCCCCTCCAAAACCCGAACAAAATTTCAAAGTCAAAATCAAAGAAACTTTGTGCAGACTGGTCAGTTGACTGCTAATGAATGAATTCATATCCTCAATCTGTCTGCTCCCTCTATTTGTTAGTCCAAAGGAATATATCTCAGTTGTACAGCAAGTATTAAGTGCCCCTGTTGAGACTTGATTCAGCCTATAAATTTTCAATGATAGGTTCCTAAAGAGGAAAAGGTTCCACTGTTGAAGCCTATGAAATGTTAACTTGGTATGGAGCAAACATAATAAAGATTGCTTTAGCTGGATACTGACTAATCACCATGCTTTTTTTTTAAACAGTGAAAAGTTATAACCAAGGATATAGCCCATTGCCACCTGTTTAATTTTATTTCAATATAAAAATACCTTAGCAGGATATAACATTGGCTCTCACTGCAAGCACTTCATTGTCCAAATCAATCTGAAGCCACAAGAAGCATTTCATGGAATGGTATTCTAATAGTAAATATTCTGGGCTGTATTACTGCTTCTAATTTATTAACATATGAGCATAATAAGAACAACATGCTGCATTTATATAACATCTTTTAATGTTGTAAAACACTGCTCCTGTGTCTCTGCCTCTAAGGGATCAATGTTCACATTTTTAGCTGCTACTCTTTTTTATTTACTTGTAAAAGCTCTCACAATCTGTTTTTGTATTGCTAGCTAGTTTATTTGCATTCTATTTTTCCCTTTTTAAATCAACTTTTAGGTCACCTTTGCTGGTTTCTAAAACTCTCCCGATCCTCAGGTTTATGATCTTCACTGAAGGGCGATCATGAATTGCTCTCAGCTTGTTTAACCTAATGTTAAATTGCTTGGAATGTAATGCATTATTTTCTCCTCAAGTTTCCTAATGATGGCATTGACACCTTGCTGGGATAGAGTTCTGTGAACACCAGACACCCTCAAGTGCCTTCCCAGGTGGCCATTTATCCATGTAAAAGCAATGGTTTGGATCAGGTCTGGCTGTAACTTCTTACATATAAGCATATTAAGGGAATATAACTTTTAGCAAATTTGAATAACAACTGTGCAGATGATAAGTGACGTTAGCGTTTCAGTAACTGTACTGATAAATGTGAATGGTGTCTCTAAAGTTAATTTCCTATAAATTTTCCTGGTAGGTATGAAGTAATGAACAGTAGTATAATTGATTCCCTATGGATGTATATATCAGTGACAATTCTCCAGATTGTGTAATAAAATGCAAGTGAAGAAAGGCTATAATGTTTGATCCTGAGCTACGGGTAAATTTGTGTTGGTACGTAGCCACATTGTTTGTCTGGAAACAGCTCAAGTGAAGCAATGCAGATCCAGCAATGCAATTAGATTTGGCTGTAAACCTCATGACCTTAAAACCGAAACCCAACCTAACATCAAAGCTCAAATACCCTTGGGTAGAAAGACAAACCTATATCAAAGCAGTTAAATCACTGAGCAGGTGAATCTCCATTTGGCCTTTCGTTTCATTAGGAATAACACTAATCCCTGAGCTCATGGTGTAATGATGCCATTTCATAGTAACATAGTACAAATAAAATGGTTTTTTTTCACTTGGGGGTCCATTGTAATGTAACTCAGGCCCATTAAAATAACCACTCCATGTTATTGTGGTAACGAGACACTCCTGCTACCAAAGAACAGTATGTCTGTGTCAGGGTTACTTGTGGGTGAAAGTGTGGGCAGACGCCTGTCTAGAACGAAACAAGCTGTTGTCCCGCACAGTCTTGGGCTGCGTCTGCTACAGGAGTTTTAGTTATTTCCAGGAACCCAAGCAAGGTTCCCTCTGGGAATGCAAGACAGTTAAATCCAGGGCTTAAATACATCCAATACGTTAAGTTGAATTTTCCCAAGAAAGTATATGACATTTAACAAAAATTGAGAGTTTTGTTTTCTTTCAAAACTTTCCCACAGAAAAACATTCTTATTTTCTAAACTGTTATCATCACATTTCTTGCCAATTCCCTCCCCTCTCCCCAGCTAATATCCTGAAGCAGTGGACTGTTATTTACTGAAGTATTGCAGGTTCAACTGTCTTTGCAACTCATTTATGTGATCATCCTTCAAGTGTGAATTTAGACTCATTCTTAATTTCAACATCCATCTCAACTCACCATGCACCTCTCTCCTCTGAGTTCACCGCACCCTTATCCTCTTTCAATCTCTCCCTCTGTGTAAACTCTCCAACCCATATTCACAGCCAATCCTTTCACCTCACTGTCTTACATGGTCCTGCTAGTCTGATTGTGTCAATTACAAATAAGGCCATCACTTATTTGTATCACTCAGCACCCACAAACCCCTTTCCACGCCTCAACCCAACCTCATATCGCCCCTGGAAAAATCTTTGTCACTAAAATCAAGACCATCCAATAAGCTGCCTGTGCCTCGTTCCTCCCTTCCACTGGCCCACCTAGCCCAAACTTCCTTTAATGCTCCCCCTTTTCCTAGCCCTGGACTTGCAACTTTTCCTAGTTTCTCTCATCTCCCCTCATGCCCTCTCTGAGCTCGTCTTATCCATGAGACCCATCTCCTGCTTGCTCCCTTGATCCTAATCTCACTTAACTGCTAACCACCCAACTTCCCCTCCTGGTCACCAGTTAAGCTGATATTGTTCAGGTGCTGTCCCTCTCTTTTAAATATGCCATAATCGCCCTTCATATTTTAATCCATCCAATCAGGTTTTTACCCCTGCCAGGGTACTGAAAATGCTCTTATCAAAGTCACAAATGGCATCCTATGTGACTGTGATAAAGGTAACTTTCCGTCCTCATCCTTCTTGATCTATCTGCAGCCTTTGACATGGTTGACTACGTTATCCTCCTCTAATAACTCTCTACAGTCATCCACCTGGGTGGGATTGTTTCCATTTGGTTCCATTCTTAGTTAACTAATCATAACCAAAGTATCACTTACAATGGCATCTCTTCCTGATCCTGCATCATTACCTCTGATACCTCTACTACTACTACTACTACTACTACTACTACCACCCCACCCCGGCAAGAGACTGTCCTTGCTCCCTCCTATTTCTCATCTGCCCCTCAGGTGACATCATCTGAAAGCACAGTGTCAGCTTCCACATGTATGCTGACAAACCCAGTTTTACTTCGTTACCACCTCTCCTTCACTGTTGCCGAATTGTCAGACTGCATATCAAATCTTCAGTACTGAATGAGTAGAATTTCCTCCAATTAAATTTTGGGAAGACTGAGCCATTGTCTTCAGTCCCTGCTCCAAATTCAGTTCCCCAGCAACCAACTCCATGCCTGCCTCAGAAAACTGTTCGGGATGAGGGGCGGAATGGTCCCAGAAGTGCACTAACTGCAGCCAGCAGATAAAAACATTGTTTTTCAGGCCTGCTACAGCAATGGCAGGTGTTTGCACCATTTTGTCCACTTCCCAGTGTGTCCCGCCTCATTAATTATGTATTCACGGGAAATGCACCAGATCGTTTGTAGGAGGGCTCGGATTACCCTGTCACACCATGACCTCGGCGTTTCATCAGTTCAGGCGTCATATTTAAAGCGCACCCGAGCGTAGCCTACTTCTATAGACCAGGACTACTCGAGGTGACAGATGGCCTCGAAAGCAAAGGAGATAGCAGCCCCCAAATTTAATGACCCCCCTTTGGGGTATCTGCTGGACGCAGTGGATGGCCAGTCTGACCATCGAGTGCATGTGTCCTTCACCCCCACTCTGGCTGCTGGAAGTCCACCAGAGTCACCAATCTAGCCTGGGAGGTAGTGGCAGTGGCGGTCAGTGCCGATGGAGCACAGAGGAGCTCAGCCATCCAGTGCAATACGAGGATGAATGATCTCATATATTCTGCCAGGGTAAGTCAGCCGCCTCATCACCCACTCTCAAACCCATCACATAACCACAGGAATCTCACACCTCCAGGGACACACCACTAACTCTCTCACACACCCTCACATCTCCATCAGACTCATACCCTTTGGGGCTCGCGTCCTCATCCTGTCTGTGGCTCCGCTCACCACATGAACATTCCATGCATCCTTATCATCTGCCGTGGCATGGTCCTGCTCACACTCCATCTGTTTTTGTGCAGGAAAAGCTGGCTCACAACAGCAGGGCAATCCCAGACCGGGGGTGGAGTAGGTCCCCCGCTCACTTTGACAAGTGCACCATTGTGCTGACTGGTGAGGATGTGGACTGTACCTGCGGTGACAGTGAGGTTGGCGGCAAGGTCCCACGAGAGAATCCTGCACCACATCATTCCTCTCTCAGCACAAATGTGAGTGCCCTCCTTCCTGCTTTTAACTCTGCTGTCATGCACTAATTATCTCTACTTTGGTTCACAGGGAGCCCTGCCTAGCAACCGACACCCTCAGTCAGCCAGTCCCTCAGATCCATCCAGGTCCTCACCTCCAGCCAAGAGGACACCTCCTCCATAGAAGAGCTGGAAGTAAGCAGCCTGGAAGACCCGTCACAGTGCTTACCCACATTCTGCACCAGAGCGGAAACGTGCTCGTTGGAACCTAGATGTAGAACAGGCTCGAGTTCACAATCTGGTGGTCACCGCATGGACGTCTGTCCGCAGTAGGAGGAGGCAGATTCAGCCAAGCTCCCCGGCACTCAGGGGACTGCTGGGGAAGAGACATCTGTGGGGTCCGAGTCAGATGACGAACCTCTGGTTTTGGCCTTCCAACTCATCAAGGAGAGTCAGCAGAAGGCGGGGGAACATCACGCAGAGCCGTTGGAACGCTCAGAGTTGGAGGAATGCAACCACCTGCTCTCTAATGAAATGGTGCTCACATGTGCACATATGGAGGTCTCCATGGGAAGGATAGCTGACCCAATGGAAATCCTGGTCCAGCAGAATGCAGGGATGCATACAGACCTGCACTCTGTCATGGTAGCCATGGGTGTGTTCCTACAGTGGCAACGTGAGAGGGAAACGGGGCACCTCGACGTCCCTCCAGGTGCTCTTTCCCCTCAAGGAGTCAGGTCAGGGCCCTCGGGCACCCGAAGGGAGGAGGAGTGGCAACTGAACCCTCCTGGGTCATCCACTCAGGAATCTCAGAGGCTGCCTGTTTCCTCTGAATCCTCTTTGCCTGTGACCTCATCCTCTGTCACCACAGGGGGGGCAGCTGGCCCACAGGTGGACAGCCAAAGCAAGCCAGGGCCCTCAAGGCCTCAGTTTTCCAGAGGATGCACACCAAATTCAGAGGGAACAGGGCCAACCATCCTGCTGTGGATGTCAGGGCAGCACCTAGAAGAAGTGGTAGGCCTAGAAAAGGTAAGAAATTCTAACCACAAGTGGTTGCATAGGTGAACACATTTTTGTCATTTTATAATCTGAAAATTATTCAGTGAAAGTGAATATATGTGGAATGTTTTCTTTCAGTTTCATTGATAGGCTTTGTGAGTCTTCCCACTGTATCCTCCACCACCACCACCACCACCACCCCCCCAACTAGCAGTTCAGCTGCATACAGCCGCACCACAAGTGATCCTGGAGGGAGAAGTGCACGTGGTAGGGTCTTTTGGAGCCTCGTGCAAGCACTCTCCCGTGCACATGGAGCCTTCATCCGTCACACACATCTCACTGTCCTGAGCATTTTCAATGCTACCTGCTGAGGCTTCCTTTTGGCTGTCCATCTGAGCTGACTTGTATCTCTGCCCACCCAATGGTTGCACACCCATGCAGCTCTGCCACCATTTCCCCTCCCCCAGTCACCCATGTCCTTTTCCCCATAACCGGAGACCCCTTGGCATAACCTTTGACCTCCCCACTGTTACCCTACAGCCCAAACCCTTGTCATTCCGGGATGTCTAGTTGAATGTGCACAGTCTCTACCTTCCTGAAAATTCCACCCCCATTCTCGTTGAAACCATCGCACCCTCACCTTCCCATCCTACCAGCTTCCTCTGCCCCCTGATACACTAACCATTCCCTCCTACCATGCCCACCCTGAATTCGCTCCCCAAGAGACAGTCATTGACTCCACAGACCCCTCCTTTGCACATTCACCTGGACGTTCCCCCCCCCCAACTTTGCCCCATCTCAGCTTTCTTGCTGTTGAAACGCCCATTCAAGCCTTTTTTACCCCTGGACTTCACTATTCCAGTTTGACTGTTTGGTACAGTGATAGTGGGGGAACTTAAAACAAAAATAAAAATACCTGGAAAAACTCAGGTCTGGCAGCATCTGTGGAGAGGAACACAGTTAACATTCAGTCCGTATTAATCTTCAAGTGGGGGAACCTGATTTTGGAGGGAATGCAGGAAAGATGTGCATGGATTTGAAAGGCAACAACACATTCAATGTCTTTGGACAGAAAAGGGAGATTAAAGATGGGGTGGTTATTTGCATGCACTACCAATGACACTTTTTAAAGGGAAATGTATTCACTGGAGAAAAACTAGAGACCATTTGGAAGCGTAGTTACTGTTGCAATGTAGGAAATACAGTAGCCAATTTGCACACAGCAAAATCCTGCAAAGAGGAAGTTGATAATGAGCAGATAATTTGTTCTTTGTGATGTTGATTGAAAGTAACACCACTGTTCTTAGAAATAGTGCTGTGTAATATTTTACATCCATCTGAGAGGGCAAGCAGGGCTTTGGTTTAATGCCTCATCCAAAGAATGGCACGTCCAACCTCCCTCAGCATTCCCTCAGTGCTGCACTGGCTTTGACTTTTGTACTCAAAACCTGGAGTGGGACTTGAATCTACAACCTTCTAACCCAGATGTGAGAGTGCTACCGACTGAGCTACGGCTGACACCTCAGGACTGAAGCAGACACCTCAAAAATCTGCAGTGCTTTTGAGAACTGTGGATGTTTCTTTAAGATCATTTTTTTGTGATAGGTATGGTGTAATCCAAAACCAGTTAGCAACAACCTAGAATTACATTTTCCGCAGTAGTTTAGCAACACAGTTTGATCAATATATTGTAGCTACTTTATCCATCCTTTTCAAAGGTCCTCAGTTTAGATTACAGCAAACTGTCAAGCCGTTATATTTTAATTTGAGTTAAGGAAATTTGTTAAACCCAGGCAATAGGCTTCTCAGATATTAATCTATTTGGCTATAGTCTTTTTGTATTTTCAATCCTTCAAGTTTGATAAATCGCATTACAAGCTTAGAATCAGACAAATGTTTTTAATATATTCTTGTACATCAGGTTTATTTTGTAATAGAATCTCTCTGCCTCATATTACAATTATTCCAGTAGGCTTAAATTACTTAAAAGCCAATGTTGAGCGAAAGAAATTGGTTAGTTAATGAACCTGCAGCCTGAGAAGCTAACACAATCTGTTACTGTTCTGTAATATTCCTAAAGGATTTTTCATGAAACCTCATATCTGTTATCTTAATTTATGACAGCAAAAAAAAAATTCAGAGATCTGTGCCTTAAATACAGTTATGTCATTAAAATGAATACAGTGTTATATTGTGATGGGTTTAAGCCAGACATCGATGTTTTCATGTATATTCTTTGTTTCCCCACCCTGATCTCTCTGAGGGAACAGAAGTGAATGATGTTCCCTGAATGTTGTATTATTCAAAAAACAGCTCCAAGGTCAAAAGTAGCTCAGATTTCCTGTTGCTTCATGACATCAGCTCCCTACTTTTAAATTCATAAACTCAACAGGAGGAGAATGTGTTCATGCATTGTAAGTTTCAAAATGATCTGTAATTATATCAAGATCAGATGAAATGGGCTTCTGTGAAAGCAATGTAGGTTCAGAAACAGTCTGTAAAGTAGCTACAAGCTCTGGTATATAAAGACACAAGCTTAAAATAATGAGGTGCAAAAGTACATTAACAAATACAGTATAAATGCTAATGTGTGCAAATTCAAGGAGAAAAAAAGTTCAAAAAAGCTCAATTTTAAATTTAATAAGTTAAATATTTAATTTAAAACACAGCCTTTTTTGGACATATTGGTAATGTTTTGCTTTACTAATATTTTATTCTAGCTCTAACCTACCTTTGCCCATTGGAGCTGATGTGGGAGTTGATGAAGTGTGTGGATCACATCCATGGCTTAATAACTGGTGCCTGGGAGGGATAATCCGCATCCAGGTGGGTGGGACTGCACAGCTGTTGACTGCTCAGCCCACCTACATTTGCAATTGTGTCCTTCATGGCCAAGTTACTGCACTTAAATATTCCATTTTAATTACATATTTTCAAATGGGAGAAGCTAGTGGGTTTCTGGCAATATTAACAATTCTTCTGTCAATTATGTCAATTAAGATACAGCTCCCTTAAGAGATTGCCTTACACAGCTGGATGAGATGATACAAAAATATATACTTCAGGGATCTGATCCAACAGTAGATTAGCATTCACTGCATGATTTCATTAAATCCTGCAAAAGCAAATAACAGTGTTGAATTTTATATCTGTTTATCTTACAAGCTTTATCTAGAAGTAACTCCATTATCACTTTCTGCCACCTTCCACAACCCCCTCCCCGAAGGTGTCTCCTTCCACCTTGGGGGAGGAGGTGGGGTGGGCGGGGACAGGGTGAATACTCACTTTCCATCCTCTCCTGGCCCCACCAAGAGACCCCCAAACCTACCTTGTATCCGGCTCCTGGCTCTTCTTGTTAGGACTGCACCCAGTGGCACTGCTGGGACCAGAGAACTGTCGACCAATCAGATGGCCGGCAGCTCTCCCTTTTGGGGAGAGAGTCCCGTCTCCAACTACTTAAAGCTTCTCGGAGCTGTCGGGAATGGGGGTGAGCTCCCTGCTGACCTTTTGAATGACAGGACAGGAAAACGCACCACCTATTAAATTCATACCAAGGTTTCTCTGTTGTCATCAGCTATAACTTGATTTGAGGGTGACATCTACTCAGTTTTGGGAGGTTCTTCCATGGGTCTTCATGTGACTGAGCAATTTTCAATCCACAGACTTTGAACTCAAAGCTTGATGGGCAAGTTGTCTCCATTCTGAACAACTGGTAGCAAACTCCTCCCAGTCATTAAGGTCAATGCTGTTGCGCTTCAAGGAGAGTTTCAGGTTGTCTTTGAAGCATCTTCTTTGTCCTTCCCTGGAAAGTTGGCCTTTTGAGAGTTGAGAGAACAGGACCTGGCAGGAGGGACAGATTTTGGCTATGGAGACAGAGTGGGCAATCCATCAATGCTGATTTTACAGGAGGTTTTTCTGAATGCTTTGCTGGCTTCAAGAAAGACGCTAATATTTGTTTGACAGACCTCCCAATGAATCCAAAGGATGTGGCAGAAGCATTGCTGATGTGTCTCTGATACACAGTCCAGGTCTTGCTGCAGTACAGGAGTGTGCTGATGACAACTACTCTGTGCCCTAGGACTTTCATTGACTTGCAGAGGTCTTTGTTGTCGGCACTCACTGTCGAAGTTTGTAGAAGGCTAAACTGGCACAGTTGATCTGGTATTGGATCTCCTTATCAATGGTGGCCTTTTAAGGGAGGTGACTGCCAAGGTATTGGATGCTCATATTCCAGATTCTCTCTTTAAACATATATGAGAAGTGGGATATTTGGCTGATCAGGTGTGGGCTGATATGAGTTATGTTTTGGCAACATTTAAGGACAGGCTGAGTTTCTAGTATGCAGAAATGAGATCGAGAGTTGCTTGCAAATCTGGTACAGAGTGGGCAATGACACTGCAGTCATTTGCAAATTTTAGATCACTTAGATCGATGGTGGTCAGTTTACTTTTGGCACAGAGGTGACTGAGGTTAATGAGCTTTCCATCTAGATGATGTTTCATACTGACACCAGAGGGAGTTTGATCTCTGGGGTGAATAGCTGCTGTTAGATAGGTAGTAAATAGCACGGGGGCTATCACACAGCCTTACATGACCCCAATCCGAATTTTGAAATCGCCTGTTTCTTATCTCTGACTCGATGACCGTCCTTCCATCATAAGGTCAGAAAGGTGATGTTCGCTGATGATTGCACAATGTTCAGCACCATTCGCAACTCAGATACTGGAGCAGTTAATTTCCAAATGCAGCAAGACCTGGACAATATCCAGGCTTGGGCTGACAAGTGGCAAGTTGTATTTGTGCCACACAAAGTGCCAGGCAATGACCATCTCCAACAAGAGAGACCTAACCATCGCCCTTTGATATTAAATAGCACTACCAAGAATGGATCTCTCACTATCAACATCCGGACAGGGTGGGCGGATGGTTACCATTGACCAGAAACTGAACTGGTCTAGCTATATAAACACTGTGGCTACAAGAGGAGGTCAGAGGCGAGTAACTCACCTCCTGACTCCCCAAAGCCTGTCCATCATCCACAAGTCAGAAGTGTGATGGAATACTCTCCACTTGTTTGGATGAGTGCAGCTCCAACAACACTCAAGAAGATTGACACCATCCAGGATGATGCAGCCCACTTGATTGGCAACACATCCACAAACCTTCACTCCCTCCACCATTGATGCATAGTGGCAGCGGTGTGTACCACCTAGGAACTCACCAAGCTTCCTTAGACAGCACCTTTCAAACCTATGACCACTACCATCTAGAAGGACAAGGGAGACAGATAGATGGGCAAACCATCACCTGGAATTTCCATTCCAAGCCATTCACCATGCTGACTTGGAAACATATAGCCGTTCCTTCACTGTTGCTGGAGCTCCCTCCCTAACAGCACTGTGGGTGTACCTATACCACAGGGACTGCAGCAGTTCAAGAAGTCAGCTCAGCATCATCTTCTCGAGGGCATTTAGGGATGGGTAATAAATGCTGGCCTAGCCAGTGATGCCCACATCCCTTGAATGAATAAAGAAAAAGATGGCTGCAATCATCTCATGAAGCAGTTGCAGGATTGTGATGAAATTTCTCGGACATGCAAATCTTTGGAGAACAATCTACAGAACCTTGTGATTTACTGAGTCAAATGGTGTTGTTCTTGACATTTTTCTTGGATTTGTCTAGCAACAAAGACCATGTCAAAGGTTCCTCTGGAAGGTCTAAAGCAACATTATTTCTCTGGGAAGATTTCCTCAGCCACAGGGAGTAGGCGATTCAGGTGAATGTGCGTCAGGATTTACCCTGCTATGGTCAAGAGGGAAATACCTCTATGGTTTCCACAGCATGATTTTTCTCCCTTCTTGAAGGTAGTTAAAATTGCCACATTCCTGAAGTCAGAGGGTGAGTTCTATTTCCTCCCAAATGTGTAGGGTGAGTGCATGGAGTCTTAATTTGAGCAAAAGCCCACCATCGTCGAAGACCTCAGCTGTAATATCATCGGGGCTGCAGGCTTTTTTGCTTTTCATCTGTTAGATTGCTTGTTACAACTCTCTCATCGATGGTGGTTCACCCATGGATTATACCACAAGGCACAAGGAGATGCCACTATGGATTCATGGTTGAGGTGTTGTGCAAAATGTTCTTTCCAGCATTGACAGATGGCATCGTCATCTGTAAGAAGAGAAACACCATCGTGTGAGTGAAGGGGATTTTGTCCATTTGACCTTGGTCAACAGATGACCAAGCTTTGTCATGACATGCAATCAGCATATTATTGGATCTCTCGGGCTTTCTCTTCCCACTACATGTCTTTATCTTCCAGATTTGCCTTTACGTGCCAGCCTTGAGCTGTCCTGTGTTGCAACCTTGGGTGGTTCTGCCAGGCAAATGAAGGCTGCTCATTTTTGTTCCAAGGAGTCACACATTTGGGCATCATTTTCGTCAAACCAGTCCTGGTCACAATAATGCTTGAAGCCAATGGTTTGGGCAGTATAGCTGACCTTATTTGGTCCAATGGAATTGAATTGGATTCTCTAGTATTGGGAGGCATACCAACTCTCCTGCATTTAGCAGGAGTCTCACATTTGATAGTAAACCCCCACACCTGAAGATGGTGATCCTCTAATAAAAAACAGAAAAGGCTGGAAAAACTCAGCAGGTCTGACAGCATCAGTGGAGAGAGAAACAAAGTTAAGTTTCGAGTCCAATATGCCTCATCTTCAGAGCTGGAGAGAGATAGAAATGTGATGAGTTTTATGCTGCTGTAAAAGTGGAGGAAGGACAGAACAGGAGGTCAGGGAAAGGTTAGAGGGCAGGAGAGATTAAATAACAAAGCTGTCATGGAACACAAGACAAAGGAAATGGTAATGATAGTATTAAAAGTCTAAAGCTTTGGTCCAGAGTATACGTTACTAGCAGAATAAAGGTCAGCATTGTCTGAAAGCAAAATAGCAGAATGCCATTCGTAGCAGAAAAAGGGTCAGCGCTGTTTGAAGGCAAAAACACAGGAACAAGATACAGACTGGCACTTGGGGTAAAAAATTCAAAATGGAGCACAGACTTCGCAGTCTGAAGTTGTTGAACTCAATGTTAAGTCCAGAAGGCTGTAAAGTGCCTAATCCGAAGATTAGGTGCTGTTCCTCGAGCTTGCGTTTGGGTTTCACTGGAACATTGTAGCAGACCGAGGACAAGAATGTGAGCATGAGAGTAAGATGGTGAACTGAAATGGCAAACGAAACTCCACTAAATTGAGCCTGGGGTTGGAAGAGGAATGTGGAGTGTTTGGAAGAGGTTTAATACTCCTCCTGATGTCACTAAAGTCATGGTGGAAAGCTTTTAGTTATTTCCATTTTTTGAGCAGCTCCAAAGTGGTCCTGTTTTGGACCACTAGTTAGGCCTTTCTGTGCCATGTGCCAATGGCAGGAGGGTGTGCAGTGTATTCTGGCAGCCAGTTTACAGGACCAGATAGAAATGATGCCAAGTAGATCAGCAGTGGGAACCGGGTTATAAGTTGTGCAGTGTCATTAACCCTGCGCTATAGGACCTCATTCCCACCTGAAAACAGGAATGAAAATTGGCCTCTTTATTTCTGTTTTTGGACACACTAGGAGATGTTGCCTTGGTATTGACATGGCAGACAGATTCTCTCCAAGATTGCATTTAGTTCTAGCAGATGTAACAGAATGTGTCTCAATAACCATGTTATAGGTGGTAATTTGAAACATGGTCTGGTTCAAGAAAAAGGAACAAACGCTGATTATATTGTTTTCAGTTCAGTTTTGCAGTGATCAATGGTGAAACTAACTCTCAATTTAAACCGATTAATGCCATTTTCAGAAATGAATTGACTTTACATCATAAAATACCTTTCAGTTACTGCATTGACTTACATGGCAATTGCTGGGGATTGCAATTCACTTTGAATCATGCAAACCATTTAATATCTGAATGTTTACTGGGAAGCAGGACACAGAACGGACAGCACCAGCTGTAGAGGGGGCAGAGGCTTTTGTAAATAGCAGACTTACAAGTAATTCCTTATCCACTTCCCTTCTCAAAGGAACAGCTTTAAACTGCAAACTCACATTACTGAAAACGGGTGTGTGCATGTTGTTTTTGAATTGATTAAAACATAGCAAATGCATGAAACCTGGGGAAAAAGCAGAAAAAGACTGGAAACAGTCAGCAGATTAGTCAGCACCTGTGTGGGGGGAATAAAATAAACATTTCAGGTTTGTAACCTTCTTTAGAATTGAAAAATATGAGACCAACAGGCATGTTAACAGGATTAGAAGGAGAGGAAAATAAATTTTAAAAATCATTTAAATATCAGTGGATGATTGTTGGCTAATGGTCATGCAGTACAGCGGAACAATTAAAGAAAGAAAAACTTGCATATTTATAGTGCCTAAACCTTACAGATAATTAAACGGTGTTAAGTGTAGTTACTGCAATACAGAAAATCAAAAAAACAAAAAAATTTAATGGCATTAAAGATACAAAGGATATGTGAATAGTAATTGATCATTTTGCTAAGGTGCTTATTATGTTTTTTTTGGTTGCAAATTAGGGTTATAATTTCAGCACTAGAGGCTAATAAAATAAATAAATATGATCTGAAACCAATTATGGAGATGTGGCTGCAAAACAACAAGGATTGGATCCTGAATATTGAGGGGTAGATGACATTCCAGAAGAATAGGAAGCTAGGTAAAGTGGAGGGGTAGCATTGTAAATCAAAGATGGCATTGGTGCAATAGTTAGAGATGATCTTGGTTCCAGAGATCAGGATGTACAACCGGTTTGGATGGAGATGAGGAATAGTAGGGGAAAGAAGTCACTAATGGGAGTGAACTACAGGCCCCCAACAGTAACCACAGTGTAGGACAAAGTATTTGAGAAGAAATATTGGGTGCTTGTGTAATGGGGCAGCAATAAACTTGGGTGACTTTAATCTATGTATAAACTGGAAAAATCAGATTGGCAGTAATAGCCTAGATGAGGAGTTCTTAGAATGCTCTCGAGATAGTTTCTTAGAGCAGCCATTCTGGAAACAACCAGAGAGCAGAATATATTACACTCGGTATTGTGTAATGTGACAGGATTAATTAATGACCTCAGAGTAAAAGCACCCCTAGGTAGCAGTGACCACAATATGAATACATTTTACATCCAATTTGAAAGGGAGAAAAGTGTGTCTAAGACTAGTATTTTAAAATTAAGTAAGGCAACTTTGTGGGCAGGAAAGCTGAGCTAGCTGAAGTGAACTAGGATACTAGGCTAGGGAATGGATCAATAGAGAAGCAGGGGCATATGTTTAAAGGGATATTTCAGAATATTCAGAATAAGTATATTCCTACTATAAAGAAAATTTCAAAGGGGAGGATCCACCATCTGTAGTTAACTAAAGAAGTTAAGGAAAGCATCAAACTTAAGGAAAAAAGCATATGACTGCACAAAGATGAATGGCAGGTCAGATGATTGGTCAGAATATAAAGAACAGCAGAGAATGATTAAAGGTTAATCAGGAGAAAGTAATTAGAGTACGAGAGGAAACTGGCTAGAAATGTAAGAATGGATAGCAAGAGTTTCTATAGGTATTTAAAAAGGAAAGGAGACAGCCATGAAGTGAGTGTTGGTCC
Source organism: Carcharodon carcharias (assembly GCF_017639515.1). Classification (NCBI taxonomy): domain Eukaryota; kingdom Metazoa; phylum Chordata; class Chondrichthyes; order Lamniformes; family Lamnidae; genus Carcharodon; species Carcharodon carcharias. Next base: position 83,173,510 of record NC_054474.1, on the reverse strand, counting down.
TCTAGAGAGTCACAATGGGAGTCAATAGTGGATAATAAGGAAATGGCAGATGAAATGAACAAATATTTTGCTTCTATCTTCACTACAGAGGATACAAAAACATTCCAGTAATAGCTGTAAATCAAGGGGTGGAAGGGAGAGGGGAACTTGGTGAAATTACAATCACTAGAGAAGCAGTACTGAGCAAACTGATGGAGCTGTGGCCTGAGGTCTCTGGGTCCTGATGGACTTCATCCTATGGTTTTAAAGGAGATGGCTAATGAGGTAGTAGATGCACTAGTGTTAATTTTCCAAATTTTCCTAGATTCTGGAAAGGTTCCATCAGATTGGAAAGTGGCAAATTTAGCCCCTCTATGCAAGAAGGGAGGGATGCAAAAAATGGGAGACTGTAAGCCAGTTAACTTGATGTCTGTCATGGGGAAGTTGTTAGAATTGATCATTTAAGGAGGTTTTAGTTGGGCACTTAAAGAAACTCCAAAGTAATCGGGAAGAGTCAACATGGTTTTGTGAAAGGGAAATTATGCTTAACCAATTTACTGGAGTTTTTTGAAGGAGTAACATGCGCTGTGGATAAAGGGGAACCTGTAGGTATACTGTACTTGGATTTCCAGAAAACATCTGATCAGGTGCCAAATTAAAGGTTATTGCAGAAAATAAAAGCTCATGGTATAGGGGTTAACATGTTAGCATGGCTAGAAAATGGGTCTTTTCCTGATTGGCAGGATGTGATGTGTGGATGCCGCAGGGGTCTGTGCTGAGGTCTCAACTTTTTAAAATTTACATCAATGACTTAGATGAGGGGAGCAATGGCATAGTAGCTAAATTTGCAGATGACAAAGATTGGTAGGAAAGTATGTTATAAAGATAACATAAGGTGGTTACAGACAGATATAGGTTGAGAAGGTGGGCATAGGTCTGGCAAGTGGAATATAATGTGGAAAAGCTGTACTCTTTGGCAGGAGGAATAAAAAAGCAGAGTATTACTTAAATAGGGAGCAACTGCAGAATTCTGAGGTGCAGAGGGCTCTAGGTGCTGTAGTACATGAGCCACAAAAAGTTAGTATGCAGATATAGGAAGTAATTAAGAAGGCTAATGGAATGCTATCCTTTATTATGAGAGGAATTGAACATAAATATAAGGATGTTATGCTTCAGTTATACAGGGCATTCACCACATCTTGAATACTGTGTGCAGTTTTGGTCTCATTTAAGGAAGGATATAGATGTGTTAGATGTGGTTCAGAGGAGGTTTACTAGATTGATGCCTGGAATGAGCAGGTTGTCTTATGAGGAAACGTTGGACAGACTGGGCTTTTTTCCACTGGAGTTTAAAAGAGCGAGGGGTGACTTGATTAAAATATTTCAGATTCTGAATGGTCTTGACAAGGTGGACATGGAAAGGATGTTTTCTCTTGTGGGTGAGTCCAGAACTAGGGGGCACTGTTTTAAAATTAGGGGTTGCCCTTTTAGGACAGAGATGAGGAGAAATCGTTTCTCTGAGGATTGTGTGACTTTGGAATTCTCTGCCTCAGAAGGTGGTGGAGGTGGGTGTCATTGAATATTTTTAAGGCAGTAGTAGATAGATTCTTGTTAGGCAAGGGAATCAAAGGTTATCAGGGGTAGATGGGAATATGGAATTCGAAACACAAGCAGATCAGCCATGATCTTATTGAATGGTGGAGCAGGCTCGAGGGGCTGAATGGCCTACTTCCGCTCCTATTTCTTAAATTTTTTTGTATCATTCTGCCTAGCTGCAGGTGGCAGTGCCAGCTCCAAACTGGAGATTTATTCTCTCGTTCTATTTCCTTGTCCATTCATATATCCTTTGTGGTAGATATGAAATCAAAGGTAACTCGTTGTGGAATAATTTAAAATCCAGACTTTTAGCAAGTCAGCAAAATTTGTGATTTTCTACTGAGTGCTATGTAGAATCCTTAATAAAGAGCTCTCATCATCAAATCAATAGCGCAAACAGCACTAACAGTAAAAAGTTGATAGAGCAAAAATGCTAAATTAGGAAATACAAAATAATTAAGTAATACATGTATGTCTAAGCCTATAGACAATAGTATTTCCCTGCACTGTTGTTACACATTGATATCGTAAATTACTTTAAAGCCACTCTGCATGCGCTGTTTTATACATTACTATTAAGTACCCCACAAAGGCTATTAAATCAGCAGGAAGGAAGTGCACGGGCAGCTAACATTGTTCCATTACTGCTGTGATGATTGCTTCTTATTTTAAAGCTTACATACAGTAAAGCTTACATAAATGTAAATGTAAAAGGAGGTTACCAATTTTCATTTCAATCAAGAGGATCAACCCTAACTGCAAGTGATGTGAAACACTAACAATGGACATTGCAAAAGCTTTGAATCAAAATCCATTGAAATGCTCCGGTATAGAACAAGTGACTGGGAACGAATGAGGAAAGTATATGTGGTCCATGGTAAGTTTTGAATTGAATTGGGTTGGCATCCAGTTCCTTGCTCCTATTTTGCAAGAGCCTTAAAATGTTTATGCCAAATATTTATTGTACATTCTCATTATTATTAAATATACTAAGAGGAGAGAACTAGAAGGCCCATTCCTCAAAAGAATAAAGGGTATTTCTGTAGTTTTGCCAATTTGTACTATGTTCATACCGCATGGTATTAAAAGGTAAATCATTTTTAATCCAAAGTTTCCTTCGGGAGTATAAAGTTCACTAGAGGCTTTATCACTCCCCATTGTGCTTGTTGGATATCAAATGACATCAACAGAGATCAAGAAAACATCTTTGGTTCGGTTTGATTTTATTGAACTTTGAGCTGACTGATTCAAAGCTACTTCCAAGCCAATAAAATTCTTGAGCCAAAAGCAATGGCACAGGTGACTGCTTGGAGCAGTTCATGGCTTTTATGTTAGGTGTAGTTTTAATCTCTTGATCAATATTTAAATTGGACAGGTTACAAAAAATGTTTAAGTGAAGCCTGTGCACAGTCTAGGTGTGTACAGATCAGTATTATCATTATTCCCATTAATCATGGAATATTCCAATTTTCACACTGACTTCCGATCATCATTCCAAACTCATATGAGGTGATCCTGATGATACAGTTTATGCTTTCAAACACTATTCCATATGAAAGGGTGAGAGTTTGCCCTGGTACCCAAAAATGCTTCAAGCGTTGGATGCCTTGTTCAAATGAGCAATCTTTATTACAAGCATGCAAGGAAAAGCCCCACTCTGACAAGTAGAGGTTCTACCAGTACAGTGTTTGAGCAGTCAATTTATACAGTTACAAGAGGTTTACTTGACAAGCTGTTTCTTTGATTACATCATCTTCTCAACTTACTCTCTTCCCTGATTTTTGTCTGCCTCTTGATTAGATTATTCATGTGGTTCTGTGTCTCACTGATAAACTTTTCTCAGCTTTCAGCAGCCTAAATTTTATGCCAAGTATCCCATGATTCCCATTCATCAAACTTCCCTTCCCCTTACAAAGGGACAGTTTTTTTCTTACTGGAAATGTTTATTATAAACCAGGTACACATATGTTTGTATGGGTACATAAAATTGTGAGCATAAATTTATGAATGATATGTTCATACTTAGATTTCTTACAATAATGCGTATGTATTGTTTTCTCCAGGTTCTGAAGTTGAGGCAAGATATTCCATGGATCTCAGACATTCAATAAATTGTCAATATTTTTTTTAGATATTTGGCCAAATTTAAATATTGTTGCTTGGTAGTACAGAACTTGAGTATTGCTGAATTAAGAGACATTCTGTCAAAGCTTTTTGTCTTGCAATCATCAGGACTGATGCATGAATACTAAATTTCAAAGGGAATAACAATTTATACTCTATGAGAAAAGGGTGTTTATTGGTTGGCCAGTGGACTAAGTGGACTCTGGTCAACACGTTGCCATGAGGAATGCACCAGGAAACGGTTATTCACCAAACTTTGGTTTAAATTCAGAAGAGTCAAGCCGATTCTGATTGGTCGAGACATTGCCATGGAAATGCACCAGGGAATTGTTGTCCCCCATGTTTATGCATGAGCTCTCTATTACCATGCACTGCAAGCCTGCCATTACTGGTCAGTATACGCATTGGGAGTCCTACAGCTCCACATGCTATAAGATTGGCCTTAATGAAAATCTTGTAAATAGGACCCAAGCCATTTGCTCATTTTGCAAGTTTGATGTCAATATAGGGTGTATCAAAGCTCTGCTGTTGAATAATGGCTACCCTGATCAGATCGTGGCTCACGGTATATTGTGCAAACTCATGAATGGGCCTAAGCCACTACCTTCTGTCCTTAAAAGTGCCCAGTCTACCTCAAGTTACCCTCGAAGGGTAAAGTATCTCTTAAATGTGAGAAATTGGTAAAGCTGGCCTTTTCACACAGCTACTATGCAGTAGGAACAAAAGTAGTATTCTCCATTAACAGAATGCTGCCCTCAAGCCAAAAAAAATGTTCTTCCTATCACACAAATGAGTAATGAGGTATATGATTTTGAGTACCAGTGTGATACCAGGTATGTAGACTGTACATCCCATTGACTGGCAGATCGTATCAAACAGCATGCCCTTTTATCTGTTTGCAGCAGGCAGAGTACTAACTATACGCAACCAGTCCATGCTTGCAAAACTCAGAATATAGTGTCCAGCATTAGATGTGATTCTGCAATTGGACAGCACTTAATGAATAACCCCAAATGTGCTCAGAATTACACTGACAATGTAAGATTATTTGTCGAGCTTGCCAACGTGGCTCACGTACTTTTGCATATGCAGGGCCCTGTCTTCTATTAACAGAATATGTCCAGGCATTGTGCCTCTTTCAATTAAATAAAAATATGGGGGAGAGCTGTTCCCTGGTGCTCTCCCCACAGCAATGCTTTGACTCATTGGAATTGTTAAAGAAACTGTCAAGGCATTTAAGTCTCCTTTAAATATTTGAAAAAAAACTGCCTGTAGTGTTTTTTAAAAAATCAGTGCTTGCTATTTCACTCTGTTGAGGATTTTTACAAGATTGCACTACAGTTCTGATTTCACAACTTATCTTCATCACAATGGGGTGCCTATCAGTTTGTATTTTGACAGCTCCAAGTGCATATGAAGACTTTAAAGTGGGACCATGAATACAAATGTTTGTTGTTACAAGGGATTAATTGGTTTAAGAAATTTAAATGTAGTGAATGGGTGTTTTTTAAAAAAATAGTAAATGCATCAATAGACAGTTAGAACCTTATTTTATTTCATCCCAGCATGGGTCCTGAGGTCTGGGTGAGATGGCATGGAGGTTGTAAGAGCAAAGGGTAATGGGTGAGGTGCATGCATTGGCAGGTTGGCACAAAGTTGCCGGAGAGGGTATAAAGGGCCATGAGGAGTTGTGGACAGAGGATGACATGTAGGGTATTAAGGGCCATTAGGGGTGGTTGGAGGGCCTAGGTTGGCATGGTGAATATGAGGGGCCATGTGGCATGCGTAGGGGAATAGGTTGCCATGGAGAGTGTGAGGGGCCATAGGGAGTGGGTGCAGGGGCATGAGATGGCATGGGTTAGCAAGGTTGGGGCATGGGGAGTGTGTGGAGGTGAGGGCTAGAGAGCTGTTTATTTTTGCTGTCTTTTTGATGCAGATGTGACAAAGGCCTCTGCACAGGAAGCTGGCTGTGTTACCTCTGAACTGTTTCCAGGGTCAGTGGGTCTGACTCCCATTACACTTACCCCCACCCCACCCTACCCCAGAATGAAAATTGAAACTTGTGGGGATATTTTTCAGGAGTCGCATTCGCAGAGCCAGAAATTCTCCTGACTCTGCGCTCCTCACTTGGGAGCGAAAATTCAGGCTATTTTATGGTACCATTTTCAAATGTTGACATCGCCCCCTCTCGGCCTGCATCCAGATTATTGATATACACAGTGAACAGAAGTGCCCCAAAACTGACTAAGGTTTGCCACCACAACCCACTTCCAACCATTTTGAAAAATGCCCTTCATTCTTACTCTCTTTCTTCCTTTTCGTTATTTGTTAATCCACTTTGCTATCGTCCCACTAATTTCATACCCCTTAAACTTCCCTAGCAATCTCATGCGTGATACCCTGTTAAAAGCTATCCTGAAATCCATGTACACAGCATCCACTGTATTTCCCAAACCATGTCCTCAAAAGAATTCCATGAGGTGAGTCAAGCATAGCTGCTCTTTTAAAATCTGCACTGGTGATTTCTGTTTTCTCTTTATCTGAATGTTATAAAAGACACTAAAATTTTTGTACCACATATTAAACTAGTTGGCCTATTATTACCACTTTTCAAATCTGGCTGCACATTAGCCATTGTCCAATACATCTTTGCACTTAGTTAAGCCCTGAAATATAATTTGTAGATCTATAATTTCCTCCCTCATCTTCCTCAAGATCCTACATCTTTGTTTTCCTTTAACTTAAATAATTTAGCTGAAAAATGTTGACTGTCCCACTTTAAAGTCTTCATATGCACTTGGAGCTGTCAAAATACAAACTGATAGGCACCCCATTGTGATGAAGATAAGTTGTGAAATCAGAACTGTAGTGCAATCTTGTAAAAATCCTCAACAGAGTGAAATAGCAAGCACTGATTTTTTTAAAAACACTACAGGCAGTTTTTTTTTCAAATATTTAAAGGAGACTTAAATGCCTTGACAGTTTCTTTAACAATTCCAATGAGTCAAAGCATTGCTGTGGGGAGAGCACCAGGGAACAGCTGTCCCTCATATTTTCTACCCATTATACTATCACTCCCAAGTTGCTCTCAGCCATTTTAGGAATTGCTTCCTCTCTGGTCTCCTTTAATAAAAACTTTGAAAGACAAAATGATGTTGGAAGGAATAAAGTACTTTAGGAAAATAATAATAAATGCTTGTTAATCCCCTAACAAAATGTAATGGTAAAAAAGTTGGCATGAATTGTTAGCTGAATGTTCAGCACTTTTGGCCTCCTGGAAATTCACTTAGCCATCTGAAGTAGCTCATGATTGTCCAACGTTTTGAAGCTGTAGAAGAGTCGGTCGCATGATTGTGGTGAAATTACTTCCAGTCAACAAAAATGAAACACCAAAAGTGAAAGGCATCAGATATAAAAATGAGATTTTAAAAAGGAGCTATCTCTCCAACATGCACACAAATTAAGTTTCCCAAAAACACAAAAAAATTGAACTTGCATGAACTAAACTGTAAAGCGTCACACACAAAGAACGATACCTCCACAAGTGAGACTTCCACACATACAAATCTTCATATACACAAAATTTGAAACATCATACACCCCTTCCTCTAAGCTTCTTTTCTTCCCATTTCACCCCCATGTTTCAGTTCCTTTCTCTCTCCTTTTCCTTTCAACCTCTCCCCTTTCTCCTGTCTCCCTGCTTACCCTCTACCCCTCATCTTGCCCACCATCATTCTTCTTGTAAAGGCAGAAACCATGACTAATGTATTAAATGAGTATTTTCAAACTGTCTTCACAAAGAAAGTGGATGATGCAAAGAATACAATAAAAGAGGAGAGGGAAGTTATGGTTCCAGATGGAATCCATCGTAAGCTGCCGAAAGAAGCAGAGGCCTAAATTGCAGAAGCATTGGTCATTCCTGATTGGATTCAGGAGTAGTGCCTGAGGACTGGAGGGTTGCTAATGTTTTAGAGTACAATTATTCAAGAAAGGGGAGAGGGATAATCCAGGAAACCAGTCAGGCTAACATTAGTGGAGAGGAAGTTATGGAAAGCATTATCAGGGACAAAATAAACATTCATATGGTAAGGCAAGGGTTAATCAAGGAGAGCCAGCATGACTTTGCTAAAAGTAAATAGCATCTGACTAATTGGAATGAATTCTTTGATGGAGTAACAGGGAAGATTGTTCAAGGTGATGCAGTAGCTTTTGGAAGGCATTCAAAAAATGTCAAACAGGAGGCTTGTTAATAAAAAGCCCATGGAATGGAAGGGAATTGGTTCAGTGATAGGACGCAAAGGCTGGTGATGGATGAATGTTTTGCAGACTGGGGGGTGGTTTGCAGTCGTGTTTCCCAAAGGCCAGTTTTGGGTCCATTACTCTTCAATTTTTATGAACAACCTAAGATGTAGGGAACAGCATTATAAAGTTTGCAGATGATGCAGAAGTTGGCAAATTATTGGGTAGTGATGAGTATTGTTGTAGATTTCAGGATGTATACAGGATAGTGAAATGGGCAGATGTATGACGATTGAAGTTCAATGTGGAGATGTGTGAATTATGCAACTTGGGAGAATTAATATTGAAAGATAGTATACCCAGAATAGCACAAATCTGAAATGTGTAAATGAGCTTGGTGTCCATGTTTACAAATTAGGGCAAGTTAATGAGATGGTTTAAAAAAATGTATAGGTCACTTGGCTTTATAAATAATGGAATCTATATTAATAATAATACTCAGTTTTGTCTGCCTAGGCTGTTTTGATTGGTCATTTTTTAGGTGCCTGTTGGTGGGTTTATTTGGTGGGTGTTACCTGGTGCACACAGATGCAAATGGGGTGCATGAAGGACTGGAGTGTGTGATGCATGTGCAGCTACCAACATTTGGTGGGAAACAAAAGCAGCATAAGGTAAAGGGAGCCCGTCAACAAAGTTGGGTTCCTGGCTAAAGAGACTGTTTCCATGAAGGATGGGATGGGATAGGATTGATAAGAAGGATGAGGAGGGCAAGAGTGGATTGGAGGTGGCATGAGAAGGATGAAAGGAGTGGGATGGGGATGGCATGACGATATTGCAAAGGAAGAGTAGAATGGCATGGGAGAGGTGACATAGGGATAGATGAAATTACGGAATTGGTTAACTGTAGCAAAATGGTAGGGAAAATTATTTGTTACAACTTATTATTTGAGAGGTGTTCTTTGTGCTAAAAGTGAAGATTCATGAGATTTGGATGAAAACCTTTTCAAAAACTATCAGATGAATTAGAATGCATCAGCGTTAATTCTGTATACAAAGATGATAACCGTCTATACTCTCCAGAGTTTCTGCAGAATCCATCTCCATTGGATATGCCACCGTACAAGCTTAGACTCAAGGAAGGAGCAGTCATAGTATTACTATGAAACTTGAATCCTAAACAAGGATTTTATTCTAGAATAAGGTTAGTAGTTAGAAAGCTGTTCTCAAAGATGCTGAAATTATCATAGGCAGATTCCAAAGAAATGGAGTTTTATTCTTCAAATAATATTGAGCCCGTCAGACGTAAAACTGCCAAAAACTTTTCCAAATGAGCTATAAAAAAAAGTCACAAGACCAGACTCTTGACAAAATTTGTATTTGTATTCCTAGGTCTCTTTTTACACATGAGCAGCTTTATATAGCTTTTTCCAGATTGAGAAGCTTTAGTTCTGTTCATGTCTTTGGTGAGAAAGTAACTAAAAACCCTATATTTAAAGAAGCTCTGTTGCAGTTGAGATACTAATGTGGTTGTAAATGGTCTCTGTTAGTAGAATAAGAAAGCAAGAAATCTTGTTCAAACTTTATAAATCACTTGTTAGGTTTCAGCTGAGGTATTATGAACAATTTTGGGAACCACACTTGAGAAAAGATGTAAAGATCTTAGGGTTCTATAGTAATTTTAAATTAAAACTATCACACTGTTATGGAGAACGTGTGACTACAGATGAATCAGCCGGAAATGCGGGTAATCTTGGGGGCGGAGCTTTCTAGCCTTGGTCTCGGAGCGAGCATGTAGCATCATCAGGAGCTCTGTAATTAAAGTTCACTATTTCTTACAATGAACCTGCCCTGTACTCCAAATTTATTACAGTTGGCAATGAGGATAAAAAGCACCAACGCAGCACCTCACCTCGCAACTGTGAATATTTCGATGTTTAAGGAGAGAAAAGAAAAAAGTATACTCCCCAGTGTTTCACTTCAGCAGAATTGATCCATACAACTCATCCATTGAGGACTGGAGTCAGTACATAGAGCGCCTAGATTTCTACTTTGGTGGCAAACAAAATAACAACAGAGACCAAACAGAAGGCAATTCTAAGTGTCTGCGGGAGCAAAACATATTACCTATTCCATAGTCTGACGGCTCCAAATGTGCCAAATTCCAGATCCTTCATTGAGCCAGTAAACCTTGTAAAGGGACATTTTCAGCCAAAACCATCAGTGATCATACAAAGATTCAAGTTCAACTCTCGAGTAAGGGCCCCGATGAATCGATTGCAAAGTTAAAACCGTTAACTGAGCACTGTGACTTTGATGATTCTTTAAATGACATGTTGTGAACTTGTTTGGTTTGCAGCATAAACAATGACGCCATTCAGCTCCTTTTGCTTTCAGAAGCTAATATTGACATGAAGCCATGGGGTGGTGAGTGCAGTTAGCGTGCGTGGCCGGCTGAGGGGCAGCCTCAGAGATGCCATGGAGATAGCACTAGAAATGGAGAGTGGTGAGAGGGACCTACAGGCTTTGCAGAGTGTTCAAAATGACACCATTCTGCAGGGTGGGAACCTGCTGCCAGGCATGTCATGAAGACCAGGGAGGCTACTGCAAAGCAGGACATGGTCCCTACCGCTATGAAAACAAAAAGAAACACTGGAAGCGGCTCACCAATCATTCTGAAATTAGTGTTACCGATGTGGGAGCAATCATGTACCGAAGCCTGCAGATTTAAAGAGGCAGGATGCCCCTACTTTCACAAAAAAGGGCATGTTTTGAAACAATGCAGGGCTAGATCAAGACAGTTATTCAGACAGCAGGTCAAATTGAATGAAGTGCATTGTTTGGATGAATCAGAAGCTGCTGATACTGACATCTATTCTCTACATAATCTGAAGGCCAGGAAAACTTAAACCAATCACTCTTACCCTTCAAGGAAATGGGAAGCCGCTGGTCATGGAGGTTGACACAGGAGCAATAACCACAGTGGTGGGAGAGCACATCTTTAAGTACATCAGAGAAGGCATCCAGCTATTGAGCTTGGAGCAAACCACAGTTCAGCTAAAAACATGGACTGGAGAGGCAATACAGGTGAAAAGCATCGCCTCTATACCTATATCCTACAGGTAACAGACAGCCCAGCTGCTTGTGATTGTTGTAACAAGAGAAGGTCCTAGCACTCTGGGCCATGATTGGTTGAAAGAAATTAAACTAAACTAGTTAGAAATTTTTCAAGTCAGAACAGGAGGAATTCCTGAGTTGTTAAAAGTATTCCGAGATGAGCTGGGGAAAATCAAAGGCCTACAAGCTAAAATAGACGTGGATTCTGAAGCAACCCCCCAGTTTTTTTTAAGGTAAGACCTATGCCTTACGCTCTAAAGGAGAAGGTAGATGTGGAATTGTGCCATTTGGAGAAGTTGGGAATAATCCAGCCAGCTCAATTTTCAGAATGGGCAGCACCCATAGTCCCTGCCATGAAACCAGACCAAACTGTTCACATCTTCAGAGATTACAAATTAACTGTGCACAAGGCTGCTAAATTAGACAAATAACCAATCCCAAGCATTGAAGATCTGTATGCAAAACATGCTGGAGGAAGATCCTACACTAAACTGGACATGAACCATGCATACCAACAGCTAGAGCTGCACAACACACCAGGAGGGTATGTCACCATAAACACGCACAAGGGCCTGAACCAATATACACAAACTGCGGATGCTGGAAATCCAAAACAAAAACAGAAATACCTGGAAAAACTCAGCAGGTCTGGCAGCATCGGCGGAGAAGAACAAAGTTGACGTTTCAAGTCCTCATGACCCTTCAACAGAACTAAGTAAAAATAGGAGGGGAGTGAAATATAAGCTGGTTTAAGGTGGGGGGTGGGGGGAGACCCCCCCCCCCCCCCCCCCATAAACCAGCTTATATTTCACCCCTCTCCTATTTTTACTTAGTTCTATTGAAGGGTCATGAGGACTCGAAACGTCAACTTTGTTCTTCTCCGCCGATGCTGCCAGACCTGCTGAGTTTTTCCAGGTATTTTTGTTTTGTACACGCTTACCCTTCAGTGTCTCATCTGGCTGTGGGATTTTCCAAAGGACCATGGAAAGCTTACCACAAGGACTTCTCCAAGTTATAGTGTACCTGGATGATATCCTGATCACAGGATCAATGGAAGCAGAACATTTGGCCAACCTAGAAGAGGCTCTGAAGAGATTTTTGGAGGCTCGCATTCCTTTGAATTCCAAGCAAAGTAAATTATGTATTTGGGTCGTTGAGTGGATGCCCAAGGGTTGCCTCCCTTAGGGGAGAAAGTCAGGGCAATCAAGGAAGCGCCCTCTCCTACCAAAGTCACGGAGCTCAAGTCTTCTTTGGGCACGGTAAACTATTTTGGTTGATTTTTGCCTAATCCATCTACAGCTTTAGCCCTTTTAAACTTATTATTAAAGAAGAACCACAGATTGTCCTGGAAGGCACAGCAAGACGGTGCCTTAATAAAAATCAAGAAGTTTTTACACTCGTCATGTCTACTAGTGCACTATGACCTGTTGAAAGAATAGATACTCATTTGTGATGCATCTCCCTATGGTGTGGGGGCAATATTGCCCCACAAGGTGGAGGACGGATCTTAAAGACTGATGGGATATGCGTCCAGAACCCTTTCTGCAGCCGAGAAATGCTACTCATAAATTAAAAAAGAAGGCTTATCTACTGTATTTGGAGCAAAGAAGTTCCATCAATATTTGCATGGTTGACACTTCACCATAGTGTCAGATCACAAACCACTGTTGGCTTTGTTTAGTGAAGATGAGGCAATCCCACTGATTTCCCATCTTTGAATTCTAGCAGAGGCTTTAATTTTGGTGGCATACGAGTACACTTACATGAACTGTCCAGATGTGCATATAGCAAATGCAGACACCCTCAGTCATCTTCCTTTGCCAGATAGCATTACACATGCTCCAGTACCTCAAGAGGTAGTATTTGTATTGAATTTCCTGGACTCCTCACCAGTTTGCGCAAGACAGATAAAGCATTGGACGAACCAGGATCCAATTTTATCAAGAGCCCGTGAACAGGTTTTGCAAGCATGGTCAAGTGCACAAATCTCTGAAGAATTAAAACCATTCTATGCCTCTAAATCTGAACTGAGTTGTCGAGATGGTATCTTGTTATACGGAGCAAGAGTTGTTATCCCTTTGCAAGGAAGAGAACCAGAGCTTCATAGTGCACATCCTGGCATTTTGAAAATGAAAATACTCACACAAGGTTATATCTGGTGGCTACATGTAAACAGTGATACTGATAAAATGGTGAAACACTGTCTCCAGTGTCAGCAAAAGCAGAAGATGCCCATTTCAGCTCCTCTGCATCCATGGAAGTGGCCTTGTCGAACCTGGGTTAGACTGCATATAGGCTATGGAGGTCCATTTCTAGGTATCACGTTTCTTGTGATCATTGACGCACATTCAAAGTGTTTGAAGTGAAATCACCTACATCGTGTGCAACTATTGAAAAGCTGCACCAATGTTTGTGTCCATGGTCTACCAAAAGTTATTGTGTCGGATAATGGCACTGCTTTCCAAAAGTTTGTAAACCTAAATGGGATTAAACACTTTAGAACAGCACCGTATCATCCTTCATCTAATGGATTAGCAGAAAGAGCAGCACAAACCTTTAAAACAGGCATGAAGAAACTGTCCAAGGGGATGTCAGAAACACAAATTTCAAGATTCCTGTTCAACTATTGCACAACTCCTCATGCAACTACAGGTTCAACACCTGAATTGCTAATGAAGCACCGACTTTGTACAAGATTGAGCCAGGTATTCCCGAATTTAGAGGGGAAGGTGGAGAAAAATCAGAGTAGTCAGAAAATGAATCATGATGTTCACAGTAAAGGCTGAGAGTTTACTGTGGGAGAGACTGTTTTTGTACAAAATTTTGCAACTGGACCAAGCTGGGTTCCTGGTACAATTGTCTCTGAAACAGGACCTTAGTCATATCAAGTAGAAGTGGAAAACAGGATTGTTAGGAAACACATGGGACATCTCAGAAGCTGAGACACACTCCAACAACCAGTTACTCTACCTGAAATTGAAGTTAAACCTTTGGTCCCTGAGGTGCCAGATCAACAAAGAATGGACATACCTGATGTCTCTGAAGTAAAAAATCCTGAATTGGCATTGTCTAAGGATGTCCCTGATGCTGCTGTTCCTGGTCAAGTCGATCCATTGGAAGAACCTCCAGCTGTAGAGTTGTGTCGCTCTACCCAAATCAGAAAACCTCCTCAAAGACTAAATTTATCATTGCATGAACTGTATATAATATGGGTTAAGATATTTTTGTAAATAAGAGTGGTAAAACTAAATTAAAAATGGAGGAATGTAATAATTGTAAGCTAAATCTATCATACTGTTATGGGGATCATGTGTCTGTGTGGACAAATTAGCCCTAAGCATCGGTAATCTTAGGGGCAGAGCTTTCTAGCTTTGGTCTTGGAACAAGCCTCATCAGGAGCTCTGTAAATAAAGTTTACTGTTTCTTGCAATTAATCTGCTTGGTAATCCGAGTTTATTACAGGTTCAGAGGATGTTACTAGCAAAACCGACTTCATTTATGAGGGGAGAGGGGAAAAGTTAGAACTTTTCTCCTTGGAGTAGAAAAGATGAAGAGGTGATTCAATAAAGGTTTTCAAGAAGATGAGAGAGTTTGATAGAGTAGATGCAGAAAAACTCTTCCTTCTTGTGAATGGGTCAATAGAGGTCGTAGATTAAAAAATATCAATAGATTAAGCAGGAAAATGAAGAGTTTTTTCCATCGGATTGTTGTTGGGTTGTGGAATGCTGTATTTGAAAAGGTAGTCTAAGTTGAATCTAACAGTTTTTGAATAGTTGGACAGGTACTTGAGGATGAGAAACTAAGGCTGGAATTTTACGTCCCCATTGGTGTCGGGCATCATGGCAGGCGTGAGCAGGCAATATGGCAGGAAGGCCAAAAATAGGTTTCAGGTTGTGAAACCAGCTTGCGATTGCCTACCTCACGTGTCAATGGTGGGCTGCTTTTCCCGCTGCTGGATGTCGAGGATGCCATTTTAATACATCGGTATGTCATTATAAGCTCTACTCACCAGAATCATACAAACATCAAATTTACCACCCACGTCGGCGGGAAAACATGCCGGCTCAGAACATGTCTTGATATGTGTGACATGCAGAAGTCGGCACTTACTGTTAGGGCCTTGCTCAGATCGTGGACATCCGAGGAGCAGAAGATGCTGGAGCCCTACAGCTATTGGATCCTGGAGGAACATGTGCATCGCATGATGGGTGGATTTATATGGACATGGCTCCACTGTAAAGCAGTCACAGAAGGTGCAAGGTGACCATCGATGTCTGGGGTTGCTTTGGGACATCAGTGTCATGGCCATGGTCTGCTACAGATGATCGTCGATGGAGTGGGAGAGGAGGGTCTAGGTTTGACTGGGAATGGAGGGGGTAGCAATGTTGGGAGTGGGGAAACTATATGGTATCATGGGCACGTGAGGTTGGGAGGAGGGAATGATGGTGTAGGGAGTGTGATGAGAAGGCAGGAGGGAGTATGGGGGAGGAGGGTGTAATGGGGACTATGTGGCAACTGAGGATGTAGGGGTGGTGGGGAAGGACTTTGGGGTGAGGAAAGAGTCTGGGGCTGGGGGGGAAAGGAGTCTGGGTGGGAGGAAGAAGTAAGGGGGGGGATGTACAGGTGAATATGCAAAGGAGGGGTCTGTGGAGTCCATGACTGCCTGGGGAGTGAAACGAGGATGGGTGTGGTAGGAGGGAATGGCATGAATGAAAGAAGGCAGAAGGAGACAGTAGAATGGGAGAGTGAGGGTGCAATTTTAGTGGGAGAAGGTACGGTGAGGTTAGGTGGTGGGGATGCAGAGGCCGACACGGATCCTAGGGGTGGGAAGGAGGATGTCAATGTGGATGTGGTTGGGATTCTCGGGAACGTGCACGTTGACCTGGACATCCCGGAAAGAAAAGGGCTCTGGCTGGTAGGCGATGGTGGGTAGGTGGAAGGTGATGTCGGTGGTTCAACAGTAACGGGAAAGGACATGGGTGACTGTTGGAGGGGAAAGGACAAAAGAGCTGAAGATACACTTAATGACCACCGTGCTTCTAAAATCGAAAAAGAAAGGAGCCTCATGTTGGGCGGGCACAGGGGGCGTGATCAGTGGGTGGGCGGGGATGTAGGTCAACTCAGATGGACAACTGAAAGAGAACCCCAGCAGGCAGTGTTTAAAATGCTGGGGACATTGAGATGAATGTGATGGAGGAAGGCTCCGGTGTGTGGGAGAGTGCTTGCACGAGGCTCCGAAAGGCCCTGTCCCACACACACTTTTCCCTTCAGAATCACCTGTAGGCTGGCTGTGTGCAGCTGAACTAGTTGGTGGGGGAAGGGGGAGAATGCTGGGCAAGGACTTGCAAAGCCTGTCAATGAAGCTGAAAGATACCATTGCGCATTATTCAGTGAAAGTGAATATATTTTGTGTTCACCCATGCAATCACTTGTGATCAGAATCTTTTAACTTTTTTAGGCCTTACACTTCTTTTATGTGCTACCCTGACATCTATAGCAGGGTTGGAAACAACCTGTCCAATGGTTGGCCCTGTTGCTTCTGATGACTATGGCTTGGGTCCTCTGGAGAGCCCAGGCGATGAGGGCTCTGGCTTGCTTTGGCTCTCCTCCTGTGGGCCAGCTGCTCCCTCTGTGGTCACAAAGGACGAGGTTGAGGGGGTCACAGGTAAAGGTGACTCAGAAGAAGAGGACAGCCTCTGAGATTCCTGAGTAGATGACCCAGGAGTGTCCAGCTGCTGCTTCTCCCCCCTGGGTGCCCCAGGGCCCCAGTGTGACTCCTCGAGGGATGGAGCACCTGGGGGGGACTCCGATGTGCTCCGTTTCCCCTTCACACTGCCAGTGCATGAGCACACCCATGGCTACGGCAATGGAGTGCAGGTCTGTGTGCATCTCCACGTTCTGCTTGACCAGGGTCTCCATGGCATTAACCATCCTCCAGATGGAAACCTCCATATGCTCACATGTGGGCACCACTTCACCAGATAGCAGGTGGACGCACTTCTCCTACTCACATGCCACTCTGTTGAGGACTTCCAACAGCTCTGCGTGATATTCCCTCGCCTTCTGCTGATGAGTTGGAAGGCCGCATCCAGAGGCTAGTCATCTGACTCTGACCTCACAGATGCCTCTTCCCCCGTAGTCCTCCAAGTGCCAGGGAGCTCAGCTGAACCTGCCTCCCCCTGCTGCAGACACGTTTCCGTGCAGTGACCACCAGATTGTGAACCTGAGCCTGCTCTAGATCTAGGTCCCCCTGAGATGTGTGTATCTACTGGTGGAGGGTGTGGTAAACGCTATGACGAGTCGTGATGCTTATTCTCAGCTCTTCAATGGAGGAGATGTCCTCTTGGCTGGAGATGAGGACCTGGATGGAGCTGAGGGACTGGCTGGCTGAGGGTGCCAGTTGCTTGGCAGAGCTCCCTGTGAACCAAAGTAGAGATAATTAGTGCATGGCAGCAGTGTCAAAAGCAGGAGAGAAAGCACTCAGTTGCATTAAGAGGGGGATGATGTGGTGTAGGATCCTCACGTGGGTTCTCGCCGCCGACCTCACAGTTGCCTCAGGCACGGTCCACGTCCTCACCAGTCAGCGCAATGGCATGCTCCTCAAAGTAATTGAGCATCCTAATGTTGGCCACTCCACCCCTGGTCTGGAACCTCTCCCTTCTTTGTGAGCCAGCTTCTCCTGCATGAAAACAGTTTGAGAGTGTGTGAGCGGGCTGCATGGCAATGTATGGAATGTTTGTGTGGGGAGTGAAGCCATGGATGGGATGAGGATGCGAGCTCCAGGGGATATGAGCCTGACTTAGATGTGAGGATCTGTGTGAGAGTTAGTGATGTTGTCCCTTGATGTGTGAGATCCCTGTGGGTGGGTGATGGGGTTGAGAGTGATGAGAAGAGTGACTTACCTTGGCAGAATGGATGAGAGCATTCATCCCCTTCTCCCTGGTATCAAAGTCAGTACTTATCCCTCAAATAACATATAAAAAGATGGTCTGTTTTTATTGTTGTTTGTGGGAGCTTGCTGTACACAAATTGGCTGCTGCATTTTCTACATTGCAACAGTGGCTAACCTTCAAAAGCATTTTGCTGACTGTAAAGGATCTTCCTGAAGGGTTTCCTGAGGTTGTGGAAGGCACCATACAAATGCAAGGCTTTTTTTTCTTTCTCCAGCTCTAACATCCGATGAATTGCTTAAAAAATGGAGGAATCTTGCTTATTTAATTAAAGGACTTGAGCTGTTTCTGTGATCTTATCCTTTAATCTGCAGATTTGCCCCACTGCAGCCCACACGTGTTTTTTAAAGTTTTGACGTAGATGCAGTATATTTGACATTTTTACTTGAAAAACAAACTCATTGACACTCTCTCTAAAAGGATTCATTTGTTTGCCTTTTATGGGATTACAATACTGTATGATCCTCAAACTGCTGGTTTCGCATGTGATTTACAGTGTTCCATTTCATGCTGTACTCTTATTTTTATTCACAAGGATGACAGCTTAAGTGCCATTACCTTAAATGGCAGTGCCTCTTTGCTGTTGTACTGCTTTGACAAAGCACACGACTAAAATATTTGTGTCAGTAAAGGTTTATTGCTCTGGGATAAATCCCTCATTATACTGCCCAGAAGATTCATTAGAGTTTGTTTAGGCTTCATCAAAATTGACCAGGTGATTTGTCACAGTAAATGAAACAAACCACCAGTTACTAAAGAATGGAACATTAAAAATGTCACAACTACTAACATGTGAAATGTATACTTCAAAACAAGCTGGAATCTCTCTTCCCTTTAAATGGTCTGTATGAGTGTGTTTACATAAAGCGAACGTTGTAACAGTTGCTAACGGTGCATTCTTTTACAACTCTTAAAAAACTTCACTCCACAGATGAGAATGCCACTTTAATTGGGCAGAAAAAAAAATGTGCAGTGCTTTTCATGGTTAAAAGGTCCCTAAGTATTTAGAAGTGATTCTTGTGTAATGTTCCTCAACACAAGTAAATTGTCATTGTTGGCCTGGTTCTGTGCTTTTTGTTAAGGAACAGCATAATTAGGACTCACTAAGAAAGTGCCTTGTTGCTTACAGTTAGATTTGATATCTTATTTACCGCTTCTATAAGGTATGCTATCTATTTGAAAAGGGAAAACATCTTTTTGTCATTACATAGAGATATTATGAGGCAAATTGTAATCTGCAATAACATTACTAATGATCTAATTTCCATTTTTTTCTCATTTTTACATCTCGTGATTCCAGTGTGTATACTTTCTTATACTACTGCCCCCTCCCTATACCTATTACTAATCATTGGATGAGAGCACATATATATTGTCTGTTTCCAGATCTCTGCCTTAGTCAGTTTGGAAGTAATAAATAGGAGATACATGAGAGTGGTACAAGTTGGCTGACCCGATCTCTCCTAATGGTATAGATTTTCAACTTGTCGTCCAGGTGTAAAGTTGTTTTTTCAGATCAGTCACCTATTAACTCCAGAGATTAGGCCCTAGGTGGCTGAAGGCATGGGCACCAATGGCGGAGAGATGAAATTGGGGGTTGCCTAAGAGGGCGGAGGGCAAAAAGTTCTTGCTGGATTGTAGGGCTGGAGGAAAGATGTGAAGTGGTAAGGGCAGCAAGGGAAAAGGAAAGAAGGGTGTGTTTAGGCCTCACGTTCCGACTCACTCAGACACTAAATAACTTGGAGTTTACGTTGGTGTAGGGTTTTTTAAATGAAATATTCAGATAAACCTCTGACTTTTCTAGATTTGATATTGAAATATTTGACATTATTCCCTTTACAATAAATGAAAAAATTGCTAAAACTTAAGGTATAAAAATCTTAAGATATCACTTAGTGAGCTTAACTGGTGTTGCTGAGAAAGCTGTTCAAAAGTATTTCTTAATTGATTATAGAATATAAATACTGTTGCATAAATAAATAAATATGCATGACCTGATAGCCATAACAGAGACATGGTTGCCAGATGACCAAGATTGGACTCTGAATATTGAAGGGCATTTGACAATCCAAAAACATAGGAATCTAGGAAAAGGTGGTGGGGTAGCCCTGCTAGTTAAGGATGTTGTTAATACTATAGTGAGAGAGATGACCTTGGCTCAAAAGAGCAAGATGTAAAATCGGGTTGGGTAGAGATAAGAAATAGGAAAGGTAAGAGGTCACTTGTGGTAGTAGTTTATAGGCCAGGCCCTGCCACACCTCGTCCTCCCCCCACCCCCACCCCACCACCACCAACAGTAGTTACAGTGTAAGACAGAGTATACAGGAAAAGATAAATGAGTTGTATAAGAAAGATACTGCAATAATCTTGGATGACTTTAATCTACATATAGATTGGGTGAATCAAATTGGCAAAGGTAACCTGGAAAATTAGTTCAGTGTGTGTACTCGGGACAATTTCTTAGAGAAATATGTTCTAGGGCAAACCAGGGAATAGGCTATTCTAGACCTGGTATTGTGCAATGAGATAGAATAACCTCATTGGTAAAGGAGCCTCTATGTGACAGCAATAACATGATAGAATTTCTTATTTAGTTTGAAGGGGAGAAGTGTGGGTGTGAGATTTGTGTTTTGAATCTGAATAAATGGTATGAAGGCAGAGTTAGCAAAAGTGAACTGGGAAACTAGGTTAAAAGGTAGGACAGTAGAGATGCAATGGCAGACTTTTTTAAGGAGATACTTAATAACTGTGAAAATTCATCCTAATGAGAAAGAAAGACTCTTTGAGAAGGGTGCATCATCCATGGCTAATTAAGGAAATTAAGGATCATATCAAATTGAAAGAAACACTGTACAAATCTGCAAACATTAATGGTAGGTCAGAAGATTGGTCAAATTTTAAGGACCAGCAAAGAATGACTAAAGAAATAAATAAATATGGAGAAAGTAGAGTACGAGAGAAAGTTAGCTAGTAATATAAAAACAGATAGAGTTTCTACATGTTCTTAAATAGGGAAACAGTCATTAAAGCTAGAGTTGTTCCCCTGGAGAGAGAGTCTGGGCAATTGATAATGGAGAACAAAGGAAATGGCAGAAGCATTGAACAGGTATTTTGTGCATGTATTCACTGCAGAAAACTTAGAAAACTTCCTAAAGATACTTGAAAATCAAGAGGTGAAAGGGAGGGAGGAACTTAAAACAATCACCATCACCAGGGAAAAGGTGCTATGAAAACTATTAGACCTAAAGGCTGACAAGTCCCCAGTACCAGATTGCCTGCCTCCTGGGGTCTTAAAAGAAGTGGCTGCAGAGATGATAGAGGCATTGGTTTAAACTTCGAAAATTCCTTAAATTCTGAAAGAGTCTCAGCGGATTGAAAAATAGCAAATGTATCACCTTTATTCAAGAAACTTTGGAGACAGAAAGCAGGAAACTATAGGCCACTTAGCCTAACATCTGTCATCAGGAAATTGCAAGAATCCATTATTAAGGAGGTTAGAGCAGTGTACAAAGAAAATCATAATGCAATCAGACAGAGTCAAAATGATTTTGTGAAAGGGAAATCATGTTTAACTAACTTATTGGAGTTCTTTTGAGGAAGGAACAAGCAAGGTGAATAAAGGGGAACCTGTGGATATGGCACACTTGAATTTCCAGAAGGTATTTGATAAGGTGCCACATCAAAGGTTATGACACAAAATAAGAGCACATGGTATAGGGGGCAACATATTAGCATGGATAAAGAATTAGTTAGCTAACAGGAAGCAGAAAGCCAGGAATAAATGGGTATTTTTCGGGTTGGCAAGCTGTAACTAGTAGAGTGCCACAGGGACCAGTGCGAGGGCCTCAACTATTTATAATCTATATCAATGACTTGAGTGAAGGGACTGAATATATGGTAGCTTAATTTGCTGAAGACACCAAGATATTTAGGAAAGTAAGTTGCCAGGAGGAGGTAAATAATCCACAAAGCTATATAAATGGGTTAAGTGAGTGGGTAAAATTTGGAAGATAGAGTATAATGTGGGAAAATGTGAACTTGTTCACTTTGGCAGGGAGAATAGAAAAGCAGTATATTATTTAAATGGTGAGAGATTGCAAAACTCAGTACAGAGGGATATGGGTGTCCTGATACATGAAATCACAAGAAGTTAGCATGCAGATGCAGCAAGAGATTAAGAAGGCAAATGTAATGTTGGCATTTATTGCAAGGGGAATGGAATATAAAAGTAGGGAAGTTTCACTGCAGAGGAGATTGAAGCCTAGTTGTTGAGACATTGGTCAGAGACAATGTGTTTATTTGAGAAGGTGTTTTCTGCCCAAGCTTTCTCCCAGGTTTCATCAGTGTTATGGGGTTGGAGATGTTTGGTTTGTGTCCAGAGTGGATTCTGTAGAACCAAGCGGCGAGTTGGGGGTTCTTGAAGGTTTCTATGGACAGGAAGGTCCAAGTTGCTGCTGATAAGAGTTATTTCTCTGCATGTTGCTATGTCCCGTTGAATGGGGACAGGGGTGATATTTGACAGGACGAGTAACCACTGAACTGGGTGTTGATTTCAAGAGTTCCAGCGTTTATCCTCATTACTGATTGAGGTTGTGTGACACTAAATTTGGTGTGACAACTTGAGGCCTGTACAGGAGCATAGTACTCAGCTATCTAGAAAACAAGAGCTCCAGCAGAAGTAAAAGGATAGTGGTTTTTGCATCCGAGCTTGTGCTGGTGAGCTTGCCGAAGATGTTCACTCATGTCTTGGTCTCCTCAGCAGCCTTTCAGAGGGGGTAATGATATGTTAGGGAGTGGTCATGGGTCACCCCAAGATAGGGAGTCAGTTCATGCTGCACTTTTTCTCTACAGAAGGTGACATTTAGGGTGTTGGCACTAATACCTTTTAACATCATCTTATGCGACATACCCACACCCTGGCTGGGATTTTCCAGACCCACTCGCAATGAGACCAGAAATTCCCACCCAAGGTCAATGGACGCTTGGTTTCCTCTTCAAACTTCCCGTTCCACCTGCGACATGTCCCACTGCGGATGGCACTATAAAATCCCAGCCTTTGACTTATCAAAAACACTGACCTGTTTTGGGTGCTGTGTGATTTTCAAGATGCAATGCAGAGATGATGGACTTGGCTGGCTTTGGTTGCAGTCTACACTTGTAGAAACATTTGGCCATTTTTGACAGGTCAGAGTTTACCAGATCCTGGAAAGATTTTGCCTGAGTTGTTAAGGCATTAGCATCAACGTAACTAAATTTTCATGTTGATGTGTGGGCATGTCACTTATGTAGATGTTTAAAAAAAAGTATCAGTGTCAGGACAATGCCTTGTGTTGAGTTTTGGAGACCCTGTCTTGCAGGTAGACCTTCATCCTTCTGTTGCTCAGCAAGGTGGGAGAGACTAGAGCTAGGGGGCATGGTTTAAGAATAAGAGGTCTCCCTTTTAAGACAGATGAGATTTTTCTCTCAGAGGATCATTGGTCTGTGGAACTTTCTTCCCCAGAGACCAGTGGAGGCTGTGTCATTGAATTTATTCAAGGCTAAATTAGATGGATTTTTGATAGACAAGGGAGTTAAGGGTTATGGGGGTTTCACAGACACTTTAAAGGTATTTCCCCAAAGTTGCCCATATGTATGTGTCTGTCTGTCTGTCTGTCTTAGCAGTAGAGTGGAAAATTCAATTCAAAATAACCTGGCAGCAAAGCCTTTTTACTTAATAAAACAAAATGAAAAGATTGGTTTATTTCACTCTGTTGCTTTGGAAGTTGCCAATGAAAAGATAAAGCTACAAACACATAACACACAAGGATTTATTAAAAATGAAGATAAAATGAGACTTATAAATGTAAATCAAGCTTAGTCCATACTTGGTGAAGGCCTGATATTTTATGAAGTCAAGATGTTACGTTGTCTGAAGTGAAAGTCTTGATGTTGGAGAGTTGTCTCTGCAGCTGCAATGGCTACTACTTTTGAAATGCCAGAGATTGATTTAACAGGTGAGCTTAGGTAGAATCAGGAGTTACAGGGAGGAGAGAAGGTTCGTTATTTCTGCTCTGCAAGCATGGCACTTTTAGCTGTCTAGATATAGAAGACCAGTAGCTGTTTTTGCACTAAGATCTCCCTCTCCCTGGGTTCAAGCTCTTGTCTGCTTTTGAAGGTGCTTCATGGTGGTTCTCTGGATTTTCCTTTTTCCTGTTCTTTTCATTGCTTTTTGCAGGTAAGGCAAGATGGCCACCATTGTCATGTGACCTGTACCAGAAAACTGAGTCACTTTCCATATAAGACGAGAGGTAATAGTTAACCAAAGTCTCCTTACCCCCTGTTGTGATCAAAAGGGTCAAGATTGTTCAAACCTTACAATGACTTATCAATCAGTGATTGATTTGTATTTGGAGGAAAGGCCATCAAGTCAATGGGTATCCATTTACTCTTTTGGAACACTCATTGAATTTTAAATGTATATGTTTGAGGAATGCATCCTGGTCTCCTCGGGAGGTAAGAGAAAGATGATTAAAATCCACACTTCTGTCTGGTGGCCTGGAGCCACTTAGAGAATAGTCTTTAATCTCAGTCCAAGGTTTTTTTTTTAAAGGTGATCTTCAGAACAGTTTTTTGAAAGAAGCATAATATCATAACCAAGCACCATAACAGGGGACAGACAAGAAAGCCTGAGAAAAGGAGCTGAGACCGCAACCATATAAGCCACAAACTTAATGAATGATGAAGCAGGCTTGAAGAGCCAAATGGCCTACTCCTGCTCCTCAGTCCTATGTTCCTATGCGTATCACTATGGCACTGATAATAGCTAGTGACATATCAAACCAATAACAGGATCACATGCTGCCATGTCTGGTTAATTTAAAACTACCTGAAAAGGAATAATAAAAGCTTTTTTTTTCTGGCTTGATGATCTTCAGCTGGTGTCATGAATGATGTGAGTGCATTCAACAAAATGAATACTGTCTTTATAAATGAAAGGGTTTTTGTTGACATGTACAGGTCACTGTTTGCAGATATTTTTTGTACCTTTTTAAAAAAAAGTGTTCCTGGAGCTGTTGTACAGAACCACAAAGACAGTAAAAGGCGTTTGTGCCTTTCTCCAACAAACACGAAGGTGGAAAATAGCTTAGTGCAAAAATAGCAGTGGAGCTCCAGTTGTTTCCTCAAGTAAACAAAACTCTTTGATTTTGCAAGATATAACTTGTGGTTCTTTTGGCAGAGAATTAGCACAGTAACAACACAGGAAGGATACTACTGAGAGTGATGCTTACAAGTTGGAAGAGTTTAGTGTGCTTCTCCAATGTATGTTGAGATTATACTTCTCGGACAGTAGTCGGGTTGGGAGCCCTGCCCATGAAGAGCGGATACTGGAAATTTAGACAGGTGTTGTGAACATTTTACCAACAATTAATTAAAGAATTCCCATTGAGACTGTAAAATCAAGCCTGTGGTGCTTTGCTGGTTTAATTCCCAAATCATATTAGATTTGGTAATTGTGCAATATATACCAGCATCTTGACTTTTATCCAGACATTTCAGTTATACCATTAAAGAGCTCAATGAGTTTGCTACAAATTTTTACATGATATAAAACTTGATAAGCAAAACCCTCTGAGCTTTTGGAATGAGGCTTAATGTTAAGCACTTAGGTCCTTCATTGGTCTTTTGGAGAGTTGTTTTCATATTACGCACAAGTGTGATACTATTCATTGGATCAAAAAGCTTTTGGGTCATAAAGGATTTTTATTCTATCAGTTCATTATAGAATCTTTTAGTCAAACTGTTTAAATTGTGGGCAAGGTTTTTTGCTTGGCGTGCGGGTGTGTGCCCGATACGCCAGAGCGTAAAATAGCGCACAATGACATCAGGCGAACGTCCCGATGTCATCGCACTCTCGTGCGCCTGCCGACAATTAAGAGGCCTATTAAGGCCACTAATGTATTAATTAAGCTGGATTTTTCGCTGCCCATCCAGTGTTATGGTTGGCAGATGGGCAAATCGGCCAGGCAGCCTTTGGATTTTTGAAGAAATCTCATCCAAGAGCGGGATGAGGTTTCTGATATTAATTTTTAAAAATTAAAAATGTTTGGGCAGAATTTTTATAATCTATATGTTTAGGTGAGTAAGTCTGATGTGTGGACATTTTTTCCTGCACTTTAAAATCTTTATTTGATGGTTTTAAATTCTTCAGCTCCCTGAGTCAACTCTCTGCCTTCAGGGAGCTTTCATTATGCGCTCCCCTGTGCCCGCGCTGACTTCAGCGCTCACCCTCTTCCCGTTAATTGGCCAGAAATCATGGTTGGCGGCCAATCGTGGGTGGCAGTCTGCTTCCTGGGCCTGCCCACCACACCCGCCTGATGACCTGAAAATTCTGCCATGTTTTTTTAATCTGTAGTAGGTCATCTGAAGAAATAGCCTATCATGATCTTAAAAGGTTAATGCTTTTCCCAAGTTGGAGTGCTGAAAGATGTACTTTGTTCGCCTTCTAATTTTCTCCTGTTCACTTCTCATTTCCTGAAGATGTTGACTCTTTGCTGGTGCACATTTCCAAGTCACCCTTCTATGCATGTAAGCCAATGTCAGCAGACTATTTCATAATGGGTCGAAAACACTAACATAGCTTAGCCCATTATCCATATGCCTGTCCTCCAAGCAGCATTTCCTGGACAGTGATCAAACGAGGGAACCCCACTTAATTTTAATCTACTTTGTCTAGACCTTTTATAATTTGAACACCTCTATCAAATCTCCTCTCAACCTTTTATGCTCTAAGGAGAACAGTCCTCATTAGATTGATTTTTAACTTCAATGCCACCCAGTTTTCAGCAAGCAGAGCAAATTAAAGCCCACTCTCTAAAATATGATCAGTTTAGGAAAAGTGCTCTGGCCATTTATCCATTGTGCTGGCACAAAACTAGGATTGTGGGAATGATGCAGAGTGGTACTAACCATATTCACTTAACATTTGCATGTATGTTTAGCACAGTGCTAAAATAACAATTGGTTATGGAACTTTTTGTATGTTCCACAGAGACATGCAGTTTGCTTGAACATTTTTCCATAAGGAAGCCTACTCACCCATGTCAATGGTCACTTCTAGTTCTGTAAAGGGATTAGAAAACAAGTGCAGGAAAATTAATTTTCTATAGTAACTGCCATAAACAGCATTAAATTGTAAAGTTCTGTGCAATGAAATAGGTTCCTTCAATGTTACAGATACAATTTAAAGGGATTACTCATAATCTTTATCTTTTTCATACCAGAGTGCTAGTAGCAATTTATGTTCCCTGTTCACTTCAGTAGAGGGATTATAATTAATTGCATTATCATGATGTTTGTGGTCGTCTTTTATAGAAACACGGCTAAGTAAATTTCACTGATTACAATGAATATTATAGCATATTGTGGATTTATTCAAAAAAATAAATAGCCTATTCTTAACTGCTCAGCTTGTAATCAGTTGTTAATCAATAATGTAATCCATCTCACTCACAGAGAACTAACTGCATTCCTCATGGAACACAAAAGGTCACGTATTGCTCACCAGGCTAAACCACCCTCCAGGCAGTTCCGCCATTATTTCTATATACATTTGGATAGGGGCAGCGAAAGATTAACTGTGCTGTGCAAACAGAGAAGTTAGCAATAAATAATCTAAAAGAGTTGCATCAACTAAACTGTATGGAATTATGCTGAGATGCTCAACATTGTAGAAATTCGGCTTGGCTTTCAATGGTACATCTGCAGAGGTGTTAGAATTATTAGTAAAGCGTGTTCCTAAATAAAAATCAACTCTTTGAATTGTTACAAATGCAAAGTTTATAAGATAGTTATATTTTTGGCACTGTCTCTTTAATTGAAGGTAAAATGGTGGAATGGGGTTATTTGTTGTAAACCATGTACTAATTCTTTAAATGCTAACCATTGCCTGTCTACTGTTATACCTTTTTAATGTAGCTTCCCAATCTACAACAGCCAATGCCTCATTCCTTCATAGTTTCCTTTGTCTAGATTTAAGACCCCAGTTTCAGATTGCACTACATCACTTTTAAACTTTATGTAAAATTCTACCTGTTGTAATATGCTATGGCCACTCTTCTTAGAGGCTCTTTTACAACAAGATTATTAATTAGCCCTCATTCTCATTGTATAATACTAGATATAAAATAGCCTGTTCTCTAGTTGGTTCCTCAACATACTGTTCAAGAAAACCATTTTGTGCGCATTTTTTCAGGGATTTGTCCTCCACAGCATTAGTGCTAATTAGGTTTACCCAGTCTATATGTAGATTGAAGCTCATGACTACTATATAACTCTAATTCCCTGATTTATTCTGTGCCCTACATTACCACTACTGTTTAGTGGCCTATAAGCAGCTCCTACCAATGTTTGCTGCCCCTTCCTGTTTCTTATCTCCACCCAGTTTGATTCTACATCTTGATGCTTTGATCTAAGATCCTCTCTCACTAATACACTGACCAAATACTTTATTGACAGTGCTACCCCACGCCCTTTTCCTTTTTGCCTACCGTCCTAAATGTTGAATATTCTTGAACATTCAGCTCCCAGCCTTTGTCACCCTGCAGCCATGACTCCATAATGGCAATTAGATCATACTTGTTTACTTTCATTTGTGCTATCAATTCACCTACCTTGTTGCAAAGAATGGCACACTCTTATATTTGTATCTCAGACTGTTCTGCCATACTCAGATTATCAATTTCCTTAACTTGCTCCCTTTCCTTGTCCCCTCATTTTCAGTTATCACATATTCTCTCACTTAATTCTTTGCCCCCCACTATATAGTTTAAAGCCCTCTCCACTGCTGTAATTATATGACTCGTCAGAACATTGGTCCCAGTGCGGCTCAGCTGAAGACCATCCCAATGGTACAGCTCCCACTTTCCCTAGCACTGACGCCAGTGCCCCATGAATTGAAACACAGTTCTCCCACACCAATCTTTTGAGCCATGTGTTAACCCTCTAATCTTATTTAGCCAACTCAAATTTGCTTGTGGCTCAGATAATAATCCAGAGATTATTATCTTTTGAGGTTCTGTGTTTTAATTTAGCTCCTACCTGATCATGCTGTCCAAGCAGAGCCATTTTCCTAGTCCTATCCATGCCGTTGGTACCTATGTGGACCACAACAACTAGATCCTTCCCCTCCCACTGCAAGTTCCTGTCCAGCCCAGATCAGATGCCCCAAGCCCTGGTACCATGAAAGCAACAGACCCTCCAGTATTCATGCTCTCAGATACAGAGTACCGTGTCAATCCCCCTGAACATACTGTCCACTACTAGCACATTTCCTATTAACTCACCCCATTTGAATAGCTTCCTGTGCCACAGTGCCATGGTCAGTTCGCTCATCCACCCTGTGGCCCTCACTTTTGCCCATATGGGCTGCAAGAACCTTGGACCTGTTGGGCAATGGGGGAGATGGTAGCATAGTGGTAATGTCACTGAACGAGTAATCCAGAGGTCCAGACCAATGCTCTGGGGACATGGGTTCAAATCCCACCATGGCAATTAGTGGAATTTAAATTGAATTAAAAAATCTGGAATGTAAAGTTAGTCACAGTTTCATGATCACCATTATTACTATCATCGATTGTCATAAAATCCATTTGGTTCACTAATGTTTTTTATGGATGGAAATCTTCTGTCTGTAACTGGTCTGGCCTACATGTGGCTCCAGATGCACAGCAATGTGGTTACTCTAAACTGCCCTCTGAAGTAGCCTAGCAAGCCGCTCAGTTCAAGAGCAATTAGGGATGGGCAACAAACATTGGCCTTGTCAGCAATGTCCACATCCCAGAATAAAGGGAAAAAAATTGCAAAGGCTGAGGCTCCTCCACTTCTAGCTTCTCAATCCTCATACCTACTTCATTTGCCAGGGAACAAATCAGATGACTCTAAGGAGTGAGACTACTCCCAGGAACAAGATGTCCAGGTAACATTCCTTCCTCTTCCCCTTCCCCACCCCACAATGTGTTGCAATGTTTGCAGCTCAGCCTCCAGCTCAATGGCCCACTGAAGACACTTATTGCAGATGTGTTTGCTTTGGATCATACAGGTGTCCACAAGCTCCCACATTCTGCAATCACCTACCCTGGCATTTGCTGATTAATTTTTAATTAATGTCTAAAGTATGCTTGTGCTTATGTTCTTATTATTTCAATAAATGTTCTGCTTACCCCAATTGAAATTCCCCAGTTAAGATAAAGAGGAAATTCTCACCAGCCAACCTAATACGCTTTACTATAATTAGTAAACTCTACTATAATAAAACCTTAAAATTTCTAAAATTACCTGAGTTTTGAAAGATAAATGAGAAAAATACTTGCCAACTAATCAACTACCTGTTTTCCTCTGATATCACACTTTGGTTTCTCTCTGAATGCAGTTGGTTCACTCTGGAGCCACACTGTAGACAATAGCAAGGACATCTGTGCTGACTGTGGGTAGACTGTTAGTCTCCAAGTATTACGGTGAGATGTTGGGAATGTCGGGTTTTATGATCCATAATATTTTAAATGGCCTGTTTAATTCCAAGCTAGAATGGAGTTGGAGGTCTAGAGGATAGCTAATTAACATTTCTACCTGGACACAAGTCCCATGTGATTCGCAATGTCATGGAGGTGGATTTCGGGAAGGAAGGAGTCCATAGAAAGCCATGATAGTATCGAGTTACAGGGTTTCTAAGCTGTCCCTAAAACTCACAGAGACAATTCAGCCTGTGAGAGAGGTAGCCAACCCTGCACCTGAATCAGAGAAAATGCTGACTCTCCTGTTCAGCATGCATAATGTGGATGGGAGCTCATGCTAAGATTGAGGAGACCAATGATTTAAATGAGACTGGAAGATTTGCCTAACTTTGGCTAGAAAGAGAAATCTCTACAGTAACCCTCACAGTGAAGGTAAGTCCTGGGATTAGAAATTGCCTGGCTGGGAAAAGAAAATGGAAACATGCCATTGGGAGCAGAGAATAGCTTTGAACTGGTTTCAGGAGAATGAAGTGTCTACTTAATGCACAGTGTAAAGTTTAATCAGGGGAGGAATTTTCAGTCGTGTTAAAAGTCACATGGTGGATCTTTTTAATTTAAAGAATAAGTTCCCTACTAAATAGTGGTTAGTCAATGTTGCTTTTAAAACAGTTCCTCTGACATGTCTTCCTTCTTCCTTAACTGAGGCTTTCCACCCATGGTGGTTGACAGGGCCCTCAACCGTGTCCGGCCCATCTCCCGCACATCCGCCCTCACACCTTCCTCTCCCTCCCAGAACCATGATAGGGTCCCCCTTGTCCTCACTTAACACCCCGCTAGCCTCTGCATTCAACGGATCATCCTCCGCCATTTCCGCCAACTCCAGCACGATGCCGCCACCAAACCCGTCTTCCCTTCACCCCCCCCGGTGGCATTTTGCAGGGATCGTTCCCTCCAGGAAATCCTGTCCACTCCTCCATCACCCCCTACACCTCAACCCCCTCCCACGGCACCTTCCCATGCAACCACAGAAGGTGCAACACCTGCCCCTTTACTTCCCCCCTCCTAACCGTCCAAGGGCCCAAACACTCCTTCCAAGTGAAGCAGCACTTCACTTGCACCTCCCTCAATTTAATCTACTGCATTCGTTGCTCCCTATGTGGTCTCCTCTACATTGGAGAGACCAAACGCAAAATGGGATACTGCTTTGCGGAACACCTTCGGTCTGTCCGCAAGCGTGACCCAGACCTCCTTGTTGCTTGCCATTTCAACACACCACCCTGCTCTCAAGCCCACATGTCTGTCCTTGGCCTGCTGCAATGTTCCAGTGAAGCTCAACGCAAACTGGAGAAACCGCACCTCATCTTCCGATTAGGCACTTTACAGCCTGCTGGACTTAACATTGAGTTCAACAACTTCAGATCGTGAACTGTCTCCTCCATCCCCACCCCCTTTTTCCAATAATTTATAATTTTTTAATTATATTTTTCTTTTCCCACCTATTTCAATTATTTTAAAATGTATTTCCATCCATTGTTTCATCTCCACCTTTTAGCCTAATTTTGATCCCCCCCCACCCCCCCCCCCAGGGCTATCTATCACTTGCTCATCCTGTTTTCTATCCTTAATGTCACCATTAGCACACTCCTTAGCTAATATCACCACTGTCAGCATCCTTTGTCCTTTTGTCTATGACATCTTTGGCAATCTCTTCTTTGCCTCCATCTATCACTGGCCCTCTACCCAGCTCTACTTGTCCCACCCCCCTCAACCAGCTTATATTTCACCTTATTTCTATATTTCCTCAGTTCTGATGAAGAGTCATACGGACTCAAAACATTAACTGTATTCCTCTCCACAGATGCTGTCAGACCTGCTGAGTTTTTCTAGCTATTTTTATTTTTGCTTTTATTTTGTTTGTTACAGTAAAAGTCTTAACTTGAAATCTTCTCGTGATCCTTTTTTGAATTCCACTGGAAATTGAAATATCTTTTAAAAGTTATCAGTCTCCATGGAGATCCTAACAGAGTACTAAATTCTATATCCACCTCAATATACACATTATATAAACAGTATACACTTATTATTCATGATAGTGTGGAGGGAAGATGTGTAAACTGGAGCGATGAGAGAGAGGAATAAACACACATATGCAGGCATACAACTCTGCTTTTTGACAATTTGTATCCCATGAAGAAACTGATTAATGAGAGAAGTTGCAAGTGGTTTATGTCAGTTGACTTAGAAACGTTACTAGTGACATATCCAATGCAAAACATTGTTTGTGCTGATTACACAACACAAATTCATTAAACTGCTGAAATGTTAGTTTCTGCTCTAATTTACTGTTCAAAATTATCCAAAATTCTCTTGCACTGTAGTTCCTTGTGGGTTCATGCGATATGGATTCCATCACCATATGAAAATGAATTG
This sequence comes from Carcharodon carcharias, assembly GCF_017639515.1. Taxonomy (NCBI): domain Eukaryota; kingdom Metazoa; phylum Chordata; class Chondrichthyes; order Lamniformes; family Lamnidae; genus Carcharodon; species Carcharodon carcharias. Next base: position 83,140,590 of record NC_054474.1, on the reverse strand, counting down.
CCTCCATCTTGCTTTTGCATTGTCACAAAATGTTGATGTTTTCATGGGTAATTACCTTTACAAGAAGAAGCAACTTGAGAGATTTGATACAGAAGATACTTCTTCCTCTTGTTCACCTTCCTCCTGCATTATAAGAACATATTGCGAGGTGGCCATTGTGAACCATATGGCACAGGTTCTGTCACAGAAGTGTCAAAGGAAAATAGATAACTCAACATGATACTGCTGAAAGGCAACTTGCAGAACACTTTCCTGGTAGCAAGTTGAGAAAATATATATTTTTTAATTGCTTCAGTCAAAGCTGATGTTTCAGATAAAGTTTTGAACATTCAAAGCCTATGAACTTAATCCCTCCCTGGCTTGTAACTCATGCAGGTAAATTACCCCTTATTTCCACAAACTGATATTAGATGCAGTATGATGCAAATAATAGAATCACCCTTATTATCTTGCCATTTGCACTCAGGGGCTAGGTGCATCTCTGGCAACACCCAGTTGTACAGGAACTTGGTATGTATTTGAGAACTGATGTAACTCTGTCAGTTTTGATTTAAGTCTCAAATTCTGGTCCTCTGTGCCAGAATGACACCACTTTCACCACCTCCATTCCCCGTAGGAGAAAAAGTCTCGGACTCAGTATTTTCTTTCTACCCAATTCCACAGGCACCAGCAGCTCTTTAGCCTTTTTTATGTCTGCACCCAAGATAGCAAATTTCATTACTGCACCAAAAGGAACGTTAACTCTGATTCATCATGAAGACTCCGACTCCTTCATGCTCAAGGTCATTTTTGCTGATTGAGTCAAATGATCTATGTGACTTGATCTATTCCTAAGCTTCTATGCAGGGGAAACAAGCTTAACTATCCATTCAATCTCTATCACTCTATATTAAAAGTAATCCAACATCAGTGATGAATTTGAAGGTATGCCTATATTAGAAGAGAGATTCATACATTAATGCATTCTACACATTTTAACTTGTTTCCAAATAAGTAAAAGCGGCATACTCATGCTCCCATTATGTTATTATGTAGTTTATTACAGCATTGATCGCTTGACCTACTATAGTTCTCAAATAAGTTCTAAAAAGGTTTGCTATGAATGAGTTTTGATGACTTGGGAATTCAGGACAAGAATCAGGGATATTGTTCCTTTAAGTTGGCTGTTTAGGTGCTTTACTGCCAAATGAATGAGAGTACAGCAAGGAAAGGAAGCAGAAGGCAAGAAAGATATAATAACAACACCCAGAGTTTACAGGAAGGGCCATCTGTGAGCTGCATCCTGACTGGCAATCCTTTACTAAACAGTTTGAAACAGTCGTCAGACCCTATCCAAATGGTTCCATTCACATATTGGCGGACAACATGGGCTATTAAATGATTTTCTAAACTTTTAAAATGCTACTTTCTTTGTGGTTTTAACAGACAGAGACACTGAAAAAATAAGCATTTTAAGTAAACCTTATTGGGATTGAATTAACTTCACAATGCTTTTGTAAAGGTCCCACCTCATTATCTTAACTTTCCCAATGACTGAATTCAGGCTGGAACATATATTTCACTTTGACCTTGTGGTGTTTGTAAAGGGAAATGGATCTTTGGTACGGGACACATTTCTCTTTAAAGATGACAATGTAACCCTTATTATTCCAAAGCGCAATAATAAATTAAAATATACGAGAGCGTGTCAAACTGAGGAAGTTACCAACACTTTAGCTCCATAATTTCTGAAGTTAGATAAGAGTTTTGATAAAGGTTTAGCCAAGAAAACCCTCAGATTTTAGCAACAATACATTTCTTTCGTTAGTTTGGAGAAACTTGAGGGAGAAAGTACATCTTCCAGCAATAGTACTGAAAAGTTGTGCTCTAGAACTTGCTCACCTAGCCAAGATGTTCCAGTACAGCTACAACACTGGCATCTATCTAACAATGTGGAAAATTGCCCAGGTATGTCCTGTACACAAAAAGCAGGACAAATCCAACCTGGCCAATTACTGCAAAACAAAAACAGAATTACCTGGAAAAACTCAGCAGGTCTGGCAGCATCGGCGGAGAAGAAAAGAGTTGACGTTTCGAGTCCTCATGACCCTTCGACAGAACTTGAGTTCGAGTCCAAGAAAGAGTTGAAATATAAGCTGGTTTAAGGTGTGTGTATTGGGGGCGGAGAGATAGAGAGACAGAGAGGTGGAGGGCGGGTGGTGTGGTTGTAGGGACAAACAAGCAATGATAGAAGCAGATCATCAAAAGATGTCAACGACAATAGTACAATAGAACACATAGGTGTTAAAGTTAAAGTTGGTGATATTATCTAAACGAATGTGCTAATTAAGAATGGATGGTAGGGCACTCAAGGTATAGCTCTAGTGGGGGTTTTTTTTTATTTTTTATTTTTTTATAATGGAAATAGGTGGGACAAGGAAAATCTTTATAATTTATTGGAAAAAAAAAGGAAGGGGGAAACAGAAAGGGGATGGGGATGGGGGAGGGAGCTCACGACCTACAGTTGTTGAATTCAATATTCAGTCCGGAAGGCTGTAAAGTCCCTAGTCGGAAGATGAGGTGTTGTTCCTCCAGTTTGCGTTGGGCTTCACTGGAACAATGCAGCAAGCCAAGGACAGACATGTGGGCAAGAGAGCAGGGTGGAGTGTTAAAATGGCAAGCGACAGGGAGGTTTGGGTCATTCTTGTGGACAGACCGCAGGTGTTCTGCAAAGCGGTCGCCCAGTTTACGTTTGGTCTCTCCAATGTAGAGGAGACCACATTGGGAGCAACGAATGCAGTAGACTAAGTTGGGGAAAATGCAAGTGAAATGCTGCTTCACTTGAAAGGAGTGTTTGGGTCCTTGGACAGTGAGGAGAGAGGAAGTGAAGGGGCAGGTGTTGCATCTTTTGCGTGGGCATGGGGTGGTGCCATGGGGGGGGGTTGAGGAGTAGGGGGTGATGGAGGAGTGGACCAGGGTGTCCCGGAGGGAGCGATCCCTACGGAATGCCGATAAGGGGGGTGAAGGGAAGATGTGTATGGTGGTGGGATCATGCTGGAGTTGGCGGAAATGGCGGAGGATGATCCTTTGAATGCGGAGGCTGGTGGGGTGATAAGTGAGGACAAGGGTGACCCTATCATGTTTCTGGGAGGGAGGAGAAGGCGTGAGGGCGGATGCGCGGAAGGTGGGCCGGACACGGTTGAGGGCCCTGTCAACGACCGTGGGTGGAAAACCTCGGTTAAGGAAGAAGGAGGACATGTCAGAGGAACTGTTTTTGAATGTAGCATCATCGGAACAGATGCGACGGAGGCGAAGGAACTGAGAGAATGGGATGGAGTCCTTACAGGAAGCGGGGTGTGAGGAGCTGTAGTCGAGATAGCTGTGGGAGTCGGTGCGTTTGTAATGGATATTGGTGGACAGTCTATCACCAGAGATTGAGACAGAGAGGTCAAGGAAGGGAAGGGAAGTGTCAGAGATGGACCACGTGAAAATGATGGAGGGGTGGAGATTGGAAGCAAAATTAATAAATTTTTCCAAGTCCCGACGAGAGCATGAAGTGGCACCAAAGTAATCATTGATGTACCGGAGAAAGAATTGTGGAAGGGGGCCGGAGTAGGACTGCAACAAGGAATGCTCCACATACCCCATAAAGAGACAGGCATAGCTGGGGCCCATGCGGGTACCCATAGCCACACCTTTTATTTGGAGGAAGTGAGAGGAGTTGAAGGAGAAATTGTTCAGCGTGAGAACAAGTTCAGCCAGATGGAGGAGAGTAGTGGTGGATGGGGATTGTTCGGGCCTCTGTTCCAGGAAGAAGCTAAGGGCCCTCAGACCATCCTGGTGGGGGATGGAGGTGTAGAAGGATTGGACGTCCATGGTGAAGAGGAAGCGGTTGGGGCCAGGGAACTGGAAATTGTTGATGTGACGTAAGGTGTCAGAGGAATCACGGATGTAGGTGGGAAGGGACTGGACAAGGGGAGAGAGAAGGGAGTCAAGATAACGAGAAATGAGTTCTGTGGGGCAGGAGCAAGCTGAGACGATCGGTCTACCGGGGCAATTCTGTTTGTGGATTTTGGGTAGGAGATAGAAGCGGGCCGTCCGAGGTTGGGCGACCAATTACTGCCCCATCAGTCTACTCTTGATCATCATTTAAGTGATGGAAGGGTTCATGAACAGTGCTATCAAGCGGCATTTGCTTAGCAATAACCTGCTCACTGATACTCAGTTTGGGTTCCGCCAGGGTTGCTCAGCTCTTGACCTTATTGCAGCCTTGGTTCAAAAATGGACAAAACAATTGAACTTGAGGTGAGAGTGACTGTCTTTGACATCAAGGCAGCATTTGACCGAATGTGGTATCAAGGATCCCTAGCAAAATTAGAGTCAATGGGAATCGGGGGGCGGGGGGGGAACTCTCTATTGGTTGGAATCATACACATAGGAAGATGGTTGTCGTTGTTGGATGTCAAACAACTCAGTTCCACTGCAGGAATTCCTCGGGATAGTGTCCTATGCTCAACAATCTTCAGCTGTTTCATCAATGACCTCCCATCATAAGATCAGAAGTGGGGATGTTCACTGATGGTTGCGCAATGTCCAGCACCATTCACAACTCCTCAGCTACTGAAGCAGTCTATATCCAAATGCAGCAAGACCTGGACAATATCCAGGCTTGGGCTGACAAGTGGTAAATAACAGTTGTGCCATGTAAATACCAAGCAATGACCATCTCCAACAAGAGCGAACTTACCCATCATCCCTTGACACTCAATGGCATTGCCATCACTGAATTCCCCACTATCAACGCCCTGGGGGTTACCATTGACCAGAAACTGAACTGGACTAGCCATATAAATATTATGGCTACAAGAGCAGGTCAGAGGCTAGGAATCCTGCGGCGAGTAACTCACCTCCTGACTCCCCAAAGCCTGTCCACCATCTACAAGGCGCAAGTCAGGTGTGTGATGCAATAGTCTCCTCTTGCCTGGATGAGTGCAAATTCTGCAACACTCAGGAAGCTTGACACCATCCAGGACAAAGCAAGCCATTTGATTGGCATCCCATCCACAAACATTCACTCCCCCCACCACTAACAAACAGTGGCAGCATTGTGTAACATGTACAAGATGCATTGTAGGAACTCACCAAGCTACGTTAGACAGCACCTTTCAAACCTATGACTGCTATCATCCAGAAGGACAACTGTAGCAAACACATGGGAACATCACCACCTGAAAGTTCCTCCCCTAGCCACTCACCATCCTGATTTGAAAATAGATTGCCGTTCCTGCACTGTCACTGGGTCAAAATCCTGGAACTCCTTCATTAACAGCACTGTCAGTGTACCTTCACCAAGCAGTACAAGAAGGCTGCTCACCACCACTCTCTCAAGGGCAGTTAGGAATGGGCAATAAATGCTGGCTCAGCCAGTGATGCCCATATCCCATGAATGAATACAAAAAATTGCTTAAAGCTTCCTGACTCAAAATAAGTGTCTTCCCTTTTCTCCCTCCAAGATGCTGATATTTCCGACGTTATGGCACTAGGTACCCGTAGTCCTCTAATATCTTGCCTAAGTGACATTAATCACCTCTGTGCTCCAACCAGGTATTTAGCAGGCTATTCAATAATTGAGATCAGCATAGCTAAGGCCAATTCTGCCCTAATTCGATATCCAAACACACATGCTGTTACTACTCAGTCAGGCAGGGAAGGATAGAACATTGGAACCTGGCTTTTATGCACTTATAAACTTTATTTACAGAAACACAAATTGCTTGTCATGCACCTCAGACCAATAACCTCTCAGTCATTCTGCTCCTATATAGAACATGTGAATCCTACACCTGATCACCACCTCACTACAACTAATATCCACTGATTTACAATTAACATATTTTTAAAATAAAAGACTTTTTGTAAGCATTAACTCAGTGCACAGTTAAATTTTAGCACCCCACTAACCAAAGCCACGAGTTACATTCTCTGTGATCTGTCTCAGACAGTGGATGTAGTGCATTGTTATTCCTCCTTGGCCCCTCTGCTGTATTCAAAATGGTCCATGTACCATTCCTCCTCCATCACTTCTGATTTGTTGGCCAGATTGGTGCACTTACATTTGTTGGATCTCAATCTTGCCTATCAGTTCGTAGTTAGAGCCTCTCTAAGAATGGCTTCTCTACTTACCCAATCCATTAGTTCAACAATCATGGATCTATCGTTGGTCCATTCCTCTTCTATATCTACAAGCTGCCCTGGTTGCAATCACACTAAGAAAACAGGTCAGCTTCCACGGGTTGGATTTTCAACACAGAGATGGGAAACAGGAAATGTTCTTGGATCAGAAACCAGCCTATGGTGGGAAACTGATTAAAGTTCAGATTTTCACAGGGATGAACCTTTAATTGATATGGAGAAGGGTTTCCTGTCCATTTAGAGCCAGTGGCAGAGGGAACAGCAGCAGGTCAGATGAAGGGTGCCACTCGTTTAGTCTCCGCACAGCAGCCATCTCTGAGGCTCATCACATTTCGGGGCACCATTCTGTTCAGTGTCATCTCCCTCTGTCTCCAATTCCCCCTCCTCTCTCACTTCTTGCACTTCCTTTGATGAGCTGTGTCCTCCAGGGTTTCACCATCCATGAGGTCCACACCTCTCTGAAGGACCATGTCATGAAGAGCGCAGCAGACCACCACAACACCGAGACCCTTGCGGTAGGATATTGAAAGCCACCAACCAACTGGCCCAGGCACCAGAATCACATTTTCAGAAGCCCAATGGCCTGCTCAGTGGTTGTCCTGCTGAGAAATGACATGGATTATTATCACCTCTGTGGGTTCCCTTAGAGAGGTCAGTAGCCATTTCCAAAGGATTTCCCTTGTCCCCTAGGTTTCATCCATGCACTTTGGGAGTTGGAGGGAAGATTTGAGGCAGCCTAGACTGACAGATGAAAATGCCATGGCAGCTGTCAGGAAACTAAGCGTGCATGTGGAGGAAGCTCTTGTGATCACATACCAGTTGGAAGTTGAGAGACTGTTGATGGATCTCACCGGCCAGTCAGTCGGTGCCTTGATGGCCACATGGGTGCAATCAGTAATGTCCTGAACCAGAGGGAATCCAGCCATGGAGGCAAAACCCAATGCCCACTGACCCTATGACTCTGTGTCTGTCATTGAAGAAATATGCTGTCCAGCTCTGGCAAATGCAGGCATCAGTATTGGGGAGATGCAGTGCTGTGCCTCTGTTGAGATGCCACTAAGATTCAAAGCTTATCCTGGGAAAGAGCCAGAAGCAAAGAGGTTGAAGGTCACTGTGACTTTGACAGCCATGGACAGGACATAGCAACCAATGCTGCGAGGTGTTCAGCAAAGAAGGCATAGATGTCTGTCACCATCTGTCTGGAGAGTTATATTCTCCTGTGGCACTGGGTCTCAGTCATCTCCAGGTCTACAGCAGTCGATCCTTTATGAGGATTTGGTCTCTATGTTGCCTTCCTGTTCCTCTTACATCCCCCATGCTGTCTTAATGCCTGGAGTTCCATCCTTCCTAAGGAGGGTATTGCCCCTCATCAACACTGGGCCCAATTGTTAGTATCAGGGACTGTTACTCCTTACCGATTATATTCTTTCATTGGTCTCCATCTGATCATAGATGCAGTGTATTGGACAGTGCAAATCTTCCAGATCCTCCTTTGGTCATCACTGCTTTGTTCAATGGAAGATTACAGAGGACAAACCTGCCAACTGTTTCCATGACCAGCATCTGCGTACTCCTTTCTCCTTTTACAAATATCTACAGAGCACACTGGCACAAGAATTTAGAAAAAGTTTGTGCTGTAAATACCAGCAAAGTTAATGGAACATAAAACCACCAGGGTGTAAAATGGGCTGCCAGTCGATCATGCCAGTTTCCCACCCTGCCAAGGTTAGACCCCTCAGGGCCCCCTCCTCCCACCAAGGTTTAGTTCCATGTCTGTGTTGAGCTGGCATTAATGGTGCTAAACAAGGGGAAGAGAAACATTGGAAGGATTTTCATTGTTGGGCTGTTATCATGAATCTTGTTTTGGATGGCTAAAAGTAGTTTGGATGGAGGAGAGCATCAGCTGAGTGCCCTCTCAACTACAGGACTTGCAAGATACTGAGAAACACGTATCAAGGAGACAGAAAAACCTGCAGTAGTATGCTGACATCAGTGCTGTATTCATGTGATAATAACTGATAGAAGCAGTACTTGAGCTTCTTAAGTGTTTTTACAAAGAAAAAATCTTAACATCAGGCAGAACAACACCTAAATGTTCATGCCATTTTCCATTTTGCACATATGCCGAAGAATTATACACATCACATTTTCACCTAATTTGTTGTATAGCTTGTGCAACTAAACACCAAAGGCAAAAACGGTGGACATCCTTCATGCACAAAGAAATGCTATTTCAGCATATACATAACATACATTATAGATTGGACATTGTATACTCTAGTAAATGGCTATGTATATTCTTTAGAAGTCATAGATAAAGGTTCGGTAGTAGTGCAATCGCTGTCAAATATCATTTGAAAGAATCTACTTCTCATTAACACTGACAGGCAATGAAACCCTTTCAACTGTAGCCTAATGTTATCAACAGTTTTGCAGAAGGAATGTTGGAGGCAGTAGAGGCTGTGATTTACTTACAATTTAACTAATGAAGACTGATTTCTAATAAATTACCCCATGTGAACAAGGAACATTTATGCTGCAGTTACACCGAGGCTGTTTGATAAATGTACCTGTGGTCAGAGTGGAAAGCACCAAGTTATGGTGCCATTCAGAGGCACCACTCACATCAGAGCTTTTCACATATACTTGCACGCTCACACAAAGCTCTGTTCACATCTGGCTAAAATGCTCAAAACTGACTGATAATTCCTTCCATAACAATGAAGATTTTAAAGGCATGTGGGCTCTTTCAAAGCTTGAGACAAATTTCATCCCACTTCAGTGGGAATGGGTGGTAGCACAATGAAAATGAGAGCGCAGGAACGAGCTGACGGGTCACCTATGAGAACTAAATGAGGCTCGATTATCAAGATGGTTCAGACATTTTGTTAGGGTCAGTGAGAATGCTGCCATCACCAATCCAATGTGCACCACACATCAAAATCAAAATCCCCATTAGTTTTGTCTTCAAACTGGTTATACAGCAGTCAGTGCACACCAAAGCTTCAGTTTTGTTTCTTTGTGGCGTTCTCAAACCCGGAACCAAATACAGAATTAATTTCAGTTCACCTGCTGATATCTTGTGATCCAGCATTGCTGCAAATCTGAAATTGCTTCTCATCATCACAAAGGAGTCAATTCCCATCTCTCAGCCCTCCAATTTTTCAGCATGAATGAGGCTGTATGAGCTAAAAATAAACTTCCCACCAACTTCTCACCTAATGACCACTTAATAGATTTTTGAACAGAGTTTGACTTATGTAGCCAGCACTTCTGTTGGAAACAAGCAGGAAAAAGTACTTGGATCTGCACCTTAAGTGCTGTAAGCTGCAGGGTTATAGGCCAGGTGCAGGAAGGTGGGATTAGAAAGGGAACCTGGGTGTCCTCGGGCTGGCATGGACAAGATAGGCCAAATGGCCTCCTTCTGTGCTGTAACTTTTCTATGGTTCTATGGTCCCTCATAATTCCATACAAAATGGGGTCCTATTATATCTCTAGGACCCTAAAGCCATTTTTATTGTCACCCGTGTCACCCATGAGGCCCTCAGCAATGGTAAACCCACCTAGAATGAAAAAACAATAAAAGCTGGGAAATAAAAATTCTAGTCCAAACTAGCCTTGTATACCTTAAAATGGAACACCAGTGAAAGCTGGGAAATAAAAGTACTGGTCCAAACTATTATTCCTTCTCGGATGGAGGATACAGGCTGTAAAACAGTCAGGTCCTGTGTATGTTAATAAAATCACTGGCAGCAGGCCTAAGAATCTATTGATTTGGCAGTTATAAGCCTTCAGGATTACCTGAATTCCTCTTCCTTCTGTAAAGTCCTCAGGCCCCTAAAAGTATGCTTCCCCCCACCCCACCCCAGCACCATTCCTTCCTTCAAATTTCTCCAGCCTTGCCTTTAGAGTGCTGCTGCAGGCATGTGCTCAGTGGGTGCCCTACTAAATCCCATGTACTTTGCAATATAGAGGTGTGCCTTCTGATGGTTTTTTTTTTGATGGAAGATGTTATTGGATTGCAAGCTCAGTTTGGGGTCAAACGGGTGGCAAGGTTGGGCAGGTCTGATATAGTTTTAGAAAGTAGCCAAGGAAAGGGATATAACCTTGGCAATAGTACAAAGTTGGCTGAATCTTCATTTTCAACACTCTCCCAAGTATGATAATTTTCTGTCCAAGGTACCATCACTGCTTTCCTCCCTCAGCCTCTGCTCCAAATGACTGGTCATTCTCGCTGATTTCAATCTCCATCTCTCAAGCTCCATCTCAACTAATTGTTTTCTCTCTAAATCTCTCCATCCACATAAATTCCCCAACTCATATTCACAGCCACTCTCTTGACCTTGCCATCTCATGTGGTCTTGCTAGTCCTGTAGTTTCAGTCACAAATAAGACTTTCTCTGCTCATTTCTGTATTGCTCACCACCATCCCCCTTCCACACCTCAGCCTGACCTCCACCTCCTGCATCCAGCTCTGGAGATAACTATCACACAGTTCATTTACAACTGCACTTTCAAAATCCCAATTGTCTAGCCTTTGTTACCTTAGACTTAAATATTCCAACACACTCCTGGCTGGTCTCCCATATTCAACCTTCCAAAAACTTGGGAGCGTCCAAAACTCCGCTACCCCTGCAATAACTTATACCAAGCTCTGTTTACCTATTATTCGTTTTCACTGATCTACACTGGCTTCCTATCAAACATTGTCTTGATTTTAAAATTCTCATCCTTGTTTTCAAATCCCCTGCTCCTTCCTCTCTCTCTCCTCCAGCTCCAACTTTCCAATATGTCTGTGCTTCTCTAATTCTGACATCGTAAGCATTCTCAATTTTAATTACTTCACTTTTGGTGGCTGTACCTTCAGCTCCCTAGGTCCTAAACTTTGGAATACCTCCCTATACCTCTCTGCCTCTTCAGCTCTTTTTTTCCTCCTTTAAGATGCTCCTTAAAGCCTACCACATTGATCAAGCTTTTGATCATCTGCATGAATATCTCCTTATGTGGCTGAGTGTCATATTTTGTTTTTTAATGCCCCTGAACGCGCAGTGGGGCATTTAATTACATTAAATGTGCTATATAGATATAAGTTGTTGTTGAAGACAAAGACTTTGACCTTCCCAGTGTTAGCAGGAGGAAATTATGGCTGACTCAACACTGGCTGTCAGACAAGAAGTCCACCACAAAAGAAATGGAAATGTCAAGAAAGATGGTAGAGGGGTCATGTTGGGTATCAGTGCCGTATATATGTACATTTACCCCATATCCACAGAAGACATCACCAAGAATAGGCAATCAAAAATCCATCCATGAGGGACTCCTGAAATGCTGGCGTAGTGCAGGAAAGAAAAGCCTTTGCTAGAGATGCTCTAACTGAGCAGATCAGTAAAGTGGAGCCAAGCAAAGGCAGACCCATGAAGCTGGCTATTGGGGAATTGTTGGAATGCTATGGTGTTATGAACATCAAAGAATTCACATTCTTCTTTGGAGTACATGATGGTGATGAGTGGGGGAGAGGGGAGGGAGGGTAGATGATAGAAGGAGTTTTGTTCTGCTTTGTGGAGCTTTGATATCACAACAGGGGTCCTTTATTTTCAAGTAAGTTCTCTGCCCAGAAGCTAGGCTGATTCCTTTTCCAAACAAATGGTGATGTGTATGTTGATTGCCATCATCCTGTGTTGCCGCTTGACACCTTAAGATTCACTCAGTCTAGTTTGGATGAAGGAAACCATCATAATACAAGAAAAGATTGATAGTACCCATTCACATCCACCTTAAACACACTGAGTTTCAATGCCCCCTTTTATCCAGGGTGAAACAAAGTGTCAGGTCAGCTGGAATTCTAGTCCTATTGTAAAAAGAGATTGAGATGCTTATAAACTATAACAGTGTATTAACCTTCATCTGTATCTAATCTTTGTGTGTGAGAGGCGAGTGAATGGAACATTGTATCAAATTTGTGGTAAATGTATGATACTTAATAACCTTCTTTATTTTAAAACTCACAAAAAGCTTGGTGCTGGAATTATTTAATTGGGACGCTTGCTCTGACAGTAAGAAAACACACCTCTTGCATGTAAACATAGTGATCATGGGTAGTAAAAAGAAAAACGAATTCTATCTGTGACACTGGATATCACTTTTCTGCAGCTATCTGACAATCCAGGCATGTTGTTTTATTAAGAATGGCTGATCTACAAATTAAAAATTCCATGCTCCATTATTCCTTCATAGGGCCATGACCTTCATCGACCTTCATCAAGAATGCTTTAGTAATTTTTTTTGTTTAGAGAGGATGAGTAGCTAGAAGTGTCATGGATGATTTTTGTCACAGTGACATTGGCCTGATATTTATTTACATGTACGGATTTTGTGAGCAGGGATGGTGATGAGTGGGAGAGAGGGGAGGGAGGGTAGAAGGAGTTTCATTCTGCTTTGTGGAGCTTTGATATCACAACAGGGGTCCTTTATTTTCAAGCAGGTCTCTGCCCAGAAGCTAGGTTGATTCCCTGTCATGTGGGAAACACTCCAGAGGAGGTCACAGATGAGGAGTAGTAGGGAGCTTGCATTTGAGTTTGTGGTAGCATGGAAAGGGGGTGGGAGGGCAATCTCCAATGAAGAGGGGGGAGAGGTTCTGGGAAACCTGACCAGCCAGGGTTAAATGTAGTAGATAAATTAAATCTGAGGCATGCATCTGTATTATAATATTTAAGTAGCCAGCCTGTCTTCTGAGAGCAGGTTGTTTGCCCTCTCCTGTCCTGCTATCAATAAGTGAGCACCATAGCAGCAGGCTGGGGTTGTGTTTGAGTGTTTTCAAATTTTGACATCTGACCTGGCCCAAACACACCTGTTTTTGGAACTAAACTTCCCTCTGTTACATATAAATTACCTGATGATGCATTCCAGTGCAATTGATACCAAACTGTAATCAAAAGAAAGCTAATTAAACAGAAGGTAGAATATTGGGGTGAGGGCAGGGTGGAGGAGCAGAGAAAAGTATTAGGCAGATGCGGTATAAGTATTGAAATTTCAATTAGTGCTGGTTACATTGTTTATTACTGACGTGTAATTCAACTCAAAATATGGGTCACATTTATGCCAATTTTAATTTAGAGCCTGTGATCAAATGAAAATGGTATGCTTTTTGATTGGCTTTCAGGTGATTTTGGACTCAATCTTGCTTCCAGAATATTATACAGTTACCTCAAAAGTAACTGCATGACTGATACAACAAAATGATTAGGGAACAGTGCCACTGAAGCAAATCTCATTTTTTCTACATTTTGAAAGATTGCTTAACTATTAGCACATGTTCTATTATCCACCTAACAGGGGAGTAAACTGTCATTTGTGTGTGAAGGGGAGGAGAGCAAAGCATAAATGTTTATCTCTTCAGGTCAAATAGAGTGGAGTTATATTAAACAGAGTGCAATGCTTCTGTGCTATGTTCACCATATGGAGTGGAGTTATATTAAACAGACAGAGTGCAATGCTTCTGAGCTATCTTCATCATTTGCAAACTCACCAGTTTTTCTGAAGTCAGTCCAGTGCCCATTGGGTGTAATAGTAATTTCTGTGGGTGGAGTTGAAAGTCTCTGAATAACCTGCATCTGGAGTAATTGTTGACCTGTTGATGTGAAACAGTGTGGGGAATTGATAACTGCGTTCACATCTCTTAAACTGAAATCTGCACTCATTATCTGTAAAAACGGATTTCCATTACTCGCTGCATGTGAAAATAATTGATGCTTCAAAACAATAAAGTCTGGAAAAAAATGTTGCTTTTGATGGATTGTGTACAAGCAATGAAAGAACATACAAAACAAACACAGAATTACCTGGAAAAACTCAGTGGGTCTGGCAACATCGGCGGAGAAGAAAAGAGTTGACGTTTCGAGTCCTCATGACCCTTCGACAGAACTTGAGTTCGAGTCCAAGAAAGAGTTGAAATATAAGCTGGTTTAAGGTGTGTTGGGGGGGCAGAGAGAGAGAGAGAAGTGGAGGGGGTTGGTGTGGTTGTAGGGACAAACAAGCAGTGATAGAAGCAGATCATCAAAAGATGTCACCAACAGTAGAACAAAAGAACACATAGGTGTTAAAGCTGGTGATATTATCTAAACGAATGTGCTAATTAAGAATGGATGGTAGGGCACTCAAGGTATAGCTCTAGTGGGGGTGGGGAGAGCATAAAAGATTTAAAAATAATGGAAATAGGTGGGAAAAGAAAAATCTATATAATTTATTGGAAAAAAACAAAAGGAAGGGGGAAACAGAAAGGGGGTGGGGATGGGGGAGGGAGCTCAAGACCTAAAGTTGTTGAATTCAATATTCAGTCCGGAAGGCTGTAAAGTGCCTAGTCGGAAGATGAGGTGTTGTTCCACCAGTTTGCGTTGAAAGAACATACATTTAGTTAGAACTTTTCATTTCCTTAGAACAACATTTCACAACTGATTAATTACTTTTTGAGGTGTGGTTATTTCTGCACAGCTAGGTCCAACTGAAATAAATAACCAATTATTTATTCTGTGGTGTTGATCAAGTGATAAATATTGGTTGGAACAATGTCCTCCTGTTGAAATGGCATCTTTTGCATCCACCTTAATAAGAAGTTGAAATTAGATGGGTCAGTACTATGACCAGAAATCTACAGTGTGAGTGCAAATTTCTAAAGTGGGTTAAACATAACATTGGTCATGGAAATTGATGTTTATTATACAGCAAAAGCTTGGAAATAGATACCATGTAGAAAGGGAAAACAATACAACAGGGTTAGAAAGGCCATCCATTTAATCATAAACTGCCAGTCCAACAATTAACACTCTGAACAGGTATATAATTGCTTTTCCTGTGGCTCCATAATTAACCTGGAGACCTTAGAATTGAATAGAATGGGCCAGACTAAGGCAGGGCCTGATAAAGGTGGCGGTGTGTCTGGTGTGGTTCTTGGGAACTGAGAACTATAGGAAATCTGGAGGTGACGAAGCCAAACATACTCAGCAGAGGAAGTTAATTTGAAACGAAAATTAATGCTGCCTTCCAAATCCACACAGCTTATCCTAAAAAGTTAACATTTCCCAGAGTGCATAACATAAGCTGTAACATTTGCCTGAATTCCAATAATTGCTTTACTTTTCCTCTTCATTTAAAATCTTATTCAATATTGTTTCACTCAGCAAACTCTCATAGAAATGTTGAAGTCTCGTACAATTCTCTTTGAAATAATGGTTACAAATTTAAGATGGTTTCAGCTTTTTCTGTTATTTTATGGTGCTTACCTGCAGCAACGCCTTTTTAAATGGTAACTTTCTTCCAGTCCCTCTCTTTTAAATTTTTCTTTATTCATTTGAACATAAACATAATCATTGTTTTGAGTAGTGAAACTATAGGCCAGTTAGCCTAACATCTGTCATAGGGAAAATGTTAGAAGATATTATTAAAGATGTTATAACAAGGCACTTAGAAAAATCCAAGGGAATCAGGCAGAGTTGACCTGGTTGTGTAAAAGGGAAATTGTGTCTAACCAATTTATTGAAGTTCTTTGAAGGAGTCACGTGCTGTGAATAAAAGGGTGGATGTACTGTACTTAGAGTTCCAGAAGGCATTTGACACAGTGCCACATCAAAGATTATTGCGAAAAATAAAAGCTCACGGTGTAGGGGGTAATGTATTGGCATGGTTAGAAGATTAGCTAGCTAATAGGAAGCAGAGAATTGGCATAAATGGGTCTTTTTTTGGTTGGCAGGTTGTGACGAGTGGTGTGCCACAGGGATCAGTGCTGGGGCCTCAGCTTTTTACAATTTATATCAATGACTTGGATAAATGGACCGAAGAATTGGATGCTAAATTTGCTGATGACACAAAGATAGGTAGGAAAGTAAAGTGAAGAGGACATAAGGAGGCTACAAAGTGACATAGGTTAAATGAATGGGCAAAGATCTGTCAAATGGAGTATAATGTGGGCAAGTATGAAATTGTTCATTTTGGCAGGAAGAATAAAAAAGAAGCTTATTATCTAAATGGTGAGAGATTGCAGAGCTCTGAGATTCAGAGGGATCTGGGTGCCCTGGCGCATGAATCACAAAAAAGGTTAGTATGCAGGTACAGCAGGTAATTAGGAAAGCTAATAGGATGTTATCATTTATTGTAAGGGGAAATGATTACACAAGGAGGGAGGTTATGCTTCAGTTGTACAGAATTGAGACCACAATTGGAATATTGTGTACAGTACTGGTCTCCTTATTTAAAGAAAGATGTAAGTGCGTTAGAAGCAGTTCAGAGAAGGTTTACTAGACTATACCAGGAATGGGCGGGTTGTCTGATGAGAAATGTTTGGTCAGATTAGGCTTGTATCCACTGGGATTTAGAAGAGTAAGAGGTGACTTAATTGAAACCTTTAAGGTCCTGAGAGGTCATGACAAGGTGTATGTGGAGAGGATGTGGGACAATCTAGAACTAGTGGTCACTGTTTAAAAATAAAGGGTCACTCATTTAAGACAGCGGTGAGGAGAATTTTTTTTTCTCTGAGAGTTGAGAGCCTTTGGAACTCTCTTCCTCAAAGGGCAGTGGAAGCAGAGTGAATATTTTTAAGGCAGAGCTAAACAGATTCTTGCTTACCAAGGGGGTAAAAGGTTATCAAGGGGTAGGCAGGAATGTGGGGTTACATTCAGATCAGCCATGATTTTATTGAATGGCGGAGCAGGCTCAAGGGGCTGAGTGGCCTACTTCTGCGCTTAAATTGTATGTTTGTATGTATGTTCATGAATGGTCAGATCTGATCACAATGTTCTGTGTCTAAACTATTTTCCTGCCTGTAAAATATCCTGGAGTAAATGTTATTTTCTCCATTCTGCAACAAGACAGAACCCGAATAAAATCAAAAATATTACAGTTTGTAGAAATGTTCTATGACTGGAAGATCAATTAAGGTGTGAAGTAACCAAAACACACTTAAAGAAAGACAACTCTCCCCAAGGTGAATTCCAAATTTCAACTGAGACATAACTGAGGAATACTTTACAAAAAGTAAGAGACAATTGGGACTAATGCCCCAGTCATAGAGCAACAAGTGACCAGGAATTTTCCTGTCTGCCTCGGGACCCCAATGTCAGGGTCAAAAAGCAATCAGAAACCCGCACTGTATGGGAAACAATCACCTAGGGTGATTTTTTTCCCAAAGTGGCCAATTAGTGGCCAGAGGGTGGACTTTCCTTAAAGACGGTGGCCGGGCTCTCAAAGTTGGAGGTCCAATAGGATGTCATCCAGCACTGAAGAAGCAAAATCTTGCCTTTCTATGTGAAAGAGAGAGAGTGAGAGAGAAAGAGGGCACCTCAAGATAGAAGCACCCCGACTTTTTTAACTTTTAAGTTGAAAATTCCCCCCACCAACCGGACCACCATCATAGAGGGAGACCCCTCCTCAGGTGGGCCTATGGCTGCAGTTGAGGCCAGACAGGTGAAGAGGGCCCTCAAACTTGCCTGGAGCGCTGGCTCCCTGGCCTGCCACCAGGAGGCAGTTGGCCTGTTCCCTCAGGTGGCATGGAGGCCAACTGGATAGGCTTTAATTGGCCTTCAGCTGTTGTAAAGTGGCTGTCCACTACTTGCAGGTGGGTAGCCCTGCCTTCTCTATCTTGCCTCTGGGGAAATGGCCTGGGGGTGGGACAGAGCTGACACACCAACCAATGGCATAAAATTCTGCACCCTTCCACCTCTGTGCTCACCTCCAACAGGGCCTAAAAACCCAAATACTGAAACAGGAATGTAGTCTCACAGTGACCAGCACACAACTCTAGGAACTTAAGGCACCCATATACAGCAAAGTTATGAGGAAGTGATGGCATATTGGTAATGGTCATTCAGTTCAAGAGCATTTAGGGATGGGCAACAAATTTCATTGCCACAGAAGGTTGTGGAGGCCAGGTGATTGAGTGTATTTAAGACCAAGATAGATAAGTTCTTGATTGGTAAGGGGATCAAAGGTTACAGGGAAAAGGCGGGAGAATGGGGTTGAGAAATTTATCAGCCATGATTGAATGGCGGAGCAGACTCGATGGGCCGAATGGCCTAATTTCTGCTCCTCTGTCTTATGGTCGCAAATGCTGGCCTTGTGAGTGACGCCCACATTCCATGGAAGAATGAAAAAGTAACATTCAAATGCAGGCTCATGAATTCCATGTTTCACTTCATCTATTTTCTTCCTGCCACTGCTGAAAGAAAGTCAAGGCTGGAGATTTATGATTTCCACTGCAGAACCAACAGCTGCTCTTGTGGCAATGAAACTGGCTCTCCATTGTTATTGGTATGGTTTACATTAAAGAATGGCAGGAGGACAGTGTAACTGCTGTTGAAAACGCCACACTGAAGGAAAAGCACACTCAGCTTACCCCAAAAACTACCGAGTTTACAAACAATATCCCCTTAATAACAAAACCAACAAATTGCTAAACAAATACCTTTAAATCATTTCACTGACAATGAATAGTGCAGGGAGATTGAAAAGTAATGAGGACAAATAAGTGTAAATGTATTTTAATGCAAAATATTTTATTATTCACTATTTAAGAATTAACAATATAACTGGTGCGAGTATAGAGGCCAGGAGTTACTAACATTGGTAAGGCAAACAACTGGCCAAGATGGAACTCTGAAGGACCTTGAGTTACTAATTTAATTGTTATTTAAAAATGAAACTGTGAACAGATGCAGAAACATCTCCCAATTTCTAACTTTCCCTCTTGAAAATACTGCCTATAGCTAGGTTGCTGATTCCTCTGCTACCTCACCCAAGGGAACGTTTTACATGTGTGATAATAAGTGTTGGCAGACTTTTCAATCCAGACACATGTCTTTTCTAATACAGATCACTAGATAGCAGTCTGGAGTGGAAATCCTGAAGGACTTCTCCCCTCCCTTGCCCAGGGCTGTAATGTTTCAGCTGCTGCTCTGACTTAAATCAGCACAGACCAGGAATGTGATGTAATTCTCTTCAACAAAACAAAACACACAGCAGGTCAGGCAGCATCTGTAGAGAGAGAAACAGAATTAATAGCCACGATGTTTATTGAGGCAGGGATTTGAAAAGGGAGGAGGTGCCCTCAAATCCCCTGGAGTTTGAACGTTACATTGTGTGTGTTTCTTTTGAAACAGATTCCCCGTTTGCTAATAGACTTGGTGACCTGTTGAGTGGATAAATTCGACAACATGAGGCCACAGGCCAGAAGCAGGATGGTTTAGCAAGGTAGAGATCTTGGAGTGTGGTATAGCACAACGTGATTAGAAGGGTCCAGGGCGATTGCAGTGGGTTCGATATCATAGGGTTAGGGAGAAATTAGGTGGGTTGTTAGAGATCGGGGGAGAGATAGATGGAGGTCAGAAGAGAATCAGAAATCATGTGAGGGATTGAGGATTGGTGATGAGAGGGTCAGTGATCACAGAGTGAGGGGTCAGTGGTTGGGGAGGTGTCAGTGATGGCAAAGGTGGGGTGTTAACAAGTTAGCTTGTTGTGTCTGGAGGAAAATACTCTTGGCCCTCCTGTTCCACAAGCGATACTGTAATAGCACGTACCTATTTGATGTATCCAGCCCTTCTCACTCCCTTTACTTGCCTAATTTCCCAAGGCATGGGAAACTCAGCCAACATAGGATAAAAATATAAACCCTCTTATAATGGAGGTGCTCAGCCTCCTTAAAATGTTTCAGCAACTACCTACTTTCTGAGAGTGGATTGGCTGCTCATCCTGTGTTATAAACAGAAGTGGGCAGGTTCGAGTTGGGTTGGGTTCCTGTTTTAGATTGGAATATTTTAATTTTCCATCTGACTAAAATTCACCTCATTTGGGGATTAAATTGACCCCCCCCCCCCAATATTTTAGGTTAACAACCTTTCATAAGAACTGGAAGATGTTTGAGGTTGGCTTGGTAAGTACAGTGGGAAGTGCCTCTACTCACTATGATAATGTCACGAGGCTATGCCCCTTTAACTTTGAAAATATGATTTTTCAAATTTTCAACTGATTGGAAATGTCGCAATTTGAAATGAGACAGAGCAAACTACTTAAAAATGCAAGGCCAACTTCCAAGGTGAAGGTGAAAAACAAACAACTCACCTTCAGGGGAGTGTGAAAAGAGAAGCATTTCCTCTAAACCAGAGACCCATCAAAACTTGTCATTGTCTAAGGAAGAGCCATTAAATTGCAAAGTGCTGGATGCTGAAAGAATGGCTGCTACAGACAGACTCATCCAAAACCCCTTGGAAATACACAATGGGTGAAGTATAACAGACTAGGTTGCAGCCACTGCAGGGAGATTGTAAGAAAGACTTCAGCAGAAGAGACAGGCTAAAAGCTCGCTCTCCCTCTCTCTCTTTTGGACTAAGTGTATTACTCAGTTTGGATGCCAACTTTACCAGAAATCTACCTGCAAATGGAGATCTTGTAATAATTGCAACATTTTCTATATCTGATTCCATACATGAAACCAGCTAATCCAAATTGGCACATTTAAAAATCTACACGTCCAGAACAATCAGAGGACACTTAACTGTATATTCTCTTAACATTTTTTTTTTACTGGACTCTAGCTTCCCTTTTTTCTGATACTTGTGCGTGCGACATTGCGTTGTTGTTATTTTTTTTCCTCATGTTTAGTAGTTAATAAATTTGCTCTTTCTTTGACTCAAGAAAGTCCTGTTTGATTGTCTCCTTATTACTCACAGCTTTAATAGTTAAATGCACACTGATTTGGAAAAGGCATATCACGTGAAAAAGAAACTTAAACCTTTCTTGCGAACAACCGAGGAGGCTGAATGGAGGGGAGCCAGTTCACTCCTCCTCACTTGGTCATAACTATATCAATGCAGTGAAGTTAGAAAAGTTTGTCATACATTTCAAGTTCTGTTTATGTGGCATGGGGGGTGAAATCAGAGTTTATTCTGAAATCAAGGGCATATCTTGACCAGTTAAGGGGCAGGTGGTAGTGTAGTGGTGATGTCATTTCAGAGGCCCAGGCCAATACTCTGGGGGACCTAGGTTCAAGTCCCATCATAGCAGCTGATGGTATTTAAATTCAATTAATAAGTCTGGAATTGAAAACTAGCCTCAGTATTGGTGATCACGAAACTATCATCAATTATGATAAAAGCCCATGTGGTTCACTAATCTGCCATCCTTACCTGGTCTGACCTACTTGTAACTCCAGATCCACAGCAAGGTGGTTGACCCTTAACTGCCCTGTGCAATTGCCTGGCAAGCCGCTTAGTTCAAGGGCAATAAGGGACAGGCAACAAATACTGGCCTTGCCAGAGGCACCCACATGCCATGAAAGAATAAAGGAAAAAAGTTAGGCAAACAAATTGGAATTCAGATAGTTCAGTCAACTTGTCTAAAGCCCAACTTTACTATTTTTTGAGCATTGAGTGCTTGTAATATCACAGTGAGCGGGAACTTTATGTTTATTTCCTAAGGAATAAGAATGCAGCAAAATAAAATGCAATAGATTCCTGGATGAAAAATGCATTGCTATGCTGTGTTGCTGTAATTATGAGAATAAAAAGTTATCTGCCAAAGACTTACTGGAACATGGACAACATAGTGGGAGTTAAAACAATGATTGGTCTCCAGTGACTATTTTGAAGGAGGAACTACTTTTAGCTTTGGAAATATGGAATGAGTTTCTCTGATGGTTCAATGGTGGAAAATATAATACAAAGGCATACTGGTCCAAAACAGTCTAGACTTGATCGATGGTCTGCACTGAGGAAAGATGATTTCAGCTTCAAAGGCAGGAGAGATCTTCCAACTGGCCTCAGTGCTAATGGAGCCAAGCAGAGAAAATAAATGCCGGAGTTTCTGCTCATGATTACTATGCAGTGACTCCTGCTGGAAAATGTGGATGTAGGTGTCGGTTGCAATATCAGTATGGGCTCAGTTTTGATGTCCACTATGGAATAGTCAATACATTTTGCTGTTTAAACTCAAAAATGAACCCTAGCTAAGTCAGGATCTTCATGAAAAAGGAAATAAAATTCGAGAAAAAAATGGAATGTGTAGAATGAAATTGCAGTAGGGTTTGCTGTGTGTATAATAGTTGTATCCCCATCATCAATATGCTATTAGTGGCATTGGAAACAAATTAGAGGTTGTTCACTGCTCGCTCGGGTAGGATTCTTTTAAGAAATCTGTGGTGCCTTAACGGAAAACTGCAGATTTTAATTTTCAGATAGTTTAGAAATTCACTAAAGATCAACTGCAGTCTCTTCAAAATCATTAGACAGCACTGATCCAGTGAAATCGTTTATTAATGGCAAGCAGGCACTCTGGTGCCAATAAAGGACCCTTGTGATTAGCTGAGGCTGTGATGAAAGGCATAGAGAGGAACATAGAATCAGAGAAACCAATCGAGTTAGTCATAAATGCTAGTGCAGCATTTGAGGCAGGACAGATCCCTGTGGGAGGGATCACAGCTGCTTGAAGAGCAACAGCAGAATTCATCAAACCACAGAACTGTGCTGACTGCAATAACTGTGCTCAGTCCGAAGAGAAGTCCAGGGTTCAAGATTTAAAACTTTGGTTGGAATTGCTGGTTGGATTTTGAGTTAAAGATGTTGACTACACCTTACAAATCTACTGAAAATGGTAAGTTCTAATAATTAATTGGTTATTAAACCAACATGTAGCATCTACATTTTTCTGTATCACTACCCCTTTAGTGCAGTGGAAATGAAATAGAATTAGATTAAAATAAGTGCCATAAATTACAGCTTACAAAGGGACCTGGCATATAAGGCGACCCCATTTTTCCAGCCCCAAAAATTATTTTTATACTCGGTGTATAAGTCAACCACTGCCCCCCTCCCCCTGTCCCTGACATTTTCAGCCACAGCATGCTATACTGGCATTAGTGTTGGCCTCAATTTTATTTATTCATTCATGGGATGTGGGTGTCACTTGCTAAGTCAACATTTATTGCCCATCCCTAATTGCCCTTGAGAAGGTGGTAGTAAGCTACCTGCTTGAACTGCTGCAGTCCATGTGTTTTGAGAACACCCACAGTGCTGTTTTACACCTCACAATGCATGTTTTACTTAACTTATAACTGGGTGGAATGGATCAAGTGGGCAATACAAGCTGTGTTGCAAAGTTGCATGGGATTTTAAGACATGCCCACTCTTTGTGTCGGATGCTGATGACTCTTCAAAATGGCGACCACCCACATGACGCTGGCGGTTCACTTTTATAA
This sequence comes from Carcharodon carcharias, assembly GCF_017639515.1. Taxonomy (NCBI): domain Eukaryota; kingdom Metazoa; phylum Chordata; class Chondrichthyes; order Lamniformes; family Lamnidae; genus Carcharodon; species Carcharodon carcharias. The sequence continues at coordinate 83,117,189 of NC_054474.1, read as the reverse complement.
GTGGCATATAAGTCAACCTCCATTTTTGGAAGGAATTTCCGAGGCTTCAAAAGTCAAGTTATATACCAACATCTTTGTATTTTGCTTAAATCTAGAGTTTGCTTACATCATATTTTTTGATTTAAGTGGGGATGACACTGTTGAAATGTGACCTGCCAAAACAATATACTTTTAAAAATGTAAAGCACAATATTTAAGGAGTCTCCTAACTCATTCCTAGATTCAACATCGCTGCTAACCACTTCATGTAATGTTATTAAACAGAATGTCTTGAAAGTAGGTGCTGCATTCATACAATAACCAGTGTCAGCCTGAAGTGAAGTGCATTGAATACCGTAGTGCGTTGTGAATGCAGCTTGAATCCACAGTCAGCAGCCTAACATTGAACAAAAAGGATTTAAACTACCTGGAGAAGTATCACTCTGTTTTCCTTCAAAGTCAATTTGTGCCTTAACACCGGATTTACATAATGTGATTCTGGGATTTCCCATGTATTTGTGGGCAGATACACACTCAATTGGTGCATATATCAAATACGTGGCTTAAAATATCACAGAATTTCAGGCATGAGCAAATTAAAGATGTAAATACAGTATGCTTAAATCACCTCAATCATTTACAGCCATCCATTGATCCTTCGACTCAAACATATTCTGCCCATAATAATGACCACCACTAGTTTACAGACCCTCAAACGTGAGTTTCTTACCACTGTGTTTGTCCAGCGGCTCTCTTCAAATTGCAGTCAGATTTTCAGCCACAGGAATCAAAATAATTTAATTAAATTCTCATTTAATTTTTATAAGTACATCTTGTTCTGTATTTTCTGTTTCTTTTAATGCCTTTTCATGGCATTAGTATATGCTATTTTAAAATTGCAGGTTCTTAAACATGCTGTGTATAAATTATGCGTGAATGAGTTCAAACTTTAATTTTCATAATTAAAGGAGGGAAATATGAGTTCTGTACTTTCCCTGCCTTCCAATTGTTTATGCTGATTTACATTCATTTTATGTCGGACCATATTCTAATGAGATTCACAGGAACTCTGAGTCTCATTTAGAATTGGCAGAATGGGAGTGGGAATGGGTGCAATTTTGGGTCAGACTTCCGGGTTGCACCCACTGATGTAATTCCCCCAAATTTAACATCAGTGATGCAGCCAAAATGGCTATACCCTAACAAAGAAAAAGAAAGAATTGCATTTATGCGGCACCTTTAATGATCTCAAGATGTCCCAAAGTGTTTCCAGTCCAAGATGTACTGACAATATATCTATTGTCCAAGTGCACAATTAACCTATATCTCTCTTTGAAACTGATAAATCTGCTTCTAGTTTTAAAACAGGAATGCCACTTTGGTCAATAAAAGTGCATGTCACCAAATCTGAACATCTGTACCATTTCAAACTTATAATCACAAATTCACACCAACCCTGATTAGTAAGTTGCTGGCAGTTAGAACACCTAAGCAGTGCTAGGGACATCTTGCAACATCACTGCCAATGAGTGGCTTAGGCTAGAATCTTATTTGAGCAAGTTACAAAGCTTAGGAATGAATCTGTTGAAATAAGATTTTCCTTTAAAGTATAAATATTCAAGCAATTTTTTATTGGCTCAATAAACAATTGTGTGTGTTTATCCACACTCATTGTTTTACTGTGTTTTTAGTTTTGCTAGCACCGGGCTGTGAAACAACCATCAACTCAACATGTTAGACCAGCACAAAAACAGAATTACCTGGAAAAACTCAGCAGGTCTGGCAGCATCAGCGGAGAAGAAAAGAGTTGACGTTTCGAGTCCTCATGACCCTTCGACAGAACTTGAGTTCGAATCCAAGAAAGAGTTGAAATATAAGCTGGTTTAAGGTGTGTGTGTGGGGGGGCGGAGAGATAGAGAGAGAGAGAGGTGGAGGGGGGGGTGTGGTTGTAGGGACAAACAATCAGTGATAGAAGCAGATCATCAAAAGATGTCAACGACAATAGTACAATAGAACACATAGGTGTTAAAGTTAAAGTTGGTGATATTATCTAAACGAATGTGCTAATTAAGAATGGATGGTAGGGCACTCAAGGTATAGCTCTAGTGGGATTTTTTTTTAAATAATGGAAATAGGTGGGAAAAGGAAAATCTTTATAATTTATTGGAAAAAAAAGGAAGGGGGAAACAGAAAGGGGGTGGGGATGGGGGAGGGAGCTCACGACCTAAAGTTGTTGAATTCAATATTCAGTCCGGAAGGCTGTAAAGTCCCTTGTCGGAAGATGAGGTGTTGTTCTTCCAGTTTGCGTTGGGCTTCACTGGAACAATGCAGCAAGCCAAGGACAGACATGTGGGCAAGAGAGCAGGGTGGAGTGTTAAAATGGCAAGCGACAGGGAGGTTTGGGTCATTCTTGCGGACAGACCGCAGGTGTTCTGCAAAGCGGTCGCCCAGTTTACGTTTGGTCTCTCTAATGTAGAGGAGACCACATTGGGAGCAACGAATGCAGTAGACTAAGTTGGGGGAAATGCAAGTGAAATGCTGCTTCACTTGAAAGGAGTGTTTGGGTCCTTGGACGGTGAGGAGAGAGGAAGTGAAGGGGCAGGTGTTGCATCTTTTGCGTGGGCATGGGGTGGTGCCATAGGAGGGGGTTGAGGAGTAGGGGGTGATGGAAGAGTGGACCAGGGTGTCCCGGAGGGAGCGATCCCTACGGAATTCTGATAAGGGGGGTGAAGGGAAGATGTGTTTGGTGGTGGGATCATGCTGGAGTTGGAGGAAATGGCGGAGGATGATCCTTTGAATGCGGAGGCTGGTGGGGTGATAAGTGAGGACAAGGGGGACCCTATCATGTTTCTGGGAGGGAGGAGAAGGCGTGAGGGCGGATGCGCGGGAGATGGGCCGGACACGGTTGAGGGCCCTGTCAACGACCGTGGGTGGAAAACCTCGTTTAAGGAAGAAGGAGGACATGTCAGAGGAACTGTTTTTGAATGTAGCATCATCGGAACAGATGCGACGGAGGCGAAGGAACTGAGAGAATGGGATGGAGTCCTTACAGGAAGCGGGGTGTGAGGAGCTGTAGTCGAGATAGCTGTGGAAGTCGGTGGGTTTGTAATGGATATTGGTGGACAGTCTATCTATTACAAACCCACCGACTCCCACAGCTATCTCGACTACAGCTCCTCACACCCCGCTTCCTGTAAGGACTCCATCCCATTCTCTCAGTTCCTTCGCCTCCGTCGCATCTGTTCCGATGATGCTACGTTCAAAGACAGTTCCTCTGACATGTCCTCCTTCTTCCTTAACCGAGGTTTTCCACCCACGGTCGTTGACAGGGCCCTCAACCGTGTCCGGCCCATCTCCCGCGCATCCGCCCTCATGCCTTCTCCTCCCTCCTAGAAACATGATAGGGTCACCCTTGTCCTCACCTATCACCCCACCAGCCTCCGCATTCAAAGGATCATCCTCAGCCATTTCCGCCAACTCCAGCATGATGCCACCACCAAACACATCTTCCCTTCACCCCCCTTATCGGCATTCCGTAGGGATCGCTCCCTCCGGGACACCCTGGTCCACTCCTCCATCACCCCCTACTCCTCAACCCCCTCCTATGGCACCACCCCATGCCCACGCAAAAGATGCAACACCTGCCCCTTCACTTCCTCTCTCCTCACCGTCCAAGGACCCAAACACTCCTTTCAAGTGAAGCAGCATTTCACTTGCATTTCCCCCAACTTAGTCTACTGCATTCGTTGCTCCCAATGTGGTCTCCTCTACATTGGAGAGACCAAACGTAAACTGGGCGACCGCTTTGCAGAACACCTGCGGTCTGTCCACAAGAATGACCCAAACCTCCCTGTCGCTTGCCATTTTAACACTCCACCCTGCTCTCTTGCCCACATGTCTGTCCTTGGCTTGCTGCATTGTTCCAGTGAAGCCCAATGCAAACTGGAGGAACAACACCTCATCTTCCGACTAGGGACTTTACAGCCTTCCAGACTGAATATTGAATTCAACAACTTTAGGTCGTGAGCTCCCTCCCCCATCCCCACCCCCTTTCTGTTTCCTTTTTTTCCCAATAAATTATAAAGATTTTCCTTTTCCCACCTATTTCCATTATTTAAAAAAAACCCCACTAGAGCTATACCTTGAGTGCCCTACCATCCATTCTTAATTAGCACATTCGTTTAGATAATATCACCAACTTTAACTTTAACACCTATGTGTTCTATTGTACTATTGTCGTTGACATCTTTTGATGATCTGCTTCTATCATTGCTTGTTTGTCCCTACAGCCACACCCCCCCCACCTCCACCTCTCTCTCTCTCTATCTCTCCGCCCCCCCACAGACACACCTTAAACCAGCTTATATTTCAACTCTTTCTTGGACTCGAACTCAAGTTCTGTCGAAGGGTCATGAGGACTCGAAACGTCAACTCTTTTCTTCTCCGCCGATGCTGCCAGACCTGTTGAGTTTTTCCAGGTAATTCTGTTTTTGTTTTGGATTTCCAGCATCCGCAGTTTTTTTGTTTTTATCTCTATGTTAGACCAGCAGTTCAGCAGGATAATGCTTTTTCTGACTTTTCAATAATGTTACCATGACTTGTAAAATACGAGTGTAGTAACTGAGGCTAAAATGTTTCACTTCCGAGTTGCTCCTTTCTTTGCTCCAGCAACTAAAGTTTACAAGTTGCTTTTCTCAATTTTACTCTCAATTCCTTACTCTTGATATTTCTGACTTCTGAATCTGTGTATTCTCTGTTTCCCTGTTTGCAGATAGTAATTTTCTGCCAGTACCAATTGTCTTCTGTTCTTCAATATTGCACTCATCAGGTTCTGAGGGATGGTTGCAGGCCGACACAGTAAGTCCCAGATGTACTGACATCAAAGCGTCTCAGTGCTAGATGTTCATCAGAGATTATCCAGTGAATACCAGGAAGGCAACACTTCATCAGTATCCCTTCAATTTTTTAACACATGGCTCCACTAGTGAATGCTGATGTGTTGTATTCTCCTTTGCTAAGAAAAACTAGTGTGAGAGTCAATTCCCAAAAATGTGCAGGATTGTAAAATGGACTGGGGGAAGGTAAATTGAGTTCCTTCAGCTGTCATGTTCCTCTTCAGCCAATGGGGAGGTGAAATGTAATATGGCTGCTTTCGGTCACTAGGTTCCCCTTCAGCCATTAGAGAGGGGAATGCAGTGCGAATGCTTTCCGTCATCCACTCCTTCAACCACTTGGTAATGGATTGGACAGGGGGAAGCTGTTGCACATAGCATTTGGTCACCATACTATTCATTCATTGGGGGGGGGGAGATGAATAATCTTGTTTCTTTTGTTACCATGCCTGCTCCTTCAGCTGGTGGTAGAAGGAAGAGTGCATGATTTTTGCTCTGAGCAGGTGGCTCAGTTGGTAGCGCTCTTACCTCAGAGTCAAAAAGTTGTGAGTTCAAGTTTCACTCCAGATCCTGAGCACAAAAATCTAAGCTGACAATCCAGTGCAATACCAAGGGAATCTGTCAGAAGTGTTGTCTTTTGGATAAAAAGTTAAACAGAGGCTCCATCTGCCCTCACATGGACATATTGGACACTATGATATTATTTTGAAGAAGGACAGAGGACTTACCTCAGCATCCTGGCCAACATATACCCCCCTATTAACATCACAAAGACAGATTACCTGGTCATTATCTCAGATCAGTAAGAGTTTGCTGCTTGCAATTTGGCTACTGCGTTTCCTACATAGTTTCACTCCAAAAAATACTTGGCAGCAAAAGACTTTAGAACATCCTGAGGTAATGAAAGACACTATAGAAATGCAAATCTTTCTTTTTTCTTTTCTGTGATAACCCTTAAAGGCACTCCATGCATCACTTAGAGGAATTGTACTTTTTTATTTGTCATCTTTATCTAATTATTTTTCACCCCTCATTAGACAATGGTCAATATAAGTGTTCAGTTTACAAGAACAGTAGCTCACTACTCTGAGCTGTGTCGATACCCAAAAAACAGCCATTTAGAGATGCATGATAGCAGATTGGAATGATTATTTGATTTCTTGTGGTAGATTAGAGATTCTGTAGTGTCACTGTGAAGCTCAAATATATTTATTTTGTGTCCAAATTTCTTTCTTGTTTTAATTCTGCTAATATTTTTCCAAGAGACATCACAATATATTCAAGATATTGAAGCCCTGAACATGATTATGTATTGGATCAGATGACCCACTTGCACATCCAAAGCACTACTTTGCTTGATTTATTTTTGTCACATCTCAAATCTCATTCCTGGATGAATGCTGAAAGTGGTTAGTGTACTGAATAGTTCAGTGGTAAAAACCTGCCTTTAGGCTTTAAAGCATCACACAGCAACCAGCCAAAGCTGCTTTTTATGTTGTCTTTTTTGACTTTAGTCCAGGGAGACTGACCTCCATCCATTACTGTCACCGTTTTCATCTGCTGTAGTTCTAAAAATGTGGGTGAGCAACTTCTCACCTTCACTTTACTGAAGGCAGCTGCTTAATTTGACACATACTTCATAGTTTGCACTGTCCTCAATTACTGACATTGGCTGTTATAGAATGCAGCAGACTTGGGGAGACCTGTGTGCCTCAGCTGCACTCTTACAGTATAAAGCAGAAAAACTGCAGCCCGTTTTATAAAAATGGAACTAAGAGACACATTCCTTAACACTGTTTATTTGAGTCACAATGATGAAAGATGAAAACGTTATTTGTATAAACCAGCAAGTTAACCAGAGTCATTGTGTGCTTGGATAATGTGACACTGAGCAATCACTAAGTTAAAGGTAATGTATATTGAAGTGGAAGTGACTTTTTTTGCTGTGGGCAATAGATGACATTAAGATAATTTTCACCCAAAATGGTGATTGACATGATGTTGAGTGCAACAAAATACTCAGCCAGTTCAAATCACCTCTAGCTGGAGTATTGCAATATTTGTTTAGAAGAGGCCATTTCAATCCAGAAGATTATTCATTCTGGCTGAACAACTTGTTTCCTTCAACTGAGTTCTAAACAAACACAATTGATTGGCTGAATAGGCTGGCAAATATGGCTATCACCTTTAGCAGTGCAATTATAAGCTGATAAAACAACTGACTTTACCTCAGTAACCTGAGGTATTTGCTGTGTTGTTTCTGAATAAATAAAGATTGACTGACACAATGTAAAGCTAACTGGAGAGGAATTAGCCCAAGCTATCCACAACTCCAAACATGTGGCACTCAGCCCTCAGGAAGAATGTGGCCGTATGTGGCAGAACCACCTGGGTTGCCTTGAGTTAAGGCAGCGTATCTTTTAAATGTCAGCTCCGATTGCTGAAAATCTCTGATAAATCATGACAGCCAAGATAAAGAAAGAAGCCTGTTAACTAAAATTGCCTTAAATTCACTGTGACCTAATTCCTTAAGCAGGTTTGAATTCCAGTGTAACTGGTAACCTATTGCCCTACTTGCATGAATCATTCAACAGTTCTGCTTTGGGTTTACTTCTGTTACTTTTAACTCACAAGCTCAGTTTGTACTTGGAAAAAGTAAGCCACAAAATGGATTGCTCATGTTCACAGACCATAATTTATGCCTAGTAACCTATTTCTAATCTAATATAGTTTGATATATTATTTGAGGTGTGAATGTGTCAAAACAGGGCCTTAGTGATTACACCTCAAAAGTAATTAATTGGCTGTAAAGTGTTTTGGCATGTCCTACGGATGTAAAAGGCATTGTATAAATATGAATTGTTTTTTTTTAACCTGCTGTTTCATCAATCTTTTTCTCCCTTTCAACCCAAAAAGAAATATGATAGTAAATGTTGAAAATTTCAAATTGCCTTACCTATCATGCATGCCCACTTCCTTAGGTTGTATTGGGAATGTTAAAAAGGGCACACAGCATGGAGTATTCCCAAAGTGATACAAACATCCCATGGGATGACAAAGGTCATTGATAATGCAGCATAAAACAAGATACAGAAATAGAGTTATTGAGAAACATACACCCGAATAGCTAGTAACGTCCAGACCATTTTTTATCCATGAAGTAGCACCTCAAGTTCCTCCTCAGGAGATGTGCAGAAAAATCTTTTCTGAAAAACATCTTCCGTGGACTTGCCGCTGTGGGTTTGCACTTGTCATGTGAATAGCATTGTGTTCAGCCACGCTTAAATCGTACTTCTGTGTGTGGATGCACCACTGCTCTTCCAGTCAATTTGAGGAAAGGCAAGGCTAACAGAAGGGCATTTATTCAGAAGATGGCAGCACTGAAATGAAAGTTGTAATTTAGGATAGGTGGAACTACCTGCAGACTGAGCGTTAGACTCTGTGTCAGAGAGATACTGATTCACTTCCTCGGATTTTGGGAAAGGTGTAACTGGAGAGTAAGGATATTCTTCAGTCTGGTAGCCTTAATCCATCTGGCCTCTTTAAACATTTTAGACCTTCTTGTTAGTATTGAATTATGTACATAGGAACATATGAATTAGGAGCAGGCGTAGGCCACTCAGCCCCTCGAGCCTGCTCTGCCATTCAATTAGATCATGATTGATCTGTTTGTGGCCTCAACTCCACATTCCCTTCTACCCCCTATTAATTATTGAATAGAATTATCAAATGAAATTATGTAAACTTTTAAGAAAAAAATGAACTACTGGACCTGGTAGTATAAAGGCATTATACAGTGGATGCTGCAGATCTGAAATAAGAATAGAAAGTGCTGGAAAAACTCAGCACGTCTCGCAGCATCTGTGGAGAGTAAAACAGAGTTAACATTTTGAGTCCAATATGACTCCTCTTCAGAACCCTTTACTGGGTACACTGGTGCTTGTAGATTTGACTGTAGCATGTCCCCGCATGCAGGACATTACTGATTTTGAAAAATATTGGTATCACATTTCTAGATACATATCAAAAACCAACTAAGAACCTTTTTGATTAATTTGTAAAACATACCTACCTTCACAAAAAATTTTATTCTCACCCAATCACTGTTGACGGGTAAGATTTTCAAAAGTGGGATCAGGAACTCGACACCCAGATGCTTTTTGGGTCCCAACACCGCACCTCACCTAATTCACTCTCGAGCAGCTTTTTTTAAATTCAAATGACCCAATCAGCCAAGAGACATCCTCAGCACCCAGTTAAAGGCATCAAGAGGGTACAGAAGGTGGAGCTGCATGCCTGGCGGCAGCAGCAAGAGCAGGAGGCAGCTATGTTGGAGGCAGGACTGCCACTGTATTGCCAAAGAGAGCAGGCAGCTTCTTGGAGGGCCAGCAGTGCCAACAGGGCTGGAAGCAGCCAGGAAGGGATGCCCAGCACTTACACTGGTGCAGGTTGGTCTCAGAAAAAAAACAGGTAAAAAAACCAAGACTGATAAATTTTGGCCCTGCAACGAACCTGACAACTGTGTACTGAGTACACCAGACTGTTTGGCTTTGCAGCAATAAAGTTCAAAAATTGCATTTTGCACTGGACAAGCCCGCAAAAAAACTTAAGGAGATTGAGGGGCTGATAATTGGCTGCAAGCAGGTCTCCCATTCCCTCCCTCATCCCACACCCTCCCCCCCACCCCGCAAATCTGGCAGGCCTATGAAAATTGCATTCTGTCCTGGAGGCATCAGGCAACTAGCGGGATAGCAGTTTTCAAATCCCACCAGCACTGGGTCCGGACCCCCATAGCCCTTTGAAAACCTGGACCAATGTGTCTCATTTTTAATTTTTGATTGGTGCACTGGGCTTGGAATGCCCCACAGGTTCTCAACAGGTTAAAAGTCTTTTGAATACTTACACACCACAGAAGCAAACAGAAACCTTCATTTGTGTATGTGTTCAAACTAATGTAATGAAATAACGAAAATATCTTGGAGCCATCTTCTAATAATGTTAACAGTGGAAATCTTGTGAACTTTTAAATTCTATACAGCCAGGCTAGAGTGATGTAGCACTGATGCCCCCAATGTTTTTTTCTATGAAGCAGTTCTTAGTTCTGAATTGACCTGTCCTTTATAATGTGTAATATCTTTGTGAAACTGGCCACTACAATCTTGATACTCTGCAATCAAAACTCCACCAAAATTAATTGGTTATCAATTATGTAGCAGGACTGATAATTAAGTCAAAATTTCCCTGAAGCCTTGTAAATGAAGGGAATTCAAATGATTAGAACAGAGAAGAATTTTGACTTGCACAAAAAAAATCACTTGAACAGAGTTAAAATCAGACCCATTAACACGTTGCAGTAAAAGGAAACAGAACATTATTTGATGCCTTACATTATAAAACTTGGAATAATTAGAAAACTGTCTCTTTCAATATGGCCTTGGATGAGACTTGGTCATATATTTGAAACACATTTGTTGAAATTGGTCTTCTTAAGATCCTGATGGAATGATTCATCAGTTGCAGATTTTTGGTATGTGCGTGCTAATCAAATGTTGTGTGAGGTAATATCCCAAACAGTTTGAAAAGAGTTGTGCTGTTTTTTTTTGTTCAACTCAGTTGACATTGATATGGATCGCAGAATCAATGGATTTAAAGGCACTTTGGAGTTCAGCCTGATCTCTGAAATGTACCATGACTGTGTCCTACATCTTAGCAGTATTACAGCACAGGCATTTCTACTTTACCACCACTCATGCACCAGATAGCAGAAAAATACATATGACAAACCTATCATTGTTCTTGGCCCTTTTATGTGGTTGAATTATCAATGTACTCCAGGAATTTTGTATGAATTTAATAGAATTTAAAATCCTATTAAATTAATGATATGTTGAATGATACTAGCATTAATAAGTTTGATTTTGACTGGCCTTTGCGTAATTCATTGTGTCTTGCATTCTCCCAGCTCAGGGAAAATCATGGTGAGAAACTGTGTGAGCATGTTCTGTGGGAGCAATGTTATTTATTGACACAGAAAATAGCCCCTGCAGATTGTTTGTCCTGTTTATCTTCAGTTTGCTTTGGGCTCTGATCTAGCTGTGAGGTATGATAAACCCAAGAGACTGAGGGGGGAGGGTGAGGAGGGCTGTTTTTGTGGTGGTTGAAAGTTGTGTGGATGGGAAAAGCTTGCAGAAATAATGCCACAGAAACATTCTGTCATTGGCTGGGTGACAAAACCTGGATTATATTGATGAACAGTTTACTTTGAGCCAAAACAAAAACAGAATTACCTGGAAAAACTCAGCAGGTCTGGCAGCATCGGCGGAGAAGAAAAGAGTTGACGTTTTGAGTCCTCATGACCCTTCGACAGAACTTGAGTTCGAGTCCAAGAAAGAGTTGAAATATAAGCTGGTTTAAGGTGTGTGTGTGTGTGTGTGTGTGTGTGTGTGTGTGGGGGGGGGGGGGGGGGGGGTAGAGAGAGAGAGAGAGAGAGAGAAGTGCAGGGGGTTGGTGTGGTTGTAGGGTCAAACAAGCAGTGAAAGAAGCAGATCATCAAAAGATGTCACAAACAACAGAGCAAAAAAACACATAGGTATTAAAGTTGGTGATATTATCTAAACGAATGTGCTAATTAAGAATGGATGGTAGGGCATTCAAGGTATAGCTCTAGTGGGGGTGGGGAGAGCATAAAAGATTTAAAAATATTTAAAAATAATGGAAATAGGTGGGAAAAGAAAAATCTATATAATTTATTGGAAAAAAAAACAAAAGGAAGGGGGAAACAGAAAGGGGGTGGGGATGGAGGAGGGAGCTCAAGACCTAAAGTTGTTGAATTCAATATTCAGTCCGGAAGGCTGTAAAGTGCCTAGTCGGAAGATGAGGTATTGTTCCTCCAGTTTGCGTTGGACTTCACTGGAACAATGCAGCAAGCCAAGGACAGACATGTGGGCAAGAGAGCAGGGTGGAGTGTTAAAATGGCAAGCGACAGGGTGGTTTGGGTCACTCTTGCGGACAGACCGCAGGTGTTCTGCAAAGCTGTCGCCCAGTATACGTTTGGTCTCTCTAATGTAGAGGAGACCACATTGGGAGCAACGAATGCAGTAGACTAAGTTGGGGGAAATGCAAGTGAAATGCTGCTTCACTTGAAAGGAGTGTTTGGGCCCTTGGACGGTGAGGAGAGAGGAAGTGAAGGGGCAGGTGTTGCATCTTTTGCGTGGGCATGGGGTGGTGCCATAGGAGGGGGTTGAGGAGTAGGGGGTGATGGAAGAGTGGACCAGGGTGTCCCGGAGGGAGCGATCCCTACGGAATGCCGATAGGGGGGGTGAAGGGAAGATGTCTTTGGTGGTGGGATCATGCTGGAGTTGGCGGAAATAGCGGAGGATGATCTTTTGAATGCGGAGGCTGGTGGGGTGATAAGTGAGGACAAGGGGGACCCTATCATGTTTCTGGGAGGGAGGAGAAGGCGTGAGGGCAGATGCGCGGGAGATGGGCTGGACATGGTTGAGGGCCCTGTCAACGACCGTGGGTGGAAAACCTCGGTTAAGGAAGAAGGAGGACATGTCAGAGGAACTGTTTTTGAAGGTAGCATCATTGGAACAGATGCGACGGAGGCGAAGGAACTGAGAGAATGGGATAGAGTCCTTACAGGAAGCGGGGTGTGAGGAGCTGTAGACGAGGTAGTTGTGGGAGTCGGTGGGTTTGTAATGGATATTGGTGGACAGTCTATCACCAGAGATTGAGACAGAGAGGTCAAGGAAGGGAAGGGAAGTGTCAGAGATGGACCACGTGAAAATGATGGAGGAGTGGAGATTGGAAGCAAAATTAATAAATTTTTCCAAGTCCCGACGAGAGCATGAAGCAGCACCAAAGTAATCATCGATGTACCGGAGAAAGAGTTGTGGAAGGGGGCTGGAGTAGGACTGGAACAAGGAATGTTGCACATACCCCATAAAGAGACAGGCATAGCTGGGGCCCATGTGGGTACCCATAGCCACACCTTTTATTTGGAGGAAGTGTGAGGAGTTGAAGGAGAAATTGTTCAGTGTGAGAACAAGTTCAGCCAGAGGAGAGTGGTGGTGGATGGGGATTGTTCGGGCCTCTGTTCGAGGAAGAAGTTAAGGGCCCTCAGACCATCCTTGTGGGGGATGGAGGTGTAGAAGGATTGGACGTCCATGGTGAAGAGGAAGCGGTTGGGGCCAGGGAACTGGAAATTGTTGATGCGACGTAAGGTGTCAGAGGAATCACGGGTGTAGGTGGGAAGGGACTGGACAAGGGGAGAGAGAAGGGAATCCGGACTGAATATTAAATTCAACAACTTTAGGTCTTGAGCTCCCTCCTCCATCCCCACCCCCTTTCTGTTTCCCCCTTCCTTTTGTTTTTTTTTCCAATAAATTATATAGATTTTTCTTTTCCCACCTATTTCCATTATTTTTAAATATTTTTAAATCTTTTATGCTCTCCCCACCCCCACTAGAGCTATACCTTGAGTGCCCTACCATCCATTCTTAATTAGCACATTCGTTTAGATAATATCACCAACTTTAACACCTATGTGTTTTTTTGTTCTGTTGTTTGTGACATCTTTTGATGATCTGCTTCTATCACTGCTTGTTTGTCCCTACAACCACACCAACCCCCTCGACTTCTCTCTCTCTCTCTCTCTCTCTCTCCCCCCCACCCCCCCACACACCTTAAACCAGCTTATATTTCAATTCTTTCTTGGACTCGAACTCAAGTTCTGTCGAAGGGTCATGAGGACTCGAAACGTCAACTCTTTTCTTCTCTGCCGATGCTGCCAGACCTGCTGAGTTTTTCCAGGTAATTCTGTTTTTGTTTTGGATTTCCAGCATCTGCAGTTTTTTTGTTTTTATTTTTTTGTTTTTATTACTTTTAGCCAAATTACTTAAAAAAGTAATAAACAAAATGGTGCAGTGAATTATATTGGACATTTTTATACCTACAAGATATAAATGCCAGTTGAACACTGAACTCAAATACCAATGTCAAAAGAGTACCAGTTTATTGGATTCAAGTCAGTCTTGTCATAAGGCATCAGTAAAGTTTCCTAGTGGACAATAAACTTAGGCAAAGCTAAGCAATCCCACCACCAACACATTGGATCTGTAGTCCTGCCTCATCCATTCATGAATGATGGTGGAGAATTAAGCAATTAACAGGAGGGGAAGGCTCCATGAACATCCCCCTCCTCAATGGTGGCAGAACCCAGCATGTGAATGCAAAAGAGAGCACTGAGCATTTACAATCACCTTCAGCCAGAAGTGCCCAATGGATGATGTTAATTATATAATAATTAGTTCTGTTGAAGAGTCATACGGACTCGAAACATTAACTGTGTTCCTCTCTGCAGATGCTGCCAGACCTGCTGAGTTTTTCCAGGTATTTTTGTTTTTGTTTTGGATTTCCAGTATCTGCAGTTTTTTTGCTTTTATCTTAATTATATATTAATTGAATGTTTAATTAAGATACTGGACACTAAATGGGATCTACCCCTGCTCATATATATATAGTTGCAATCGGAAACTGTGGTTGTTGGATTTAGAGGTGCATGTTTGCAATCTGTACCTCTGTAAAAAATATTGTTATACAACAACAGCTTACATTTATACAGAACATTGAAAATAATAAAAGGTCCCAAGGTACTTCACAGGAACATTATGAAACAAAAAATGACACCAAACAACGTAAGGAGATGTTAGGGCAGATAACCAAAAGCTTGGTCAAAGAGGTAGATTTTAAGCAGTATCTTTAAGGAGGAAAGTGAGGTGAAATGGTGGAGAGGCTTATGGAGAAAATTTTAGTACATAGGGCTTAGGCAGCTGAAGGCAAGGCCACTAATGGTGGAGTCAGAGTGATGGACCATCCTGGGTTTTCCAGGACTGTTCTGTAATTTTGGCTTCTACCTCCCAGGTCAAACCTTCACAGGAAACATTTTGTCCTGGATTTCTTCTGTTCTGGATTTCTACTGCAGGCACTAGGGCTCGGTGAGGTTGATGGTGTCCGTTCGGGGCTGTCCTGTGGTTGTTGAGTGGTAGGGTCTGAGTCAGCAGCCAGAGTGGGCCTGGGTCCCCCCTCCACCGCTGCTGTCACCATGTCAATAACACCCCTATTGCTCTGAAGAACTCACCAGCACCCCCACAATCTGCTGCCCATGTTCTCAAGGACTCACTAGCATGATTCACCCCCCACTCACCACCCCTGCCCCATGCACCTGCTCCCAGGTTTCATAAGTGCCCCCTTGTCAAAGAGTTACTTATTTATTTCATCCAGAGTTTGTCACCCTGGCTGGCACCTTTAAAATTGGGTATCCTCAAGTGGTCAGAATTAGATGAGTGTAGATATCTTCGAGGGTTGTGGGGCTGGAGAATATTACAGAGATAGAGAGGAGCGGTGAGGGACTTGAAAACAAGAATGAGAATTTTCAAGTCAAGACCTTGCTTGAACAGAAGCTGGTGTACATGTAAAGATTAGGCTCCAGTTCTATCGTTCACCACGTGGCTATCTGAATAGTAACAGACGATCCATGTTGGATCTCCTTCTGTTGCCTGCATTGTCACAGATTTCAACTCGCTTCACTTCATATGATACCAAGAAATGGCTGAAGGCACTGGATACTGCATGGTTTGTGAGACCTGACAACATCCCGGCTATAGTACTCCAGAGCTAGTTATGCTTCCCTAGCCAAGCTGTTCTAATGCACTGGCATCTACCGGACAAAGTGGAAAATTGGCCAGGCATGTCCTGTCCACAAAAAAAGAACAAATCCAATCTGGCCAAATGCTGACTCATCAGCCTATTCTCAATTATCAGCAAACTGATGGAAGGTATATTTGACATTGCTGTCAAATGGCACTTAGTCACCAATAACCTGCTCATTGTTGCCCAGTTTGGGCTCCACAAGGACCAGTCAGCTTGAGACATCTTTACAACCTCGGTCCAAACAACAAAAAAGCTGAAATCCAGAGGTGAGATGAGAACGACTGCCCTAGCCACCAAGACAGCATTTCAGGTGTGGAATACAGAGAGATTGTTTCCTCCTGTAGGGAAAAGCATAGCTAAAGGCCATCAATATAGAATAATTACCAAAAATTGCAATAGGGAATCCAGAAGAAAATTCTTTACTCAAAGAGTGGTGCGAACATCAAACTTGCTATCTAAGGAGTGCTTGAATTGAGTTGTTTGGATGCATTTAAGGGGGAGAAGGGAATAGAGAGTTAAGATGATCAATTTAGATGAGGAAAGATGGGAGGAAGCTCAAATAGAGCATAAACACTGGCATGGACTGCTTGGACTGAATGATCTGTTTCCATGCAGTATATCCTATGTAATCCTATGTATGCATGGGAACACCACCACCTGAGATTCCCCTAAGCCACACACCATCTTGGAAATGTATTGCCATTATTTTTTCATCAAATCCTGGAACTCCTTAATAGCAGTGTGGGAGTACCTTCAACAACAATGCCACATCCCATGAAGGATTTTTTAAAATGTCAAATTTTTATATAATGTTCACTTAAGTTTGAAAAATAGCCTTCCAAAATTAAGTTGTGAATTGAAAGATCATTTTCTGCAAAGAGCAGCCTAGGAGGAACTACTAATGGTTACAGGCATAGTGGTAGAAACAATCTGAGGCATTGAATTATTAAAGCAGTTGGCTTAAATACAATTTTTCTTTTTACTGGATGTGTATATATCAAGAAATCAGAGGGTCAGCATTCCATATGTTCTTTTGTTGATTTTGTCCATCTCTGCACTTGTTGTCCACTCACCTAACACTGAACTTCTCCTCATGCCTTTGTCCCTCCCCCTCACCATTACCAGCTTCTTCCGGCGTTGGCTTTTAGAATTTTGTAACTGAATTTTCTCCAACCTTCCATCTCCCTGCCTTGCTTTCAAAAACCTCTCTTTTCAACTGTATTTATGGTTCTCTATCCCAGTATCTCAATTCCCTTCTCCTTTCCTCACGCATACTCCCCTTCATATCCATTTTTTTCATCATTTGAAAATGATTGAGGCATCTTTCTGTATCTGTGGAGCATTATAAATGATATTTTAATTGCAGTTGCACAGGTTACTACTGGAGTTTACGCTAGGAAATATAATTGTCTAGCAGGATAATTGAGGAACATCCTTTTCATTCTTTAGTGGTGGAGCAGCTGATCCCAGAGCTGAGTCTCTTACTGAAATTATTGGACCACGAGTACCTGAGTGCCACCACCAGAGAGAAGACGATAACAGTGAGCAGCATGTTGCAGCGACTTCAACCAACCTCTGGTCAGTGATATAAATCAAATTACTTTACTCCCATGTCAATTCATTGAGTTCTAACTAAAACAAAGCCTTGTTGGGACAACGCTTTAGTTTATGAAATATTAAGTTTTGTTCACAGTTGTATTTTTCTTAACTTAGTTGCTTACTTGCCACCTCATTTATTCCTTCATCTGGGGAGGGGGTGCATAATAATCCCAATTTCATCACGGCTACTGCTACTGTGTGGCTGACTAACAGAAGGTGTCCTTTATTGGGGTTAATTCCCAAAGTTGAAATCCCTAGTCCCTAATGGGCATGATTGTACAACACAAACTCTTCCAGAATTGGCATTAATTGTCAAGCTTATCCAGGTGTTAAAAAATGGAAAAAAAAATGTCACACTTGTACAGTAGGAGGTGCTCTTCTAAGGCTAAGGCTGAGGCCTGTAGTTGGTACATTAAAGGGTGTTCTGCAATACATACTGAGGGATGTTGTTGGGCCAGAATAGAGGCAGCTTTATTGTACTTCTAGCTATGTTTTACGCAACCTCAGATTGCACAATTCTACACATAATGCTTAAAATACAAAGTGTTCTATTCTTTTTACTAGCATTCCTCACTAATTAGGCTGTAAGGTAGTGTTCATAGGATCATAGGAAATCTACAGCACAGGAGGAAGTCATTTGGCCCAATGTTCCCGTGCTGATCGACAAAAGGCTACCCAGCCTGATCTCAGCCTCCTGTACTTGGTCCGTAGCCCTGCAGGTTGCAGCTCTTCAGGTAGTTGTGTTTCTTCTGAACATTTTCAATCATTTCCTTCCTAAAATGGTGTCTTCTTTCGTAATAAGAATATTTGAAATTCCATTTTGCCATTTGTAGCCAATGGTGCATTACTGTCCAATTATTAAATTTGGTTATATATCAAGAATCCTTATAGCTGTAGCCGTGTAATGATGATAAGTTCATTCAACAGTTGTACTATATCTGGCTGTCCATGGCCTCACAATATAAAACAGAACAATTAGCCTTTATCATCTGGAGATGAGCAAAAAGGGAAAACACTTGCTTCAGTTCCTAGAAGAGATTAGAGCAGATTTTTACTGTCTTAACAATTTCCTGACACAATGAGCAAAATGGATTTATAGCTTTGGAGTTTTGCAGTGCAACTGTGATTTGACGACATTGTGCTGCTTCAGGTCTGTTGTGAATTTCAGCTAACCCTTAAAGTGATATCTATGTTGACTACATTTAATTTGTTTCAGAAATATTCAAAGTCAGCTTCATTTACAAAACCGCGATCACTCAGATGATTTACAATAATCTATGTTGGCATGTGGAATTCAATAACACCCAATTGTCAGCTCATGAAATTCCTATGAAACATCCAAAACTGTGAAGCAAGAAATGTAGTTGTACATTTTATCTTTGAATATTGCTGAAAAAAGAGACAAGTCTAAGCTTTTCATCTTACACTCATCAGGACACTAACAGGATGTTGCCGTCAAACCAAAAAGACGTTCTGCCTACCACACATGAGTAATGTGCTATATGAGGTTCAGTGCCTGTGCGATGCTAGTTATATAGGCTGTACGTCCCAAAGACTGGCGGACTGTATCAAACAGCATGTCCCAGCCACTGTTCACAGTAGACAAGGTACAGACCTGAACCAATCAGCCCATGCTTGCAAAACTCAAAGTGTCCAACATTAATTGGACAATTGGACAACATTTGCTGAATAGTCCTCAGTGTGCTAAGAATTACGCTGACAACCAATTTAAGATTGTCAGTTGGGCTTGCAGTGTGGTGTATTTGTGTATAATGGAAACTACATATATTAATACACAGCCCTGTTTTTTGCAGACAGAAAGAACATGTACACACATTACACCTGTTTCAACTAAACAAAATAAGTGACAGTCATTCGCTGACTCATTCCTTAGGGCAATGCCTTGACCAATCAGGGTCAAGCTGCCTGGTTTAAATTTCAAACAATGCTTGGCAGTTACTGTCAGTCACCATCACTGGTGTATTCTCCATGGCAACACCACTTGCCAATCAATCAGCACTCTTTTCGCATACATTATAAATTGTTGTCTTCCCACCATATTGGTATTCTTGCGAAGTGTCCTGATGAGTGCTAGACAAAAAGCTTAGCTATGTCTCTTTCTTCAGAAATACTCAAGTTCTGTATGACCAACAACTATTATCTTTGAGTGTGAGTTGTGTTTGTAAAGAATCTTTTGAGCTGTGTAATACTATTTGATATCTATCATTGATTGTTTTGGTAATTTGGCTGAGTGTTGCATTGTAAGAATAAAGTCATTTTTTAAAAAAGTTATTTAAAAATTTTGTTACGTCAAAAAAGGTATGCTTAATTTTTTAAAAATTAAAATGGCCCATATTTTGCGGCAGTAATGACAGCAAAACTGTCAGCGATCGTTGTCATTACTCCTCTGAAACTGACAGCAACTTCTGGATCTGTACATGTGCAGTTACATGCAGAAATCCAGAAGTCATTGTCAGTGATTCTGCACTTCCCCTGAGGATGCACTATTGAGATTCCCCTCCCCCTCCCCACATCCCCAGCCTGCTGAAAAAAAGTGAAAAAGTTACAACTTATTTTTAATGGCATACTAAGTTCATAATTACTGCAAAACAACCTCACCTGTTCCAAAAGCATAATTTTATATTTGATGACTCAAATTCTTCTATTATGATAAATCCTGCATTTTAAAAAATATAAATTTTTAACAAGTATATGATATTATGTCTCCTACCTTAACGCCATATGCATGTCCCAATCATTTATTTTGCTGTTAAACTTAATTAAAAATTCAAGCTTTCAGTGTTTTTTATTTTTTTTTTGCTGTCTGTTGGAATACTTCATTGTGATTGGTTGCTTATTCTGCCTGATAACGTCCCCTTGACGTGGTGCTAGAAAAAGTGACATCCATAAAGCAGAAATCTGTGTCATAGAGATTGCTAGATCTTTGTTGGCAGCTTTCTTGGAGGTCAACGACGAGTGCCATTACTTTGACATTGACCTAAAAAATCCAGCCCATAAGTTAAAATGTGATTTTCCAATAGCATATTAGTCATAATACATTAAATATATTTCGGGAAAACACTGAATATGAAATGTCAACAATTGCTCATTACCAAGGGCTCACTGAAAAAGGATTTAAAACTTCTTATTGCGCTTTCCAGAAGGATAAAAAACAGAGCTAACAGTTTCCATTCTAGTAACTTTAAATTAAACTATTATAGGCCTGAGCCTGTTGTTGAATGTCACTGTCTTGGAATGGGTTTCTTTTGGAATTCTGATGAAAATTTGGAAGAATCTGCATTAGAACATTGAAAGGGTATTTGTTATGAGGAACTGCTGATCATTGTGTGAAAGCTCCAATGGCTGAAAATAGAAGGGTATAGATTAAGAGAAGCTGTGAATTCAGTGTCCAAATTTTGAATCACTGTTTACATTATCTTGAAATGCTTTAGTCCTTTTCCATTCAAATGTTTCAGCAGTTTTAATTATTTTCACTAGGAATTTGAGGTTGCTTTATGTGACTGATGCTTTACTATCAAATGACTCTCTACCTAGCTGAGCAGAGCTAAGCAGTAATTAGTAAGACTTTGACTTCCTACAGAATAAACAGTGGAGAAGTGACAACATTTTACACAATATGGTTTTCATTTGGAGTTCTACACAGCACATTCTATTTAGACCATTACTTGTAACAGTTTATCAACCATTAGAAATGTAGAACTTGAAGCTTCAAAATGTCTGATCACTTGGTTTCTGCCTTTGTTGTAATTAAATTTCACTGTGCCTCTTTCTTCAGTTCCTGAGACTAATTATATGTACATGAACACGTCTGATTGTCGGAATGGCACAAGCTTCGTGGAATCCTTGTTCGATGAGTTTGGTATGTCAACATCTTTGTCTTAAACAAAAGAAACGTAACTACAAGGCTAATTGTAAATTATTACAATTAAAAGGTTACGTTTTCAATGCTTCTGCCCCTGTAGCACCATCACTGTGGGAAGCTGTAAGAATCTTGTAAAGGCATTATAATGGAAATATAAAGATAGAAATAAAGTATATTACTTTAAGATGAGGACTGAATTATTCTAATTTTTCCACAGTTTTAACTGTGTTTAAGTCACCTAAAAATTACACTGGATCTTGACTCCCCGCAGTCAAAACCACAAGAGTTTGATGAACAGTTTATTTTATACCTATAGAAACAGTCTGAACAGTGGTTCTGTCGTCTAGTCACAGATATGTTGAATAGTTGTTTCAGCCATTAGCCTTTTAACTCATTTGTTACCTCTTCCTTGTGCGAGTAAAAGTAACTTCCTCTCAAGTAAGAGCAGTATTTTTTATGCATTATTATTGGTATCCAAATTTGATAGAAGAAAAGTCCTGGTACACTATAGGCACATTTCGACAAACATTTACTAATTCTTGACCAACAAAGTGCCAAGAAAATCTTACCTAAGAATCTGGCAATGAATGACAATTTATTCAGTTTTAGTGGATTCCAGTGTAATCAGCATCAGCATCGACAGAAGTTTGCTTTTGCGGTACATAGCACAAGATGGATGTCTTCATAGTGCAGTTGTGATATTCTGTCCAATTTTCATCCTGCCTTAACAGCGAAGTAGATAAATGCGTCAATTATGTTATCTGAAATAATAGCACACATCTGAGTTACTGTTGATGAACAATGAGAAAGAACTAGCCAGAGAGAAGTAAAGAGAGACAAGCTCAATTGAATGAAAGTCTAGTGGTTTTTATGTCTTAGTGCTCAAATTTCAACAAACTAAAATCCTGTTGTGCAATATTTTAATACTTTAGCAATCTTTCAAGTCCTTTTAGTAATAATAGCTATAATAATATTTAGCTAACAAACACATTGGGCTGAATTTTGCCATCAGCGAGCAGGGGACGGAGCCCGCTCGCCAATGCGCAAAATGACGCGGGAATGACGCATCCCGCCCCATTTAAATCTTCAGGAAGGTGGGAGCACAGCGAGATCAGTTGTCTGCCCGCTGACCTGTCAATGGCCAATTGAGGCCATTGACAGGATCATTAAAACAATTAAAGGACTTGCCTGTCCAACCTTAAGGTTGGCGGCAGGCCAGGAGCCCCGGTGGGGAATAGAAAAAACATGAAACCTCATCCACTAGCAGAATGAAGTTTCATGTAGGGTTTAATAAAGTTTTAGTGAAATTTATTAACATGTCCCATCTCGTGTGACATTGTCACATGAGGGATATGTGTTAATGTTTTTTTTTCTCTATTTTTAATATTTGTACAACTTTCAGCGATCTCCCTGAGGCAGCACTTAGCCTCAGGGAGATGTGCGTTCTTTTGTGCATTTGGGGAACCCCCTCACGCCCGCACAGGAAACGCATAGCGCTTCCCGCCAGGCATCACACTGGGTGGGCCTTAATTGGCCTGCCCACTCAAAACAGCAAGGGCCTTAGCACTGAGCCCTGTGGAACCCCACTGGAAACAGACTTCCAGTCACAGAAACACCCCTCTACCATCACCCTCTACTTCCTGCCTCTCAGCGAATTTTGGATCTAACATACCACTTTGCCGTGGATCCCATGGGCTCTTACTTTCTTGACCATTCTGCCATGAAGGACCTTATCAAAAACCTTGCTAAAGTCCATGTAGACCACATCAAATGCATTACCCTCATCAACACTCCTGATTACCTCCTCAAAAAATTTGATCAACTTTGTCAAACATGACCTTCCCTTAAGAAATCCATTCTAATTATCCCTGATTAATCCATGTCTCTCCAAGTGTAGATATATTCTGTCCTTCAGAATTCTTTCTTGTAACTTCCCAACCACTGAGTTTGGACTGACTGGCCTGTAATTTCCTGGTCTATCCCTTCCCTCCTTTTTTAATAATGGAACAATGTTGACAGTCCACTAGTCCCCCGACTCCTCACCTGTGGCCAGAGAGGATTTGAAAATTACTGCCAGGGCCCCTGATATCTCTTCCCTTGCCTCCTTCATCAACCTGAGATACATCTCATCCAGGCCCATGGATTTATCCAAATGTAAGGCCCCTAAACCCGCTAGTACCTTCTCTCTCTCTGTTAATTTCCTCTAATATTTCACAGTCCTCCACCCTGATGTCTATACCTGCGTCGTCCTTTTCCATTGTGAAGACCGACGGAAAGTATTCATTGAGGACTGTACCCACGTCTTCCGGGTCCACACACACATTACCTCTATGATCCCTAACTGGCCTTACTTCTTCCTTAGTTATTCACTTGCTCTTTATACATTTTTAAAAAGACCCTTTGGATTTTCCTTTATTCTACCCACCAATGCATTCTCATGCACTCTCTTAGCGTTCCTAGTTTCCTTTTTAAGTTCCCCTCTGCAATTTTTACACCCCTGTAGGGAGTCTGCCGTATTGAGCCCTTGGTATCTGCCATAAGCATCTCTTTTTTTCTTAATCCTACCCTTTATGTCCCTTGACATCCACGGTTCTCCAGACTGGGTCCCTCACCCCCCATTTGTCTTTACGGAAACATATTTGCCCTATACTTTCACTATTGCCTCCTTGAATGCCTCCCACTGTTCTGACAGAGTTTTATCTGCAAGTCGCTGCCCCCAGTCCACTTGGGCCAAACCGTATCTCATCTTAGTAAAATTAGCCTTTCCCCAATTTAGAACTTTTATTCCTGGCCCAACCTTATCCTTTTCCATAACTATTCTAAATCTAACTGAGTTATGGTCATTATCTCCAAAATGCTCCCCTACAGATATGCCTTCCACCTGCCCAGGTTCATTTCCCAATATTAGGTCCAAAACTGCCCCCTCCCTTGTTGGGCTTTCTACGTATTGGCTAAAAAGGTTCTTCTGGATGCAATTTAAGAATTTTGCTTCCTCTCTACCTTGTACGCTAAAACTGTCCCAGTTAATATTTGGGTAGTTAAAATCCCCTACTATTACTGCCTTATTATTCTTACATTTCTCTGACATTTGATTACATATTTGATCCTCTATCTCTCCCTGACTGTTTGGGGACCTATGTACACACCCAATAGTGTTTGCCCCCTTTTGTGTTTTTTACTTCTACCCATTTGGCCTCATTTCATGATCCTTCCAAGATATCATCCCTCCTAACTGCTATAATTCATTCCTTGATCAATATTGTGAACGCCCCCTCCTCTTCTATCCCCTTCTCCATCTCATCTGAATGCCCCATAAACAGGAATGTTGAGCTGCCAATGCTGCCCTTTTAGTCAAGTCTTGGTCATAGCTATGATATCATACTCCACGTGCCCATCTGTGCCCTCAGCTCATCTATCTTATTCCTCAGGCTCCTTGCATTAAACTATATTCCATTTAGCCTTGCTCACTACTTTCTTATCTAGCCTGTGTTTCCTCTGCCCTCCAGACTCACTTGCTGGTGTTTTAACTTCTAATTCCATCTCAGTTTCTCCCCTCTCTGAACTATATTTCAGGATCTCATCCCCCTGCCAATTTATTTGAAATCCACCCCAACAGCATTTGCAAACCTCCCCGCAAGGATGTTGGTCCCGTTCCTGTTCAGATGTAACATGCCCAACTTGTACAGGTCCCACCTCCCCAAGAAACAGTCCCAATGCCCCAGAAATCTATAGCCCTCCCTCCTGCACCATCTCTCTAGTCACGTTTTCATCTGCTCTATCCTTCTGTCCCTATCCTCACTACGTGGCACCATGTGTAATCCAGAGATTACTACCTTTGAAGTCCTGCTTTTCAATTTCCTACCTAACTTCCTAAAGTCTGCTTGCAGGGCCTCATTTCTCTTTCTTCCTATGTCGTTGGTCCAAACATGAACCATGGCCTCTGCCTGTTCACCCTCCCCCTTCAGAATACCCTGCAGCCATTCTGTGACATCCTTGACCCTGGCACCCAGGAGGCAACATACCATCCTGGAGTCATGTCTATGGCCGAGAAGCGCCTGTCTACTCCCCTCACTAACGAATCACCTTCCACTATTGCCCTTCTGCACTTTTTCCTCCCCCCCACCCCTGCACCCCTCAAGCAGCTGGACCACCCACTGTGCCATGGCCTTAGCTCTGGTGGGCCTCCATAGAGGAACCATCACTCTCATCGTTTTCCAAGGCCGAAAAATGGTTTGCGAGCAAGATGCACTCGGGGGATTCCCTCACTACCTGCCGGGTCTCCTTCTCTGTCTGGAGGTCATCCATCCCCTCTCTGCTTGCACTTACTTAAGCTGTGGCATGACCATGTCCTGAAATATGCTATCCACGAATCTCTCAGCCTCCAGCTGCCGCTCAAGCTCCAAGGCCCGGAGCTCGAGTTGCTCAAGTCGGAGGCACCTCTTGCACACGTGGTCATCCAGACCACCAGGAGCATCCAAGATTTCCCACATAGAGCAGGATGTGCAAATCATGGGACTGAGCTCCCCAGACAAATCTTAACTAAATAAAATATGGACCCTTGCTTTTATTTTACCCTTACTCCTACTTGAGTCTTGCTGTTTTAACCTCTCTCCCCCAAAGTCTCACTGTTTTAACCTCTCTGTCCTGAAGTCTCACTATTTTAACCTCTCTGTCCTGAAGTCTCACTGTTTTAACCTCTGTCCCAAAGTCTCTTGTTGGAGATGGTCATTGCCTGGCACTTGTGTGACACGAACATTGCTTGCCACTTGTCAGGCCAAGCCTGTATATTGTCCACGTCTCACTGCATTTGGGCATGGGCTGCTTCAGTATTTGAGGAGTCGCGAATGGTGCTGAACATTATGCAATCATCAGCAAACATCATCACTTCTGACGTTAAAATGGAAGGAAGGTCATTGATGAAGTAGCTGAAGATGGTTGGGCCGAGGACACTACCCTGAGAAACTCCTGCAGTGATGTCCTGGAATAGAGATGATTAACCTCCAACAACCACAACCACCTTCCTTTATGCTAAGTATGACTCCAACCAGTGGAGAGTTTTCCCCCGATTCTCATTGATTCCAGTTTTGCTAGGACTCCTTGATACCACACTCGGTCAAATGCTGCCTTGGGGTCAAGGGCAGTCACTCTCACCTCACCTCTGTGTTTGAACCAAGGCTGTAATGAGGTCAGAAGCTGAATGACCCTGGCAGAACCCAAAACTGAGCATCAGTGAGCAGGTTATTGGTAAGCAAGTGCTGCTTGGTAGCACTGTTGATGACCCCTTCCATTACTTTACTGATGATGATGGGGAATAGTCTGATGGGGTGGTAATTAGCCTGGATTTGTCCTGCTTTTTGTGTACAACACATACCTGGGCATTTTGCACATTGCTGGGTAGATGCCTGTTTTGTGATTGTACTGGAACAGCTTGACTAGGGGATTGGCAAGTTCTGAAGCATGAATTTTCAGTAGTATTGCTAGAATATTGTTAGGGCTCATAGCCCTTGCAGTATCCAGTGCCTTCAGTTATTTCTTGATATCACGTTAGGTGAATCGAATTGGCTGAAGACTGGCGGAGGCCAAGATGGATCATCCATTCAGGACGTCTGGCTGAAGTTTGTTGGGAATGCTTCAGCCTTACCTTTTGCACTAATGTGCTGGACTCCCAATCTTTGAGGATGGGGATATTTGTGGAGCCTCCTCCTCCAGTGAGTTGTTTAATTGTCTACCACCATTCGCGACTGGATGTGGCAGGGCTACGGAGCTTAGAACCACTGTTGTTTGTGGAATCTCGTAGCTTGGTCTATCACTTGCTGCTTATGCTGTTTGGCACACAAGTAGTCCTGTGTTGTAGCTTCACCAGGTTGACACCTCATTTTTAGGATGCCTGGTGCTGCTCTTGGTATGCCTTGCTGCACTCTTTATTGAACCAGGCTTGGTGGTTATGGTAGAGTGGGGGATATGCTGGGCCATGAGGTTACAGATTATGGTTGAGTACAATTTTGCTGCTGCTGATGGCCCACAGCGCCTCATGGTGGCCCAGTCTTGAGTTGTTGGATCTGTTTGAAATCTATCCCATTTAGCAGGTGGTAAGTACCACACAGCATGATGGAGGGTATCCTCAATGTGAAGACAGGACTTCGCCTCCACAGCAACGTGCAGTACCGATACTGTCATGAACGGAAGCATCTGCAACAGGCAGGTTGGTGAGGATGAGGTCAAATATGTTTTTCCCTCTTGTTGGCTCCTTCACCACCTGCCGCAGACCCAGTCTATCAGCTATGTCTTTTAGGACTCGGCCAGCTTGGTCTGCGGTGGTGCTAGCGAGCCACTCTTGGTGACGGATATTGAAGTCCCCCACCCACATTTCATTCTGCGCCCTTGCGAGGTAATCAGCAGGAGGTTTGCTTGCCTATGTTTGACCTGATGCCATGAGACTGCACAGGGGCTGGAGTCGATGTTGAGGACTCCCAGAGCAATGCCCTCTTGATTGTATATCACTGTGCCACTACTTCAGCTTGGTCTGTCCTGCAGTGGGACAGGGCATACTCAGGGATGGTGATGGTGATGTCTGGGGCATGATTTGTAGGGTATGATTCCGTGAGGATGACTATATCTGGCTGTCGCTTGACTAGTCTCCCAATTTTGGCACTAGCCCCCGTTGTTAGGAAGGAGGACTTTGCAGGGTCGACAGGGCTGGATTACCCTTGTCGTTTCCAGTGCCTCGATCGATGCTGGGCGGTCCATCCAGTTTCATTCCTTTTTATTAACTTTGTAGCGATTTAATACAATGGAGTGGTTTGCTAAGCCATTTCAGATGGTACTGAAGAGTCAACCACACTACAGTGGATCTGGATCACATGTAGGCCACACCAGGACATTAGTGAACCAGATGGATTTTTAAGACAACTGACAATGGTTTCATGGTCATCATCAGACTTTAAATTCCAGATTTTTATTGAATTCAAATTCCACTATCTGCTGTGGTGGGATGGGAACCCAGATTCCCAAAGCTTTACCATAGGACCATAAGATGTCGGAACAGAAGTAGGCCATTCGGCCTATCTAGTCTGCTCCACCATTCAAGGAGATCATGGCTGATCTGATAATCCTTGACTCCACTTTCCTGCCTTTTCCCCATAACCCTTGATTCCCTTACTGATTAAAAATCTGTCTGTCTCAGCCTTGAATATACCTAATAGCCCAGCCTCTACAACTCTCTGCCGTAAAGAATTCCACAGATTCACTGCCCTCTGAGAGAAGAAATTCCTCCTCGTCTCTGTCTTTAATGGGCGACCCATTACTCTGAGATTATGCCCTCTGGTCCTGAACTCCCCCAAAAGGTGGAAAGGGGATTACCCTGGGTCTCCGGCTTACTAGTTCAGTGACAATACCACTATGCCACCACTTAAATACATAAGCTTTGTGAAAAAAAACAGTCTCAGCAAAGCTCTTGCCTTGAGATAAGGGTCTGAGTTTTTATAAAGACAAAGTGTGTCTCTGGCTTAGCTAAAATAATGCTGGAGACCCATTTCTGGAAGTCCCACCCCGAATCTGGCACCAACCATTTTTGCTGGTGGGGACACGGGGGCAGGTTGTAGTTTGAATGTCCGTAGTTCACACAGGCAGCTGCACATGTAAAAGTGCAACTGCCTTCAAATGCATCTAATTTTTGTAACTGGTATGTCTAAAATACGACTAGTGGGCTTTAACCCTTTTTGGAAATGGTCTAAAGAGTTCTTTGGAGAGGTAGGGCACTCTTTTGAAGAGGTGGAGTACCCTTTTGGTTGGATCTAGGCACGACTTTGAGAGAGGTCAAGTGCCTGTTTCGATTGTTAAAGTATACATACATGTGTTTAAAATGTGGATAAACACATTGGAACTGAAGGGAACTGTCAAGCTCATTAGAACTGTCAAGCAATCAAGGCATTTAAATTTTCAGGCCTTTAAATATATTTTTAAAAAGCAATTCTGGTGCTTTAAAAAATCTGTGCTTTTTCACTAATATAACAGATCAAAGCAAAATGCTGTGGATTCTGGAAATCTGAAAGAAAACAGGAAATTCTGGAAAAACTCAGGTCTGGCAACATCTGTGGAGAGAGATACAGAGTTAATGTTACAAGCCTTGTTATTTCACTGTCTGTTGACATGAGCTTGAGGGTTATCATTGTAGGATTCATGCTGCATGATTGATTTCACAACATATTATTATCGCAGCAAGGTGTCTGTCAGTTTACAGTTTGTTTGACAGCTCCAAGTGATTATAAAGTCTTTGATGTGGGGCTATGAATTCAAATGCTCATTTTTATAAGGGATTAAGCACTTGAATGAAATGTTTGTTTTTATAAGTGATTGAGCACTTCAAGGAATGTAAATGTAGTGATGTGTTTATATTAATGAGCTTTTTTTAAAATGTTGAAGTCATCGATAGGCACTTAGAACTTTGTTTTATTTTGTCTTCACATGGGTCCTGTGATCTGTCCATGGTGGATACTGATGAGTTCACATAGTGGGGTGTAAGGCAAACGGTGATGGGTAGGGGTATGGGTTGGCATGATTTGGCACTAAGTTTGAATAGTTAGCTATAAAGGACCACAGGGTGGGTAGAGAGGCCTATGATGGCATAAGGACTATAAAGTGCAATGGGGGTGGTAGAGGGGCATAGGTTGGTATGGTATGGAGGGTATCAGGCGCCATGGTGGGGTGGGTGAGGGGAAGATTGTACTGGTTGGCATGGGGAGTGTATGAGGGGGCGAGTGGGGGCTGGAGGGCTGTTTTTGTTTAATTTTGTTTTACAGCTGGGACAAAGTCCCAGATCACTGAGGCGGGCCTTTTGCACAGGCCACCACTGCACTTGATAGCTCCCCTGGCTGTCTCCGAACTCTTTCCAGGAGTGACGTGCCCACTGGAGTGAAAATTAGACCATCCAGGGCACTTTTTCCCAAGCCAGGTTTGTGTGGAGCCAGGACTGTTCCTGACTCTGCACAGCCAACTCCTGAGCAAAAATTCAGGCCAGCGAATCAGCTTTTAATTGCAGACTCCTTTAAGAAAGAAAAATAATTGAGGTAAAACGTTTAAAATTGGATTGACCACTAATTAATGAGCATAATTCAAATCTCAACAGATTGTAATCTATAGATTAAAATGTTAATACTGCTCTAGCTACAAAATCTCTTGCTACTTGTTATTCATAAACTGTTCCAAAATTTACTGTTTACTGTATATTACACCAACATAATACTCTGCATTACATCAAACATTATAAGCTAAGGCCCTCTTATTTGTAGTTAGTTGTATATTGTGCTAGAAAGATTAAGGAATCGAGTTGTTGACTCATGCACTTCAGGAATGGCAATGGAGAGTAGTGGCCTCTACTCTTGCCCACCCTTAATTTCCTCTTTGGTACTAGTTATGTACTCGAGGTGAATTCACAGCATCCCTGCCTAACAGCACTGTGGGTGTACCCACACCACATGAGCTGCAGCGGTTCAAGAAGGCAGCTCACCACCACCTTGTCAAGGGCAACTAGGGATGGGCAATAAATGCTGGCCCTGCCAGCGACGCCCACATCCCGTGAATGAATAAAAAAAACCTGTAAGTTGCTGGGTCGTTGCAGATTGGGGAACAAAATACCTGATACTACTGAAGCTGTTTAAGTCCTGCAACTCTTCTAAAGTAAAAGGACTTTTTGCCACCAAAAGAAACCCTCCAATACAAATAGTCTGTCGGTTGAAATAGTGGCCTGGATTTTCATCCTCTCAATGGAAGTCATGAGTTGGACCGTTTTCCGACGTCACAATCCCACCTCCAGAATGGCTTTACCCACCCAAGCTATTTTCATGGTGGGGTGGAAGGTAAGGGTTGGAGTCGGGGCCACTGCCTCCCAAAGCAGCCCAAAGGCAGGGATGGAGGTGGGCAGATGTTGAGATGAGCAGGCTAGAAGGTTCACTGGGATCTTGGCCCAGCTCTGGAAGTGACTATTGGGCACCCAAACCCTCACCCTCACCCTACACCCCTCCCCACATCTCCCAACCATACTCCAATCCCCCTCGATATCCCCCGCTCCCCTTCATATTCCCCTACGCCCCCCCTCATATCTTCCAATGTATCCTTCATATACCCCCATATGCCCTCCATATCTTTCATGTTCCCTGATACCTCCCAAGCTCCCTCTATACCCCCCATCCCATTAATCCAATATCCACTATGGACGGAATTCATAAGCCCTACAATAACATTGGGATTCATGGAACTGTCAAAATAAGCAAGCAGCCATTTGAAAGAGGGCCTCTTCAAAACAACTTTAATCCTCTTATGAGCTCATAAAACTGTCAATCAAACACAGAGCCTTTCAAGCTCCACTTAAAAATGTACTCTTAAGTGGTCATAAAACTGTCAAAGAAACATAATCTTTCAAAAACATTACAAATACTTTAATCCTATTGACTAATAAAGTGTCAATCAAAACTAAGCTCACAGTCCACTTGACAGCTGTGTCAACAACCCCTGCTCAGCTCGGACCATTAGTGGATTTGCAATTCAGCCACACATTCATAACGGGATTCCATTGCACAGTTGTATCAACAAAGCCTCCAGAGCTGAAAATATTAAACCTCTGGGCCAGAATTTTACATCCCACGGATGGATGCGCACCCAGTCCAAACGGACACGAAATAATGTGAGATGACGGCACCACACACTCGTGCAATATTTCGCTCGGCAGGCATGCTACAGACTACCACATGTGCCCGCTAACTATTATGTGGGCAATTGAGCCCATTAATAATGCAATCAACAAAGATTTCACATGACCCGTTCACATTTAAGGTTGGCGGACCAGCCATTCTCCCAGGCGGCATTCATATTTTTGCTCAAACCTTGATCCAAATCTACGTGGGGAAATAAAATTAAAAGAGACATCTGGATACTCATTTTTTATGAGGTATGCTTTCAGGTGCTTGATTGTGCTGCATGGACCTATTTTGCAGTGCTTTTGTCTGTGAAGGTCTGCAGCTCCCTGGGGCAGCTGTCTGCCTTCAGAGAGCTCTCTCAAAGTGCTTACCTGGACCTTTGGTTGTGTTGATGCTCGCCCTCTTCCCACCTCCACCCTGGCAACGCTGATCAATTCAGCACGTTTCACGCTGGCTGGCCGTTAACTGGCCAGCCAGTGTAAAATTGTGGTTGAGGGCTGATCGCAGCCAGTTTCCCATTTCCCATCCGCTCCCAGGCCTGCCGATCACATACGTTCGATGACCAAAAAATTCAGGCCCTTGATGTTGTTAAAAGACCTCAACCATCTGTTCAACCTTTTAAGCAAGGGAACAGATGGCCATCTGCCCCATTGATTAAAAAGGCTTTAACTGATGTCTAGACAGTCAATCAAAGAAAATATTAAATCACGGGCTGAAATAGCAAATTAAAAAATCACAATATTGTTGAATGCAGAAGTGCTATTAATCCAATCGATAAAGTACTGTAATGCACCTGAAAACTTCCACAGTGCTGGTCAATTTAATGGCCACTTACCTTTTTTAAAACCTCTTCTCCCTATTATTAATCACTATGTTAAAGACATATTTAACTTGTCATAGACCATTACCTTCTGATATGTGCAGTTGTCAGCACCTTTTGAACTTAGCTGTAAATAGGTTCCCCACTCCAGACTAGGCCTCCTCTGTGGTTCATGACTCCTTTAAGGTTCTGTGAAGCACATCTCCTACCAAGATGGGGCTGACTCCATGGAAATAATGGGTTGGGCGGAGTGGGGGGGTGGGGGGGCTCTAAAATTCTCACCCCCACAATGGAGTAGACAATAATTATATTGCTATGTGCAGGCTCACTACCCACTTATCCCAGGGCCATAAAAATCCCACATGATATGAATTGGGGCGTAACTCCCAAAATTGAGTTCCGCCCACCATTTTTAAATCCCACTTGCCTCCGCTCTGACACGGACTGAAGTGTGAAAATCTGGCCCAATGTGCAGTATAAAGCGAGGAAACTCTGGTTCATTAATTCAGCTGTCCAGCTACTGCTCCAAGTAATGGGAAAAAGGAAGGTTGCCATGTTCAGCGTACAAGCATATCTCACCATGTGAGTGTAAACCAGAATGCCTAACAGAAGATATAATCTAGATAAATGTTGTATCAGCTACTCAGAAGGCCTAGTGCCAAAGTTGTAAGAGGCTTTCAGACTGAAAGAAGTCAGTCAAGTTAAAACACCTCACAATTACCATATGTCAACCATGACTCAGCTGGAAGGATTTCTGCCTTTGAGTCACAAAGTTCTGAGTTCAAGTGCATCTCAGGGACGCACAAATCAAGGCTGACACTCCAATGCATTACTGAAGGACTGCTGTACTGTTAAAGGTGCCATTTTTCGGACAAAATGCTAAACCAAGACCCCATTTGTCTGCTCAGGTTGATATAAAAAATCCTACGGCACTATTTCGAATAAGAGTGGGAGAGTTATCTCTGGTATCCAAGCCAATATTTATCCCTCCATCAACATCACAAAAATAGATTATCTGGTCATTATTGCATTGCTATTTGTGGGAGTTTGTAATTAGCGAATTCAGCATCTCCTACATTATAACAGTGACTACACTTCAAACAAATACTTCATTGGCTGTAAGATGTCTGGTGGTCATGAAGAGTGCTGTATAAATGCAAGGCTTTCTTTTTATTTGTCAAGCAATTAGTTAAAATATGACATAACATGTCTCTGCACTCTGTTCCAGATTGATGCAGCCTCATATAAAGCACTCAGGTTACCATTCAGCCCTTCAAATGATTACCATGCATGCTTCTGTTGGCCTCGCTACTCTCATCATATCAATCACAGAGAAGGCCAACTCGAACCACTTATTTGTCTCACTCTCCACTCACATCCCAACCCTACTTGCTTCTGTGACTGCCCCTGGTAAATAATTTTCCCCTACTTCACTTACAACTGCATTTTTGCAACCACAGCTAACTAGATTTTGGCCCACCATTCACCACAATATTTCTTCAGCCTCCAGTTTGCTAAACTATACCTTCACCTTCGATCCCCTCAGCCCCATTAAATCCATTACTCTTTCTCAACCTGCTCATTCCCTTGGTTTGGTCCTCATCTCCACTCCCTTAAGTCCAATGTATGCAGACTTGAGAATTCATGGTATTGATTTTGCCATTCATTGTCAGATCTGGCCAGAACGAATAAAACACTATTGGGTTGCATTGTCTTCTGCCAAACTGCTTACTACTCAGCATCATCCTAAAATGCAAAGGTAACTTCCGGTATCTTTTCTCTGCTGTAAACAGTTTTAGTAAGCCCCTCCCACCAGTCTCTTTCAACTTTGCCACCAGTAATAAATGTGAGAAGTTCATGGACATTTTTGTCACTAAGATTGATTCAATTGGCTCTGCTGATTCCCTTATTTGCTGTCAGGTTTCACCCTGCTCTAGCCCTGAACTCTCTTCTATTTTACCTCATGCTTTCTGTCAGCTCATCTTGTCCATGAGCCACTTCCTCCTCCAATGACTGCGTAACTTCCCTTCTTGACCTCCATGCTAATAGTTAACTCTCCTCAGGTACTGTCCATCTTCCTTAAAATCTGTCGCCATCATCCCTCTCATCAAAAGAGCAGCCCTTGAACCCTCTGCCCTTGCAAGCTACCATCCTATTTTCAAATGTTTCATTCTTCTCTCAAGTCCTTGAATTTGTAGTCTCTTCCCAAATCCATGTCTTTGAGACAGTGACCATGATAAACTGTCTCCTTCAGCCATCTCGACCTGTCTGTTGCCTTTGACATGGTTCTCCAAAATATCCTGCTCCATTACCTCTCCTCTGGAGTCCAGCTGTGTGGGACTGAACTCATCAGGTTCCATTCTTATCTATCAAGTCGCAGCCAGAGCCAGCTGCAATGAGCTCTCTTCCTACTTCCACACCCAATGCCTGCACTTTGGCTTTCCTCCAGGATCTATCTTTGGCTTCCTCCAATTTCTCACTTAAATGTTACCCCTTGGCTACATCATGTAAAAATACATCAGTTTCCATATGTAGACTGTTGACACCCTGCTCTACTACACCGCCACCTCTCTACTGACTAAATTATCAGACTGCTTATCTGACATCCAAAACTGGATAAGCAGAAATTTCCTCAACCTAAATATTGGACCAGTGGGCAGAATCATCTGATCCCATTGGCAGTGGGTGGGTGTAAGCAGACAATATGGTGGGAAGGCCAAAAATTGTTTTTTAACGCCATTGTGAAACCAGTTTGCAATCATTCGCTCCACCCGTCGGTAGCAGGCCACGTTTCCCATTGCCACCACATGCTGGGAATCTAATTTCAATACTTTAGCATCTCATTATAAGTCCTGCTCATTGGAATCACCACCCCCCTCCCCCCCCCACTCCCAAGCTGGATCATCCAGGCACATGGGCATGATTGCAGGCCGACATGTTTCACAACTGTACATAAGCGACGTGCACCTGGCAACCTGCAATTCGATCAGGACTTCGAGCTTTGTCTACCTTATTTCAGGCAGCATTCGTGGTCATCAGCGCAACACTTCACAGGCAGCACCACATCACTTTTAAAGGGGATTTGTGGGCAAGTCCCAACCTACCAGACCAGCCATAAGTCAGTGGTGGCTTTTCAATAGCTGTTGGGCAAGGGCTTGCTTGGGAAAGGAGAAGAAGTGGCCTCAGACAAGGTTGAGAGCTGCACTGGGGAAAGGGCAGGGGGGGTATCCCTAGGTGTGTGTGGGGCCACATGTTGATCTGTGCAAGTGGCCTCAAGTTGGTGAGGGCTGAGGAGGCAGTCTCCAGAGGAGATTAGGCTAGATGGATATGTGGGTGATGTGTGAGAGACTGAGTGGTGATGTCCCTTGAGCTGGCAATGAGTGAGATGCCTGTGAATGTGTGATGGGCTTGTGAGTGTCTGAGTTTAGAATGACAAGATGGCTGCCTTACCCTGGTGGCAGAGCTGAGATTATTCATCCTCTTTCTCCACTGGATTGCCGACCTCTTTTGTGCAGCATTGGTACTGACCACCTCTGCCACTGAGTCCCAAGTCAGAGTGGTGAGACTGACGGGCCTCCTGCAGCCAGAGCTGGGGTATGGGACATCACATCTGGCCGCCACACAGTCCAGAAGGCATCCCAGGGATACAAGGAAGCATCACTGAATCGGGTGCTGCACTCTTCCTGGCTTTTGGGGCCATGCCTTCACCAGTGCCTTCCTGGGGTACAAGCCTTGAGAAGTGTGTGTGCAGCTGCAGTTTAAATTTGGCGCCCAGTGTGAGGAACCAGTGAAGTAATGGCATGATGGGCCAATCAGAGGCTGCCTGCCTGTGATCCAGCATGTTTCCTATGGCTGTATAATTAATAAGGCGGGAAGTGGATGATACAGCGCAAAAGCCTGCCATTGCAGCCGGTGGGTAAAACGCCTTTTTTTATGTCCACTATCGCACTTAGTGCAAATCTGGGACAATTCCGCCCATTGCCTTCAGTGTCTGTCAAAAAAAACTATTCCCTAGCCACTGACTCCATCTCTTTTCCTGGCAACTATCTCATACAGAACCAGACTGGTTGCAACTTCAGTGTCATATTTGGCCCCAAGATGAACTTCAGACCATATATCCATTTGTGTCATCACTACGACTATTTCCACCTCCATAGCTCACTTGACTCTGCCTGAGGAGCAGAATTTGACACCAAGTCATGTAAGAAGATAGTGTTTTTTTTAATTCTTTGATGGGATGTGGGTAATGCTGGCAAGACCAGCAATTTTTTTCCCTTTCCTAATTGCCCTTGAGAATGTGATGGTGAGCCACTACCTTGAACCACTGCAATCCATCTGGTGAAGGTACACCCACAGTGTTATTAGGGAGGCAGTTCCAGGATTTTGATTCTGTGAAACAACGGCAATTTAGTTCCAAGTCAGGATGGTATGTAGCTTGAGAGGAACTTGCAGATGGTGGTCTCTCATCTGTTCTCTGCCCTTATGATTCTAGGTGGAAGAGGTCATGGGTTTAGAAGGTGCTGTGGATGGAGGTTTGGCGATTTGCTGCAGTGCATCCTGCAGTTGGTAGACACTGCTGCCACTGTGCGCCAGTGATAGAGAGAATGAATATGTAAAGTAGTGGATGGGGTATTGATTAAGTGGATTACTTTCGCCCCAGTGGTGTCGAGCTCCTTCAGTATTGTTGGAGCTGCACTCCTCCAGGCAAGTGGAGAGTATTTCATCACACTCCCGACTTGTGTCTTGTAGATGGTGGACAGCCTTTGGGAAGACAGGAAGTGAGTTACTCACCACAGAATTCCTAGCTTCTGACCACATATAGCCACAGTATTTGTATGGCTGGTGCAGTTAGTTTCTTCTCATTGGTAACCCCCAGGATGTTGATAGTGGGGGATTGAGTGCAGGGAATGCCATTGAATGTCATGGGGAAATGGTAAGATTTTCTCTTGTTGGAGATGGTCATTGCCTGGCACGTGTGCATGTTATTTTCCATTTGTCAGTCCAAGCCTGAATATTGTCCAGGCCATGCTGCGAATGGACACAGACTGCTTCAGTATTTGAGGAGTTGCAAATGGTATTGAACATTGTGCATTCATCAACAAACATCCTACTTCTGACCTTATGATGGACTGAAGGTCCTTAATGAAGCAGCTGAAGATGGTTGGGCCTAGAACACTACACGGAGGAACTTCTGCAGTGATGCTTTGGGACTGAGATGATTGGCCTCCAACAGCCACAAACATCTCCCTTCTGCTAGGCATGACTCCAACCAGTGGAGAATTTTCCCCCTGATTTCCATTGACTTCAATTTTGCTAGGGCTGCTTGATGCTGCACTTGAACAAATGTCTAGATGTCAAGGGCAAACTCTCTCACCTCACCTTTTGAGTTCAGCTCTTCGTCCATGTTTGGACTAGGGCTGTAATGAGTTAATGAGCTGAGTTGCTCCGGCAGAACCCAAACTGAGCATCAGTGCACAGGATATTGCTAAACAAGTGCCACTTGCTAGCCCTGTCCATGACACCTTCCATCATTTTGCTGATGATGTATTTATTGGCCAGATTGGCTTTGTCCTTTTTGTGGACAAGACCTGGGTAATTTTCAACATTGTCAGGTAAATGCCAGTGTTGTAGCTGTACTGGATCAGCTTGGCTAGGGTCGCAGCTAGTTCTGGAGCACGAGTCTTTAGTCCTACTGCTGGGATGTTGTCAGGGCCCATTGCCTTTGCAGTATCCAGTGCCATCAGCCAGTTCTTGATGTCACATGGAGTGAATTAAGTTGGCTGAAGAATGGCACCTGTAATGCTGGGGACCTCAGGAGGAGATCTAGATACATCATCCACTTGGCACTTCTGGCTGAAGATGATTACGATTGCTTCAGCCTTGTCCTTTGCATTATTATGCTGGGCTCCTCCAACATTGGGTGTGGGGATACTTTGTAGAGCCTCCTCCTCCATGTTTACTTGTCCATCACAATTCATGATTGGATGTGGCAGGACTACAGTGCTTTGGTCTGATCCATTGGTTGTGGGATAACTTAGAATGAAACTTCAAAGGAACTAGTTTGTGTTAGTGATGATTACTGATACCAGCGTTGTTGACTCTATACAGGCTACACTCGGCTGTGTTGGCAATGTCTGGCAACAGGGATTTTAAGAGATGGGATTTGGGTGTGGCAATTGAAAGTTTTTTTTGTCATTAAGTTTTAATTATTAATGAGATTTTTATTATATGTATGTGTCACACTGCTTCCTACAATGAATTGGAACATATGCTAGTTCAGCACAGCACTCAAGGCTGCTTAAAGGAGATGACACTAACAGTAAAATATTTGTAAGCAGTAGTTTTTCTAGTGGGCTCAAGTTCTTCAGGAACTCATTGTAAATTCATTATTAATTCATCATCTCTGAACACATCATGATTGGCTAAAATTTCTAAGGAGCCGATTTAGATGTGCTCAGAGCTAATTGTTTCTGTTTAGTTCCTGGGAAAGTTGAGGCAATCAGGATTTTTATGTAGATAGGTGATGGAAATGTCTCAAAGTGTGTGTTTGTATGTTGATGGATAGATATTTTCAGGTACAAAAATAAAAAAATACCTGGAAAAACTCAGCAGGTCTGGCAGCATCGGCGGAGAAGAGTACAGTTGACGTTTCAAGTCCTCATGACCCTTCAACAGTTCTCTACCAATGCTGCCAGACCTGCTGAGTTTTTCCAGGTATTTTTTATTTTTTGTTTTGGATTTCCAGCATCCACAGTTTTTTTGTTTTTATCTCGATATTTTCAGGTATTTTGATTAATAGAATATTCATTTTACAGGTTGAACTATAAAGGACAAAAAGAAACTTAACAGCATAAATACATCCATTGGCAGAATAAGCTGACACTGAGTTGACTCTTAAATAGACTCAGTGGCAATTGGGCAATAAATGCTGGCCTAGCAACATGAGCGAATAAAAAAATTACGATATATCTTACATGATTACTGCATCCACAGATATGTATGAAGAAGAATTTCCTGAAATTACTACAAACATTGCTGTGAATAATGCTGTCTTTAAAAAAAAGACTAATCAAATTCCCCTTTGGTTATCAGAATGTTGAGACTCTGAAGTAAGTATGTGACTCAGGAGTCCTAAGTATGAAAAGAGAAGAAAATGTAGGCAAGCAAGTCAAAATGAAGTATTACAGAAAAGAATACTTGTGACCAACAATTAATTGTCAATGAGTATTGTGAACAAAACATGCTATATGAAGGAGTAATGAAGGAGAAGGGTATAATGCATATTTCCAGTTCTGATGAGCTTGGGCTCATCAGCTCATTCTTATCTCACTGTTCCTGTGATGCTCGGTCTGTAAATAAAGGCAAGAAAGACTAATTGCTAAGCTAAACCACTTCATGAACCTTTTGTGTTATGTACACAACAGGTAAAGTATGAATATTGTTTGTGCAAATTTAGATTGTGAACTACGTGACCTTAAAGACATACAGGAGGAGTATAAGGATGGAAACCAGATTAATATGCCATCACCAGAAATTCTCCATTCCAAACTGGTGAGTTTTGAGTACCTGGGACAGTCATTTATTCTATAGAAATAATCAGTGTAGCAAAGGAGTGGGTGTTGTGATTTTATTTCTGACAAATCAAGTCAATAAATAGCTCTAATCATTGATAGGTTGACTTTAACAAATCTTTTTACTTAATCAAATGATTTGTTCAATTAATAACTGTAAAATTTGTTATGATTTTAACTCTTTTGTTAATTGTGGTTTTTTTTGGGCAATAGAATTAATAGAAAATTGAGTTATCACTGGATGGTTATGTACTGACGAGCCAACAATACAATTTTCCCCACTGTTTTACACACATGCCAACCTACAAAATGCAGCCCCCAAATAGCTGACAATTAAAAAAAAACACAACTGAAAAACAGCCTTGAATAAAGGCCTAAAAACAAGGCGAAGATTACAAGGAGAACAAATAAGTTAAGGAATTAAGTTGAGTTTTGGATTCAGTTGTTGTTCATTTTGTCAACCACGTGATTTAATTGGCTGCTGGTGTTGGTTAGATTTAACCAAGACTTGAAGCACTTTTAGACGAAATGTTTAACTGAAGCCATGTCTGCCTTTTCATGTGGATGTAAAGATCCCATGGTCCCATTCAAGAAAAATGAAGGGAAATTCTCCCTGGTGTCTTGGTCAATGTTTATCCCATGTCAGCTGTGGCTCAGTTGTTAGGAGGAAACACCTGAATTTTTTTTTTAAAGTGACAGAGCTGCCATTTGTCTTCTTACCAAATGATTGAAATGGTAAGCCATCTGTATCAACCTTCTGCATCAGACATGCTGAATTCAGGTGGCAAGATGAGCATGGGATTATTATTATGGTCCTCTCATTTCCTTTCCGTTTACAAGTCTCCCTTGGATAAAAAGAGTGCACTTTACCTTTGGTTGTAAGTGCGATTAAATTGACGTATCTGCAGGTAGCACAATGATTATATTGTCTTCGAACTGCAAGGTTCTGGGTTCAAATCCCATTCCAGGATTCGAGCACAAAAATTAAGGCTAACATTTGAGTGCAGTAATGAGGGACCATTGCACTGTAGGAGATGCCACCTTTTGGATGGGATGTTAAAGTGAGGCCCCATTTACTTGCTCGGGTGGATGTAAAAGATCCCATGACACTGTTCCAGAGAAGAACAGGAGAGTTATCTCCAGTGTCCTGGCCAACATTTATTCCCCAATCACCAAAAAAAGAGATTACCTGATCATCATCACAATTGCTGTTTGTGGGAGTTTGCTGAGTGCAAATTAGCTGTTACGTTTCCTACATTGTAAAACTGACTACACTTCAAAATTTAGTTAATTCACTTCAAAGTGCTTTAAGACATCTGGGTGGTTGCAAGAAGTGCTATATAAATGCAAGTCTTTTGTTTTTTCAACAAATGGCAGTGAGACACATGATCTAGTTGTTATCACTGTTTGTGGGACCTTGCATATGTGGATACAGTAGTGGTACTGAAATTCAAGTGCTTAGATTCTGCTTTATAAAACAACTTTCTCTCTTATTCAGGGCATATCTGATACACCACCCCCTCTCCCCACAACGCCACCACCTGAAGATTATTATGAAGAAGCTGTTCCATTAAGCCCAGGAAAAGTTCCCGAGTACATCACCTCTCGCAGTAGGTATCCTGTTCATGTGAGGAGGAAACACCTGAATTATTTTTTTTAAAGTGACAGAGCTGCCATTTGTCTTTTTACCAAATGATTGAAATAGTAAGCCATCTGTATCAACCTTCTGCATCAGACATGCTGAATTCAGGTGGCAAGATGAGCATGGGATTATTATTATGGTCCTCTCATTTCCTTTCAGTTTACAAGTCTCCCTTGGATAGAAAGAGTGCACTTTACCTCTGGTTGTAAGTGCGATTAAATTGACGTATCTGCAGGTAGCACAATGATTATATTGTTGGACTAACAATCCAAAGGTCTAGGATAATGATCCAGGGACATGAGTTCAAATCCCACCACAGCAGCTGTGGAATTTATATTCAAGTGATTCAATAATGTCTGGTGTTAAAAGACTCTATCAGTTAAAGTGACGACAAAACTACTGAATTGTTGTAAAAACCCAGCTGGTTCGCTAATGTCTTTTAGGGAAGGAAATCTGACATTCTTACCCAGTTTGGTGTATATGTGGCTCTCAACAATGTGGTTGACTCTTAACTGTCCTCTAAAATGGCCTAGCAAGGTATTGAGTTGTATTTAAGAAGATGGCTCACCACTACCTACCTAAGGGCATTAGGGATCAATAATAAATGCTGACCTTGCCAGTGATGTCCACATCACTTGAATGAATAAAAAAAAAAACATGAGGAAAGAATATTTCGAGCAATAATCTGAGTCTGTGAATTGTTATTCATCCCAGTCATGATTCTTGTAATATTGTCTGTGCAGCTTAAGAGAATGATTCAAACAAACGTACATACCCCAAAGTCAGGAGTGGCGAATGGTTATTTTATAGTGGTTAATTTTCTTTATTAATGATGTTGCAATCTTTCAATCTAGTTTATATGCTTGACCACAAATGAAGGCCAAAATCTTAGTGATTCAGCAACTGACATCATGCAGTTGTTCAGCCAAGACTGCCTATAGGGTATAAAGCAGACAGTCAGCTGAAACATGGTTCCAGAAGGTTTACAGAACAAATCCCAGGTCCATAAGATACAAGTGCAGGAACCACCAAGCTCCCCTTCAGTCCACACTTACATCTCTT
This sequence comes from Carcharodon carcharias, assembly GCF_017639515.1. NCBI lineage: Eukaryota > Metazoa > Chordata > Chondrichthyes > Lamniformes > Lamnidae > Carcharodon > Carcharodon carcharias. The sequence continues at coordinate 83,074,337 of NC_054474.1, read as the reverse complement.
CAACCTTTAAATATTTATGCTGTTAATAAAATATTGTAATGTAAGCAATGTCTTAACTAAACCAGAGAATACCATTTTCTCAGGACCCCATTTTGCAGCTACAGTAGCCTACAATCTGTATTTGATTAAAACTCTTCTGCAAAGGGTTTGCTTTCACATTGATGTCCCTGGTCATCAAAATAATCTTGTACTAAACAGATGGCCGTTTTTATAATTACCACTGTAATCTGGATTCCACACAGCATATTGGATTTTTCTTAATCAGGTTGTGGAACTAAACAGTAGATTTAATGTCATCATATAAGATAATAAATTTAGCTAGACTGCCTGAAATATTCCCTGAAGCTTTGCTGCTTCTCTCTGAAGCTGAGCGAGGTTTTATCCCATAAATTAACAACTGAAATATTTCCACTTTTCCTCTCTCAAGGATTGTTATGACTCTGAAGTTAATTTTGCTTTAATTTTGCATGTATGTAAAAGCAAATTGTGTCCATTGCATTAGACTGCCTGAAATAATAACTCCTTACTCAGTGCAATTTTGACTCTAATGTCTATATATGACAATGGTTTTACATCAGAAATAATCACCTTGAATGTCCGTAGGAATACTCCAGTAAGAGATTGGCAGAACCCTATAGAAATTTAGGGTCAGCAAACGTTGCTGTTTAGAAAATTAATTCCCCATGTATATCTGTGTAGGGAACTCAATTTGTTTGTAAATGTCTTATGATAGAAACCGTAAATACTTTCCAAGTTCAAAAATGAAGTTCACTTAATTAAAACATGAGCAACTAATCAATCGCTTGATGCAAGACAGGCTGTCTTACTGCAGCTGCTTGATAACTGGCCTAGCACATGGCAAGACATGTTATAACCCTGCCACACTGTCCATTGGAAGCTTAATCAATTTGTTCTTCAAGTGATTTAAGCTCATCAGTCTAACACAGTGGTATTCACTTCACAGCCCTTAGGTACTTGCCTTTCCTATGGCCAGGTTAAAATTTTCCAATATCCCAATTGGCCCTCACTATTTTTTCTGTGAATACCACCGATCCAACCAGATCTGATTCTTTCCAATGTGTTTTGAATTGATTTCTAGAAGATCTGCCTTCAGTTTGGTCAGAGATCAATGCAGTAAAAGGTGGAAACAGTTTTTCTTCTTTTTACACAAAAACAAAAAAAGCTGGAAAAACTCAGCAGGTCTGACAGTATCTGTGGAGAGGAAGACAGAGTTAATGTTTCGAGTCCGTGTGACTCTTCATCAGAACTTATTTTTAGTTCAACAGCCTAGGTAAAGGGCCAAGGTAAATAGAGCAGGATATGACTAAAGTTGAAATGATAAGAGAAAAGCTGAGACAAATTATAAAGTACTGGCAGGTAGAAGATGAGGTTTTCAAAACTTATATAAGTAAGCAAAGACTGAGGGATATAAGAATCTCTACAGTTTTGAGGTCTCTGAAAATAATGAGTTTAAAGTAGGAAATTGCACAATAAGTCTATTTCAACCGAGTGAAGACAGAGGAAAGTGAAAGCCACATGGGACACCATATTTGAAGTTTAGGAAAAGAAACAAAAATTCAGAAAAACAAGAAGAATACTAGCATTAGTAAATTGAAGACAGTAGTTGTAGGGAAAGGGGTGAGGAAGGGGTTATATTATCAGTTTACCTGGCATAGAGAATAATTTTTACTTTGACAATTTACAGCTAAATTATTTGCCATTTAAAATGCTGTAATTTCTCTTCCTCTTAAATCAATAAAAAATGACTAAAGCAATGTGAGCTGTAAAAATATAACAAACTATGATGTCAGCCTTAGCTCAGTGGTAGAAGTTTTCCCTCCGAGTCAAAAGGTTGGGAGGCAGGAATGTGGATTTTAAATTCTGCTTCAAAGAAATAAGTACATATTCTAGATTGGCACTTAAATTCAGTGCTGCATGATCAAAAGTGTTACTTTGCATCTGAATTAATCAATACCAAATGCTTCCACCATTTCCCAATAAAGTCTGCTTCAGAGATTGGCCATTTGTTCATGGTTTTCACTGGTTTTGAATTTGCCTCCCTTCAACCAAGGCTGCCTTTTATTCTGGGAAAGCTGAAATAGTTTGTAATGACCTACATTTAGGTGCATGCAGATTTGTACAGATTTTTTTGCCTGGAATATTTAATTTAGGTGATACCCAGTCCCAAGATGTGGGTCCCAATACTAATTGTTATTTCTATTCAAGTCATGAAAAGGAGTTGAACAGCTAAACTTACTCAGGTTCAATTGCAAATTTCTTTTGGGTGGACAATTATCTTGAAGTCTGCAGTATCACCAACAAGAGACCACACAGTACTACCTGGATTTTTTTGAAAATATCTTTCATGGTCCCTTCACCCCTGATTGTTGTGATTTGCTGTAAAGGTTCAAACTCCTACATTTTAATGATGGCTAATATGATTAATGGTGTTGTTACAGTGATTAATCCATTAAGCAGTTTTCAATCTGATGTCTAAGAATCTAAGTGTTACAAACTATTATTAGGTGAAGACCAAAGTCTCCCTCTCTATTTTATTCACACCTTTCAAACCTGTGACCTCTACCACCTAGAAGGACAAGGGCAGCAGATGCATGGGAACACCACTGCTGCAAGTTCCCCACCAAGTCACCCACCATCCTGACTTGGAAATATATCACCATTCTTTCACTGTCACTGGGTCAAAATCCTGGCACTCCCTTCCTAACAGCACTGTGGGTGTTCCTACAATACATGGACTGCAGCTGTTCAAGAAGGCAGCTCACCATCACCTCTCAAGCGCAATTAGGGTTGGGCAACAAATACTGGCTTAGCCAGCGACACCCACATCCCATGAGCGAAAAAAAACGTGTATCTGTTTCAATATGCTTACCAAAGGAAAAATCTGCATTGCAATATTCTTGAAGATTTTTTAGCTATCTGATGAGATCTTTCCTGGGTACCTTGTATGCGGCTAAATTGTTGTTTCAGGACAATGATGGACAGAACTGTAATATCTGCTAACTCAGGCTGGAGCACCAAGATATTCACTCACTTCAGATGATTTATATTTCTTTCATCTTAAATCCCACTGCGTCCAGCTTTGCCAGTTTAACATCTAAGGAAATACCTCTATAATTTTTTTAGAAAAAATAGAATAAATTAATGAGTCTGTCATGGTTTAATGTATCTCTTGTTTGTAGTTACAGCTTTTTAAGTTTGGAATACTGTATACTATTTTGTAAGGGAATGGGATTGTTTAAAAATCACAAAGGAAGCATAGCATTGTGGCTTTTGATGAATGTGTTGAAGTCAGAGAACAAAGCATGACATTTTTCATTTATAATGCTCTTGTGGAATTGGGGGAAGGGAAGGAATAATAAATTCAGCCTCATATGTATTTTGATCTGAAAATGCTTCAACTATCCTCAAGTGGTTTCTCTCTGTGTGTTGGCATGAACATTCCTCCCCATCTGCAAAAATTCTTCCATCCTTCTTATATCATTCTTGCCTGCGTTAAAATATTGCATATGTTTTATATTGTGATTGTTTTATCAATAACCAACACTTAAAATGATATGCTGATAAGAAGTAGGCTTAAAAGGATAATGTACAGCAATCACATGATATGTAACTAAGGTCTAACAGCAGGTTACCATGACAACAATATTTTTGCTGTATTTAGGCTTTGTCCTGCATTGTGTTTCCATTGGTATAATGTGCCAAGCTGGAAACAGGGACATACAAGCAATGCTCCCTGTAAGCTGCACAGCCACACAGCAATGCAAAGGTCCCTATGCAGGCCACATACAAGCTGGACCCTTTTAAATTACCGTACACAACCATGCAAAACAAATCACAGGGCTATGCACATAAATAAATGACCTGCACATTCCAAAAAAAATAGAGGGAACGTTTCTTGCAAATTCTAGATTCAGTTATAGAGTGGGATGAGGAGTGGTTCTGAAATGCAGTAGCACTGATGAACTGTATAGGAAAAACAACCTTTACAGAAAATCTAATGAGGTGTGAACTGTGCCTTGGGAGATCCTTCATACCTCCACCTTCCTCCCCACCCTTCCATTTAAGCTACGAAGTTGTGTCTTGTTTCATTAATTGCTAACCAGGTTTTTGCAGTAAAGTCAGGTGTGAACCTACTCCAATATCCATTATTCAGTGGAGTCCTTGCTTTTTATTATCCGAATACCTCATTTGCAAACTGAGCACATCTTATTTAAGTCAGGCAATTATCACATAGCCAAACAAAAATACTTATTAGGCGCAAGAAGGTTTTACAAATTAGGATTGTTAATAGCACCAAAAAAGATAATTTCTTTAAACTTATAAGATCTAACAAGTTCTTTAAATTATGAATTGGGTTCAACTGTTAGCTAGAAAGCAATCCTGATAACTGAAATTGTTCCTAAAAAAAAAGGTTGATTCCTGGTCTGTGCTGAATTAGCTGATCTCAGCTGGGGGAAATACAATTGGCCTTAGCCTCCCTGAGCAAGGAAGACAAAAGATTCCTTGATTGCTGACCAATGATTCACTAATGGAAAGCATGTGCATTTCAATACCAGTTAAAGAAAGAAATGGGTGCAACAGTGATGCCCCAGTGGAGAATAGCTTACCAAAACTGAGCTAACAATAAAGAATCACTGAATAGGCAAGGTAGGCGAATGCAACCAACACCTTTGGAAGTACCCGTTAAGAGAGGGGGCTGGGAGACCAATGGCAAAGAAGATAATTCTGAGATGCCTGCTTTCAAAAAAATGTTGAGGGAATCAGTAAAATATAAAGATGTTTAATAAATTCTCCATAGCTGTGTTCTTAATTAGAGTGGCCAAATTTCAAACGTGGTCGAAATGGGAGAGGACTCTAAGTCAGTAAATAAAGGTGTTATGAGAAAGGCAAATAGTAAAATACTTATAAGGCATCAAGATAATCCTCAAGCAAACAAGTGAGGAATAATGAGGCTCTGTTAATATTTTAGGAACTGCATAAGTAAAAGGATGTACTTGAGGACTGTATGAAATGGGATCACAGTACTCAAAAAAGTGTAAAAACATGAAAATAGAATACTGCACCAATCAAACATTGTTGGAGAGCAAAATAGTTAAAAATATTTTACAATTAACTTTCATTTAAAAACCACTTGGCCCTCAAAAACATATTTATATATATTTTTTAAGAGTAATGTCCCAGTAACTCAATGGAATTGTTTGAAGGGGGAAATCATGGATTTTCATGGACAGGATTTCCCGGTCGGCGAGCGGGGGGCGGGGCCTGCTCGCCGACGTGTCAAATGACGGGAGATGACGTCAGGCAGAACTCCCGATGTCACCCCACCCCATTTAAATTTTCAGGTCAGCGGGGGCTCAGCAGAATCAGTTGTGTGCCCGCCGACCTGTCAATGGCCAATTGAGGCCATTGACAAAGTCATTAAAGTAATTAGTGGGCCGAGCACTGGCGGGCATTGGAAAAAGCATGAAACCTCATCCACGGGCGAGACGAGGTTTCATGTAAGTTTTTAAAAATGTAATAAAAGTCAATTTAAAAGTGATGGACATGTCCCAACTCATGTGACAGTGTCACATGAGGGGACATGTCAGGAAATTATTTTTTGCTATTTTTTAAAGATTTTTTTAGTTGTGGAGCCGATCTCCCTGAGGCAGCACTTAGCTAGGGCTAACTCGGCTCAGGGAATCCCCCCATCCGCACAGGGAGCGCATAGCGCTTTCTTGCGGATGTCACACTGAGCAGGCCTTAATTGGCCCACCCACGTAAAATGGCAGCGCATCCCTGATCGTAGGCACGCCTCCACGTGTCTACTCCTGAACTTCCCCCCAACGGGGGGAAAGTTCTGCCCCCTATTGCTGTTTGTGGGGCCTTGCTTTCACAATTTGGCTGCCATGTTTTCTACATTATAACAGCTTCTACACTTCAAAAGTATTTCATTGGTTGTATAGGGCTTTGGAACATTCTGAGATTGTGAAAGGTACTATATAAATGCAAGTCTATTTTTTGTATGCTAGTTCAGTTAGTTAACATGATCAGCATGGTTTCAGATTTTTAAAAAAGGTCTTTTTCTAATTTTCCCTTTTTTTTCAGACAGTTCCAGTCCACCAAATTCTATCGAGGATGGCTATTATGAAGATGCTGACAATAATTACCCACTCACCAGGATCATGGGAGAACATAAGCATTCATGTAGTTACATAATATTTAATTATTTTATGGTCCGCTTATATAAAAAGGCATCAATATTATTAATTATGCATGTAAGACATTACATGGTATGTTGTAATTCATATCTTATGCTTTAGAAGAAACTCGTAGTGTTAGGTTTTTAAAAATGGCGGAAGGGAAGTCCTGCCCCAATCTCTGATGTTCAAATTTTGGGGAGGGGCATGATTCACACAGGAAGAAAACCTGAACTCAGCAGGGCACCTTGAACTCAGTGCTGAGTTCAAACAGGCCCCATTTTAGCTCTTGCAAGGGCTTTAACCCACAGCATGTGAGTCATAGATTGATGGAGTAGATGTTAAATGTTCTTGAAGGATGGATAAGGTGTGTAAAACTGTCATGACCTGAAGTTTTTTAAATCCCTGCTCTTTAAACTTCAAAAGAAAACAGGCTGCAGCATCACTTAGAATTTAAAAAAAACCTCTGCTGGTCTGCTTTGATTGACAGACCATCTGCTGCAGGTTAGAAAAAATCTGTAAGATCTGATCATGCAGTTTCAGTAGAGTTCTTTGTTGACATTTCTCCAAGTACTATCATTGTTGAGTTTCAAAAGCTACAAATATCTCACCAGAAACAAAAAACAGAAAATGCTGGAAAAGCCCAGCAAGTCTGACAGCATCTGTGGAGAGAGAAAAACAGAGTTAATGTAATAATAAATGAAAGGGGGTCATATGAACTCAAAATGTCAACTCTGTTTTTCTCTCTCCACAGATGCTATGCAGTTTTTCCAGAGTTTTCTGTTTTTGTTTCAGATTTCGAGCATTTGCAGTATTTTGCTTTTATGCAAATATCTCACCAGGGTGTTCTGGAGTTACAGTTTGATTGACAGTTTAAAGAGGCTGTTAAAGGATTTCTGGTGTCTGAATAGAAGGTTGATTTTATAAGAGATGAACCACTTGAGATTTTAAAACTTTGAATAGGTTTTAAGAATGAGATTTTTTTCTCTATCAAGTTTTTATGAGTAAGAGCTCTTTTAGGTCATTTTAAGTTTTTTTTCAGCTCCCCATGGCTGATGAGGTCTTTCCATGATGGATACTGGATGAGTGGCTATGGAGGTAGAATGGAGACTATGTAGGGCCATGTGGTATGGCGGGAGCATGAATTGACATGAAGGGTATGAGGGACCATGGGGGAAGTGCTGGTTTGGGGATTAAGGGTATATGGACGATGAAGGCTGGAGGTCCTAACAGCTTCTGAAACAATTGAGATGAAGTCCTAGAGAACTGAGGCAAGCCTTCTAACTAACCCACCTGGACGCTCGTTCACCCCTGTGGCTGCCTATGCTCTGCTTCCTTGGTCAGCAGACCCGACTCTATCCTGCATCTTGTCCCCATTGAAGCGAAAATTGCATGATTCAGGGTACTTTTACTGAGGCCTATAGTGAAAGAAGTCAAAGAAATAAAAGGCATATACGAAGCAGAGAGGCGACTGTATAGAAAAAGTAGTGTGAAACATCACAAGGGGGAGCAGGCTCTAGTGACCTGGGAATTTAGTGGAAGAAGGAATGAAGGAAGCAGATAGACACCAACAGTGCTGTCACCCCACCAGTGGTGCTCCTAACAGTGCCCACTCCAAGTAGCGATCTCCCCAGCCCCAGAAATACCTGTACACCTATCCCGCATTGCCAGAACTGACTGTCAGAGAGAAAATGGGAATTTTCATCAAAGTCTGAAGTTGTTAAAGTTGATGTCAAGGCCAGGGATTAAGCATCTAATATAAGGATAAAATACTGTTCCTCAAGCTTATGGTAAGCTCCACTGGAACAGTGTAGAAAGGCAAAAAATAGAAGTTAGAAGGGAGTGGAGTGAAGAGTTGAATTGGCAAGTTACAGGGAGTTCAGGGTTGCAAACAGAATGGAGGTCTTCACCAAAACTCAATCTGTGTTTGCTTCAACCAATATTCAGCAACAAAAACAGGTTATTAGGTTGGAGGATTGTCACTACCACAAGCGGACTTTCATCTACTCAAACATTAAAAACATTTTTAAAAGGTTGACCCCAATTTTGACAGGGGAACATTTCATAAGTAGGGTTGTGGGGGAGGAATTTCAGTTGGGAAACACATAGTTGGAGTTTTTACTTCACAATGTTCTTTTTATTTCCACCTGCTGCTGCGTTAGTGGGTTCTCAGTGGGGAGGGAAGGTGTCTGACTCTGGGAATGATTGGGCACCTGATCCTGGAGATGGATGTAGGCTGGGGGTAATCCAACTTCTAATAGTAAGTGGGGGTTGGGAGTCAACAGATGCGAACTCTAATGACCAGGGATGGGGCTGGCTGGGCAAACAAATGACAGGGAGGAAGGTAGCTCGGTAGAGTGAGAAGAAACACTGCTGCCTCTCCTGGCCTTCAAGCAATGCTGTAAGAGCAATTACTTTTGCCCCTCACTTAATCACAATTACAGCAGGACAGAGTGAGAGCTGAGGTCAGACATCATGAATGAAATCTTTATCGAGCAAAATCATATTCTTTCTGCAGAAAAGTTAATTAAGTTTTAAACAAGCAAACTTCTTCCAGGTGCAGTTATATTTTTCTCTGCATTTAGGGGCTGAATATTGACATGAAACAGCACGGGGGATGGGATGTGGTTGGGAATAAGAAGTGGTGGACACAATAGCACATCAGGTAGCTGGCTGCAGCCTGCCAACTTCCACATTTGACTTCAGCGTGTCAGGCTGCCTGCGTACAACCTCCTTGGAAGAGGCATGCTGCCAATTTCCATATGTTAATCTCTCAATTAAAGCAATATTGTCACGTTGCTTCCACTTTAATGTTGGGCCCAGGGGTTTCCCCCCAGCTTCCTGAAACTTGCCAGTGAAACACAGTAACAATTAAGGCATGACAAGGATAATGGTGAGTGGTGGATAGATAGATAGATGAGGATCTCAGCAAGTGCATGGAAAGAAAAGGATGCATGCAACAGCAAGTTAAGTGAGTGTGAGGGGTAATGTGTAGGATTGGGCTCGACAAAACAGAATGAGAGGTTGTGAAGATGCACACAGTCAGATTTGGTGAATACACAACTGTACTCACCTTTTCTTGAGCAAGTCAGATCATTAAAGTGCTGCACTGATTCCAGGAGCATGGCACCGCATGCCTGCTGCTGACCTCCTCCTAATATACCGCCTTGGTCTCCGTTCTATTTTCTTCTTCTTCTTGATAGGGAAGACTATGGCTTGAATTTTCAAAAATCCGGAAGGTTTCTGTGCCTTAACCAAAATGACACTGGAGCCTGTAAACTGGAAGTCCCGCCCCTGAACCCAACGTCCACCATTTTCACCAGGGGTGGGGGGGTATTTCACAAGTCTGCATTCACGAAGGCAGTAGCACATTTAAAAGTGCAGCTGGCTTCAAATGGAAGCAATTTTCATGACCCAGGTTTCTGAAATACAACTCGTGGGCTTTAGACATCTGAGGGAAAGGTCTAAACCTGCTGGTATTATTTGGCGACATAAGGTACATTTTTGGAGATTATTAATCCCTTTGGGATTATTAAGAATAGACACAAATGTGCATAAAAAATGGAAAAGGTCTTTGGAACTGCCAAGCTGTCAGTCATTTAAAGAGCCTGCCCTTTAAATTTAAAAAAATAGCCAGCCTGTAGTTGAGGACTGGACTGAGGAGAGTCATGAGTTGGCACTAAATTGGCATGGAGGGTATGAGAGCTATGGGGGTGGTTGGGGGCCTGGGCCGGCATAAGTTGACATGGATGGGACATTGGGAGTGTGTGAGAGGGTGAGGGCTCTGAGGGCTGCTTACTGTTTAGAAGTGAAAAGTAGCGATACACTTCATGTTAATAACATATGCCGTAAAAAGTATAGTTTGCACTTTAAACTACATTTAGATTTTTTTCCAAAAGGACATATTGCTATTTTGACTAACTTCCAAAAATATTCCATAGGGATCTATCAGTTAGAAGTCACAGAGCACCAAGGCAAGCCTTTTAAATAGGCTGCCTCCACACTTGGCAACCCTTGTGGCTGCCTCCAAACTCTTTCCGGGGGATCAGTGGGCCCGACTCCAGTTAGCACCCAATATCGGAAAGAAAATTTGACCATTCAGGGGACCTTCTTCCGATCTGGGTATGCAGGGTTGGAAATTTTCCCAAATCTACATTCCCAACATGGGAGTGAAAGTTCGGCTGTATCTCTCTCCCACTTCTCACAATCCCCAGGGAAGCATCACTGACACGAGGCACAGCCTTTGCCCATTTGAACTCCAATCTGTCCCTTGCTTCTCTTTTGTTCCCATTCCAAACTCCTTTAACTTGGATCTTTAGATTTCACCTTTAACTACTAGAGTTGAGAACACATCATGTGGCCCCACTTGACGCCCACTGCTGTTAATTGAACCGGAAATAAAGTGATAATGTGGTGGCTGAGCTAGAAGGCCACTCGCTGACATGCTGAGCTGCTGAATTTCCTGCCTACCATTAGACCACCTCCATCAGGCCGCCATAGCACATTCTTAAATTAATATTAGAGCCATTGTGTCTTTCTACATTGGCCAGAAGAAATGCTTTTTAAAGGGTAACAAGTGTGTTGGATTATTTGAAAGTATTTCTTATCTGTATTTGCCAGCTTTATCTCCATTTGTACACTGACTGGCCCAACTCTATTTGGATTTAGCCGGAAATGTGGCCTATTTATTTTAGAGGGGAGTGTTTAATAACTTGGGCTGCTGCTTCTATTATTATTAGCCAGAGATGGGTCTGCTTTTTCTAACAATTTTACTCATTTTAATTTGTGACAAGTTCACAACTTATTTATACTTTGATGATCTCAGGAGTTATTTTACAGAAAATTAGAAGTCCGTAACATATCTCTCATATCCTCATTTCTTCATTTCTTTTTGTCAGTCAAATTGCCAAATATTTTAAATGATTTTACAAAACTTTAAAGGAATGATGAGTGAAAACCATTTGAATTTGGATGAAAATAATTCCTCATTCTATATGTCAGGTGGTGAGTTTATAAGGAGTTAAAAATGGTTTAAAAAACTGTAAATGAGAAGCTCATGGCTCACCACAGAGATAACTACGTTCTACCTTGCAAAGCGCCTCAATTCAATCTAGATTTGAATGTCATTCAAACTCAGGAGCCCTCAGCAGCGTTGCCAATTCTCAGCTGGGTTATTAGGCAAAACACTTGAAGATAGTGGAGCATTCCACTGGGAAAACAAAATACGATGAGGAGGCAGCTCTGGCTGCACGATTACAGAGTCGTTTTGATGATGGCATTGGAAAAGTCAGCAGCAGAGGCTTCCATACCCGCAACATGACATTTAGAAGGATGAGTAGTTTCAATCTAAACTCATATCATGTTCACTGACTCTTCTCTCAAAGGGTTTCAGAAAATTGTGAGGATTTATTGCTGCTGGAAAAGTGAGCATTATAAAATACACAGGATTTGCCACTCAGCTGTAATATACAGTAAAATAAATACTTTAAAACAACTACAAATTACAAAAGAACTGAAATAAAAACTGGAAGTGTTGGAAATACACTGCAGGATCGTCACCTGATACTGCAAAAGATGGATTAACATTGTAGGTGTGGACACTGTAACTTTGAAACATTTCCTGCCAGCAGCTGAACCCACTTTATATTCACACAGTGCTGTTGGATTCTACCCCACTCTGTGCAAGAAGATTGTTTTATACAATGCACAAACACAGGGCATTCTTCATGTGGCATAGGCTTTTTTTCTAATTCTTGCTCATTTTCTCCTCTTCCCATCCTCTTGCAAAAGCTCAATACTGGCATATGGCTGTATTGATGCTGCTCACAGACCAGTCAGTACCTTGCTCAAGTGGGTATTATTCACCTGCAAACTTTGAGAGACAATTTGACAATGGGGGGCATTGCAGCCACACCTGATCCTGTTTCAGTTGATGTTCACAAATGCACATTTCCATCTTTGGGTCTTCTTAGCATCTCAAAGTCACCTTTTCTGATATCAGAGCAATTTTTATTTGAATTGTATAATGCCTGATTTCAGTTACAAAATTATTCATGTAGCTGAGCACAAGGAGCAAATCATATTAAGAAAATAAACAGACGTAATTAGGATAAGCATCTCTTTCAAAGAAAGTTGAATCATGAACCCAGTTCTATTTGATTCATTACTTGTGCTGAATGAGCAAAGAATGTAGAATGCTGACACACTGGATAGAATCATGATCATCTGAGTTAGTTTGGTGCGTGTCCAAAATAGGAGAGGAACAAAGAAGAACTAAAGGCTAGGTATATTGAGCTTACTAACAATACAGACTGATGTCAAACACCCTTAGAGCTGTGACTTGTGAACCATACCAGAACTGCTGAATCTCCTGCAGATTGCAATGCTTCATTGAAAATATACTAATTGCTTCACACAGATAATGACTCGGATGTGATGAGTAGTTCGTATGAATCATACGATGAAGAGGAGGAAGACGGGAAAGGTCAGCGGCTGACCCACCAGTGGCCCTCAGAGGAAGCCTCCATGGACTTGGTAAAAGATTGCAGGATCTGTGCCTTTCTACTGAGGAAGAAGCGCTTTGGGCAGTGGGCCAAACAGCTCTGTGTCATTAAGGAAAACAGACTACTGGTAAATTGATTGTTCAATTTTAAACTTGGAAGGGCTAACCTTAGAATATTAGAATTTTAACCAATTAACTGATAGATCACAATGGAATATTTTTGGAAATTAATAAAAATAGCCATATGTCATTCATGAAAAAAATCTAAATGTAGTTTAAAGTGTGAACTATACTTTTTAGGAGATTTGTTATTAATATAAGGTGTGTCACTACTTGTGAATGGACCCTTTTCACTTCTAAACTTTAAAGCCTAATGTCCTTTTTAATTGAAAAAAAATTCACTAATTAATTATGAGTTGCTAACAAATATCAAGGAACTCATAGCTTTAAAACATCCACTTTATGAACATGTGATTTTGTTAGTGATGATAAGCTAGCAACCATAATAATGGATCAATTTACCACGTCTGCATTAACATTACTACAGGAAAAGTACATGGTTGTGTTTGAGGAGGAAATCCAAGTGAGACATTGTGCACTGATAGTTGATGATTGAGGCTACCTGGTACAGGAGTATAACAGACCCACCATGCCGAGTGCCCCACGAGTTTTATATGGATATAGGCCTTATTTTGAAATGAGCTGTACCCACGTAACAAATAAAGTATTGAGATTTTACATAAAATTCTCTTTGCTCTGTTGCAACAAGTTTGTCTGAAACCTGTCTCAACAGTGTACCTACCCCTTACTGCTCACCATAATGATATTTCTGTTTCTCATAACAGCCACTCTTGTGCCCTCCCTGTGAGAATTCCATTTTTTGCCAATTAAGGCTGAACTGTGTTCATTTTTATACTGTGGATATATGTTCAGCAAAATTAAATCTTAACATATTAACATAACATCCTTGTGATGGTATTTAAGATTTTTTAAAATAAATTATTGCAGCAGAAACTTCTGCTTTTCTCTTGGTCAAGAAAGCTTGGTCAGGTGAGTTTCTTATACACATACCTGTACCATATGCCTAGAAAATAAGTGGGTTGGAATGCATACCTGTAATTTGCTCACTTACCGCAGTTTGATGGCAAGATGGACAAGATTTCAAGAAATGTAAAGAAATGTATAACTTTGAAGAATCTTGTGTTAATCTTATTAAGCGACAGATTTAGAAGATCCCTTGTTAGCAAACCTTTAATGGACAAATTTCAACCACATACACCCCCCCCACCCCCCCACAAAGACTCAGGACTGAATTTTCCCAGATTTGCACTAAGTGCAGTAGCAGGCGGTTAAAATGACGGATTTTCACGCCATATCATCCCAAACCCCCTTCATTATTTATGCACTCACAGGGAACATGCTGTATCTATGCCGGGCGAGCTCCCATTCACCCGCTAGCCTTCGCCGCATCACGCTGGGAACCATGTTTAAAGTCCAGCTGCAAGCACAGTGCTTATTGTTTCCAGCTCACCATTGCTGCATGGAAGACATGGCCAGCAAAGGAAAAAAGACCGCAGTATGGTCCTCAAGCAACTGCTGGATGCCACGGAGGCCCACCAGGATGTCCTGTACCCCTGCTCTGGCCGCAGGCTTAGGAGCAACATGACCAATTCGGCTTGGGAGACGGTGGCAGCGGTGGTCAGCACCAACGCCCTTCAGAAGAGGACAGCTACTCAGTGCCACAAGAGGATAAATTATCTCTTCTGTTCTGCCAGGGTAAGTCACTCTTCTCATCACTGTCAACTCTCAAATCCATCACACGTCCACAGGGCCCTCACTCACTGCCAGTTCAAGGGACATCACCATTCACTCTCTAACACACACCGTCATTGTCCTCATCCTGTCCATGAGACCACTCACCACCCACACAGGCAAGATATACTTATCATTTGGCCCGGCAGGTGCCTTTCTTACTCTTTCTCCATCTCTTTCCATGCAGGAGAAGCTGGCACACAAGAGAGAGAGGTCACAGACCAGTGGCAGAATGCCCGAAATCAGGGTCCTCATGGACTTTGAAAACAGAGCCATCCAGCTGGTCAGCCACAATATGGACCGATCCTGTGCTGACGGTGAGGTCGGTGGTGCGCTACCAAGTGAGGATTCAGCAGTGCAACATCCTTCAGACGCCCATGCCACGAGTGATGTGTCCTCTTTCACAGGCCACTGCCATGCACTAATTATCTCTCCTTGCTTTTGCAGGCACATCTACCTGACAGAGTCCATGACCCAGTGCCTGCAATTGAGCCCCAAAGATACCTCTGGAGAGGAATCTGGAGGCACCCTCCCTGAAGTCCCATCACAGCGCTCACCCACACCCTCCACCAGCACAGAGACATACAACTCGTGGGACATAGCTTTAGAGTAGACCCGGGATCACAATCTGGTGAGCACATCTCACAGTCTGATTCACAGCAGGCGGTGGCAGGAACTTCACAGGCGTCTGGCACCTCAGGACTTCTAGAGGCCAGAAAGTCCCTGAGTCCGAGTCAGATGATGAGCTTGTGGACTCGTTCATGTCACAGTTACTGGCGCTGCAAAGGCAAGCTCGGGAACATCAGGGAGGGATGTCCGCTGCACTCCTCAGATTGCAAGGCACAATGGAGGAGTCTGTCTGCCTTCAGTCTGAGGTGATAGCATCAGCATGCCAACGCACCGAGGTCAAAACTGGTAGGGGGGCAGCCTCCATGGAGACCTTGGTTCAGGATGTCACTCCTGCATTGCTGCGCAGGCTCAACTCCATCGCTCATGCCATAGTTGGCCTCCAACAGTGTGTATGTGAGAGAGGTGCTGGGCAGCTCGATCTCACTCCAGCTACCCCTGCTCCTCAAGGAGACAGCCTGGGGCCCCTGGGCACCCATAGGGAGGAGGATCAGCAGGTGCACACTCCGGGGCCATCCATCCAGGTGACTCTGAGAGTGTCTGGCCAATCCAATTTCCCTCTTCCTGTAACCTCAACAGCTCCAGCTTCACAGGCCAAAGAGGGTGCCACTGCCATGCAGCAGGACCCCGAAAGCAGGCCAGGGCCCACCAAGTCTCGACCCTCCAGAGGTTGCCCACCACAGCCATCACAGACAGGGTGTCGCAGTCAGCAGGCTGCCTCCACCGTGGATGTCTGGGGAGCACCAAGACGTGGAGGTAGGGTTAGGAAAGTTAAGGAGAATTAGTTGCACAGCTTGGATCCGGGTGCTAATCACTTGTACATACTGTTCACTATTGTCAATAAACTCCCAAGAATGTCTCCTGCCTGTTCTGATGAGCAGTTTCTTGTCACTCAGATGTGAAACCTTTCTGCACAAGATAAAGGCAGGTGTCTCATTCCAGGGCCTCTTCCTTATGCTCTGTGCAGCCTTCAGACCAAAGTGATGGTCCAGCCTCACACTCCCTGGAAACATTACTGACGCCTGCACCTCAGCAGTGCTGGTCATTGCTGCCAGAATGTAGTGGGCAGGTGCCACAGAGTTCTCTCATTCTCCCAGCGTGCTCTCAGCACCTTTAAAGTGGGGCTGGCCCCCATCTCTTCAGCATCTATGACCACTGATGCTGTGCTCCAGCTCCTGAAGGACTCAGGTGCTGAATGCAGACAAAGCATCAGAACTTCTAAAGTTTCGTGACTGCGTCTCTATGATGCGACCCTGATCACGGAGCACAAGCAAACTGCCCTTGGCCAGACAAGAGTCAGACATTCTCAGAGGCCATGTGAAGATCTATGGAATGTCCTCATTGCATGTCTTCATCATCCTGCAATCGAGTGACTATTAGGGCCTCCACTGCATCTCCATGACAGGAACATTATCACAGAGGGTATGTGCACAGCCATAAGCCAGACTGGAGTCAAACATTCATAGATGCGATGTGAGGATCTGTTGGGTCACCTCACTGCATGTCGTCATCATCCTCCACAAATCTAGCAGCTATGAGGCCCCCGAGCATGCCTGCCTCGTCCAGCCTGTGCGACAGCCTCATCCCCGTCATTGTCGCCTCTGAGGACCTCCTCAGCCTCAGCCCCGTCCGGTGTCCTCCTCATCGGAGGAGACATGCAGCTCCTCCTTCTCCTCATCAACCCTTCTCCTCATCAACCAGCTCATCACCCTGTTGCAGCGCTAGGTTGTAAAGGGCACAGCAGGTGACAACAATGCATGACACCTTCTGCGGACTGTATTGTAGAGCACCACCAGACTGGTGCAGGTAGTGGAACCTCATCTTCAACATTCCGATGGTCTGCTCCACGAAATTGTGAGCTGCAGCATGAGTCTCATTATAGCGTCACTCTGCTGCAGTCTGAGGCCACCGCATGGGTGTCATCAGCCATGGCCTCTGAGGGTAGCCCTTGTCCCCAAGGAGCCAACCCTGTAGCTTCTGTGGACCTTGGAAGACTCCAGGGATCTACATCTGAGGATGTAGGCATCGTGCGCACCCCCTGGAAATCGTGCGCACACCTGCAGGATGTGTTTCTGGTGGTCACATACAGCTACACGTTCAGTGAGTGGAAGCCCTTGCAGTTGATGAAGTTCACCATGTGTAGTGATGGAGACCTGAGTGGCACATGGGTGCAGTCCATCGCACCCTGCACCTGTGGGAATCTTAAGATCCGGGAGAATCCAATGGCCCTTGCATCCTGGCTGTCCCAGTCCTGGACGAAATGCACAAAGTTGTGCGCCATGGAGAATATGGCATCCATGACCTCATGGATGCATCTGTGGGTGGCGGATTGTGATATCCCACAGAGGTCACCTGTGGAGCCCTGAAAGGAGCCACTGGCACAGAAATTGAGCGCCGTGGTCACTTTCACAGCCACTGGCAGTGGATGCCCTCCATGTCCTCTTGGAGCCAGGTCCTGAAGTAAGTGGCAGATATGAGTGACCAGATTCCCTAGACATGCGCAGTCGTTGGCGACACTGGTTCTTGGTCATCTGCAAGAATGACAGGCGGCGTCTATAGACCTTGGGTGTCACTAGGCGCCGGCCAGCTACGGCTCGCTGTCGCTCCTGGGCAGTGTGTGCGGGAGCCTCTGCTGCCCCTTCTTCATGAGGTTGCTGCTCCTGCCTTTGCACAGCCAGGTGCCTCAGTTGCTCTCTGTTTCATCTTCTCCACTCTCTGTAGGCCATCAGGCATACAGCTAGGTCACCAGGCTCCATAATCCTGATGTGGTCCTCCTGTAGCATGAAAGAGAGAGACAGACATGGTTAGCATGAGCGTACTTAGCATCTTTCCTGGCCCAGTGTAACCGCTTCTTAACACTTCCCAGAAAGTGCTGCCCCTCCTCGGATGGCCACAGATGAGTGCGCTGCATGGCTGCCCTGTCAGCCTGCGACATGGGGGACACTGGTCCAAACCGGGATGCTGAGATTGTAAGGGGCTGTGTGCGCCTCCAGGAGTGACTGCTACATGGCCAGCACTGGCAAGGAGATTGCACAAAGTGTGCAGTCCAACTGCTCCGCAGTCCAATAAAGTGGTTGCGGAATCAGTCTGTGCTGGGTGGTGGGGGTGGGAGAGTTGGGTAAGATCTGGAGTGCCCTGGCTCTTTGGTGCCCTCGTGTTGCTTGTGTGGGCGGGCAGCCTCGGAGCCTCCGAGTTGCCCCCCCCAGACAACAGTTGCCTCCATGGGTGGCACTTCACCCAGGTGCCCCTGAAGCCTGCAAAGCAACAAGCGACCCTGGCGAACTCTGCTGAACAATGCTGTTCACTCACCTCCTGTTCCCCCAAAGTGAAGGCCGCCATGTGCATGTCGCCTGTGTGCTGTTGTGAAACACATTGGCATGCTTTCCCACCGACGTGGGTGGATGATTCGGTGGGGCTGCAAGGCAGGATGGCTTTTTAATGATATGCTGATGTATTACAATGAGCTCCCTGATGACTGGCGGGAAACATGGTCTGCCATCAGCAGGCTGAGTGAACGATCACAAACTACCTTCCCGTGTCATGAAACCGATCGCGCCATATTGTCCATGCACGTCACCTATCATGATCGCTAACAGCGGGCATGAAAAATTCCACCTCAGTGCTAACACAAATTCAAGACCCTCATTTGGGTTAGGTTACGTAGCATGTTGCAGTTCTGCAAGAGGAAAAATGGGATATAAGGTGACCACACATGTAAATTAATCATGCTTTCAGTCTGAATAATAAAGCAATGCAAACTCTAATAAGAGAATTAATTCAGTTCATAGTTTGAATCTAATCATAAGCGTGCTTGTGGGGCCGAAGGAGGTTTTGTTTTAATCCTCATTTGAAACTGGATACAGCAAGAATTAAGATTTAAATTAATTCAGCCTCGAAGCTGAAGACAGTTTTGAAATTTTAGTTTACATTTTTCACTAGTGTATACTCCATTCTGACAATACAGAATGATTTATGCACTTACTGAACAATGCTGTATTTAGTCTGTAGCCCTGGCTTCTGTTGAAAAGACATGGTGCAATCTGACTTATTTGTTCTGTTATACTCCCAATTACAAGCTTAAAATCAGAACCATATCTCACATTATAGCTTTATTGATTGTAATTAAAGCAATCAGTCAGAAAACATGCAGAAGACTCAAATTGCCTTTTGAGTACTTGCGTGTGTATGTATAATATATATATATATATAATATATATTTCTGGGTATCTCTAACAATGACGGTCACAATAGGTTAAATTTTTGACCTAATGTTAAAAATCACATTTACAATCACATTTGTATTTCAAACTGGTTAATGCAGAACAAGTAATTTAGCTACAAGTTCAATCCAAAGTGTATGAATTGAACTCTGAAGTTCATAGGGGCAGGAAATTCTTTTCAATGAGAGCCCGTTACTGGAAAACTTTCTACACATTTTTTTTTCAATATATCCGATTGGGAAAAATGAGGCGATGCAAGAATGTGTCAGTAAATACAACTGTATTAGATAACTAGCTGCCAATTCGATCAAGACATAGAGCAGAGTTAGGCTGACTCCAGATGCATTTAAAAATGTTGGGTGGGACCTGGATGTGGAAGTCCCACCCCCATTTCTGGCAAATCCCATTTTTGCTGTCAAGTGGAAGGGGAAAGACATAAATCACACAGACGGGAAACCTGAACTCAGCAGGACCATTTGAAATTAGTGCTGAGTTCAACGGACCCCGTTTTCGGTGTTCCATGGGCCCTAACCCGCAGTACGGGGGTCACAGATTTATGGAGGAGGCATAAAGGCTTGCGCAGAGCAGATAAGGTCTGTTTAAGTATCATGATCTGAAGTTATGTTAATCCCTAGTCCTTTACAAATGAAAGAAAATGAGGCTGCAGCTGTCAGAGTAATAAAGCAGACACCCACTGCGGAAGTGCATTGATTGACAAGCCTTCTGGTGTAGCTTAGAAAAAAGGCATTAGCTGTCTGTCCCTGAGTTCCAATGGAGGACTTTGTTGATTATGAATGCTTGGCAGGGTTTCAAAAGCTCCAGAACCACTTATCTGAGCAGGGGAGCTGAGTTTACATTTTCATTGACAGCTTTGAGAGACTATTAAAGGATTAGCTGTCTTTTATGTGGCTTATGATTTTATTTTACGACACACTGACTACTTGAGGGGATTTTAAATCTTTGATTAGGTTTCATGAATGAGAGTTTTTTTTCAATATCAAGTTTCTATGAGGAGAACTCTCATAGATTGTTAGAAGTTTAATGTTTTTCATTGTCATATTCCTCCTGAGGTCTGCCCATAGTGGAGACTGAGTAAATGGTTATGGAGGTAACATAATGGATGTGGGGCATGGAAGTGGAATTGGAGTATGAAGAGGGATGGAGGTGGAATGGGGATATGAGGGGGCAAGGAGGTATGAGAGGGCATGGGGTGGCATGGAGGTATGAAGGGGTTTTACTTATATTAAGTACATGGAGCGGGTGAGGGGGTCAGAGCTAGAGGGCCGAACAGCGTTTTCTACAAATTGGCCCAGGCCTCAGAGAACTAAGGCGGGCCTTCTAATCAACCCATCTCAACACTCGTCCATTTCCATGGCTGCCTCCGAACAGCCTATGGAGGTGATCGACCAGACTCAATCATGCCCCAGACCTTGAAATAGAAACCGGATGTGCAGGGGTTGTTTCCAGAGAGTTGGATCTGCTGAGTCGGAGATTTCCTGACTTGAGCTTCCCACCTCAGTGGTGAAAATCCAGCCCATGCTTTTTAGTGAATATTAGCTTAAAGAAAGTGATGAGAAAAAGTGTTGCTTTATATTGGAGGATTCCCCTCAAAGAAATGCAAAACAAATGGATATTTCTCTTTTCTTAGTGTTACAAGAGCTCCAAAGACCATCAGCCTCACTTGGAGCTACCGCTGAACGTGTGCAATGTTATTTATGTGCCCAAAGATGGACGACGCAAAAAACATGAACTAAGGTTCTCCCAACCAGGAACAGAGGCACTTGTATTAGCTGTACAAAGCAAAGAGCAAGCGGAGGAATGGTTAAAGGTACTGGTAACAATTTATAGTATCTGCATTACAAATCGTGAATGCCAAGATTTTTTATAGAGTACCATTGTGCAAAATATTCTCTCATGTTCTGTAGATTTTGAATCATAACAAGATCTTTTTGGCTGATAAGAGCACATCAAACCTACTAGTACATTTCAGTTTATCATATGTTAGCAGAACTCCTGCTGGAGGCTCAAGTACCAGGTTGCTTCCAGCTCTTACGTTCAGTATTTTATGAGCTGCAGATGTTTCATTTGGAAATGAATAACTGAAACAATTTCTGACCCAGAGTGCAGAGATTAAAGCAGTCATCTCCTAATCCCCTTTACTTCCCTGATCACTGCACTAGAACAATTCTCAATCGCCAGTAGTGTCCTTTACACTGCTGACATTTTAACTAATTTCAAAAGTTCAAAGTGTCAATTCGCTCAGACTATCATTTTAGAATCCAAAATAAAGTTGAGTGCAGTAACACACCACTAAATGTCACAAGGACATTTAAAAAAATCTATGTCACTTTATTGCATTGATATTATTGTTGCCAATATTATCAGCCAAATGTTGAAAATATTCACATGGTATTCTGCTGTCAGCTATTTTAACAAGAGATTTTAAACACATACATTTAAAATAAACTGGTTAATACTTCTTAAAATGGAAGGCAGAGGAGAATTAAGCAAGCAAGCTAAGCACGAATCCACTAATATAAGCAACAGTAATTTAAATCTGTTGGACAGTAGTATATTTATTATTGTCCATTAGCCCTAACCCACAGCCACATCAGCCTCTTCACAAAAGTTTGAGATATAAGAGGGTTAGAACAGAACAAGTAACTATGGCTGGAATTTTCCACCCCTCTTGGCATCGGGCGGCATG
Organism: Carcharodon carcharias; assembly: GCF_017639515.1. Lineage (NCBI taxonomy): Eukaryota > Metazoa > Chordata > Chondrichthyes > Lamniformes > Lamnidae > Carcharodon > Carcharodon carcharias. The sequence continues at coordinate 83,052,269 of NC_054474.1, read as the reverse complement.
GCGGACAGTGGGGGAGGGGGAACAATATGACGAGAAAACTAAAATCGGTTTCACTTTGTCATGAAAGCAGTTAGCCATCATCCACTCTGCCCATCAACGATGGGCTGCCTTTCCCACCATCCAACATCGGGAACCTAATTTCAATGCATTTGCATCACATCATCTTGCCTGCTCACCGGAATCACCACCCCATGCTGGATCATCCGGGCTAGTCAGGGAGATTGCAGGCTGACATGTTTCACAACTGAACATCAAGCAACATGCACCTAGCAAGCTGCACTTCACTTGGAACTTTGAGGCTTGTTTGCCTACAGTGCTTCAGGGAGCACTCGCAGTCATCAGCACCAGGCTTCGCCAGCAGCACCACATCACTTTTAGGGGGGCTCACAGGCAGACCTCTACTTACCAAACCAACCTAAAGGCAGAAGTGGCTTTTCAATGGCTGCAGGGCTAGGGCTTGCTTGTGGAAGGGGGAGAAGTGGCCTCAGGCAAAGGAAGAGGCAACAGAGCGAGGGCTGCACTGAGAAAGTGGGGTATTCCAGGGTGTGTGTATGTGGGGACACATGTTGATCTGTGCAAGTGGCCTCAAGATGGTGAGGGCTGAGGAGGCAGTCTCCAGAGGAGATGAGGCTAAATGGAGATGTGAGGGTATGTACGACTAAGTGGTGATGTCCCTTGAGCTGGCAGTGAGTGAGATGCCAGTGAATGTGTGATGGCCTTGTGAGTATGTATGAGGTGACTGCCTCACCCTAGCAGCATGGATGAGATCATTCATCTTCTTTCTCCACTGGACGGTAAATTTCTTCTTTGCAGCATTGGTACTGACCACCACTGCCACTCCCTCCCAAGCCGGAGTGGTGACACTGATGGGCCTCCTGCAGCCAGAGCAAGGGTAGAGGATATCATGGCGGCCCTCCACAGCATCCAAAAGATGCTCCAGGGATGCATCAGAAAAACGGTGGGCTGCAGTCTTATTGCCTTTTGGGGCCATGTCTCCTGTGCAACAGTCCTGGGCTGAAAGCATTGAGAGCTGTGCATGCGGCTGCAGTTCAGATACAGTGCCTAGCATGAGGTAACGGTGAGGTGACAGCGTGGCGGGCAAATTGGAGGAAACCTGCCAGTGAAACAGCATGTTTCCCATGACTGCATAAATAATGAGACAGGAAGGGGACGATATGACACAAGAACCCACCATTGCGTAAAATGTTGTTTTACACACCCGCCACTGCACTTAGTGCAATTCTGGGATGGTTCTGCTCTATGTTTAAATATATTTGAGAAATCAGCCAAATGAGAATTTTAATTCCTATATATTACAGCAGGAGAATACTGCAATTAAAATGGGTGCAAATTACACATTGGAAAGACAGAAGCCATTTGGCAGAATTTTTTGCCTGACACGCCCGAGCATGAAATAGCACACGATGACATTGTGCAAGCGTCCCAACGTTATTGCACACTGGTACGATATTTCAGTCGGCAGGCACACACGCACGAGAGTCAGCAGCACGCCTGTCGACAATTAAGAGGCCTATTAAGGCCATTAACGTATTAATCAACAGTGATTTTTCACTGCCTGAGCAATGTTACGGTTGGCAGGTGGACGAATCGACCAGGCGGCCATTACCTTTTTGGGGATACCTCACCCAAGAGCAGGATAAGGTTTCCGATATTAATTTTAAAAAATAATAAAAATGTTTGTGCAGAATTTTCATCTTGTGTATCTTCCGGTGACTGTTTCTGATGCGTGGGTATTTTGTCCGGATTTTAAAATCTGTCATTATTGGATTTGAATTCTTCAGCTCCCTGAGGCAGCTCTCTGCCTTCAGGGAGCCATCTGTGAGCGCTCCCCCATGCCCACCCTGACTTCAGCACTGGCCCTCCTCCTGCTCCCACCCCGGCAGCACTGAGCCATTAATTGGCCAGCCAGCGTGAAATTGCGGTTGGGGGCTAATCGCGGGCGGCAGCCAGTTTCCTGGCCACTCCTGGGCCCGCCCACCGCGCACGCACATTGAACTCAAAATCCTGCCCATTGTTTTCAATTTCCACTCCAAACTCCATTCCCTAGATACTGACTCCTTCCCTCTCCCTGGCAACAGCCTAAGATTAAACTAGTTTGTTTGCAGCCATGGTGTCATACTTAACCCCAAGATGAGCTTCCAACCACATATTCACACCATCATTAAAACCCCCATTTCCACCACCATGGCATCACCCGACTTCAACCCTATCTCAGCTCATCTGCTGCTGAAACCCTTCTCATTCATGCCTTTATTATCTCTAGACTGTTCCAATGCAGTCCTGGGCTGATCTCCCACATTCTACACACTTGAGGTCATCCAAAACTTTGCTATCCATGTCTTAACTTGCACCAAGTCCCATTTGTCTGCCGCTTCTGTGCTCGCTGACCTACACTGGCTTCAAGTCAAGTAACGCCTTGATTTTAAAATTCCTGTCCTTGTTTTGAAATCCTTCCTTGGTTTCACCCCTGCTTATCTCTGTAATCTCCTCTAGCTCCACAATCTCTAACGTACCTGCACTTTTTTGTTTTCATCATCTAATTCTGGCCTCTCATGCATCCCTGAATTTAATTGCTTCAAATTGATGGCTGCACCTTAAGTTGCCTAGGCCCTAGTATTCCCTCCCTATACCTCTCTGCCTACACACATCACTTTCCTCCTTTAAGACACTCTTTTAAACCTACCTCTTTGACCACAATTTGGCCATCTGACCCGAATATCGCCTTAAGTGACTCAGTGTCATATTTTATTTTAAAATGCTCCTGTGAAGTACCTGGATGTTTTATTACAACAGAGGCCAGGATTTTTCGGCCCTGTCATAATGGGACCCACCGCTGGAAAATCCTGCCCAGAGACTCTATACAAAATATTTGTTGTTGTTGTATATTATAGCAGTGGTGTATGTTACAGATAGGTCAGGGAGTCCAAGTTGCTATAGTAACGTGCACATTTACATGCATATTTAGTTTGGAGCTATGGATAGTGATGGTTACAGGCTCCAATTTTCTTTCCATCACACTGCTGACCAGGAACCTCTCCCGCTCTTACCCACTGCCATTGGCATGTATTGGAAAGATTTGCAGGTTGATAATCAACCTGTTTGGCTGCGTTGTCCTTGACCATTAAATCCTGGGGTTGAACTCAAAGCCAGAGTTTCTGGCTCAGAGCAGGGAAACACCACTGCACCACAAGACCTCCATATTACAGTAGTAGTATACTGTAATTAAAATAGGTGTCAAAGCTGCTTCATTTGAAAAAAAATCTGATGGATTTTGAAATTGCTTTCTCGGGACATATTAATTACTGTAAAATAGTAAGACTGGGCTCCTTGTTTAGAACAAAAACCAAAGGGTCCTTTTTAATAAGTTAAATCACAGTATTATGTAACAAGATTATTTGTGACATCTTAATCAAGGGTTTTCAAATCAAATGAAATAGTTTTGCAAATATGAGTAGAGGGGTGATTCTGTTAGCCCGTTACTGCAGTATTTAAGACCCTAAGAGAGTCTCTTTAAAGAAGTTGTATTCCTTTAATTGAAACTGTAGATGGCAAATTAAAACTAATTCAAATGAATTCTCCACACAACTCTTCTTTGAAAAAAAGCTCCTTATAGTATTAACAAACTTAATAAAGGAAACAAAAAAACTACTTAAAAGAATAACCATTTAATTTACGAGCAACTGGGTACTGCTACTTTCTGACTAAATCTGTTAGTATTTTCATGGAACGTCTTCAGATGACCGGAGCAAATTAAAAGATTGTGTCCAGAAGATTTTATTTCTGTCAGTATTGAATCATAGCTTAGGAAAGCTGAGAAAGAAAATAGACATTCTTTCTGAGTGAATCTTGTATTTATTGGTTTGGATCTTAATCCTGACTATTTTTGTCTGATATCTAATCCTTTTAAGTTTTCCACTCTGGTTTTCCTCTGATTGTTCATAGCTTCTCAGAGGGAATCAGCGTATTGGATTATTATAGGCAGAAAGAACTTATCTCCCCATCAAGAGAGCTTGACCCCACACCAGGCCTGTCTGTGATTCTGTGAAATCCTTCTCCAGTTTCCTTGCATTGTTTCACACATGGATTTCAGTGTTAGATCTTTTGAGAAATGTTTGAAGCAGAACAACTAGTCCAGACATAACCTCAGCAGATCTAACCACAGGTAGACCACTGACCTAGGTCACCAAAGGAAAAATAGTGAAGGCTCATCATGACAGTTATATAGATAAGCAACATATACAAAACCATATTTAAATCAAATATATATAACTCTAAACTTTCCCCAGTGCAGTGTTCCATTCCCTTACCATCAAAATGCTCACCCAATATAATAGACTTATCTTCTCCCGAATCCAGAAGTTTGATACCATAAACCCTTTTCTTTGCTCTTTCCTCATAAACAATTCTCAAAGTTCTATTCTGTTACCCTTTCTAAGCTTTCATTGTGCCCCAAATTTTTCCTCATTACTTTATGTCAGTATGCCTTCTAATTTAAACTGCAATAGAGATTGATTTTATGCTGCATTTACCTCTGAGTTACTGCCAGTGGGAGTCCCAACATCAGTGGTAGTAGTCTGAGACAAACTTCCATTTGACTTCAATGGAAATAAAAAGCGGATGAGATGCAACATGGACTGTCGAATTTCAATGTTTCATGTGATTTACTTTATTTCTCTAGATAATCAGGGACATATGCAGCCAGTGCAATGGTTCTGAGGGATCAACATCACCACTTTTCCTACCAAAATTAGAACTGGAAAAGGTAAATGTAAGATATGTTTGTGTTTGAATTAATATTTTATACTTAATAAATACATGAACAATTGAAGTTCAGAACAATTTCACTTCAAAAATATTGGTTGAAAGTAGGGTGGACCATGTTGATGGTAAAAATGTCAGAAGAACTACACAACCTTGGGGCAGATTATTGCTGCAAAGATGATTTAAGTGGCTTCACATGTTTTGAAAGCTCCACTGTAAAAATCACTTTATAGTATCCAAATGACTCAATGTGTAGGTGTACCATATTTGTTATTGTTATGACACAGCAGCTGGTAAAGGCTGAATTGTTCAAATCCCAGAGGAAAACTTGAACATCTGTCATAATCTATATTTTCAACTGATATGTTTCAGACACAGCTCTGAATTCTGGAATAAGACCACCAAGTCTCAAGTGGGTTTTTTTTGTATAAAACTAACTTAAACATTTATTGATTTAACAACTAATTAAACACATACACATGTCCACAAATTACTACCATAATAACTTTTAAACAAATCCCAAATTAATCACTCCCAGGTAAATCTTCGCCAAGGCAACAACAACCCATAGAATTTAAACAATCACCAAGCAAAGCACATTTTATCTTCAAATTCAAAATGAGGTCCCTTGCAATTTGGTTCCTTTGCTGACACAGTTATAGGGTTTACAGGCTGCTTAGATCTTACATGCCTCTGACCTGCACATACAAGACTCCTCTCATAAAAGGTTATTGCACAAGATAGGAGCTCACGGTATTGGGAGTAATGTATTAGCATGCATTGAGGATTGGTTAACACACAGAAGACAGAGAGTTGGGATTAATGTGTCTTTTTCAGGTTGGAAAGATGTAACTAGTGGAATGCCACAAGGATCAGTCCCAGGGCCTCAATTATTTACTATCTATATTAATGACTTGGAGGAGGGGGCAAATATAATGTATCCAAATTTGCTGATGATACAAAAATAGATGGGAAGGCATGTTGTGATGAGGACATAAGGAATCTGCAAGTGGATATAGACTGGTTGAATGAGTGGACAAAAACTTGGAAAATGGAGTTTAATGTAGGAAATTGTGAGTTTAAGCACTTTGGTAGGAAAATTCAAAAGGCAGACTATTATTTCAATTGCGAGAGACTCCAAAAAAATGCAGCACAGAGGGATCTGGGTGTTCTTGTGCATGAAACACAAAAAGTTAGCATGCAGGTGCAGCAAGTAATTAAGAATTTAAACGGAATTTTGGCCTGTATTGCTAGGAGGTTGGAGTTTAAAATGGGGGAAGACTTGTTACTACTGTACAGGGTTATGGTGAGGCCGCACCTGGAGTACTGTGGTCCCCGTATTTAAGAAAGGATATACTGGCATTGGAGGTAGTTCAAAAGAGATTCATTAGGTTGATTCCTGGGATGAAGAGGTTGACTTATCAAGAATGGCTAAACAGGTTAGATATTTATTCATTAGAGTTTAGAAGAATGAGGGGTGATCTTATTGAAAGTTGCAAGATTCTGAGGGGGCTTGACAGAGTAGATGTTGAGAAGATGTTTCCACTAGTGGGGGAATCTCAAATTTGGGGATGTAGTTACAGAGTAAGAGGACACTCATTTAAAGTTGAGATGCGAAGGGATTTCTTCTCTCAGAGGGTAGTGAATGTCTGGAATTCTCCACCCCAGAGAGTTGTGGACGCTAGATCACTGAAAGTATTTAAAGAGGTGGTAGATAGATTTTCAAAATATCAGGGAGTTGAGGGCTCTGAGGAGCTGGCACAAAAGAGGAGTTGAGGCCTGGGGCAGATCAGCCATGATCATATTGAATGGCGGGGCAGGCTTGAAGGGCCGAATGGCCTTTGCCTGTTTCTATTTCATATGTTCTCTTGGGTTATACCTAGCTTTCCCTTTGAATGTAAATTCTCATTGTATCATTAGGTATTTGAACTCCACTTCTTCTAATAATAAAACCCCATTCATAGCACCAATTTTATTTGTAATATAAACACATTGCTTGGACTCTCCTAACTAGGTGCAAGATTTTACTCCCTTCTTTTGAGTGGCTTATTCAACAAATGCAAATTTCCTCTTTACCTTTTAACCTTATGTTTAATCTAATCAACATCTCAAACTACTATACATCAAAGCGCCCAGACTATCTGGCTTTAATCCAATTAAACCATACAAAGACACACCCGCAAACACAGACTGCACTCCAAGTCCAATTTAAAAATAATTTCCAATAGCATTATATACATTAATAGCTTCATGATAGTTATGCAATCCAAAAAGTCCCTTTTGGCATCAGATGTTTCTTAAAGTAGCTGATTTCAGCCTTGTCCACAGGAGGGAGAAAAAGATCAACTTGGTATTGCTGCTCATTGTTTTCCAGTCACTCCTGATAAAAAAAATACATGAGGAATTAAGGCAAGGACAATGCTAGGCTTGGTTTAAGTTTGAATTGCCACTGACACTGTTTTAGGTGTCTGCATAAACAATAGCCAAATGGGAAAAGTACCAGAGGGCTGCTGGTAGCTTGGGATCCATTGCCACATTGTAATTTTTCACCTTCCGGGAAAAGGTTAGGATGAAGGGAAAATAAATATTTTAACTTTACCTACCTTTGATCTAATACCAGAAAGGCACACACAAGACAGATGTAAAGTAATGGAATTCTGGTACATCCACCATAATTTTGTCTAAGTCGAGTTCCAGTTCCAGCTTTGCTGTTCGAATGAGGCAGGCAGGTTTCCCAGAAAAGAGAAAGAGAAATTATTTGAGTGCATCCCTCACATTCCACTTATTGGGTGAAAGGTCATAGTGGCAGAACCCAGGGAGTAGATCATTTTCTCAGCTTCTTTGATTGGGATATACTGGTACATGTGGAACAGGGAGAGCGAAACTGGGAGAGCTACTTCATTTAGATAAAAGCAAGATACTGCGGATGCTGGAAATCTGAAACAAAAACAAAAATACCTGGAAAAACTCAGCAGGTCTGACAGCATCTGCGGCGAGGAATACAGTTAACATTTCGAGTCCGTATGACTCTTCATTAGAACTAAGAAATATAGAAATGAGGTGGAATATAAACTGGTTGAAGGGGGTTGGGACTGGTAGAGCTGGATAGAGGGCCAGTGATAGGTGGAGGCAAAGAAGAGCTACTTCATTTGTTTGGGGAAAATATATTTAACTGATAATAAAATATATTTAACTGATAATAAAATATATTTAACTGATAATAACAATCACAGGAAGCTAAAGTAATAGGAGCATCTGAAAATAACCATTTTTATATACAATCAAATATGCTGTATTCTCATTCTTACTATTGAATAGAGAGAGAGTCTGCTCACGTTTAATGAATGCTCTGTTGGCCAATTATATTTTCATAATGGTTTTACTGCTAAATTACCACTTCTTGACGTGTGTGTGTGTGTATACTGAAGATATAATGATTAATCTTTGCTCCAATGAAATCAGTCTACTAGACTACCAGCAAGTTTTCTAAGATTTGTTGTTATGATGTAAGCAGGAGCTGATATTTCTTTCAACAAATCTTTTTGTCACTTCCTTTTTATTTAGAATCTGTTATACATGTCCAATCTGATTAGCTAAATAGCAAATAAATCACCTTCTGTTATTGCTTCACAAGCTACATTGGACGAGTTGGCAGCAGATTTGTGCTACATAATGACTTCTAGCAAGGGTCAATAAAGGTTCTTATGTATGTTTTTACACTTAACTTCAGCTTTGACCAGATCTTTCTCATTGTTATCAGAATACCATCCATATACAAGCAGCACACATAAGATAAGAAAGAAGTCGGCAGCTGTTTCCATTAAATCTTAAATTACCAAACCACCGTTCATGATGCAAACTATGAAATATTGTTGGAAAATGCTGCCAACAAAAGTTATCTGCTGCACGATGTCATTCCCAGAAAGGTTAATATGAATGTTTATATCCACATGTGTTTGCATTATGCTGAAACATATGGCAACCCCAAACAGACCATAAGTTAGCTGTCAAAGTAAACTTAAGATTAGAAAGAATTAACTGTAAAATTTTTGGATATTAGCTATAAGCAATTTCATCCAGAAGACTCCTCTCAAAGCATATCAAATAATAAAAGCAAGATGTCTGTCCTCACTAGCTTTAGTGAAAAAATAGACAAGTGTAAAGCATGAGATCTCACTAAATTTTTATCAAAGTTAGCAACAACAGGAATTTCAGCTCCATTGTGGGAATTGCTGTTCTTGCTGCTATCCCATTCACATTATGTTCCTCTAGGCAGATGTCTGGGAAAACAAGAGTAAGGCTTCCTAGTATTGTAAAAACAAAAGATTAATCTTGGTTTCCATGCCTTTTTACAGAGATTATCAAATGAAAAACAGGCTTCAGACGCTGAGAGTGTAGTAACAGGGGAGAACGGATCTCCAGTTAATGGCAGAGAAAGTAGGGATCATGGTAAGTTACTACATTGCAATGTAAACAATTATTTAAAACTGCACTGTTTCCAGTTCCATTAGTCCTTTTTCAAGCAAACCCTGAGAGTAACAATGTAAGATTATTTACTGTGCCACCAGTGCAAGTGAGATGTGTCTGATAATAAAAGTTAAAATATTGCCTTCAGGAATTGTAAACAAATCTCTAGAGATTTTTTTAATTTGGCCTAAAATTTCTTTGTCTTTCCCAGAAGTTTTCAGGCTAATGATTAAGGAGGATGAAACTGATAATGTACAGAAGTTACACCGTGCCAGGACAGGCTCTAAGATACCAACTGGTCTTTAATTTTCCTTCTTTATATATGTTCATCTATTTAGCTACAGGATTCACTTCCTATCAGTTTCGAATCATTAGTGTTATTGAGATTACTAAAAGCTCTGTTCCAGTCTAATAAAATAAAATATACAGGAGAAAAAAAACTTCAGAATTTCAAAGAGAGAGAGAAGCTTCGTTAGATTTAAAATATATAAGGCAGTAAGAGATGAAGAAAATGAATGTGATAATTTATTTTAAGTGAATTTTAAGCATTAGTGAGAAATTGTATACAAATTCTAACTGCTTGCTTATAATGGTTTTTGCAAGTTGATTAGATCCAAAATTTGTTGGATATTATACATCATGCAAATGATATGCACCAGTTTCAAGTGGAGACCTCCTCAGGGGTGAACGGTTATGTAAGCACAAGAACACACACCAGTTAAAAATGCAGGTGAAGGCTCTACCAATTCAATGCTATCGTCAGGTCTTTCTGTTGCAGCCATAGAGTATCACTTCAATATTCAAATGTTATAATGGGCAAACATCAGTTGGGTTGATGTACTGACATTGAACATTTATTAGTACATGCACACACAAGAAAATCAATAATGTCATCACATTGGTGAGCTACTCTGAATAAATTATATCAACACAGAAAATTGGCTGCATTTCATATTAGGATTTGGAAATGTAGTTCCGAGCTCAGTATGAACACAGCATTGAATTTGGTCCAATTGAATATCCTGTATCATCAATAACAACAGCAAAAAGAAGCTTCTAACATTCTGTCAGCACACTAGAAATGATAGAATAAGAAGGGAACTTCTGATGAATATAAAGGTCTTGACTCATATTGTGCCTTTCACATGGTCTGCACATCTGAAGTGCAATCACTGTTGTGATGTAGGCAAGCGCAGCAGCAAGGACTTACAAACAGCAATGAGGTGAGTGGCCAGTTGATTTGTTTTGGTGGTGAGGGAAGCTCCCTACTCCTCCTGAATAGTGCTATGGGATTGTCTGCATTGACCTGAACAGGCAGACAGAACATTGAATCAATGTAATACCACACCAGAACAATAGGGCCCGGCAACTTTCAAGTGCATTAAAAAGTGTGGAAAAAAAACTCAGAGAAACATGAAAGTTCAGCACAGTCATGCACAGACTTGAGTATATGTTTTAGCCTCTGTCTTTATATTATCAGCCTGTTAAAAATAAAGCAGGCTGCTGAAGGATTTACATCTTGGCTTTGTCATTAGAAAATGTTAATGGTATTATGATGATGATGATGTGGAAAAAATTTCTAAATAACTACTATTTATGATTGCTAAGGCACCAGAATTAAATGGGCCGTGAAAATTTTCTGACAAACATAACCATTTAATTTTCAGTCTTTTAAAATCAAAATTTTAATCAGGTGACTTTTGCAAGTTCTACCTCAAACCCCTGGAAAGATCCTGATTGAATAACCATTGTTGGGGAACAAAAACAGAATTACCTGGAAAAACTCAGCAGGTCAGGCAGCATCGGCGGAGAAGAAAAGAGTTGAAGTTTCGAGTCCTCATGACCCTTCAACAGAACTGAGTGAATCTTAGGAAAGGGGTGAAATATAAGCTGGTTTAAGGTGGGGGAGGGTGGGGAAGAGAAGTGTGGGGGGGGTGGTGTGGTTGTAGGGACAAGCAAGCAGTAATAGGAGCAGATCATCAAAAGATGTCACAGACAAAAAAACAGAGGCGTTGAAGGTGGTGATATTATCTAAATGAATGTGCTAATTAAGAATGGATGGTAGGGCACTCAAGGTACAGCTCTAGTGGGGGTGGGTGGAAAGGCTAGCAGGGTATAAAAGATTTAAAAATAATGGAAATAGGTGGGAAAAGAAAAATCTATATAAATTATTGGAAAAAACAAAAGGAAGGGAGAAGAAACAGAAAGGGGCTGGGGATGGAGGAGGGAGTTCAAGACCTGAAGTTGTTGAATTCAATATTCAGTCCGGAAGGCTGTAAAGTGCTTAGTTGGAAGATGAGGTGCTGTTCCTCCAGTTTGCGCTGGGCTTCACCAGAACAATGCAGCTGGCCAAGGGAGCAGGGTGGAGTGTTAAAATAGCAAGCAACAGGGAGGTTTGGGTCATTCTTGCGGACAGACCGCAGGTGTTCTGCAAAGCGGTCGCCCAGTTTACATTTGGTCTCTCCAATGTAGAGGAGACCTCATTGGGAGCAACAAATGCAGTAGACTAAGTTGGGGGAAATGCAAGTGAAATGCTGCTTCACTTGAAAGGAGTGTTTGGGCCCTTGGACGGTGAGGAGAAAGGAAGTGAAGGGGCAGGTGTTGCCTCTTTTACGTGGGCATGGGGAGGTGCCATAGATGGGGGTTGAGGAGTAGGCGGTGATGGAGGAGTGGACCAGGGTGTCCCGGAGGGAACGATCCCTACGGAATGCCGCCGGGGTGGGGTGAAGGGAAGATGTGTTTGGTGATGGCATCATGCTGGAGTTGGCGGAAATGGCGGAGGATGATCCTTTGAATGCGGAGGCTGGTGGGGTGATAAGTGAGGACAAGGGGGACCCTATCATGTTTCTGGGAGGGAGGAGAAGGCATGAGGGTGGTTGCGCAGGAGATGGGCCGGACACAGTTGAGGGCCCTGTCAACGACCGTGGGTGGAAAACCTCGGTTAAGGAAGAAGGAGGACATGTCAGAGGAACTGTTTTTGAAGGTAGCATCATCAGAACAGATGCAACAGAGGCAAAGGAACTGAGAGAATGGGATGGAGTCCTTACAGGAAGTGGGGTGTGAGGAGCTGTAGTTGAGGTAGCTGTGGGAGTCGGTAGGCTTGTAATGGATATTGATGGACAGTCTATCAACAGAGATTGAGACAGAGAGGTCAAGGAAGGGAAGGGAAGTGTCAGAGATGGACCATGTGAAAATGATGGAGGAGTGGTGATTGGAAGCAAAATTAATAAATTTTTCCAAGTCCCGACGAGAGCATGAAGCAGCACCAAAGTAATCATCGATGTACCGGAGAAAGAGTTGTGGAAGGGGGCCAGAGTAGGACTGGAACAAGGAATGTTCCACATACCCCATAAAGAGACAGGCATAGCTGGGGCCCATGCGGGTACCCATAGCCACACCTTTTATTTGGAGGAAGTGAGAGGAGTTGAAGGAGAAATTGTTCTGTGTGAGAACAAGTTCAGCCAGACGGAGGAGAGTAGTGGTGGATGGGGATTGTTTGGGCCTCTGTTCCAGGAAGAAGCTAAGGGCCCTCAGACCATCCTGGTGGGGGATGGGGGTGTAGAGGGATTGGACGTTCATGGTGAAGAGGAAGCGGTTGGGGCCAGGGAACTGGAAATTGTTGATGTGACGTAAGGTGTCAGAGGAATTACGGATGTAGGTGGGAAGGGACTGGACAAGGGGAGAGAGAAGGGAGTCAAGATAATGAGAAATGAGTTCCGTGGGGCAGGAGCAAGCTGACACGATCGGTCTACCGGGACAGTTCTATTTGTGGATTTTGGGTAGGAAGTAGAAGCGGGCCGTCCGAGGTTGGGCGACTATCAGGTTGGAAGCTGTGGGAGGAAGATCTCCAGAGGAGATGAGGTCAGTGACAGTCCTGGAAACAATGGCTTGATGTTCAGTGGTGGGGTCATGGTCCAGGGAGAGGTAGGAGGAAGTGTCTGCGAGTTGACGCTCAGCCTTCGCGAGGTAGAGGTCAGTGCGCCAGACAACAACAGCACCACCCTTGTCAGCGGGTTTGATGACAATGTTGGGGTTGGACCTGAGAGAACGGAGTGCAGTAAGTTCAGAGAGAGACAGATTAGAATGGGTGAGAGGAGCAGAGAAATTGAGACTACTAAAGTCGTGCCGACAGTTCTCAATGAAAAGATCAAAAGAAGGTAAGAATCCAGAGGGAGGGGTCCAGGTGGAGGGAGAATATTGGAGGTGGGTAAAAAGATCCATTGAACGGGGAGAGGACTCCTGCCCAAAGAACTGAGCATAGAGACGAAGACGGCAGAAGAAGAGTTCAGCATCGTGCTGAGCCCGAAATTCATTGAGATGAGGGCGTAAGGGTATGAAACTAAGTCCTTTACTGAGCACTGAACATTCAGCATTGGAGAGGGGAAGGTCAGGGGGTATAGTGAATACACGGCCGGGGCTGGGATTGGAAGATGGGGTGGGGACGGAGGGACAGGCAGGGGTGGAGGGTCCTAGATGGGTGTTGGTATCGATGAGTTGTTGGAGCTTGCGTTTCTTAGCACTTGAGAGAAAGAGAAAAAGTTTCTTGTTGAGGCGTCAGATGAGACGAAGAATAAAATGAAACTGGGGGCACGTGCAGCTTTGAAAAAGGGTATGGCGGTGCTGCTGGAGGGAGAGGTCGAGTGCATTCATATGGCGGCGCATGGCACTGAGTGTGGATCTCAGAATGTGACGGGAACAGCAGTCTGAGAAACCTTTTATGTCCCGGAGATACCTGTAATCCTGGGTGGGTTCGAAACAAGAGGGATGGAATTTCAGTTGAAATCCACGTGGGGTAACTCGGAGACGGAGACAGTCACTGAGAAAGGAGATATGGCTGTGAAAGCGGGTTTTCGTAAACACCTTGTCAAACACCAGGAGAGAAATGGAAAGCAATGAAGGTGAACAAGGCAAAAGAGAGATACGGAAATCTTGTCGCAGAGAGGAACCATTGTTGGGGGCCTCCCTCTTGAATGGACTTACACAGACGAGCCCATCTGTGGAACTTACACCTGCTTTTGTTTGTTGTTTTCCCAAAACTCAAAGTAAATAGACTTCCAGATTTCATGTCTCCAAATCTGAAATTTAACAAAAGAGAGCTGCAGGAACCAGTTGACCAAAATAGGCGTGAATGGCCATCATCGATCTCCCATTGTGTAGCAATCACTTCCAACTTCAAAACCATTATGGGTTGTCAAGAGCAGTCGATCATGTGACCAATACTTGGGAGGTTTGGGGGTGGTGGAGTGCCTCCTTTATAGGACTCCTATAGCCATGCCCTGTTCCCTTGTCCTATCCATCCTGGTCTCCCACCCACCTCATCCCTCCTCACTGGGGCCTGCCAGTCTGGCCTCAGTGATATTCCATTACCCCACCCCACCACCACCTCTCACCACTCCCCTCGAACACTGACCTACAGGCAGGATTTTCCCCTCCATAGATTAAGTGTGATGGCAGGTGGGAAAAGTGACGTTTTCGCACCCAATTGTCCAGTTCTCGCCTCATTAAATATGCATCAACAGGAAACACGTCGTATTGAAGGCAGGCTGCCTCTGGTTCACCTGCCCCGCTGTGATCTCAGTGGATCATCGCTCTGGGCACCATATTTAGACCACATCCATGCACAGCTTTCTCAGTGTCTGCAAACCAGGACTGCTGCAGGCAAGAGGTGTTTCCTAAACCAAAAAAGCCTGCAGCGCCCAAGCTTGGTGACGCCTCACTGGGTCACCCTCTAGACGACATTGAGGATTGCCAGGAGGTGCTCTACCCCTGTTATGGTAGAAGGAGGTCCACAAACCTCACAACTGCGGCTTGGGAGGAGATTGGCACTGCAGTGAGTGCCAACTCTGCACAGGGGAGGTCAGCCACCCAGCACAGGAAGAGATGAATGATCTCATCCATTCCAGCAGGGTAAGGCAATCATCTCATCTCGCTCAACTCACCCTCACAAACCCCTCACACGTTCACAGGGTGACACTCCACAGGGATCTCACACGACATCATTATCTCCCACACAATCTTCATGTCTCCATCTGGGCTCATATATTGTGTACCTCATGTCCTCATCCTGTGCACAGCTCCACTCAGCACCATGCAAGGCAGGCTTTCATACCATTAGCCTTGGCATGCATCCAGTTCACACTCTCTCCATCTTTATGTAGGACAAGGTCACCCACAATAAAAAGAAGAGGTCCCAGACCGGTGGGGAGATGCCTGAACGCAAGGTCCTAATTTGCTACGAGGAGTGTGCTGTTGAGCTGGCTGGACAGGACAGGATGGAGAGAGTGCAGCAACAGTGAGGTCAGCGGCACAGACACAAAGAGGACCCTGCACCAGCTGATTCTTCAGACAATGGTACCATGAGTGCATTGTCATGTTTTCAAGTCAGCTGCCATACATTAATTATCTCTACTGTCTTTCATAGGCACCTCCGCCAAGCATCCCAGGAACACCAGGAGCCACTCCTCCTCTCCAGCCCCCTCAACACCTATGATAAGGATCCTGAGGAGACCACCATTGAAGACCTGTCACAACGCTCACCCATACCCTCCACCAGCACAGCGACACACACCACGGTGGGATCTAGGTCTAGAGCAGGCTTGGTGTCACAATCTGGTGAACACAGCACAGAATCTGTCCAGCTGATCCCAATCCCCTGTACCTATGACCCCATCACCTCCAGCTCCACAGGCCGAGGAGGGTGCACCTGCCCCAAAACAGGAGACCCAAAGCAGGCCAGGGCTCTCCAAGTTTCGGCCCTCCAGAGGATGCCCTCCAAAGTCATCACAGACAACAGGGCATAGCAGTCAGCAGGCTGCCTCCACCTCCACTGTGGATGTCGGGGATGCCCCAAAATGTAGTGGTAGGGTTAGGAAAATCAAGAAATACTAAAAGCACAATGGTGGCACGGGATTTCATCATATGTATATAATTTGCACCACTGTTATTAAAACTACATCCATTCCACACCTCCTCTTGAGGATGCCTGCTCTGTATGCTGATTTGTGTTGTGCTCGATCAGATGTCGCACCATGTTCTCTCCTCCTACTTATTGCTGATTTTGCATCATGTCCCTCTGGTCGATGTTGTGTGCAGCCATCTCAGCCCATTACCAACTTCAGTGATGCCTTGCCCTCAATGTCACAACTGCTTGTGCTAGGCATTTCGTCGACATGCATTGCAGGTTCCAGTGATGGTCATTGTTGGCTGTGTAAGATGGAGGCTCGTGTAGTCCCCCGTCTCGTCTGCATTCTGGAAAGGTGAAGGTGTAACATAGAAGGAGAGATGTAGATGCATGTGGAGAAGGGTAATCTTTCCTTGAACTCCATGTACTCTCTGTCATCTGTGAGAGTTTGCAATCTATAATCCCATACTCAGAGGTCGTGTGAGCTCCTGCCAGCCTTACGCGTTGTTGACTTCTGAGTGTACACCTGCTAAGCTGACCGATAAGGATGCGCACCTTCCCACCTCAGTGTGCCAGTGCTCTGTCCGTTGCAGGTACAATTTTGTCCTAATGCTCAAGCTGCAGCTTTAACCATTTTCCACCTTGGAATTGTCTGCATAGAGCCCAAGAGGCAGTCATCAAAAAGAAGGGATGCAGCACTGCCCCATTCACTCTGCTTAGCAGCATCCCCCCACCCCACCCACCGTAAACATTTGCCAAGCTCAGCGATGCTGCATCCATGTGGAGGTGTGTTGTGGTCGGTAGAACTGTACAGGATGGTCTCAATGCTCATATGCTAGCTTGATGGGAAAGCAATGTTCAGTGCAGAAATGGGCTAAGAGCTAGGATGTAATGCAGTTGATGTGTGGTCTTTATTATCAACAAAACAGAACCTTGATGGCTCCAAGGTGTGTCTGCATTTTTGGGGTTGCAAGGGCCAGGGTAGACCATTATGGGAAATTGATGGTGTGGGAAAGGAAGCTTTTTCATCTCTTGTCAAGCAAATGTGTGAGGATGGTCACCGTGAGGTGCTCTATGTCCATTGAAAGGTCAGGCTAACTGGAGCCCCGCATCCCTAAGAGTGGAGGGTCTCAATGTAATGGGGATTAAGGTAATGCTGAGGACTGAGTCCTTTGAACATGTGTTGAACATCCTCACCTGCCTTGGTCCACTTCTCGTGTAGCAATGTCATCATCGAGGTTACACATACGGCATTTTTCTGTTGCTGGAGATGGATCTCCTTGAGGCGCTTTGTCAGATTGAAGCTACGCTGCCACGAGTCTATGGAGGACTGCAGAGCAACTCCTGCCTCTTGTAGGTTGCCTTGGCAACTGAGATGCTCTGCAGGAACATTGAAAGAAAGACATGATTGAGCACCAGCCTTGAAAAGTTCTCTTTCTGTTGCTGATTCATGAGTGACGGCAGGTTTAAGAGCTTGGTTACAATCTAGGCACGTATTAGCCAATACAATTCTGGCCATCACAGTCACCACTCTGTGTCACAACACACTTCTGCTGCCCCACACTGAATCCCACCCAGTTGTGTTCAAGTGCAACCTTCCCCAGTCTCCCCACCAGCCATGTGTCTGAGTGTAACCATCCTCAGTCTTCCCCCTCCCTCAGGTCAAGCCTTTGCCCTCTATGCCCCTTCCCTTGACTCCGTCTTGCCTCACTCCCCCACCAAGTCAAGCCCTTGCCCTGCAACACATTACAACCTACCCTCGCATTATTGCTGGAGGGGTTACAGAGACTCTGTAACCCCTCCCCTAGACAGCGGTGTGTTGCTACCTGTGAAGCTGGTGTGGAGTCCAAGGCTCTGTGAGTGCTGGGCAATGCAAGATGGGCAAACGAACCTCGAAGTCATGACTGAAGTACTGGTGGCCAGCT
Organism: Carcharodon carcharias; assembly: GCF_017639515.1. NCBI lineage: Eukaryota > Metazoa > Chordata > Chondrichthyes > Lamniformes > Lamnidae > Carcharodon > Carcharodon carcharias. Next base: position 83,034,194 of record NC_054474.1, on the reverse strand, counting down.
GCTTGTTGAGTATATGCAGTTGTGAATCGTGCCGGTCTAATTAGATGCTGGTGTGGCCTTTTGATCCAGTGTGGAGGTGTGATAATGAGCATTCATGATATTCCAATGTATTCAAATGGCATTCCCAACATGGCATGGCTGGAAAAGTGCTCTGCCTATGACAGCGGGGGTGCAAGATCACAACCTGATCACACCAATGAGAAGCTGGCCACCATTATGCCACCGCAGCACCAGAAAATCCTGCCCTTCACATCTGACTCCATCAATGATCGTCATTGGGGACTGTATGCAATCCTAGCTGCGGCCACTGCTCCCGGTGGTGCTACTGAGACAGGGGAGCAGCCAGCCCCAGACAGGCAAAGTCTGACCCTGAGCCGCCCACAGGCCTTCCCACCATGACCTAATCGGGACAGTGGTGGAAAAGCAGAGGAAGGCATCAGATTCTGCCCCATGTTTCTGTTAGGAATGATAAAAACAGTCTGTCCTCTTAACCATTTTAAATCAGACACCACAAGACTCTATTAATCTCCTTTAACACAATGTCCCCTCCCTATTGTATGCCTGATGTATTTTAAATACCATATTGAACATTTCAATCTGTTCATTCTTTACATTAACTAGATAAAATACACAGATTACTATTTCTCTTTGAAAGGAATAATGTTTGTTTGACACAATCCAGACTTTTCTATAGATTTAAAAGGTGTCTGCATGTTGTTTTTTAAATGTATGTCATTATCTGAAGGATGAGATGGGAATGAATTATTGAATAATTATTCTCCATCTTGTAAATAATCCTCTTTAGCATTCCACAAGCAAGAGTGCAACATTCTTTTGATGCAAGGCATATACATCAGCGTGACTTAATCACCTGAATTGTTTATGATTAAACAGTCAAAGGGAAGAGGAGTGGTTTGGCTGAACTGAAAGGCACTGTTAGCAAGGCTGCAGGGAGGAAGATTACGCGCATCATGAGTTTGGCAAAAAAGAAGCAAGCTACCGAAGAACAGACTTCTTCAACAGAAGAGGACATTCCATGCTGTGGTTAGTACTGATCCTACCTTCTGTTATTTGGTTTGATAAATATTTCCAGCACATTCACTATTTGTAACTGTCATAATACGACTAAAATCACCAGTCCTTATTGCACACTCTTGCCATAACTCCCACCTGACATTGCTTTCCAGTTTTCAGATGAGCAAGTGAGCATAGAGTGAGTATCTGCATCTCAAACAAGGCCATTGTTACAAGGAGGAAGAACTTGCTACGTTAAGAGTTCCCATGGCCCCAGCCTCAAACAGATCCACCCATCCTTCATACAGCTGGTGAAAACAGAGAGCAGCTGCCCCAATGATAGAAGTAGGGCTCACCTTGGGATTTGCCGGCTAGAAACCAAGAAGTTAAAAGGAATCTATATCTTTTTCTATATAATTATCAATCCCCTTACAAAGCAGCCTGAAAGGGCCAGACATCTGCTTCTACAAGAGGTAAGGAACCTCTCCCCTCCCCTCCATACCTAAACCTGGTTGTTTCATCTGCAATATTTGGCTTGTTTAGAAAGTGGACATTCCCCCTTGGGAACCTCTTCCTGATCCTAAAATGTCCACTGGGGTAAACAGCGGGAATTCCCATGGGCACTCCCTGAACTTACACCTGGATACTGCCTCTGGAGATTTTCTGGAACACTTTGGGCTGGATTTTATGTTTTTCGGCAGGGTGAGGGAGGCGGAACAGAAAGTGAGTGGTTTGCTTGCTCCCGCCCCAATGTCTCAGCTTGTCGCATCAAGCACAGATGACCAATTAGTGGTCGTCCAGTGGGAAGGCAGCCAATTAGCAGTATGAAGGGGGGCTCTGCATCCAATCAGGACTCCAGGCCGGGGTGCCATCCAGCAGAGGGGTTATGCTCTTAACCGGAAGTCAGTCACACTACAAATTTAAGGGCACCCTTCTCCCTCAATCTTTCTTTGTTTTTTATGGCAGATTCCCAAAAAGTTTTTAAAAAAAAGTTCAAAACACATCCAAACACTGCCACCTCCACCAGCACAATCTGCCGCTACATTCAGCCATGGTCCTGGTGGTAGGCCTTTTCTTCCACCCTTGTGCTGCCGTAAGACACTCCCAAGCTTTTTCACATCTGAGGCCCGAAAAATGCAGTGGCAATGAAAAATTGTAGATGATTGGATTGTTAACAAGCTTAATAGCTTGTTAATTAGTCATTTCAAAATTCTGGGTGGGCTTTTGATTTCCGCACCCACTCGACTTCCATAATTTTTGAGATTAGTATGATGATGTTGTATTGCCGATCCAATGTCGTCATATTCTATCTTATATTCGTGTGGCAAGAGTGGGTGGGGCAGGGGGGAGGATTGGCCATCTGGATTGTGGTCATAAAATCCAGCTCTTTGTCTTCCTCCGCATCACCTTTAAAAATGTTGGCAACTTGCAAATTTGCTGAAGTTGTAACATAGTGATATTTCAGGCAAGAGTATTGATCATTCTAGTCCACTCTTCCAATGCTTCCAATTTTCTTACCGTGATTCTGGAACCAATTACCCTGTATCACCTTTCTTAACAGATGTTTAGCTAAAAGCAAATACTGGAAATTTAATATAAAAAAACAGAAAATCCTAGGGATATTCACCATGTCAGGCAGCATCTGTGGAAAGAGACAAATTTTCAGGTTGCTGCCCTTTCAGTAAAATTGGAAGAAGTTAGAGATGTATCAGGTTTTAAGCAAATTCAGAGGCAGGGGAAGGGGAAAGAACAATGGGAAGGTCTGTGATCTGTTGGAAGACAGAAGGGATTAAATAACAAAAGAAGTGGTGGTGCAAGGTGAAAGGGGATGGTAATGGAACAAGAAAACAAACAAAAGATGGGTCTAGAGGAGGTGTAAATGGCAATAGCAGAATGATTACCAACAGCTGCTGTGTAAAAGGAAACAGCTGTGTTTATGATCTGAAATTGTTAAATGTAACATTGAGTCTGGAAGGCTATAAGGTGCCTTGTTGAAAGATGAGTTTCATTAGGAGGTTGGGGACAGAGAGGTCAGTGTGGAAGTGGGGCAGAGAATTAAAGTAGCAGGTGACAAGTAACTCAGGTTAAGCTTGCTGACTAAATGGAGGTGTTCCGCAAAGTAATCAATCAATCTACATTTGGTTTCCCCTTAGTTGAGGAGATCACATCATGAGCAGTGAATAGTGCAGTATGCAAATTGAAAGAAGTACGTGTAGATCACTGTTTCACCTGGAAGAAGTTTTTGGGCCCTGGATGGTGGGAAGGGAGGAGGTAAAAGGGTAGGTATTGCACCCCATGTGCTTGCTCAGGCTGTACCAAAACGTGCTTCTCGGAAGGAGGGGAAGGATTGAGAGAAGAATCATGAGAAAAGGGACAGACATCAACCACAGTGGAGGGGAACGTTCACTTGAGGGAAAAGGCAGAAAAGTTGGAAGCACAAATACGGTAGATGTTGGCATATAAGTCGACCTTGTAAGTCTCAAATTCCCTCCAAAATGGAGTTGACTTATATGCCAAGTATAAAAGTGAACCGCCAGTGTGGGAGGTCCCCATCTTTATTGTTCGCCACATGTCTTAAACTGGTGCATCTTTGCATCACAGCCCTTATTGCCAGCTTAAGCCTTACACCCTGTTATAAGGTACTGACTGGTAGATAAAACATCCATTTGTGGAGTGAAAAATTGAGGCTGACTACTAATGCAAGTGTAACATGTTGTGGCTGTAAAGGAGAGGTTAAACTACATACCAAGTATATGCAAAATCATGATTTTTGGGGCTGAAAAGAGCTATGATCTACAGTATGGAAGGTGGCATCATCAGAACAGATGTGGCAGAGACAGAGAAACTGGGAGAATAGAATAGAACCTGAAAGGAAGCAGGGTGTGAGGAAGTGTAGTCAAGGTAGCTGTGGGAGTCCAAATTTATCTAGTCCTTTTTAAAAACGATCATAATTTTTCAGTAATTTGTTCTACAATGCTACCACCTTCTCAGAGATATTGCAGAAGTTTTCTATATTTTTAATACCTTTAACTTTAAATGGTGGCCCTTAGTCTCAAATCCTGAGCTTGGCAGCAGAAATTACCTGATAAAGTCCCCGTACCATTCGAGTGAAATCCCAGACTCAACAATATTAACATAGCTCAGAGCTTTCGGTTTAGGAATCTGTTGCTTAGCGCTCCTCTGGACTTCCTCCAATAATTCTACATCATTCCTGTTGTATGGTGACCAAAATTGAAAACAGTACTCTGGATGTGGCCTCGCAAATACAACATCAAAATCACTTCCTTAGATATATGTTACATCCTTATTTTATATCTCAACATTACCTATGAACACTTAGCCAAAACATTTAATAATGTAACTCCACCACACCCCATTATCTTATTTCTGTCTATGGCCATAGTGTCTTATGTTCAAAAGTGTACTTATACTGGCAGATATCTAATTATACATTTAACCTGGGGAGCAGGTTCAGTCGCTTACACCTCCAATCTTTCAGTGGGTGGATGGGAAAACATTTTATTGAGACAAGACTGCTTACGAATCATTAGCTGATTTATTTTAGACACCAAATGAACATGTAGATGAATAGTTATAAATAAACTACACTCTATTTTCATTTCTCACCTTGAAAAATTAGAATAGTAAACTATACAACATCTGCTTTTTATTGCTGATTTATGAGCTCATGAAAATGAGGAGTAGGAAAAGATCAGCTCATGACGGACAACACGACTTGATTCTTCCTTGCCCCACCCCTGCAGTCATGCAATCTCCTGTGAGAGAAAAGAAATCAGAAAAAAACACCACCAGTAAGGGCAAAAGAAAAATCCGGAAGATTCTTCTCTGGCCCCTTGAGGCAAGAAAAACAAATAAATTGTTATGGTGTTATCTTTCTTTCCGGGGGACTTCTAACTGCAAAACTGACTTCCTGTCTCTCGACATTCAACTCCAGGCCCAGGCCTTTATCTTGTAGTTTTCTGTTTAAAACTTGATTGACTGCAAAGGTCCTTTCTCCTAGCCTCTCTATTCCTAGCAAATGATTCAACAGTAGGTAAACAATCGTTAAACTTGGGTAACGCTCTTCCCTTAAGAGTGTGGGTGCCGAGAAACCATCTCGTACTGTTCTCCCCGTAATGAATAAGGACCGCCATGACTTAATGAGTCTGAGTTGAGTCACTTGCTTCTCATTGTCTCATGAATGACGAGCCACCAAATTCCACAAACTGGCTGTTGTGAACTGATTACACATTTTCAATACCTGGTATAAGCCCTCTCCTTCCTTATAAACAGCTTATGGCTTTTAAAACCCGTGCATGTTCATTTTGTTAAAACACAATACTCAAAGATAACTCATTCCTAAATCCTTTGTGGCAAGAAAAAAATATCAAAAATACAATGTGTGACAGCATCATTGACCACTGCATCCAGTTTGCTGTTAGTCAGAAACTTGGATAGAATTCTATCCTCAAAGTCATTATTTATAAAATGATAAACAGTGGGAAAAGTTCCTATTTATTAATAGCTTGTCATATGTAAGAGCAACAACTTCAGTCTTGCAATACAAACCAGTGAATAAAGGGTGGTGAAATGAACAGTATAATCCTATAAACACCAGAAGGTAATGCTGACCCCCAAAAGTATGAGAGTTTGGTTCAGGTGTATGGTTAGAAAGGTAAAATGGGAACATAGTCCACCTCAAAGTTGGCCACTTCTGTTTTTAATGGAAGTGAGATGCAGGCCGGGCAACCACTCTACTCTTAGAAACCAGGTTGATCATTTAAATATATTAATGAGGCTGCATGCCTTAAATTTAAAAGTGATTCTATTTTTAACCATGGTTGGCAGGGTTTCCCTGGTTTAGGGAATTCCTACAGGTAAAAGCAGATGAGAAAGGCTGAAGCCATGAAATATGTGCCTTTCTAGTATGGCTTGTGGGTCAGGAGGAACAGAAGTATTTCCTCCAGGCCCAACAAGCTTATTGGTAAACTGCATTCCCCAAAAGATCTGTCTGTTGCTCCCTCCGCGATCAGATGTCTCCCCGTGATCAGATCCCCTGACCACCATCTGTTTTTTCCTCCCTCACAATTGGAACCTCCCCCACCCCTCAACTCGTTGATTCCCATCTACACACTCCTGCCCCCACAATCCGACATCCCCCCCCCAGCCATTCCCACCCCATCACCTCTCCCACCACACCCCTAGACCCACCTGGCCTTATCTTGGCTACAACTTTCTGATGTGGGTTCTCTTACATAAGTCACCCTCCCAATCAGGCTGCCCTGGAAAGGAACCCTCTGGAAAAGAATTAAAATACACCAGTTGGATAATGTATTTACCCATCTTAATTCTGAGTTTTTCCAGGTAATTCTGTTTTTGTTTTGGATTTCCAGCATCCGCAGTTTTTTTGTTTTTAATTCTTCCCCATCCTTGCATTGAGTGTGCCTCAGAGGCAAGGTGAGACCATGAGCCTAAATCCAGTTCTCATCATGCAAGTTAACAGCACAAGCTCTCCATAATTCAGCACCAATTGTCACTGAATTTGAATTCTTGCTCTACAGGTCTCCAATGATGGTTGGGGTGGCAAGTGGAGCTGTCACATTTGTACAGTTTTGAGGAAGAGTGTATGTGCTCTTAGAAGTTAGGGTTAAGGTACATTGTTGCAGCAAAGTAAAATAATATTTATTTTATTCTGACCCATACTTTAAAAAAAAACCTGGGAGTGTATTCCAGTTTGCTGGTCCAATATTCCTAGTCTTGATAATCATAAAAGTAGACCATAAATATAATTGAAAAATATAATTAAGCCCCAAAATTTCTTTATCTGTTCCTCTAAAGGCACTGATTCATGCTAACATAGAGTGCCACAAGTGCCAACAGAATCCCCCCCAGGTGTCCATTGTTTATCTGTGAGCATTTTGCATGGGAAACATCATTACTCAGTCTGATTCTGTCCACAACTGAGCAGTAAACAAGTTTGGGAATCCCCTCTGTGGCCTGGGGTGTTACGGCCCATTGTAATGCCCTTGCTGTTCTACTGGCTGGGATCAGCTGAGCACATAACCTGGGTAGTTTCTGGTCCATGTAACTCAATGCCAACCAGTCAATGCATTTACTCGCTAAACCATCAAGGGGATCGCTAACAAATACAACATTCTATGTGGTCACTAAGGCATACCACATATTGCTTTTAGTATTCACCCAGCAACTAGCAAAGAAAATAGATAGCGTCTGTAAATACGGCTGAATAGATGCCAATAAGAACTTGCCATGTTAAGAGTACTTCACAATCAATGGTCCCGCTCAGCTGCAAGGATGTGCAGCAGCCTGAAAGCCACCATGCAGGCCTTGTTCTATGATAAATAACGCATGTGCCCGGCCATGCAAAACAATTTAAAGAAACCAGATACTGAGAATAATGGACCCCGCACATCAACAAAATTGTAAAGGGAATATTGTTCACAATTTGGTGAGGTGAATACCAAAGAATAGAAGGGAGAAACATTTTGCAGTGAAGGGTAAGAAAACTGAAAACACAATCTTAAGATAATATAGAGAAACAATTCCAGAAACAAAGAGATAATGACTAAGATGAGGCTCCCATTAAGGAATGGAGGGGGCAATGATTGTGCGGAAATCTGGAAACATTAACAGATTCTCATTATTTTCTACAAACTCTAAGAGAAGCATTTGACTTTCTGGCAATGGTGACAATTGACTGATACAATTGCTGCTAAATCCATTACCACCCATCCAGGGAAAATCATTCTCAAATCAACAAACACTCAATCATAGTGCAGTATAGTTCCAGTTTGGGTTCCAGCAAAGGTCAGAATTTTAATCTGCTGGGCGTATGTCTGGTGAGTTTCAGGAATTCTCACCACCCAAACACTTATAAGGGACACCTGCACCATATGTTAGCTTGTATGTTTCCCTTTTGCTTTTTCAATCTCAATAAATGTTACATGGATGCTGGGAATAATTAAGGCAGCTAATGTTTACAAGGTGTCAGGATAGATTTGACATGTAAGTAGGCATGGTAAATATAACTGGACTTTGGGGATTAGTGCTTCATGAGTAAAGCTTGCGGCATTACAATATAATTGTGTGCACAAAACCCATTAACAAGTGACTCTTTTTAAACTCTACCTACACGTAGGTTGTCTTTTCAACAGAACAATAGGGGCTGGTTGACTGTGGAGTAGTAGAAATTATCATAGTCAGATGTTATAGCACCTCAGACAATTCCAAAATAATCATTAGTGTAGATTTTCTCAAAAACAATTAAACTATTTTTGATTATTTTCTCTCCACCACTTTATCCTGCCCCCTCCCCCACCCCACCCCCAACTCCTCCAATAATTTTGCTCCCTGACTTATAGTGCGATAAGTGCCATGGTTACTGCCCTCTCACCAGTACCTCCTTTGAGTGGTCATAAGCCTTCACAATAATTGTATGCAACCCTTTGTATCTTGTTTGTGTTCTTCCCTATTTCACTTAATAGATCCTCATTCATACTTTGTTCCTTTTTTTGAACTCATTGCCTCTAGCTGAAGCTTGAGCAACAGTTTCTAGTTGGGATGGTAGTAAAGCTGTCTTAACTGGCCCCTGTGTTCTTGGGCTGCGGAAGAAAAAAGCCTTGTGGCTGCTCCTTATCTATTCATTGGTCTGTGCTAGAAATTGGGCATGTATGGATAACGAATGAGGATGGGATTACGGTCAGTTTGCAAGTCTTCCTGCTGTCATTTATGTTAAGTGAAATAGTGGAGAACAAGATACAGAGTATCAGATGCTGCAGAAAAGAAGTGAGCAACATACTGAAGATGAAGGAACAGACAGAGTTCATGGGCTGGATTTTAACATTTCTAGGGTGGCAGGCTGGGAGGCGGAGTGGGCGCCAGGGGAAAGCTGTGTCGGGACAGCACCTTGATACAGTCCTGTTGCTAGGGAACTCTCCCAGCGGCAAGACCGGATACAGATCAGCTGTCTGCGGAGGTAAGCAGCCAATTTAAATAACCAAAGTCTCCCTTAATGATGATTTTCCAGCCCCAATAACATTTTTGTGGTGGAGGACCAGCAACCCCCTCCCCCATCCCCAAAGGCAGCAACCCCCCACCCCAGGCAGCATCTCTGCAGCTGTCCTGGAGGACAATCAGAGCTGAAGGCTCCATGGCCTAAAGAGATGACCGCGGGCAGGGAAGGCCATGCCCACAGCCCTAGTGGGTCCTCCGGAGGAGCTTGCCTGCTTGGACCTTCTGATTTAAAATTTTTTACTTCCCTCTCTGAGGGAATGTTGGCCGCTATGTTGGTGTGCCCTCTCAATCCCCAACTTACCTCAGCAGCACCCACCTCTCCCAGTGGGGCAGCCAAGGTTTCAGTGCTGCCATCCTTCTGTCTAATTAAGAATGGTGGGCAGAATGTAGACGCTATTGGCCCAGTCAGTGAGTCCCGAGGTGGCCAATTAACAAGTGTAGGCTTGGGGACCCCCATCTGATCCTAGTCAGGATCTTAAAGCCTGCAATAAAATTGAACCCAATGTTTCCTACAATTTGATGAGTCTCTTTTCAGTTGTATTAAATTAGGGAATAATTCCCCAGTTTTACATGTAAATTGATGTGTAAATCTTGCAGCAGGATAATTACTGTGTCTCACTGTATAACTGAAAACAATCCGAAAGTTATGAGGTAGCAATCTTAAGAGAAAAGAAAATACTAATTCCCATTGCCCGAATTGTGCTTTGGGAGCTCATCAGAATAGATCAGCTTTATTTAGTAGCTCTTTGTGATCTTCTTTCGCTGGCTTTTCTTTTCCTGAAAAACCTTTTCATGGGAATCAGAAAAAAAACAAACAAATTGCTCAGGTGTTTAACCTGGACCTGCACTCTGGATCCCAAGTATAAGGTTTCCATGGGCAGGATTTTCCCCCCATCAGGGGCAAAGTTGAAGTGCAGGCGTGGGGAGGCCATTTTATGTGGGCAAGCCAACTAAGGCCCGCCCAGCAAGACATCCACATGAAAGCACTGTGCGTGCGGGTGGGTGAGGGGGGGGTGCTGGTGAGGGGAATCCCTAAACCCGAGAGTGTGCTCTTTCACGCATGCACACGAAAGAGCGCACTCATCTCCCTGAGGCTAAGTGCTGCCTTAGGGAGATCGGTTCTACTGTCAAAAATATTAAAATTGGAAAAAACTCCCTGATGGCCCCTCATGTGACACTGTCACATGAGTTGGGACATGTCCATAATTTTTTAAAAAAAAACTTTAATTAAATTTTTAAAACCTACATGAAACCTCACCCTACCCTTGGATGAGGTTTCATGCTTTTTCTAATTCTCACCAGAGCTCCTGGCCTGCCCGCCAACCTTAAGGTTGGATGGGCAGGTCCATTAATTAGTTTAATGACCCTGTCAATGGCCTTCATTGGCTCACAGGCCAGTGGGTGCACAGCTGATTTTGCTGAGCCTCCGCCGACCTGAAAATTTAAATGGGGCGCGGTGATGTTGGGAGTTTCGCCCGACGTCACTGCGCATCATGTTACGCATCAGCGAGCAGGACACCCAGCCCCCTGCCCCTGCGCTCGCTAACAGGAAAATCCTGCCCCATTTGTTTTTAAACAATAGGATTTTGTCCACTGGTACTTTTGCAACCATTCCATTTCTACATCACAAATCTTTTAAGTCAGAAAAAGTCTGAAAAGGAACTGGGAAGTCGGGAGTATTAGACCTTGGGCTTTCACCTCTGGGACTTTGATTTGAATCCAGGCCAATGATTGCAAGGGCTGCATTTAAAAATGAGTTTGGGTGGTCTCAATGCAGTTCCTATTAGGCACTAGTTGTATAACAAAATTTAGCCAGCTTCCTTATCGATTCCACAAGGTGGCTGGTGTGGGCGATACTCCATACTACTGATCATCGTCTGAGGTTAGGGAAAAGACAAATTTGAGGGCAGATTGGAGAGGGCATTTCTTTCCATCTACCCACGCTTTCCCAACAACAATATCCCTCACCTTGGCAGCACAGCTTGATGGAAGCATAAAATGCAATTCCACAGACTGGTGAGAAGCAAGTTTCTATTTGTGTTTACCCAACTTCAATTCCATCACTCTGGGGAAACACAGGGTAAGGCACTTTGCTTTGGTGAAGGAAGAAAGGATAGGCAGAAGAACATCATCATCAGGCCATTCTTCTCTACTTCCTCATGGCTGCTTCAATGCAACATCAGCATAAGCTTGAGACTAGATCATGTCCTTCGTTCTTGCTAGTTACAATTGATTCGTGGCCTGAAAATATCAAGAAATCTTACCACAAATAAAATCCAGGAGCAACTTGGCTTTTTGACTGTCATTTACTAGAATGGTAATTAAGATTCTTTCAGGGAGAATTAGGCAGATTTCTGCTGTACAACAAATCTAGAAATTTTGCCAATATCTAGAGCAAAATGGTGATCAATGGGATTAAGATTGAAATGCAGTGTACGGTGGCACTGTCTGCAACATGAAGCCAAGAAGTGGACAAATGGATCGCTCTGTCTTCATAATCATGCTATTGTGCTCAAACTTACATTATATGTAAAATGTCCATTGCAGTATAAGTCATGCCTTATGCCCTTAACTCCATTCTAGGTTACCTCAATGTCATGGTTAACAACTACTGGAGAGAGCGTTGGTGTCGACTGAAAGGCAATACACTGTACTTTCACAAGGACAGGACAGATCTAAGGACACATGTGAACTCCATTGTGCTGAAGGGGTCTGAGGTGGTACCAGGATTCGGACCAAAACATCCCTTTGCTTTCCGGGTGCTTCGAAATGGACAGAATGTTTGTGTGCTGGAGGTGCAGTTATTATCATGAATTATCAGACAACAGTTTGTTTTTATTAAAGAACAAACTAAGCTAAGCATGAGAATAAAAAAGGACATTTGCCCCCTCAAGCTCATTCCTGAGTATTCTAGCTCACTCAGGCTAGTATCCAACTGGACTTTGATCTCCTTAATATTTTTGATTCCAATACATTGCATGGTGGATCATTCTATAGTTATTTGCAATTGCACAAGGAGTTTATGCAAATGAGCTGTTAACAGTGAACAGACCCGAAAAGATCCCAGCTTTGACCATTATCTCTCCTTAGCATTAGCTAAGTTTAACCAGAGAACTGATAGGGGTTCTACAGTTGACCACAGCATAAATTACAGAGGAAAACAGAAATACCTGGAAAAACTCAGCATCGGCGGAGAAGAACAAAGTTGACGTTTCAAGTCCTCATGATCCTTCGGTCATGCTGAGTTTTTCGAGGTATTTCTGTTTTTGTTTTGGATTTCCAGCATCCGCAGTTTTTTGTTTTTATCTAAATTACAGAGGAGTTCCTGCTCCTGATTGTCTTCCTGACTGGAAGTGTGTCCATGTGAAGGATGGTTGAGGAAGGATTCGGGCAACAGAGTTAGAACTAAATTGAGTTTTACAGCACAGAAACAAGCCTTTCAGCCCAAAAGGTCTGTGCAGTGTGTTTATGCACTCCGCAAGCCTTCTGCCACCTTACATCATCTCACCTTTTCAAAATATGCTTCTATTCCTTCTTCTTTCATGTATTTTTTTAACTTCCCCTTAAATGCATCTATGCTATTTGCCTGAACCACTCCATGTGGTAGAACTCCCACATGTTCACTATGCTCTGGATTAAAAAGTTTCTCCAGCATTCCTTATTGAATTTATTAGTCATTTTATATTTATGACCTCTAGTTTTGGACTTCCACTGAAAGTGGAAACATCTTTTTTACTTCAATCCTATCAAACCCCTTCACAGTTTTAAAGATCTCCTGTGTGGTCAGGTTTCAAGCTTAGCTTTTCTTCCCTGAATGCTTAACAAAAAAGGAAAAAAAAACAAGTGAATGCAAACTGAAGAATCTGATGTTTGACTGTGATGGTTCATATGTGATTGAATAGCCTCCTGATGCTCACCATCAAAGTTCACATATGAACAACGATCACTTGGGTGAAGTATCTCACTCAGCAGCCAATGCCTTCAGGGAAGGAGAGCAAAAAATTGGTGAAATAAAAAGAGAGTAAATCACACAAAAGTAAGTAGATCTCATTAAGGTTTCTGGCCAAATCATCAAAGATCATTTTTGAGTACATGTTACAACATGTTGGCAGCCATATTGATGTTTGTATCCTTTGATTGTGTGTTGTGTATAAAACACAATACGTTACAAAAAGTTGCAGTCAAATATAAAGTTCTAGTATCGGTTGTAAATCTGTGTTAAATTCTCAATATTTTTGTGACAAAAATTAATTCAAAAGAAATCCATTATTTTATATGGTGAATTCAATTAATCTCTGTGGCTGCAACATAAACATGTCAGTACAGCATAGTTTCAATATAGGAGCAAAATGGGACTATGCCTTTTTCAAAATAACCCCCAATGGAAATTAATGTTATAATAAAAGTGAAATGTACATCAGGCACATGTTCACAAGTTGATAAATATGAATCAAAAAACATTTTGCTGAGAAATAACAGAATTGTTACAGTGCAGACGGAGGCCATTCGGCCCATCATGTCTGCACCAGCTCTCCGAATAAACAATTGAACTAGTGCCATTCTTTCACCCTTTCCCAATAACCCTGCACATTCTTTCTTTTTGGATAACAATCTAATTCCCTTTTGAATGCCTCAATTGGACCTGCCTCTGAGGCAGTGCAGTCCAGACCTTAACCACTCGCCATCTGTAAAGGTTTTTCCTCATTTAGCTTCACTCCTTTTGCCAATTACCCTGTTAAATTAAATCTGTGCCCTCATGTTCTCGATCCTTTCATGATTGGGAACAGTTTCTCTCGATCTACTCTGTTCAGACCCCTCATGATTTTGAATACTTCTATCAAATCTCCTCTCAGCCTTCTAAGAAATGTTTCCAAATGACTTCCTTGTTGAGGAATTTGTTTTGCATTATGACTTCTTTAACTGATGCTAGAGTATTACTTACAGTTCTCTATTATGCCTATTACAGACAAGCTCCTCTGAGGAGATGGGTAGGTGGCTGGGACTTCTGCTTGCTGAGACAGGCTCGACCACGCAGCCAGAGGCTCTGCATTATGACTATGTGGATGTGGAAACAATAGCAAACATAGTGGATGCAGTTAGACATTCCTTCTGGTAAGTACTCTATTATGTAAAATGAACAACAAGCCTCATTTTTGTCGCTAGTACCTTATTATCATTTGTTATGTTAAAAGTTCAAATCTTTACTCCATCCATAACTAGAGTTTGGAATTAAAACAGTAAAACATTCAACACTATCGGGAAGGAATCTTCACAATTTTTAACCTTTTTTGCCCCTTCTTTCCAATTGGGTCGTCTTTATTTGTGGGTTTGGACAGTGAGCATTAGTCAGTCATTTGAATGTGGTGGCACTTGTGAACTAATACAATTCTTTGCTTGCACAATATTGATGTGCACTTTCAGCACAGGTCACTAGATAGTAAATAGATAGCAAAAACCTCCCCCTTCTTAGCCTGTGGATAATAAACCTAACTGGTGTACTTTTCTTTCTCAGTGTAGAATATGACCATGTTTAGTGGCTTAACTTATTTTGTTTCATTGCCTAGGTGGGCTACCTCCTCAAATAATTCAGCACTTTATCTGTACGATTCCAGGACATATGATGAAGTGCCATATGAGAAAGTACAGGTGAGGTATCCAGTGGTCAGTAATGTTCTGAAGAAACATTTAAACAGAATTCAGACAAAGGGTGCAAACAGTTTTATTTTTATCAGATGTTTTAAATTGCTAATATTATGGATCAGATTTTGTGACAGGAATAATGGTGGGGCTAACAGCAGTGATCATTATAAAGGGGTGAATCAGCCAGCAACTTTTGACATCCACACATGCACAGTTAAATGCATCTTATCCCGGAACCAGTCTAGTGAACCTTCGCTGTACTGCCTCCAAGGCAAGTAAACCCTTCTTTGGATATGGGGTCTAAAGCTGCAACAGTATTCTAGTTGTGGTTGCAATAAACCCCTATACAATTTTAGCAAGAGTTCCTTGCTCTTATACCCCTGTCCTTTTGAATTAAAGACCAACATGCCATTTTTTTCTTTGTTACCTCCAACTCCAAGAGGTCTTATCTTGTATATTAATCTTTAGTGTGGCAATCTCTCAAACACCTTTCAAGAATACTACATCTGCCGGTTCTCCTGTACCCTAATCATTATATCCTCAAAACACTATATTAAATTTATCAAATATGATTTTCCTTTCATTTAACTTTGTTGACTCTACCTGCTCATGCTTGATTTTCTATGTACATTATATAAATTCTAGCATTTTCCCAGTGACTGATGTCAGGCTGATTGTCCTGTAGTTCCCAGTTTTCTCTCTCCTTCCTTTCTTGTTTGGCAGTGCTATATTTGAGAGCTTCCAATATGCTGGGACCACACTAGAATATAGGGAACGTCGGAAAATCATAACCATTGCATCTACTATCTCTGCAGCTACATCTTTTAGAAGCCTACGGTGTGGGCCTTCAGGTTCTGGGGATTTCTTGTCTTTTAGTCCCTGAAGTTTCTCTATTACTTTTCCTCTGCCGATATTAATTACTTTGGGCTGGCTCCTCAAGGCAGGTACTGGGAGTTGGGAAAATTCCTGGCTCGGTCCGCTTGCCTCAGGAGAAAGTGCCCACAAGGATGGGATTTTCAATGTGGAGGTGGGAAGGAAAGGGCGGGTGAGAGCGCCAGTCGTGCCAGCCGACCCAGGAAAAGGTTCAGAGGCAGACACAGGGGCTGCTGGGTGCGGAGGTGGGCTGTTTAAAAGGTCCACCTCAGTGCTGTGGGGCTTTGCCCCAGTTATAATAAAGACAAAAAGGCCCTCCAGTCCTCACTCCATACACACCCCACCCCTCACGTTCCCCATGCCATCTCATGCCCCCAACCCTCCCCTTATGGCCCCTCATGCCCACCATGCCAAGGTATGCCCCCAAAACACCCTATGCAAAGCTATGGCACTTCAATGACCACTCACCTTCTCTACACTGTAATAGAGCCAATTAACCCTATAGTGACAGTAGGAAGTGTAAAAAAAACATGCGCTTTTTGAAAAAAATCATTCATTGATAACTTTCCACTTTCTTTAAAGAAAAATGCCTTTTCACTGCAGCCCAATAAAAGTGTCAATAATTCAGACCCTTTAACATTTCAGTAGCTGAAACTGCAAGCACTTGAAATCTCTTCATCTTGTACAGATAATCTTATGAAATTGACAGCATAGATCTGAGAGCCAGATCTGTCAATCAAACAGTGTTTTCATAACAGGCTTATGGATTTCTGGGCTGTCAACCAAACCTCATTATGTATTCTTGGCTGAGAGCTCAGACATCCATCAGAGTTACAAAACACCTGAACCCTAGAGTTTGGCATGGGGGCATGTGGAGCCATAGGGGTTGTTTCAGCGACATACTTTGGCATGGGGGGGGAGCAGTGGCATGAGGAAGACCTTTTGAATTAACCTTTTAAAAGGTCACCTTATTCAGAAACCTCATCTCAAACACAGGGTCGCCCTCATCCATGACACCTCTGAAGCGCTGTGAACCATGACTCTTTGAAAGTTGCAGAACACTAAGACATGCCTATCCCTGTAATGGAGCCAGTCAGATTGGGCTCGCAACCCAAACCAGCCCACACCCTTAGAAGGCACTCCCAAAAATCAGAAACCCTGGGAATGGGATCGGGAAACCCAGAATTGGGTCCCAGCTACCATTTTTAAAGGGCTCCTGAGTCATCCTGACTTATATGAAATAGGAGCAGAAGCAGGCCATTCAGACTCTCAAGCCTGCTGCACCATTCAATAAGATTATGGCTGATCTGTTTGTGTTTCGAGTTCCACATTCCCATCTGCCCCCGATAACCTTAGATTCTTGTTGGGCAAGGGAATCAATCTACTTTACCTTAAAAATATTTAGTGACCCTGCCTCCACCACCTTCTGAGGCAGAGTTTCAAAGTTGCACAACTCTCTGAGAGAAAAAAATTCTCCTCATCTCTGTCCTATAAGGGTGACCCCTAATTTTAAAACAGTGCCCCCTAGTTCTGGACTCGCCCACAAGAGGAAACATCCTTTCCATGTCCTACCAGTCAAGACCATTCAGGATCTTGTATACTTCAATCAAGTCACCCCTCACTCTTATAAACTCCAGAGGCTACAAGCTCAGCCTGTCCAATCTATCCTCATAAGACAACCCACTCATTCCAGATATCAATCTAGTAAACCTTCTCTGAACTGCCTCCAACGCATTTACATCCTTCCTTAAATAAGGAGACCAAAATTGCACACAGTATTCGAGATGCGGTGAAAATTCAGCCCTTTAAGTTCCTCACTTTTATTAACCTAAAATAATCTACTAAAGAAAGATACAAATTATTTGTTCAAAAGCTCTGTCAACTCCTCATTCCCAATGATACTTTTTCTTGTCTCTGCCTATAAGGGATCAATGTCTACTTCAGTTATTCTCTCTTTTATTATTATATTTTCTTTGAAATACTTCACTGGCTGGGTGTCACAAGCAGTCTCTTGCAAGTCCATATTTTCTTTTTAAGGCTAGTGTTATGGACAGGAGGGGGATTAATTTAAACAGCCCAGATTCCTCCTCTCGCCACCCGTCTGTAAACAGAAAGATGTTTTGATTTGCTTCCCCCTTTGTAAGCAGTGGTGTATTTCCCAACCCCCCCCACCACCCGCCCAAACTTAGTTTTGGTGTGATACAATTTTCTATTCGTAACCCGACAGCAAACTCGAGTTGGAAGAACTCAAAGCTTTAGTTCATTTGCACACACTCAAATGCAGGAGGTGGGTCACAATGTAGCCCCCTGTGCATTCCTACATTAAAAGGGCGGTAGGGAAAAGAAGGATTTACAGGGCAAAGATCACAAAGAAAAGAATTATTGTTTCACATGGGTCCAGAGTCCAGAATCAAAATTCAATGCGGTATTCCTTCACTGAGGTTGACATGTTGAAAACCAACACTGTATAATTCACTTTTCCAGTGGAGTTGACTTCACATGATGAGATAGGCATGCAAAGATGAATCAGTCTTGAAGGTGGTAGTACAGAAGTTCCAGTAGAAACAGTATAGATGGGGCCAGGTATTCAACCTGGGAAGAGTCCCTTTTCTGTGAAACTGCTTGTAGTTGGTAAAATGGCAGACTGAGATTTGCAGTTCCACAAGGCAATATTACTGGTTCCACAAGCCAAGTCCATGTCATATGACTCCCACCTCTCCACCCTGGCTTT
Source organism: Carcharodon carcharias (assembly GCF_017639515.1). NCBI lineage: Eukaryota > Metazoa > Chordata > Chondrichthyes > Lamniformes > Lamnidae > Carcharodon > Carcharodon carcharias. The sequence continues at coordinate 83,015,902 of NC_054474.1, read as the reverse complement.
AACAAAGGGTGTGCATCCTTTTGTCTGGGTCCCCAAGATAGTTAAATGTTCCAACCATTAAGACTTGAAAGGAGGGTTGAAGGGTCCTTTGTCCTAGCAGATGAATAGGCTCTGGTTGGCCAGCCTTGCTTATGAACTGCAGATGGCCTTTGTATAGTTCTCCTTGAATTTGGCTTCTGCAGTTCACAGGGGGGTCATTAGTGTCTCTTCAAAGGCGCAAGTTTCTGTGGTACTGCCATGGTAGCTCCTTTTTCTCAAGCGTCACAGACAGACATAGCTTTACCCATTTTAAATTGTCTTTGCCCAGTTTTTTAAAATTTTAGAAATAACCATGAGGATATCTATTTATAAAAATATACATGGTGAGGACTTAGTCCCCTCACATTAGTTTCAAATTAATGGTTTGCATGAATGTAAATTATAGAACTTTCATTCAAACCAACCTTTACACTTCCAGAATATGCAGGTCATTAATTCCGTATAGAGTTTCTTTTGTGTGTTTTTATTGCACTGAAGTCTTATTGTCACCAGTTGAGTGGAGATTGTACCTGTGCTGGAAATTGGTGGCTTATTCAAGTTGCTGGCTGAGTGGCTATTTGAAAATGTAACCTTTCAAAACTATTATAACTGAACCTCCTAATAGTACACTCTTGCGCACTGATATAATTGCAGGGTCATATGTATCGTTTCCCTGATAATTTAAATTTACATTTAAATCTGGTTTTAGTTGTAGGGCTGTTGCATGGACAATTATTTATCTCCCCCCCCATGTTTTTACTCTCTAACATTAGTACTTTGCTAGCCTAAACCAACACCATATTCCTTTAACCAATAAAATAGGATGCAACACTTGCTTGGAGCAGGTGGATTCGTCATTAAATCAAAATATATTTCAGGCACTCCGCTGACAGACTTAGTAGCTAAAATACACATCTAATATAATGCTAACCTCCATGAGTTGAGAAGGTCCCAGTTCATGCTGAACTGGTTGATCTAACCATGCTGAAGTGCCCTATATGACCTTAGTCTAAGAATAAATTGTCACATGACCACTCCTGGAAAGGTTTAGGTCAACTCAGGTCAGAAAACATTTTGTTTTCTTTCCATGTGACCAGAATAATGTTACATTGAAGAGTAGAGGAGCATAGGAACAGAAGTAGGCCATTCATCCCTTAAAGCCTGCTGAGCCATTTAATTAGATCATAATAATCTGTAATTTAACTCCATTTACTTATTACCATAGGTCTTGCTACACTTACCTAACAAAAATCTGTCACACTCAGTCTTGGACGCTCCAATTGTTCTCACATCTTCAGCCTTTTGGGCCAGAGAATTTCAGATTGCTGCTACCTGTTGTATGAAAAACTACTCCTGATTTCCCCCCTAAATGTCTTAGCTTTTCCCCATGTTCTTGATTCCCTCATCAAAGGAAATTGTTACTCTCAAGCTTCATTAATATTAAGAAACTGCATTGTTTGAAACGTCACAATAAATTTTAAGGAGTTAGATTAAGAAATACTTAAAATGTATAAAAAGCTAAAACTTGATGTAGCCATTGGTTCAATCTTCAGTTTTGTTCAAGCATCTGGATATTCAAGGATTAAGATATTGCATGGATTATTGTGTACATGCTCAGAATCACAATTGAGATACATAAGACTGTACTCTTACTTTATGATACCAATGATTTACAGCCAGTTAATGTGGCTCAATCCAAAAACCTACTGAACTGAAATTTCTAGCCTACTAAAGCTTCTAAGGAAATGTGAACACGAGTCTCAGTCACACCCATTTTGGCAAGTGTATTTCCCTTTAGTTTGAAATAGTGTTTCAAATCAGTTTCCTGGTGAGTGAGAAAGTGTTCTGTTGCTAAAAGCTTTCACAGATGTTTCCTCCACCAGCCTGTGACAGACACTATCCTGCACCTTGACACAATGACCATTAAAAACCAGCAGCCAATGCCCAGCACAAATCAATCTGGAGGAAGGAACCACCTTGACCAACTGTTACGTTTTATTTTTTATAAAGAACTTTGATGGAATAAATAGTAAAATTTGCGGGGGGAGTGGAGGAGTAGGACAGGGGTAATGGGGTTGTGATGAGTGTGGCAGAGTCAAAGAAATTCAGGGGAGGGGGAGGGTTGGCCAGGGCAGCCATTTCTGCTCCTCCTGGCCAAAAAGGATTCTGCATAAAGGTGATTTTTTAAATAAAATTTATCTGGGCCTCTTCTGGCTACTCTATGGATTCCCTCCCGCCCTCTCTACCCCGCCCACCTCCCCCCCCCCACCCACCCCCCCACCCTCAGCAACGCTACCCTAATGGCAGAGCTTTCAGAAGCAGACCTCCCAAATCTAGAAGATAAAATGGAGTTGTAGTACTAATGACATCATCAGGCCATGACTTTTAGATCAGGAGCCTGGGCTGATCACGGTGAAGGTAAATGTCGTAAAATTCGGCTCCATAGCACCTGCGGTTCTGGCATTGTGGGTACTGTTTTGGTACCAAAGTAGTGTCTATGCTACACAAGCACATTCCCAGTAGTATGCTGAGTAGGTAGGTCATGACGTTTGTTAGCTGATAATACTAATTTGATGAAAGGGCCTCCTATTTCCAACATCGCTACTCCAGTTGATGCCATCTTTTAAACACATGCAGCTAAACATGCATACAGCAACAGGAAGGACAACATCAGCGGTATTTAAAGGGATCATTAGTTAGTGATGTCGACAGAGAGTGGTGTTGCAATAAAGGCCTTGTTCTGACTTCAACGGTTCTGATCAGACCACTCACTTCCAGTCATGGGTGCTGTGGTTACCATCCTCCTTGGCCTGCAGCATGAGAGAGAAAATGAGCTGAGAAAACAAAGAAGAGGATAAGCTGATTGCAGAGGGAGGAGCAGGAAGAAGAAAACACTCTCAGTAGAAGGCCTTATCCACACAGGGTCTTATGGTGCTGTGGCCTGCAATTATGGGCCACCTATCCTGCAGAGAGAGGGATGTATATTAGTGAATCTGATGCAATGTGTTTGAGTGATGTGCCTGTCTTGTTGAATATTTGGCAGTGAGTGCAAACTGTGAAAAATGGGTGAGATGCTTGCAGCAATGCTATGTGTAGAATGAGGTGAAGCTATGAATGTGAAGAATAAGTTGTTGTTGCTTGAGAATGTTGGTACGTGAGTGAAGTGTAGCTGGTGAATAGAGCAGTGTGTGAGCTGAGTGATTCATTTGCCAGGATATGGCATTTAAAGATGCATTCACTCACCATGATCACTCGTGTGAGATCACTAATCTTTTTTGCCACTCTATCCAGGTCCTCAGCTAAGCTGCTAAAATTGACAGCAATGGCTTTCTGCTCCCACTGCTTTCTCAGTGTCTGCCTGAAGGGATTCCTGCTCCCTGTAGATGGAGGTCCTTTTCCCTCCTGCACCAAGGCTTCCAGTGCTGAGCCTGAGAACCTTAGCACATACTCTCTGCCCTGATGCACCCAAACTCACTCTTCTTGTAGATTAGACATTCTTGCACAGCTGCTTCCAGCACCTGCTCCAGCCACAATGCACTTCCCTTTTAAGCAGTGCACGCTAGCTTTAAGTGGCTGGCCTTTCACAAACTTGTGCCCCCTGCTGAAGAGGTATGCTGGCTGCATTTGCAACAAATGGGCATCAGTTCATCGTGCATCACAATCCCCATGCCGTTTTCTGGTCTTATCCAGACTTTTGCTCCATAGCGTCACAGATGGGAATGGTGAGACTTCGGGCCTAGTAAATTAATGCAAATGATTTTATCCTCTCCGACACACCATTCCCTCCAGGACAGGGAGTGGGGGTGTGGGAGGGGGTGATGGGTAGGGTGGGTAAAATCGACCCCAGTGGTCTGCTAGTAACTGAAGAAAGGAAAAGGGGTTAGTATTTCAGAATTAGATTCTTTGTCAGAATTTTGGCAGTTTGGCAAGAAATGTTAACCTACCTTTGCCCTTCCCAGATGCTAATGAACCATGCATACCTTCTCCACAATCTCTGTTTCTTTTTTCAGATTCCTGGCATTTGTAGTTCTTTATTTACATGTTTATATTTCACTATAACTCTTCTATAAAACGTGTAGCACTCTATAACAATTGTGCTTTTGCTGCAAATTTAAACCATGAGCATGTAAGGTATTGACAGGTGTGGCACAAAAAAAAAACAGATTGTTTGATCTCTGTGGACCTCCAGTTTCCTGTGAGCCTCATTTAATTTATGAGCATCAAAGCTCCACCTCTGATATGAGAAGCCTCTCCCATAAACTTTCACAGGAACAAAGGCTTTTCCCACTTTTGTCTCAAGGGGATATTTCCCAGGCAGGAGGGACTTTATGGTGGGAATTTATGCCATGTAACAAAAAAAGCGGCTGTTTTCAAAGTCTCTCCGTCCAGATGCAAATGTGATTCTGATCCCTGTTGTGTCTAACCAGCACAAGATTGATTTGCCTTTGTTTTTGTTAATAGTGGCAGATTAGAAAGGATGTGATGGCTTGACACCGGTGGGATCAAAAGACAAATGCCTGAGGCTATAGCTATATTAAATGATTTCCCAATGCTGTAATACCCAAAAGACCTGATAACACACTGCAATACACAATGCTTCCATACTTCTGTAATCCTTCATCCAAAAAGAATAATGTTCTTGTCAATTGGTCTATATCCTAGAAAGGGGAATGCCCACCAGCAAGGCTGTATCTCTGTTGCAGTACCTACAGTGAGCAGCAATGTTCCTGGGCAGAAATCAAATTTACACATACCTTCAAAAGTAGAACTTTTGAATATTATTAGTGTGTGAGATATTCTAAACAAGGGCCTGAATTTTGTGCTTGTCAGGCAGGTGTGATCGGCGGGCCCAGAAGCAGACGCAAAATGCGCTTCCACCTGCGATCGGTCCCCGTCCACGATCTTAAGCTGGCTGGCCAATTAACGGCCAGAGAAAGGCTTAGCACTGACGCTGGGGGCAGGAAGAGGGTGGGTGCCGACATCATCACGGGTGTGGGTGAGCTCTTCGAGGGAGCTCCGTGAAGGCAGACAACTGCCTCAGGGAGCTGCAGACCTGCAAAGAAGAAGCCCAAAAATGCTGCAAAAATGTCCATGCAGCACAATCCAGCACCTGCAAGCAGGCTTCATTTAAAAAAAGTCCCCAGATATTTCTTTTTATTTTAAATCCTAATGGAGATTTCATCCCGCCTTTGGATGAGGTTTCATCAAAAATATAAAGTCCACCTGGCCGATTGGCCCATCCGCCAACCGTAAGGTTGGACAGGCCATGAAAAATCGCTGACAGTTGGGATGTTAATGGGCTTAATTGCCAGCCTAATTGTCAGCAGGTGCTCTTCTGACTTTTGCGTGTGCCCACCAAGCAAAATATTGCGCAATTGCATGATGACGTCGGGACACTCGCCCAATGTCATCTTGCGTGATTTCATTCCTGATCAGGTGGAGCCTGCGCCCACCCATGGGACATAAAGCTCTTACCAAGGGCTGACCAGGTCGTAAGTATTTTGTAAAATATTAGCATATAATGAATGGATATTTACTTGGCTTCCCCATACAGGTAGTTTCCATCAGAAAGAATGAAAGACTTGCATTTCTGTATCGTCTTTCATTACCTCAGTATGTACCAAAATACTTCCCAACCAATGAGTGACTAAAGTGTTGCCACTGTTACAATGTAGAAAATTTGGCAACAATTCAACAAGTGCATCAGAGCAGTAATGCAGCCTCATCTTCCTCTTCTTTTGAAGATAGTGACTCATGGTAGAATGTTTCAATATTTAAATGAGGCAGTCATCCCCATCTTATGAATTATTCCTGAAATTGGTGATTGGAGCCTGCATTGCCATCAAGTCCAGCTACTTTATCATATTCTTTTGCCTTCACATTAGCACTATGTTTGCTGCCGTTCATGTTTGCTTCGTCCCCACTCTCCAAATTAGTTTCCTTTCCCCTGAACTCACTTGTCTGCCTTGGTTTGCATTTGAGCTGAACAAAACCCAAAGGGTCTTGACTGGCCAATTGGTAAACATATCTTGCCACAGATGATGTTGAGGTCAGAGAATAGGCTTTGATTGATCCTTGTATCTCTCCATTCTGGTGCACCTTGTCTATGTGCTGCATAGTTCATGCCCAGTTTCAATGTCGAATGTATTTACACCCCACTTAGTTCAACTGTAATGACCTACTAATGTTTCAACACAGACCAAGCATCAAGCTTTATTGATCTGTCCACATCAGGCAATGCACCGCTAACTGTAGCTTTAAGAGACCTTTGGTTCACAATTTTGTTTTTGTGTTATTCAGGATGAAGAACAGATGCAACCTGTCACCGCTCAAGGAAAATGCCAAGCTTCCATTTCTGATGATGCCTCACAGAAAACTAAATCTCAAAATAAAATTAAACGGCACGGCTCAAGTAAGTGCAGTTTTATTCTCAGTTTATTCCTTTTCAATTTTGTGCTCCATCTTGAAAGCTGCACTCATCCATCTGGGAGCTAGGCAGAAAGGTAGACTGAATCTTGCAACTGAAATGGTTAAAGAAGTCAACCCCAGGAACTGCCATGTTTATAGGTTGAGACAGACACAGCTTAGTTCGTGCACACATGGCAAATCAGGTAGAGATGGTGAGTCATTAAAATTAAATAATGAGGTAAGCAAATTGGATTGCTGGTTCTGCTTCACTCTGTGTTCACAAGTTTAGATTTTGTTGAAGGGCTGGGAACACTATCTACTAAATAAAGGACACTCGATTCCAAATAAGAATCAGCTGCCACTTCATCTGCTTACCAGAGAACCTTCACTGATTTTAGCTTATTCAGCTTTCCTAAATAGTCTGAGGAGCTTTTTGATAAAGTCACATGACTCATTTAAAGGTCCAACTGCTACTTGCTGAATATTTTTAAAGTTTTTTTAAAGCTGTGCCATCACACAATTAAAATTAAGTTGCAATGTTGGTCCTGTGGGGAGAAAGATATAGATTTGCATACATTGTTTGTTATTTACACAGTCACAAGGTCCAAGACCCAACAGTAAGATTTTGACATTGCTTATGCAAATGAACTGAGCATATCAGACTTTTTTTTAAACATAGTGATCTAATAATTTTGTTATATTACTGGTCCAATGTTGATCTTTTGTGATTGTTCCTAATGGGTGGAATGTCCAATACTGTTTCGAAAAAGCAGTCTTTTTTACAGTTCAGCAGGATAAGACTGGGCAGGAGGTAGGATCATGTCTTAAGTTGTAATGTTTGCTTTGTTTATGATGAAAGTCAAGTGTGAACAGAATCAGATTTTTATTTCAGAAACAGACTTTTGGTATCTGTAAGTTTTAGATATTCCCAGACATCTGACCATAAACACAGAGGCCTGAATTTTCACTACCTGGTTGGAGCGCAGAGTCGGATCAATTCCTGGCTCCGCAAACACAACCCAAGAAAAAGTGCTCCCAAGGTTCCAATTCTCGGTCTGGGGAGGAAAGTGAAAATGGGAGACATGGTGAGCAACCCCGGAGAGAGTTTGGAGGCTGCCGGTCCAGGCAGAAGGCCTGCCTCAATGCTCCAGCACTTTGTCGAGGATATCAAGAAATGAATAAAACAAAAATAACCCTTCAGCCCTCACCCCTCACACCCCCTCAACCCCATACATCCCCCCTGCCAAACCATGCTATTTCATGCCCCTCACCCATCCCCCAATCTATGCCATGTTCCTTCACCCATCCCCATGGGCCTTTATAACCCTGTGCCAACTTATGCCCCTCTACCCTACCCCTATGGCCTTTTATAGCCTCTATGCCAGCTCATGCCAACACATATCCCCCCTCCACCACTCTTTGCCCTTGCACCTATGCCAACTTACCCAGTCACGTGCAGACATCAAGAACTTAATTTAATTTTAGAGTCCATGCTAAGTGTCGATGATAAATTCGCTATTTCAAAAAAAACTCTCACTGATAAAACCCATTCACTACATTTAAATTCCTTCAAACATTTAATCTCTTATATCAACAAGCATTTGTATTCATTGTCCCACTTCAAATACCTTATAAGCACTTGGAGCTGTCAATCAAACAACTGATAGGCATCCCACAGTGATAATGATAGGTTGTGAAATCAGCCATACAGCACTAGTCCTGTATTAGCAGCCCTCAGGCTAATGTCAACAGACAAAGTGAAACAATATGCAATGATTTTATTTGACACTACAGATCATTTTTTTCTAATATTCCAGGGGCAGGAGATTAAAATGCCTTGATTGGAACTATCAAGAGATCTGTCAAGCAATGAGTTTGTGCAATTTTTACGCACATTCATGGTGTCTTTTAATAATCCAAAAGGGCACCTTACATCTCCCAAAGGGCACCTGACCTCTCCCGTATCCAAAAATATACCTACATCTCCAAAGAACTCCGGCAGCTTTAGACTTTCTCCTACCAGATCTGAATTGCACAAGTCGTGTTTTGGACATCCAACTAGCCAAAAATCAGATCTGACTGAGGCTGTTGCACTTTAGCATAACAGCTAAGCCAACGGGGATTTTTAAAAAAATTCTGATTAACGAAACATACCACAACGCGCTTTCCCAGCAAGCTTCCCCTTCCCCAGTGAGAATATCAGAGAGTGACGGAGGCAATAGGCTGTCACTAAAACTGACATGGAGAGAGCCAAGGTAACTAACTGCCTGTGTGTTTTTATCAAGATTGTTTCTGTTGAATGTACTGTCCGAGAGATATAGGTATAGTATATTCAGATCTTGTATTTAAAAGTTGCAATTAAATGCATATAGCTAGCTCATTTAAAAAAGGATAACAATGTATTGGAATGGCACAGTACGTGGCTGGTTGTTTTCCAATGCAAAGAGTGTAGGAGGCAAGGTCTTCACAATAAATTTAAAAATCCCAAACTCAGAAGAAATTTTTATGTGATTGGTCCCTTTAACAAATATTTAACATATTATCTGTGTGTTGGCTGAGGGTTCAACAGCGGGGAAAAAATCCTATCAATCAGAAAGTAATCAAAATCACTTTACAGCAATGTTGCAGATGGTTATATCTGAACCAGATTATATGTGATCTTAATTACATCAGTGCTAGTTGCTTAAAGTCCATGTCAGAGAGACATAGAACTAGGCTTCCAACCAAAAGAGTTTTGATGACCTCAGGCTGTCATAAAGCTGCAGTTTGCTGTGTGCTGCTTAAGTTTAGGACAGGTCTTAAACATACATTTAAATGTCATTATTCACACAGGAAATAGGAAAGCTGTTCTCATGGCAAGGTGGTTGCCTTACTGACATTTCAGTTCCTCTGCAGATTGTAGTTTATTGCAATGAGATTGAGCGGCAAATTGAAGAGCGTCCTAGGCCTAAAAGTACATTGTGCCATTTGTAGATCACACAAAAGGAAGCCATTCATTCCATCATGCCTGTACTGACCCTTTAAAATAGCTATCTAATTAGTCCTGATGATGAACTCTTACTTCCACTGTGAAACAGTCAGGGATGTCTAAGGCAAGCACTGTGTAAGTCTCCTGCATTCTCCCCAGATCATAAAAAAGTGTATGGCACTTTATCCACCTTGGACGTATAAGGGGCTGCATGAGTGCAGTGGTGATCCAAAGTCCCAATACTCCCGCCCCAGCTGAATCAACTGAGCGAACTGAAGCTGAAAGAATGCACATCCTTACAAAAATAGGAGAAAATACTTCAGTATAAATAATGCTGCTTGTGTAAACATGAATGCTGAGTCCACAATAGTGTTTGTACTCATCACTCAATCCCAACTGTCACTGTGACAAAGTCAGAGTTTACGATAACACTCAAACAGTAGAGCTCAGCTCACAGATGTCCTGGACAGATGACAGCTTAGTAAAATTCATTTATTTTGACCACACTGCCATTGTCACATGGTTACAAGTCACTGAGATTAAAAACAGATCATACTAGGACCTGTGTTAACATTAGTATCCCATTGGTGTCAGGTCACACAGCTGGTGAGCTTGCTTTCTACAGAGGTAAGGCTCCACCAAATACTACGCATCTTGCCCAGAAATTCAACTTTATAGTGCAGTCCCTCCTTTAAAGGGAGATGAACTCGTTTACCCTTTGCTGACAGCATCAAATGGGCACAGAATACAAAACCAATTTGTTAAAGTACTCTACAAAAGAGTATTTTCCTTCCATGCACTTCATAAATAATTATCAAAACTTAGTAGATAAATGTCACCGGCAATGTTGTATTGGTAGCCATTCTAAGCTGTTGTGTGCAGTATGGAATTATACAGAATATTCGTCAGGGAGCTAGAACAAGCCCGAATGTCCAGAGACAATAACAATGGAATATGTTTTTTAAAAATCTATGCTGTTGGGTCAATGGTTGGGATCTAATATCAGTCTATGCAGCTCATCTGGCATTTCAACAGATCCTAATGTGTACACAGTGCCTGCATACAATTTGCAAAGGCCTTTTGGATAAAATAGCCTCATACAACATTGTATTATGAAAGTCTATGTAGATGAAAAAGAAATTTCAGTCTACTAGACAGTACTAAAGGCATGAATAACTGAGCTGTGATTTATACTATGGGATTCTGTCATATTGATCATTTGTTTGAAATTGATGAAGAAACATTTGAGGCCTAACTTTTCATAAAGACGGATAGGGACTCTGAATTAGCCCTGCCCCCACACCCAACACCCACAATTTTCGCTGGGAGTGGGGGAAAACAGGGGCAGATGTAGTTTGCACATCCGTGGTTCACAGATGCAGCTTCACACGTAAATGTGCAGCTCCCTTCAAACAGATCTGATTTTCATCACTGCAAAATCCAAATCATGACTTGTGGCCTTTAAAGCTTTCAGCAGAAGGACTGAAACTGCCAGACCTCTTTGGAAAGGTAGTGTACCCTTTTATATAGGACCAGAGGTACCTTTGTGAGAGGCTAAGTGCCCTTTGGGATTATTAAAAATAGATTTGAATGTGTGTGAAAAGTGGATAAACTCATTGGAACTGTTAAGTTGTCAGGAAACTGTCAAGCTCATTGGAGCTGTCAAGGCATTTAAATCTGGCCTTTAATTTTAAAAAACATATACAGTTTTAAAAAAAACAGTTCTTGCTATTTCACTCTATGTGTAGGCATAATCTAGAGTGGTTGTTATTATAGGATTTCTGCTGCATGACTGATTTCACAACTTATTATCACAGTGGCAGGCCTATCAGTTAATACCTACAAGTCGTCATATCTTCGATGTGGGGCTATAAATACAAATGTTTGTTTTTTAAAGGATTAAGCATGTGAATGAAATGCTTGTTTTTATAAGGGATTACGTATTTGAAGGACTGTAGTCAATAGGTTTTTTTATGAACAAGAGGTTTGTTTTAGAAAAAAAGTCTGCAATAGACAATAAGAACCTTATCTTATTTTATCTCAGCATACAAACTGAAGTTTGCCCATGGTGGATCCAGAGTGAGTTGGTATGGAGGATGTAAGGGAAAAGGGTGGTGGGTGGGGGCATGAGTTGGCATAAGGACTATAGCAGGCCATAGGGGGTGGGTAGAGGGTCATTGGTTGGCAAAAGTGCTATGAAAGGCCATGGAGGTGGATAGAGGGGCATGTGACAATCTGGAGGATATGAAGAGCCATGGGGGCTGGGTGGCATGAGTTGGCATGAATAGAGAATGGCAAGTGATTGAGTTGGTGGTGAGGGCTAGAGCTCTGTTTTTGGTTTTATTGCTTTTATTTTCACAGCTGGGACAAAGTTGAGAAGCACCAATTAGCCCGCCTCCTCACCCAGCAGCCCCTGTGGTATCCTCCACACTATTTCCGGGAATGGCAGGCGCAACTCTTGTTAACATCCATTCCCTCAAAACTAAAATGAGACCATCCAGGACACTTTTCTACAACCACACCACCCCCCCAACTGCCACCCCCCTCCCCCAACTGCCACCCCCTTCCCCCACACACCAACTAACCAGATCGGGTTTGTGGAGCTGGGGATTATCCTGACTCTGTGCTCCTGGCTCAGACGTGAAAGTTCAGGGCTGAGAGTCTTGATTTTAAAATTCTTATCCTTGTTTTCAAATTCCTCCAAGACCTCATCCCTCCCTAAGACCGTAATCTCTTCCAGCCCTACAACCCTCCACGATATCTGCGCTACTCTGATTCCGGCCTCTTGTGCATTCCCAATTTAGTTGCTTCACCATTAGTGATCATACCTTCAGTTGCCTAGGCTCCAAGCTCTGGAATACCCTCCACATATCTGTTCATCTCTGTGCCTCACTTTCCCCTTTTAAGACACTCTTAAAATCCAGGTCTTTGACCAAGCTTTTGGTCATCTGAGCTAATATGTCCTTAAGTGGCTCATTGTCAAACTTTGTTTTATAATGCTCCTGTGAAGCGCCTTGGGACATTTCATTATGTTGAGAAGGTGCTATATAAATATAAAGAATAGAAAAGCAGAAAATTATTTAAATGGAGAGAGACTGCAGAATGTTGTGGTACTAAGGAATCTAGGTGTCATTGTACATGCATCACAAAATGTTAGGATGCTGGTACAGCAAGTAATTAGGAAGGCAAATGGAATGGTAACCATTACTGCCAGGGGGAGGGAATACAAAAGTGGGGAAGATCTTGCTACAACTGTACAGGACATCGTTGAGGCCATATCTAAAGTACTTGTACAATTTTGGTCTCCTTATTTAAGGAGGGATATGCCTGCAGTGGAAGCCGTTCAGAGAAGGTTCACTGAGTGGATTCCTGAGATGAAGGGGTTGTCTTATGAGGAAGAGCTGAGCAAGATGTGAGAGATGATCTTATTGAAACATACAAGATTCTGAGGGGGGTGGCTTGACCAGGTGGATGCTGAGAGGATGTTTCCCCTAATGGAGGAATCTAGAACTAGGGGACACAGTTTAAAAATAAGGGGTCTCACATTTAAGACTGAAATAAGGAGGAATTTTATCTGTCAGAGGGTCATTATTCTTGGGCATTTTTTCCCCCAGGAGCAGTGGAGGCTGAGTGATTGAAATATATTCAAGGCTGACTTAGACAGATTTTTAATCTACAGGGAAGTCAAGAGTTATGGGTGTGGGGTTACAGAGAGAATGCAGAAAGTGGAGTTGAGGCCACAGTCAGATCACCATGATATTACTGAATGGTGGAGTAGGCTCAGTGGACCAAATGACCTACCTCTGCTTCTAATTCTTAAGACCCTGCAAGTTTTAGTTGTATAACATTTGACTCTTGCTGAAATTGAATGTTAATGTTTAGGTATTTCCCGCCAAACAATTTTTTAATGGTTCACCAAGTGTGAAGATTAAGGGCCAGATTTTAATGGATGAGATGGGAAGGCCGAGTTAGGGAATTTCCCAACATGGCAGACCCATCTCCTTTCAAAGGCACCCCCCACCCCTCACCCCCAATATTTTTGTTCCAGCAAGGTGGGGTGGGATGGAGTCAGGCCCACTGCCTCCAGAGGCAGGCCTAATTAGGCAGAAACAGAAATGTGCAGATGGCGAGACCAGCAGGCTGGAACGCCCACATCCATTTACTGGGGCAGCAGCCCAGTTGTCCCTCTCGTAGCCCCCATATTCCGTCATATCCTCTCATGCCCCCTCATATCTCCATGTCACTTCCATGTCCCCTCATGCTCCCCATATCCCCATGTACCCTCCATAGCCACTGACCCAGTATCAACTATGGGCAGACCTCAAGATGTCTTTGAAATGGACATTAAAAAAATAAACTTACAACAATTTCATAGAGCTGTCATTCAAACAAAATTAAATCCCCTCAAGTGGTCTATATGTTGCAAAAACAAATAGTTACTCACTTAGCACATCAAAGACAAAATTCTTTAAGAACTTCTTAAAACTGTCAATCAAAATGTGAACATAGCCCCCCTGCTGAGACAAGCAGATCATTAGGTTTGGAAACTCAGCCAAACGTTCATAGTGGACTCAGCTGGCAAACCTAACCCTGAGAAACCTAAACAATGGACTCTACTGCAACTGAAAAAGCAGACAGCCTTATTTTCTAAGCTGTCCTGTCAATCAAAGCAATTCAGGAGCAGGTGGCGTTTTGTTTTTCCTCTGAGTGAAAGCTATTGAAGGTTTTCATTTTAAATAATATAAAAGGGCTCTGGACATTTAAATCACTTCAGATTATTACACTAGAAATCCCAAACAGTATTTTCTTAAGCTCTGAATGTATAAGAATACTTTTCTTAAAGGGAAAAGTACTCTAATCCATCTCAGTATTTACAAAATGCTGATCAACGTGTCCACTTACTTTTGCAGGCAGAGCCCTATAATGAATCACTGCTGTAAAAACAAATCTAATTTATAATACGGCATCTAACTATTGAAACTGAAAGAACAATTTTTTAAATATGTATTTCCAACAAAAATTGCTAGAAATGGAAATGGCGATGGGGGCGGAATTCCCAGAATTGGGTCTTACCTGCAATTTTTAAAGGGCTCCTGTGTCGGCCCAACTCGGCAAAAATCCAGGCCTAAATTTGTCTGTTCCATGGTCTGTTAACATTTCAAATAGTCTAATTTCATTACGTGACTAACTGAAATTGCAGTTCCACCTGCTTGCTTAAATGTCTTGAGCATATAAACTGCAACCTTACAAAAAAAATTATAAACCTTATATTTGTCAGATTTTTCCATTGCAAGTTTAATGTCCACGTTTATAATGGGAATTAGCTTTGTAAACTTGTCATAGTGCAACTACACCTTGCTGTCCATGGTGACACTGAGGCATCTGAGCTTTATATTTCTATGAACACCATGAACACTATGAACACTATTTGGACCTTCTAAGATCATTTACATTTTTTTTTGGTGTGAGATTGCGGAAGAACATTTATCCCCAAAAAGCTAACCACCTACAGCTGGTCAGCCTATCTCAAATAAAGTGAAAGATTCATGGGAATGGCTTGGAGGGGTGTTTTTTTTTTAATTCTAAATAGTTGCATTAGCAGCAGACTTCTACTTCAATTTATTTACTAAAAAATGAAGATGAGGGATGCTCTCTATATTAAATGAATAGATTGCTTTATTAATTTAACAGGGAGTTTACCTATTTGCAGAGAGACAAGGAACATGCTTTTTACACATATTGGGATTTTTTTGTAATACACTTACCTTCAGAAATTCTTTGTGGAGATGTGTATCCCTTCTCCAATAGAAATTGAAGTTCAGTAACAGCAGAGACTGGAAGCCTAGCATGAGCATAATGTTCTTACCTCATGGGAATCAAATTACACTTCCAAATATAAATACGTTCATTGAAAACAAGCTTTTAGTTCACTGCCTGTAGCTTGATGCCATCCTGTGTTTCAGATGCAAATCAGTCAAAATATGGGAAGACGCGGGCAGAAGAAGATGCAAAGAGATGGCTAACTGAACAGGAGGCACTTGAAAATCAGAAGAGTTCAATTCGCAGAGAGTTGATGCAGCTCCGTAAAGAGAAGAAAGAGTTCCGTGATGCTCTGAAAGTATGCACAGGTACAGCCTTCATCTTACTTGTTGAAATAAGTAACCTTGGAAGCTCAATAGTGGATTTGTAACACATCTATTGTAGGTGGCTCTGAAGAAGAGTCATATGGACTCGAAATGTTAACTCTTGTTTCTCTCCACAGATGCTGCTAGACCTGCTGAGTTTTTCCAGCATTTTCTGTTTTTGTTTCAGATTCCAGCATCCGCAGTGTTATGCATTTCTCATTGTAGGTGGGCGGGGGAACCAATCAATTGTTAAATACATTACTGGATAAATATTCAAAGTTCTTAGACTTTGGGTAGATGGTAGTCTTTTCCTTCAGTACTTTTATTCTCACTTTTGCCACAGTGAACTCGAGGTTTAGGAGCTAGTATTTGTCTTTGTAGAAAAAATAAATAAAGTTTGCAAGCAATTTAAAATTTTATTTGGTAGCTATTTTCAATTCTTTCCATGAAGATGTCACATTGATACTGTAGAAAGGAAAAATATGATAAGCTATCAAAATGCTCAGTTATTATTACATTATTCCACTGGATGCCAGGAGGCACCCAGGCTCAGTTCCTTGTTTGTGCACAGTTAAATGATCTCAAGTTGTTTAATATCAAGGGTATCATAATTATCCCCAATATCCCCACATTAATAATTGGGAAAACTAGGCAGGGTTCCCATTGCTGACATTGGAAATGCACATACGTGGACAAAAAGGGAAAAGAACACTCGATGAGGATGTTTAAGGCACACAGCATGTTTTTCTCCTCAATTTGCCAGAAGTTGCTGAGAGTTTTATGCAGGTGACACAGAGCACCAACAGTTTGAACATCATTGCAAATGTAAATTCTGGTATCGAATTCAACCACTCTAGTTTATACTTCCTATCCGACACTTAGTCTCACTGTCCTTCAATCTGATTAATCAAGGAGATACACCATTACTTGTCATGTTCGCTCAGGTCCTGAATGTCTTGTATTTCTCACTGCAATGTTATCAGCTCTCACTTTCAGCGACTCGTTATGCAAAATGTAAAAACTTAAATGCACAAGGACAAATCAGGACTCTTATCTGTTTCACTTCTTTTTCTATAGCTTCTTTTGCCATCTAGTGGATGAAAACAGCACTTTTACCACATCACTAAAGAAAGGTGCTATATTTTCAGATTAAACCCAAGCCCCATTTGTCAATTCAGGAAAAAGATCCTGTCCCGGTCAATATTTACTCTTCAATCAACTAAAATAGTTTAACTGGCCATTATTTCACTGCTATTTATATGTCTTTGTTGTGTACAACTTTATTGCTGTGCTTGTCTACAAAAACATCAAACAGTAGTAACAAAAATAATTCATTGGCTAAAAAAATGTGTTCCATCATATACTGATTTTGTGAAAAACACTGCACGAGTGTGATTTTTTTTCTAAATAAATATGTTTGTGATATTTGATGAGGTAAGAAAGTTAGGGCATTGTCAGAACTCCCTCCTCTTTGTAAAGTGCCATGTTAATTGGAAATTTGAGGCAAACCAAACTAATTCATCAGAGAATAGCCACCCCATAAAAAGGTCCTTATCGATGTCACCAAGTTTCAAGTTATTGTTTTGTTACTGCAATGTTACTAATTTGACTAACATCTACTCTTTAGTAAGGCATATCTTATTGTTGCAAGTTCAAAGATGATATGCACACACATTATTTCCTGTTCTTACTTCAGTTATCTTAATAACTCAAAGATGGGGAAAAATTTTATGCATCTTGAACCCTTAATTCAAATTGGCATGATTAATCCAGTGCTTGAAGCACTCCAGACTTCTGAAGGCACCACAAACTGATTCACTGAATCATTTGACTAATTCTGAAATGAATTTATTTGGAAAAAAATTGTTATGTTTCATAAGTTACAAGCTCTAAATATTATGTATTTAACTAACCATCTGTGGAAGTGCCTTAGATATATTAGCTATGTACTTGATTACTTTGGATTGCCCTTTCCAATTACAATCTCTCATTTCACTGATTTAATTATTGTGAAAATATTGATGATAAACCAATTGTGAAATCCTTACAATTACAGTGACTGAAAGCTCTTGGCATTTAAAAGGGACAATATTGGCTTGAGAGATGGAAAAAAGTCATGGACATCTAACACCCATCATTATAGATCTGCTGTAATGTGCATGATAAGCTAGAAATTATCACATTGAACACACTCACAATAATGTTATGAATCATACAACACAAGACCGTGTTCTGAATTCCCCAAATCTTGCCAATTTGCCCCATAGCGATGTTATTTTACATTATTGTTTTGCTAGTGCAACACAGCCCCCTAACATTGCTCCTTGTTTGTTGTGTCAACTTCAAAGCAGTAAGCTAATTACAAAATTCTATTTTCTGTGTTTTAGCTGATGAAGGTGCAGTGGTATCAGCAACAACATCACTGGAAAAAAGAAGAAAAGGTTAAGAAAATTACATTAAAAAGAAAATAATTTTTGTTTTAAAAAATTATAAAAATGTATACCTACTTATAGTGAATTTCAGTGCATATAAGCAGAAAAGAGCCCGTTAAAGAAACATATGATGTGAATAAAGAGTGAGGTAACACAGTGATATAGTCCAATGGAGCATCAGTGTACGCTACCATGAAATGGAGCAACAAATGCTCGACTCCCTATTTCAAAGCTCTTAGATACCCTATTTCACAAAGCTCTTAGTCTCCATCATTATGAAGACGTTCCTAGTTTTTATTTTGTTTGGCACCTCTGCACACTGGAGTGGAGAATCATCGTCATGTCCCTGTTGCTCACTTCTTAGTAACCCACTAAAGAGTGGTAAAGGTAGATCCCTAGAGCATGCCATCACAGGTTGTGGGATGGGGTGGGTGGGAGAAGTGGGGAAGGAATGAGTTTACTACCTTCAAAAATATGTTTACGCGAATGGGAGGCATATAAAAGAGGTGTAATTATCGGCAAGAAATTCAGCTGACCAACATGGTATTGAGATTGTCAGCGAATAGGGACACATCTGCTTCAGATCATTGTTTATGTTGTTTTCATGGTAATGTATCAATAAACACCTGCTTTGTCAATACATCACTGAATTAATCCGATGAGCAACTGAATCATTCAGCCAAGTTTGATCCCAGGTTTTCACTGGAGAAAGTCTGCATTTGGATATCTGGGGAGAGGCAATTTCCTCTGCGTGCTAGGAGGAACAAAATCATAACTACATTTATTAAAAATGAGTATACAAGTTGGAGGGATAACTTTTGGCCATGATCAGAATTGGCATGATGGACTATGCCATTGAATAATCTGCCAAGCTTCATTGCCATGCTGACTCATGATTAGTAGACTGTTGAGTGAGGTAGTAGTGAAGGGTGACTGACACCCTTACAACTGTATTGCAACAAGGTGTCAAAACTTTCAGAAGAAGAGTTGAGGAAATTAGCAAAAAAAGGCAACACATGAACCTATATCAAAGGTCAGGTATATCCAATCTTAATTGATCCAAACCAAGTTACATTTAGATTTTTCTAAGTAAATTATTGTTGGTTGAATTCAAATTGTTTCAGATTAAGCTACACCTTAGCAATATACTCATACGTATGTATGGGAAGAAACATGCACCATGCACATGGTGATTGGGCTAATGTACTTAATGTGGACATTTTTCACAGGTAAAAAATCTCAAATTGCTCTGGAAGAGAAAATAAGGATGGTGGAAGAAAAATGTAAAGATAAAGAGACTGAGCGGGTGGAGTTGGAACTCAAATTAACACAAGTAAAGGAGAATCTGAAGAAAGCCATTGCAAGGGGAGCAGAAATTAGTTTATCCATTGACTCCAGATCAGACTCTTCTGGTCTGCAGGTACTTGAAGAATGTTTATTGCTGGAACAGAATTGGAAATAAATTGTGAAAAAATGAAACAATTAACCTTAATGTCTTCTGAGTATTACATATTTAAATGTAATTGTCACCTTAGAAGAAAGAGAGGTGATCTCATTGAAGTGTACAAAATTCTTTGGCTTGACAGGGTAGATTGCAGGAAGGATGTTTTCCCTGGTTGGGGGGTCCAGATCCAGGGGACAGACTCTCAGAATAAGAGTTGGGCCATTTAAGACCAAGATGAGGATGAATTTCTTCAGTAAGAGGGTGGTGAATCTTTGGAATTCTCTACCCCAGAGGGCTGTGGGTAGTCAGTCATTGAGTATGTTCAAAGCAGAGGTCAATAGATTTCTAGATACCAATGACATCAAGGGACGCGGGATAGTGCAGGAAGATGGTGTTGAGGTAGAAGATCAACCATTATCTAGTTGAATGGTGGAGCAGGCTCGAGGGGATCAATGGCCCACTCCTAACTCTCTGTTTCTTCAGTTGATAGAAACCTATTCTCTTTACAGTTTGAAGGCTGTCAGTTCAAGGCCCATTCTAGTACTTGAGTGCACTATCTAGATTTGATGCCAGTGCAATATTCAGGAAGCACTGCATTTTTTCGGTCTGTCAGAAGACATGTTAGACTAACCTACAAACTGCCTCTTCAGCTGAGTGTAAAAGATGTTATTACACTATTTGTAAGAGAACGGGAAGTTCTCCTGGTATTCTGACCAGCATTCCTCCTTCAACTAGCATCAACAAAAATGAATGAACTTATCAGACACCTCTTTCATCTCGGTGTATGCAGAGCTCCCAAACTATTTCATAAAAGTGAAGTGACTTATTATGTAGCAACTCATTGTTTGTTAAGTGCATGGCGGCATTGTAAGAAATATAAGAGTACCATATAAATGCAAGTCCTTTTTGGATGTAAGTGGAAGAACATTTCCAGAAACTTTTCATGTAAAATTCAAATGTTTACTTTAAGGGGAGAGTTTTTGTTTACCAGAATTCAATCTAATGCAAAATGATGGAATGAAAGTGCCCCATCTGGCTGCCCTAATGGCTCATTTAATAAAACCACTGTCCAGGTCCAATGCTGAATCTTTCCTGAGTAAGCTGATCCCAATCAGGGTTGCAGTATTGACCTCAACACCCCTATGTTAAAGAGGAAAAAATTCCGCAAGAACCCATGACCCTTATGTCCATTGATTTATTCTGATCTATCCATTCATGGATGTTTAATGAGGAAAGATTCAGCATGCACCTAAATTTCTTCTAAGCTAAGCATAGTAAGTAAATCTTCTTGCTGGGAATACAAAAATGAAAAGTTGCCCCTGTAAATTACAAGACAATGGCTTGTATCAGATGTTTCCTAATGGCTCTGTTGCTAAATGCATTATCCCATATGGAACCAAGCCACATGATGGAAGGAGGCCCCAGATGTAATCTCAAACTTGCACTGATTTCAACTGGGCGTATTAAAGTTGGTTAAAACAGCTGGGCTAAGGAAGGGAAAAACAAGGCAGATACCCAAGTCCAGTGACTAAACAGTGATTTGGTTTGGATGCTCTCCTTGTCTGAACACAGTTAAGAACAGCTTTGGGTTTAGCTGCGACGTCTCCAATATAGCCCACCGACATATTGTCAGGTCTCACAACTACGATTTGTGGTAATGGAAGACTTTCAGCACCATAGGCAACTGTGATTCATCAGGGGAGGAGAAAAAGAAAGTATAAAATGCCATCTTGACAGAAAGCGTTGACAAATAGCAGCAAGGTTTTGAGTACGGGAGTTGTATTTGGGCCTGATAAAGTGAAAATATTTAGTTCACTGTTGCAAATATATTGTGAATGTGGACGAAGATAAAAAAGTTTTTTTTAAAAGCTGCCTGCCCACTCCCACCTGACTGCCCATGCCAACTTTATTATGACATAGGCAGCATATTATTGAGGTGAATTGGCTTGGTAACAAGCTAATTTGACCCTCGATCATTTATTTAAATATGGCAGGCGGACTGCTGATCTTGGTGCCTGCCCACCTACCGTGTTTTGGGGGTGGGTGGGTAAGCGGTGGGGTTGGCACCTGCCATATTTTACATGCCACCCACCCCAACCCAGTGAAAATGGTGGGCACGTAAAATTCAAACCATAATGTAGAGGTTCCTTTTCATATATCGTTATACACTTTAGTCTGAGTTTACAGTTCCTGAAGTTAATGAGCAAATGTTGAATGCATGATTATGATTAAAAATATCTGCCCTCAACTTGTGCGGTCGAGTGGTTCAGTTATTAAAATATTGAATTGTGTTCCCACAGACTGAAAATGGTTACACAGAACATCATTTCATTCCTGTGAACTGTGCTTCAGAAATGAGAAGGAGAGCTCCCACCATGATATCCTCCAGTAAAGGATGCGTCTTACAGAAGGCTAAGGTATGAGCTTTGTTTAGATATCTTATCCTTAGTGAAAAAACAAGGAGTCATATTAACATAATATTCAGCTCCAGTTTGCCACTGTAAGTCATGTCATGTACTAACAATCAAGTTATCAGTAGTATGACAGTTTCACTTAGCAATATGACACTTTTCCATTGGTGTGAGAAGGTTACTGGAAAGGTTTGTGTACATACAGGTCTGCTGTAGATCATGGCATATAAGTCTATCTTTGAAGCTTCGAATAACCCTTCCAAAAATGGTGGTCAGCATATATGCCGAGCATAACATATGAAATGCAGCTGTTGGTACAGGAGGACCCATTTTTATTTGTCACTTGCCAGGAGCAGTTTGGTCTGTGGAGGTGTGTCTTAAATCCCACACATGTTCTTGGCAACACGGCCCAAATCACTTGCTTGATCCCATGCGCCAACTTACAAAGGTAAGTATAACCAAAAACATGCATCTTGGAGATGAAAAATTGAGGCCACCTCCTAATGCAAGTATTGCCCTAAACATGTATTTTGGCACCGAAAAATTGGATTGTCTTATATGCTGCGATTTACGGTAATAACAGATATAAGATGCAACACTGAAATCTGCCTTTTAACTGTATTTTGGGTTTACCTATTGTGTATGTATTTAATGGAAAATAATTTATGCAATACGTTGTGTTTCTATCTTATTTCTAAGGACACAATTTTATGGCCGTGTTTCGACGGGGACGGGGCTGTAAAATGTGGCGGGCTGTTATAAATCCCATTGACAACAGCAGGAACGTAAAATCCCGCTGTTGTAAAATTCTGTCCTAAGGGTCAATACTGATGCTTATCTGGGAGTAATTTATGTCAGTGAATTCAAATGCCCTGGAAACATTTTCACGTAGCACAGAAACCATGCCCTCCTACACACCTTACACCCACCACTCCCCAGTGTTTCCCTTGCTAGTTCAATGCAAGATCTGGTTCGAAAGTTCAAAACCTTTAGATCCTCAAGGCAACATGGCTCTGCTAGTAGATGGCATTCTAGGAAATGTTTCATTGTTTGGGAAAACTGTCCACAGTGGACAGTTGGTGTTGTAGTACAAAGCAAATTACATTCACTTTTAATCATACCAGTTTGTGGATGTATAAGAGGTAATAGTAATTTGGTGATGTATCTCACATGGGCTGAAAGATAGAGAAGCTATTTATTAGATTCAGTACCAAATTCAGTGGTCCAGATTTCACAGTCAGTGGCAAACCAATGACACTCACCACAATCTCTGTTGTGCGGATCTCCCCCTTCCCCAACCTGAATTTGAATCTGACACCAAAACAAGGGGATTTCCAGAAGGAAAATGCACCGTTTATCCTTCACTTCTTATAAATTTTTACAGAGAGCAAAATAAAAACTGAGATATGCATGTGAAAAGCTGAAATATAAATGATATTAATTTAACTCTGTTTATTATATTACGATTATAGAATTATAATGGAAAAAAATTAACAAACATAAAAGTTGTTTTTCAGGGCTAGAGAGTTAGCTATGATTTAGTATGCCATTAAAAACACTTACATCTCATTAACAAGGTGTAACTTTTTCAGGGTTTCTTAATAGCAAGATTACAGGGTAAGAGAGGAAGTTTTCATCAGTTCAGTGATTTCTAAAGAGTGTCAACTCCAGGGACTTCAACAGTACACCCTGTGGAGGAGCAGGGAATCATTGACAGCAACTTCTGGATTTTTGCTTTAAACTGCACATGTTCAGATACCAGGAGATGCTGGCTGTTTCAGAAGTGAACACCCATCATTAAAACCACAAACTCTGGGTGATTATACTGACAACTAAGTCAGACCCTTTGACTAAGTAAAACCCTTGTGGGAATAATATGACGCAGCGGAAAACTATTTAATGTAATGTACTTCAAATAGCTATAAGGACATATCAAAAGAAATGGAGCTGCTTCTTCACAATACAATTTGGCAAATAAAACTAACAAGAGATTTATTTTTTGTTTTTAATTATAGGAATGGGAGAAAAAGACAGGGACATGAAACGGAGTGAGGAAGGTTGATGCAATGGATTATTTATTAAGATGGAAAGAGTGTAATACATTTCAGACTTTATCAAAGCTTGTCAGTTTTCACAATGTGGAAAATGATGCAGTGTATTCCTGCTCAAGCAGAAGTTGCAAATGGAAGGAATATGTTAAGATGATAAAATGCTATAGGATGTGGGGTAATGAGTTTGCCATAACTACCTTATTATTATACTTCAAGGCCAAAAGTTACTTTAAATTACAAGTTCCAGATGTCTCCAGTATGTCACAAAACTCATATTCCTTTAACTTGTAATAACTATTATAATGAAGACTGGAATGAAAATCCAACACATGCAAGCATTACTCAAAGATGTATAAATTCTTATCTATAACTATACGTTAGCTACAATAAATGCCTTTAGGAGAGAAAATCAGGAATAATTAACAAATAACTGATCATAATAATGGCTCATTCTGATCACCGGCTGATCCTACTTGGACTATATTTTAACATTTTCCAGTGTATGCATTGTGTGCTTCAGCTTTAAGCAAGATTACAAAAATACTGTGACTCTTCTCTAGAAACTGTGAGCTCCTTCAGCTATGAGTGCTTTGGGGGTAGGAGACTGCTCAACTAATAGTAAAAAAACCCACAATATTTTAAAAATTTTGGACTGACTATAAGTCATTGAAACATCAATGCACAATCCATGCCCACACATTACTATCTCATGGTGATATTTCATTTTGTAACCTACCCCACCCCCCTCCCAAATCTCTGAACTCAGACAGTTTGATTAACATCTGCAACCTTAAATCCCATTCTTGACAGCTCCTGACTCAGAGTTAAACTTCTTTTCCTGGTAGTCAGTACTGCTATGCCATAAGGTAAAATTTTTCTAATATCCATTTCCCTTCAAAGCATGTGGATATTATGTTATCAAGTTCTGTGCCCACTAAGCCACACTTTTTCCCCATCGTATGTATAATATTTATTATTTTAAATATCATGTCTCCACTAAGACTCCTTCAATCCAACAAAAATAGAGTCAGTCGCTTGAGTTCATATCTCAATTGGTATAGAACAACCAGGGCCTGGTCATGAAAACTAGGAATGATCCAATAATATTTTGCCAATACCATGACAAAATAAAATAACATTGGTTCTTGGTAGGAGTGTGAATAATTAGAAATATCACTACTTGCCATATCATAGAGTCCACAAATGCCATGATGTACTGTGTAGTGGTCATAAAACAATTTCTTATCTTTTTATAGTGCCTTTAATATAATAAAAAAAACCACAGCAGTATTATAAAACAACATTTGACACCAAGCCAAGTAAGGAGATGGTCAAAAGACTTGGTCAGAGAGGTAGGGTTTTTTTAAGTAGCACCATAAAAAGGAAGAAAGCGAGGTAGATAATTGCAGAGCTTAGATCCCAGGCAACCGAAGGCACAACCACCTATACTGAAGCGATTAAAATCAAGGCTGCTCAAGAAGCCAGAATTAGATGAGTGCAGGTATCTTGGAGGATTGTGGGGCTGGAGGAGATTACAGAGATAGGGAGGGGCTACCAATACCATTCATTGACTTCAACACTGCATTCAAAAAGCATTTGGCAAGGAGCTTTCTAACACTGGACTAAAGTCTGCACTTTGTACAAAGCTAGATGGAAAAGAAAGGAGGTTCTACTTAATATCCACAAGTCAACAAAAGTCAATAACTCACGATTCACTTTGAATCAACATTATGCTTTTTAACAGATTAAAAATGTTAACATGAGAAAAGGTTTTTGAACAAGTTGCATCTGTTCATACTCAGTGCCTTTATTTACAATTTTGAGAAACTATAGGGCTCGAAATGGAGTGTTAATCTTGCAGTCTTCAAAAATATAACAGGTTTCATCACTCTTGACAATTAATTGCTATTAACACAAAATATTACCAGTCAAGACAAAATCATTCCAAAAGAACAGTTCTATGTTTAAAGTATTTTCTGAACAAATTTCTAATTTTCTATATTTAGCTCAGTGTAGAAGTGTGGAATAAATGTTTTCTAAAAATGCACATTTTAAAAGTAGCTTGTAAATATGTAGAATGGGTTTGCAATTTCTGTGTTTAATGTTTCAAACAAAAGAATTACCATGTTTTCCCGGCCAACTCTAAGCTCAACTTTCCTCATGTTATTCACAGGAAACTAGAGTTTTCTGCTTGTTCATTCCATTTTATAGTTAATTCTTTCATGTGCACCTGTATATATTTAGGGACTAATGCTGTAGACAATTTTTAGGCCAAGCTCTGACATTTCCTTTCCAGTTGACTGAGTTGTGAAATCATGTACAATCTGATCGTCAGTAGTTTTTAAACTTGCAACAAAATACTGTTTAATTTGTAAGCACTTTAAAGGGATAAGGTTCCGCATATATTTAAGGACTAATGAACAGTTTTCTTAACTTGATATGTGGCCAAATGTTAATTATGTATACTTTCTACCCCCACCCTCAAAAATAAAAATTTTGCATCACAGATTGTTGTAATTGAGTGCACAACATGACTGCGACCCTTTTTCCACATGTAATATGACAGATTAATGTTACGACTTGATAATGTGATTAGAGTTGGACCTGCTGCTTTTGTTGCACTTTTGCTTGTTGGAAAAATACTGGCCGGATAATTTCATGTCACTTGACTATGTTTTGAAATGGCTCCTGGGTCACAAACAACTCAAACAACAGAAGTCATCAGAACTTTGAAACGGTTTACATGGGTAAACAGTGGAAGATTTCTTTCCCACTGGTTAGTGAATCAGTAACAAGCAACCATTATCAATAGGAAAATGTCAGGGAAAGTTAAGAACTGTTATTTTTCCCCCACTCACTGGATGAGTTTAATCCAGGTGATGGTGTGGTTGGGGGGGGGGTCTCGCCGCCAGCTGGAGAGCCAGCTCCTGGCACCCTCCTTTGGGGAAGGCCCCACATATGAATGCAAATCGGGCAATGGTCAGCAGCAGGCCTTCTCCAAGGGGGCAGAAATCCTTTCCCTTGAGAGCTGCAGGCAGTAGCCCTTCCTTGCAGGCAGCACCATCAGAAACGGTGGCAGCTGTTGGCAATGCACGCACCGGAGGCCCAAAATCAGCATGGAATCTGGGCCTCAGGTGAATGAGGGTAAGAAGAGGGTCACTGGCTATGGGGGCCAGAAGAAAGAATGGAGGGGGTGGTGGCAGGGTGGTTCTCAGCAGCAACCCCTCCCCTTCACTGCCAGATGCCTGATAATGAGGGACCCGCCTCCCCTGGAAGTTCACCAAGCAAACTAGACAAGTCGGCTTCCTGCTTGGTGACTCCCCTACCCACTACAGTAGAATACCCGTGAAGGCAGGATGAATCCCTTGAAAAGGAATTAATAGCCCCCCTTTATTCGTTCATGGGATGCACACATCACTGGCTAAGCCAAAATTCATTGCCCATCCCTAATTGCCCTTGTTCAGAAGGCATTTAAGAGTCAACCACTTTGCTGTGTGTCTGGAATCACATGTAGGCCAGAGCAGGTAAGCATGGCAGATTTCCATTAGTGAACCAGATGGGTTTTTACAACAATTGACAATGGTTTTGTGGTCATCATCAGACTTTTAATTCCAGATTTTTATTGAATTCAAATTTCACCATCTGCCATATTGGGATTAGAACCCGAGTTCCACAGCATTACCCTGGGTCTCTGGAATATTAGTCCAGTGACAATACCACTATGCTACCACTTCCCCTTTCAAGTGAACTCAGTGCGAGAAGACAACCCAAGAGCCTTCCTGCCCTGGTCTTAATCAGGGCAACGGCAGGTAGGTGTCGCTGTCATGACCTGGCACCCTCTAGCCTAATTAAATGGCCCCTGCCTCCAAGGGCATCAAATTCCGCTCGCTAGAACATGGAGT
Source organism: Carcharodon carcharias (assembly GCF_017639515.1). Taxonomy (NCBI): domain Eukaryota; kingdom Metazoa; phylum Chordata; class Chondrichthyes; order Lamniformes; family Lamnidae; genus Carcharodon; species Carcharodon carcharias. The sequence continues at coordinate 82,988,143 of NC_054474.1, read as the reverse complement.
ACTTTACCACAAGTGACTAGAGAGAGAAGCAATGGAACATTTAAAGAGGAATTGGATTGATATTTGAAAAGGTACAATATAAAAGAATATGGGAAAACAATAAATACAGTGGACTATTTTGGGTGAAAAGCTAGGAGCCATGATGACGTGAATGGCAAGTTTCACATGCCTTTGTTGCCAATGCAGTGCTGAGCCATCCGTTAAATATAATTCCTACTAATACATTTACCAAAATGAAAATTAGACATTGAGAAATCAAAACAAATGGCCAGATTTTCACTAACGAAGCAGGAAGACTCATTTCCATATAAAATGGCTCTTGCACAGATTATGTTTGCTCCAGGGAGGTGGGAGCAGTGTCAAGACAGACCCACCAACCCTGGAGGTAATTCAGATGCAGCCAGAGAGGCAGGCGAGAACTGCCCCACCTCGGTTATCTGACACTTTTCCCCCCAATTATATTAAAGGCTGTCATGCCCTCTAGCCTACACCCCTTCACACCCATCCACTTTGCTTGCCCCTCCATGACTTCCATATCAGCTCCATGCCCATTCACCTAGTATGTACTATGCTCATAACTAATAAGCCATACAACAATGGTAAGACTTGAAGTATTCATGAGAAAAAAACGCCCATTCACAATCCTAATTTGAAAAAAAAAATTCTGCTCTTGCAACCTAAGTATCAATCAGTTAATGCAATTCATAGTTTCATTAAGAATCTTTACCCCACTTCACATCTCTTAATATTGCCTAAATAAATGTAGACATTGAAAAAAAAATTGAGGAATCAAAGTTAACATTCCGCTTCAACCAGAGTAAATAGACCCCTGCTGAACTAATGCATCTGAGAGTCATACAACTCAGCCAATAATTCTGGCATTATCTGGCAATTACAGCAACAGAAACAGATAATCTAATGCCTATTTCTCCAGGTGACCTCATTATGAATGTTTGGCTGAGCTTCAAGGGTCACTCAGGATTAACTCAGCAGAGGTCTGTTTACTCAGGCTGAAGTGGAGTGTTAACTTTGATTGACATCTTTAAGAGGTTATAATATGTTATTTTCTTTGATCTGTTTTTGCAACGCCTGTACTTTTCTTTGGACAAGATTAAGAGGTGTGAAGTGAGGTAAAGCTTCTGTTATTGAAACTATGAATGACTGATTTACAATCTTGAAGTGGCACAGCAGTGTTTTCTTTTAAAGATTTCTGAATGAGTTTTTTTTTGATGAGTATTTCAAGACAGTTACTATTTGGCTCATTGGTTCTGTACATAGTGCATAATAGATGAGGGGGCATGGGTAAGACCTTTTAAATATACTTGTCAAAGGGTTCCTGAATCCAGACCATAGTTTACGACTCCTCTGAGGGGCCATGAAACATGAGTTCTCAAAAAGCTGGCCCGACTCCAGGAATATTGCGGGGCAGGGGGGGTGGAGGGTATAAAGTTGCCCACCTCAGCAATGGAACCGGCGATGTTAGGAGTGCAGGACGTGGGCTCATTTCTCGCATCCTTATCCCAAGCCAGCAAAAATCAACAGCATCAGGAACAGAAGCAGGAATCAGGTCTGGCTGGCCATTTTTAAAGGTCTTCAGAGTCAGCCTGACCCCACAAATATCCGGACCAAAGGTTTAATTATTCCATCATTGGAAAGGGCGCTGGTTAGACTCTATAGGAACAGTCTGTATCTAAGTTTAAGGTATATAATGGAGGTGTTGAACATTGTGATGGATTATGAAAGTTTCTCCTTCTACTGGTAGGGGAGCCAGTAACCAGAGGACATTAGGCGATTAGCAAAAGAAACATACACGTTGTCATGATCTGGAATGCACCATATGAAAGGGTGATAGAAACATGTTCAATATTAACTTCCAAAAGGAAATTAGATATCTACTTGAAAAGGAAAAAAATGCAGAGCTGTGAGGTAAAAGCAGCAGAGTGGGACAAATTAGTTAACTCTTACAGAGCTGGCACAGGTACAATGGACCAAATAGTGATCTTCTGTACTGTCATGTCCATATCACAATTGTGAGAGATTAATAAGCACAATATTTAATACGGAATGTTACTTTGACTCTAGTTATCCTGCCTGTTCACATGAAGCCTTTTACTTTTAACAATTCCTGATTCCTATGAAGCTCAATTTGATTTACTTTTCAGCACTGAATCTACTTGAAATGGAAAGAAGTGTGAATGCATTCATCACAAGTGAAGATTTTTGATTGTTAGAATACAGTGTACTGCCAGAGTTGATTTATGACCTTTCTAGACTTGGGCAAGAATTTTCCCGTCGGCGAGCGGTAGCGGGGCCTACTCGCCGAAGTGGAATGACCTCGGGCAGAACTCCTGACATCATCACGCGTCATTTGCACTTTCAGGTCAGCGGGAGCGCAGCCGAGTCAGCTGTGCACCTGCCGACCTGTCAAAGGCCTATTGAGGCTATTCAAAAATCAATTAAAACAATTAGTGGACCTGCGCGTCCAACCTTAAAGTTGGCGGACAGGCCGGAAGCGCTAGCGGCCTCCTGAAAAAGCATGAAACCTCATCCACGGATGAGATGAGGTTTCACAACTGAATTTAAAATTTTACATTCACTTCTACTTAAAGTTCACATGAGGGGACATGGATGGCAAAGGAAATTTTCTGAACAAAAGCTTTTCCCCTTTGGGAACTGATCTCCCTGAGGCAGCACTTAGTCTCAGGGAGATCAGAGCGCTCCTTCACGTGCATACGTTTCCACATTTGCCATTTCCCCACCCCCCCACCTGCACAGGGAGTGCATAGCGCTTCCGTGCGGACGTCATGCTGGGCGGTCCTTAATTAGCCCGCCCACGAAAAACGGTGGCACGCCCCCAGTTGGGGGCTCCGATTGGAAGGCCACCCGCCCACGCCCGCTCCCGCACTCCCCCCACCGCCCCACCCAACAGGGGGAAAATTTTGCCCTAGAAATCTTTCCAGACCAACTAATATTTTAATGACCGTATATTAACCAATGAAATTGAATTTGAACTCTACATTAAAGCTACAAGTTTGCAAATATTGCGCCCATCAAAAAGAAAAACTTGCATTTATATAGCTCCTTTAAACATCCACAGAACATCCCAAAGTGCTTTACAGGCAATGAAGCACCGTTTCAAAGTGTAGTCAATGTAATGGTGCCGTAATATGGGATATTTTACATCTACAAGAGAGCAGATGGGACCTTGGCTTAATGTCTCAGTGTAACTCCCTCAATTCTGCACTGCATTTGACTTGTGTATTCAAGTTCTGGAGTGGGTATTGAACCCACAACCTGCTGATTCAGAGGCAAGATTGACATCAGTGGCACAACAATATTTACAATATGCTAATGTGGTTCCATATTTCAGTCCGTCATGGATTTTGTTGCAACGTCATTGTGAGGCTCAAAGAATGGTTAAATCTACTGATGCAATAACTCTGAAATGGCACAGTGGAAGTATTACATTACTTTTTTTTATACTTTAATAAAACATTTAACTTACACGTCATAGCCTAAGATGGGAAAATGGAAGTGGCTACTTGTCCTCTCAATCATTTGGTCTTATCCTGGTCAGCTGTGGTTTACTGGTAGCACATTTGCATCTGAGTTCAAAGATTGAGGGTTCAAGATCCACTCCAGTAATTTGAGCACAAAATCCAGGATGATATTTCAGCAGAATACAGGGAGAATTGCATTGTTGAAGCTGGTATCTTTCAGGTAAGATGTTAAACTAAGGCCCTGTTGGCTTGCTCAGGAAAGAGGAGAGATCCCATAGAACTAATGCACAAACAAGCTGGGTAAGGGATGAGGTGGTGGTGCAGAGGTTCTCTCTTGTGTTCTGGTTGATATTTATCCCTCAACCAGCAATCAACTAAAACATTGCTGTTTGTAGGAACTTGCTGTGCTAAAATGAGCTGATGCATTTTTCTCATTATAACGGTGATTTAACTTCAAAAGCAGTTTATTGGCTATAAAGAACATGGGGACATCCTGAGATTGAAAGACACTCTAGTTTGTTTCTTTCCTGGAGTCTTTGCAGTACAATTCCAAGGTGGGCAGGTGCCCTCTATAACAGTTAAACATGATATGCAGTGCTATGGGATTTTGGGAGAAATGTGAAGACTACAATGCTCAGGTTCAATCTCAAATTTATAGTAAATTGACTGGGCAGTAGCGGGGTTATTGCATTCATTATTCGATCAACAAGGAGAAAATTACTATTGCTCCTGTTTGCAGTTATTTACCCTGCTGCAAGGGCAAGGAGGTATCAGTAGCCATGTATAGAATCAAAAGAAAAAGTGTTCTTCGACTGCACTTCTGTATCTCCTAATGGCCAATTCATAGCAATGCAGCTAGAAACCTTGGAGCAGGTAACTGCCCCACCCTCTATAGCTGCAATAGGTCTAATATCAGGAATTAGAGAGGGAAAAAAGAGGTCCAAATAAAAATAAGCATTGATGCAGAAATTTTTTTCCCCATCGACATAATTCTTGCGTTATTCCTGCATTTTTATTCTAATGGCTAACATCTCTATTATTGGTGACTATTTATCAGTAATTTACTGCTCACCTTATGCAATGGTGCTTTTTCAGATTAGTTTCTTTAATTTGTATTGAGACATTGCTCTGGATGGGTCTTTTACTATTACTGTTCCTTTGTATTGCAAACTACAGAGAATATAAAGCCAACTCCCCAATATTTCTCAGTTGGCAAGGGCCTACTGTACAACTGAGTCATGCTATCCATGAAAGACCAAGTTTTCTCTCTTCTCTCTACTGAGTTAGCTTATTTTGGCTGGGATAGTGGTAAACATTCTACAATCAGCCTCAGTACTCTTGAGCTATGAGGAAAAGAAAATCCATTGTTCTTGCTGGAAAGTGATCATGCCAGTACACCACAGCATCAGGCTTTGTTGGCAAACATCCTGCAAAAGTTCACTCTAGACTTTGAGATGAAGGATTCTTACTCAGGTGAGATACCAATGGGAAACCCATGCCTACAGAAAAGTACCCTAGCACAGCAATTAACAGAATTTTGGGAGAGAATGGACAGCAAATAAAGTTAGCTCTGTGGACTGCATACATCCTTTATCATCTGTCATTTTCCTGCAGATCACCCAGCAATTATCCACATTGTACTTTTCACTATCCTTCAGAGCCTTCATAATATGGTATTTACCTTTAAAAAAAATCCAGAGTTAGAAGAGATAAAGCTTTGTACCTTGTCCCTTATGTTCTGTGTTCTATCACATTGAAATTGCATTCTCAGAATCAAAATGTAATAAGATGCACACTCATTACTGTAAACAGTCACCACAACCACATCATTGCTTAAAAAAAGCAACTTTACATTGTTTATATGCATTTTATTCTTGATGTAATACAGCTGTCACATTACTTAACCACACATGAACCGATTGGGTTAGTGTACAATGATCTGGGGCTTGGCCTAAATAGCCAAGTGGTTATGGTACTGGGTTTGTAACCCCAAGATCAAGAGTTCAAATCTCACATTGGCAAACTATGAAACAATGTAACTTCATCTGAATAGGAAGAGATGGAAACGGGTTTGTACTCGAAAGAGTTACAATGATCTGGGCTGTCCTTAGATGGATACAGTGATCTAATCTCAGCTCTAAAATTTAGGGTTCAAATGAGTTCAGGGAAGAGTGATTAAAGTTTCCTAGCTGGGAAATCTGTTGCAGTTCAGAAATTCATTAGCGTTCACATAGCTTCAGCCAACGACAGATCTAATACTGTATTGTAATATAAAATATATGTTCTACTGGACACATTCAATAGCTGCTGTATGATGTCAAAGAGAGATTTAAAAAGTAACAAAGGAGGCTGCCTCTAGCATACTGGGCTGTATCACTAACAAAGCAAGTAATTTAAAATATTATAGAACTAACTATTAGAAGTACAAATCTAAGGTTTTCAATAGCACAAACTCAACCAGAAATGAGGTGATGCAGGAAGACTTTAGTGCATGTCACTCTTTAGTGCACTGATCCCATATATATTTCCAAGGTAAGCCTTATTATCACAAAATAGCTGCGCTATCTCTATAAACCATTGAAAGCACCAGTGATTGGGTCCAATTGGTAATCTATTAAAATGCAATAACCAAGTTGTGCTGCAGGATTTAAGGGCCTGCAACTGTTTAAAAGGGCAGACATGGTATTTGCAACACTGGAAGTCAAGAAACTTCTCTATAAAAACGGGGCTGAACTTAATCCAGAAGATAATGCGCTTGCCTAATTTTTTGGCCTGGATATTTTAACTTTTGGGCCTCATTTAAATGTCACTGATCCATTCCTGCCTAGAATGGATGCAGAAAGGATGCACAAAAGCTACCAGCAGGTGAAGGTTGAGTGGCTTTGGCCACAAATCAGTTGCAGGGAGGGAGTGTCAGGAATCTCATGGGAGGCAAAGGATTTCAGAAGAGCTTCTAGGGAGAGAAGGTTTGTACAATCAGAGGCAGGGAAGATAATCTGAACTTCTCACATTGCTAACAGGAAAAAACAGTCCACAACAACATAGAACACTTAGTGGAGAAACCCCTAATATTTAGCATCTAACCTCATATAAGGACAAAGTCTGATTTATTCTGGAAAGGATAAGCAGGAGGATTGTTGCCAGTTCAGGCATTATGATATCTTTCTGATTTAATTACTAGAAACCAAACAGGAACAGAATCATTGACTTCATTCTTGTAAAGCTATATGAAGATTGATTTCACAACACTCTAGCCCACCTTGGAATGTTTGACAACTCCAGGGACTCCTACGCTGGAATATCCTCCATTCCCCAGTTGTGTCAGGACAGTCTGTGCTTCTCCTAGAAGATACCCAGGCCTGGATTTTTGCGAGTAGAAAGAGCCTTTCTGTTGTTGTAAAAGTGGTGCAGGAGACTGAAATCCATAAGTTACGCGCCCTCCCCCCACCCCCCCCCCGCCCCCCACCAAAACACAGCACCTACCATTTTCATGGGGGCGGGTTGGGGTTTGTGCATGCACATTTTGCCGAGGCAGCTGCCCATATAAAAAAGCAGCTGCCTTCAGTCATGTTTTATTTTCATTAGCCAGGTGTGGGGAACATGACGTGTGCAGATTAGACCTGATAGGAGCAGGTCTAAACTTTACAGAGTCATTTGGAAAGGTGGTGTACCTTTTTGGAGAGGTAGGATACCCATTTGGATATGGTCCTGGGGCACCTTTGGGGGAGGTCGGGTGCCCTTTGGGATTGTTAAATGAAGACATGAATGTACGCAAAAAATGCATAAATTCATTGGAACGGTCAAGAGAACTGTCAATCTGCCAAGGTATTTAAAACTCCTTCCCTTTAAATATTTGGGGGAAAAAACTATTTGGAGTGTTAAAAAAATCATTGTGCCTGTTGACATGAGGCTGAGGGTTATCATTTCTGGATTAATGCTGCATGACTGATCTCACAACCTTCCATTATCACAGTTGAGTGCCTGCAATTTCACAGTTTGATTGACAGCTGTATGCAGTTATAGACTCTTTGAACTGGAACTATTAATTCCAATCTTTGTTTTTAAGGAATTAAGCACTTAAATTAAATGTTTTCATATGGTATTATGGAATTCAAAGAATATAAATGTACTGAATGGGATTTTATGAATGAGTGTTTTTTAAAAATAATAAAGGCTGCAATAAATACTTAACTTCATTTTACCTCATCTCAACATGGATCCTGAGGTCTGCCCATGGGGGATGCTGGGTGAGTTGACATGGGAGGTATAAGGGCTGTGAGAATGGGTAGGGGACATAGGTTGGCATGAAGAGCATATGGAGGAGTGAAGGCGGTTTTACGTTTTAGTTTTAAACTTGCACACCACACCGGTGCACAGATGCAGGCCTTCCATCCAGCCCATCTCTGCATTCTTCCAAGGTCGCTGCCATTTTCACCCCCACCACCTCCCCGGAACAAAAATCTAACCTTCCAGGGCACTTTCCACAAGGTCGGATTGGCAGAGCTGGGAATTGCTCCAACTCTGCACTCCAGCCCTGGTAGCAAAAATTCATGCCCTAGATTTCTGTCACCATGGAACAGGCTATCTTTCCCTGCTGGGATGGGCTTCTAGTTCACATAAAGAGAACAAAGTATAACGGCGCTAGATGCTTCAGACAATGCCGATGATGCCTATAAATTGTATAAAACATGCAAGGCCAGTTGTGAAAGTGATGCAGTCCTGGAGCTGCCCCATTTCATGATCAGCTGCAAGGATGCAAAGACTACTTCAGTTCGAGTTTCAAGTGCACACACAGCAACCAGCTATTTCAAATACTTACACTACTAAGGTACCATGCAGAGATATAGTCTATTATTAGCAAGGGAAAGGACCGCAAAAAAAAGGTGGCACCCACACATGGCATGTTTGCTTGTTAAAATGATGTGCATGTAGAGAATGTCCTTAAACCTGGTTCTGATGAAAGGCCACAGACCTGAAACGTTAACTCTATTTCTCTCTCCATAGATGCGCCAGACATGTTCAAAATTTCCAGCATTTTCCCTGTTTTTTTAAGATTTCTAGCATCTGCAATATTTTGCTTTCGTTCTAAAACAGTTGACAGCATGCTATAATCAGATACTATGAATGGAAAATTTGAGACCTAAATGGAAGCGCTATGGTATTGCAGCTAAAAGAATATTTATGGAGGGCATGGCAAAAGATGTTAACAGAACTGTACTGCAGTAGGCATATTCCAAAGTTAAGGGACAATCTCCTGTATTACAGCTTCACAAATAGCACTTCCACCCAACTGGTTCTTTGCTGCACCCTCTTCAGACTGATCCTTATACATTAAGGTCAGAATCTTCCTTCTCTGGAATGGAAGCTAATGCAGGTCAGTGGAGTGATTTAAAAAATAAATACTTTATTCATAAAATATCTGGAAGAACATTACAAAACATTTCTAAATGGCCATCACAAAAGGTGCAATCAGATTCAACTCTTACACATGGATCACGAGGTGCTTCAATACAATCAATGAATATTACAATCATTTCAATATGGTCAGTACAGACAATCAGACAATGGTATAGGAGTTATCGACATACATCATGTTGGGCTCTGAGGTGCTTCAATACAATTAATATTCCATGCATACATTCATTGTGAGCTGTACAACCCGAGGGGCTCTAAACATTCCCAGCCTCTCAGTGCACTATGGCAGAAAGGTCTTAGACAGCGGCCTTTCCCCATTGCGCCTTTGTGGCGGCTGCCCCAAGCTTTAGTGCATCCCTCAGCACGTAGTCCTAGACCTTAGAATGTGCCAGTCTGCAACACTTGGTCGGGGACAACTCTTTGCACTGGGAGACCAACAAGTTTTGGACAGACCAAAGAGCGTCTTTCACCCAGTTGATGATCTTCCAGCTGCAGTTGATGTTTGTCTCGGTGTGTGTCCCTGGGAACAGCCCATAGAGCACAGAGTCCTGTATCACAGAACTGCTCGGGATGAACCTCGACAGAAACCACTTCATCTCTCTCCAGGCCTTCTTTGCAAAGGCACAATCCACAAGGAGGTGAACAACAGTCTCTTTCCCACCACAGCCACCTCGAGGGCAATGTGCAGAGGGGGTGAGACTTCTAGCGTGTTGGAAGGATCTAACAGGGAGGGCCTTTCTCACCACCAGCCAAGTTACATCTTGGTGCTTGTTGGAAAGTACTGGCGATGAGGCATTCTGCCAAATGGCTTTGACAGTCTGCTCGGGGAACCATCCAACAGGATCCACCATCTCCTTTTCCCACAGGGCCTCTAAGACATTATGTGCCGATCACTGCCTGATGGACTTGTGGTCAAAGGTGTTTCTCTGGATAAATTTTTCCATGAGGGACAGGTGGTACAGCACGGTCCAACTACTTGGAGCATTCCGCAGCAGTGTGGCCAGACCCATCCTTTGCAACACTGGGGACAGGTAGAACCTCAGCACGTAGTGACACTTGGTGTTTGCGTACCGAGCTTGATGCAGCCGCACACAAAGGTGGCCATCAGTATGAGGGCATGTTTTTGCCCCCCCATCTAGAGGCTTGTACATCGCATCCCTGTGGACACGATCCATTTTCGACCTCCAGATAAAGCGAAAGATGGCTCGGGTGATTGCCATCGCACAGGAATGTGGAATGGGCCAGACCTGCGCCACATACAGCAACAGCGAGAGTGCCTCACCACTGATGATCAGGTTCTTACCTGTAATGGAAAGGGAGCATCGCTCCCACATGCCCAGTTTTCTTTGCACCATAGACACTCACTCCTTCCAGTTTCTAATGCATGCCTCGGTCCCTCCGAACCATATCCCCAGCACCTTCAGGCTGTCAGCTCTGACGGTGAAGGGGACAAAGGATCGGTCAGCCCAGTTCCCAAAGAACATGGCCTCGCTCTTCCCACGATTTACCTTGGCTCCCAAGGCCAGTTCGAACTGGTCACAGATGTGGATCAGTCTGCGCACCGACAGCAAATCCGAGCAGAGCACGGCGACCTCGTCCATGTACAGGGAGGCTTTGACCTGAGTGCCTCCACTGCCTGGGATCGTCACTCCTCTTATGCCCGGATCCTTCCTGATGGACTCAGCAAAGGGTTATATGCCACACATAAACAGGACAGGGGAGAGAGGGCAGCCCTGCCTGACTCTGAATTTAATAGGAAAGCTATCTGATTCCCACCCATTGATTGAGACTGCGCTACTGATGTTAGTGAAGAGCAGTTGGATCCAGTTGCGAATTCCCTCCCCAAACCCCATTTTGGAGAGCACATCCACCATGTGGTGTGCGATATTCTGTCAAAGGCCTTCTCCTGATCCAGGCTGATGAGGCAGGTATCCACACCCCCGTCCTGCACATAGGCATTCGTATCCCTGAGTAGCACAAGGCTGTCAGAGTACTTCCTGCCGGGTACTGTGCAGGTCTGGTCAGGGTGGATCACCAACGCCAGGGCAGACTTGACCTGATTGGCAATGACCTTGGACAGAATTGTTTGGTCCACATTCAATAATGAAATGGGTCGCCAATTTCTAATTTCCTCCCTTTCCCCCTTGTGCTTGTAGATGAGGGTGATGATGCCTTTCCTCATGGATTCTGACATGCTGCCAGCCAGCAGCATACTCTCGTACACTTCTAGCAGGTCCGGGTCGATCCAGTCCCACAGAGCCGAATACAACTCGGCCGGCAAGCCGTCGCTTCCGGGAGTCTTACTCTTCTCGAAGGACTCAAGGGTCTTGGTCAGTTCATCAGGAGTTAGTCTTTTGTCCAGACTCTCCCATGTACTGTCCTCTAAGAACTCAGTGATAGAGGACAGGAAAGACTGGGAGGCTGTGCTGTCTGTGGGCTTCATGTCATACAGTCCGGCATAAAAGGATTTGCTGATCCTTAAAATGTCAGACTGCGATGACTTTACTGAGCAGTCTTCTTCCTTAAGGCTGCTGATCACAGAGCTCTCTCTGTGTACCTTTTGGAAGAAGAATCGTGAGCACGTCTCATCCTGCTCCATGGAGCAGACTTGAACAGAAGATGATTCTGGAGGCCTCCGAGGCAAAGAACGAGGTTTGCTGGCTCTTCACCTCTTGAGTTCCTCCTTGACATTGACCCCCATCGACTGCAGCCGGAGCAGGTTCTGCATGTTTTTCTGGAGTCGGGACATTTCCCTCTGTTCCTTTCTAGCTTTCTGGATGCCTTTGAGGATGAAAAACCTCTTGATGTTTTCCTTGATCGCTTCCCATCAGTGTGTCAGGGACTCAAAGAGGGGTTTCACGGTTCTCCAACATTTGTAATCCTTCTTGAGCTCCTCAATGTTCTCTGGGGTCAGCAGTTGCACGTTCAGCTTCCATGCCCCCCTGCCAACCCTCTGATCTTCCTCTAAGTGACAGTCAGCCAGTAGGAGGCAGTGGTCAGAGAAGAACACCGGCTTGACATCGGTGGATTTGACTGCAAACACACGGGACACAAACAGGAAATCTATCCTGGAACAGATGGACCCATCTGGCTGCGACCAGGTGTATCTGCACTGCGCTCTGTCTGCAGGGTTGCTGAAGACATCATGCAGCTTGGCATCCTTTACTGTTACCATCAGGGATTTGGACATAGCGCCCAATCTGCTGTCGGCCCTATCGGATTGTCCAGGCACATCAATGATGCAGTTGAAGTCACCACCCAGAATGACTGGCCTGGAGTGGGAGCTGCTGAAAAACTGCCAGCCGCTGGCTCTTTTGTGCCAGGGCTTACACGTTAATTAACTGGAGTGGAACATTCTTGTACATTACGTCTGCTATGAGGAGGTGCCCGCCACCACCTCCTTAACCTCAGAGATGTTGAAGTTGCCTCCCCGCAGCAGAATACCCAGGCCGGAGGAATGAGAGTCGTTTCCTCACGAACAGACCGATGACCCATGGAACCACCATCGTGACCATTGCCTGTAAGAGCTGAGGTGCGGTATTGCACACTCCTGCAGAAATAACAGGTCAGCTTTGATCTTGGCAAGGTAGTCCAAGGTTGCAACACATCGCGTAGTAGATTTAATACTATGCACATTTATGGATACAAATTTTACAACCATTTTAAAGCATTTTGTCGCTTACCAAATCTGTTGTCTTTGAGAGTTCCAAACCTTTGGTCTGCTCCTGAATACCCATAGTGTTCACAAATTGTCTCACTCTGGATGGGCTGAGGAAACTGTCCTGAACCACCCCACTGGAGATGTTCTGCCCAGGTGGCATCTGGGGGTTCGTGCAAGGAACGAGTTTTGAATTGTTCTCTGTTGGAGAAGTCTCTCCGATCCTCTCCCCCTCTGGGGCATTGCTGCTCCCGGCTTCCCGGAGCTGGGGTGCGCTGAGTGCTTCACTGCTCCTAGATTCCTAGGGCTGGGGTGTGCTGGCCTCTTCAGGTTGTGGGCAAAGTTGGGGTGCGCTGCTCTCCTCATTGTCTCCAATGTTCTGGAGCTCGGGTGTCTCATCCTCCAACTCCCTAGAGCTTTGCCACTTCTTCTGTAGGTGCCGCCCTTGCCCTTCTTCATCTGAAGAGCAGCTGCCCTTGTCATCCGTGTCGGATGGGAGATGCCTCTTGCCACTTGTCTGGGAAGTGGCTTGGTCCCTTCTTAGCCCGTTCTTCCTTTTGGCTCTCTTTACCAGCTGCCACTCCCCCTGCTGATTTTCTGCTGCTTCCTCCTCCATTGGTTCACCCTCCTAAGGAGTGGGAGGTTTAAGGGGCAGTGCAGTTGATGGCTGTCTGCTGCCTCAATCTTTTCCTCCACCTTGTCTCTCTCCATGTCCTCCTTTGTCTCATTGTTCTCATTGGGGTCCTTGGTGGTTGGAGGGTTGCAAGTGTCCTTGGTGGTAGTGATATGAAGTATTTCATCTGCTTCCCCCTCATTGGCTTTGGCTGCCTGTGCATAAGTGAGGCAACGTTTGGGGCAAGTCTTGTAGAGGTGACCTGCCTCGCCGCACAGGTTGCAGCACTTAGTCTGTTTGCAGTCCTATGTCTGGTGCCCCTCGTACTTGCAGTTCTTTCAGAGGACGGCACTGCAGTTGGCCGCCACATGACCAGACTTGTTGCATGAGCAATAAAGTTTGGGCTGCCCAGCGTAGACAAGTTAGTCACAGCTTCCCCCAATAGCGAAGCTCATTAGTTGAGCTACAAGCACAAACTGACTAGACCCAGCAAGCTTGGGAACCCTCACTGCAGGCCCATTATTTAAAGTGCTCAGGTTACATGGCTGATGGGAGTCCCCTTCTCAGCTGGGGTCCATTGCCCAAAGTACTTGGACCACCCCCACCTGAATAACAGATTATGTCTGAATGGCTGTGAATGGTTCAGGTGAGCCATTTACACTTGTATAAATTGTGTCTGATAGGTTACTTCCAGGCGGCCCAGCTCCTTTCTGATCATTTTGTAATTAGATTACATGGCTGGTGGAGCCCCCTTCACAGCAGGGTGCATTGTTCAAAGTGATTGACCAGAAGACCATAAGAGGTAGGAGCAGAAGTAGGCCATTTGGCCCATCAAGTCTGCTCTGCCATTCAATGAGATCATGGCTGATCTGATAATCCTCAGCTCCACTTTCCTGCTTTTTCCCCATAACCCTCGATTCCCTTATTGATTAAAAATCTGTCTATCTCAGCCTTAAATATACTTAATGACCCAGCCTCTACAGCCCTCTGCGATAAAGAACTCCACAGATTAACAACCCTCAGAGGAGAAATTCCTCCTAATCTCTGATTTAAATGGGCGACACCTTACTCTGAGATTATGCCCTCTGGTCCCAGACTCTCCCACAAGGAGAAACAACCCCTCAGCATCTACCCTGTCAAGTCCCATAAGAATCTTAAAAAAACACCGAATCTTATTTGTTTCAATTAGGTGGCCTCTCACTCTTCTAAACTCCAATGAGTACAGGCCCACCCTATTCAACCTCACCCCATAAGAAAATCCCTCCATAACCGGAATCAACCAAGTGAACCTTCTCTGGACTGTCTCCAACGCCAGTATATCTTTCCTTAGATAAGGGGACCAAACTGTTCACAGTATTCTAGATGTGTACTAACTAGTGCCTTATATAGTTTTAGCAAGGCTTCCCTATTTTTATACTCCATTCCCTTTGAAATAAAGGCCAACATTCCATTTGCCTTCCCTATTACCTGCTGAACTTGTATGTTAGCTTTTTGGGATTCATGCACAAGATATCTGTGCTGCAGCCTTTCTCCGTTTGTTATATTTAGCTCCTCTATTCTTCCTGCCAAAGTGCATAACCTCACATTTTCCCACATTATATTCCATCTGCCACTTTTTTACCCACTTACTTAACCTATATCCCTCTGTAGACTCCTTGGGCAGAATTTTCTGCCTGTCGGGCGGGAGGGCAGGCCCAACCCAATCTCCTGTGGGCGGGGAGCCGATCCCCACCAGAGAAGCAGGCCGCACCGCCATTTAGCGTGACATCCAGTGTGAAGTGCTATGCACTTCCTGTATGGGCGGGGGGATTCCCCAAAAGCGAGACTGCGCTCTTTAATGCATGCGCACAAAAGAGCACACATCTCCCTGAGGCTAAGTGCAGCCTCAGGGAGATCCCTTCCACTTTGAAAAAGATTAAAAATAGAAAAAAAAATTGCCTAACATGTCCCCCTCATGTGACAATGTCACATGAGATGGGACCTGTTCATAATTTACACTATAACTTTAAACTTTTTAAAACCCTGCATGAAACCTCATCCCGCCAGTGGATGAGGTTTCATGTTTTATCTATTTGCCACCGGGGCTCCTGGCCTGCCCACCAACCTTAAGGTTGGACAGGCAGGTCCTTTAATTGTTTAAATGATCCTGTCAATGGCCTCAATTTACCATTGATAGGTCAGCGGGCCTGTAGCTAATTTTGCTGTGCCCCTGCCTTCCATTTAAATGGGGTGGGATGACATTGGTGGTTCCGCCTAATGTCATCCCGCATCATTTTACACGTCGGCAAGTGGGCCCCGCCCTCTGCTCGCCGATGGCAAAATCCTGTCCCTTGTGTCATCCTCACCACTTACCTTCCCACCTATTTTTGTATCATCTGCAAGTTTGGTGATAGTACATTCACTTCCCTCATCTAAGTCATTAATATATATCATAAATAGTTGTGGCCCCAGCACTGATCCCTGTAGCACTCCACTAGTTACAGGTTGCCATCCTGAAAATGCCCCCCTTATCCCAGCTCTTATCCCAACTTATTTAGCCAATTCACTATCTATGCTAATATACTACCCCCAACACCATTGGCTCTTATCTTATTAAGTAACCTGACGTGTGGTACCTTATCGAACGCCTTTTGGAAATCTAAATATATTACATCTACTTGTTCCCCTTTATCTATCCTGCTTGTTACCTCCTCAAAGAATTATGATAAATTTGTCAGGTATGATTTCCCCTCCATGAAGCCATGCTGATACTGTTTGATTAAATTATGTAATTCTAAATGCTCCATAATAGACTCCAACAATTTCCTAATGATAGGTGTTAAGCTAACTGGCCTATAGTTACCTATTTTCTGTCTCCCTTTTTGAATAAGGGTGTTACTTTGGCAGTTTTCCAATCCTCTGGGACTTTTCCAGAATTTAAGAGCAGAATTTTCTGCCTGTCGGGTAGGTGGTGCTGGAGCATCCGCGAGCGGGCATGGACCCGATCGGCACTCCCATTTTGCGCAGGCGGGCCAATTAAGGCCTGCTCAGTGTATTTGCTGACTCCCATGAATAGTGGGAGTGAGTAGCAGGAGTGTACGGGCTGCAGCGGGTGTGCACAGACCTCTGGGCCCAATGGCGACCCGGCAGTCTGTTTAAAGGAAGGCCTGGCAGCCTCCTGTAGGCTGCTCACAATGGCCACTTCCAGGTAACACCACAGGGGGTCGGCTGAGCAGGGCACGCTGGAGAGAAGGGCAGAGGAGCAGACCAGGCTTCAGGGTCTGCCAAAGGGGCAGGGTAGGGCAGCGGGGGGCCAATGCGCCCCTCGCTTTTCTGATGACTGCCTTGCTGCCCTCCTCAAGGAGGTGGCAGCATGGCGGGAGGTGCTGATCCCCCAGGATGGGAGGAGGAGGCCCCCCAACATGGCCAAACATGCCTGGGAGGAGGTGGCGGAGGTAGTGAGCTCCTGTAGCATGGTGTGGTGCAACTGGAACCAGTGCCGTAAGCGCTTCAACTATTTGTTGCGCTCTGGAAGGGTGAGGACCATGTTGGCATTGAGCATTTAACCCAGCAGGTAGCCTTAGCTTTTGAGGCCCTCCCCCCAAGTCTTACTGTCATGATTGCATTGAATCATATTGGGCATTTCTCGTACGTTGGCTGGGCAAGCAGATAATGCCCATGCTTAGATCAGCCTGAGTAATTCATGAGGAAATGAGTTCTCCCCCGCACCATGTGTTGCTCTTAGTCGCACGTGACTAGTCTGGGGACAACCTGCAGGAGATGCAACTGGGCGCATACTCAGGACCCCAACACGTCCTATTCACGGTGATGATATTGTGGAAGAGGAGCCTCAAGGTGTTGTGGCCGAAAGCCATCTGCTGCCCTCGACGCTGCACATAATTGCGCCTCCTTGCTATGGGAGCAAAGACCGTGTGTTTCCTGAAGTGATGGACGCAGAATGTGTCCAAGATGGCCACTGGGGGGGTTGGGAGCAGGCGTACTACCTTTGTGTGAGTGATCAGCAGTAGCAGGGTGAGGCGGCAGTGGAGGCCTGATATGGGCCACTGTGGTTGGGGTGCGGCGTGCGCATGCAGAGTCCATGTTCAGCCCTTCAAAGATGTGCGCGTCAAACACCTTCCTAAGTCTCCTAATCCCATTTCCCAGCACTATGCCCATGGCCTTGTATGTCAAGGCATCGCAACTGACATCCAAATACTTATTGCAGGGTTTCTGCATCCACCACCCTTTCAGGCAGTACATTCCACATTCCCAACACACTGTGTGCAAAAGTTGCTCATCACATCCCCTGTCAACCTCATGCCCCTTATCTTAAATCTATGCCATCTGGTTACTCATCCCTCTGCCAAGGGGAATAGTTCCTTTCTGTCAACCCTATCTATGCCCCTCATAATTTTAAAAACCTCAATCATGTCACCACTCAATCTCCTCTGCTCCAGGGGAAATAACCCCAGTCTATGCTATCTCTCCTCATAAGTCAAACTCTCCAGCTCAGCCAGCAGCCTGGTCAATGACCTCTGCACTCCCTCCACTCCAATCACATCCCTCCCATGAAGCACATTTCACAACTGCACGCAGAACTATAGCTGTGGCCTAGGCAGCATTTTCTGCACTTGGAACATGACCTCCCTGCTCCTATATTCTGTTCCTTGGCTAATAAAGGCAAGTATGGCATTGACCTTCTTAAACACCTATATCCTGCTTTCTTAATGGTCCTGTCGACATGCACAGCAAGGTCCCTCTGATCCTTCTTACTTTCCACAATCCTAGCATTCATTGTGTATTCCTGTGCCTTGTTTGTCCTGCCCAAGTGCATCACCTTACACTTTTTCACAAACCATTCCATTTGGCTTTCATTAGCCCATCTGACCAGCCCATCTATATCCGCCTGTAATGTAAGGCTATCCTCCTCTCTATTTGCCACCCCACCAACATTTGTGTCCATAGTTCCTGGAAGTTTGAGCACATAATGAGCCAGGGGGAAAGGGATGAAGTGTGTCACTGTGTGCACGCTAACTGATCCACTATCCTTGTTGTTCACTTCAGCATCATCAGAGCCTGTCGACCAGGAGGAACTGCAGATGCCCCCTCTCGCATCTGAGGGCCCTCAAGGGTTACCTGCGTCACACCATTTCTGCGAGGGAGGCACCAGTGCAGATACTAACACTTCGGTGGGAATTGGAACATTGGCTAGTGTCCCAGGCCACAGCAGTGAGGGCACTTCACAATTGCTGGAGGAGCTGATGGTGCCAGCAGTCAGAGGTCTGCAGGTGGCCAAGCACATGTTCAGTCAGTGCATAATGATGTGCCTCTGGAGTTGTCCGTGACACAGCAGCTGCAGGAAATGTGGCCGGGTGTGCGGGAGCACCTGGGAGTGATACATGAGACTGTGCTTCGCTTGGTGTCCATGGTGATGGAGTCCACGCGGAGCATCATTGATGCAATGAGCCTCATGGCAGAGCGTCATGCTTCCTCTGTGGAAAGAGTGGTGACTCTCATGGAGAAGCATCTCCAGGAGAACAATCCTGGGGTTACGCTCGGACCTGTAAGCCCTCACAGCGCCAGTGGCCACAGCTGGTCAGTGCCAATGTGGGAGATGGTGTGAGCTTCAAGCTTCCCAGCTCATTGCCCATCCATCAACTGTGAGCAGGGAGGTCCGGAGCACAGCAACTGCCTGTCGTATTTGCGGGCTCCTCTCACAGCATTCTGGATGAGGGCACCAGCTACTCCGCCCCTCTCCCAGTGACCACTTCATCGGGTGAGGCTGCGATGACTGGGGAGATATCAACTGTGGAATTGGCAGATCCCTTCCAGGCTGGCCCAGCACAGGCTCCACAGGCCAGAGGACGACCGCCAAGGTCATCAAGGCCAACAGGACAGCAGAGTCAGCAGACTGGCTCAGATGCCACTCCGAGCAATGGGGCAGCACCAAGACGTAGCACCAGGAAACGTAAGCATAAGGCACCTTTGGCACACCATGGGTTTCTCACTGATGCTTTTGTGTTGGCCAGAGATTAGGTACTTATAATTTTTTTCTGCTTGATTAACGTTTTGTTTTGGATTTGGGAGAACTTCTGATGGTTAAATTAAAACCAGATGTGTTACCATGGCTGAGGGTGGCTCCTTTGTTCTGCATGTGTACGTTTAAGATAAATGTCATGAGTGTTTGTTTCAACATTCAAGTTTATGTCCAAAGTCCTTAGTTGCAGCTGATGACCGGCAGATTTAGCACTTAAGTGCTGAGAATGGAAGCGCCAGGCAAGGCTGGTCCTGCTGATCCATTTGTGTGGAGCTAGCTGTAGGTTCGTTGGATTAAAGTCTCTCGGGTGTCCCTGTCTTCGTGGTGTAGTCCCAGGCCAGTGTTTAGCCCCTCAACATTCCTCTGTGTTTCTTCATCCTCAGAATCAGTGCTGGATTCATCGTGTGCAGCCGCAGCCACTGCGTCAACATCTTCATCATCCACTGCGTAGATTTCACTGCATACCTTTCCAGCACCAGATTGTGGAGAGCGCAGCAGGCAACCACTATCACTGACACACGATCTGGGGGGTACTGGAGTGAGCCCCCTAAGCAGTCCAGGTATCGGAAGCACATCTTGAGAATACCGATGGCTCTCTCCACCACAGTCCTTGTGAAGACCCACGCCTATTGTACCGCTGCTCAGCTTCTGTTCTTGGATGGCGGAGAGGCGTCATGAGCCACCTTCTGAGGGGATAGCCCTTGTCACCCAGCTGCCAGCCTTCAAGCCGAGCCAGAGCACCTGGAAGTGTCTGAGGATGTAGGCATCGTGGGAGCTGCCTGAGTATCTTGTACAAACTTGTAGAATCAGCATCCTGTGACCACACACTATCTGCACATTCATGGAGTGGAAGCCCTTCCTGTTGATGAAGGCTCCGGGCTCACCTGCTGGCGCCTTGATGGCCACATTTGTACAGTCTATTGCACCCTGGACATGGGGGAAGCCAGCAATGGCCGCGAAGCCTCTGGCTCGCTGTGCCTGACTTGCCTGGTCCCAGCGGAAGTGGATGAAGGTCAATGCCCGTCTGAACAGAGTGTCTGTGACCTGCTTGACACGTGTGGATAGCTGATTGGGAGACACCGCAATGATCACCCACCAAGCCCTGGAAGGAGCCAGAGGCATAGAGGTTGAGGGTAACTGTGACCTTCAGAGTCGCTGGCATGGGGTGTCCACCCACACAGTTAGGAGAGATATCAGGGCCAATCATCTGACAAATGTAGTTGACTGTCTCCCTTAAGAGTTAGAGCCTCCTTTGGCACTGCACCTCAGTCATATTGAGGTAGCTGCTTCGCTGCCTGTATACCCTGGCAGCAGGATAGTGGCGTCTTCTGCGGCTCCTTCCAGCTTGGACTACATCTTGGTCCTGCGTCCCTTGCGCCTGTGCCTGTACTCCCAAAGGTAGCTCCCCTGGAGGCTGAATGTGCACTCCTGGCCTCCTCCCCATTCTAGCCCTCCCTTCCTCCTCAGAGAAGCTGCCTCCAGTGGACATGTCAGAACCCATACCCAGGCTAAAGGGAGGCCGCCAAAAAGCTGCAGGCCCATTAAAGATTCCTGACTGCAGAGTGCTGACATGAAGGTTCAAAGTACAGAGAAAGCTGCTGGAATTCATTCTGAACTGCTTTAGATCACACAGGCAAGTTTAAAAAACTTTCTGCAATAAATACTTCACAGAAGAAATTCACAACCCCACTGAGCCGTTTTATCCCATCCGTGGATGAGTTTCATTAAAAAGTCTGTTACCCACCCGCCCGTTGCACCCCTATGCTGACCCAAAGATCATGTGGGTGCCTGAAAATCGCTGTCGATTGACAAATTAAGGGCCTTATACGCCTGTTAATTAATGGCTGGCATGCGTCAAACTTCATCGCGCACCTGCCCAGCGAAATATTGTGTTGGCGCGCGGTGACTTTGGGACCCTCGCCCGACGTCACAGTGCGTCGTTTTAAGCGCTGACGTGTGGGGCCTGTCGCCTGCACGTCAAGCAGAAAATTCTGCCCTAAGGATTCTTGGAAGATTACTGCCAGTGCATACGCTATCTCCGTAGCTACTTGCTTTAATATCCTAGGAAGCAACCTATCACGTCCAGGTGCACTCATTGGCCTTTAGCCCCATTAGTTTCCCTAGTACTTTTTCTCTTGTGATAGTTATTGTATTTATTTCCTCCCCATCTTGTGCCCCTTGATTATTTAGTAATGGAATGCTATTAGTGTCTTCTACCATGAAGACTGTAGCAAAGTATTTATTCAACTCCTCTGCCATTTACTGGTTCCCTATTATTATTTCCCATTATATTATTATTAATTATTTTGAGTCTAATGGCTTGGTCCACAACCACCTGAATAACAATCTGTCTGAATGCCTGTGAATGGTCCAGATGGACCATTTAAATTGTCTCTGGTAGGCTCCTTCCAGACAGCCCGGCTCCTTTCTGACGGCTTTGTAACTTGCAAGGTGAAGTTATGTGAATGTTCGGCCATCTTAAGAGCTGCTTATTAGGTCAATTGGAGAATGCTATTGTTGATTTTTTAAACATATCCTGATGGTTTCAGCCCACTCAATAAAAAAAGTAATTTTTGATATAAAGAATGGTTTTGAAACAGTTGAAACAGTGTCCTTGAATACTGCAGGACTGCCATTCTCACCTAGGAGCCATCTTGAGACTTGTTTTAGTGGGTCAAATATTTAGAAAAGTGGTGAATTCAAATAAAGGCATTATGACAGCAGCTTGAACAAAAAGCATTGACCTGTACAATCTAATAATTATACTTGCAAATAAGATGAACATTCAGAGAGTGAAATCATCATAGTTTTGTGCAATAAAGTGTGTCCTGTCAATGTCAGAACCTTCAAGAATCCTGCATCTGTAAAATTACACATCTGTCTGGCGACCATAAGAAAGTAGATGAAGTTTTTTGCTCAAAGAGATAGAACATTGGTCATTTGTTTTGTCCTGCATACAAGCCATTGACTTGTGATGTTTTATGTCCACAGTGTTTACCCTGGAGCTGCAGCATAAAAGGTAATGGCATTATTGATCTTGACACAACCACTGTCAATGCCATGGTCATAGATGGGTTTTGGCTGCATGTCAGCTTAGAGCATGCAGTACAATACTGACCTGTTCTCCACTGTAGATCAAACTCGGCAGGCAATGACCTTGAGCTGGGATTGGCTTTATCCAGGATTGCTAAATAAAAAGGAACGTTACAGGGATGAGTGTCCTCTCCTGTAAAGCTTATATATGAGTGTAACTGTGCATGGTCTGAATGTTAACAAGTGGAAGTTCCACAGGGATTTTTCAGTGAGAGATTGGAAGAACCCAAGAGAAATGTTTTAAAGGGCTAAAAGCAGCTGTCTGCCATTTTGCTCAAGGTTCTACACAACAGCCACTTGGTGGAGCCTGGATGCTTTAAATTTTATTCTAAAATCAGTCGTTCGTATCTGGACATTTGACTGTCTGAAAGTACGGAAATAGCGTGAGATGGAATTAAACTCAGTTATAAAACATAAACACAGGCAAAATAATAAGTCGCCTATTCATCAGCAAAGCTTATCAATTGAGCCTTCAATTAAGCTTAGCAACCTGTAACTTTCAAATTCACAGATGATACAAAATTGGAGAGGAAACTTGGAAATTATAGAATGAGCTGTGCAAGACATGGAAACATGCATTACTGTTTTCAGTGTTTACTTCCTAAGAACTAGGTTGCATTGACCACTATTGCCTGACTTGTTGTCTTTGTTAGTCCAAGACTGGAACCGTATGAAAACAAGTCAGTTTTTTAACCATTTCACTTTTGGAAGAACAGAAAATCTGAAGTCTGACTACTTGTAGCACCGCTGTAGCAAACCAACCATGAAGTGGGACTAGCCATGACAATAGAAAAGGGTTAAGACTCAAACCATTGAGTTCCCTTGTATAGAGGATTCATATAGTGATAGTCTGCAGAAGGGCTTAAAACATCTCTTAACTTTAAGTTTTTATTTGAACTTTTTGGACCTGGTAGCTATGCCTGCTGATGTTCCATTTATTCTCTTTGGGTGTTACAAATATAAATGTTGCCTCAGGGAAAGCTGAAACCATTCCGTCACCTAAAATCTAAAACCAGCATTGTTCACTTCAGCACTGTGGCCCAGCATGATAATTTGCAAGCCTGAACAGATATTTGATTAGCTACAGCTGTTCTCACACCTATGATGACAAGATTTCATGCGTGGCATCTACATCACTCATTTGTCACAGAGCAGTGAAGCTCTGACATATATATTCTCTTCAACTTAAATTAAGAAAAACATCACTCTGAAGAAAAAGAACTTTTGAGAAAAATGGCTTCAAAAGGACTATTTAAAATGGTTAAAATATCTTCTGTCCTGAGAGGTGTTCCTCATTGTTCAAGCCCAAAAGCAGACTGATGGAGTCAAGCATTTCAGTTCAGGTAGCTAGAATAAAAACAGTTTGTGTGGGGATATCAGACCATGATGATGAGAACATCTACACAACATGTGCTATGACCCCTTTAACCTAGAAAAACACCAAGGTTCTTCAGAGTGCCATAATCAAAAAAACAGCCACAGAGTCAGAACGGGATGTCAAAAGGCATGAAAGAGGTAGACTTTAAAGAGCATCTTAAAACTACGAGAGGGAGGTGGAGAAGCAGAAAAGGCCAAAGATACCACTCCCAATGGTGAGGTATAACAGGATTCACAAAAAAGCTGGAATCAGAAAAATAGAGAGGAGTATGACCATGAAGTGATTTTAACACAAGGGTGAGAATTTGAATTCTGGGACAATGGGAGACCAGGAGCTAATGTGGGTCAGCAAGGATGAAAGAGATGGACGAGCTGAAATTTATGGATAATGGAAGATAGAAGGTCTGCTAAAGAGGTGACAAAGGCAAATGGGGAGAGGTAGAAATAAGCAGTATTTGTAATTCAGAGAAAATGGGGCAGAAAGAATAGAACCCTGAGATTAGGAACAAAGTGGTTCAGTTCAGAATGGTTGGGGAGGGAATGGAATTGATGACCACAAACTCCATATCCTTTTTAATGTCAATACCTTTGATGTTGCCTAATTGAACCAAATTGAACCTCATCCAATCCTACTTATTAGACAGTTTGACAACACAGAGGCAAAAGAAACATTAAGGCAGGTAATGGTGAGGTAGAGTTGCGTGTTTGCAGCTTTACTATGGAAGCTGATTCCTACAGTTATACATAATGTCAGCCAGGAACAGTGTTTGAACGGGGAGGAGGAGGGAGTCAAGTTTTATACTGAGGACTCCAGAGACAGGGATTATAAAATTAAGCAATTGCTTCAAAATCCTTGTCATTTCCAAGCCTCGAGTGTTTTCCAGCAGTTTTCTGTTTTTATTTTAAGACTATAGATTTTAAATAGAATCAGTGCTCACCTTCCAATTATATTTATTTTGAATACAACTATTAATTGAATATACAAATTTTTGCATAACCTATAACATTTGCACACAAAAGATTTTATAGCAATGACGAATGGAATATTTACAATTTTGAAATAAAACCATGCCCCTCCCTTTAAACGGGAAAAAAAGTGGACTGGTCGAGTCACGTACCTCACGTAGTTTATGCTGTATCTCTAATCATTTATCAACATACCTTCAAAATATCCCATCAACGTGCCAAATTCTTTGGCTTCCAGCTTGGAACAGTGAAGCAATAGGAACGGCGATAGCAGAAACATATGCTAAACGAATCTTCTGTTTGTGTTTCCTCTACTGTTATCACCTCTCAGCACGGGCTTAATTGTTTATAGCCACGATTGCCATTAACATATGCTTTTACGCTTTATGTGTATTAGCACTTTTATTAACGTCCATTCTAATCCATTCACTTTATAAATCTGCCATAAATCACAGCTAACATCTCTGCGCTGATGAATTAGTAATGAGAAAATAACGTGTCAAGTACGAAGAAATTAAATAAAGCTCACCCCTCACTGAATATACCGAAAAAAAATTATTCTCCGTAGCAGTGATAATGAATTGATTTGGTAAGGGTAATGGATCCAACCAGGTAAATAGTTCTGTCGAAGGGTCATGAGGACTCGAAACGTCAACTCTTTTCTTCTCCGCCGATGCTGCCAGACCTGCTGAGTTTTTCCAGGTAATTCTGTTTTTGTTCAGGTAAATAGGAAGCAGTTTATTTTTTTCGTGAATTCTTTGGTTAGCCCTGTAGGCCATGCTGCAATATGTGTAACAAAAACAAAAATTGCTGGAAAAACTCAGCAGGTCTGTCGAAGGGTCATGAGGACTCGAAACGTCAACTCTTTTCTTCTCCGCCGATGCTGCCAGACTTGCTGAGTTTTTCCAGGTAATTCTGTTTTTGTTTTGGATTTCCAGCATCCGCAGTTTTTTTGTTTTTACATCATCATTTACTCCATTCCAATCCCAAAGCACTGTCTCAGGCTGAACCAGACTCTTGTCAATCTTGGCATCTATTTCAACACTGTGCCCAGCTTTTAACCCCATAGCTCTGTATCAAAAAGACCGACAACTGGGCAGACAGATGATGGGTGAAATTTAATGCAGAGAAGTGTGAAGTGACATATTTTGGTACGAAGAATGGGGAGAGGTGATGTGAATTAAATGGTACTTTTTCAAAGGGGACGCAGGAACTGAGAGACCTGTAGTTTTATGTACACAAGATCAAGAATATGTTTATCAGTGATCTGGAAGGCATGATTTAAAGGGGTAGTGAAAGCAGATTCAATAGTAATTTTAAAAAGGGAATTGCATAAGCATTTGAAGGGAAAACATTTGTGGCATTTTGGGGAAAGACGGGGGGCGGTGGTGTTGCGGTTGAGGGAATATGGTGGGGAGTGAAGTAGAATAACACCATCAAAGAGCTGGCACAGGCACAATGGGCTGTATGGACTTTTATTCCATGCTATTAGAATTCTATGATTCTACTACTCCATCTTAAGAATATTGCCTGCCTCTTCCCCTACCTTAACCCATCTGCCACTGAAATCATCACCCATACTTTAACACCAGACTCAATCTCCAGTGATTTCCTGGCAGCCTTCCCATCCTCCACCTTCCATATACCTCAACTCATCCACATCTCTGCTGTTCATATCTTATCCCAATCAACCTTATGCGCCTATCACACTATCTGTGCTGACTTAGGTTGATTCCTAGTCGCTCATGTCTTATGTTTAAAATTCTCATCCTTACATTTAAATTCCTCCATGGGCGCAACCCTATAACCCCTATCTATAAGAACATAAGAAATAAGAACAGGAGTAGACCATTCGGCCCCTCAAGCCTGCTCTGCCATTCAATAAGATAATGGCTGATCTCCTTGTGTTTCAATTTCTACATTGCCATTTAACCCTGATAGTCTTTGATTCCTATCTCTGTAACCTTCTCCCCACAAGCTCAGGAATACTTGTTGCTCTGTCTCGGGGCTCTTGTGCATTCAGCGGTGACAGATGTGCCTTTAGCTGCCCAAGCACTGGAATTATTGCCCCTAAACTCTTCAAACTCCCCTTCTTCCTTTAAAAGACCCCATCTCCTAACATCTCCTTCTTTTGCTAGGTAACGCCTTTTCAAAACTCTTAGGGGGATCTTTTATTCAGTGAAATTTGTTATATAAATGTACAGGTTATGAAAGAACTAATTGAAATGTGCCTTTTTTTCTTACCAAGTTACCTACTGTTTACATGTTATGCTGAAAGTGCCACATCAAAAGCTACTTAAGGTTTCATTTTGTGGAATTGGTGGGCAGATACTAATATTCCTCATCAGCAATTGGTGGGTGACATCAACTCAGGGTCACAAATTTCTGCCATGTGATTGAATGGACTGTTCTCGACCCGCGTATCTTTGAGATATTTTTGGTTGCACAACGAATTGGTTACATTCACAAAGGGCAATTATTAATGGGAGCAAATCTGTCTGATTACCAGTCACTAGTGTAGTCCCACAAAGACCTATTTTTAGGTCCATAGCTTGTCATCATCTCTATGTTAATGATCTGATTAACAGCATCAGGAGAACAGTCTGTATACAGCTGTATATGGCAGGTCAAAAATAAAAATAAAAATACCTGGAAAAACTTGGCATGTCTGGCAGCATCTGCGGAGAGGAACACAGTTAACGTTTCGAGTCCGTATGACTCGAAACGTCAACTGTGTTCCTCTCCGCAGATGCTGCCAGACCTGCTGAGTTTTTCCAGGTATTTTTATTTTTATTTTTGTTTTAGATTTCCAGCATCTGCAGTTTTTTGCTTTTATCTTATGTATATGGCAGATGTCTTTCAATGATACTGAACAAAATGGCTCAGATCATCTGGTCTCCAGATAGTCGCCCAAACCCCCCAACCCAACCTCACCTACCCTAACCCTTACCCACCCTAACCACTTATCCACCTTACTTCCTTACCCACAATATCCCCTTACCCACCCTACCCCCTTATCCACTTATGTTTTCCCTGTAGCTTTTCAAAGAACCTTTGGGACATTTAAACTCTTTACTAAAACTAAAGCCATAAAAGGGGGACATGGCTTCTCTGCGGATTCCCTTCAGAAGTTTGGAAGGATTGTCTATCAGAAAATTGCCCAGAAAAATTGGAGGAAGGCAAGTGTGAATTTTTTCGTCTGATCAGCATTGGAAATTGGGGTTCCTCTCTAAGGCCTTGGTTCAGCCACATCTCTAATACTCTGCCCACTTTTGACCCTTCACACAGCAAAGGATGCGGAGACTAGAGACAGATCACTTGATTAATACCAGGTTTAAAAGTTCTCAGTTATCGGGATAGGCATAGGGAACTGAAGCCTTTTTGTCTGATAAAGGCTTCAAGGGAATATGATTTAGGTCCTTAAAATACAGATGGGATTATATTTGATCTAGAGCCAATTGGTTACTTGAGTAAGATAGGCAAGGTAAGCTGAAGGATATCAGTACAAATTATAAATGCATAGATTTAGATTAGGTTTAGGAAGTACTTTCTCAGACTCCAATATAAGCTGCCAGAACATGAACGTGAGCATGAAAAATGTGAAGGCCGCCTGGGCTCTTCACCTGCCGGCCAACCTTAAGGTTGGAAGGGCAGCTCAGTTAATTACTTTAATTGATATTTAAATAGCCTTACTAGGCCTTTGACAGTTTAGCGGGCGCACAGCTGACTCAGCTCACGTCACTCGCGAAGCCAAAAATTCTGGCCCTAGAGGTTGTTTGTTCTCCTTTCAAGGTTGAAGAGAAGTTTCCCAGAGGTTTTGCTAAATTGGCCCTAGGTTGATTTTAAGTGTTTTTGACTCTCCCCGAAGGTCGAATGTCAGATGGGTTCATGGTGATCTGATTGAAACTTACAGAATACTGAAAGGCCTGGATAGAGTGGATATGGGGAAGATGTTTCCATTAGTAGAAGAGACTAGGACCTAAGGGCACAGCCTCAGAGTAGAGGGAAGACCTTTTAGAACAGAGATGAGGAGAAACTTCTTTAGCCAGAGAGTGGTGAATCTATGGAATTCATTGCCACAAAAGGCTGTGGAGGCCAGGTCAATGAGTATACTTAAGACCGAGATATATAGGTTCTTGATTGGTAAGGGGATCAAAGGTTACGGGGAGAAGGTGGGAGAATGGGGTTGAGAAACTCATCAGCCATGATTGAATGGCGAAGCAGACTCGATGGGCCGAATGGCCTAATTTCTGCTCCTATGTCTTATGGTCTTATGGTGCATATAGGTTTTCTCATGTCAGGATGAGACAGGTTTGTTGAATCAGTTGAGCCCCCATTTTAACTCTGGGCTGAAATTTGGTGACTGCCAGGTCTGCAACAACATCTTATCCAGAGTATGGCATCATAAGGCTTGGGCGATCTTAATACCATTTTTCCAGTCAGTTACCAACGCACAACCAATGGAAAGTGGCAGGTGGCCAGTGGGCAGGAGCACAAGGTTTGTTGGCAGGTGGCCATCACTGGGAACCAAAGGAACAGTCCTCAGCACTCTGGTAAATCATAAGGATGGGGTTCTGAAGGGCTTTGCAAGAGGGAAAGGAGCCTGGGACAGGGAAGAACAAAACATTCCTTATGGGGCTTCAAGAAGCTCAGCTGCTCCTCCCAGTCCCATTAAAAAAAAGAAAAAAAGAGCGATAAACCTCTGGACCTCTTGTGGATTCAACTCATCTTCCGATGAGATTAGCCTCTTGGGAACACCACAGCCATTTCCCACGAAAGCCCACAGTTAAATTGGCAGTCAAATCCTGATGGTGCTGTTGGTATAAATGCGTGCATTTAACAGGCCCAACCAATTTCCCGGTGTCCTTCTCCCCATGCTTAGAAGAACCAGTTAAGATGAATGCCTGCAGGGTCAGTACAGCATCTTGGCAGTTGAGTCCCATAAATGGATCTAACTGCCAGTCTGCCTGGTTTCTGCCTTTTCCTATCTTTTGCCAGATGTTTGCATGTAAACATGCTATCACGATGCAAATTAAAAATTTGGCATTGCTATGATGGAATGGTAACTGAAGAAGTCTTGCAATACTGGAAATTCCGAATTACTGAAGCAAACTGCTGGTCTGTCTACACAGCCGAGAAGTGCGCCCACATATGCTCTGATGTAAAATATTGACAAACTTAAAATGCGACAAAGATAAATAGCTGTCACTGGCATCTCCTTTCAATCAGGATTTAGGCACCAGGTTATTTATTACAAAAACAAAAACAGAATTACCTGGAAAAACTCAGCAGGTCTGGCAGCATCGGCAGAGAAGAAAAGAGTTGACGTTTCGAGTCCTCATGACCCTTCGACAGAACTTGAGTTCGAGTCCAAGAAAGAGTTGAAATATAAGCTGGTTTAAGGTGTGTGTGGGGGGGGGCGGAGAGAGAGAGAGAGAGTGGAGTGGGGGTGTCGTTGTAGGGACAAACAAGCAGTGATAGAAGCAGATCATCAAGAGATGTCAACAACAATAGAACAAAAGAACACATAGGTGTTAAAGTTAAAGTTGGTGATATTATCTAAATGAATGTGCTAATTAAGAATGGACGGTAGGGCACTCAAGGTATAGCTCTAGTGGGGGTGGGGAGAGCATAAAAGATTTTTTTTAAAAATTTTTTTAAAAATAATGGAAATAGGTGGGAAAAGGAAAATCTATATAATTTATTGGGAAAAAAAAAGTAAGTGGGAAACAGAAAGGGGGTGGGGATGGGGGAGGGAGCTCACGACCTAAAGTTGTTGAATTCAATATTCAGTCCGGAAGGCTGTAAAGTCCCTAGTCGGAAGATGAGGTTTTGTTCCTCCAGTTTGCATTGGGCTTCACTGGAACAATGCAGCAAGCCAAGGACAGACATGTGGGCAAGAGAGCAGGGTGGAGTGTTAAAATGGCAAGCGACAGGGAGGTTTGGGTCATTCTTGCGGACAGACCGCAGGTGTTCTGCAAAGCGGTCACCCAGTTTAGGTTTGGTCTCTCCAATGTAGAGGAGACCACATTGGGAGCAACGAATGCAGTAGACTAAGTTGGGGGAAATGCAAGTGAAATGCTGCTTCACTTGAAAGGAGTGTTTGGGTCCTTAGACGGTGAGGAGAGAGGAAGTGAAGGGGTAGATGTTGCATCTTTTGCGTGGGCATGGGGTGGTGCCATAGGAGGGGGTTGAGGAGTAGTGGGTGATGGAGGAGTGGACCAGGGTGTCCCGGAGGGAGCGATCCCTACGGAATGCCGATAAGGGGCGTGAAGGGAAGATGTGTTTGGTGGTGGGATCATGCTGGAGTTGGCGGAAATGGCGGAGGATGATCCTTTGAATGCGGAGGCTGGTGGGGTGATAAGTGAGGACAAGGGGGACCCTATCATGTTTCTGGGAGGGAGGAGAAGGCGTGAGGGCGGATGCGCAGGAGATGGGCCGGACACGGTTGAGGGCCCTGTCAACGACTGTGGGTGGAAAACCTCGGTTAAGGAAGAAGGAGGACATGTCAGAGGAACTGTTTTTGAAGGTAGCATCATCGGAACAGATGCGACGGAGGCGAAGGAACTGAGAGAATGGGATGGAGTCCTTACAGGAAGCGGGTTGTGAGGAGCTGTAGTCGAGATAGCTGTGGGAGTCGGTGGGTTTGTAATGGATATTGGTGGACAGTCTATCACCAGAGATTGAGACAGAGAGGTCAAGGAAGGGAAGGGAAGTGTCAGAGATGGACCACGTGAAAATGATGGAGGGGTGGAGATTGGAAGCAAAATTAATTAATTTTTCCAAGTCCCGACGAGAGCATGAAGCGGCACCGAAGTAATCATCGATGTACCGGAGAAAGAGTTGTGGAAAGGGGCCAGAGTAGGACTGGAACAAGGAATGTTCCACATACCCCATAAAGAGACAGGCATAGCTGGGGCCCATGCGGGTACCCATAGCCACACCTTTTATTTGGAGGAAGTGAGAGGAATTGAAGGAGAAATTGTTCAGCGTGAGAACAAGTTCAGCCAGACGGAGGAGCGTAGTGGTGGATGGGGATTGTTCGGGCCTCTGTTCGAGGAAGAAGCTAAGGGCCCTCAGACCATCCTGGTGGGGGATGGAGGTGTAGAGGGATTGGACGTCCATGGTGAAGAGGAAGCGGTTGGGGCCAGGGAACTGGAAATTGTTGATGTGACGTAAGGTGTCAGAGGAATTACGGATGTAGGTGGGAAGGGACTGGACAAGGGGAGAGAGAAGGGAGTCAAGTTAACGAGAAATGAGGTCTGTGGGGCAGGAGCAAGCTGAGACGATCGGTCTACCGGGGCAGTTCTGTTTGTGGATTTTGGGTAGGAGATAGAAGCGGGCCGTCCGAGGTTGGGCGACTATCAGGTTGGAAGCTGTGGGAGGGAGATCCCCAGAGGAGATGAGGTCAGTGACAGTCCTGGGAAGAATGGCTTGATGTTCAGTGGTGGGGTCATGGTCCAGGGAGAGGTAGGAGGAAGTGTCTGCGAGTTGATGCTCAGCCTCCGCGAGGTAGAGGTCAGTGCGCCAGACAACAACAGCACCACCCTTGTCAGCGGGTTTGATGACAATGTCAGGGTTGGACCTGAGAGAATGGAGTGCAGTAAGTTCAGAGAGAGACAGGTTAGAATGGGTGAGAGGAGCAGAGAAATTGAGACGACTAATGTCGCGCCGACAGTTCTCAGTGAAAAGATCAAGAGAAGGTAAGAATCCAGAGGGAGGGGTCCAGGTGGAGGGAGAATATTGGAGATGGGTAAAAGGATCCGTTGAACTGGGAGAGGACTCCTGCCCAAAGAAGTGAGCCCGGAGACGAAGACGGCGGAAGAAGAGTTCAGCATCATGCCGAGCCCGAAATTCATTGAGGTGAGGGCGTAAGGGTATGGAACTAAGTCCTTTGCTGAGCACTGAATGTTCAGCATCGGAGAGAGGAAGGTCAGGGGGTATAATGAATACATGGCTGGGGTTGGGATTGGAAGATGGGGTGGGGACAGAGGGATAGGCAGGGGTGGAGGGTCCTAGATGGGTGTTGGTGTCGATGAGTTGTTGGAGCTTGCGTTCCTTAGCACTTGAGAGAAAGAGAAAAAGTTTCTTGTTGAGGTTATTTATTATACAGATTTGATCTGATTAGCCCTATCTAGAAGGAAAACATTGGAATGCAAATAGTGCCTAAAACAATGCTGAGTGCGCAAAACACTTTACATACCATTCTTTTTAAAACTGAATTTAACTGTTGTAGAAACTGCCTCTTAGGAGACCTCTGGGCAGCTTCAACTTTAGGAATTATAAATACTGCAAAATATTTTCAGGAAGCAACTCTGAAATGTAAATAAGTATTATTTTTTCTTTCCCTGCCCATTTTGCTCAGTCATCATTACATCATCCAAACAATACTAGTTTTGGTGACTTTGTTTTTGTGAATTCATTAGTTGACCACATCATCCTCCTCCAATGCCTCTCCTCCATCACCCAGTGGTACTGGTTCCATTCTTATCTATCCAGTCATAGCCAGAGAATTACCAGCAGTGGCTTCTGTTCCTGCTTCTGTACCACTACCTCTGGAACTCCACAAAGATCCACCCTTGACCGTTCCACATATACACTGAGGATACCTGGCTCTATCACATCTCCAGCTCTCCCAACCCCTCCACTGATTTGTCACAATAGTTCTCTGACATCTTATGCTGGATGAGCAGAAATTCCCTCCAGCTAAACAATCGGAAGGTTGAAGTCATTGCCTTCAGTCCCTATCACAAACTTCATTTCCTAGCCACTGACTCCATCCCTCTTCATGGTAATTAAATGTCTGAGGTTGAATCAGACCATTTGCAACTTTGATCTCATATTTGACACCAGGGTGAACTTTCAATCACATCACCAAGACCACATATTCCCACCTCCATAACATTACCCAACTAGAGCCCTGCCTCAATCTACTCCCAAAAGCCTCACCTATGCCTTTCTTGCCTGTGAAGTGCCTTGGGGTGTTTGACTACATTAAAGGCACTATATAAATGCAAATAGTTTTTGTTGTGTTTCAAGTTTGTCCATGTCAATCTATATCGGTACTTTTCTTTTTCTTTTGTCAGTTTCCCTCCCTTACCCTCCTCAACTGATGACGTTACTAGTTGACTACACATCCTTGAACAAGCAGAGGAACCCAACTTTTGTCTTTTACTGAACCATTAATTTGCAATTTATGAAATATAGGCCAGGATTTTCCGGTGGTCGGGCACCTTCAGCGCGCAGGCCCGGGAGCAGTCCTGACTGCTGCCTACGATCGGGCTCTGACCGCAATTTCACATACAGTGCTCAGCACTGTCGGAGTGGGAGGAGCACGAGCACTGAAGGTCGCGCATGCGCGCAAGTACGCGCAGTAAAATCTGTCTGGTTCACAGAACTGCTCAGGGAGCTGAAGATTTTTGAAAATAAAAAATAAAGAATATAAAAATGTTAATAACATATCCCCTCATGTGACACGAGCAGGGGCATGTTAGAAATTAGTTTGAAAATGGTTTTTTTTAACCACTAAAGGAAACCTCATCTCACCCGTGGTTGAGGTTTTGCAAAAAATCCAAAGGCCATTTGGCCTTTTTGCCTGCCTGTCAACCGTGGGGTTGAACTGATTTCCCGCTGGCGGGAATACGATTTTTGGCCTCACTCAGAGTTTTCTGCTCCTGCCCGCCAGCAAGATAGGAAAATTCCGCCCTAAGAATCTGAATTAAACTGCACAAATATTTATTGTTTCTCTGGAGTTTCCACCAATTGTCAGTGGAAATTTTGCCTCCTAGTGTAACAGCAAGAAGATGTGTAATCCAAACAAAGGTGTATGTGCAATCCAACGGTTTTCAAGATCTACACTTATGAACCCCATTTGGGAGAGGCATCTGATGTGATAGCATTCTCTCCAATTAAGAATTATTTTAATGTTGTAAACTATGTTGGGTCTATGAGTTCACCAGCCCAGTAAACTCAAATTGCACGCCTTCATATTCACTTGTTAGTTGATGCTCGCTATCAATAATGGAGAGAGACCCACATAAGAACAAACTGTGATTGTTTATTGCAACAGAAGGCAGAGCACTAAATCTTTGCATGCTCCCACAACCACCTCCAGCTCTATATTTTACAGTTAACCAGTAGCCTGTGCTGTACATTGATTGGTCAGTACTGTCACATGGTTAGTCCACTTGAATTCTCTTAAAGGTACATGGTACTCCACTTTACCGCATAAACTTGGTGAGATAGTAGTGGAAAGGGATTAAAATTTAATGTTCATAAGCAGAGGTTAAAAATGTTTATTTATTTAATGAAAGAATAGATAGTTAACTTAAAACTGGACCACAACTGAGCAGCAAACAACACCAACTTGCATTTATGTAGTGCCTTTAATGTAGCAAAAAACCTTAAGACATCTAACAAAAGCACTATCGATCAAAAACAATATTGATACCAAGCACAGAAGACATATCATGATAGATGACCAAAGGCTTGGTCAAAGTAGTAGGTTTTAAGGAGCATCTTAAAATAGGAAAGAGGGAATTCAGAACTTAGGACCAAGGTAGCTGAAAGCACAGATGCTATTGTGGAGTGATTAAACTCAGGGATGCACAAGAGGGCAGATTGGGGGAGTGCAGAGATCTTGAAGTCTTGTAGGGCTGGAGGAGATTAGAGGTAGGTAGGGATAAGGCCAGGAAGGATTTGAAAACAAAGATGAGGATGTTAGAATTGAGCGATTTGGACCTATAACAAGCACAAGGATAATGGGTAAACAAGACTTAGTACAAGTTAGAATACTGGCAGCTGAGTTTTGCATGGGCACTAGCCTGTGCAGGGTGGAAGATGTAAGACTGGTCTGAAGAGCATTGGAAGTCATGTCTAAAGGTAACAAGGCATGGATGAGGGTTTCAGCAGAGATGGGACAAGGCAGGTTTGAAGAGTAGCAATGTTACAGACAATGTTACATTACCAATGAAACTTGGCAGTCTTGGTGATGGAGTGGATATACAAAGCCTCCTTTGTGTTAACATATATGCTGTGCCTCAAAGGTAAAAATTGAGTCCATTAATCAATTCACACACTGTAGCCTAGCCATGCTTTGTCTCACTAAATACTTTGGCAACATACATCAAGGTTCATGGCAAAGACTTCAGTGGATTAAAATTTTGTAACATTATAGTGCACCATTCTGCATCTGACCAGCCTGTTAGAAACAACACTACATGTTAGCCCTAGACAAATTGGTGCTGTACATATAGAGGTAGCAGGTTCTGCATCCAAACAGTTCACTAATCCAGAAAGTAATTTTGGAGCTGTTTCCTATTACCCTGGGTCCATGGGACCATCTCTTAGATTGGTGGCAGGAATTTTTCCTTTTCTCATTGCAGTTTGAATGGGGGCCAAAATATATCTGACAATGTCACCCACTTCCTGCATATAATTTTGCGATTGGGTTTGCCAACCACTCATGCACATTCTGAAATGTATGTCCTGCAATTAAATGAAGACTGGAGTAGGTTCAAGAGTTCTTGGTCTTCAGGTGAAACTTTGACCCCGTCATCAGGTGAAATGCATGCGGAAGGAGGTTCTGAAGAGGACTCAAGCTTTTTGTTAGCCTTATTCTTGTTTGCTTTACTATTTGTATTTTTCTTTATATTTTGTGAGGGGGAAAGGGATCTGTATTAGTTTTCTTTTTGACCAGAAGAGTTGGTATTTTCCTATCCTTTTTCATATGTTCATGTTTAAGGTCTAATCTAGTTTCAAATATGACGAATTACCACCTGCATGATGCACTGGAAAACTACTGAGCCCTATTTGACCATACACCAATTTTACATTTGTATCTTAGATAGGAATTAAGCACACAAACAATTTTGTAATGTGTTCTGATTTTTATTTTGTTGTTGTTGGGTTATTGAGGCAGTGAATTTTGCTTTCAGTCTGTTAAATTGAATCAGGTAAGCTTCCAATCATCATTTCAGCCTTTACAACAACTGTTTAATATGCTATTGGCATTTACATGATTTCTAGCAGCAGGAGAAATAAATTCACAAGTACCATTGCCATTAACTTCCACAGGAATTTTCTTGATCATCACCTATAACATTAGTCAGCAGAATATCAACAGAAACTCTGGAGAGATGGTGTAAATAACATTTATTCTCTTGCCCTGGGATTTCCTGGGATCTTCTGCCAAAATTACAGTAAAGAATTGGAAGAACCCCTGTTGAAATTCAACCTTATTTTTGTTAGCAGAGAAAAAAATCAATACAACCCTATAAATGGGAGGAATGGAAAAAATACAGTACCAAATTAAACTGAATTGACATCATTCAAATATCTTGTACAGTACAAGTTGATCGTGGACTGGTGAGTTACTGGGCTTGTGAAGGGCAATTTGGCAACTTTTACAAAATTGTCTTGTTCAGATGAAGAGAGAAACTGGAAATGCAAAATAAAAACAGAAAATGCTACATTTGTACTGCTACTGAAAAGAGAAAGGACAGCTTAGTCTTTTTAGTGTAGGCTTGACTTCCTTGTTCCTACTTATCATCCTGTTGTTCTGTACTTGCTTGCATGTTGTGCAATGGCAGTTCACAGCTTTCAGAAGCATGTCAATTTTCAACAATTATAGCCACATCATGCACAATGCTGACACCAATTAGCATCAAAGTTCTAATGTTACAGCAGACCTGTGTTCTGCCAGTATTTTCAGGACAGAATGCTTCTTTGTGCATTTGAGAACAATCCAGTATTGTTCCCTGGCAATGAAATTATAAAAATATACAATAGCAAGGTCAGATTTTTTTAAATTTACAAATATTAAATTGAACTTAGTGACATCAATAACAAACAGAAAAACATCTTGCATTTACATAGCTCCTCACTTCTCTCAGAAATATTCAAAACACTTTGTATACCATGCATTGCTTTTAAGAACAGTCACTGCTATTTAAATGTACTTGTACAACATTGCACATGGTTATATAGTAAATGTTAATTAGCTGATGCAAAATTAAATCAACTCTCATAAACCCTTTCAGCTCATGCTCAAGAATACAGTAACTCGTATTGGGGCACTGTTCCACAGGTATTCTTGTATCTCTTGTGGAATCGCCAATTTTCATATCTTGAGATGAAACAATAAGCATTAGCAGGCTGTTCAACTATGGGAGTATCAAAATCAAGCCATTCCTGTCTTCAGCAGCCATAACCTTCCATATCCATAAGTACATGAGGCCACCAGTGAAGACTGGTAATGGATTTGACTCTAATTAGGCAGTGATGGGCACACCCAATTTTGTTGAAACAAATCCAGAAGTTTTGGTGCAAATTTCTGTTTTTTAGAATCTGTCTTGCCTCAAAGACCACTTTTGCAACAGTTTATCCCTTCAGACTCTTAAATATTTGTTGCTTTTGAATATTTTATTATAAAGATTTGGCTTTCTCAATAAGGACTGGTGTATGTCCTGCATTGATGGCTCCCATTTGTCTCAAAAGGCCTGATGAAGGTATAACAATTGTTCAGAACAATGTAACTTTCACATGACAATTGATTCAAGTACCTAACTATTTGTCCTTCTCAAATGGACAGTACACCAGCAATTCAGCTTTTACAAACACTAATAGGTTGCTGATGGTGTGGGGGTAATCCTTTCAAAATGTGAAATTCGGTGACAAACTGCATGAATTGTTAACACAAATCAAGTTTTTTTCCATTGACTTGTTTTACAAGGAATCACAGATAAAACTGCAAAATCTTTTACATACAATCTAACATTTCCTAGCTTATACCAAGTCACATTCATCCATCACTCCACTGACCCGCATTAGCTCCCATTAAGTAAGGCCTCAATTTTTAAAATTCTTGAATAAAAACAGTTGCTGGAAATACTCAACAGGTCTGACAGCTCTTATATGTTTGTTCTGAAGAAGAGTCATTCAGCTGGAAATGTTAACTCTGTTTCTCTTTCCACAGATGCTGCCAGACAGACCTGCTGAATAATGCCAGCACTTTCTGTTTTTATTTCAGATTTCCAACATATGCAGTATTTTGCTTGTATTTAAATTTCTCATACTTGTTTTCAAATCCCTTTATGGCCTTGCCCCTCCCTCTCTCTGTAATGTCCTTCAGCCCCTAAACCACTCAGATGTCTGCACAGATCCAATTCTGGCCTTTTGTGCATCCTCAATTATAATCGTTTCACCATTGGCAGCAATGCCTTCAGCTTGAGCCACCTTGCTCTTGAGTTGAGCTGGTTTTATTATACAGAATAATAATAAATTAGTGGAATTGGGAAGATACTGAACTGCAGGTCTATGAGTTGTTTGCTAATGTCAATAAACCAGGTTTTGTTTTGTGAAACAAAAACAGAATTACCTGAAAAAACTCTGCAGGTCTGGCAGCATCGGCGGAGAAGAAAAGAGTTAACGTTTTGAGTCCTCATGACCCTTCGACATAACTAAGTAGAAATAGGAAAGGGGTGAAATATAAGCTGGTTTAAGGTGTGTGTGTGTGTGTGGGGGGGGGGGGGTGGTTGGGTGGGGGGAGAGAAGTGGAGGGGGGTTGTGGTTGTAGGGACAAGCAAGCAGTGATAGAAGCAGATCATCAAAAGATGTCACAGACAACAGAACAAAAGAATGCATAGGTGTTGAAGTTGGTGATATATATCTAAATGAATATGCTAATTAAGAATGGATGGTAGGGCACTCAAGGTATAGCTTTAGTGGGGGTGGGGGGAGCATAAAAGATTTAAAAATATTTAAAAATAACGGAAATAGGTGGTAAAAAGAAAAATCTATATAATTTATTGGAAAAAAACAAAAGGAAGGGGGAAGAAACAGAAAAGGGGTGGGGATGGAGGAGGGAGGTCAAGACCTAAAGTTGTTGAATTCAATATTCAGTCCGGAAGGCTGTAAAGTGCCTAGTTGGAAGATGAGGTGTTCCTCCAGTTTGCGTTGGGAGTTTTGTGGATGCCTGGAACTGTACATGAAATCTCGTACAAAAACAGCAACAATATGAAAATGGTTAGTGGACAATGCGACAACCTGGACATCTATGATTGCTTTGTTACTGTTTTACTCTGCAATCACCTATCCACCCCACCTGTGCTAAGTCCCTTTTTAAATCATAGAAATTAGCTTTTCCCCAGCTATCACCTTTGATATTTGCTTACATCACTGTCATGTCATGAACAGCTCAGTGAAAGTGTGTCGTTAGCCTACCCTCTGTCAGCTCCCTGTACTTTCAACCTGCTCCAGTGTAACATCACTGAACTATCTTCCCTAGTTCAGAGTGGGTATACTTACTATTCAGTTGTGATCTAGTTGAACAAAAGCAAAGTACTGTGGATGTTGGAACTAAGTAATGAAAAGAGAAAATGCTGGAAACACACAGTAGGTCAGGCAGCATTCATGAGAGAAAAATAATTATGGTCTTGATTTTTAATTTGAGGTCGAGAACCTGATGCCTGGATAATTTCTGGGTCCCAATCTTGAGCCACATCTTCATTGCTCCTGCGATACAATCTTCAAATGTAAATGCCCTAATTGGGTTGGAGGTGAGCTTGACATTCAATTAGCGGCACCAGCCATTACCAGGAGATGGGAGCTGCCTGAAGAGTGCGAACAACAAAAGCAGATGCCAGCCATGATGGGCCACTTCCTTGCAGAAGAGAGGAGGCAACATTTCAGAAGCTAACAGTGTCAACACACACAAAAGTGTAAAACAACCAAATGAAAGGTACTGGGGACGATTCAGCACAAGATACCCACCACATGAAATTTTTCAACATAAAAATACCTTTCACTTCGGCTCGAATTGAACTCGACACTTATGTGCATCAGATTGTTGGATTTGGCAATTTTCAATTTGGAGGTGAGCAGATTCCCCACTTCACCCCCCTGCCCTCCCTTTGAAAATTGTGGTGTGTTCCAGAGACAGCGGGTTTCAGTGACACTCTCCAGATGATTTTCAAATCAAGCCCGCAGCAATTCTTGCCCCCACTAGGGATTGAAAATCCAACCTAATGTTTCAAAACTGGAAGAAGTTAGAAGTTTAAGCTTTTAAGCATGCAAGGAAAAAGTAGGGGGTAATGAGGTGGGGAAGGAAAAAAACAGAAGGCCTGTGATATGTTGGAAGGCAGAAGTGATTAAATAACAAAAGGGATGAGGGAGCTAGGCAAAAAAGTGGGTTACAAATGGACAATCAAGAAGCAAAATAAGGATCCACAGAAGGTGTGAATGGTAACGAGCAATCACTGTCTGAGAAAAAAGGAATGCTGGTTATCATCATAAGTTGTTAAACTCAATGTTCAGTCCAGAGTGCAGTCTCCAACTGAAAGATGATGTGCTGTTTGTTGAGCTTTTGTATTGTGCTTTATTGGAACAGTGCATGAGATTGAAGATAGGGAGGTCAGAGCCGGATTGAACAGAAGTGCTCAGCAAAATGATGATCAAATCTGTGCTTGTTCTCTCGAGCACAGTACTATATACTAGATTGAAAGGAGTACAACTGAGTTGCTGTTGTTTCACCTGGAAGGAATGTTTGGGCCTTTGGACCATGGAAACGAGTATGTGAAAAGGCTGAAATGCTGGGAAAATTCAGCATCTTTTTGAGAGAATAAAGACCAGTTCCGGAGGGAGGGGTGTGGTAGGGAGCCTGGGGGTGCTTGCTACCAGGGGAGGGGCGGCCTGTTGCCGGGAGGGGGGAGGGCTCTTACCGAGGGCGGACCTGTTGCCGGGGGCGGAACCTGTTGCCGGGGCGGAGTTTGTTGCCAGGGGCGGGGCCTGTATCCGGGGGCGGGAGCTGTTGCCGGGGCGGGGCCAGTTGCCGTTTTAAAGTGAGGAGCCGGCGGTTGGGTTGAGAGTAAAGATGGCGGCTATGTGTTTGTGTGTGGTGAGGCGGAGCTGTAAAGAAACGGTGATCTGGGCATCGCGGAGGAGCGGGAGGTGAGTTTCTGTGGATCAGTCAGCTGGGTCAAGGGTGGACCGGATCCCGGCCCTGGCAATGGGTGGAGGCTGGAGCTGGACCACGGAGTGAACCGCTGCCTCCCTGGGCCGGCTCTGGGCGAACGGCTCTGGGGAAACCGTTATAGAAGCGCCGTGTGTGTGTGAGCTCGGAGAGCCTGGGGGTTTGGGGAGGGTTGGGGGGTATGGTTAGAGAGTCGGGGGTTGGGAGGGGGTGGTCGGAGGTGTTTGTGTGAGGAGGGGGGAGGCGGTTGGAGAGCCCGAGGGTTTGTGGTGGGGGGGGGTGTTTCTATTGGACGGATGCAGGCTGTGTAGCGGCTGCTTGAGGGTGTGCGCGCGCTCTGGGTCTGGATGGTATTGACAGGCGCCAGGAGGGGACTAGGTGTTAGTTTCTGAGAATTGAACCTTTGCAAATCCAGTTAAAGTGAGAGTAATATGTTGGCCCGTGTAACGTGGCCACGCTGACTCCACAGCCGCTTCAGTGGGTTTTTGGCACTGATCCTGGAGCAGCTGCTTTTGCTGTCGTGCTGCTCCTCACGTAGGCGCTTCGGGCTCCTCTGAGCCGGAAACACACTTTGAAGCCAATAAGTCAAAGTAGAAACCATATTTCCACGAAACCTAACCCTAATTTATTTATTTTTATTGCTGCATCATTGTGTATTTTATAGTTTATTCTCCAGTAACTTTACGAAATGTGCTTCGAAAGTTTGACTAAATTCAAGTTTCCT
The DNA here is from genome assembly GCF_017639515.1 of Carcharodon carcharias. Taxonomy (NCBI): domain Eukaryota; kingdom Metazoa; phylum Chordata; class Chondrichthyes; order Lamniformes; family Lamnidae; genus Carcharodon; species Carcharodon carcharias. The sequence goes on along the minus strand of NC_054474.1, from coordinate 82,945,812 downwards.
TTAGCGTTCGAACATTGTGAATGCCATTTACCGAGAAGGAACTAAATACGTGTTCGCTACGTTAAGGTATCTATTTATGCGGAATATATGGGGCGAGAGACAAAAAAGCTAAGTCAAACCGACAACAGCTCGAAATTCCCTTTGAGTGAGCAGGCGGATGCTTGCGACTTCAGACTCGAATAAGAATTCCCGCAGCTACTTCTGGGGCAAGTGTCACAAACAGGCGAGGGCGCTGGATGGAGGTTGATGTGTTGTTTTTCGTGCGTTGTTGGGTCTTTTTCTGGATTTTAGCTTAGAATAATTTTAAACAGCACCTTGTCGGGTTCTGTGAATACCCCGAAACATTTCAAATTGATGTCTAGTTTTGTTCTGTCGGCAGCTACAGAATGTCATCTCCCAAAGACCTTGATTAATCATTTTGCTTGTTTGGGAACCGTTATTTCAATTTTTGTGACCTTGCAAACAATCTTCTGTATAGTCCAAGTGTTCTTTTGTTTGAAAGCTAGGCTGTTCTAGATTAGGGTGATACTTCCCCCCCCCCCTCCCCCCCCCCATATTTGCAGAGGATAAATTATGCTTAAACCTCAAAACCATACTTGAATGGAATCAGAAGTTTGAGAGGCAGTACAAAGCAGATTCCCATATCTAGATGTTCTGTGATATATATTGTTTGGGCATCAAGGGAATTGAGAGATAGTAGGAGAAAGTGTAGGTGAGGTGGATAAATCAGCCGTAATCTTATTGAATGGCAGAGCAGGCTTGATGAGCCAGCCATGTGACATACTCCAGCTCCTGTTTCTTGGGCTGCATCAATATGATTCTTCATTTATCTGAGTGTTTTGAAGTTTTTAACTTTTTGTGTATGCTTGTGCATCCCCTCCTGAAGGGAATTTGTTCCCTTGCAATACTTTGCTGTCATCTTGTTCTAGTGGTTGTTCTGCATATGTAGCCATGGATAATGACCATGACTGGAGCTGCTTGATCTTTGAGAGCCATTGCAGCCAAGCCTGAGCTAATCCCAATAAAATACATAGACTTCTTTGCACAAAGGTTGGAAGTAGGCAAGTTGGGTGTGTAACGTGTTCATACTCCCACCCCTGGCATCTTGGACACTTGTAACTAATGCAACTAAGGTTGCCAAGTTGAGATGAATTCATTTGACGACAATTTGTATAATGCCTTTAGCATGATTAAAATTCTCCTAAAGTACTTGACAGGTGTTACAAAGTAAAATTTGATGGCAAGGTTAAGGAGAATTGGACAACATGGCCAAAAGTTTGATTCTTAAATTTTTACTTAAACTTGGGAAGGAGAAAATTTGACGACGGCATTCCAGAATTTGAGCCTAGGTGGCAGAAGGCATGGCCATCAATGGTGGAGAATTAAAATCGGGATGCTCAAAGCCATAATTAGAGGGACGAACGATATGAGGGTTGTGGGGCTGGAGGGATTACAGAGATGAGGAGCAGTCATATCAATGATATCCTATATATCCTATAAACAGGTGGTGCTATGGGATCTCTTGCATCTATCTAGAAAAGTGATTGGGCATCATTCTGTGCTCTGGTTTGTCTAGGTTATGCACTCAAATGGCTGAGATGAGGTGGGAGGTGGGGGAGGAGGTTAAAATTGCACCCTTTGACTCTCAAGACAAGGGCACTACCAAGCTGTTGTGCACACATGTAGTTGGAAGGAGATACCCCCACCCCACCACCATGCTGAGATAGCCTAATTTAATTTCACCTAATTGCATAGAATGTTCCTAGCCTGTAACTTAATTATTCACCAGGATAAACTTGTGAAAGCTTATCAGTGTAGTACTTTTAAGTAAATTTTATCTGATAGTAAGACTGCCAGGATGTGAATTTGGCACTGATTTATCAGTACATTAAAATCTGAGAGCTATTTGAGTCGAGTCACAACTCAAAATCTAGCCTTTTTAATACTTTATAAGGTATCTGGTGGTATAAAATTACAGGGAGGCAGACATGATGTGTGTACTGTTTTGCACGTAATGTTAATGGCTTTAAAATTCACAGCTGGCAGATGACTCTTAAACTGTTGAAGTTGTCGACATTAAGTTTAAATGCAGGACATCCCAGATGAATTCAGTTCTGATTTTTAGGTGTGAACATTAATTGTCTTTTTGTTCTGCTATTCAGATTTTCCTGTACCACCTTGTTTTGAGTATGAACAGCAGCAATGTTTTTCTGAATTGGGTCTTTACAGCAATGTCTACCACTTTAGGGTGTTCTGCCTGTCTGACTCTTGCTCTCCGCTCTCCCAAAAGCATTCACCCTAATGCCAGCAGGAAGTTGAAATGAACCCTACAAGAACAGAAGTTTCTAATTGACTTATGGTGAGAAGTCAGAACCTATGCAGAAATTGCTAGAACTCATTGCAATGAGGTGTTGAGCAAGAGTGTAAAGAAGTTCAGGATGTTAATTATATCTGGAGATCAATAGCTTCTTCAAATGAAAATTAAATCCCCCCTCCCAAACGCTCCTTTCAAGTGAAGCAGCACTTCACTTGCACTTCCCTCAATTTCTTCTACTGCATTCGCTGTTCCCAATGCAGCCTCTCCTCTACATTGGAGAAACCAAACACAGACTGGGTGACTGCTTTGCGGAACACCTTTGGTCAGTTCGCAAGCAAGACCCAGACCTCCCTGTCATTTGCCATTTCAACACACCACCCTGCCCTCATGCCCACATGTCTGTCCTTGGCCTGCTGCAATGTTCCAGTGAAGCTCAGTGCAAACTAGAGGAACAGCACCTCATCTTCCAGCTATGCACTTTACAGCCTTCTGGACTTAACATTGAGTTCAACAACTTCAGATCATGAACTCTTGCCTCCATCCCGAACCCCTTTCCGATCCCCCTTTTTCTAATATATATTAATTTTTTTTATTTTCCCACCTGTTTCTGTTATTTTAAAATTTATTTCCATCTATCTTTTATTTCCACCTTTTAGCCTATTTTGATCCCTTCCCCCCACCCCACCCCCACTAGGGCCATCTGTCACATGCTCATTCTACCCTTAATGTCACCATTAGCCCATCCTTTAGCTAATGTCAACACCCCTTTGTCCTTTTGTCTGACATCTTTGGCATTCTCTCCTTTGCCTCCACCTATCACTGGCCCTCTATCCAGCTCCACCTGTTCCACCCCCTTAAACAGCTTATTTCACCTCAGTTCTATTTCTCTCCAGTTCTGATGGAGTCATATGGACTCAAAACATTAACTCTGTTTTCCACTCCACAGATGCTGCCAGACCTGCTGAGTTTTTCCAGCTATTCTTGTTTTTGTGTGTGAAAATTAATACAGGGTTGCTCTTAACAATTTTTCATTTATCAGCAACTGTTTGTATCTTCATTAAGTAAAGATGAGATGATGCACAAAATCAGTGAAGATGCAGCTGTCTTAAGACATTTGGCAATCCTAGAAATTAGTGCTTTGCCAAGGCTGGGGTTGTTTTCATTAGCATTTATTATTCAAACTGAGCAGCGGACAATACTGGTTGTATTCTGGTGACCCTGAAGAATAGAGGCTGCTTTCAATGTTAATGAGCTTTTGAGGGAACAGATGGGTTGCTGGAAAATATGGCAGTGTTTTTAAAATGACTTTCCCTTCCTTAACTCCCTGGTATTGTAGGAATGGTGGGTGATTAAAGGATATTAGCTCCCTGTGGTATGTTTTCTTAAGTTTTCCAGAAAGGTAATTCAGTACCTCAGACTGTGAAAGTACCCTGGTTCTTTTTTACTTAAAAGCAGAGGAGGTAAACAGTTTTTCAACTGTTATAACGCATGTTCCCTTTCCTGGAGCGATACTGAATTTTTTTAAGTAAAAATCCTCGGCAAGATGAGCCACCACACTCTCTCTTTTTAAGTGTGATGTCAAGGTTTTTAAAAATTGCCTCTGGTAACAAAAGTGTGGAATTCCATTGAGCAACTTCTTCAGGCTCCACTTTTATGAAGCTCAATGCAAGGAGTAAAAATGCCCACTTTGTGTTTTTCCTACATTCTCAGGCTTGAGCGCAAATTAGACTTTGACTTTGCAGTACTGAGGGGACTGGGCTTACTGTCTTGAGGATCAGGTGTTAACTATTGCTTCATCTTCCTGTTCATGGTGCTATCTGAAGAAAAGTAGTGTTAGTGTCCTTGCCAGCATTCCCCAAAAATGGATTGTCTGATTCCTCTAACAGAAAGGAGAACCAATGGGGGCTTAATGGTATAAGTTGTACAAAGTCGTTTCGACGGGATAAGTTTGACTGTTTTGTTTCACTGTGGCCTATGATGAGGATATAAAAGGGCCTGTGTATGTTTTGTTATTCTTTCTGATGGGTGGGGAAGTTATTCACCTAATCTCCATCCACAGGCATTTGTCAGAAATTGGATGTTGGCCAATTTTCTCCTTTCTGACGGTGTTTTTGTGAGTTAACAAGCACCTCTATAACTTCTGCAGCTAATTTGCAGCTGGGATGAAATCGGAATCTGTCTGGGTTTGTATAGTCCAGCTACTAACTCTATTCACAAATTAGTGCTTCAATATATACTACGTACATTTTATGATATTGAAGTTAAGTGTTAAACCATTTTAATTCCATTTTTAAACATAAAACTTGATTGTTCTTCATTTAGACACTCTTAATATACAATATACAGCAAGCCAGAGTTGGGCAGTAAACTGATAGACTGGTCAAACGGTGCAAGCATCTGTAAAATTTAAGGATGTGAAAGGCATAATAAGTGCACATTATTTCAAAGTTAGTCAAGTTAAATGATATGTTTGAATTCTAGGGGCTTCTTGACTGTCTATGGTAATCCTATCCAACACAAGACTGAAGACAATCAAGATTCAATTGGTTCTGCCAAGACTCGCAAGTGTACTGCTGAAAATGCAATGCAACACAAGATGCCTTCTAGTCCATGTGCTAGTCAAAAAGTGCTGCAACTCCAAATGAATGAGTTAGTTAAAGAACATCAGACCCTGCAGGCAAGTCTCACTTAGATAGTGATTGTGATCAAAATAGAATCTGCAGCCAAGCCTCTATTTGCTACCATGTTTGTCACCTTTGTGCACACGCTTTTCAGTAGTGCTTAGAAATTGCTCACCTGGTGGAAAATGCAGGGCTCAACAGTAACCTTTTTTATTGCAGTTGTGAAACTGATAGTCTGGTGTCAACATGTGTGCAGTTAAACACACTTCCTGAAGTTGATTCCCTGCTCCTATAAAGGGTATGTTGTTGGAAAAATCTTCTATCTTCAAAATCACTTGATTTGGCATGAATTTAAATTTTTATGCTCTTTCAAGGCCTTTTACAATAAAACTAAAGTTTGATACTTTAGCTTCTGCCTTAATCCCATATGTATGTACCAATCTCTTATTTCACTCTAAAATTATCAGGGGTCAAGGATTAATAATTGCTTTTTTTTTAACCACTTTTGAGAATTCTTCAATGTGACTTGGATTCTTAGCCTATGCGATGCAATCACTGTTGCTGAATGCCAGATATCCCTTTTGCTAACAAGTTAAATTAGCATCACGCCAAAGAGATTGCTAGATCTTTGTAAGCAGCTTCTTTATCACTTGACCACTAATTGCAAAATCCTGGCCAGTCTCAAAAGGTGACTGAGCATTGCCTGTATAAGCACCTACTATTTTGCAATTTTTAAGTTAATAACATCAGTGCTAGAAAATTGAACTTTTTCCCCCTTCTACTCTGTCAGGGCTGAGCCCTCCAGGATAGATGTTCTGGTCAAAAATGCAAACAAAGAACCCTATGCTCTTCTAAAATGATAGCCGCAGAATGATCCATTTGGGTTTTTCCATGTGGAATTTTAGCAATTCTGGCTATTATCAATGATTGCCAGTTTATTGTCAAATTGTAGTCTGTTTTGCAGTGTGGACTTGTAACCCAGCAGTTGCAGATGGACACGTGTGGGAAGAGATGATTCCACTAGGTCGCTAGGCACTAAACTGATAATCGTACTGAGACTGTACGGACAAATAATGCAATAATTATAAAATCTGTGCTTTAGAAATATATTGATGGAGAACAGTTTCTTCCAACAAGCCTAGAAAATGGTGAAATTGTTGCTATAGTCATTGCATTCTCCAAGCAGATTCTGAGAAATAGCTTGTTATAAGCAAGCACTTCTATCATGGCACTGGTGAAGCTGAAATAAGCAATGCATTGGAAAGCTGGTCAAATATGCGGCACAAATAATTGTCTTATACTTCTCTCTCAGCCTGGAATTTGCAACATTAGGGGTGGCTAGGATGGAACTGGTCAACATTACCACAGAAATTGAATTCCTAGATGGTCTTTGGATGGTAATGTTTGATTTGATCAGATACACATACAAGCAGCCAAGGAGATTGACTGATAATAGCATTCAGTAAATTTAGCTGCAAATAAAAAAACGAAAATGCTGGAAAAACTCAGCAGGTCTTGCAGCATCTGTAGAGAGACAAAAAAAATCAAAGCTTTAAATCCATATGACTCTGCTTCAGAGCTCAAGAGTCAAAGGACTTTTAACTGTTTCTACCTCCACAGGTGCTGTCAGACCTGAGTTTTACCAGCATTTTCTGTTTTCATTTCAAATTTCCAGCATCTGCAGTATTTTGCTTTTGTCTCAGCCACAAAGCTAGTTTTAAATCTAACAAATTTTCCTTTGTTTTTGACCAAAAAGGAAGTGGCCCAGACTTAGCCAAAGTGCACAAAACCTTGCCCTTTTATTGCTATAGTTTTTGATGCATCTTTATTGGCATTCAGTTGCTACGTGATGAATTTTGATATGCAGGTCTGAATTTATATTGAGAAACTGAAATGTAAAATTAATTTGGAACTGTGTGTAACCTGTTAACTATTGGCTCCCAAATATAGAAAGTATAGGTGCTTTTTAACACTAGTGTGAGCAAATGTTATTAAAGTGATTTAAGTGTGCTGGATTATAACCTTGCATTCTAATAATTGTATTCCTGAAGCCAAATTTCAGGCCTGTATGGAACATCGGAAGTTTGGATTCTGCACCGGACCATCCGAATGCTCATTGCAGGTGACTTGCAGCATCAAGGTGGATGAGCGAGCAGGGGCTCTGATTCTTGAAGTTGAAGGTGTGTTGTCAGGAGTTTGTTGAGAACAAGCTCTTGATTCTAAACAAAGCAAGCCAACTTCATGTGAAAAATGGTGGCAAACTGGGAATTGGTTGCAATCTTTTACTGAATAATTAAGTTCACCTTTGAATGAGTAGCTTGTATACTACAGCATAAATTTGTCAAAATGCTCATGATAATCAAGTGATAGAATCATTTTGTATATTTTCCCTGATCTTTCTTTTAGGTGCTGTTCAGCCTCAGCATCTCTTCCATATGGCCACTTGTCATTACCTGCACCTAGAATTTAACCATTGGCATTTTGTTTAACTGGTTGAAGCAATGATCCAGTACTGTACTTGCATAACATTCAGCAGGAAGCTGCTGGATCTGGAGCAGGCACCCTGGCTAACCTTTTACCTCTTTAACCCAGGATGCAAAGACTATTTATCCCTACCCTAGCTGTGATCAGCACAGGCGAAGGACTCATACTTCAGATCTTTTTGGTTCTATATTCAGCTACTCACTGGTCACTTGATGGTTCAATAAATTTATCTATTTGGGCTTTTTTAGCAGCAAAGTGATTTTACATTTGGATTATTTGGAGAATATATTGTGCACATTTCCAATTTATTGATTAACATAATAGCAGAATTTTAAAATATACTCGATAAATAATTCTGTAATGTTTATTATGGGCTTAACACAGATCCTGAATAAAAGTATAATTGTTCTGGAATCCAAATAATTATTCAGTTTTAGTTGTACAAAGATCCTTCTGATTTATTTTCAAAAGTGTCTATTTCACCTCATGTTTCATTTTACAGGAGAACTATCAGAAAGTTGTAGCCCGGGTTGAAGATGGCAATAGAAGAATGAGAAAGTGTGTTGAAGATGCCAGGCTATATGGTGAGCAGATTTTCTACTGTAATTGGGGTACAGAGATGAGAATGCAAATAAGGACTACATCATGCAATAAAGCTCTAATCTGGATAACTTTTTCAATAGAAAAATTCAATTTCAAACAATCTGAAGAATTTCATTATATCATACTTGGCAACCAGCAAATTTTTCAACAACATTGCATTTCTTTATCACTTAATCATTTAGTGCAGTACTAGCCTTGAAGGTTTGATTCTTAGTCTATGTTGGGTGATTTCAGCTGCAGTTGAGTTAAATTATCCACCAGCACCCTTAGTATACAAATTGTATTAGTGTACTCTTGAACTTCTAAAGCTTAAGGTTGTTTTTCAGCTACTACTTTAACCTTTCGTAAATACCCTAATTAAAGGATTTGTGCTCCTGCAGTTGGATTTGATGCATGATTTTTGGGTTGAGTGAGAAATTACTTGTTGGAAATCTGAGCTTGTCACAATTGGGAATGTAATGAATACAAGTCAAAGCATCTTGAGGAAATTTTAAATATGAAATGGAACTTCAGTTGAATTAATATTTCATGTTTTTCAAATGCAAGTTAGTAAGCCTTTTTTTCCCCCCTCTCATCTAGGTATTCATAGTTTTTGCAAAGATGTCTTAGCAGTGGCAGATATCTTAGAGAAGACATCCCAGAGTGTAACAGAGGACGACCTTGCTAATTCCAATCCAACTTTGAAGAACCTCTATGAAGGCCTATGCTTGATTGATGAGAAACTGTGCAAAATATTTTCCAAGCATGGGTTGGAGAAGATGAATTCCATTGGCCTCAAGTACAACTCAGCTGAACATGAAATTGTTTTGCGTGTTCCATCTGTGGATGCATTACCTGGTACTGTGGTAAAAATTGTGCAAGAGGGGTATAAACTACATGGCAGGATTCTAAGAACAGCACAAGTTGGGCTGGCTATTGAGGCCCAACCACATTTAAGGAAAGATAGAACTGGATCTTGACATGACAGTCAATGTGCTTTATAATCTAGGAATTCATAATTTATGAATGCTTTGTATGTTTAGATATCTTACACCTCCTTTTCATTATGATTTAGATATAATATTTCCAAGCATTAAATGGCTGCTAAGATTTGAATTTGCTGAAAGGGGGAAGAACTGTGGAAATGTGTGAAGTACATTTTCACACATGAGGAAAGCTATTGTAGGTGATATACCTGTTGTACTGAACTCAAAAGGAGACAGATCTGTCTTGCCTGACACTGCCAAAGAACTGCTAGCTGTCCTCATCTGAGTATGAAGAGTGATGAAATAAAATTGAGATGAGTGATCCTCCTATGGCCCAGTCAGTATTTGTGCCATAAAGATTTCTGGCCTGTGCTGAGATACCCAAGTGTTAATAGGGTTGTTACAATTTGCCACAATGCCCCTTAAAGTGAAAATGCCCATACCTGACGATTTATCCAGCAACCTCTACTGGAAGTGCCCTTGTGGGGATAGGATTGTACTCAACCAACAGCCAGTTCCACCATGTGGGCATTATATTCAAGGCTCAAACAAGTATTCGATTGAGAATCGTGCTGGAGGTTCTCTATGGAGCTGTAGCTGTTGAGACTGGAAAAATACTTAACTTCTTAGTGCCCTTCTGCTTTTTGACATGGATTTCATGGAATCATTTAGTGATCTTCCAGAACTGTTTAAGACAGGGTTGCTGCTTGGAAATTTTGCATGAAATGTGGAAGAAACTTTTTTGCTTCTCCAAACATTTTTTTTAAATTGGGGTCAACGGGCCTATTGTCAAATCAGTTCTGCTCCATGTAACTCTTTCCTCCATAATCTGTTGGCTTCCTGTGCTGTTGGTCTAACTGAAGGCAGCTTGATCAAAAACTGGGGAAATGAGCCTTGTATATAGCTTCCTGTCACCTTTTGAGGAAATGTTAGACTGAGCTGGTTAGTTTGGCAAATACTTCAGTTTGTTTTTTTAAATTATTTTGTATGGGCCTATATTGTTTCAGTGGACAAAATAGTATGTTATTTATTACAGTGTCAAACTGTAAATCTATTTATAACATACCGTGACATGCAAGATTTTATTTTTTTGTAATGCAGGTATACTAGTGAAAATTGTAATATATTTGTTCCTGTATTTTTTTTTGTTACTCTTGTCCAGACTAATAATCTAAGTGCCAAAAACCAGTTTTATATCATCAGTGCATTATTGTAAATGAATGGAAGAGCTGGTGAACGGTTTTTGTAAAAGATTGTTGACCAGAAAACATTACTTGGAATAAACACAAGATTCTTTAAAAGTCTAATTCTTAATGTTATTTCTGCAAGCTGCATTTATAGCTTCCTGTCTTTCCTTTTGGACTTTGTTTTGAAGACTTGTGCTACCTTTTTGAATATATTGAGTAAGAAAAAAAGATACTTTTTTTTACTGTTTCTAGTTAATCTCTTAACACAACATTCATTGCACCAAGAGATTTTTTTCCACAAATTAAGAGCAGAATTTGGTGCAAGGTGATCTTTTATTGAAAATGCTACAATATAGATTTAATTTTAATCCATTCGGCTATACCTTAGATTTATCTTCTGATCAGAAAGGTTGTTTAAGATTTAAATTGTCATCTGTTCCTTTGATCAATTATTTATAACTTGGGACTCATGCCCTGAGCACATGTCATTTTGCCAATTGTAACTCGACTTGGGTTTTTGTCCTGCCCAATCCATTATTTGGATTGTGCAAGACTTGCTTGTACAACTGAAAGGATGAGTCATGTTGCTAGATTGGGTACTTGTCCAGAAATAATCATTAGTTTTTAGTGAGCATAATATTCCTGATACTTCACTTTGTTAATCATTATTGAGGAGTAATCATTGTTGGAGCTTCCGGGAGGGGGAGCCGGGGTGTGCAGGGGAGAGGGGGAAAATGATGGCATAGTGGTATTGTCACTGGACCAGTAATTTGGAAACCCAGGGGTAATGCTCTGGGGGCCTCTGGGTTCAAATCCCACCATGGCAGTGGGTTCAAATCCCACCATGGCAGATGGTAGAATTTGAATCCAATTTTTTTTAAAAATTTGGAATTAAAAGTATAATGATGACAGTGAAACCATTGCCGATTGTCATTAAAACTCATCTGGTTCACTAATATCCATTAGGGAAGGAAATCTGTCATCCTTACCTGGTCTGGCCTACATGTGAGCCCAGACCCACAGCAATGTGGTTGACTCTTTAATTGCCCTTAAGGGCAATTAGGGATGGGCAATAAATACTGGCTGAGCTAGCAACACCCACATTCCATGAATGAATTTATTTTTATAAAAAAATATTTCTTTCCCCTGCTGTTCCCAGGGTGGGGTGGAAAATAATGATAATCACTCAACTTAAACTAGCTGTATCAGAATTCTTATTGGCCAGGATTTTCTGTGCCCACGAGCATTGGATGTGTTTGATGGCGAGATTGGTTTCATGATAGTGTGAAACCAATTTACAATTGTCTGCCCTGGCCATCAATGACAGGCTGTCTTTCTTGCCATCGGATGTTGGGATCCTCATTGTAATACATAACTATCATTATTCATCCTCCCACGGTGATGGAAAAAAACATGCTCATGTAGAACACATCTTGACAAGTGTGATGTGTAAAAGTCAGTCAACTTAGCTGCCAGGGCCTTGCTCACATTAGCCATCTGGTGCATTCTCATGACTATTGCTCTGCTGGGAAGCAGTGCATGGATGTTGGAAAGTCACGATTGATGCTCTCAAAAGATGATGGTCAAGGGGTGGGAGAGAAAGGTCTATGATTAGCTGGGAGATGAGGGGTTGGGGGAGTGAGTGAGATTGGGAGGAAAGCAGTGAGATGAGGGTGTCTGAGAGTAGGGGAAGGGGTGTTCCTTGTGGGGGGTGGTGGCATCTGGTGTAGAAGGGGCAGGAGGCGTGTCTTGGGTGGGGGGCGAGGAGCAGGAGGGGTTGTGAGGGGGTCAGGGGCATAGTGGGGACGGGTGCCTGGGGGCGAAGAGTGTGAGGAGCTGGGGGTAGGGTGGTCAGGGGAGGAGAGTGGGAGTTGGGAGGGTGACAGGTCGGAGGGAAGCATGCAGGGACTGGGAGGGTGTCGGGTGAGAGGGGAGATATGGCGTTGGGTGTCCGGGGGGGCAAGAGAGACATCATGCAGGGAGGAGGGGATGATTCCTGGGAGGGGGAAGTGTCCAGGTTGAGCGGAGAAGTGCGGTGAGAGGGGGGTGAAGGGTGTCCGGGGGGAGGGGAGGATTGCGGGAGGAATGTGGGGAGGGTGTCTGGGGTGAAGGGGGGGGAATAAAAAGGGGATAAAAGCACGTGTAAATGAATAAAACATAAGTGACAAAAAATAAAAATGAATGTAGAAGAAAGGGGGTGAGGATGGAGGAGAGAATTCATTGCCTGAAGTCATTGAACTCAATGTTAAATTTGGAGGGCTGTAAAGTGCCTAATCAGAAGATGTGGTGCTGTTCCTCCAGTTTACATTGGGCTTCACTGGAACATTGCAGCATGCCAAGGACGAGCAGGATAGGCTTTTGAAGTGGCAAGTGCCAGGAAGGTCTGGGTCATGCTTGAAGACAAACCGGAGGAGTTCTGCAAAGTGGCCACCCGGACTACGTTTGGTCACACCGATGTAGAAGAGATCACATTGGGAGCAGCAGATACAATAGACTAAATTGAAGGAGATGCAAGTGAAGATCTGCTTCACTTGAAAGGAGTGTTCGGGCCCTTGGACAGTGAGGATGGAGGTGGTAAAGAGGCAAGTGTTGCGCCTTCTGCGATTCCGTGTGAGGTGTTGGGGGCAAGGGAGGAGTGGACCAGGGTGTCCCAGAGAGAGCGATCCTCGTGGAATGCTGATGCCGGTTGGGGGATGTGGTGTGTGAAGGGAAGATGTGTTTGGAAGCAAATGGGCATATTAGTAAGAGGCAGCATGGTTTTGTGAAGGGGACGCGTGTCTCACTAACTTGATCGAGTTTTTCGACGAAGTGACAAAGATGATCGATGATGGAAGGGCAGTGGATGTTATATACATGGATTCATGGATTTCAGTAAGGCCTTTGACAAGATCCCTCATAGCAAACTGATACAGAAGGTAAAGTCGCACGGGATCAGAGGTGAGCTGGCAAGATGGATACAGAATTGGCTTGGTCATAGAAGACAGAGGGTAGCAGTAGAAGGGTGCTTTTCTGAATGGAGAGCTGTGACTAATGGAGTTCCGCAGGGGTCAGTGCTGGGACCTTTGCTGTTTGTAGTATACATAAATGATTTGGAGGAAAATGTAACTGGGCTAATTAATAAGTTTGCAGATGACACTAAGGTTGGAGGAGTTGCAGATGGTGAAGAGGATTGTCAAAGGATACAACGGGATATAGATTGGTTGGAGACTTGGGCGGAGAAATGGCAGATGGAGTTTAATCCAGACAAATGCGAGGTAATGCATTTTGGAAGGTCTAATACAGGCAGGAATTATACAGTAAATGGCAGAACACTTAAGTGCACTGACGGGCAGAGGGATCTGGGTGTACAGGTCCACAGGTCACTGAAAGTGGCAATGCAGGTGGATAAGGTAGTCAGGAAGGCATATGGCATTCTCGCCTTCATTGGCAGGGGTATTGAGTATAAAAGCTGGGAAGTCATGCTGTAGCTGTATAGAACCTTGGTTAGGCCACACTTGGAATATTGCGTGCAATTCTGGTCGCCACGTTACCAGAAGGATATGGAGGCTTTGGAGAGGGTGCAGAGGAGGTTTACCAGGATGCTGCCTGGTCTGGAGGTTATTAGCTATGAGGAGAGGTTGGAGAAACTCGGATTGTTCTCACTAGAATGACGGAGATTGAGGGGCGAATTGATAGAAGTTTACAAAATTATGAGTGGCATGGACAGAGTAGATAGTCAGATGCTTTTTCCCAGGGTGGAAGAGTCAATTACTAGGGGACATAGATTTAAGGTGAGAGGAGAAAACTATAGAGGAGATGTGCGGGGCAAGTTTTTTACGCAGAGGATAGTGTGTCTGGAATTCGCTGCCAGAGGAGGTGGTGGAAGCAGGTACGATAGTTGTGTTTAAGAGGTAGCTTGACAAATACATGAATAGGATGGGAATAGAGGGATACGGACCCCGGAAGTGCAAAATGTTTTAGTTGACGGGCAATATGATCGGTGCAGGCTTGGAGGGCCGAAGGGCCTGTTCCTGTGCTGTACTTTTCTTTGTTATTGTTCTTTGTTGTTTGCTGGTGGCATCATGCTGCAATTGGTAGAAATGGTGGAGGATGATCCTTTGACTGCAGAGGCTGGTGGGGTGATAAGTGAGGCCAAGGGGGACCCTATCATGGTCCTGGGAGGGAGGGGAAGGTGTGAGGGCAGAGGTGCAGGAGATGGGTTGAACACGGTTGAGGGCTCTGTCAATCATAGTCGGGGGGTGGGGAAACCTTGGTTAAGGAAGAAGGAAGACATGTCAGAAGTACCATTTTGGAAAGATGCGACGGAGGCGAAGGAACTGAGAGAATGGGATGGAGTCCTTACAGGAGGCAGGGTGTGAGGAGCTGTAGTTGAGGTAGCTGTGGGAGTCGCTGGGCTTATAATGAATATTGGTGCACAGTTTATCACCAGAAATGGAGACAAGTCAAGGAAGGGAAGGGAAGTGTCGGAGATGGACCATATGAAGGTAATAGAAGGATGGAGAGTGTCCAGGGGGAAGGAGGGGAAGGGTGTCCGGGGAGGAGGGGCAAGTGCAGGAGGAGGAAGGTGTCCAGGAGCATGGAAGGGGGAGGGTGTTTGGAGGAGTGCAGGATGAGGGAGGATGTCCAGGGGAGCGGAGGAGTGCAGGGGGAGGGGGTAGGTGTCCGGGGGAGGGGACGAGTACAGGAAGGGGAGGAGTGTGGGGAAGGGGTGGTTGTCCAGGGGGAGTGAAGGACTGGGGAGGGGAGGAGTGCAGGATGGAGGAGGGTGTCCATAGGGAGTGAAGGAGTGCAGGGAGGGGAGGAGTGCGGGGAGGGGGAGGGTGTCCAGGGGGAGAGGAGTACAGGTAGGGGGAGGGTGTCCTGAGGAAGGGAAGGACCGTAGGGCGGAGGAGGGAAGGAATGCGGGGAGGGTGTGGGTGTCTGTGGGGAGGGAAGGTTTGTGGGGATGTGCAGATGAACGTGCATCGGAGGGATCATACACGTCCATGACTGCCTCCTGGGCAGCGAACTGAGGGCGGACGTGCCATGGTGGAAGGGTGAGAATGACTAAGGGCAGAGCGAGGCGGTAGAGTGGGAGGGTGAGGTTTTGACGATAATGATAGTAGGGACAGTGAGTGTGGTTGGTGAGGACCTAGAGACAGACATGGACCCCGGGGTTGGGAAAGTGAATGTTGCGGAAGTGAATGTGGAAGGGAGTGGGATTTTTAGGAAGGAAGGGACCGTGCATGTTCACATGGACATCTCTGAAGGAAAAGGGTTGTAGCTGGCAGGTCACGGAAGGTGGTGCCAGGAGGGGTCAACTGTGATGGGGGAAAGGAAATGTATGAGTGGGGGAGGGGAAAGACAGGGGAGCTGACCTCAGGGGCCCCGGCCTGACTCCTGGAGGGGAAGGAGCACCTGGAGGGATGTCGAGGTGCTCTGTTTCCCTCTCATATTGCCAATGTAGGAACTTTTTTACTCATTTATGGGATGTGGGCTTCACTGGCTGGGCCAGCATTTATTGTCCATCCCTAGTTCCCTTGAGAAGGTGGTGGTGAGCTGCCTTCTTGAACCGCTGCAGTCCATGTGATGTAGGTACTGTCACGACTCACTGGGGATAGTGAGCTGTGATATCAAGCCCCACTGTTCCCCGAGCTGTGACAGATGTGAAAAAGTTTGATCAAATCACCAGATTGCCCCAATTCTACCTAACTGTTTAATTTAGGTTAACAGAATACGAGCACCAAGTTTGTAAATGTATTAAGAAGATAACTGTTTATTGAACAAACTATCATTAACCAGTGGCAAAAGAAAGAAATATGAACTGCTAATTTCTGACTCAAAAACCTAAACTCTACCGCTTCTTAAATCCTTATACCCACAAATATAAGGCACATAAGACACACAAAAACATGGATTTTAAGGGTGGGATAAAACAGTTCAATAGCACCAATTCCCAAGAACAGGGTTCGATGGGTTGATTTTGACTGATTCCTTTAAGTTCTTGTTGATGACACAAGGTGGTCTTCCAGCACTTTCAGTGTTTAGTTCACTGGTTGAGCACTTACCTTTCAATGCCTCTAACAGTGATTTTCCCTTTTGCCTCTTGACAGGGGTTTTCAGAGAAAGAGTGGGTTATAGAGACATGAGAAGAAAAAGCTATTACGTGGAATTACTGGAATCTTCCACACATAGGAGAGAGATGTTTTAGGTTTTGTTCCTTTCAGGCTAGGAACTATTCATCTCTATTGCCCTCACATAAAACCCTGGTCACCTGGTCAGGAGCTGATTAAAATGCTGTTGTCAGGTAGCTCCCTTGGTCCAGGGCTCCTTTCTGGCACCATCCTGTCTTTCATGGCACATTCTGTTCCAGAACTGCAACATTGCATATGTCTCTCATCCTGTTCCAGTGGATATATTTTTCAACCTGCCGCCATTGTAATTTTATCCACAATCCAACAGAAAATTAAAAGATATGTTCTTTACAACAGTCCAACAGAAATAAAAATATATGTTCCTTACAGTACACCCACAATACTGATAGGAAGGGAGTCCCAGGATTTTGATCCAGTGACAATGAAGGAACAGCAATATATTTCCTAGTCAAGATGGTGAGTAGCTTGGAGGGGAACTCCAGGTGGTGGTGTTCCCATCTATCTGCTGCCCTAGTCCTTCTAGATGGTAGTGGTCATGGGTTCGAAAGGTGCTGCCTAAGGAGCCTTGGTGAATTCCTGCAGTGCAGGAGATTGGTAGATTGGTACCATCTTGTAGATGGTACACTCTGCATCAGTGGTGGAGGAAGTGAATGTTTGTGGATGTGGTGCCAATCAAGTGGTTTGCTTTGTCCTGGATGGTATCAGGCTTCTTGGGTATAGTGGGAGCTGCATTCATTCAGGCAAGTGGAGAGTATTCCAATGCACTCCTGACTTGTGCCTTATAGATGGTGGACAGGCTTTGGGGAGTCGGTTGGTGAGTTACTCATTGCAGGATTCCTAATCTCTGACCTGCTCTTGTAGTATTTGTCCAGTTCAGTTTCTGGTCAATGGTAATCCCCAGGATGTTGATAGTGGGGGATTCAGTGATGATATAGCCACTGAATGTCAAGAGGCAATGGTTAGATTCTCTCTTATTGGAGATGGTCATTGCCTGACATTTGTGTGGCACGAATATCACTTGCCACTTGTCAGCCCAAGCCTGGATATTGTCCAGGCCTTGCTGCATTTGGACATGGACTGCTTCAGTATCTGAGATGTCGTGAATGGTGCTGAACTTTGTGCAACCATCATCTGTGATACTGGAGAAGTCCGGTGGAGGCCGAGGTGGATCATCCGCTTGGCACTTCTGGCTAAAGATTGTAGTAAATTCACCCATGGCTCAATGATGGAGTGCAGGTCTGCATGCATCTCTGCATTCTGCTAAACCAGGCTCTCTATGATGTCCGCCATCCTCACCATGGAGACCTCCATGCGTGTACGTGTGGGCACCATTGCATCAGAGAACAGACAGATGCACTGCTCCAACTCGCATGCCACTCCGTTGAGGGCTTTCAACAGCTCTGCATGATGTTCCCTCATCTTCTGCTGACTCTCCACGATGAGTTGGAAGGCCAAATCCAGAGGTTCATCTTCTGGCTCGGACCTCACAGATGCCTCCTCTCCAGCAGTCCTCCAAATGCCAGGGAGTTCAACTGAACCTGCTTCCTCCTGCTGCAGAAACATGTTCGTGCGGTGACCACCAGATTGTGAACCCGAGCCTGCTCTAGATCTAGGTCCCACCAAGGTGTGTGTCTCTGTGCTGGTGGATGGTGTGGGTAAACGCTGTGATGGGTCTTCCAGGCTGCTTATTTTCAGCTCTTCAATGGAGGGGTTTTCCTATTGGCTGGAGGTGAGCACGTGGATGGAGCTGAGGGAATGGCTGGCTGAGGGTGTCGGTCTCTTGACAGAGTTCCCTATGAACGAATGTGGAGATCATTAGTGCATGGCAGCAGAGTCAATAGCAGGTGAGAGAGCACTCACAGTTGCGTTGAGGGAGGGATGATGTGGTGCCAGATCCTCAGGTGGGTGTCCGCCACTGACCTCACTGTCGCCGTTGGCTAGGTCCACATCCTCACCAGTCAGCACAATGGCATGGTCCTCAAAGTGAGTGAAGGGTCTTTGAAAAGCTGGTGCAGGCTTTGATGGGCCTCCCACGTATAATTCTGGTTGTAGTGCCAGTTAAACACAAATGGACTTTATTAGTGCCATACTTCATTTTAAGAGTTCAAGAATAAAATTACATGGTGGGTTTTCATCTAAAGGTTCACTATCAATACTTGCCATGTGGCCAAACACTTACTAAATGGCCACAATAATTCTGCCAGACTTATTACTACCAAACCTCAAAACTGGAACTCACTAAACTTAATATAAGCAAAACAGTATTGAGGAAAACATAATGCCATTAAGAGTGACAGATCCCGAGGACACCAGGGTTTGAAGCGAAGTAGGTGAGGGGAAATTCCAGATTCTTTAGCCATAATCTTTCAAAATGCACATCTGTGGTGGGGATGTTTATGCAATGCCAAATCTTCCGCTGGGCTTGGGAAAACACTACTTGTGTGCTTTTGTGGTTTGCAATCTGCACATCTTTCCATGTGTGACTTCACATGCCATTTTTGCCTTTTCACACTGGGGTTGGGTTCAAAGTGTAGTTTGCTGGGATGTGTGAGGTGTGTGGGTATGGGAGCTGACTGGTTAGAAGGCCTTGGTTCTCCATAGTATCCGAGCTCCGAGTGGATTTAATGGCCCCCACAGATCACCCATGCCACTTTTATGCCTCCCCATATATTCTCCACATGCTCCCTCAGGTCACCCATATAGCCTCTATACCCCCGTGTATCCTCACTAGCCACTTACCAAATAAGTACCATGTACAATTATCTGATTCCTTGTAATATCAATGGAAAATATTTTGCATTCCTTGGGCGAGGAGGTGGGGGGCTGCTGGTTGGGGGAAAGAAGAACCTCTTTGCCATCCAATAAAAGATATCCAGTGCATTCTGGTGCCAGGCAGACCAAACACACAAGGGAAACTTGGTCATGCTATCACAACAGTTTTGCAATTTGTATTTTTTACAAAACGTGTGCACTGAATTCAGAAGTAATAAGTCCACAAGACCTTTAGAGATTTAAAAAAATGAGATTAACATTTATTAACAAAATAAAACATTTCAAGCAAATGCATAAGGCTATAATTACTTAATACTATAACAACTCCTAAAATTTGTTTGTGCTCCACATGACAAGTAAGTGCCAGTGAATGGCTTGAGACTTATTTATGAGGATGTAAAGCTCCGAAAGAATATAATGGGCGGATACCTCTTTGTATCGAGCAGGTTTGTTGTTGGCAGTGGGCAGAGCTTGCTTCCACAGGCACCGTGATGGAGCGAGTGCAATGCTATTTACACAGAACTCAGCTGAAGTGTGCCTGGATGAGAGAATCATGAGCTTCTCAGGCATGCAGAACTTTGGCTTCAGGCACCAACAGCACTTCAGGATGTTCCTATGCCTTTCCCCACTCCTCCACTTCCTCAGAGGATGCCAGGCACTCTCCACCTTCCTCTCTGAAATGCCAAATTGTGCGTGGCACAGCACACCACTAATATCCACGATGCTGCTGCCAGGCCATATTGAAGGCCGCTCCCCAGATCAGTCAAGGCAATGGAATCCCATATTGAGCAAGCCAATGGCTTGCATTATTGTGACCCTGGTAGAAAGGTTTCCATGGTTGACCTCTGTTGTGTCTCTGTGGTGGGCTACCTAGTTCAGTGTCAGTTTTCAGGCCTTGAGCAGATAACCCTTGTTCCCCAGGAGCCATTCACTGAGGCTGTCTGGTGGACAGAAGAGCTGTAGAACCTAAGACTGCTGAAGGATGAGTGTGTCATGACAGCTCCCTAGATACTTAGCTCCCATAAGACCATAAGACATAGGAGCAGAAATTGGGCCATTCGGCCCATCGAGTCTGCTCCGCCATTCAATCATGGCTGATAAGTTTCTCAACTCCATTCTCCCGCCTTCTCCCCGTAACCTTTGATCCCCCTACCAATCAAGAACCTATCTATCTCGGTCTTAAATACACTCAATGACCTGACCTCCACAGTCTTCTGTGGCAATGAATTCCATAGATTCACCACTCTCTGGCTAAAGAAGTTTCTCCTCATCTCCGTTCTAAAAGGTCTTCCCTTTACTCTGAGGTTGTGCCCTCGGGTCCTAGTCTCTCCTACTCATAGAAACATCTTCCCCACGTCCAATCTATCCAGGCCTTTCAGTATTCTGTAAGTTTCAATCAGATCCCCCCCCTCATCCTTCTAAACTCCATCGAATATAACCCAAAGTCCTCAAACTTTCCTCATATGTTAAGCCTTTCAGTCCTGGGATCATTCTCATGAACCTCCTCTGGACCCACTCCAGGGCCAGCACATCCTTTCTGAGATACGGGGCCCAAAATTGCTCACAATATTCTAAATGTGGTCTGACCAGAGCCTTATAAAGCCTCAGCAGCATATCCCTGCTTTAATATTCTAGTCCTGTCGAAATAAATGCCAACATTGCATTTGCCTTCCTAACTACCAACTCAACCTGCAAGTTAACCTTAAGAGAATCCTGGACTAGGACTCCCAAGTCCCTTTGCACTCCAGATTTCTGAATTCTCTCCCCATTTAGAAAATAGCCTATGCCTCTATTCTTCCTACCAAAGTGCATGACCTCACACTTCCCCATGTTATATTCCATCTGCCACTTCTTTGCCCATTCTCCTAACCTGTCCAAATCCTTCTGCAGCCTCCCCGCCTCCTCAATACTACCTGTCCCTCCACCTATCTTTGTATCATCTACAAACTTAGCCAAGATGCCCTCAGTTCCTTCATCTAGATCATTGATGTATAAAGTGAAAAGTTGTGGTCCCAACGCTGACCCCTACGGAACTCCACTAGTCACCGGCCGCCATCCTGAGAAGGAGCCCCTTATCCCCACTCTCTGCCTCCTGCCAGACAGCCAATCTTCTATCCATGCTAGTACCTTGCCTCTAACACCATGAGCTCTTATCTTACTGAGCAGCCTTCTGTGTGGCACCTTGTCAAAGGCTCCCGCTTGCTATATCCTCTTGTGGTGGTCCCACACCAGTTGTGTTTTGAAGGAGTAGAGTCCCTTCTGATTGAAAACAAGCCCAGCTATTTTGATGGCACCTTAATTGCCACATGGGTAAAGTCTACAATGCTTGGGATCCTTGGAAATCCAGCAATGGAGGCAAAGCTGATAGCTTTTTGGTCTTGACTGGCACCATCCGTCTCAAAGTTAATGCAACTGGAAGGTCATGCAAGCAACACATCCGTAACCTGACTGATGCAGCTGTGTGCTACAGATCGTGATTCCCTACATATGTCTGTAGCTAATCCCTGGAATGAGCCGAATGCAAAGAGACTGAGGGCTGTCGTCAACAAGGCCACAATAACTTCAGAAACACTACTACTCAGAGAGGTTGGAAACACTGATCCTGGGCCTACAGAGCCTGTGCTGAGGGTATTATCTCATTCTAGATGCTACCCTGTGACTACCTTGTCGCATTCGTCCAGTTGCATGTGAATGTGGAGAAGACAGAAGCTGCTGCCCCTCTCAGTGTGGCTGCTGAGCTGGAGGATTCTGCACCTCCTCCTCAGTGGTCCAGCCAACTCTTGAATCTCTAGGTCTCAGGGCACTCTGCAATATCACAGCTGATAAGGCAATTTGCCTTTTGGAAGTGTCCAAGACACTTGAAATAATTGGCACTAAGTTGCTGACCTCACACAAAATCACTCAGTTTAGGATGAAGGAACTGCTTCTGTCAGCATAAGCCTCTATCTGTGACTGATCTCAGGCTTGCTGGTGTAATGTTAAGGGTTAATGTGTACGTGCAAATGAGGCAGCTCACATCATCTCGGGAAGTGATGTATCATGACTATCATGATCGGATCCTCTCACAGCCTCATGACAAGGATAAAAATCTCATTCTAGATGTAGTTATTCTTTGTTATGTTTCAATAAAGTTGATGTTAAACCGTACCTCAGAAGACTCCAGTAATAGTTATTGAATGGTGGCAGCGGGAAAATGAACAGCCAGTGACCAAATAACACATGGACAAGCAGCAGATTAAAAAAGGAGAATGGAACAGAGAAGTTATTGCCATTACCAAAGTACTTCGGGCAAGTTGCAGGTCCAAACCAAGCTGAAGCGTGGCTGAACTGCCGCTGAAGGTTTGTAAGGTACTGCACCACCTTGGGATTCGCTACAAAGCTGAGCAAGGACCAGGTCTGTACACTTCTGTACACAATGGGTGGTTGTGCAGACAATATCCTAGTCAGACAAGGGATTGGCAAGGAAACTGCTTCATATGACAAAGCAATGAATGCATTTGATATCTACTTCAGTCTCAGGAAAAATGCCATTGTTGAACAGACGAAGTTTAATAAGCACACCCAGCAACCGGGGGCATGTGTCAATTCCTTTATTAATGATCTACACAGGCTGGCAGAAAATTGTGACCTCTTGCAGTTGAGGCATGCCTTAATACTAATCAAGGCCTTCAGTTGACCAGACAAGATGAGGTTAGGAAACAGAATCGTTCAGTACTTCAAGGCAATAGGAGACTCATTCGCAAAAAAGCACTGACTCAATGAGTTTAAGTTTCAGAATAGAAACAGCATGGTACAGAAACAGAGGAAGCATAGGGAGAGCTCAGCAATTGCCACAACCAACTGTTAACGGTATGATGGGAAAAGGCAGCACTGACGCGGAGATTGTCCTGCCAAAGCTGCAGGGTGCCATTTTTGTAAGAAGATGGGTTAGTTTAAAGCAGTATGTCAGAGGAAGGAGTTTATATTTCATAAACAAAAAGAAAAGCCCCAAAGGTTAGCAAAACCCAACAAATTGAAGATGTTAATGATCTAGAGGTGCCATTCCTGGGCAAGATTAAAGTGTCAACGGGAAGTTGTTGGAGTGCTGAAATTTTAGTCAATGGACATAAAACATGTTTTAAACTGGACACTGAAGCTGGAGTTTTGGTTCTTTCTGACACTGAACTATCGTTGGACCAAGACCTTTTTCAGCCATCCAGTGGACAACTCCATGGACCAGAAGGCAAACAAGTTAAAGTCATAGCACAGATGACTGCAACACTTCAATATAATGAGAGGAGAGTCATCGAAATCTTATACATAATCCAGAACCAGGATTGTTCACTTTTAAATAGAAGAGCTTGAATAGATTTACAATTGATCTACAAAGTGGAGGAATTGGAAAACCAAGAGCAGTCTAAAGACTTTAGAGCTGAGTTACCACAATTTTTCAAAGGGCCTGGGAAGCTGAAAAAAGCTTTATCACATCGTCTAATGTCCCAAAGCAAAGCCTGGTATGTTTGTTTACACTGAGGGAAGTTCCTCACCCACTTCTGGTGCAGATGAAACAGGAAGTTGACTCAATGTTACTAGGAGTAATCTCACCTGTAACAAAACCTACAAGTTGGTGTTCAAGTATTGTTCCAGTACTGAAATCAAATGTATCACTAAGAATCTGTGTAGATCTCACACAGATGAATAAAGCCATTGAAAGGGAAATACATCCAATTTCATCTGGCTAAGCTAGGAAAAGAGTTAGATTTTCATTAAGCTAGATGTGAATTGTGGCTTCTGGCAATTACCCTTAGACGAGAAATCCAAATTGTATAAACCTTTATTACACCATTTGAGAGATATTACTTTAACAGATTACCTTTTGGTGTCACATCTACATCTGAGATTTTTCACTGAATGATGACATGTATTCTGGAAGGATTGGAGGGAGTAATTTGCCACATGAATGGATGAATCCCTAATCCATGGTTCCACCACAAAGTGCTACAATGTCTACAAGGAGCAGGACTTACCCTTAATAACAAATGCAAGTTCTTGCAACCATCTATTAAATTCCTAGGGCATATTGTACATGAATCAGGGGTCAGTGCAGACCCTCAAAAAACTAAAACAATCAAAGAATTTCCACCTCCTTGAAACGTCATAGAGCTCCAGTGGTTTATGGGAATGGTTAATCTAGTGGGGAAGTTCTTACCCAGCTTAGCAAATGTGAATGAACCAATATGTCAGCTGCTAAGCCAGGGCCAGGTTGGTGTTGGGAAGAAGCCCAGATGTTTGAAAGGATCAAGGAAATGTTAATATCACCGGACATATTGGCTCATTATAATCCAGAACTGCCTGCGCTTTGTTGTCGCAGATGCATCTTCGACATGGTTGGGGGTTGTATTTTCCAAGACTCAGAGGGATGGTAAAGGTAGATCAGTGTACCACCTGTCTCATTCTTTGATCAAAACAGGACAAAGGTATGCAGTTATTGAAAAAGAAGCCTTAGTTGCTATTTGGGCTTGTGAGAAGTTTGCAGACTATGTCATCAGTCTTCCGTTCTCTCTTCAGTTCATTCTTTCTCTCTGCTGAGCTCCCTTCTCTTTCTCTCTTTCTCTGTCCTTAAATTCCAACTGCAGTTTAAGCTTTTCCAGCTCAAAATTGGCTAGGGGAGGGGATTCGGAGTTATGATTGAGCTCTTCACCTTGCCAAGATTAATTCCTTTCTTTTGATTTTTCTGAGCAATTTGAACTGTATCTCCCTAGTTACATCTTTCAATTCACTTGTGGTCAGGGTCTCCAAACTTTCCCTGCTTAGATTATCTTGTTGAACAAACATTTGGGCATCAAATGTTGCCATTTTCTTAGTGTTAGGATGAGGAATTTGTTGTGGTAAATTACTTGTCTTAAAATTAGTTCCTGCCACTGACTTTTCGCTCTTTGGCTTCCAATTGGTTTTTTTCAGTATCCAATTCTTAAATTTTTAAAATTTTGGACTCTGGCTAAATTCAAATTGTGTTTTCTCAGACTTGAGCTCCCAATTTCTGTTATGGACTGGAGGGGGATTAATTTAAACAGCCTCGATTTCTCCTCTCACTATTCGTCCATAAACAGAAAGGTGTTTTTGATTTCTGATCTCCCCCCCTTGTCACAACTCACTCGGGATAGTGCGCTGCAATATTAAGCCCCACTGCTCCTCAAGCCACGACAAATGTGAAAAGTTTGATCAACCCACCTAATTGTTTAATTTAGGTTAACAGAATACGAGCACCAGGTTTGTAAACTTAATAAGTGAATAACTGTTTATTGAACAAATTGTCTTTAACCAGCGGCAAAAGAAAAAAATATGAGCTGCTAATTTCTAACTCTATAACTTAAAATCTATCCCTTCTTAAATCCCTATACACACATATACAAGACACACAAAAACATGGATTTTAAGGGTGGGATAAAACAGTTCAATAGCACCAAGTCCGGATTCGATAGGTTGATTTTGATTGATATGTTCAAAATTCCTTTCAGTTCTTTGTTGATGACAGGAGGTGATCTTCCAACACTTTCAGTATTTAATTCACTGGTTGAACACTTGTCTTTCAATGTCTCCAATGCTGACTTTCCCTTTTTGCCTCTTGACAGGGGCTTTCAGAGAGAGAGCAGGTTATAGAGATATGAGGAGAAAAAACCAGCTAGCTATTATTGTAGAATTATTGGAATCTTACACACACAGGAGAGAGAGGTTTTAGGTCCTTTTCCTTTCAGGCTAGGAGCTATTCTGCTGCACTGCTCACACACAAACCCTGGTCACCTGGTTAGGAGTCAATTAAAATATTCTTGCCAGGCATTTCCCTGTTAGCCCGGACTCCTCCTTGGCACCATCCTGTTTTTCATGGCACACTCTTTTCCAGAACAACAACATTGTATATATCCCTCACACTGTTCCAGTAGACATGTCTTTCAAACTGCAGTCATTGTAATTTTAATCCACAGACCAACAGAAATAAAAAGATATGTTCTTTACACCCTTTATAAGTGATGGCATGTTTTCCCCAAAACTTCAGTTTGCAGTGATCCAATCCTCTATTAATAAACCCACAGCAAACTCATGATATGGAAATTAAGAGAGTTGGTTTATTTTACACACAAAAATTGGGAAAGGGATTTTACAATATCCACCCATCTTTTGCACTCACACAACAAAAGAGGGATAAAAGAAAGAAAGGGGTACAGGGCAAGACCACAATAAAAATAAATGTTATGGTTTCATGTGAGTCCAGAGTCCAGAATGAAAAATTAAGTGCCGTATTCTCTCAGAGGTTAGCAGGCTAAAACTGTTGCAGGGTGATCTGACTTTTCTAAAGTGAAGACTTTCGCGATGGAAGAAGGCATGTAGAGATGAATTAGTCTTGAAGGCACATATACAGAAGTTCCAATGTTCCAGTAGTTCACAGTGTAGATGAAGGCTAAGCACTTCACCTGGACGGAGCTCTTTCTGCTGCTACCTACAGTTAGATGATAAAATGGTAGACTGGGTTCAGTTCCACACGGCAATATTACAGATTCTACCAGCATTTTTTGAGGGGGGGGGGGTGTCATGTGACATACCCCTCCCACTTCCTGGGTCTTGGTCAAAGGATGTATTTTCTCAGGTCTGGAATCTTGAGGTGTTCAATAGAGGACTTAGGGTCCCTTTTGTCCTTTGCAGACATATCATCTCCATTGACTGGAGCTCTGCATTAGAAATGTAAAGGGGGTTGGTGCATTTCTTTGCAATTTGATTGTCAGCAGTTACAGAGGGCATTAGCACCTCTTTGAAGATAACGAGGTCCCTGCTAATTTCTGTAGGATAGAAATTCCTCTGGTATGAGTTATGCCTAGTCAGGGTAAAGCACTGATGGGCAACCTAGGCGAGTGAGTAGGCCGCATGAGTGGCTCTCCATCATCCCAGTGGGCCACAAGATTGAAATCGGGCATATGCCCCAACCATGACCCCATGAATAAGATTAAATACATTTAATGTATATTTCATAATGAGTTGTAGAAAATGCTTAACCATTCATATAATTGTCAGCAACTTCAAATGGTAAAAACAAAAGAAATGTTTACGCTTACATTACATCGTGCTCAGTGTGACTTCTAGCTGGATCTGTCGTCCACAAGCTTTCTTAGATTAGGACTCAGGGATGTGCAGATGCTTTGCAATTCAGCACTGAGATTTCCATCCGTTAGTCTGTTCTGCTTCTTGCATTTGATGTGTCCCATAACAGAAAAAGTTGTTCGCATGCAGCACTTTGATTGGACGCAGAGCGAGCGCACGGCTCTCACAGTCAATGTTGTGTGCAATCAGCACGCACCTCATTTCACGTGCCCTTGCTTTAAGTGTGTATCACTTTAGTAATACCAGTAGGAAAAAGACTACGCAAATGGAAACCAGTGGAATCTGGCATGGGCAACGGTCAACAAAATGTCTCACAGGTCGCACTCAGAACCCTGATGGGCAGCATGTGATGGCAGGCTGCCCATTACTGGGGTAAAGTCTTGTTCATTTTTGATATAAAAATTATAATTTTATTGAGTTGCCAGGTTTACAGAGGGGAGAATTTTCTCCCCGTCAGATGGGCCAGTCAGGAGCAGGCACAGAGCCAGTCGCCACCTACAATTGGCTGCAAGCTGCCATTTTACGTGAGTGGACCAATTAAGGCCCGCTCAGCATGACGCGCGCCTGGTAGCGCTCAGAGCTACCTGTGGTGGCAAAGGGAAGATGGATAGTTGGGACCTGCGCTCTTTCATGCATTCGTGCGAAAGAGCACAGCAATCTCCCTGAGGCATGGAGCTGCCTCAGGGAGATTTAAGTTCAAAATTAACCTTCAATATAAAGAAAGTGAAAAATCATTTACACATGTCTCTTCATGTAACAGTGTCATATGAGCTGGGACATGTTTATGAAATGTTTGAAAAATATTTATTAATTTAATAAACCCTTCATGAAACCTCATTCCGCCTGTGGATGAGGTTTCATGAAAAATCCGAAGGCTGCCTGGGCTCTTCGCCTGCCCGCCAACCTTAAGGTTGGATGGGCAGCCCTGTCAATTTGCTTAATTGGTTTGTAAATGGCCTTAAACAGGCTTTTGGCAGTTCGGCGGGAGCGCAGCTGACTCAAGTGCACACCCACCGAACAGAAGGTCAAAATGACGTGTGGTGACTTCGGGATGCATGCCCGATGTCACCACGTGTCATTTTACAAGCCGAACAGAACATGCTGGCCATTGATATATATATTTTCCTTCCTGTCTTCTGGACAGGACAAGATAATATCCAATTGCAGTGCTACCCATTGGCAGGAGCAGGTAATGGCATCCTCATTTCCATCCAGATCGTGGGAACATCCTAGGATGGATCATTTTGAGCTCAGAGAGAAAACTTTTTTGATAGTGGTTGACTACTATTCAAGGTGGATAGAGGTAAAATGTTGACTTGGTCATACACCTGAAGCTGTCATTGCATCGTTGAGGCTGAAAGGGGAGTGTGGACAGTCATGGCTTTATTGAAAGAAGAACATTAACTGCTAAGTTATCATTCTACCCTGCTCCAGAATGGTTTGGCTCCATGCACACTTTTAATGTGGTGGAAGCTGAGGATTCAACTTCCACACACACTTGTGCCATGTCTCACAGTAGAAAATTTGCACAAGGTGAGGAAGGAAAAGAATGAGCACCATTCCAGTCAAAGGTGGCACTATAATAATTGCCACAGAGTCCACAAGTACCAGACCTCCGGCCTGGAGAGTCAGTGTGGATTCGTGATCAAGCTCATTAAGGCCAAGTTCATGACAAAACACCACATCCACCATCCTATCTTGTAGGGACTGAAAACAGTATATTGCGAAGGAACTGGAGTGCACTAGTTTCTGCAAGGAGTTGACATTCTACAGAGTTGGTCAGTTCTTCAGGATACCTGGAAGATGGCCTGAGTGGTGAACTGGTATCCTCTGACAAATCTCATTCTGGCCAATAGATTGTGAGAGAATTCATAGAGAGCTTGAATTCTTAATCTCCTCCTAGAAAGCTGAGAACACAGTTGGGTAGAACTGGTGAAACCGCCCCAATAGTTGTCTTTGTGAATCAGAGATGAAGCCATATACCTAGGGGAAGCTTTAGTGTAAAAGTTTAATGTGAGTACGTAAATGTGAGAGTTTACATCATCTTGGGGATGTGGCGTAAGATCACATGACTATCATGATTGGGTTCTCTCCTGCAGCCTTGTGGCAAGGATGAAGTCTCATTCTAGATGTATTTATTTTTTGTTATGTTTTGAATAAAGTTGATGTTAAACCCTACCTCAGAAGACTCCAACAGCAGTCATTAACAACACCTTGAACACAAGAATTTTAGAGCTGGTTTTACCCTTTGTAGTGCTGACATCAGGTCAGTTGCATTGACTTCCCGTTGTGCCCTTGTCGTCGCCAAGCTGTGGAGTTGCAGACACACTGTACAACCCACCTGCTGTTAGGAAACAGAGTCAAGGCTTAAAATGGCTTTTAATTGACTTTTTAAGTCGCTCAATCAGTTTCTTGCCACAGCCCCTCAAAAAGCCCAAAGGATGTTGCCTGGGATGAAACATTTAAGTTATGAAGAGAGGTTGGATAGACTTGGGTTATTTTCGTTGGAGCAGAGAAGGCTGAGGGACGACCTGATCGAGGTGTACAAGATTACGAGGGGCATGGACAGGGTGGATAGGGAACAGCTGTTCCCCTTAGTTGAAGGGTCAGTCACAAGGGGACATAAGTTCAAGGTGAGGGGCAGAAGGTTGAGGGGGGATGTGAGGAAAAACTTTTTTACCCAGAGGGTGGTGATGGTCTGGAATACACTGCCTGGGAGGGTGGTGGAGGCAGGTTACCTCACATCCTTTAAAAAGTACCTGGATGAGCACTTGGCACGTCATAACATTCAAGGCTATGGGCCAAGTGCTGGTAAATGGGATTTGGTAGATAGGTCAGGTGTTTCTCAGGTGTCGATGCAGATTCGATGGGCCGAAGAGCCTCTTCTGCACTCTGTGATTCTGTGATTCTTCTGATTCTGAGGCATGATCACATTGAAATTGACCCGGCGGAATTTTCTGGAATTTTCCATCTTGGCTGTCCCCAATCCTACCTCCAATGGCCTGGAAAAGTTTCTCCAAAAATAGTGTTTAATGTCTCTGTCATTTTCTTATTCCCCATAATAATTTACTCTCTCTCTGTTTCAAAAGGACCCAGATTTACTTCTACTAATGTCTTTTCTTGTTACATACCTAAAACCTAGATTCGCCAACTGTGATTAAATGTGTTATTGGAGGTTTCATCACATGACTTGCCCGCACATTCTAGCCATTAGTCGGTCAGCACATCCATCCTTGTGATGTAATGCCTTCCTATGCCAATTGGAAAGCAAAAACACACATTACCCAATTGGATAATGTTTGACTGTCAGCCAAACAGTTTTTTTCCATTTTCAATACTTTTATATCTGGTAAGGAGAAATGCTCGAAAAAAATGACAAAAAAGCCAACCTTTTTTAAGGTCCCGATGATGTTTCTCCAGGGTTGCCCACAGCAGTGCCCTGGAGATTGATCTTCAACTCCTGGAGATGCCAGGCCAACACTGGAAGGTTGGCATTGCTACAAATTCACTTTTACAATCTTGCGTGCTAGTTTACTTTCACTCCATTTTCTCTTTATCAATTTCTTGGTCATTCTTTGCTGAATTCTAAAATGTTCCCAATCCTCAGGCTTATTACTCTTTTTGACGACATTATAAGCCTCTTCCTAATCAAATACTATCTTGAACTTCAACAACAAAAACAAAAATAGCTGGAAAAACTCAGCAAGTCTGACAGCATCTGCAGAGAGGAATACAGTTAACGTTTCGAGTCCGTATGACTCTTCATCAGAACTAAGGAAATATAGAAATGTGGTGAAATATAAGCTGGTAGAGGGGGCTGGGACAGGTAGCACTGGATAGAGGGCCAGTGATAGGTGGAGGCAAAGAAGAGATTGCCAAAGATGTCATAGACAAAAGGACAAAGGGGTGTTGACGTTGGTGATATTAGCTATAGAATGTGCTTATGGTAACATTAAGGGTAGAAAGCAGGACGAGCAAATGACTAATGGTCCTAGTGGGGGTGGGTGGGGGGCAGGGATTGAAATAGGCTAAAAGGTGGAGATAAAACAATGGATGGAAATAAATTTAAAAATAATGGAAATAGGTGCGAAAAGAAAAATATATTTTAAAAATGTGGGCATGAGAGCAGTGTGGTGTGTTGAAATGGCAAGTGACAGGGAGATCTGGGTCATGCTTGCGGACAGACCAAAGGTGTTCCGCAAAGTGGTCACCCAGTCTGTGTTTGGTCTCTCCAATGTGGAGGAGACCGCATTGGGAGCAACGAATGCAGTAGACTAAATTGAGGGAAGTGCAAGCAAAGTACTGCTTCACTTGGAAGGAGTGTTTGGGCCCTTGGACCGTGAGGAGGGGGGAAATAAAGGGGCAGGAGTTACATCTTCTGCCGTTGCATGGGAAGGTGGTGTGGGAAGGGGTTGAGGTGTAGGGGGTGATGGACGAGTGGACCAGGGTGTCCTGGAGGGAACGATCCCTGTGGAATGCCACTGGGGGGGGAAAGGGAAGATGTATTTGGTGGTGGCATCATGCTGGGGTTGGCGGAAATGGCGGAGGATGATCCTTTGAATGCGGAGGCTGGTGGGGTGATAAGTGAGAACAAGGGGGGCCCTATCACGGTTCTGGGAGGGAGAGGAATGTGTGAGGGCGGATGCGCGGGAGATGGGCCATATATGGTTGAGGGCTCTGTCGACCACCATGGGTGGAAAACCTTGGTTCAGGAAGAAGGAAGACATGTCAGAGGGACTATTTCGGAAAATGACATAATCAGAGCAGATGTGACGGAGGCGAAGGAACTGATGGAAGGGGATGGAGTGTGGGAGTCGGTAGGCTTGTAATGAATATTGGTGGACAGTCTATCACCAGAAATTGAGACAGGGAGGTCAAGGAAGGGAAGGGAAGTGTCAGTGATGGACCATGTGAAAATGATGGAGGGGTGGAAATTGGAAGCAAAATTAATAAATTTTTCCAGGCCCAGATGGGAGCATGAAGCCGCACCGAAGCAGCCATTGATGTACTGGAGAAAGAGTTTGTGGGAGGGGGCCTAAGTGGGACTGGAACAAGGAATGTTCCACATAACTCAGGCATAACTGGGGCTCATGCGGGTACCCTTACCTTTCAGTTGGAGGAAGTGAGACGATCTAAGGAGAAATTGTTCAGTGAGAGAACAAGTTCAGCCAGACGGAGGAGAGTAGTGGTGGATGGGGATTGTTCGGGCCTCTGTTCAAGGAAGAAGTGAAGAGCCCTCAGACCATCCCGGTGGGGGATGGAGGTATAGAGGGATTGGGCGTCCATGGTGAAGTGGAGGCGGTTGGGGCCAGGGAACTGGAAATTGTTGATATGATGTAGGACATCAGAGAAATCACGGATGTAGGTGGGAAGAGACATGACAAGGGGGAAGAGAACGGAATCAAGATAGCAAGAAATGAGTTCCATGGGGCAGGAACAGGCTGACATGATCAGTCTGCCGGGACAATCCTGTTTGTGGATTTTGGGTAGGAGGTAGAAGCAAGTCATTCAAGGTTGGGAGACTATGAGATTGGAATCTGTGGAGGGAAGATCTCCAGAGGAGATGAGGTCAGTGATAGTCCTGGAAACAATGGTTTGATGTTCAGTGGTGGGTCATGGTCCATAGGGAGGTAGGAGGAAGTGTCTGCGAGTTGACACTCAGCCTCTGCACCACCCTTGTCAGCAGGTTTGACGACAAAGTCAGGGTTGGACCTGAGAGAATGGAGTGTGGCAAGTTCAGAAATAGACAGGTTAGAGTGGGTGAGAGGAGCAGAGAAATTTAGACAAGTGATGTCATGCCAACAGTTCTCAATAAAAAGATCAAGAGCAGGTAACAATCCAGAGGGAGGGGTCCAGGTGGAGGGAGAATACTGGAGGTGGGTAAAAGGATCCGTTGAATGGGGAGAGGACTCCAGCCCAAAGAAGTGAGCATGGAGATGTAACATGAGGGATAGAACTTCAGTTGGAATCCACGTGGGGTAAGTCCGAGACGGAGACAGTCACTGAGGAAGGAAAGATGTCATTGATAAAAGGACAAAGGGGTGTTGACGGTGGTGATATTAGCTATAGAATGTGCTAAGGGTGACATTAAGGTTAGAAAGCAGGATGAGCACCTGACAGAGACCTGCTCTGCTTTCTATCCTTAATGTCACCATAAGCACATTCTATAGCTAATATCACCACCGTCAACACCCCTTTGTCCTTTTGTCTATGACATCTTTGGCAATCTCTTCTTTGCCTCCACCTATCACTGGCCCTCTATACAGCTTTACCTGTCCCACCCCTCTCAACCAGCTTATATTTCATCTCATTTCTAGTTTTCCTTAGTTCTGATGATGAGTCATATGGACTCGAAACGTTAACTGTGTTCCTCTCCGCAGATGCTGTCAGACCTGCTGAGTTTTTCCAGCTAATTTTGTTTTTGTTTCAGATTTCCAGCATCCGCAGTATTTTACTTTTAACTGAGGAAAGAAATATGGCTGTGAAAGCGAGTTTTAGAAAACACCTTGTCAAACACCAGGAGAGAAATAGAAAGCAATGAAGGTGAACAGTGCAAAAGAGACAAGCGGAAATCCTGTCGGAGAGAAGAGCAGTACTTCTTCGAGGTAGGCATTCCTGGAAGAGAAGTGGTAGTCAATTAAACACTAAGATAAAAGCAAAATACTGCAGATGCTGGAAATCTGAAACAAAAACAAAAATAGCTGGAAAAACTCAGCAGGTGTGTGGAGAGGAATACAGTTAATGTTTCGAGTCCG
This sequence comes from Carcharodon carcharias, assembly GCF_017639515.1. Taxonomy (NCBI): domain Eukaryota; kingdom Metazoa; phylum Chordata; class Chondrichthyes; order Lamniformes; family Lamnidae; genus Carcharodon; species Carcharodon carcharias. The sequence continues at coordinate 82,911,844 of NC_054474.1, read as the reverse complement.
TATTACTCTTCACCAGAACTAAGGAAATTTAGAAATGAGGTGAAATATAAGCTGGTTGAGGGGGTGGGATCTACTATCTTCAACTTCTCCGGTTAGCCACAGTTAGATTACTTTTCTCATGTTTTTTTAATCCCTTAAACAAATGTGTATTTGATGAAAATTATGAATTATTTCTTTAAATGTTTGCATTGCCTATTCTGTCATATTTTTAAGCTCATTTTTCATTTTTGTCAGTTACATTTTTCAGATTTAAACTCTTGTTTCAGTCTTAAATTTGCACATGTGAACAAGAGCTCTGTTTGAGGTCTGTTGTGCAAATTTGGTTTGGCTTGAAGTCTTTGCTTTTTCCCCCTTTCTTCATTGAGAGAGAGCAAACTCCTTCAAAGATGTTATGAAGGAAGATCTATGACTTCTTGATATGCAATTTAAGGGATTTTAAGGGACAGTTGTGCAGGATCATTGTTTTTGGTCTTCCTGTATGAATATGTAAATACATGAGCAACGCTGTGATTCTCTTCTGTAAGGCCCGTGCCCATTAAAATCTTTTCCCCGTTTGTTTGTCGCGGATCCCCAAAACTGAAGGGGGGAGGTGGTCGATCTGAAAACTGTTGGGTCATGTAACCACTTGGCGCCTTGGACATTAATTGGAAATGAATGACTCAATAAGAAAGCGCTGGAATTCCTGCCCGGGGAAGGCCTTTCTCAGCGAGTCCCATGTCTTTGTCAATGGTGCGGGATTCTGCAAAGCCCGGCAAAGAGGGTTCATGAACTGGACCGAGTACGCCTGAGATAAAGGAACACCGACAATTCTGGCATCTGGCGAGATGAATCCCTTTTCCATTTTTTTCCCTTCGTCTTTTGAACAAAGTAAATAAGTGACGGACGGGAGCCCAAGCCTGTAAGAGGTGGATCGCTCGTGTTGGGTTTGTGATCCGGTTCCAGGGTTTTCGAGGTACTGCCTGCACCACTGAGACGTTCTATCAATGTCAGTCTTGCACCGTCGGTAACCTCCTCATTGCTGCGCCTCCTGACTGTCACCGAGTTTTGGACACTCCGTCCTCTCTCACTTCGTACTGGCACTGGAGTCAGTGAGTTTGCACTTTGTACAACATGGCTGGTAGTGCTGGCCTAACCCTTACGTTAATAATCGGCATTGCAGTCACCCGTTGCCAGCAGGAAGAGGCGCCCCCGAAAAAAATAGGTAAGGTTTGTGTTTGGGAAGTGATTTTACTGCTGAAGCTGTGACATATTGCTTAATGCTGCATCCAATTCCGGCTGGTATTAATGATATTTTGCGTTATTTTAATTTTTAGTTATACCGAGAGTTATAATTTCCTAAACCTGGTATTTGTTGGTATCCACGTAACGTCCCTCTGGCAAAAACCAAAGCGCATTTTGCTTTAAAAATATTCATTTTCACGAATCCTAGAAAAATGAAAACTGGTCTTATTATTTCCAAATCAATGTACTAGAGATGTAGAAAATGGGTAACATGCATCACGGCACTTAGATTAGATTGGCTTGGCATAATGTATACGATCATATTTTTAAGAATAAGGGATGGCGAATATGTTACATGGAATTGATCAAAATTTCTGATTTAATGATATTTTGAAAGCTGCTCTTTGATGTAATTTGAATGAGTTTATGAATCCCAAGACCTGACTGGCAGCTGTGACACTTGTACTTCGATTTCTGCTGCAGTCAGATGATTATGTAATAAAAGTGCATTATCATCTTTGTCTCATATATAAAAACAATCGAAGGCTGGCAGAGAAATTTCCAAGTGAGATTTTGGGCGGAATCATCCCAGATTTGCACAAAGTGCAGTAGCAGGCAGGAAAAAGAACGTTCTACCCACTGGCTACAATGGTGGGTTTTCGCGCTGTATCGTCCCAGCCCCACCTCGTTAATAATGCGTTCCCGGGAAGCACACCGGATCGGTGGCAGGACAGCCCGCCTCACTCTCACCTCAGGCCTTCAATAATCCACGTGCTATATTTAAATGGCGTTCCCGCACAGAGCTAGCTAAGGGATCTCTAAGGGATCGGAAGCTGCTGCAAAGTTATGCCTGCCAAAGGGAGGAATCAAGCTGCCCCCAAATTTAGTGATGCCTTCCTCAGGCACTTACTGGACACAGTGGAGGCCCGCTGTGAAGTTCTCTATCCCCGGTCTGGGCAAAGACCAGCAAGTGAGGTGACATATCCAGCATGGGAGGCAATGGCAGTGTCGGTCAGCACCAGTGCCCTGCAAAAGCGGACAGCCGCCCAGTGCCGAAAGAGGATGAATGATCATCTCCGTTCCATCAGGGCAAGTCACTCTTCTCATCACCCTCAACTCACGCACTCACAAACCCATCACACATCCACAGGGATCTCACTCACTGCCAGTTCAAGGGACATCACCATTCACTCTCTCACGCACGTCTTCATCTGTCCTGTGGTTCATGTCCTCATCCCATCCATGGCACTACTCACCATCCACACATGCCAGGCCTTCTCACCTGGCCTGGCAGGCATCCTGCTTACACTCTCTCCATCTGCCTTCATGGAGGGCAAGCTGGCGCACAACAAGAGGGTGAATTGCAGACCGGTGACATCAAGGTCCTCACAGACTTTGAAAATAGAGTCATCCAGCAGGCCAACGACGCTTTGGACCATTCATGTGGCTGATGGTGAGGTCGGCAGCACTTTACCAAACGAGGATTCAGCAGTGCAACAACCATCAGACAACTATGCTGAGAGTCGGTTCCCCTGTTCTGCAGTCCCCTGCCATGTGCTAATTATCTCTCCTCCTGGGAAGCACATCTGGGAAGTAGCTGGTTCATGAGCTGACTCAAGCTCCAAAGACACCTTGGAAGAAGAATCTGATGACACCCTCATTGAAGACCCATCACTGCGCTGGTGGGGGGTGTGGGTGAGACACTCACCTCGGGGAGACCTAATTCTAGAGTAGCCTCGAGGTCACAATCTGGTGAGCACATCGCACTGTCTGATCCACATCAGGCAGCGGCAGGGACCTCACAGGTTTCTAGCGCTTGGAGCATTGTTGGAGGCCAAAAAATCTGAATCCGAGTCCCCTGGACTTGGTCTTACCTCAGTTGCTGGGGCTGCAAAAACAAGCACAGGAACATCAGGAAGGGATGTCTGCTGCACTCCTCAGATTGCAAGGCACGATGGAGGAGTCCTTCCGCCTTTAATCTGAGGTGATAGCACCGGCATGTCAAAACACTGAAGTCAACACTGGTAGGATGGCTGTCGCCATGGAGACCTTGGTCTAGGGCATTGGTCCTGCACTGCTGCGTGGGCTGAACTCCATCACTGCCGCCACAGTTGGTCCCCAACAGTGTCAACGTGAGAGGGATGCGGGATAGCTTGATCTCACTCCAGCTTCCCTTTCTCCTCAAGGAGTCAGCCAGGGGCCCACGGGCACCCTAGGGAGGAGGATCAGCAGGTGCACACCCCAGACTCATCCACCCAGGTGACTCCAGAAAGTGTCTGGTCAAGGAGGGTAACACTGCCAAACAGCAGGACCTTGAAAACAGGCCAGGGCCCTCCAGAGGATGCCTGCCAAGGTCATCACAGACAGGGCGTCACAGTCAGCAGGCTGCCTCCACCCCTGCTGTGGATGTCCCAGGAGCACCAAGATATAGCGGCAGGGTTAGGAAGGTTAAGAAGATGTAGTTGCACAGCCTGGGCATGGGTGTTGATCCCTTGTGCATAATGTTCACTATTGTAAATAATCTCCCAAGATTGTCTCACTGCCTATGGCCCCTTGTTATGATGAACAGTGTTCGTGTCATTCAGATGTGAAACCTTGGCTCCTGCAGAAGATAAAGGCAGGTGTCTCAGTCCAGGGCCTCTTCCCTGTGCAGTGTGTAACCTTCAGAGCAAAGTGATGGTCTTCACATTCCCTGGACACATTACTGATGCCTGCACCTCGACGGTGCTTGTCATTGCTCCCAGAATGTAGTGGGCAGGCATCACAGAGTTCTCACATTCTCTCTGTGTGCTCTCAGCATCTTTTGAGGTGGGGCTGGCCCCCATCTCTTTAATATCTGTGACTGGTGATGCTGTGCTCCTGAAGGGGACAGGTGCGTTTAAAGTTTCATGGCTGCATCTCCATGATATGACCCTGATCAGAGTGCAAGCGAGCTGCCCTCAGCCAGAGAGGAGCCAGACATTCACAGAATGAATGTGAAGATCTATGGAGTGTGCTCACTCCATGTCCTCATCATCCTCCTGGAATCTAGTGACTATTAAGGCCTCCGCTGCGTCTGCATGAGATGACCCTGAGCACTGAGGGTATGTACGCTGCCATCAGCCACACAGGAGTGAAACATTCACAGATACAAGGTGAGGATGTCAGGACTGTCCTCACTGCGTATCATCATCGTCCTCGTCCTCCTCCAGGTCCTCCTCCTCCTCCTCCAGGTCCTCCCCACGTTGCAGCACTCAGTCTTGTAGCATGCTGCATGCTATGATGATGTGCGATGACCCTCTGTCGTGGCATCAGCCTCGTTATACAGTGACTCTGCTGCAGCCTGAGGCTGCTGCACAGGCGTCATCAGCCATGTCCTCTGTGGGTAGCCCTTGTCCCCTAGGAGCCAACCCTGCAGTCTCTGTGGACCCTGGAAGGTGTCAGGGATCTGAGACCTGCTAAGGCTGTAGGAATCGAGGGCACTCCCTGGGAATTGTGCGCACACCTGTCGGATGTGTTTGTGGTGGTTGCAGACCGGCTGAACATTCAGTGAGTGGAAGCCCTTACAGTTGACGTAGTTGACTGCTTGTAGCCATGGAGTTCTAAGCGCCATGTGAGTGCAGTCAATGGCACCCTGCATCTGTGAAAAACCTGAGATCTGTGCAGATCCCAGCACTCCGGCTTCCTGGCTTTCTGATCCCTTGTGAAATGCACCATGTTCTGTGCCTTCACGAAGATGGCATCCGTAACTTCCTGGATACACTTGGAGTCTTGCAAGATCCTGCACAGGTCACCTGTGGGTGCTCGAAGGAGCCACTGGCGTAAAAATTGAGTGCCACAGTCACTTTCATGGCCAATGGCAGTGGATGCCCTTCATATCCTAGTGGCGCCAAATCCCGCAGCAGGTGGCACATGTGACCTACCAGTTACTTAGACATGTGCAATCTTCGGCAGCACTGGTTCTCAGTCATCTGCAGAAATGACTGACAGCGTATATGGCCCCACGTCTAGCAAGGCGTCTATGAGCGATGGCTCACTTTGTATCTTCAGCTGGTTCTGCAGCGGGCACTTCCACCCCTTCAACTTGAGGGAGGTGCTCCTTCCTTTGCCGAGCCACACTCCTTCCTTATTCTCTCCTTCTTCTCTGGTCTCTGTCAGCCATGAGGCATACTGTTAAATCACCAGGCTCCATGATCATGATGTTCTTCTCCTTGATTTTTTTATTTATTCGTTCATGGAAGATGGGTGTCACTGGCTAGGCCAGAATTTATTGTCCTAATTGTCCTTGTTCAGAGGGCATTTAGGAGTCATGTAGACCTGACCAGGTAAGGACGGCAGATTTCCTTCCCCGGTGGACACCGAATTAGTGAACCAGATGGGTGTGTACAACAATCTGGCAATGCTTTCATAATCATCATCAGACTTTTGGTTCTAGATTTTTATTCAATTGAAATTTCACCATCTGAACCCGGGTCCCCAGAGCATGACCCTAGACCAGTGACAGTGATACTGTGTCATCACCGCCTCCTGCAGGATCAGAGAGAGACGCGTGGGTTAGCATAGGTGTACTAAGAACCTGTCTTGGTTAAGTCTGAAGGCCCTTTCACACATGCAGGAGAGGGCTGGCCATCACTTGGATGGTCAGTGTGTAGTGTGCTCATTGGCTGTCCAAAACCCCACCCACCTCCACCCCACTCCACGACCAATTGGCAGCAGCTTCAGCCACTGGACTGCATGCTGTGCTCTCAGCTCAGTTGCAGGCATTCTCCTAACCCTAACTGTAAGGCTGCGTTGTTAACTTGAGCCATAATGGATACTGGCCCAAACCTTAATAAAGACATTGCAAGGGGCTGTGAGCGCCTCCACCAGTGACTGCCCCATGGCCACCTTTCACAAGGGGATTCTACAACTTGCCCAGTCAGCCAATTGCTCTGCTGCCCCCTAAAACGCTCATTAATTTGCAGTTCGCGCCCCAGGGTGAAAAGTTCTGGAATATTCGGTGGCACTTACATGCTTTGGCGTTACTTGAGAGGGTAGAAAAGCTTCAGAGGCCCAACTCCAAGCATGTCAATGGGACTACAGCTGAACGGTCTCAGCTGCAGAAGAATGTTCACTTTTGACAAGCTTTTCCAAATACGTGGTTGCTTCCCTCACCCCCGCCCCACCCACTCCCCCGGGATGTGCTTGAGTATTTCCTTCAGCCAGTCTGTGTTGCCTTGCCCCTCACCCCTACCCCCTCCTCCAACCCTGGCCTGACCTACACTGGAGCCCTTGCCCTGGTACAGCACTGACACCCCCCCACCCCCCCCCCCACTACGTGAATGCGCAGGCGCCTCTTCCTTCATGTCCTACAGGTGATGCTCGTGAGCACTGCGCAAGGTTGCGTGCATTCACCCTCAAGTTCCCCTCAAAGTTCAGGTCATCAGGTGCATGTGTTTTTAAGGCAGTCGTGAAGCTCGCTGTTCTGAGGTCACGCCGACGTGGGCGGTAAATTTGACATGGAGGGTTGATTCTGGCGAGCAGGGCTCATAACAAATGCAAATGTATTAAAATGATGATCTCGACGTGTGGTGGTGGGAAATGTGGCCCACCATTGACGGGTGGAGCGGAAGATTGCAAACTGGTTTCATAATGGCGTAAAAACGATTTTTGGCCTCCTTGCCATATTGTCGGTCTCCCCCCCCCCCCCCCCCCCCCGCCTGCCATGCCGCCCGGCACCAGTGGCCTTTGAAAAGATATCAAAAATGATATGTTGCCATGGAGACAAGCTTAGTTGTATGTGGGTGATGTTGGTATGGCAACTGTATAAATGTTGGATGAATTCCTGGCTGGAGATTTTGATTTATTTTGACTCATCCAAGTCCAAAGTGAAGCCAGTTCTGTTTGCAACCTTACCTTACGATCATTGGTAAGTGTGTAAAGTTGGTGAACTGCCAAACTCTTTTTTTTCTCTCTCTATCCTCAGTTAATGAGTAAAGTGAGTTTGTTTCGATACACATTTAAAAGTACTACTGTAACCAAAATAAGTAGCTAGTTACAGTACACTGAAATTTCTTTAATTGACTTTTTTTGTCTTCCACAGCTATAGTAGGTGCAGGAATTGGAGGATCTTCAGCTGCCTATTTCCTAAGACGGGAGTTTGGTCACAATGTTAAAATTGATGTCTATGAGAAGGGCACTGTTGGAGGCCGACTAGCTACGGTTACTGTAAATGGTCAGCAGTATGAGATTGGCGGCTCAGTCATTCACCCACTCAATCTTCACATGCAAGACTTCGTCAAACATTTAGGTAATGTTATGTTTATTAATTTAATTGCCAAAGTTTTAAGTTTTAAAGTTTTTTTAATAATAAGTAGCAAAGCTGAGAACTGCATAAACCTGAATTCAATATGAAATAGTTTTCTTTCTGAGGTAACTTGAAATTAATGCTGGGCATAAAATATGTAATCACTCACCTCACTGTGCTGCCAATACTTCCAGGTCGCGTTTAGTTAGATTATGTTCCAAAGACTTTTTCCAGGAATGCTCTTTTGCCAACCACAGGGGAGTATTCACTACTTATGTGCAGTAGGCTGGCATGAGCTGCTTCATTATTAAAAGGAACAATGCATGGGGTTGAATTGTATGAAATCATCAGTAGATAGTCCCACTGCCAAGTTTATGATGGAGGGAAAGTTTATGATGAAACAGCTGAAGAGGGTAGGTTGGAGCATGCTGCCTTAAAGGTTCTTGTTGTGATGTCTTAACAATGCAACATGGTGCTGACCATGAGAATTTTCCTGGATGTCAGGTATGACCTTCAGTGACTTAATTATTGCTAGGCTCCTTGTTGCCATACTCTCTCAAGTGCTGCCATGATGTTGAGGTGTGTTGATGTGTAATTCTCACCTTTCTCCTGGGGTGACCTTCCCATAAGAACATAAGAAAGAGGAACAGGAGTAGTCTATTTGGCCTCTCAAGCCTTCTCTGCAATTCAATAAGGTCATGGCTGATCTGATTGTTGCCTCACCTCCACTTTCCTGCCTTGCTACCATAACCCTTGACACCCTTGTGGATGAAAAACCTTTCTAACTGTTTCAATAAGATCACCTCTTTTCTAAACTCCAATGAGTACAGACTCAATCTTTCATCATAAGATAGCCCCTTCATCCCAGAAATCAACCTGGTGAAACTTCTCTGAACTGCCTCCAGTGCAAGTATTTTCCTCCTTAAATAAGGAAACCAAAATGGTACCCAGTGCTCCAGGTCTCACCACTGCCCTGAACGGTTGTAAGCAAGACTTCCCTACTTTTATACTCCATTCCCCTTGCAATAAAGACCAACATTCCGTTTGTGCTCCTAGTTCCTTGCTGTATCTGCGTGTTAAATTTTTGTGATTCATGTACAAGGATACCTGGATCCTTCTGAAAAGCAGCATTCTGCAGTGTGTCTCTCGATTTAAATGTTAATCTGCTTTTCTGTTCTTCCTGCCAAAGTGGATAGCCTCACATTTTCCTACAGTATGCTCAATCTTCCATATTTTTGTCCACTCACTTAAGGAGTCTACAAAGGGATATAAATAGGTTATGCCCTCCTCACAGCTTGCTCACCTACCTACCTTATCATTTCAAGCAAACTTAGCTACAATACACTTGGTCCCTTCATCCAAGTCATGAATATAGATTGCAACTAGTTGAGGCCCCAGCATTGATCCCTGCAGCACTCCAGTAGTTATGGTTTGCCATGTTGAAAATGATCTATTTGCCCCCAGTCTTTACTTCCTGTTAGCATGCATAGTGGTTTGACTGACTCATATATCACTCACAACACAATGAGCCCTTATCTTGTGTACTAACCTTTTTTGTGGCACCTTATCAAATGCCTTGGAAATCAAATGCACGACATCTACTGGCTCCCCTTTATCCACATTGTTTATTACATTGTCAAGTAACACAAATAATTTGTCAAACACGATTTCCCTTTCACAAATCCATGTTGACTTTGCCAGATTTTATTATGATTCACTAAATGCCTCTCAACTACCTCCTCAATAAAACATTCTAGCAATTTCCCAATGACAGATGTTAGGCTAACTGGCCGACACTTTCCAACTTTCTGATTCCTCCCTTTCTTGAATTGAAAAGTTACATTTGTGGTTTTCCAATCCATTGGGACCTTTCCAGAATCTAGGAAATTCTGGAAGACAACCAATGCATCCATTATCTCTGCAATCATTTCTTTTAAGACCCTAGGATGCAGGCCATTATATCCAGGAGATTTGTCAGCCTTTAATCCCATTAGTTTCCAGGTACTTTTTCCCTGGTGATAGTGATTATTTTGCCTTTTTGCCCCTTGATTTTCTATTATTCTTGGGGTGCTTTTTGTGTCTCCTGTGATGTATTGTTAGTCCCTGCCATTTCCTTTATTCTCATTATTAATTCCCAAGTTTCGCTCTCTTAGGGACCAGTGTATACTTTAGCTGCTCTTTTTCTTTTATATACTTGTAGAAGCTCTTACTGTGTGTTTTTATATTTTTTTCTAGCTTACTCTCAGATTTTAATTTCTCCCTCTGTTGATTTTTTTGAAGCCCTCCTTTACTGGTTGGGAAAGTTTTCCCAATCTTCTGGCCTACCACTAATCTTTGCAGCATTGTATGATTTTCTTTCCATTTCATACCATCCTTAACTCCTTAGTTAGCCTCAGCTGGTGTACCTTTCTTTCTCAATGGAATATATCTTTTTTGAGATTTATGAAATTCCCCTTAAATGTCTGTCATTGCTTACCTACCATCTTACCTTTTAATGTGTTTTCCCAGACTATTGTAGCCAACTCTGTCTCCATATGTTTGTAATTGCTTTCATTTATGTTTAAGACATTAGTTTCAGACCCAAGTTTTCCACCTTTAAAATGAACGTGAAATTCTACCATGTTATGATTCCCAAATCATTTCTTTTCAAACTTATACAGCCATCAAAAAGAGGACACTCTCTCCCAACAGCACTAGACTGGATGCAAACATAAATTATATTGATAAAAGGGCAGTGTTTTAACCCACTATGTCAACCAGAGTGCCTACAGGGCTGAGCCCATTAGTTAGTCTTGGAATTCAGCCAGTCATTCACAGCATGGCCATCTGGCAACGGTATCAACAGAAGCAGTTTGAACAGATGGCCCGTCATCTATTTTTTCAGATGGCCTCATTATAAATGCATGGCTGAGCTCGAATGGCTAATGGACTTAGCTCAGATTGTGAGTGCTAACTTTGTTAGTTTGAGGTCGCAAGAATGTTATTCTTTCTTTGTGGTTTTTCAATGCCTATTTGTTGATTTTAGAGGATTAAGAGGTTTTAAAAGGATTAACATTTTATTCATTGATGCTATGAATGGCTGTGCTTGATTGACACTTTAAGAGGTTGTAAGATGAGCAGCTTTTTCAAATGAAATTTTCAAAGCTTCTTTGCTTATTGTGTCAATTTCAGGAGCATTTCAAAGACTTGCCAATGGCTTATTGGTTCTGCACATGTGGATACTAGGAGAGTTGGTATTGGGAATGCATGGGTGTAATGGAAGGGGATATGGAGGGGATATCAGGGACATAGAAGTATGAGGGGACATGGGGGTTGGGCAGATGAGGGCTAGAGGACCCAACAACCATGGAGAGGACTGGGCCAATGTCCTAGAAAACCAAGGCAAACCTTGTAACCAGCCTGCCTCACCAACCACACACCTCTGTCACTGCCTCAGGCCTGCCAACCATGGTAGCAGACCTGAAGCTTGCCTGCCCACGTCTCATGGAGACAAAAATACTGTGGGAGTGGGAGGATATGTCAGGGTTGTGATTGCAAAGTTGGAAATGGCCAGACTCATGGTTCCCAATGCTGAGGGGGAGATCTGGCACCTTGTATTGCAAAAGGAAGAAGGGCACTGGAGGAATACCTGCAGTTCATTACCAGGACATTCTTGTGTATCTGATTTTCTCATCCATATCATAGCTGCTCTCCCCCTTTAAGCAGACCCCTTCCATCTTTTTTCTTTAGTTTGCCCAGCTGCTGACTTCCCTGTTGGTGGTCCTCTATCTTTGCTCCATTATATCAGTTCTCTTCTCTTTAATTTATGGACAAAGTAGCACATTGGATTTGTGCATTCCTGCAATCCCGCACCACTTCATTTGCTGATCTCAGCTGTGTTGCTGTAAAAAGGACAAGTGGAATCCAGATGTTTGCTGGGAGAAGGGGGATGGAAAACAGCAGATGTTTGTTGCCTAGTTGACATGTGGCCTTGGAAAAGTAGTTAACTGGGGAGAAAATTGAGGACTTTCTTTCTGAGAGAGTAAACGGGTATGGTAGAGGGAAAAAAAAGTAGCCAGCAGGTTAGCTGGTGTCTGTGAAGAGAGAAACCGAATTGTATTTCAGATTGATGATCTTTTTGCTGGAACTGGAAAAGCTTCCTGATGTACCAGTTTTTAAGCAAGTGCAAAGGGGGCAGTGCTTCCAGTTGTTTGACATTTTCGTTTTTCTTTGCACTGCCACTCTGATCGCTCTGTTCTTAGCCTCATACGCTGATTCAGTGAAGTCCAATGAACAGCACCTCATTTTTTGATCAGGAACTTTACAACCTGTGAGACTTGAGTTCAATAATTTTAGATAAGCACCACTCCCATTTTTTTCATATAGCAACTGTTGGCCATGGCTCTGCTGTTGCCATTCACAGTTCCTCTTGACCTGTCCTTTTGCTTCTTTACAGGTCCTGTTACCACTCCCTTTCACCTTTCACCATCATCCCTTTTGTCGTTTAATCTCTCCTGCCTTCTACCCTCTTTCCTGCCTTCCAGCATATCACAAAACTTCCCTTTTGTTCTTTCATTCTCTCCCCACTTTCCCTGCCTCTGCACTTGCTTAAAAACTAGAATACCTTTTAATATTTTCCAATTCAAACAAAAGCATCATGACCTGCAGATTCTTCTGACCTGCTGAGGATTTCTTGCATTTTTCTCTCTTTATCTTAGATTTCTAGCTTCTGTGATATTTTGCTTTTGTTAGTGAGAGTTGACTTGCAAAGTCCTACATGGATTTGTATGGTAGCAGGACCTAGAAGAGTAATATGTTACAATTATGAGGCTTATAAGATTATGATGTTTTGGGCCTATCTCGTTAAATTTAGGGTAAAATGAATGGGGTCATGTGACCTGTCCTGCAGTCTACGTGACACTAAGCCTCGGTGGTTTGATTGTCAGAGATTGAAGGAAGGCTCAGATTGTTTTACTGGGAAGAAGGTGCAAGGTATTTACACTTGGAGATAATGGCAGCAGTCTGTGTGTTAACAGTGGAGATTAAAGTCCTAGAAAAATATTGAGAATGTTGGGTTGTAAACAGCTCTGCTTTAACCTGTTCATTTAGTTCTGAGATTAAAGAGAATTGGGCTGTCAAGGATAGCTAATTGGCACTTCTGCCTAGATACAAGGCCCGTGTGATTAACGTTGCCATGGGGAAAGATGCAGAGGAAGCCATTGTAGAGATCAAGTTACTAGAATATCACCGAATATCGCAAACAGTGTTTTTAGCCTGATTGGATCAGGGAGAGAGGGAGCAGCTGGGGGCCAAAAAAGTCTCTATGGTTCCCTGTGTAGGAATGCAGGTGAAAGCTCAAGCTTGGGTTAAGAAGATCATATTCATTGGGAGTTAAAATGAGGCTGGAAGAGTCACCTAGTTTGGGCTAGAGGAAGAGGTTCTGGAAAAATAAAACCTCACTGTGAAAAACAATTCTAAGATTGCAAGTTACCTGGCTGAGAAAAGAAAAGAACAGGAATAAACCCTCGGGAATTAAGAATCACTTTGGATTGATTCTGGGAAAATTGAATGCGTAAAAGGGCAATGTAAAGTATGTCTATAAATGTGTTTTTTCAATTGGGATAAAAATAAGATGGGGAGGTGGTATTCCATTCTGCAGTTGAAAGTATAAGTTATCACTGGCCCTCTATCCAGCTCTACCTGTCCCAGCCCCCCTTAAACCAGCTTATATTTCACCTCTTCTGTTTTTCCTTAGTTCTGTTGAAGAGTCATACGGACTCGAAACGATAACTGTATTCCTCTCTGCAGATACTGTCAGACCTCCTGAGTTTTTCCAGGTATTTTTATTTTTGTTTTTGTTTTGGATTTCCAGCATCCGCAGTTTTTTGCTTTTATCTTCGTGTTTAATTGATTGCCACATCTCTTCAAGGAATGCCTACCTTGAGGAAGTATTGCTCTTCTCTCCGACAAGATTTCCGCCTCTCTCTATTGCCTTGTCACATCTTTTGGCAAACTCCACCTATCACTGACCCTCTATCCAGCTCTACCTGTCCCACCCCCCCTTAAACCAGCTTATATTTCACCTCTCTTCTATTTTTCCTTAGTTATGTTGAAGAGTCATACAGACTCGAAACGTTAACTGTATTCCTCTCCGTAGATGCTGTCAGACCTGAGTTTTTCCAGGTATTTTTATTTTTGTTTTTGTTCTACAAAGATGGTATTTAGTTAATAGTGTTTTTAGTCATTTGTCATGGTAATTGTCTTAAAAGTGAAAACTTTCAGCTATTGTTGAAAGTTCAAATTTCTTTTTGAAAGTTATCAGTCTCTAAGAGGATCGTAACAAACAATAGGGTTATCATTTGAACTGGATATCTGTATCTTTCACAGGTGTAAACTTTGAATCTGTTTTATTCCACAGTATGGTGAAATGTACAGAGCAATAAATACAGTCAGAACAGCTCAGTTTAATTAATGTAATTTATATTCATGTAATTCCACAAAAGAAATGTGTACTACTGAACCACAAGTGGGTTGTTTTATTTAACTTTAGTCTCTGGGAGAAACAACTTTGATTAGCATATGAACCCCTTTTCCTTTGGATGCCTTTTTTAACTTGTGTGACTACACATTGTTTTTAAATACCCAGCATTAAAAGTAACTTTTTTTCTCCTCCTTTGAGGAAAAATTGATTTAAAATATCCACAAACATGACATGCAGCAATTGGCTTTAATTGGGACACAGCCAAATAAACACCATCCTTAAAATATGGAAATATTAAAAACAATTTTAAACCTCACCTTTCCAATTTTAATTGATGCCATGAGTAAAGAAATAGGAGGGATGTTGCTGTGCCCACCATTGTTCCCAACTTGATAGCGACTTGGAATTGTCCCCGTTTATTACTCCATGGTTAGCATGGCTCAGGGTGAAAAAGCATAATGTGGTCTCTCCTAATGTCTATTAAACACTGCCACTGGTAAAGCTCATATAAAGTGACTTCCTAACATTTTAATTTATCACTGGTAAAAGCAGAAATACTGAACCTGCTGTGAATCTTGTATTCCAAATCTAAATTGAAGTCACGATAACGATGGTTTTATTTGGATATTTGATGGGACTGCATGAATTTGCACTATTTATATTTGCAGATTTAAAGCATCAGCTAGAATTTACAACAGTACAAGAATGTAGGCACTTTATCTGAACAAAAGTTTTGTCTATGTGGTGATTCATGTGAATATATAAAGGACAATATACCAGACGAGCAATTTGCATTTGCATAGGAAGTGGGGTTTTTATTAGCAACAATGGTACAAAGAAACCCATTTGAAATTTAAATTTTAGTTCTGTATGGTGCTGTTTTATATTCACTGAATAGCAAAGTCTCTCAAGTGTAAGTGTTTTTAATATAAACCTGCAATATTAGTTTCGTATGAACTATTCTTTTTCATATTCAAATCACTCTACACTTATTAGATTCTTACAGAAAATACTTTGTTGAAATCAAGTGATAACCCTGGTGGATATGTTTACTAAGGAGTTTTAGTGATGGAGGCAGTACTTTATAAATTACTTTTCCTTGACTAACCAATAAAGGTTGTCAGCAAAGATTGTAAAATATAATAATACACTCCATCCCCCAGAAATGCTTTGTTTTTCCCCCATTAATTTTTCACCCATCTCCACTTCCTCTCCTGGAAGACTTGGCTCCTTGCCCATGTTTGATTTTTACAGGTGCCAGGTCCCCTTTGGCTCCTGTCAATTTATTATGTGTTGGCCTAGACAGTGAATCTTTCACCAGGCTTTATTGGATTTCCCACACATAATTTCCAACAGGGTACTGAATAGAAATAAGAACCAGATATCCTGGTTGGTCTACCCCCCACTCCCAACCCTAATCCATGATGCTGAAGCCAAGTGTAAAACCTCTGCTGCCATCCTTGCTGAGACTAAACTAGGGATCTTTTTAGCCTGTATGGTTCACAGCTACTCACTGCCTGAATCATCTGATCCATAAGGAATTCTTTTTATCATAAGATGTACTTTGCTGGAGGTCCAAAAATAGCTTGTATGGTTCAACAGGATTGATTTTAAAAACACCTAACTGGAATGATTTGTTGTCTATTAGTCATTCACCTCTTTCTATCTCTGTCCCAGGTTTGAAGCACAGAAAAGGCGTTCCAGAGAAAGTGGCACTGTTCAATGGGGAGCAGTTTGTGTTTGAAGAGTCTGACTGGTACCTTCAAGATCTGTTTAAAATGTGGTGGCGGTATGGCTTTAGTTTACTGCGACTGCAGATGTGGGTGGAGGAGATAGTGGAGAAGTTTATGAGGTACTGCACATTGTGCAATTCATATGTTGTGTTTCAATGTACCCTTACTCAGAAACCTACAAATCGTCAGTTAAGGGACACTCTGAAACCTGATCCATCCCTTCCATTGTTACTGCAAATTTATAAATGTATTTATGTATGTTGCTTCTTTCATGACCTCAGGCCATCCCGAAGTACTTTTGAAATGTAGAGATTATTGTAATATGGGAAACTCAGCAGCCAATTGGTGTACAGCAATATCCCATAAACTGCAGTGAATTAAATGCCCCTATCATCTGTTTCAGATGTTGATTGAGAGCTAAATGTTGACAAGCACACCACTGCCCTGTTTTTCTATTAGTGCTTTGGGATCTTTCACATTGACCTGAGAGGACATAGTGGGGCTCAGTTCATCCTATCTGATGGCAGCTTGGGTAGTGAAGCACTCTATCAGTACAGCACTCTAAGTCTCTGGAGTGGAGCTTGAACGCAAAATCTTTTGAGTCTGGTGAAAGTTCTACCACAGCCAAGGCTGGTACCTATTACAATGACAACCAAAGTATCCATGGTGCAGGAATGTGATCAAACCATGTTTACAGCAGAATATTGCTCTGGATCAGTGTGGAATCTGTTGTAAAATGTTTCTGTTTTGGAATATGACTTTATTCTGCTTCCTTGGACATCTGCAAAAGCTTGTGTCAGCAGCCTTGGAGTCTATAGCAAATGGGAACATGACTCTCACATTTGACCACCAATAGGCAGAAACTCAGACAGCGAGTTCAACCCTTGGTTCATTTTGTTTGTCTGTTGCTGCTCAAGGATTCCAAAGTTAATTATGTAATACTCTCACTGCTGCTGTCACTAAGACTGGCTAAACTTCTTGGTATGAAACCTTAGCAGCATATTGAGCAGTCCATTAACCATCAGGGAACTGAGATTTTTGTATTTTTCACATGAATATAATTAACTTTAATTCTGTACTGCTAATTCTTGGCTTTGCAGTTGTCAAGATATGATGATCCAGGGCAGGGTATTTGTAAGCCAAACATGTTGGAGGAAAGCAAGTCGATAGCATCTACTGAAATACTTATTGTCAGTCCATTTTTAAAATGCTGGGCATCTCTTGCCAGCTGACGAATGAAAATTGTAGTGATTTATTTTAAATGCTTTTACATGAGTTCCTTTAATGCCTGCCAATCAATAAGTTGCAATTTTCTCAAGATGTGAAAAAGGATTGGTGCTTAAAAGAAATGTTTAACCCTTTGTTGTCATTGTGGGGCAGGATCTACAAGTACCAGTCCCATGGCTACGCTTTCAGTACAGTGGAGGAAATGCTACAGTCATTGGGCGGGGAGCGTTTCATTAACATGACACGGCGACCTGTGGCAGAGACCTTGCAGGAATTGGGAATCTCACAACGCTTCATTGATGAAATAGTTGCTGCTATTACAAGAGTGAACTATGGTCAGTCAGTAACCATCCCTGCATTTGTTGGTATGTACCTCTTTTATCTTTGCACCTGATTAATCCACATGTATTCATTCTAACTAAATGATTATATGTAAAATATGCACATTTACAGGGAAATAAACACTGGATATTGTTGTCATTTAAAGAATTACCACTAGCTGGATTAATTTTAAAAATCTGGTTGCATGATAAATCATTAGCTACTGCATATTAGATTTCTTATGAAGAAAGACCTGCATCCATTTCACAGTTAGGCTTCCATATTTGTACTCTGGTACAATTGTATGACGGGATCTACTGCACTGTGAAATACAGCACAGCCTGTAATACCAGAGAAGATATTGATAAAATGAAATTTATTTATTGCATAGCACTGGCAACATTCTTGTACCTTGCCTGTCCTATAATACATTTATTTGCATTTAGGGTTTGGATTTAGGCCCGTAACAATCAGCTGCAACATTTTCCTGCTTTGAAGAATAAGTTTCTTCTTTATCATCTGAGTTTGACACAGCCAGATGCAATTCATGCTTGTCCTCTTTGAGATATGCACTTGTTTTCTTTAACGTTCACAGCAGAACCTTCTGCCAGGAAGATAATGTTAGCAGGTCTTCCTGCGTTCAGCATAGTTTAAGTTTATAGAGCCATTCTCCAAGTTGTGTCCATGCAGTTGAAGTTTCTCCTTTCTACCGGTTAAATTGAAAGAAGAAAAGGATGAAATGTAGTGCGCCCCTCCACCCAAAATAAAATAAACACACATTACAGTGTTCCATCAAGATCTTTGAGTCTATCTCATGACTGAATTCAGCTTTACATCATGTGCCTATTAACATTGCTTCTTTTTTTGCATATACATAGGAAATAGATTATTCTTGATAAACAAAAAGAAAAAGCTACACATTTGGTGGGTGTGAAATGTTGCAGTTCAAGAAAATTTGAAGACTGTTGCCATCTATGTTTATGTAAGGCAGGCACAGACATGCCAAACAAGTTTATAATGTAAAATTACTTCGAAGTTTAGAATTGCTCACAGGAAACTAAGGTTACAACAGCTATCACTATTGCATCTTTGTACACATGAACTGTAATTTGTCACAGTGCCAGTAGTACCTCCTGTGGCATAGAGCTCATGTTATTGTGCTGTTGGTTCAGCTTACTTGAGGCAATTGAAACATCTATGGTATTTTTTAAGAAGGAATACTTTTAAACTAAAATGTACTATTTTCTGTTGAGAAAGGCTCACAAGCAAGGTATTCCTAGGCTTCTGCCAGCAATGCTAAGCAAATGGCTTCTATTGATTAGCCAGAGCATCAATTCAGCCTCCCTTCCTTTTCCTGCTTCTCATGGCTGACCCCATTCCCACTCTGCTTCCCTGCATGGTATAATTAAGATTGGAAACTCTGGGAAAGATTCTTCTTTTCACCACTTCATGCTGTTCAATGGACTGCAAATTTGCCAGTTTCAGATTTTGTTTGATCTTTTATCTTTGCCTGATTTTAATATGGATTCAATAATTTGGAGTAAACTATGACCAACTACTTGTGGAATATTGAACAGGCATATTTATTTAGCAAACTAATGGTCCCATACTTCTGACTTGGTTTGCTTTAGGCGTAGTACACAAGCAGATGTCTGAAAGTGTTTAAGAATAAACAGGCAAACTATTGTTGAGCAACTGCAGGGACCAGAGGAGGTACTCTCATTTTTTATTTTGTGAACTGCATGTTTTTTCTATTGTATAATTTTAAACAGGGAAGGAACTCAGCAGTGTATTTTTTTCTCAGGATGTGCTATCCATTCTAGTTTTTCTCAGTCCTTTTCATTGTTTTTGCCCCTTCGCTAGAACTGAGGGGAAACCTAACAGATTTTTGGTTCTGCCACCGGCACAAGATCAAATGCAAAATGCGAAGGGTCAGGGCTGGCTGATCTTGTGTCTAGCCAGCCTTTGTTTTCCCAGTAATATATCTGTCAGTAAACTAGGAAACTCAAAAGAGATGCTTCATGGCCTGCCTGTCTGGCCCTCCAGGGTCACATGTGGGTCACACTGACCTGTCAATCAAGCTTATCTAGTACTTCAAATGGTACTAACTAATCAGAGATAAAAACAAAAAGCTGTGGATGTTGGAAATCCAAAACAAAAACAGAATTACCTGGAAAAACTCAGCAGGTCTGGCAGCATCGGCGGAGAAGAAAAGAGTTGACGTTTCGAGTCCTCATGACCCTTCGACAGTTCATGAGGACTCGAAACGTCAACTCTTTTCTTCTCCGCCGATGCTGCCAGACCTGCTGAGTTTTTCCAGGTAATTCTGTTTTTGTTTTGAATGAACGTGATTTAGTTCCCTTTAGCATTCTTGGGAAGCAGGATTTTTTATAACAAAAATTTACAACCAGTGATCCCCCTCTTCCCACCCCTCTGATGTACCCAGGCTATGAGTGTATGTCCTGTGATTAACAGAGCAGACAGCTAGCCTGCCCCCCAAACTCCTTCCAGTGTGGTGGAGAACCAGCTGTCAAAAGGTGCGTAACAGCAGCGCCGCGCAACTATTGTTTAGCTCTTTTTCCTTTTGGTCCCCTGTGGTGCCTCAGTAAAAGGGCCTACTGTGTGTGCCTGTGTGATTTATGGGGTTGAATCTTCCCATAATCCATAGTACTACATCAGGAGAAAGTGACTGCTGGGGCTTTACTGCAGCAGGAAAGTGTAGTCAAGAAAGGAATGAGCTGATTAAACATATCCATTTTATGGTGATGCATTCTGTTGAGATACTAACACACTAAAATGTAATGCACTTTTCTTTGTTTATCCCCCCTCGTAGAAGCAGGAAGGTCTGTTCAGGGAGAGGAAAATCATATGAACCTGTCAAATCCAAATTTGTTTGAAAGGCAGGATGTGTTTGTTGTCTTCCGCTGTATTTCCAAGAAAAAAAGTTCCAGGTACTTTGCATTCCTCTTCAGAAAATATTCAAGCACATTGCACCTGCAAAGGCCTTTGATTACTAACAATTTTACAAAGTATGAATACAAATACGTTTTGAGGGGATAACTATTCTACAGATTACAGGTATCCTGAAAACAGCAAAGCATTTGATTGCTATAGTTCTTTATTTTCTCTTAGATTATGAGAATAATACAATTATTTATAAACATAATGGCAGGCTGAGTCAAAACAATTTTTCTGGAGAGTTAAAAGCTGCTTTCAAGTGGAACAGAAAACGTTGGAAATGTGCAACTGTTCCGTCAGCCTTTGTGCCGAAATGATAGCTTAATTGTTCAGATGTGAACCATTCTGACAAAGGATTTACACATAAGAGTTAAGCTATTCTTTTTACACAGCAGGTTTTTTAGCATTGTAATTATTTCAGATTTGCAACAATAGCTTACATTTATCTGACACAGGCTTGGCCAGCCTTCTCAAGCCTTTTTTCTCACTCAAGGGGCTAATAAGCAAATTTCAAAACAATAAGGTTTGGCGTAACATTAAACGTGAATTTCAATAAAATGTTGATGTATGAAGAAAAGAAACAACTTACTAAGCAAAAATAAAGCAATGTCAAAGCAATAAATTAATAATTTAAAATCATGAGTCACACACACGCTTGCTTACACACACACGCTTGCTTACACACACACGCTTGCTTACACACACACGCTTGCTTACACACACACGCTTGCTTACACACACACGCTTGCTTACACACACATGCTTGCTCACACACACACGCTTGTGCTCACACACACACACACACGCTTGCTTACACACACACGCTTGCTTACACACACATGCTTGCTCACACACACACGCTTGTGCTCACACACACACACACACACACGCTTGCTTACACACACACGCTTGCTTACACACACACGCTTGCTTACACACACGCTTGCTTACACACACGCTTGCTTACACACACGCTTGCTCACACACACACGCTTGCTCACACACACACGCTTGCTCACACACACACGCTTGCTCACACACACGCTTGCTCACACACACGCTTGCTCACACGCACGCTTGCTCACACGCACGCTTGCTCACACACACGCTTGCTCACACACACGCTTGCTCACACACACACGCTCGCTCACACACACACGCTCGCTCGCTCGCTCACACACACACGCTCGCTCACTCACACACACGCTCGCTCGCTCACACACACACGCTCGCTCGCTCACACACACACGCTTGCTCGCTCACACACACACGCTTGCTCACTAACACACACACGCTCGCTCACTAACACACACACTTGCTCGCTAACATACACACACACACACTCGCTAACACACACACACACACCCAGACACACACACTCGCACATGTAGACATACACTCTCTCGCTCACAGACATGCGCACATGAGCTCACACACTCACATGCTGACACACACACACACACACACACACACACACACTCTCCCTTTGCTCCGCCTCCCCCAGCAGCTAGTTTCTTCTTTCCACTCCCACAAACAGCCAGTCTGTTCCCTCTGCCCAGTAGTCACACTTGCTTTCGGTCTCTCTCTTCCCCCACCACCCTCAATTCCACCCCCCCAACCCACCACCCCCACCCTGCCTAACTGCCTGGCAGACACTCTGACTCCACTTGGCAGCCATTTTGACCTTTTCCCCCCTCCTTTTAAACCTCCCTCTGTCCCTAGCAGATTCACCGCTGCAGTTACGCCATATTTCAGGCCTGAGGCTGAAGAAAGCTGCTCCTCAAATCAGAGTCTGATTCTCTCCCACATTTGATGCTGTTTGGCTCACTGGTGATCCTATCAATAGTACACGTGGGAGAGAAACGGCCTGTAATTGGTGGAGCAGCTCTTTGAAGAATTTTCAAATTCACTAGCCCACATTTTAAACAAGAGATTCTCGGGCCAGATAGAGAGACCTGGCGGGCTGGGTAGTCCGTGGGCCGTATGTTGGACAAACCTGATCTAGAACCTTTAAAATACTAAAAGTCACATGATACTTTTTGGGAGTATTATCAAAGAAAAGTTGAAGCAGAGCTACATTGTGTCAGCTGTCCCTCAGTTTGAGGATGATGTCGACTCAAGGTCATGAGTTTTTGCCATGTGTCTGAACAGGCTGATTCTTGACCCACAGATCTTTGGGCACATGGGGCAGGATGTCCCGTGAGTTAGTAGGATCCAGAGTGCATGATTTGCTTCTTTTTCTTCCCTTCTTTGCAACACTCTGCCTACTCGTTAAGACGTTGTGACTCAAAGCGTGATGTAGCTTGATGGACAAGTTGTTGCCATTCTGAACGATTGGTAGTAAGCTCCTCCCTGTCATTAGTGTCAATGCTGCTGCACTTCAAGGAGGGCTTCAGAGTGTCTTTGAAGCATTGTCTTTTTCCGCCCTGGAACGTTGATCATTTGAGAGCTGAGAAAATGGCCTGGTGGTGGAGATGCTTTTCAGCCTTCCAGACTCGGTGTACATTCCATTAAAGTTGATTTTTCAGTTTAGCCTGAATGCTTGTGGAACTAGCTTCAAGAAGGACACTAGCATTTGTTCAATAGCCCTTCCTTTGAATCCAGAGGATGTGGCAGAGGCATCGCTGATGGAATTTCTCTAGCGTTCACTGATACGCAGTCCAGGTCTCGTTGCAGTACAGAAATGTGATAACGACTGCTCTGTACACTTGGACTCTTGTTGATTTGTGGAGATCTTTAGTGTAAAGCACTTGCTGCTGTAGTTTGTATGTAGATGGCTGGGCTGGAGCAGCTGATCTGGCATTGGATCTCCTTGAAACTGATGGATTTCTTTGAGAGGGTTGGCTATCAAGCTATGGGAAGTGCTCAGTTTGCTCCAGAGTGTCTCCATCAACATATATGGGAGGTGGAATATTTAGCCGGACAGGTGTGTGTTGATATATGGTTTTTGTTTCGGCAACATTCAAGGTCAGGCCAAGTTTTTTGTATGCAGAATTGAAGAGCTAAGGAACAAAAAAGGTGCAATTACAACTATTGGGAAAGATGTAGAGGAATAAATTTGCAAGGATATTATAGAGAGGTGCAAGAATTATAGATTAGTTATAAAGGGGACTTTAATTAACTGAATAAAGACTCTGGTAGCAGTATTGTTAAGGGCAGAGAGGAGCAAGAGTTCTTAGAATGTGTTCAGGAAAATTTTCTATAGCAGTATGTGCCCAGTCCAACAAGAAAGGGGGCTTCGCTAGACCTGGTTCTTGGAAATGAGGTGCTCCAAGTGGATCAGCTCTCAGCAGGGAACATTTAGGGGACAATGATCATTGTATCTTGAGATTTAGGTTAGCTATGGGAAAACAAGGAGCAATCAAGGGTAAGCAAAATTAATTGGGGAAAGCCAACTTCAGTGGTGTAAGAATGGATCTGACCCGGATAAATTGGAATCTACAGGTTGGCAGATAAAGCTGTAACTGAACAATGGGCTGCCTTTAAAGAGGACGTAGTCAAGGTATATTTCCATAAAGAGGAAAGGTAAAGCAAATAAATCCAGAGGTCCCTGGATGACAACAGAAATAAGGATTAAGATGAAGAAGAAAAAGATATACTCATATCAGATGTCCAACGGATAATACAACTGAGAACCAGGTTGAACATAGAAGTTACTGAGGGGAATTAAAAAAAGAAAATAAGAGAAGCAAAGAGATAGCTGTCAATCTCTTCTCATATTAACATCAAATGCAATCCAAAAATTTTCAGTAGGCATATAAATAGTAAAACAGTGGTAAGATGAGAGGGGCCGATTTGGGTCAAAAAGGGGATTTACATATGGTTGAGGTATTAAGTGAATATTTTGCTCCCGTCTTTACCAAGGAAGAATTTTCGGCACAGGTCATGGTGAAAGAAGAGGTAATTCAGCCACTTGAAGGATTAGAATTGATAAGGAGGAGGTGTGGGACAAATCGTCTGTACTTGAAGTTGATAACACACTATATGAGATGCAGCCAACAATACCTAAGGAAGTGGGAATGGAAATTGCAGAGTCACTGGCCATAATTTTCTAATCTTCCTTAGACTCTGGGGTGGTGCCAGAGGACTGAAGAATTGCAAATGTTGCAATCTGGTTCGAAAAAAGGTGTACAGATAAGCCCAGCAACTACAGGCTAGTTAGTTTAACCTCGGTGGTGGGGAAGCTTATAGAAGCAATAATTCGAGACAAAATTAATAGTTACATGGGCAGGTAGCATTTAATTTATTTGCTTGAGCTTCTCTTTGATGAGGCAACATAGCAGGTTGATGAGGGTAATGCTGTTGCTGTGGTGTACATAGACTTTTAAAGGGATTTGATGAAGTGCCACACAACAGACTTGTGAGCAAAATTTGAGGTCATGGAATAAAAGGACATTAGCAACATGGATACAAATAGGCTGATTCACCGGAAACAGAGAGCAGTAGTGAATGGTTGTTGTTTGGACTGGAGGGAAGTTTATAATGTAGTTCCCCAGGGATCAGCGTTAGGCCCCCTGCTCTTCCTGATATATATTAATGGCCTAGACCTTGATGTACAGGGTGCAACTTAAAAATTTGTGGTGGTATGAAACTTGGAAGTATTGTGAACCATTAAGAGGATAGTGTAGAACTTCAAAAAGGACATAGACAGGTTAGTGGAATGAAATTTATTCAGAGAAGTGGGAAATGATTCATTTTGATGGAAAGAATGTGAAGAGATGATATAAAATAAAGGGTGTAATATTAAGCGGGGTGAGGAGCAGAGGGAACTGGGTATATATATATATATGCATACATCACTGAGGTGGCAGGACAAGTTGAGAGAGCGGTTAATAAAGTATTCGGCACCCAAGGCTTTATCAATAAGGTTATAGAGTACAAAAGCAAGTAAGTTACGTTAAACTTGTACAAAACACTGGTTTGGCCTCAGCTGTAGTATTGCGTCCAATTATGGGCACTGTACTTTCGGAAGGGTTTTAGAGAGGGTGCAGAAAAGATTCACAAGCATGGTTCCAGGGATGAGGAGCTTCAGTTATGTAGATAGATTGGAGAAGTTGGGACTGTTTTCCTTTGAGAAGTGAAGGATGAGAGGAAATTTGATAGAGGTATTTAAAATCATGAGGGGTCTGAGTGGAGTCGACGGGGAGAATTTCTTTCCGTTGGTGGAAGGATTGAGGACCAGAGGAGATAGATTATTGGTTATTGGCAAAAGAAGCAAATGGTGACATGAGGAAAATATTTTTCATGCAGTGAGTTATTAGGACCTGGACTGTGCTGCCTGAGAGTATGGTGGAGGCAGGTTCAATTGTGGATATCAAGAGTGAATTGGATTATTATCTGAAAAGGAAGAATGTGCAGGGCTATGGAGAGAAGACAGGGAAGTGGCACTAGGTGAATTGCTTCTTCAGAGAGCCAGCACAGACAAGATGGGCTGAATGGTTTCCTGTGCTATTGCCATTCCAAAAAAGATAGAATGGCTTGTAAATCCCATATAGAGTGGGTAACAATACTGCAGTTATTCACAAACTGTAGATCATGTATATCTACGGTGGTCAGTTTAGTTTTGACATGGAGGCAACTGAGGTTAAAGAGTTTTCCATCTAGAGGGTACTTAGTACTGACACTAGAGGGTAGTTGAACTTTGAGATGAGTCGCCACTGTCAGATAGATTGAAATCACAGAGCCTTGCTTGACCCTGGCTGGTCCAGATTTTGAAGGCACCTATTTCAGATCTCCACTCAAGCCAGTTGTAGTCATGTCATCATGAAGCAGTTGCAGGATTGTGATGAAGTTTCTAGGACATCCAAATCTTCGGAGCACAATCCACAGAACCTTGTGATTTACTGAGTCAAATGCTTTGTTCCAGTCAATAAATGCAATGAAGAGTTCCTGGTATTATACTTGGCATTTTTCTTAGATTTAATTTCTGGCAACAAAGACCATGTCAGAGATTCCGCTACACAAACATAGGACATAGGAGCAGAAATTAGGCCATTCGGCCCATCGAGTCTGCTCCGCCATTCAGTCATGGCTGATAAGTTTCTCAACCCCATTCTCCCGCCTTCTCCCCATAACCTTTGATCCCCTTACCAATCAAGAACCTATCCATCTCGGTCTTAAAATACGCTCAATGACCTGGCCTGCACAGCCTTCTGTGGCAATGAATTCCACAGATTTACCACTCTCTGGCTAAAGAAGTTTCTCCTCATCTCTGTTCTAAAAGGTCTTCCCTTTACTCTGAGGCTGTGCCCTCGGGTCCTAGTCTTTCCTACTAATGGAAGCATCTTCCCCACGTCCACTCTATCCAGGCCTTTCAGTATGACAAACAAATCAGGAGCAGGAATATGCCATTTGGCCTCTTGAGCTTGCTCCACCATTAGATCAGATCATGTCTGACCTGATTGTGGCCTCAAATTTACTTTTCCTGTCTACCCCTTCACCCTTTGACTCAGTTGTTGATTAAAACTATACCTGAATCAGCCTTGAATATATTCAATGACCCTGCCTCCACTGGGGAAGAGCATTCTGGAAGGCCTAGCACCATACTGTTTCTCTTGGAGAATTTCCTCATCCACAGGAAGCAGGAGATTCAGGAGAGCCTTTGTCAGGATTTTCCCGGCTATAGACAAGAGGGAAATACCTTGATAGTTTTCCCAGCATGATTTATCTCCCTTCTTGATATTTACAGTTGTCACATTCCTGAAGGTGGGGGTGAATTCCTTTTCCTCCCAAATCTGTAGGATGAGCGGATGGAGTTTAGATGTGAGCAAAAGCCCACCAGCTTTGAATACATGTGCCAGAATACCATTAGAACCACAGGCTTTGTTGTTTCTCATCCATTTAATTGTTTGTTGCAGCTCTTTCATTGAGGATGGTTTACTCATGGATTCCACCACATGGTACTGTGGGATAGCCTAGAGACTATCGTTGCCACTGTGGATTCAAGGTTGAGTTGTTGAAAATTTTCTTTCCAGTATTGAAGGATGGCATTATCACCCTTAAGAAGTGGAACACCATCCTGTTAACAAAAGGGGGTTTTGTCCATTTGATCTTGGTCTATAGATGGCCCTTATAAGGAAAAGCTACATAAGGACACATGACCAAATGTTTGGTGAAAGAGACAGATGTTAAGGAACTGTCTTTGGTTGTAAATTATTCTTCAAGTAAATTGAGTTCAAATGCGTTTATTGGTTTTCATAGGAATGATACATATAATGACCACTATTAATAGTTACACTTATACTGAGGGTCACATTTTACGATGTAAGACTGGAGAGCTCACCGCGTTACAAGCCTTTAAGCTTGTAAGTTTAACAGCTGGCTAAGCCTTGTTGAATTCTGAAGTATCTATAAATACCCCTCTTTTTAAAGATTTTTTTTCACTCTAGCTATGTGAGCATCTGCATGTTTCAAAATATTACCTCACTGAATTAACTGAACTTCCTTTAACAAGAATAACTTGACACACTTCCTGAATTTGCACATTTATGGTAGGTACTTTTTCAAGGCTAAAACTAACAAAATTTCTCTTGCTCAATCTCTTATCAGCAAAGTCTGTCCCTGGTTGTTCTGTCTATACAGTAACTTATCAGCTAAAGTTCTCTGAAATTTCTTTAAAACTGCCCTAACAGAAACTTACTTAACTGGCAAAAGCTTAAAAAAAGGATTAGGAATTAACAGTTTCCTTACAGGCTAATGCCTCTTGTTAACTGAGACTTTCTTTGTACGTGTATGTAGTGAATGACAAGTTCCCCATTTCAAGCAAGCATTTTACTAATGAATTAAAACTATTATGATCTGGGCTTATTCTGAACAATCCCAATCTCTCTGTGCAGGTTAAATTACAAATTGCTTTTGATGCAAAAAATAAATGAATTGAACGTTCACAATTAATCTGGAGTATTCTAGGTCACATTGGCTCTTGCAGTGACAAAGTAGAGAGAAAAAAGGAACTTTCAAATATGAACAATATCATCGGGCAGTGAGCCTGGCCAGCAGATTAGATTCAGAATGTGAACAGTTTATATTCTCCCTTTTATGACTCTGCATTAATAACATTTACTAAGAGAAGCCCTGTCACAAGTGACAAAACCTCAGTGTTGCCATCTGGATATCCTGGTGTTATTCATTCAGTACCTCAAGCTCCGTTCCAATAGACAATGCTGTATACAAAACAATCAGAGCATAATTCCCTCCAATCACACTGCAGGTCACAGATAAGGTTGACCCTTAAAAAAATTTGAACTTGACTGGCTGACCAAGCCGAACTGGGGTTCTTAACATTACTGATTATCTGTGTGCCTGCTGCTAGTGCTTTACATGATGATCACCTGAGAGTAGGATGAACTGTATCCTGACCAGCATCTTACAGTCAATAGCAGTTATTTGCAAATTTATGGCTGGGTCCCAACTGGGAGGTTTGGCAGGGTTTGGTTTGGCTTGTGGAAGAGATTTCAGTACATTGAAGCACTAAGTCTGAAGGTTTCTCCCGGCAGCCTAATTCCGCAGCCTCTGAATAAACTTTTGTATGGACACCATCTGAATCTTTAGACATAATTGGTTTCAGTGGGTGAATTGGTTCCATTTGACTCCCCAGCTAATAATTCCTATATGAAGATAAATTGCAGAAATATATTATGGTCAGATGGAGAAAGAAGCCTTGCATTCAATCACCTTGTAACTCACTCCTTATACTTATTAATCTGTATGTTGTAAATTAGTTATTTTTGTACGTTTTTTCTTTGGCCTTAATTTTTCGTTCGTCGGGCATGTGCAAGCGGTGAGCCCGGGAGGAGACAGAAACAGGCCCTTGATTGCGGTTTCATACTGGCCGGCCAATTAATGGCCAGCCAGAGTAAAAGGCGTACTGAGAAAGGCTCCGCACTGCCAGTGGGGGCAGGAAGAGGGCATGGGCCGACGTCATCGTGGGTGCTGGTGAGCGCTTCCAGTGAGCTCCCTGAAGGCAGACAGCTGCCTCAAAGAGCTGCCGACCTCCACAGAATAAATGAAACAACAAAAATGTTGCAAAATATGTTCATGCAGCACAATCAAGCAGCTGAAAGCATACCTAATTAAAATACAGCCCCTAGATATCATTTTTTATTTTATTTCCCCATGGAGATTCCATCCCACTCTGGATTGAAGTTTGAGCAAAAATGTAAAGGCCGCCTGGCCGATTGGCTCTCCTGCCAACTGTAAAAGTAGATGGGCCATGAAAAATCGATTTCAGTCGCCTCCTTAATGGGCTTAATTGTCGGCGGGTGTGCTTCTGACTGCCATGCATGGACGCGAGTGTGTGATGACGTTGGGATGGTCGCCCGACATCACCCCACGCTATTTCGCAGCCGGATTGGTCAGCGTGTGCCTTCCTGTGGGACGTAAAATTCTGGCCCACATCAGTGAAATAGACATTGCAACATGAATTGTTAAGAGAACAAAGTTAGCAGAAGGGAATTACAATTTTGTTACATGTTCTGGCTGCAGAGATAACATTTCATTCAAAGGTCAACACAACAACAATTTGTATTTATGTAGTGTTGTTAATGTAGTGAAACACCCTAAGGTACAGAGTTCAGCCAACGCTTTTTCTGGAACCTCTGTGGAGCTTTCCCTATCATCCTAGAAAAAGTGCTGCAGCTTTATTTACTAGATTAAAGTTCAAGTGGGGAAGGAAAAGGAACTGGGAGTTTTGTAAACTTCGACTTTTGATCACCACTGAACACTGAAGCCTAAATTTACAATGACAATGGTAGCTGTCAGGGGAAATAAATTAGAGTCACTGGGGCTTGAAATTAGCCTGGGGGATTGAGCAAGCAAGTTAGAATTGTGAGGTGTACAGTGTCTAAGAAAAAATGAGTGCTTTCCACTTTTCACATTTTATGTAGAATCTTGCCACTAGTTTAATTTTGTTGACTACTGGGGAGGCAGAGTTATATAAACACCTTCCACTATCTTCTCTAAGGTGCTGTTCTTCCAGTACAGAGCAAGCTCAACCCTATTCTCGTGCCCTTTTCACACATGGCATTTTAGAGTAAGGCTCATTGGATAATGACACGGAGCTGCAATCCTGGTTGATATTTATTTTCCCCACTCCCCTTTAGACCCGCTCCCTAGACCAAGTAGCAGGGCCCATTTGTAGCTCTGAGATCACCAGACCCCACAGAGACCGGAGCTAGACCAGGGCCCTTCCTCAGTCATTTTGCCTTTGTTCCTCAGAAGGTTATTGGGGAAGCGATTCCATTTTGCAATATTAGTCTCTGGGCAGAATTTTCTACCTTCCAGGCAGGCGGGAAGCTGATCCCCGTCAGAGAAGTGGGCCCCGCCACCATTTTACGTGGTCGAGCCAATTAAGGCCCACCCAGCGTGACGTCTGCCGGGAAGCGCTATGCGCTTCCTGTGCGGGCGGGGGGGGGGGGGTGATCCCCTAAAAGCGAGAGTGCGCTTTTTCGAGTATGCACATGAAAGAGTGCACATCTCCCTGAGGATAAGTGCTGCCTCAGGGAGATCGCTGATAGTTCTAAAAACATTAAAAATAGAAGGAAAAAAAATCCTTAACATGTACCCCTCATGAGATGGGACATGTTCATAATTTACACTAAAACTTTACTGAACTTTTTAAAACCCAACATGAAACCTCACCCCGCTGGTGGATGAGGTTTCATGTTTTTTCTATTCCCCGCAGGGGCTCCTGGCCTGCCCGCCAACCTTAAGGTTGGATGGACAGGTCCTTTTAATTGTTTTAATGATCCTGTCAATGGTCTCAATTGGCCACTGATAGGTAGGCGGGCACACAAATGATTTTGTTGTGCCCCCGCCTTCCTGAAAATTTAAATGGGGCGAGATGACATCAGGGGTTCCTTCCGACAACATCCCGCGTCATTTTACGCGTCGATGGCAAAATTCAGCCCTCTATCTCATGATCCCTAGTTCTCCTAAAATGTTTCTTCAGAATTAAATTCTCAGACTTGAAGTGGTTCAGAAATAAACGAGGGTATACAATATGTATCATATAAATGAGATACGTCTCTATTGTCACCCATGATTCTCCATGTGGACCGTTCTATCTTCAAGATGCTGCTAACGATCATATAGTTCCCTGAGAGGAAGGTTAGGAAAATGTAGAAATTACCCTAGCATTTTCTTTTGTGCACTTCTTAACAGATGGCTTGAATTTGAACTAACCTACCTTGCATCTTCCTTTGGGTACATTTAAAATACAAGTTTCACATAATTGAAAAGAGGTTTTCTGCAGTAGAACTATGGATTTGAAGCTATGTTTTCCTGGGTTTGCAGTGAAGCATACTGGATCGTTAAGCCACAGTGAATATTGTAATACTAAAACCAATCAGAGTCCGTGGCTGTAAAGAAACCCAACTTATTTTCAATTGGCCCTCATACTGTATCTAACTCCGGAGTTCACTAAGTGATATGAGGTTCCTGGTGGAGGCATTGCAAGCTGCTTTTCCACTGCCATCAATTTAGTTCAGATTCTGAGAGCTGGCTCCCAAGTTTACACTAAATCCACTCACACTGACTTGTCAAAGAGACCAAATCATACACCCACAAAAATCTTTGCTCAGGACTTTTCTCACAGAGATACGAGAGCTGTATTTAGTCCAGCATTCCAGTCCTCCCAAGAACTTCTCCATCCTGCAACTCTGAATCCTCATGAAACCCCATTTCCTTCTGTGCTTTCAGCCATCTAGAGCCTAAGCTCTAAAATCTCCTCCCTCTCCTCCTTTAAGACTTGCCTTTTAAATCTACCTCTCATGAAATACTTGATCACCTGATTTAATATCACCCTATTGGCTCTCTGTCAGTTTTTGTCTGACTTATGCATCTATGACATGCCTTGGGATGTTTCACTATGTTAAAGGCAGTCTATAAATGCAAGTTGTTGTTGAGGCTCAGCATGGCTGCTCACAGAATCCAGAATGAAACAACATTAACATAAAAGTAACTTTGCAATCCCAGTTCTGACTAAAGGGATTTCTGTGAATTGTTAACTTTTTTGCCATCTAAATAATGGTGGATCCACTGTGCGTTTGAAACATTTTCTGTTTTTGTTTCAGTTTCCCAGCGTTGAATATAAATCCAGTGTGGTAGCAACACTTTAAAATCTACCAGAAGTGGAGATGTTTAAAGTGTAAATAAAGACGTTTAAATTTTAGCTTCAGACATGATCTTTGCACATATGTGTTAGTGCTTGTATCAGTGCTTGTTTTGTGGGCAGGAAATCACAATGTGAATCAAGCAGCACTGCCTGTGAAACTGATACTGTCTTGTACTTCAGTAAGAATGCACCATTAAATACAGCACTGTCTCCATCATGAGATCTTGATGTCATTCTTTCATTCAAAAAGCTGTTTGATAGGGTGTTTCCTACACTATACAACTGTTACAATATGGAAAGTGCATTTCCCTGAAGGAATGTGCTAGGCTGGAATAGTAATCTTTTAGTCTCTGATTTGAGTAGCAGCACACTCTGCAGGGGAAGTAAATGTTTCTTTTTTTCATGTAAAATGGTGGCTCCACATTAACTTCCTCTTCTTTCACATTGTTCAGTCAAAACAAAGTCCTGTCAAAATAGGAGCTATCTGGAGGGCCTCCAGGTAGATCAGGCAACTACCAAACAAGTAGATCACCTGTCCATCTTATTTCTTGTAGTTAATAAAAAGCATACAACTTCATTTCACCTCACGCTTTTCTGAATCCTTGTTTTATATTTGCCACAGTTAGGGCTGGATTTTACAATGGGGAAAGGGTGGGTGGGGGGGTGGGTTGTGGATTGCCCCCATGGAAAAGAAGCCTGCCCCAGAGTCATAATGCACTGCGAGTGGGCTGAGCTGGCTGAGAGCGGGACTTCTGCCACTCCATGGGAAGAAGTCCGATCAGATTGGCTGGCAGCTCCAGCAGTCCCAGCAGTGCAAAAAACTGAGTAGTGGGTGCTGCTGGGACTGCAAGTAGGCCCATGCAGAAGGCAGCCATGTTTTCTGGACCCAGGTAAGTTGGTGGCTTTTGGATAGGGAGGAATTGGACAGCCCAGGGAGAGGAGTCAAGGGGTGGTGGGAGGGCATGTTTTGGAGATCAGGCAGGGAGGAACAAAATGGGCTGGAACATCCTGATGGGAGACGTGCTCTGGGGAGGGATGCCCCTGATGCACAAAGGGCACCCCTTGAATGATGTGCCACCCCATCCTTCCTTCCCACCTTTACAAAATCTTTTTTTAAAAAACAGCTTTCCCAATCCTGCCTACCTGCCCATGCCAACGATATTATGGCATGGGCAGCATATTATACAGGTCAATTGACCCTTAATTATTACCGTGTTACTGGGGACAGCTTGGTAGTGGGGGGGTGGAATGGTGGTGGGCTTGCCACCCCTTGTGTTTCACATGCCCCTATCCCCACAAAAACAGGCCCGGATGGAGCGCTGTAAAATCCAACCCTCGGTACCTATGGGATATTTCATTTTTTGAAATAACCAGACGGACAGAACACTGACAGAATTGGATGGGAGTCTGATTTTACACCTCGCCCCAGTTACTATCCATAAAGCAGAGTAAGATATAAAAAAAAAGCTTCAGAACTACACGGTTATATAACTTATTTCACTTTAAGTTCTCGTCCAAAAGAAAGAACACTAACTTTTAATTCCATTTTTAGTTGTGGAGATATTATGTGAGTGTTGAAAGTTATCTTTGGAATTAAGTGTGCCTGAGGGATAAACTGAACAAGAGGAGTGAGCCTTGAGTACAGTAAAGCCTTTTCCATTTGAGACTGTTAATCTTCAATATGTTATTGGGGTTTTCACTATAGGCAGGCACTCCTCAACATTGGTCACACTTTGCAGGCAGAAATAAACAACCCCCCCCCCCCCCCCCCACCCAACCACCACCACCACCCCAAGCCCAAACCCAGGAGGTGAGCTCTGAGGTGGAGCACCATTTGATCGGGCAGGAGGATGGCACCCTGCCAGCTCCCTGCCTCCCCCGATTTAAGTCTGGTACAGAAAGGCTTCCAGGCAGCCTTTCTGCCTGGATGTCACTTGAGACCCCTAAATGTGAAATTAATGCTCACTTAAGTGCCTCATCCCTTGGCTGCTTGTATTCAGCAGTGCATAGGTGACTCGCCATGCAGGGAAACTGACAAAGTGAGAGGCGGGGTGGGGAGTCCCCTCGTTCAAAGCCATTCAGTGCCTGATCAAGGGAACCAGACATTGGAAAGGAGGGTCCACAGAGAGCCACTCTCCTCCCCTTTTCTCCAACCCTCCCACCCCAAACCTTGCCAGCCGTCACCTCCCCACGGCCCCCATCCAGCCCTCACTTACCCTTCTCCAGAGATCTAACAATGATCCCTGGTGAAGGTATAACTGTTACCAGCAGCAGCCGCCGCTCTTGATGGCACTGGCGGTAATGGAGCACTGCTAGCCTCTGATTGGCTAGCTCTTGGGGACGGGATTTCCACCCCACGGCGAAGTGCAGCAATTAAATGCCCAATGTGGACTGGGAGCTCCAGGGGCAGGGTTCCTGCTACCAATTAGGAACTTGTTCCCCTTGGGGTTCCCTGAAATCAGGCCAGTGGCAGCGACTCCAGTTTTGGTGGCGGACGTTGAGCCCACTTTACCTCCCCCCACCTCCCTCCGCGGGCTCGCAGCCCTCATTAAATTCCTCCCAACGGCAGGTTTTATTAAAGTAATTTAAGGTACATTTAAATTCGATCTCCTAAATAGGAGAAATACTTTCGAATGACCTAATTGTCCTACATCCTGCTGAGTTTTAAAAGAAGAATTTGCTTCAGCTGTCCAGCATTAGAAAATGTCAGACAGGCAAAGACCAGCTGGTCTCTTTAGCCTGAAGCCATAGAGTCTCAAATAAATAGAATGAAACTGAATGAGAAAAATACACCGAATTTAGGGAAATAACGTTCCTTCATTTGCAATTTCTTGTTGGAATTTAGTCTATAGTGTTATACATGCTTATCCTGCTGGAAACAGCTGGTGGATTTTTCATGATGCAATAGAACAAGCATGATTAAAATCTTTAAAAATTAGGCAACCCCCTGCAAAAATATGCACTAACCTAGAAGAATAGATTTAACTAGAGCAGGGAGTTATTCCCATTACATGGAGTTCTCTGTATTGCAGATTAAACCATGCCTGTTCATCCCAAGACCCATGCTGTTTATATCTTCCA
The DNA here is from genome assembly GCF_017639515.1 of Carcharodon carcharias. NCBI lineage: Eukaryota > Metazoa > Chordata > Chondrichthyes > Lamniformes > Lamnidae > Carcharodon > Carcharodon carcharias. The sequence goes on along the minus strand of NC_054474.1, from coordinate 82,876,466 downwards.
AAATGTTACCCAGTGACTACTGTTGAAAGGGTGCGTTTGTGGTTGTTGGCTGCGGGTTGAATTAAGTTCGACGGACACTCACTATTCACATTCACTCAAACAACAACCACTTGCGAGGAAGCCTAGCATGAATCACCTTCATCAGACAGAGAGGGTGGACTCAAGTAGATGACTTCATATATCTAGCAGAGAGCATCTTATTCTGCAAATATTTGGGGCATTTGGAGGTTAGTTGAGAATCTTGTAAAAGTGGCATTCTGATTCTTTTCACTATGAGTGAAAGCTTGCAGCATTTTTCCTTCATTGACTGTCTGGTAAAATTGCTTTGTCCATTTTCGGAAAGGTAAACTGTATTTGAACAGGATACTCTAATGACTTTTTCCCTTCTGTGTGCAGGAGCAGTATCAATAGCTGGGGTCCAGGCTGGCCTTTGGGCTGTGGAAGGAGGAAATAAACTGATTTGTTCCCAGTTACTTGATTCAGCAAAAGCCCATGTTATCCATGCCACAGTGACTTCAATTTCTCTGCACCCATCAGGTAAGAAAGGAAGTCCCTGTACTTCATGCAGCCATTTTGGTTGCTTAGACATTGGGTGAAAATACTCATTCAAATATCCAACAGCTGTTCAATCATCAGTGAAGACCCAACTGCAAGAGAACAGACAGCTATACCTTTTTTATATTAGCAACACAAGATCTGCTGTTACAGTATTAACTGGGGTTTTAGCAAGCTAATCAGTATATGTATCACAAACTATTACATGTGTCCTCCATTTACTGACTAGAATGAAATGGATTTAACCTGAAGACCTGAGGTGACAGTTTAAAATGTTGGTACTTTCTTCCCCTCATGTTTTTTAGATGAGGAGTACCAGGATTTTAACAAACATTGTGCAGAGGTAAGGGAAAATGTACACAAAATTGATGCCTTACAGAAATTCGACATTTAAACAAAATCCCTATGGAAGCTATGCTCCATGTAGAGTTAGAAATGGTAATTTCAGACAGATTGTTTTAACTTATTTGACAGAATATATCTTAAAATCTTTAAAAAAAATCAAGCCAACATGTGAGTAGGTTAACTCCACTGATAAGGACAACACATAGGGCAGAATTTTCCTGTTAGCGTGCAGGGAGTGGGCCCCGCACGTCCATGCGTAAAGTCACACGCGGTGACATCGGGTGAGCGTCCCGACGTCACTGTGCGCCATCGCACTGGGCGGGCGCGCAATGATCTCCGCTGCGCGCCCACCATTAATTAACGAGCCACTTAAGGCCCTTGACTCACCAATCGATGCTGATTTTTGCACGGGGCAGGCGGGTAGGACACATTTGTATAAATCTCACCCACAGGTGGGATAAGAGGGCTCAGTGGGGTTGGGAGTGTGCTTTGTCAAGTATTGCTTTTTCAAAGTTATTGAAACTTGACTGTGTGATCTGCAATACTTCAAAAATGCATACCGGCTGCTTTGTCTGGACCCTTAACCCTCAGAGTCAGCACTCTGCAATGAAGAATCATTTTTGGGCCTGTAGGTTTCTAGAAGCCTTCCCATAGCCTGGGAATGGGAACTGAACTCTCCACTGGAGGCACTTCCTCTGAGGAGGAAGGGAGGGCTAGAAGGGGGAGGAGGCCAGGAGTGCATGTTCAGCCTCCAAAGGAGCCACCTTTTTGAGGGCAGGCGCAGGTCCAAGAGTTAGACCAAGGTGGCAGGGACTGCAGAAGATGCCACTATCCGTTGCTAGGGTATACAGGCAGCGAAGCAGCTACCTCAATATGACTGAGATGCAGTGCCAAAGGAGGCTCCGTCTCTCTAGGGAGACAGTCAACTATATCTGTCAGATGATTGGGCCTGAGATCTCCGCTAACTGTGTGGGTGGACGCCCCATGCCAGTGGCTCTGAAGGTCACAGCTGCCCTCAACTTCTATGCCCCTGGCTCCTTCCAGGGCTCAGAGGGTGACTTTTGCGGTGTCTCCCAGTCAGCTGTCCACACTTGTGTCGAGCAGGTCACAGACGCTCTATTCAGGCATGCATTGACCTTCATCTACTTCTGTTGGGACCAGGCAAGCCAGACACAGCGAGCCAGAGGCTTCGCGGCCATTGCTGGCTTCCCCCGTGTCCAGGGTGCAATAGACTGCACACATGTGGCCATCAAGACACCAGCAGGTGAGCCCAGTGCCTTCACCAACAGGAAGGGCTTCCACTCCATGAACTTGCAGATAGTGTGCGATCACAGGATGCTGATTCTACAAGTATGTGCAAGGTACCCAGGCAGCTCCCGTGACACCTACATCCTCAGACACTCCCAGGTGCCGGGGCTCTTCAGTGCTCCAGCCCGGCTAGATGAATGGCTGCTGGCCAACAAGTGCTATCCCCTCAGAAGGTGGCTCATGATGCCTCTCCGCCATCCAAGAACAGACACTGAGCAGTGATACAATAGGAGCCATGCCTCCACAAGGGTTGTAGTGGAGAGAGCCATCAGTGTTCTCAAGATGCGCTTCCGATGCTTGGAATGCTCAGGGGGCGCACTCCAGTACCCCCCACAGATCGTGTGTCGTGACAGTGGTTGCATGCTGTGCTCTCCATAATCTTGCGCTAGAAAGGGGGGACACAGTGGACAATGAAGATGTTGACACAGTGGCTGCGGCTGCACACGAAGAGTCCAGCAGTGAGTCCGAGGATGAGCGTGCGCAGGGAAATGCTGAGGGGGGAGATGCTGACCCAGGAATACTGCAGGGAGGCAGGGACACCTGGGAGGCTTTAATCCAACGAACCTTTATCCAGCACACCACAGATGGACCTCCAGGACAAGCCTGGGCTGTAAGCTCCATACTCGATACCTATGTGCCAAATCTGCCAGGTTAGGAACAGTAACTAAAAGCCTTGTTAATAAAGCTGAATGTTCAACAAAGCACTCGTTACATTTTTGGAAACCATATGCATGCAGAAGAAAAGAGGCACCCTCAGTCATGGTCACATGTCTGAATTTAATGTCACAGGCAAAGAAACTTAATGAAACAAAATGACAAGGGTGTTCCAATTCAAAGCAAATCGCAAAGACCTCGGCTCGGGCCAACACAAAAACACCAGTGATAAACCTGCGGTGTACCTAAGGTGCCTTATGTTTACGTTTCAGGGTGCTACATCTTGGTGCTGTCCCACCACTGAGAATGACATCTGAGGCAGCCTGCTGACTCTGCTGTCCTGTTGGCCTTGATGACCTTGGCGGTCGTCCTCTGGCCCGTGCAGCCTGTGCTGGCCTCGCCTGGGAGGGAGCTGCCAGTTCCACAGCTGGCATCTCCCCAATCATTGCAGCCTCACTGGATCCTACGGTCACTAGGAGAGGGGCAGAGGAGCTGCCACCCTCATCTGGAGTGCCCTGAGAGGTGCCCGCAGAGACGACAGTAGCTGTTGCGCCAACGTGAGGTTGCTTCGGACCTCCCTGCTCACCATGGATGGATGGGCATCAAGCGGGGAAACTTTGTGCCCACACCATCTCCCACACTGGCACTGACCAGCTGATGTCAATGCGGATGTGAGGGCTTGCTGGTCAGAGCACATCACCAGGAAGCCCTGATGGGTCTCCTGGAGGAGCCTCTCCATGAGTGTCACCACTCTCTCCATGGAGGTTGCATGGCGCTCGGACATGTGGCTCATTGCTTCGGCGATCGTCCACGTAGACTCCTCCACCCCGGAGACCAAGCCAAGCATAACCTCATGTATCTCCCCCAGATGCTCCCGCACACCCAGCCGCATTTCATGCCTCTGCTGCATAGCGGACGGCTCCAGAGGCACACCAGCAGGCACTGACTGAGCATGTGCCTGGACCCCTGCAGTCCTCTGACTGCTGGCGCCATGGGCACTCTCCTCCAGCGATTGTGAAATGCCCTCACCTCTGTGGCCCGGGACACTAGCCGATGTTCTAACTCCCACCAAGGTGCTAGTATCTGCGCTGGTGCCTGCCTGGCAGAGGTGGTGTGACGCTGGTGAGACTTCAGGGCCCTCAGGTGTGAGAGGGGGCCCCTGCTGCTCCATCTCCCGGCTCTGCTCCGATGATGCTGAAAGGAAGAACAAGGACATTGGATCAGTTAACATGGAGACAATAACAAGTGCATCCCTGTCCCCCGGATCATTATGCTGTCATCCTTCCATAGGCAATAGTCAAGCCATGTTGCAAAATTAAATCACTTAACATTCAGCACAACTATGGCTGTTGGAAGAACAATGCTGACCTCACTGCTGGGCATAAATACCTGGCCATGGCACCCCAGCCTCACCGACACCAGTGGACCCGGGCGCATGCGCCTCTCTAAATCCAGAGCCTCCTGCTCAAACCGGCTGAGAATGGCTAACTGAGCCTGGCCGCTGCCAGTCCTCGCACGCTCTGCCACGTTATGAGCATTCTTCTCCTGAAAATGAGAGAAGAGCGTTGATTTGTGCAAATTCCACATGGACTCTCTTCGCGCACAGCCCACCCCAAGCAGAGTGAGACATATCAGGGCTCCAGTGCCTCCTCACCCCGCTGCTTCCGAACACTTAAACAAAGATGCTAGTCTTGCTCCCCCCACCCCAAACCCCCGACTCCTACTTGGGCACATGCTGCCTACATCACGTTAGGGGCATCACACGGTATATCCTTCCACAGTAGGGAGGTGCAAGCATGTTGAATGCAGATGACAGCAGCTGGTTTGCTGCCACGCCACCTTGAAGCTCCCCTCCTAGCATGTCATCACCCTGACTTGGACATGTCCTGCAGGAGCGCCTAGGTGCAACTCCTCCAGGTTGTGCCCAAAACAGTCTTGTGTGTCTCAGTGTAACACATGCTGCGGGCGCAGGACCCATCTCTTCAACAGCCTCTGAGGCTGACTTCGGCCTGGGCAATATCTGCTGGCTCACCCAGCAAAGGACACATGCTGTCAATGATTCAATGCAGCCATTACACTCAGACTTGCCTCGGGGAGTGGATGGGGGCAGTGGGGGGTGGCCAGCAGTGGGGAGAGCTGACCTGCTGGGTTAAGTGACCAATGCCAGCATTGTCCTCACCCTTCCAGAGCGTAACAGGCCATTGAAGCATTGTGATACTGGATCCAAGTGCACCGCACCACATCATGGGAGCTCACCACCTTCTCACAGGCACGTTTCATCATGTGGTGGGTTGGGATGGTGTGTGGGGGCCTTCTCCCGTCCTGGGGAACCAGCACCTCCCACCATGCTGCCACCTCCTTGAGGAGGACAACATGACACTCATTGGAAAAACGAGGGGCACGCTGGCCCCCCCCGCCCTACCCTCCAGCGTGGCCTGCCCCGATGGCCCATCCTCCAGCCTGGCCTGCCCCGATGGCTTACCCTCTGATGTGGCCTGCCCCGATGGCCTACCCTCCGGACTTGCATAACCTCCATTGCCCCTCTGCTGAGCCCTTCGCCCAGCCATTGTGAGGCTGCCAGGGACTTCATTTATACAGGTCACCGGTTCGTCATTGGATCCGGTGGACTGAGCTTGTTTGCCACTGCCCGCCTACTCCCGCAATGCATTGGGGTAGTGAAGTACGCTGGGCAGGCCTTAATTGGCCCGCCCGCGTAAAATGGCAGTGCGGACCCGATCGTGAGCGTCGACTGGGCCCACTCCCTGCACCCCACCACCCCCCTCCGTCCAGAAAATTCTGCCCATAGGATCCAAAGGCTAAAAATGAAGTTTGTTTGCCAGATTCCATTGCCTAGAAATTTGACAGTATAAAATGAGAGCTTGTTATGGCGGAAGTTCTCAACCACACTCCCAGCCCTATAATGGTAAATGCAGAAAAAGAAATTCAAGGGTCCATGCTTGAACCAGCTCCTACTCTTTTTCACATGTTCACACCTGCATGAGAGTGCTGAAGATCATTGCTAGCCCCCAAATTGGTCCTCTCCATCTTGATTTCTTGATTCAGTCGTACCTTTCCCGATCCGTCTTCCTAGATCCACCTGAGGGCAACACGTTGACCCAAAACTGAACAGCTCCTCACCTGAGTCAGTGGATAGGTGTGTGCAGTTCACTTGACTTTTGTAAATGGCACACAAGGTCCATTATTGGGTGAGCCTTTGACCTGCCTATTACCTGCACAGAAGGATGCCACCTAGACATTGTAGGTCAATAAGCTTAAAGCTTTATTTCAGCACTGGTTTCCAATAGTATGGGTCAATTTTAGATCAATTTTTTCATCCAGGGCTGGTGGTGATCAATAGAGTCTTGGAAAGGAAAGGGTTTATTTGAGGAATCTAATGTTGAAATAGATCCTTTTGGTTTTACTCTAATAATGAAAAGTGAAGGCTGGTGCTCAGTGGTTCTTCTGCCATATTGCCAGAGTACATCGTAAATAACTATACGACAGAACAAATGCCTAGGCCTCCTGCTGCCAGCTAATTGTTACTGCATCACTGTTTCTTTTTTAAAACAATTGGCACAATTTCAGTGATAAATCTTTGGAGTTATTTCCAGCTAGGCTCACTCATGACCTATTTGGCCGGTTGATCTGCAAATGACTGTGTCAAAATAAGACAAGGCGTCAGTCAAAGGGAGAAAGAGTCATAGCTGTAATGAATATTTACCCTCCTTTCTTCTATGATTCACAATGATGAGCTTCAAGTCATTTGATGGTTGACCATAAGGGACAGTTCTTATTGATATCCAGAATAGGTTCTTAAGCAATGCTATATACAGAAAATAACTTCTGGTTTCTTGTTCTATCTTTCAAGTCCTAGATATTTTTCCTACTTCAAAGTGCATGTCATAGATAAGTCCCTCATGAAGTATCTGTTCCTGAAACCTAGGAAAATAATCTATTCTCATGAACAGCTGTGTTACTGTTTACTTGAAGCTACTTCTCTCAAACACATCTTCCTGACCCAACTGTTTTTGAATCCTTTGAGAGTACTCCTATTGACCACTGCCTTTCTATACAATAGTTAATGGATTTGTCTGCGCCTTTTATTACACCAGCTACTAAAGTCCTGTGAACCCACCACCCTTGTGCTCACTGACCTACATTGGCTCCTGGTTCTGCAATGCCTTGATTTTTAAAATTCTCACCCTTTAATTCAGACCCTTCCATGGCCTCACCCCTTCCTATCTCTGTCATCTCCCCCTGCCCAACAAATAATTTGATATATCTGCGCTCCTCCAACAGCGGCCTTTTGCACATCCTCTATTTTAATTGCCCCTCCATTGACCATGCCTTCAGCTGCTGAGGCCCAAATTCCTGGGATTACCTCACTCGACTCTCTTTTTTCCTTTAAGATATTGCTTAAGAAATACTTCTTTGACCAAGCTTTTGGTCATCTGTTTTAGTATCTTTTCATGTGGCTCAGTATCAAATGTTGTTTGATAATGCTGCTATGCAGCACCTTGGGATTTTTTACTTCTTAAAGGCAATTTATAAATGAAAGTTGCTATAATTAACCATTCATATCTTCCCAACCACTTGTTCCCTTGCACACATATTTCTCTTGGATAATACCCTGATACTTGGAGCAGAAAATAAGCCCCGATTTCTTTTTTGCGACACATCAAAGCCATCCAGTTTATGTTGGAAGGTCTGTTGCTCCAAGATGTAAAGAAGTTTGACTGACTATTCACCTTTATTTCTCCAGGATGTCCAACATCTATGTTGTAGAAGCCAAGCCCGAATTGATATTGATGACCTCCAGAGTTGGATTAAATTTTTTAGTCCTACAGATGGAGGGAGTTCATTTGAGGACAGAGAGTGGGGGGATGAAGGAAATAAAGACATTCTTAAAGTTACAAACAAAAAATCAAACTTTCCAAGTAAAGTTTGAGCAACACATCTGGTTAGTTAACTACAGGTGTAAATAATGTATTTTTTTATTTTTAGGCATGAACATCTCGTTCAGGGAGTGACTTGTTAACAAGTGTAAGGAGAGCATGGAATTTAAACTTAATTTTAGCCCATGGCCACTTTTCTTTTCTTCGTCCCTTTACAGTTTTACCCTTTTACCAGGAAACAAGTTAACTTTTTGGGGTTTTAGAACCTGGGTCAAAATCCTGGAACTCCCGTCCCAGCAGCACTGTGGGTGTTCCTACACCACATGGACTGCAGTGGTTCAAGAAGGCAGCTCACCACCACCTTCTCATGGGCAACTAGGGATGGGCAATAAATGCTGGCTCAGCCAGCGAAGCTCACATCCCATGAATGAATTTTTAAAAAAGCCTGCCGCCAGACACTTTCTGGCACCTCACCCAAGTGCCTCTCCTTCGTAGAGGAGTCTTGATATTGCTGTGACAGCTACTTGACTCCAAAAAGCATCATAACTGACACCTCTCTTGGTTTCATGCTGTGCACCACACAAATTCATTGGATGCAGAGAACAAAGTGGGAATCCAGATATAACTGGCCTCAGTACAAATCCCCTACCAGCAGCATAGATATAACCCATCAACTCATCACAGACAAGCAATCAAATCTGAGACTAGCCTCCTTGGTCCATGTGGGTCATTCATTCATTGGAGGAACTCAGTGGAGTCTACACGGGAGCTAATGAATGATTGAGTGGCATCCTTCCATCTGCAGCCTCAGAACTTTGCCTAGGTCAGATCATCTGCTGCACTTCTTTAGATGGCTCAACAAATCAACTCTGGAAAGAATTGGTGAATGAATAGCCCTAAAGGAAGTTGTGGTTCACAGTACAGGCACCCTGATAGCCTCATTGCACAATATGACTGGAAGGATCTGAACCCACACTTGGCGCAGGATTTTACGTGCCGCACGCCGACGCGTAAAATGCCAATTGAGGCCATTGACAGAGTCAATTATGTAATTAAAGGACCTGCCCGTCCAACCTTAAGGTTAGCGAGCAGGCCAGGAGCCCTGGCGCGAACTAGAAAAAGCATGAAAGCTCATCCATGGTTGGGATGAGGTTTCATGTAGCTTTTTAAAAAACGTTAATAAAGTTTTTGTGAAAATTATGGACATGTCCCAACTCATGTGACATTGTCACATGAGGGGACATGTTAAGGAAATTTTACTTTTCTATTTTTAGGTTTTTTACATTTTGAGCCGATCTCCCTGAGGCTGAACTTAGCCTCAGGGAGATGAGTGCGCTGTTTCATGCGCATGCGTGAAAGAGCTCTCTCTCAATTTGGGATTCCTCCCCCCACCCCCAACCGCACGGGAAGTGCATAGTACTTCTGTACAGACGTTACGCTGGCTTGCCCTTAATTGGCCTGCCCATGTAAAATAGCGCCGGGGCGCCGATTGGAAGCACGCCTGTGTGCTCCTGCCCTTCAACTTCTCCCCCCGACAGGAGGAAAATCCAGCCCTTGCAATTCTTAGAAGTTCCTTATCTCAGCCATGCTGTTAGAGGAAGTGCTCAGTGGTGTCTGTTCTTCACCATTGAGGGGAACGGGTAGTGCAGTGAAAGGACGAAAGAATTGCTAAAACTTAACCAGTCAAGACTAACATTGGCCAACAGTGCCCACCTTCCCCCTCAGTTATGGTTTGTGTGTGACATAGTGACAGTGGACCAAAGAGAGGGTGGCTAAGCCTTTCAGTAGATTCATGGACTCCAGAGATCGAGATAAATAACTAAAAGGAAAGAGCAGATGTTTTACCTGCTTGGACATGGTCATTTTTGCTGGCCACACACTGCAACCTCTCTAGTATGGACCCAAGTGTGGACTCAGATCTTTTCAGTCATACTACGCACTGAGGCTATCAGGGTGCCTGTACTGTGAACCACAGCTTCCTTTAGGGCTATTCATTTACCAATTCTTTCCAGAGTTGATTTGTTGAGCCATCAAAAGAAGTGCAGCAGATGATCTAACCTCAGCACATTCTGGACTAGAGAGGTTAAAGTATATTTTAAAGACCAACTATTTTAAATCTGATGGCTGTTTTTAAATCACCTGAGTGGTTTTCAAAGACTGATTCTAATTTCTAAGACTTCTCCCTTCCACACCCTGTTTACATAAATGCCCTATCAGTTAAAACACTTTTGGTTCTATCCATTTTCTTGCTTAATGGAGTGGGGAGATAAAACAGTGCATTTGTACAAAGGTATCTCCATAATGGGTGGAAGAATGTTGGTTTACCTTCAGTATTTCCACACAACAAATTCCCCATGTTCGCCTCATTATCAAGAAGAGGTGTTAGCTGAAGTCCTATCTTTCACAATAATAGGGTCATCTAGGGACATTCTCATGTACCTTTTAAGCAACTGGCTGAAAACCAAAGGTATTATTGTCACAACCCCATCATTTTGGTGAGGAAATGTGAAGTGTACCTCAAAATGGAGGACAGAGAGAGCTTTCCTTTTTTTTAAAAAAAACTAAACCATAGAGAACAGTAGGTTAAAGTAAAAGCAAAAAACTGCGGATGCTGGAAATCCAAAACAAAAATAAAAATAAAAATACCTGGAAAAACTCAGCAGGTCTGGCAGCATCTGCGGAGAGGAACACAGTTAACGTTTCGAGTCCGTATGACTCTCAGTTCTGTTGAAGAGTCATACAGACTCGAAACGTTAACTGTGTTCCTCTCCGCAGATGCTGCCAGACCTGCTGAGTTTTTCCAGGTATTTTTATTTTTGTTTTAGAAGGTTAAAGTATATTTCTGGCCTTGTTAGTGGTACTAGAATTGACTCCAATATCTCAACGTTAATGAATTTAAGGTGGAATTGGAAGTGATCCAAAAGCATTTGTCAATAGTGCAGCAGGAAAACTTAACAATTCAGCCAAGCTGACGTATAATGTTCTCGTTTCTTGAGTCGAAGTTATGATTCAACACATGGTCACAAGTCTTGAACAAATTAAACAAGACTGGCATTTCTAAAACAGTACTGAGTATTGCATTGTTGATATGGCATCTTTGGACAAAATATTAAATCACAGAATCACAGAGTGCAGAAGAGGCCCTTCGGCCCATCGAGTCTGCACTGACACATGAGAAACACCTGACCTACCTCCCTAATCCCATTTACCAGCACTTTGCCCATAGCCTTGAATGTTATGACGTGCCAAGTGCTCATCCAGGTACTTTTTTAAAGGATGTGAGGCAACTCGCCTCCACCACCCTCCCAGGCTGTGCATTCCAGACCATCCCCACCCTCTGGGTAAAATGGTTTTTCCTCACGTCCCCTTTAAACCTCCTGCCCCTTACCTTGAACTTATGTCCCCTTGTGATTGACCCTTCAACTAAGGGGTACAGCTGCTCCCTATCCATTCTGTCCATGCCCCTCATAATCTTGTACACCTCGATCAGATCGCCCCTCAGTCTTCTCTGCTCCAACGAAAACAACCCATTTATCCAGCCTCTCTTCATAACTTAAATGTTTCACCCCAGGCAACATCCTGGTGAATCTCCTCTGCACCCCCTCCAGTGCAATCACATCTCTCCTATAATGTGGTGACCAGAACTACACACAGTACTCCAGCTGTGGCCTCACCAAGGTTCTATACAACTCCAACATGACCTCCCTACTTCTGTAATCTATGCCTCGATTGATAAAGGCAAGTGTCCCATATGCCTTTTTCACCACCCCACAAAAATGCCCCTCCGCCTTCAGAGATCTATGGACACACACGCTAAGGTCCCTTTGTTCCTCAGAACTTCCTAGTGTCGTGCCATTCATTGAATACTTCCTTGTCAAATTACTCCTTTCAAAGTGTATCACCTCACACTTTTCAGGGTTAGATTCCATCTGCCACTTATCTGCCCATTTCACCAACCCGTCTATATCTTCCTGGAGCCCAAGACACTCAACCTCACTGTTAATCAACTGGCCAATCTTTGTGTCATCCGCAAACTTACTAATCCTACTCCCCCCACATACTTATGTATGTCGTTTATATAAATGACGAATAATACGGGACCCAGTACAGATCCCTGTGGTATGCCACTGGACACTGGCTTCTAGTCACTAAAGCATCCTTCTGTCATCACCCTCTATCTCCTACAACTAAGCCAATTTTGAATCCACCTTATCAAATTACCCTTTATACCATGTGCATTTGCCTTCTTTATAAGTCTCCCATGTGGGACCTTGTCAAAGGCTTTGCTGAAATCCATATAAACTACATCAACTGCACTACCCTCATCTACACTCTTGGTCACGTCCTCAAAAAATTCAATCAGATTTGTTAGGCATGACCTCCCTCTGACAAAGCCATGCTGACTATCCCTAATCAAACCTTGCTTCTCCAAGTGGAGATAGATTGTCTCCTTCAGAATTTTCTCCAAAAGTTTCCCTACCACTGACGTGAGACTCACTGGCCTGTAGTTCCCTGGCTTATCTCACAACCCTTCTTAAATAGCGGAACCACATTAGCTGTTCTCCAGTCCTCTGGCAGCTCCCCCGTGGCCAGAGAGGAATTAAAAATTTGGGTCAGAGCCCCTGTGATCTCCTCCCTTTCCTCCCTCAGCAGTCTGGGACACAAGTCATCCAGACCTGGAGATTTGTCCACTTTTAAGCCTGCCAACACCTTCAATACCTTGTCACTCCCTATATCAATTTGCTTAAGAACCTCGCAGTCTCTCTCCCCGTGTTCGATACCTTTACCCTCATTCTCTTGGGTGAATGCGGATGTGAAGTATTCATTTAACACTCTAGCGATGTCCTCTGGCTCCACTCATAGATTGCCCCCTTGGTCCCTTATGGGCCGTACTCTTTCCCTGGTTATCCTCTTCCCATTGATATACTTATAGAATATCTTGGGATTTTCCCTACTTTTACCAGTTAGAGCTTTCTCATATCCACTCTTTGCTCTCCTAATTGCTTTCTTAAGCTCCACCCTGCACTTTTTGTACTCCACTAATGCCTGCACTGGTTTGCTTCCCTTGTACCTGCTAAAAGCCTCTCTTTTCCTTCTCACTGTAACCTGAATATCTCTGGCCATCCATGGTTCTCTAGGCTTGTTACTCCTTCCCATCACCCTAAAGGGAACATGTTGAGCCCGTACCCTCCCCATTTCCTTTTTGAACGCCCCCCCATTGCTCCTCTGTAGATTTCCCCACAAGTAGCTGTTCCCAGTCTACCTTGGCCAGATCCTGCCTTATTTTACTAAAATCCACTCTCGCCCGATCCAAAACAATTTTTTGCAACTTGTCTATTTCTTTGTCCATAACAAATTTAAACTGTACCATGTTGTGGTCGCTATCACTAAAATGCACCCCCACCCTCAGCCACCTGTCTAGCTTCATTCCCCAGAATTAGGTCCAGCACTGTGCCGTCCCTTGTTGGCACCTCTACATATTGACCTAAGGAGTTCTCCGAAACACATTTCAAGAAATCCACTCCATCCAAGCCATTAACACTATGTCTATCCCAATTAACGTTGGGAAAGTTGAAATCATCTAATATAATTACCCTATTGTTGTTTTTACACACCTCCACAAATTGTGCACATATTTGTTCCTCAATTTCCTGCTGACTATTTTGGGGTCTATAATAAACACCTAACAATGTGGCTGCCCCTTTTTAACTCCTAAATTCTACCCACAAAGCTTCATTCAATGCCCCCTCCAAGATATCATCTCTCCTTAACAGACTCCTTAACTAATAATGCAATGCCTTCTCTTTTACCCGATCCCCTATCTCACCTGAAGATTCTATATGCCAGAATGTTGAGCTGCCAATCCTGCCCTTCCCTCAACCACATCTCAGTAATGGCTACTATATCACAATTCCACGTGTCAATCTTCACCCTTCACTCATCCGTTTTACCTGTAATACTCTTGGCATCCAGCCTTGCCTTACTCCATTGAAACTTTCCCAACATTAAATTAAGATCTTGACTACCTTTTCTGGTAAATGATAAAGCTTCCATGGCACTATTCAAAGAGCAGCAGTGAGCTCTACCATTATTCTGACCAGCATTCCGACTTTAGTTCCCACCAAAAGAAACCTGGCCATGCTGTTTATGGAATCCTGCTGCGTGTGAAGTCACCGTGTTGCCCCACGTAATTTTCAAAGTGACTGTAGATGAAGTGCTTCAGAATGTTTCAGAGGAATATGAGAAGATGCAATATAAATGCAAGTTTTCTTCCTTAGGGAGAGAAATTCTTGACTAAGCTATGGTTTACCTAAATGAGAGGAGGGGAATACTGGAATGAAATCATACTGTTCCTTAAAAAAATGAAAGTAAAATCAGTAGAGCAAACAATATTTTTGAGACAATCTCAGAACATCAACCCAGTAATCATGCACTTGGCATATTAGAGGTACTGATATTGTCTTTCTAACTATATATACCCTGAGTCACAAAGCCAGGATACATTTGTGCAACAGTTATAAACAAGCTACATCCTTGTGCAATTAAATCTTGTTGCATATCAACCTTCAAGATGGGAGGTGTAAGGAAAAGAATCCTTTCCAAACAAGAAGTAGCTTTAAAAAACAATCATTAATAGCTGTTGCTGAAATAATCCAGTTAATATGAAACTTGATTAGATTTTCTATCAATGCTTTTCCATTTTTGAGGACATTTAACAATAGTTGAAAGAATTGATTCTAACCTTGTATAGATTACTAATGAGACTACATATGCCAGTTTGGGTATTCACTTCAAAATCCAGTTTTGGAGAAGGTTCAGAGGAGAGCGACACAGCTAATTCTGGGATTTGGGGCTCTTCCATTGAGAGGAGAGATTTGCTGAACTCATTTTCTTTGGAAGAAGGATGATTAATGGCATTTTGTAAAATCTTAGTCATGTCCCTGAGAAGCAAAAAATATGTAGAAATATGCAGGTTATTTGAATTGGACTGAGAATGTAGAGTTAGAGGACACAGGGGTTAAAAATAGCAAACTTCAGCAAAAACTGGAAGGTGGAAGGAACCAATTTGTCCCTTCCAGAGTGGAGCAGGATCCAAAGAAAAGTTGCTTTGGGGTCTTAGGAGAGTGACCTAAGTGTGCCAGTCTCCAGGCTGCAACAATTGTGAGGTTTATGACATTATTATGTTTTGGGACTGCAGCTTTATATTTAAGGTAAATGAAGGGTGTCAAAATAATGATTCCATGTAATTTGCATTTGGCTGTCTCTAGCTGTGTGTTGACAGACAGCGGCACAAGATGATAATAGGGCAGCAGAAGCAGCAAGCAGGATTGGTGGGTTGAGTGACCTTTGCTCGCTCCATTCTTGGTATTCGTATTGATATTTACCAGTGGTACCTTTTATGCTTAAACAAAAAATGAAAGCAGGCTTGGCCTTTACGAGACTGGTTCAGGAAAAATTTGTTTGCAAAATTTAAACTATTTCCATAAATAATTTTTACATTTTCTTTCTATAGGAGATAATTCCCTCTACCAAGTGAAGTTTGAAAATGAAGATGAAGGTGGTTATGACTTCTATGACATTGTAGTCATTGCAACTCCTTTACATCAGGAAACTACAAACATCACCTTCAGTGATCTGACACCACCAATCACAGATTTTCCTGGTCACTACCAACATATGATTGTTTCTATAGTGCACGGTTACCTCAATTCCTCATATTTTGGATTCCCGGATCCCAAACTCTTTCCATTTGCAGCAATTGTAACAACAGACAGCCCAAAACTTTTTATGTTTAGCACATCCAGTATTTGTCCAGTGAATATCACCAATAATTATAGAAGAAAGCCAACACAAGAGGCTGCTGTATGGAAGGTCTTCTCCCCATCCCCCCTCACCAAAGAACAACTGAAGACACTCTTTCGTTCATACTACTCTGTCCAAGTCACTGATTGGCTGGCATATCCTCTATACACCTCAGTGAAAGAAATCCCTCCCATAATTCTACATGACAACCTGTACTATTTGAATGGTATAGAATGGACAGCGAGTAGCATGGAAATGAGTGCCATTGCTGCCAAAAATATAGCTCTGTTAGGGTATAATCGGTGGCACCAACAACTGGATAAGATTGATCAGAAAGATTTGGTACATAAAATCAAAACTGAACTGTGAGTGAGCAAGGGCACAAACAACCTAATGTTGAATAAACAGACAGATTGTGTACTGTACTTGAATTTGAACTTTGAATGCACCTGTTGCAGCTTCTATCATTTTAATCTGATTAAAGAAATATTAAATTAAACAGACCCTGTTGCTGATTTCAAACCCTTTAAAATTAGTTATTTTAAAGTTGTGAAATATTCTAGTTTTTTTTTAACTAAATTGTCTCAGATGCTGTTTTGTGATTCCAAAAGGAGAAGGTCACAATGCAAAATGTATTGTTTTGGGGAGGATGGAAGCACATTTAGATGAACGATATCATGATCAGAGATAAAAGCAGAAAATGCTGGAAAAATTCATGTTACACAGCAGCTGTGGGGACAGATATGTTAACTCTGTTCCTTTTTTTAATATTCTTTCCTGAGATGTTTAATGGCAATGCCAACATTTGTTGCCCATCCCTCACTGCCCTGGAGATGGTGGTGGTGAGGAGTTAGAGACAGTTCCAGGATTTTGATCCAGCGACAGTGAAGGAACGACAATTTAGTTCCAAGTCAGGATGGTGTGTAGCTTAGAAGGGAACTTGTAGCTGGTGGCGTTCCCGTGCATCTGCTGCCCTTGTCCTTCTTGGTGGTAGAGGTCCCAGTTTGGAAGTTGTTGTTGAAAGGACCTTTGGAGAGTTGCTGCTGTGCATCTTGTAGATGGTGCACACTGCTATCAGTGTGTATGCACAACGATGGAGGGAGTAAATGTTTAAATTGCTGGATGGGGCTCTAATCAAGAGGGTTGCTTTGTCCTGGATGGTGTCGAGCTTCTCGAGTGTTTTTGGAACCATGGGCAAGTGGAGTATTCCATCCCACTCCTGGTTTGTGCCTTGTATGTGGTGAACAGGCTTTGGGGACTCAGGAATTGAGTTACTAACCTCAGAATTCCCAGCCTCTGCACCGATCTCTCTCCATGGATGCTGCCTGATCTGCTGAGTATGCCCAGCATTTTTGTTTTTGTTTTCATGCATTTGCAGTTTTTTTGCTTCTTTATCATGCATAGAGGGATTACCTACCTCAGAAAAAAATCAAATTTCTTGACTATCATCTTGAGCCTACTTTCTTGCCATTGTTAGTCAATGTGGAGATGATTATAGAAACTTTTCATTTAACCTATAAACAAACAACCAGTGAACACCAATTTAAGGTGATTGACAAAAGAAGCAATGACAACAAGAGGAAAAGCTTTTATGTGCAGCGAGTGATTAGGACCTGGAAGGTACTGCCTGAGAATGTGGTGGAGACAGGTTCTATCGAGGCTTTCAAAAGAGAATTGGCTAGCTAATGGAAGAGAAAAAATAGGACTACAGGGAACCGGTGAGGAGTGAAAATAGGCGAGTTGCTCTTGCAGAGAGCTGTCAGGGACATGATGGGTTGAATAACCTTTTTCTGTACTGTAACCATTCTATGCTTTGTTACCCACTGCACTATGTAGAATATCAGGACAAATATTCTATCCTAGGGATTTTCCCTCCCCAATATATCGCTACCACTCCCCACTGAGATTTGATCCCTAGGATTCCCCCAAACACACTAATTTTATGTACAATTTTACATAAAATAATGAGTCAGGCCAATGGAGGTAAAGTACATCCCTGAAAGAAGGGTAGCCTATTTTACCTGATCTTTTGTGTCATTGGAGGAGAAAGAAAAGGTCACCTGAAGGAGAAGTGTAGATTATGAAGGGACCATAAATGGGGAGAAAAATCATTAATAAAAAACAAGTATTGTTTGAAGCACTTGTCTTATGTCACAGTTATAAAGCAAATGAGGAAATGGTGCAGTCATTTCTGTTTGGACAGTTTATCAATTTTGTGAAGATGCATCTTTAAGGTGCTGACCAATGCTTTTTATTTTAAAGTTCTGTCAGTCCGCTCTTTCCATCAGTTTACTCAGTTAAAATTATAACTTAATTGCATTAAGGCCTGGATAGAGTGGACGTGGGGAAGATCTCTCCATTAGTAGGAGAGACTAGGACCCGAGGGCACAGCCTCAGAGTAAAGGGAAGACCTTTTTAGAACAGAGATGAGGAGAAGCTTCTTTAGCCAGAGTGGTGAAGCTATGGATTTCATTGCCACAGAAGGCTGTGGAGGCCTGGTCATTGAGTGTACTTAAAGCCGAGATAGATAGGTTCTTGATTGGGAAGGGGATCAAAGGTTATGGGGCGAAGGCGGGAGAATGGGGTTGAGAAACTTATTAGCCATGATTGAATGGTGGAGCAGACTCGATGGGTCAAATGGCCTAATTTCTGCTCCTATGTCTTATGGTTTTATGGCATTGTTTGGCTCTCCTGAGATTGTAAAATCATACCTCCTATGTGTTAACACTTGCAGTGTTTCTTCAACTTTAGATTTCAGATAGTAATTGCAACATCACTGTTTACAATGAGAGCAAATGTTGTAGAATGTGAAAGAAGCAAAATTTACAATTCTACATCAATAGTAGCTTTTTCTTCTTTGCTTAATCCTGCAAATAAGATTGCTTTATCAGATCTGATTTGTCAATATATTTCTGTAAGATGTAAATAAACTTAGCTTTGAACCATGTTTGTGGGAATGGGAGATGCTTTATTTAAAATCTGGACAGCAGGTGAGAGAGGATATTAAACATTGGCAGCAGGTTTGTTTCTGAAAGATTCTATACCATAATATGTGGCCTTGAGCCATACAGAGCAAGACAGTCCCAGAATGGGGATTCCTTGCTGTCCCGAATTGGGATGGTGTGACATTTGGTGTGCTGGAAGGACTTTTCTTTCTGGATAATCTAGGATAGAGCAGATGTCCTTCCTAATTTTTGCCTATCTTGGGATCTTAGTGTGGTTGGCAGTGGAGATGGTATAGATGGCCTGATTTTGTATCTGGGTGATAAAAGAGAAAGAGTCATCGTTTTCCATTGACTCCTATTGGAATGATATGTATATATATGGAGCCACTGCAGCATCTGCCTTGGCTGATGTGTCAATGGCCAATTAGCTTCCATGATGATACTCATACATAAAGAAGGCAATAGAGGACTTGTACTTTGTGTGGAATAATATCTCACTATTGTAAAAGGAAGAAAGGAAAATAAAAAGCCTTAAGAAAAATGAATTAGCAAATATAAAGGGTTTTTCAAGGGTAGGGTAAGGAGAGAAATTGTCCACATGTCACTATGCCTTCCCAGGATGTCTGAACCACAAAATAATCAATATTTTACGGACAGTGGCTACTGTAACTGCAGAAATTGGTCAACCTCTACAATCGGCAATAAAAAGGCTTTTTGATGAGTAAAAATGACTAATGCATTAAAAAGGCACAAGGGTAAGCTCTCACCTTGAAAGCACTTTTCAACCAAAAACTTGCATGGTCAAACATTAGTTTTACATTGGTGCACAAGTACATTTACACAGATTACTCTGGGAATTTTGATAGTACAACCTGCTATTGTATGTTTCTAATTTTGTTTATAAAGTACTTGAACCCTGACACACCGTTCACAACGGTGCTACTATTGTTAAGTAAAGTAAAACCAATACTGAAATAATGTATCTGCGGCAAATGGAAGGATTGCTAGTGTTGGAAGAAGACACTTCACCACACAATGCAATTTGTGTTTTAGTAAACATTTCTTCAGAGTGACAATTTTTTACTATCATTATGTGTTAATGAATTGGAGAGATAATTCTGCATTAAATCCCATTGTTTTTCTAAGAAAGAGCCAGAAATATTTTTATCAATTTTCTGAACATCAAAATAGATAGTTGGTCACTCGAGAAGAAAAGCAGGGATTGATGCCAGGATTTTGTTTTATGTACTACAGTGTATTGTTGAATAAGCCAACATAGATAGCTAAGAACAACATCTCAAAAGTATATTTTTAATCTCCTGCAAACTCTATTAAGAACTGCAAAATATTTCTTCCTGCCTCCAAATGTGCTCTGTTCTTTTCACCATTGTATAACAGTCTGTGAATGTTCAAAGACTGGCTTTACTAAGCGGAATAGGGATTTGACTTTAAAGACTTTACTTCTTGTATTCAAAGACTGTGATTCAAATAAAGCTCACCGATTGTGGAGAATGTTGCTACCAATGTAATTAATTAATTTCAGCAAGTATAATAATTTCTCGTTCTTACTACAAAAGAGCGATCTTTACTGAGCATCATTTGATATTTTTATTGAATAGTGGTGTTTATATTTTACATTTTGGTACACATCTTTTTTAATATAAATACATTGCTTAGATATAAATATGTGGAAGGTGTGCACATGGATTTTTTATGCACGAATAATGCATTGTTAAAATGTATTCATTTAATCAATCCTATTTCAGTAGTCTATGAAGGGTGCTGACAAAGATATTATTCAGAATTGGGGGTGACAGTCTGTGAATCAAATTCACTATTATTGTTGGGTGATCCTTTGCCTCCTATGCCATTTGCTTTTCAAGCAGGTCAGAATGTTATACTTTTAAGTTATTATGGACCATTGGGACCCTAATATTATTCTCCCAATGATTTTGCGATTGAAGTGAAATGTACCTTTGACTAAGGGTGCCTCATTAGAAAATGATAGGGGATATTCCATCAATGGGTTTAATTTTTTTTCAAAGAAATATATTTTATAAAATTTGTAAAAATATATTACACAACAGTTCAAATTTAACATTACATAAAATGCAAAACAGGTCAATTTCTTTCAATACAATATATAAAGTGTCTCATTACATCTACAGGTCATATTTATAAGATACATATAAAATTCATATCAAACATTTTCTGGTACAAAGAGACCAAGGGATTTTACACAGGCTCCAGCCCCTTGGTGTACAATAGTGGGAGGGCCTTAGACAGTAGCCATTGCAAGTTGCAAAATGCAATGGATTCAGTTTTAATACTACCAAACTAAATTAATGCCTGCATAACTGAATTGGATCCTGTCCTCGTTTGATGACTGTGCACACATTATTTTCCCACAACGATTGCAGGACAGTGATCAGTAATAGAAACCTAGCTAAGTTTTTTTTACATTTCCTTTAGACCAAAGATGCTGAAGTCAATTGGAAAACCTATTGCTGCCCTGGCTGAGTTCAGCTAACCTGAAATTGAAGGAGTTAAGCTGGCATTTATTTTTGAGGACATCAGATGCCTAGCCTCTACAACTCTTGAAGGGACAACAGTATTTTATGTTTTCAACTCAATTCTGATATTTATTAATGTTTTGGACTGATAATTAGAACAAATTTGAAGGTTTCTGCTGGTTATCTATTTCAGGCTTAACTGAACATAAGTCTTAATATTTAATTTGAATATTTCATGATACATTAAACCATTGTGCTTTGTGTGAATAAAAGTGCTTGTTCTTTAAAACAAATAGCTTTTTAAATCAGCCTTGAAAGGCATCAGCTGGGTTAGGTCACAAAACACTTCACATATACATGCATCTACCAGCTGCCTGTTCTATTTAAACATCAAAAATATGTTTAGATACTCAGTTTTCTCACTTCTTTAGTTCTTACATTGCAGACCAGGAGAAGATTTCTGTTGGGAGACCATTTGCAATGTGGTTGAGCAAGTTCCTCTGCACACATTGGCTTCTATGGGTTTAACTCGATAAACCTTTTTAGATTGCTCCTATGTTCAGTTCCCGCTCACTGGCCAGGATTTTCTGGTCATCGGGTAGGCTCTGCGGGGGCGATTGGAAGCGGCTGCAAAATGGACTGCCGCCCGCGATCGGGCCCCGACTGTGATTTCACACTGGCTGGCTAATTAACAGCCTGGAGCTGCCTCAGGAAGCTGAAGATGTTTAAAATAAAAAAATAAAGAATTTTAAAATGTTAAAAACATGTCCCCTCATGCGACTCTGTCACATGATCAGGGACATGTTAGAAATTAGGTTGAAAATTTTGAATTCTGAAAAAAATCACTGATGGAAACCTCATACTGCCCGTGGATGAGTGTTTGCAAAATATGCAAAGGCCGCTTGGCCCATTCGCCCACCCGCCAATTGTAAGGTTGTCTAGGCAGTGAAAAATTACTTTTAGTTTTGACTTTAATGGCCTTAGTAGGCCTCTTAGTTGTCGATGGGCATGCTGCTGACTCCTACGTGTGCCCATAGACCGAAGTATCGTGCAAGCATGCGATGACATCAGGATGCTCGCCCAACATCATCACACGTCATTTTACACTCATTCAGGTTGGGCCCAGGCCTGTCCGATGAGAAAAATATTCTGCCCACAGTGTTTAAGCGTTATATAGAGGGAGTTAGAATTTTTGAAACTTAATTGAAAGTGGGAAAATCAGTGAGTTGGCCTGGTGTTGCTTGGGCTGAGATAATGCAGCCTTCCTTTCAATCTATTCTTTCCCACTAAGCAGAGCCACCTTGAGTCAGTTGAAAGCTGGCCACATGGTTGAAATGAGACTGGTTTTCTTTCCCTCATTAACCTTGTGGTTGAGTTGGTATTGGGGATGGGGTACCATCAATGGAGGATGCAGAAGGTGAGCGGAAAGAAAGGGCCTTGACAGTTTCTGGGCCTGCAGCAAGGCTGTAACCCATGTTAAGGTTTGGTATTGAGATAAGATGAAATGGAGCCTTTGAGACCAATTGTAGCATCACTATTGCCCCCATTAGGGCCTTATCTAGAGTACTATGTCCAGTTCTGGAACCATACTTGGTGGAAGGATTTGAAGGCATTGAAGAGAGTACAGGGGAGATTTACGAGAATGATTCCCAGGATGAAGAACTGTAGCTATGAGGATAGATTGGAGAGGTTGGGACTGCTTTCCTTGAAGAAAACAAGGCTGAGCATAGATTTAATAGAGGTATTGAAGATCCCGAGGGGTATGGACAGGGTAAGTAGTGAGAAACTGTTCCCACTGAAGAGAACATCAAGAACTAGAGGACATATTCAAAATAATTGGCAAAAGGAATAAATGTGATGTGGGGAAAAATGTTTTCACCCAGCGGGTGTTTGGAGTCTGGAACAAACTTCCTGAAAGGGTGGTGGAGGCAGGTTCAATTGAGGTGTTCAAAGGGGAATTGGATTGCTACCTGAAAAGAGAATATGCAAGGTTATGGGGATAAGGCAGGGGAATGGAACTAGGTGGAATGCTCTTTCAGAGAGCTAGTGAAGACTTGATAGACCGAATGGCGGCCTCCTGCATTGTAAAGATACTGTGAGATACTAGCTCAGATCTGGCAACTCAACATGGCCAGGGATCGAATCCAGGCACTTTAATCTATATGGTTTAGAACCACATTGGAAGGTGTATCTACCAATGGAAAGAGCGGGGGAAGGGGATAGAAAGATAGAACCTTAACAGTCTCTGCAGCAAACCTGTAATAGTTGGGATCCAGTGTGATTCTCTCCTTCAATGTCTTCAAAATGAGTTAATAAAATAGCTGTAATAAAAATAAAAAACTGCAGATGCTGGAAATCCAAAACAAAAATATAATTACCTGGAAAAACTCAGCAGGTCTGGCAGCATCGGCGGAGAAGAAAAGAGTTGACGTTTCGAGTCCTCATGACCCTTCAACAGAACTAGGTGAATCCAAGTTCTGAATTCACCTAGTTCTGTTGAAGGGTCATGAGGACTCGAAACGTCAACTCTTTTCTTCTCCGCCGATGTTGCCAGACCTGCTGAATAAAATAGCTGAATTGTTATCACTGTTTTCCTCATACCTCAACTTGGAACTTTATATTCATGGCCACGTGTATCTCTGACGGATGGATGGGTCTAGCATAGGAACTCACATCCTTTAAGTCGATACTGCCAGCTATTTGTGAAGGGTTGGGGGGAGGGAGGGTTTGCTGCTGCATTACCACCAAGGGCCAAATAAGATATTTTTCTCGAGTTACGAGCAGCAGTGCTCAGGACCACCCTCAATTCTGGGAGATACCTGGACAATCCAGGAGGGTTACCAATTCTAGGTGAAGCTGAAAGAAACGTAGACTTTATGCTAAACAAGCCTAATCAGCACAGAGTAGAAATCAACAACTGTTGAATTCCATACAAAACAATAGAATACAAAGTCAGAGGAGATAGTGATCAAGCTCTACAGTGCTCTAGCCAGACAGTACGTTGAATCTTGCAATCAGTTCTGGTTGCCAAGAAACATGAGAAACGTTTAAGAGCAGTGGTTGGAGTGTTGGTCCAGTCGCAGGGGTGTGAGTTATGAAGAAAATCTCGGCAAGGTTTTGCAGACTGGCGAGAAAGCATATTGAAAGCGTATAAGCTTGTTCTGTGGGAATGGAAAACGTAAACCCAGAATATTACTTCAAAATGCAGGTATAGAAGAGGATGATGCAGTTTCAACTAGCAAAAGGCCATTTTACAACTGAGACAGAGAGTTCTTTGCACAAAGAGTGATTAGTGTATGCAGTAAACTCCCAGATAGAATAGTGAAGGAAAAACCTAGAACCATTTAAAAACAATGGTTGCTACTGTAGGAGAACATTGGGGCATTTCTGCCCAGGTGAATTAAGATGTACCAAATGGGCACCTTCCTCATCTTTAATTAATTCTTGTGACAGTGGTCAGCAGACTGGAACTCAGATGTTCTGCCTCTTCCAAAGGGGAGCTGACAATTCACAGCAACTTAAATTAAATTACTAACTTGCATGTGGTGATGGCTTAACATATGAAGCAGCAAAGCACTGAACAGTCCTCCCACGCAATCTATTAAATATTTTACTTCCTCCTAATTATTCACCCTGCCCTATTGAAAGAAATGGGTCATAATTCGATGGGTACCTGCAGCTCTCGAGCACCTCACCCAAATCCCTACCCTCCTGGGTAAGTTTGGGTAGTGAGTGAAGGCCTTCACAGTTCAGCCTGATCCTGCCCTTACCCAATTTTCATGCTTGCGCTTTCCCCGCAGTAGCCATTAGACAGCAATCAGCAATAAACCTGCCAGATTTCCCCAGGGTTATTGGTTGCCGATCCGGTATTATGTAGACCAAATCAAACCCCTTATTCATATGAACCACATTTCATATTTCTTTAAAATTTGGTCTGAGAATCTCACAAATTGTGGTTGCGTTTTGTGTGATACACATCTAATGGTCGGTGTCCCAAATGATTTAAGAGAGCCTGTGTAAAACAGGAACACGTATAATAGTAATCTTTGTTAGATACCCGATAAATAGACTGCCTTGCTGTCACTACTGTTACCAAAGGTAATAGGGACTTCCAAGGTGTAACTGTTCAACCAAATTTTTTGCTCAATCCTAGCTTGTAGCAACTGGAAGAAAAGAATCAGTTTTATTAACTTAAGAATGGTTGAGCAGCGTTCTGTCTTAATCAACTATTTGATGGATTTTTTCTGAGAAAAGTGGTAGTTGGCAAAGTGGCTGAGGAATACATAGAAACAGTAAATATATGTCCTTGGGAATCCACTGGAGGCGGTTAGAATACCACATTTCCATTCAGATGCCAGGCCAGAGTAGAAGCCAATTAAACCCTTTGCCTCCTCCTCTTGTAGTATCAAATGATGGATGGCTGCATATCCTCTTCCAGTATCCTGTCACTCCCTGACACTGTGCGCAGTCTTTAACTGCAGGAAGAATGCATTGTGATAATTGGCTGCTACAGTCTCCAGATCCTGTTTACAAAATTAATCAGGATTCATAGAATTTATAGTACAAGAGGAAGGCTATATGTCAGGAGACAAGTATATTATGTTGTGAGATTTCACTGCACTAGCATGTTAAGTGTCTCATATTGTCTAACGTATAAGTGCTGCCTAGTGGCTTTGCATCAATAAGACACCTTCCACAGTACCAATTTTAGTTATATTAACATTGCTTGGTGTCTCCTAGCTAGGTGCAAGATTTCACTCCCCTTCTTGAATGCTCTATTCAACAAAATGCAAATATACCTCTACCTCTGTTTACATCTCAAAATTACTATACATCAAAGCACCCAGACTAGCTGGCTTTAATCCAGCTAAGACACACTCACAGACTAAACCTCTATTTAAAAAAAATAATTTCCAGAAATATTATATACATTAATAGCTTCATGACAACCCTCTTCCTATCAAAAAATGAACCGTCATAATTCTAAAAGACAGCTTCATTTTCATAACCCGTCTCCCAATATCTCCTATACTTATTATCCTATTACATTACCAGATGCATGCATTACATAAAAATAAATATACATAAAATCTTGGTATCAACAGAAATCACTAGAGTTCAGTGACCAGCTTTCTTAAAATGTCCAACTTTCCTTTAAGCTTCAAACTCTTGATAACACATCTGCTAACAGATTTTCTCTTGCAGCATTATGTATAATCCATAGATTAAATGGTTGTAATAATAAACTCCACCTGAAAAGTCTTGTACTTTTGTCTCAAAATTTGTCCAAAAACTTCAAAGGATTATGGTCTGTGTAAACAATTGTTTCTGGTGAATTGTTTGCAACATAAATTTCAAAATGCTGCAATGTTAACACCAAACCCAAAGTCTTTTTTTCAACGTTGAATACCTTCTCTGTTGTACATTCAGCTTCCGTGAAAAATACTCTGTTGGTTTTTCAATTCCAATGTCATCATCTTGTAACAGTACAGCCCCAATGCCTATATCGCTTGTGTCAACGGCCAGCTTAAACTGCTTGGCATAATTGGGTACTGCCAACACTGGCTTCATAGTTAATACAGTTTTCAAACTATTAAACAACTTCTGACACTCCAGTGTCCGTTGAAACTTCTTGTTCCTTTTTAATAGTTCAGTCAGTGGAGCAACCACTCGCTAAAATTCGGTACAAATTCCCAGTAAAACCCACTAATGCCCAGAAATCTCCAAACTTCTCATTTCATTGTAGGGATTGGCAAATCCATGATAGCCTTGACTTTCACATCTCTCAGAGCCACCTTCATATCCAATAGTATGGCCTAGATTCGTAACTTGCGCTTTTGCAAATTCACTTTTAGCCAAGTTCATCACCTAATTAGCCTCTTGTAGTCAAGTAAATAATTCTTCAAGATGCTGCAAATGCTCCTCCCACATCAGATTGAAAACCATTAGATCATTAATATAAACAACACAATTGCTTAGACCCGCAATTATTTTGTTTGTCAGTTTTTGAAATGTCGCGCAGGTGCGTTCTTCATACCAAATGGCATGACTTTAAACTGATTTGTCCACTTCGCTTTACAAAAGCTGATATCTCCTTTGTCCTCTCAGATAATGGTACCTGCCACTATCCTTTTAGCAAGTCAATCTTTGTGATAAATTTTGATTGTCCCACTTTCTCAATGTAATCTCCCAATCGTGGTATAGGATATGAATCTGATTTTGTCACTGCATTCACTTTTCGATTGTCCACACACTGGGCGGGATTTTCCGCACCTGCCCGCCACTGGGATCTTCTGGTCCCGTCGCAAGTCAATAGACTTCTGGCTGGGGCGCTACCTCACCCACAGCGGTTCCAGCCTGTGACGGGGCCGGAAAATAGTCTTTCTGTTCCATCCAGTACAATAGACAAACTCCAGTTTATGCAAAACAAAAACAAAAACAGAATTACCTGGAAAAACTCAGCAGGTCTGACAGCATCGGCGGAGAAGAAAAGAGTTGACGTTTCGAGTCCTCATGACCCTTCAACAGAACTTGAGTTCGAGTCCAAGAAAGAGTTGAAATATAAGCTGGTTTAAGGTGTGCGTGTGGGGGGCGGAGAGAGAGAGAGAGAGAGAGAGGTGGAGTGGGGGTGTGGTTGTAGGGACAAACAAGCAGTGATAGAAGCAGATCATCAAAAGATGTCAACAACAATAGTACAAAAGAACACATAGGTGTTAAAGTTAAAGTTGGTGATATTATCTAAACGAATGTGCTAATTAAGAATGGATGGTAGGGCACTCAAGGTATAGCTCTAGTGGGGGTGGGGAGAGCATAAAAGATGTAAAAAAAAAACTTTTTTTTTATATAATGGAAATAGGTGGGAAAAGGAAAATCTATATAATTTATTGGAAAAAAAAGAAAAGGAAGGGGGAAACAGAAAGGGGGTGGGGATGGGGAAGGGACCTCACGACCTAAAGTTGTTGAATTCAATATGAAGAACACCTGTGGTCTGTCCGCAAGAATGACCCAAACCTCCCTGTTGCTTGCCATTTTAACACTCCACCCTGCTCTCTTGCCCACATGTCTGTCCTTGGCTTGCTGCATTGTTCCAGTGAAGCCCAACGCAAACTGGAGGAACAACACCTCATCTTCCGACTAGGCACTTTACAGCCATCCGGACTGAATATTGAATTCAACAACTTTAGGTCGTGATCTCCCTCCCCCATCCCCGCCCCCTTTCTGTTTCCCCCTTCCTTTCCTTTTTTTTCCCAATAAATTATATAGATTTTCCTTTTCCCACCTATTTCCATTATATATAAAAAAAATTTTTTTTTTACATCTTTTATGCTCTCCCCACCCCCACTAGAGCTATACCTTGAGTGCCCTACCATCCATTCTTAATTAGCACATTCGTTTAGATAATATCACCAACTTTAACTTTAACACCTATGTGTTCTTTTGTACTATTGTTGTTGACATCTTTTGATGATCTGCTTCTATCACTGCTTGTTTGTCCCTACAACCACACCCCCACTCCACCTCTCTCTCTCTCTCTCTCTCTCCGCCCCCCACACACACACCTTAAACCAGCTTATATTTCAACTCTTTCTTGGACTCGAACTCAAGTTCTGTCGAAGGGTCATGAGGACTCGAAACGTCAACTCTTTTCTTCTCCGCCGATGTTGCCAGACCTGCTGAGTTTTTCCAGGTAATTCTGTTTTTGTTTTTGTTCCAGTTTATGCAACTAGACTCAAAGATATCATTTTGAAGCATGAAATCAAATTTTTTTGTACCTTGATAAATTTGCCAGATTTAATCTATAAGGATGTTGCCTTCTTGAAGATAAAACTTGTACCTAGATATCATGTATAGCTAAATGTATCTTTTTCAACTTATTTCCACAAATACGTTTGTGTGACTGCAATAGCTTTTCCAAATCACATTGGCACTTGCTTGGAAGGTAACTCAATATTTAATTTAATTTTTCAAGCATTATCTAATTTGATTAGAGGAAAATCAATTTTAGAGTCCTGCACTTCTACCTCTTTCTCATCATCCATCATCACTAATACCTGTTTTTGTTCCTCTTCCCTATCAAAGTACTTTTAAAGCATATTTACATGACACATCCTCAGCTTCTTTCTTCTATCTGGAGTATTCAGTAAATAATTTACTTCATTCAATTTCTTTTCAATCCTGTAAGGCCCACTAAATCTTGCATTTAATGAATCACCTAGTACTGGTAACAAAACTAGTACTTTCTCTCCAGAAGCAAAGCTACGAGTTTTAACTTTCTTACCTGCCTCCACTTTCATCATTTGCTGAGAAATCTTTAAATGTTCCTTAGCCAACTCACATGCTCTGTTCAATCTTTCCCAGAAATTTGATACATAATCCAGGAGAATAGTTTTTGAATTCTGACCCACAAATTTCTCATGGATCAATTTCAATGGTCCACTTACCTCATGAGCATAAACTAGTTCAAAAGGGCTAAAATCAGCTGGTGCATTAGGAGTATCTCTAATAGCAAATAACAAAAATGGAATTCCTGTATCCCAATCCTGTGGATAATCCTGACAGTATACTCTCACCATAGTTTTTAAAGTTTGATGCCATCTTTCCAAAGCTCCTTGTGACTCTGAATGATAAGCTATTGACTTAAACTGTTTTATCCCCAAAATTACTTCCTTAAACAGATGTGACATGAAATTTGACCCCTGATCTGATTGTATTTCTTTAGGTAAACCATATCTTGTAAAATATTTTATTAACTTCTCCATAATCTTCTTAGTTGTAATATTTCTTAAAGGTATTGCTTCAGGAAACCTGGTAGGCACACCATTATTTTCAGTAAAAACTGATTTCCATTTTTATTCTTAGGAAGGGGTCCTACACAATCAATCATAACCTTGGTAAAAGGTTCATCAAATGCTGGTATTGGAATTAAAGAAACCAGCTTAATCACTGCTTGTGGTTTTCCTGTTATTTGACATGTATGACAGGTTCTACAGAATTTGATTACATCCTATGCAGGCCAAAAAAAAACCCTCTGTATCTTTTCTTGTGTTTTCCTAATTTCTAAATGTTCCCACATTGGAATATCATGAGCAATCCTCAGAATCTCATTTCTAAATCCTAATGGGATAACAATATGATGCACCTCCCTCCATCTTTCATTAACTGAGACATGATCTGACCTCCACTTTCTCATTAAAATATCTCCCCAAAGGTAATAACATATTGGAATACATTTTGTTTCTGTTTCTGAATAAGCTTTCTGATATAACTGTTTTAATTGCAAATCATTTTTCTGTAACTCCACTAACCCTCCTTGAGTTAAACACTTCAGCTGAATTGTCCTGTATTCTTTCCTCCTGAACAATGCTATCAAATACAGTGCCAGATAATTAGATTTTGACACCTTCTTCTTGCCTTTGAATTGCCTGCCCTTCTTGTTTATTTTGTTCTTCCCTATGTGCCTTTGATCTTGTTACAACCAGGAAACAATCCAGGATGTTCCTCTGTTGAAAACACATCTACAGGGTGCTCAACTTCCATAGGCATCACATGCATTTGCGATCCAGCTATATCACTACCTAGAATAAATTGAACCTCTGCAATGGGCAATTTTTCCACCACTCTAACTATATCTTCACCTGCCTTCCATTTGCTCTTTAAATTTACCTTCTACAATTGAATAAATTTAGCATCTCCATGAACCCCACTTATTATTACATGCACCTGCAATGCTCCCTTTGAACAACAAATATCACTATCCCGTAACATTAAGGATTGACTAGCCCCTTTGTCTCTTAAAATGTTAACATCTTTTCCTGCTCCATCCTGTACACATGGAAAGACATTCACTTCACGTACAAAATCTTTAAACATTTCTGCAACCTGCTCCTCAGAATTCTCTTGAGTAAACTGTGAACACATTCCAACTTCTTTACCTTTCACTGATTCTCCCTGTTTCACCTGTACACAAACCACTGGTTTCTCCTATGCCTGATCCTCAGAACCCAAAATACTTTTACTTCTAGAGCTTTTCTGTACCCCAGTAATTCCTACAGATTTTTTCTGCATGTTCCAACACTTTGTGTGCCCCACTTTATTACAATGACAACACCTAAATTTTTGAATGTCACTTATACCTTCAGCGCCTTCCTTTTTATTCTGAGAAAAAACTCCCTGGGAACTTCCAGCTACTCCTTTTCCCTGACTACATACCTTCTTCTCGCCTTCCCAATTTTTATCCTTTTCCAATTTGAAAGGGTGACAGATAAAAGGTTTAGCTCCATGAACTAACTCATAATCATCAGCTATCTCTGCTGTTTGTCATACAGAATCAATCCTCTGTTCCTTTACATGAGTTCTCACTACCGAATGTATTGAATCTTTAAATTCTTCCAAAAGGATGATTTCCCTAAGAGCTGCATAGGTTGTCTCTATTTTTAACACCTGTATCCACTAGTCAAAATTACTTTGTTTTAGTCTTTCAAACTCAGTATAAATTTGCCCAGGCTGTTTTTTCATATTCCTAAATTTCTGCCTGTATGCTTCAGGAACCAACGCATACGCACTCAAAATAGCCTTTCTCACCACATCATAATTCACTGACATTTTTTTTGATAGCGAAGTGTATACCTCATGTGCCCTACCCACCAACTTAGACTGTAATAATAACGTCCAGTTTTCCTGTGGCCATTTCATCTGTTTAGCTAGCTTCTCAAATTAAATAAAGAATGCTTCAATATCATTTTCCTCAAACTTTGGAAGAGCTTGTACAAATTTAAACATCTCCCCACTGGGTTCTACTCTGCAGATAGGTCCTTCCTCACCTACTGACATCTTTTTTAACCGCCAACATTTTCAGTTGGAATTCTCTCTCTTTTTCTCTTTTCTCCTTCTCTATCTTCACAATTTCTAATTCCCTTTCCTGTTTTTTTCTCTCCTGCCTTTCTGCCTGTTCCCTTTTAAAAGCCATTTCTCTGCACTTTGCTTTTGATGCAAGCTTTTTCAGTTCCTTTGCTTGTTCAAATTCAAGCATGTTCTTTTGTAACTGAAGTCTCACAATCTCCATCTGTGACTCACTAGTGTCAGGTTTCACTTCCAACTGTAGATGCTGTGTAAAATTTGATTAGATCTGATTTCCTAGCACCCTCAGGTAACCCCAATTTTAACTTATCTGCCAACTCTGTTAACTTACTCTTGGTTATTTTCCCCAACCCAATCAGAGTTATATCTTCCACTCCCAGACAAGTCTTAGCAATTTCCAAAGCCATCTTGCAGTCTCACCACTTCTAAAATACCTCACCAGCTCCTGAATTACCTAAAGATTCACCAATTCCAAACCAATCAAGGAATTATAAATTTTAAACCAGTAAAAGCCCCCAGTTGTTGTGACACAGCAGTTTTTGAAGGCTAAGTTATTTAAAATCCAGAGGGAAACTTTAAACAACTGTCATAACCTATATTTTCAATTAGTATGTTTTGAGTTGCAGCTCTAAATTTAGGAATACGACCACCAGTTCTCAAGAGGTTTTAACTCAAACTACAAGACATTTATTAATTTACAACAAATTAAACACATACACATGGCCACAAATTACTATTATCATAACTTTTTAACAAATTCCCAAATTAATCTCTACTAAGGCAACAATAACCAATAGACTTAACCATGCACCAGGCAAAGTATTTTTCACCTTACAAAATCAAAATGAGGTTCTTTTCAATTTGGTTCCTTTGCAGACAGTTGCAGGCTTACAGGCTTTGATCTTACATGCCTCTGCCTTTCACACACAACCTCCTCCCACGTTATACCCAGCCTGCCCTTTGAATGTAAATTCTCATTGTATCACCAGGCCCTTTGAACTCCTTTCTAACAATAAAACCCCTTTCATAGTACCAATTTTATTAGTAATATAAACATTGCTTGGTGTCTTCTAGCTAGGTGCAAATTTCACTCCCCTCCCTGAATGCTGTATTCAACAAAATGCAAATGTACCTCTACCTCTGTTTACATCTCAAAACTATACATCAAACAGCTAGACTGGCTGCCTTTAAACCAATTAAGACACACACAGATACACCCACAGACTAAACCTCTATTTATAAAAATAATTTCCAATAACATTAGCCTGAATTTTCCCGTTGGTGATTTGGGGGCAGGGCCCACTCGCCAACAGGAAAATGATGCGGGATGACGTTGGGAAGAACCCTCAACGTCATCCCAGTCCATTTAAATCTTTAGGAAGGTGGGCGGACAGCGAAATCAGCTGTCCGCCAGCCAATCTGTCAATGACCAATTGAGGCCATTGACAGGATAATTAAGATAATTAAAGACCCTACCCATCCAACCTTAAGGCTGATGGGCAGGCCAGGAGCCCCAGTGGGAAGGAGAAAAAACATGAAACCTCATCCACTGGCTGGTTGAGGTTTCATGTCTGTTTAAAAAATCTTTAATAAAGTTTATGTAATATTTATTACCATATCCCATCTTGTGTGTCATTGTCACATGAGGGGGACATGTTAATAATTTTTTTATTTTTCTATTTTTAAAGTTTTTAGACCGTCAGTAATCTCCCTGAGACAGCACTTAGTCTTAGGGAGCAGTGTGATCTTTCGTGCGTATGTGCGAAAGAGCATACTTTGACAGTGGGGAATCCCTCCCCCAACCCCGCACAGGAAGCACATATCGCTTCCTGTCAGGCAGCCTGCTAGGCAGGCCTTAATTGGCCCACCTACTCAAAATGGTGGTGGGCCCCGTTTTGGCGGCAGGGGTCAGCTGCCCGCCCGCTGCCGAGCCAGTGGGGCCCACTCGCCAACCTAGGGCAAAATTCTGCCCATTATATACATTAATAGCTTCATGACAAGTATGTTGATCATTTTTATCATGAGTGGAAACTCCTTTGTTAACATGAAGGCTTTCTACCATGTATCAATGGCCAATTGCCACATGACCGAAACACTTTGATTTTTGAAAGTTCTTTGGTACAAAACCCTAATGGTCTGGAGAAGGAACATCTGAAGCAACAAAAAAGCTACTTGTCTCTTTTCCTCAACTAAAGGGAACCCTGCCTGCTTATATCATACTGTGGACAGCAGACAATTCTAAAGAAAACTTCAAATTCATGTGACACAGTCACATGAGGGGACATGTTTAAATAAATTTTTACACCTTTTATTTCATCATTTTATTATCAATTCAATCTTCCTGAGGCAGCTCCGTGCCACAGGGAGATTGAAGCGCTCTTTCTCATGCATGCGCAAAAGAGCGCTGGCCCTGACCCTCCCTCCTCCCCTCGCCTGCACAGTGTTACCGGCCGTGTATTACACTGGGTGGGCCTTAATTGGCCCGCCCACGTAAAATGGTGATGCGGAGCCGATCATAGGCGATAATTGGCTCCGCGCCCTTCCCCACATGCTCCTGCCAAGCCTGCCTGCCATATGAAAAATCCTGCCCTATGTTTCAACA
The DNA here is from genome assembly GCF_017639515.1 of Carcharodon carcharias. Lineage (NCBI taxonomy): Eukaryota > Metazoa > Chordata > Chondrichthyes > Lamniformes > Lamnidae > Carcharodon > Carcharodon carcharias. The sequence goes on along the minus strand of NC_054474.1, from coordinate 82,841,989 downwards.
AGATCACCTCTCATTCTTCTAAACTGCAGTGAGTACAGGCCGACCCTACTTAACCTCTCCCCATAAGAAAATCCCTCCATACCTGGAATCAACCTTGTGAACCTTCTCTGGGCCGCCTCCAATGCCAGTATATCTTTCCTTAGATAAGGGGACCAAAGCCGTTCATAGTATTCTAGGTGTGGTCTAACTAGTGCCTTGTATAGTTTTAGCAAGGCTTCCCTATTTTTATACTCCATTCCCTTTGAAATAAAGGCCAATATTCCATTTGCCTTCCCTATCACCTGTTGTACCTGTATGTTAGCTTTTTGGGATTCATGTACAAGGGCTCCCAAATCCCTCTGTGCCACAGGTTTTCTCCATATAAATAATATTCAGCTTCTCTTTTCTTCCTGCCAAAGTGCATAACCTCACATTTTCCCACATTATATTCCATCTGCCAAGTTTTTGCCCACTAACTTAACCTGTCTATATCCCTCTTTAGAGTATTTGTGTCATCCTCACCACTTACCTTCCCACCTATTTTAGTATAATCTGCAAATTTGACCATAGTACATTCGCTTCCCTCATTTAAGTCATTAATATATATTGTAAATAATTGAGGCCCCAGCACTAATCCCTGTGGCACTCCACTAGTTACAGGTTGCCATCCTGAAAATGCCCACCCTTATCCCAACTCTCTGTCTTTTATTAGTCAGCCAATGCTCTATCCACGCTAATATACTACCCCTAATACCATGGGCTCTTATCTTATTAAGTAGCCTTATGTGCAGTACCTTATCGAACACCTTTTGGAAATCCAAATACTACTTCTACTGGTTCCCCTTTATCTATCCTGCTTGTTACCTCAAAGAATTCTAATAAAGTTGTCAGGCATGATTTCCCCTTCATGAAGCCATGCTGACTGCTATGACATCCTTTATAATAGACTCTAACATTTTAATACTTGATTCCACTGGTTTATATTTACAGAAGATGAGAGTCTCTAGGTACATAATTTTTTGATGAAGTTCTCTGTGATCATCATTCTTTATCAAGAATGCCCAATGAGGGAATCTGCCCTAAGTTCAGGAAAGTAATGATTATTTGCAAGAGAATGATTCTAAGATTCAAAAAGAGGGAGTAAAATAAGAGCTTGCAACCTCACTTCCTTTGTCAAATATAGCTTCATTTTCAAATTAAGATCGTATCAGCAACTCCACTTGGTCTCCTTAAGAATAAAATAACTTTGGATTAAAATTGTTCAAGAATATTTCTGAAATGTTTTGAATGCTCTCCAAAATCTTGTCCTTAAACTTTAACCCAGTAGAACAGTTGCCGCTCTGATCAATACCACAGATTGTTTCTCTTATATTTTGGCTTATCTTAATTCTATGACATTGTGTCTAGCTGATTGTTATGTCTTGTTTTTCCCAGTGCGTGTCCACATTAGCAAACTGCATTATGCAACTTCAACAGGAGTTTGTCTTCAGATTGTTTATTCAGCAGGTTTTCTCAGTGGAGCAACTTCAAAGAAACAACTTGCTGTAGTCTGTTATTTTCTTACACATAATAATTTACGAAATCATCAGTGACAATCATTTTTTTTTTCAAATGAGGTAATTGGTTTTAAGTCCAGTCGTGACTGATGTTTTTAAATGCTCTTAATCTTGGACTAATTGTAGTTCATATCGCAAGTTGCAACCTGTTATTTTTAAAAAAAAACTTAAAGCAAAAGTCTAGATGTAAAATCTCTTATCCCTGAGCTGTTCCTATCAAGAGTGTTCCAGCATTGATCCCTGGGCTGTGCTGAGTTAGCTAATCTCAGTGCAGTTTTGGGTGCTACAATTGGCCTCAGTAAAGTAGAGTTCTTGCTTCTGATTACTATGTGGTGATTCGAAGAGTACATACGTGGAGAAAAAATTAGGATTGAACTCAGCTGTGATGTCCCCGAAATCAAATAGACTGCCAAATAACGGCTGATTCAGTGTGGTACCAAAAGGTGATGGCCACCCATAGAATCAGTTCCTTGGGAGGGAGACACTGCCTTCAGGAGAACAATATGGGAAATAGGAGCAGGAGCAGGTCATTTGCCTCTTCAAACCTGCTCCACCATTAAACAAACAAGATCATGGCTGATTTTCTATTTCTATCTTCCCACACTATGTCCATATCCCTTAATTCCATTAGTACCAAAAAAATCTATCAAACTCAATAAGCACCCACAGTTCTTTGGGGGCAGAGATTTACAAAGATTCACAACACTTTGAGTGAAGAAATTTCTCCACTTCTCAGTTTGAAATGACTGATCTCTTATTCTGAGATTGTGACCCCATATTCTAGATTCCCCAGCCAGGGGCAACATTTTCCCAATATCTAACCTGTAAAGCCCCTTAAGATTTTATCACCTTTCAATCTTCTTAACTCTAGTCTACTCAATCTCTCCTCGTAGGACGATCCCCTCATCGCAGGAACCAGTCCAGTGAGTCTTTGTTGCACTCCCTCTGAGGCAAGTACATCTTTCCTCAGGTAAGGAGACCAAAACTGCAGTACTCCAAGTGTGGCCTCACACTTAAAAAATGCCCTTTTTTAATTAGGAGTAAGACTTTTTTTTACCTTATACCTGATCTCTTTGTAATAAAAGCTAACACACCATTTGCCCAAGTCTGTTCTGGTCTACATGGCTCAGCTACTGGGGAGCTATTGGAATGATTGTTTACAAATAGAAATTTAAAGGCTAGTTCAAATTCAGACTTACAAACATTATTTTTTTTCCTCACATGTATTTATTAAATTTTGCCAGGCAACGTAAACAAAGTTAATTGTTTTATTTGGAAAGAAACAGATTTCGAGCCAAATATCATGACCGGCTTGGTTACTAAATTTGAACATTACCAAAGATTATTTAAAATGCAAATCACTAACAAACTACCAAGTTTGTTAATAAATGTACCATTCAAATTGGAGATCAATGATACAGAAAAAAGCATTTCCTTTTTACAGCTAACTTGACAAGTCATGTTGAGCATCTACTTTCACCCATGCAAAAACATGCCTAACATTGGGGAAAAACATTTTTAAAAGTATTATAATGTTCAAAATGCAAGTCTTAGTCTAATCTGATTCATAGAGTTAAAAAAACACTTATGACAAGTGCAGCTTCATCTTTTTACTTGTATTTTGTTTCTTTTCTCCAAACACCTAATGGATGAAATGTAATCACCTATTGTAAATATTTTATCTGTATTTTGTTCTGAGATAATTGTACTTCAGAACTTTATATTTGAAACATTTTTTAAATCATGTGTTTATTCAGGATGATCCACTTATAGCTGCATTACTGTAGACTGAAATAAAGCAAGAATATCAGTTGGGTAATATTTTTAACCAGAAGCATGATAAAACTATTAAAAAATCATCTCGCCAAAACAAAATCTGGAAAGATGATACAATTTACTATCTTATTTATAGCCACCAGGGGGAGGTAGCAAATGACTATCCTGAATGTAACAATGCAGCAACTTCATGACCTAGGTCTTTAATGTTAAATACCTGTTTGTAAATCAGTTGATGGAAGTATTTCAAATAATAAAAAAAATAAGAAAGGTAACTGAACTGATTCATCATTCTGGGTGACATTAATCTTTGCATTCAAGTATTAAAAACAATATACTATTTTAATTGCAATAGCCCAGAATTTGCTGTAAGAATATCAGGGTAACTATCAGTATTCACCACTATTAGCAGTAAATTGGGCAGCAATTTCAAACTCCACGTTAAGTGCAATAAAGCACAGAAATTAAGTATCACGGAGGTGCAGCTCAACTGAGTGCTGCAAGACAGAGTGTTTAACTACAGGAAATTGGGAAGTGAGGGAATTCAGTGCTGGGGGGAGGAGGTGCTGTTTTCTCCCTGTTGGAGGGGTTGGGTGGGATTGCAACCTGCAATAGGCACAAAAATTTTAATAATGTTAAAAAAAAAGATTTTTAAGACATATCCCCTCATGTGATAGTGTCACATGAGCTGGGACATGTCAATGAACCTTAAGGTTGAATGGGCAGCTCAGTTAATTACTTTAATTGTAATTTAAATGGCCTTAGTAAGTCTTTGACAGTTCGGCAGGCGTGCAGCAGACTCCAGTGCGTGCCCGCCAAACTGAAGATCTGAATGACGCGCGATGATGTCGGGACGCATGCCCGATGTCACTGTGCGTCATTTTATGCATCGGCGAGTGGCCTGAAGATTCTAGCTAAAGTCTCTTATTAACAATAAGAGGAACATAAACATTCAACAATTCTGCTTTTAAACTGCTGACATTTGGAAACACACATCAAGATTCAAAAGAATGTATGAATGTCAGGTACATCTTTTTAACATATGCTGGAATCATAGAATTATAGATTGTTTAAAGAAAAGGAGGACTTTTGGCCTGTTGAGCCCATGCTGACTTTCTGCTGAGTCGCATTCCCAAGACCGTTCTTGTAGCCCTGATTTTTATTCCCTTCAGGTATTTATCCAATTCCCTTTTGAAAGCCACAAATGAATCTCCCTCCACCACTCTTTCAGGTAGTGCATTCCGGATTGTAACCACTCACTGCATAAAAAGCTCTTCCTTATGTCAGCCTCAAGGTCTACCATTGCAATCCTTGCCAATCTGCCTGTCAAACATGACCAGGAATAGCCCCAGCTCTCAGTTAAGTTGGGAAATTCAACAGGAGAAACTATTTTGCAGCTCAAATACATTGGCAAGGAAACAGTTGCTCTGAAGAGCACAACATTGCCAGTTTTACTCGGGGGATAAGGAATTGGCAGGTGGTCAGCACAGGCTACCTTGAATTAGGAGGGACTCAAGCTGTGCATCAGCTGGTAGTTTATAAAGAAAATTATGAATAATTATCAATATTTAATGTTTTCTTTTCTTCTGAACTTGATTTATTTTAAATTTACAAGTGAGAATGAACAACTTTTCAATGAAGAATAAGATTAATATTTTATGAACCATAAGGTAAAGAGAATATCTATATACACATTGGTAAACACATCCACATGTGTTTTGACATTAAGTGGTACTAACGCATGTACACCATTTGAGCTGCAAAATAGTTTCTCCTGTTGAATTTCCCAACTTAACTGAGAGCTGGGGCTATTCCTGGTCATGTTTGACAGGCAGATTGGCAAGGATTGCAATGGTAGACCTTGAGGCTGACATACTATTGTCAGTTTAAATTTCAATACGCTTTTATTGCAATCACTAATACAATAAAAATTGCACTCCTCTAGAGCTCAGTGAATTTACCCAGTGAAAAGTAGAATCAGGTTTTGATGCTGGTATGAGTTGAGTCAGTTGATCTCAGCTGTGCTGCTGCAATTAATCCCAGTGCTCCAGGTTAGGGGTGCAAAATCAGTTCGGATCCCCCCGCCTGATCACAGTGATAGCTGGAAGTGTGCATGTGTGACAACAGCCTAAGAACAAGATCAGGCTTCTGTGATGCAGGTTGAATATTCAACCCCTCAGACATCCATACATCAGCAAAAATCACCAGAAAGCAATCAGGATTGAGGGCATTGCCGTATTTCCCTTCCCTAGCCTAGCAGCATTGCTCCCTACTATACAGCATCCCCTGCTGCCCGCATGAGATCAGCAAAGACCTGGGACAAATAAAGCATTGGGATCCATACCCTCCTTCCCATCTCCAGAGTAATGACAAAATTCAAAACCTGGCTTTTTGTCATTGTCACTGAAAAATTGAATTCTGATTGTGAACTTGGATTGGTCTGAATTCCAGATTTGGTCCTCATTCCTGACACTGATCCATACCTCAAATCTTTTCAGTCTATACTAATATTATTTCTTCCCTCAGCACCCCCCTCACAGATTCAGTAACCTGTAGAAACATGCATGTTTTAACAATACAGCTTATTAAACAGTGGCCTAAAAGATACGGTGCTTTCAACAGCAATATTCTATCATTGCTTTATATTGCAGGATACATTTCTTCTTTTTTCTTCCATACTTTTTATTGGCTTTTTAACTTTCACACACCAGTCTTTCCACTGGGAATTTGCTGTAGATGAAAATACTAGACATTGTTGTGCCTTCTCGCATCATAAAAGAATTGACACACCCTGTTGGGTTCCTGCGACCTGAAAAGAAACCCAGCACTGTGTATTCAAATATTTCTCCTTACTGCTTTTTTTATTTAAACGGGACTTTTTCTGCTGAAAAAGAAAATTAAGATAGCTGCTACAAGTCACCTGATCACAGGGAATTTGATAGCCTGGGAGCTATCCCAGCAGTTTCAAGAACAAAATAATTCTTTTTTTCAGCTTCTGGAATTTCATACTTCATTGTACAAACCCCTTGTAATCAATGAAAGCAGTGGAAATGCAGATGAACTGACTCCCCATCCTGAACTATCACAAAAAAAATCAAAACTTGTTATGCTGGAAGAGATACTCATAACCAATTTCTCTCTCTCCTAAGGAGGAACAATAGAATTCTGGCCAGGAGCACAGAAACTGATTGTTAAGCTGCAGTTAACCATTAATAGGCCACACCACATGACTCAAGCCTTTGGCCTTTTGGACAGTTTTAATATTGCAGCTTTGAGCCTCATAGCCATACTGCTGTTTTAACATCAACTGGACAGAATTCCAGTAGCCAGGCTGGGTAAGCAGTCTCAACTCCACAAAGCCTGCTTGATTTTAAAGTCTAAAGTAGTCAAAACACAGAAAGCCCCTCATGTAGCAGCCTTGTTCATTTCAAGGATGTTCATATCGTTTAACCAACCAGAAGCTCAAATTAACTGAACCCCATCACTCAGGAAACACCCTCTGGACGCTGACTTTGGACTCTGGAACTCACATGAACTAATGTTCATTTTTTTTGTGGTCTTCATACTGTAAAACTCCATTCCTCTATCTGCAACCCACCCTTTTACTGTGTTTGTGTGTGTGTGTGTGTGTGGGGATCAGTGATAGTGCGTGTGATTGGCTCAATGAGTCTTCTCTGAAAGTAGCTAAATTATCAGGGCAACTATTATAAAAGTGCTAATTGTAATCAAGTTACATTTCAGACATTGTGAAATTACACAAATATTCAATTTCTTTAGCAATATTACAATACCATATCAAAATTTAGGAAACATTTTCATGAGATTTATATTTGGGGATTTTTTTGTTCTATTCCTCCCCTCCAAGTGTTCTTCTCCCATCCCCACACCTTCCTGTCAATATTGATTTTTTTTTTTGCTGGATTACAGTCCAGAACCTAATCAAGTGGCATTTGTGAGATCTACTAGAAAATGAGAAAATAATTCGAAGCAGCCAACATGGATTTCAGACAGGATGATTGAGTAATCTGATGGAGTTCTTTGAGGTGGCAAATATGGTGGATGTGGTGAGAAAAAAAAGAAAGTAATTACAACAGTAATAAGGTCAGTCTTCAAAGTGGTTGGAAATAGGGTGTAGTGTTCATGGTGGTCTCTGCTATGATTAATTATGTTCAATTTGTACATCAATTTGGATATAGGGTTAGATTGACAGGCTACATAGAAACAGACTGGTGCTAGACATTGAGGAGTTTGGAAGAAGAGGACACAAATATAAAATTAAATGCAAAATATTTAGGGCAGAAAGCAGGAAGTTTTTTTTATTCATACAGTTGAGAGGCTGTTAAATTCACTAAGACTAAAGCAGAGATCATATCAACATTTAAAATTAGGTTGGGAAGATGGTTGAATAAATGTGGAAAAAAGGGATATGGGAGCAAAGGATTGGGATTACAGCTTGTGTGGATATAAACACCAACATGGACTGATTGAATCAAACAGCTTGTTTCTGTGCTGTAATATCTATTTAATTCTGTAACAGTGAATATCAGGCATTTGTTCAGCCCCCTATAGCATGTTGTACACTTTCAAGTAGGCATTGTAGTATAAGGGTCTGGCACATATAGGGTTAATGTGGGACTGAGTACAGTATCACCCACACAGTGATGTAAGAGAGCACATGACTCACACCCAGGGTCAGTCTAGTGTTGGACACAACCGTATGTACCAGCAAGCCTAGAGACAGCTCCTAATTTGTACCTTTTACTGTATTTTTGGAAATAGTTCTACGAGTCAATAAAGACTTACAGTTAACCTGCGTATGCCTAAGAAGATTTCTTCCGACATACCGAACTGTAATCAATACCCTACAATCCACAGCAGAAACCCTGGCTAATTTCTTTTCCTTTTCCTGAAATGTATTATAGCAACACAACTACTGCTTTTGCTCTGATCAGTTATCTCACCATAGACTGGCTTCATCCTGGGACCTGTTCTGCATTTTTCATCTACTCACTGAATAAATCTTCAGAGTTATCAGAAGAATGCGCTTTTGTCATTTAAAAAAAATGCAGCCAAACATTTGATTCTACCTGTAGGCCCACGGAAATAGACTTCTTGTATTAGACATCCAGGAATGCAGATTTACTTCACAGTTAGTGCCTGTCAGTGCTGAGTTTTTCTTTAACTGATTAACAATCTCTTTCCTGTTTTATTCATAGTGCACTTGCAGCATAAATTCTCAATCTGTAAATGAATTTACTATGTTCACGGGGTCTAGGGAAATCTTACGGTTGCTTCTGCTGAAAGCAATGGGTTCCCCAATAGGATTCAGAGATCTTGTATAAACTTGGCCATTCCCCTTTCTTTTAAGTGCTTTGGTTTTGTTTTTTGGATCTGCTACCATTACTGATACAAGAAGGTTGGATATTGTTGACACAATGAGCTGAAAAGAAATCCAAGAAACACCATTTTTGAGTAGGTGTGACAGAGCAATTTGAAGAAATGTTAATTTCAATGTGCATTGTTAATTTATGTTTCACAATGACAGCTTGGCTGCAAATAGTCTCTGACCAACACCTTTCAGTTTATAACTGCCACTCAAGTGGACAACTGGCTATGAGCAATCCAGAGCAGCCATCAAGAATTTAGGATCAATGACTGCTCTATCTGTTATTAATGGATTGAGATCCAGAGTTTATGTTATCTGGTGTATTGCCACAATTGCTATTCCTCAATCATATTTTGGACCGTCCTCTTGTACTGAAACATTTTATTTCATCACTACCCAGTTCATAAACACACCCAGGGGCTGGTGGCTAAATTTGGCTTTTTTGAGTGATCAAGATAATTTTTGAAAAATAAGCCACATTTCATAGCCAAATGAACAAATTTTCCAACACTGATGTCATTTATATGGCTTACTGAGAAGTGTTAAAGAGTCATTATTGTAGATAAAATTGTAACTTATTAATACGTATTCCCACTGTTAAAATCCCCTGACCAGAATAGTCAATGTACTCATCCAGCTTTTTCAGCAGGTTGAAGATAATAATGAAAATTACATCCTCGGATGACCTTGTTTACAGCGTTCAGACAATAAGAATAGGGCACAATTTCTTAACAATTAATTTCTGAAAACCCCTGATGCTTCCATGAGTTAAGCTGGCTGTCTTAGAGTGGCACTTTATATATAGTTTAAAGTGCTGCAAGTGTTCAATGGATCCTAGAGAATAGAATGGCTGTAGCCTTATTATTTTTCTAGATTAATTCTATCTTCAGGCTGATAGTTCTAAATTACTGGTGCTTATCAGTCCATATGTAAGGTGACCAAATGAAAAGCGATTTATTGCAGCAACTGATTTGTAACTGTTCAGATAATACCAATTTCAGTACCCCCAGCAATTTATATTCAAAATTGCAGTACATGAACAACAAGTTACCCTAAATGTGGCAGAATTTATGGGATCTGTCATGCTGCAGCAACTCAGTTGCCCTAATAAAGTTCAAACAGGCAGCCAGCTCTGTACTCAAAATCATTACTTTTTATTTGGATTTAACCATGCTGTAGTGATACTTTCGTGCAAGTTTTCTAAAAGCTTAGGCTAAACGTTAGCAGGAAAAGTAAAGTGCAAACAACAAAGAAAGATGTGAAATCAGTTTGAGACTGTGATGTCTAATTCTTTGGTTTGTGCCCAGTTACTGTTCTGATAATAGAGCTTCTTCCAATCAATCAATTCAAACTTTTAAATATGTGTTTGTGTATAAATGTGTAGCGAGATTATGCTGTTTGGAAATTTGTTTTATAGGACAATATATGCTGGTCAAAGCAGTCACAGCTTCGAATACACATTCTGTTTGTTTCAAATCAGGGTATGTTTTAGGCAGTATCACATTACAATTCTGGTGCAAATAGCAGCATGTTTAGAAAGCATGAGGTAGGTAGAGATGCACTTGAAACTGTTCAGATAGTGAGGTGGACAAATTTGCACCACAACAGATTAATCTAGCATCAGAATCAGAATTTTATTTCTTGCTGGTAGCAAAATAACTTTTCACCATTAGGATTGTGTGTTTTGATTACATGCAAAACAAAGAGTTTTAAGGTATCATTTGCCGCTCTTCCTAAGATAAGGTGAAATACAGCTTTAGCATATGTTAAACATTAATTTCACAATGCAGGTGTGCAGTCATAGTTAGATCTTGAACAAGCCAACTCTGCTTTAAAATGTGATACTATTGCCATACTTTAGACAATCATTCTGAATCTGGTAAAGTAACTGTAAGCATTTTATCACTTTTGAAACATGGTAATCGATGCTTTGGATGGTGTGTTGCACATGGCACAGAAAATATTTGATTTCTATCATAGTTCCCTAAGCATAGACAAATTAAAATATTTACTGAGATATGGGCCTGAATTTTATCCTTGGTGGGTGCGCACCATCAGCGGGCTCAGGACTTGTCGGGAAACAGACCCCCTACCGCAATCGGGCCAAGACCAAGGTTTCACACAGGCTGGCTAACTGAGGCCCACCCAGCGTGAAATGCATCTTCCCAATGGTCGGGAAGGGCTGGGTGGGGGCAGGGGGCATGCTGGGCTCCAGGTATAATGACGACCCGGCGGACGGTTTAAAAGCGGCACTGGCAGCTCCTTGAAGGCTGCCAGAGAAGAACCTATCTTCTGCATTCTGAAGAGTGAAGCTGTGGCCTCAACAGTGGCTGGAGATGCCAAGTGGGAGGACAGGTCAGGTGGGCACTCGGCCCCCTGGTTTTCGGATGAGGGCTTCGCGGTGCTCTTGGAGGTGGTGGCTGTCAGGAGGGGCACCCTCGTCCCCAGAGGTGGAAGGAGGAGGCCGCCGCACCTGACAAAAAAAGCTTTGGAAGAGGTGACAGCACAAGTCAGCAGCCACAATGTTGTGCGGCGCACATTTGTGCAGTGTCGCAAAAGGTTCAACAACCTGCTGCACTCGGGAAGGGTGAGTACCATGTTGGCATGGATCGTTGTGGAGAATTGTTAAGGTCTGGCTGTTCCCCCCACACCCCCCATGTAGATCAGGGGTGTTAGAGTCTGAGTGCCAACTGTCAATGACGCCAGAGTTGGCCAAGGGGGTGAGCCCTGGCTGCTTGGACTGAGTGCCTTGCAGCTCGAGGGCCGCGACTCGGATGTGACCTGCAAGGTGCTCCTCAGGTGGGGTTGGCCAGGCTGTAATGGCGCTGCAGGTAGAGAGTGGACTAATCTATACTCCTCTGTCCTTCCAGGAGAAGACGGCCCATAACAGTATTGAGAGGTCACGGACAGGTGGAGGGCGCCAAACGTCCTAATATTGACCAGGTTTGAGCAGGATGCCTTGGAGCTGGAGAGGTGTCATGTACCTCATTCAGCCAATCGTGTAGAAGCTGGGGTGCCAGACAAAGGTAAGAGTGCAGTGCACGGAGGTGAGAGTTTCAGTTTGTGCAAACATTCTTGTGTAGTCTCTTCATTAATCGGAGCCTCAAAACTGGAGTACCCATTGATCATTGAAAAACAATGGCACCATGATACAGATCTTCATTGTCTCGCCAGGGTACCCGGTATGCACAGTGACAGTGTGATGAATTAAACTAATGACATGTTGTTGTTCTCCCATAGATTCACCAGCATGCACTCAATCGCAGGATCCCAAAGAGCCACCCTGACGCCAGAGGATCGCCAGGCTTCACATGCACCTGCGTCACACCTGGTCTCTGAACCAGGCACTAACACAGATACCAGCACCTTGGTGGGCATTAGATCTTTGGCAAGAATGTTGGTGCACAGCAGTGAGGGAACTTCACACTCGCTTGAGGTTCAGGCAGAGGCAGAGAGTGCCCAGGGCGCTGGCAGACAGAGGACTGCTGGAGACCAGGACGATGCTGAGTTGAAGACAGATGATGAGACTCTGGAGTCATCCATTAGGCAGCAGATGCTGGATGTCCAGCCGGATGTGCAGGAGGATCTGGCGGAGGTCCATGAGGATATGTGTGCCATGGTTTCTGTTGCGGAGGAGTCCCTGCGGAGCATCAGCACTGTGTTGACCATCATGGCCGAGCGCACTGCCTCCTCCATTGAGAGTGGTGAGTCTCATGGAGAGGCAGCTCCAGGGACAGAATCAGGGGCTCCTAGGATTGCAATTGAACCTACAAGCCCTCACACAGGCACTGACCTGAGGTGGTCAGTGCCAGTGTGGGAATTGGATGAGGCACCCAGTATCCTAGCTAGGTGCCCATCCACCAAAGGTGAGCAGGGAGGTCCAGAGTGACCTCACTTTGGTGCACGAGCTGCCTGTTGTCTCTGCAGCTCCTCTCAGGGCACCCTGGATGATGGCAGCAGCGCCTCTGCCCCTCTGCCAGTGACTGTGGCATCTGAGGAGGCTGCAATGACTGGGGAGATGCCAGCGATGGCACTGGCTGCTCTGTCCCAGGCGGGGCTAGCACAGGCTCCACTGGTAGAGGATGACCATCCAGGCCATCAAAGCTGACAAGACACCAGAGTCAGCAGGCTGTCTCCAATGCTGCTGCCAGCGAGGGCGGTGTGAGGGTGAGGGGGTGGGGGGCGCACTAAGACATAACACTTGTAAATGTAACTAAATGAGCACAAGAGGGACTCATCATGGGTGATCTTCTGTTCTGTAATATTTTGTTTATATGTTTACTGGTGTGGAAATGAACGCCAGAGATGGTAATGTTAATTTGTTTTGATTGTGAAAATTACATAAATCTTACATAAATTTTACATAAATCTTGTTTTTGTCATAATGGCCTGAGTATGCTTCATCTTTTTATTTTTTGGTGCAGGGTACGCCAGTATGTAATGCTGGACATGAGTGGCTCAACTTTATTGCACTCTGAGTGGACTTTGGGTTCAAATGAAAGGGTCATTTCAGACATCCTGGATGGAGGTGGCAGCCCTGGCATGAGGTGGAAGCAGATCTTTGGCAGCCTAGCTGAAGGAGCTTGGGATCAAGGCATCCCTGGAGGATACAGAGGTCTGCCTCCACACCGTCATGTTCTCCTCACTGTGCTCCTCTTCTGACTCACTACTGGATTCATCCTCTGTGGCCTGTGGAGCTGCCTGAAGATCCTCTTTCTTCAGTGGGTCCCCCTTTGCCAGTGTCAGATTGTGGAGAGCGCAGCATAAAACCACTATCAGTGACACCCGCTCTGGGGGGTATTGTAGTCTCTCCTTGAACGATCCAGGTTTTGGAAGTGCATCTTCAGACCTATGGTCCTCTCTATCACCATCCTTGTGGAGGCATGACTCCTATTATAACGCTGCTCTGCCTCTGTTCTTGGGTGATGGAGAGGCATCATAAGCCACCTTTTCACTGCCCTTGGCACCCAGCAGCCATCCATCCAGCCGGGCTGCAGCACTGAATAGCCTTGGCACCTGGCAGTGTCTCAGGATGTAATCATCATGGGAGTTGCCAGGGTACCTTGCATAGAAATGCGGAATCTGCGTTTTGTGGTCACACCCTTATTTTGTCGAGCGAAAGCCCTTCTTGAAGACAAAGACACTTGGCTGACCCACTGGTACCTTGATGGCCACATGTGTACAGGCCATTGAACCCTGGATGCGGGCTAACCCAGCATTCACTGCAAACCTTCTGGCCCTCTAAGCCTGGCTGGTCTCGTCCATACAGAATTGAATAAATGTCATTCCCTGTCTGAACAGAGCTTCTGTCACCAGCTTGCTGCAACTGTGGACACTCCACAAAGATCCCCCACTGACCCCTGGAAAGAGCTGGAGGCATAGAAGTTGAGGGCCACTGTGACCTTCAGAGCCACTGTCATGGGGTTTCCACCCACACAGTTGGAGCTGATCTCAGGCCTAATCATCTGACAAATGGAGGCCACAGTCTCCCTGGAGAGGCAAAGCCTCTTTCAGCATTGCACCGTTTGAGGTAGCTATATCGCTGCCTGTAAACCCTGGCAGCAGGATAGTGGAATCTTCTGCGGCCCCTTCCATCTTGGACTACTTGCTGGCCCTATGCCCCTTGTGTCTGTGCCTCTCCTCCCATAAGTCACTCTCTTGGAAATTGCATTGGGACATCTGGCCTCCTCTCCCTTCTGCCCTTCTCTTCCTCCTAAGAAGAAGCACAATCCCCATTACCAGGGTAACAGAAGGCTGTCTGATACCTGGAAGGGTCCACATGGTCAAAATCCTTGGGGGCTTTGGAGACACCAATGAGTCCTGAAATGAAGTGTGGAAATTCTAAGGATAAAGTTCAGAACTGAGATGAAGCTGTCAAGTTCAAATAAGCAACCAGCAGCAAATTATCTCCTAAACACCTCACTACTCACACTGGCAATGCTGCTGTCCTTTTTTATCCTGCTCTTGGATGAGGTTTTGCAAAATATGGGCTGCCCATCTGCCCATGTGACAACTGCAAAATCACATGGACAACATAAAATCGGGATCAATTGGCCTTAAGTGGACTTTTAATTGATGGCGGGCGCGGTTCCGATACCCGTGCATGGCCGCCAACCTGAAGGTTACATTTTCTTGCGCAATTTTACACCCGATCAGGTTGAGCGCACGCCCACCCTGAGGCATAAAATTCTGCCCATGCAGTTTGTATCAGGACTAAGTTTGTGCTTTGTTTTGTGATTTTTGGACATCCGAGCTAAGGTTGTTTATAATTACAGGGGGAAAGCCCCCAAGGAAGAACACACTATTTTCCCAAAATAAGATATTCTTAGTGGTATTGTCACTGAACTAGCATTCCAGAGACCCAGTGTAATGCCTCTGGAGATCCGGGTTCAAATCCCACCACAGCAGATAGTGAAATTTGCATTCAATAAAAATCTGGAATTAAAAGTCTGATGATGACCATGAAATCATTGTCGATTGTTGTAAAAACCCATCTGGTTCACTGATGTCCTTTAGGGAAGGAAATCTGTTGTTCTTACCTGACCTGGCCTACATGTGACTCCAGACCCACAGCAATGTGGTTGACGCTTAAATGTCCTCTGAAAAAGGGCAATTAGGGATGGGCAATAAATGTTGGCCTAGCCAGTGACGTCCAGAATCCCATGAATGAATTAAAAAATATATATACAGTAAGTTCTTAGTCAAGAGTTTCACTATTAATAGTTTTTTTCAGGTATTTGAGACAAAATAAAATCCTTACTTTAAAGCATTTTATCCAACACCTGAACTTCACTCTATATTTATGTTTACAAATACAGAATTAGGAAACTGGAGGGTAAGGTGCAAACAAGCAATTACATTGTGTTAAAACCACTGAAGAAAAAGCCCAATCCAGTTCTGATCTTTATCTGAACTTCAAGCAAAAATTAGTACCTGTGACTCACCCTCAAAATGTTTAAGTGTCTATATCCAGTTCCAAAATTCCATAACTCATGTATCTTTAAGTTTCACTGGCTCCTCTCGCCCCACACCATGTGGAAGGTCTGTCCGCTGTCCTTAATTGGCCTCCTCCCCTGCCTGTCAAGTCTTGATTGCTTCGTCTTCAGTGTTTCAAAATTTACATCTTTGCTTTCAAATCTCTCTGTGGCCTCACCTCACCTTATTTTTTTCCTACCTCATGCCGAACAGATATCCTTCACTTTTCTAACAGACCAGACTTTTCCTTGTTCCCCAGTCCCTCCACTCCATCACTCTTTATTCAATCACTGTATTCTACATATAAAGAGTGCAACAGAATGTTCTAATTGGAGACCTGTGAAAGAAGTACTGGTTGTTTTACAATACAACAGTACTATCATTAATATAATCAGGCCATTAGTTATATAACACTGCATAATATGTACAGCATAGAATATGGGAGGTCTTGTGGCAAAGTGGGTACTATCCCTGCCTCTGAGCCAGAAACTCCAGGTTTGAGTCTGACCCCAGGACCTGATGGTCAAGGAAGGTAATTTATAAAAGCAAAATATCGTGGATGCTGGAAATCTGAAATAAAAATTGCTGGAAAAACTCAGCAGGTCTGACAGCAGCTGTGGAGAGAAAGACAGAGTTAATGTTTTGAGTCCGTATGACTCTTCTTCACAACTAAAGAGAAGTGAAAATGTGATGAAATATATACTGTTTAAGGGGGGGTGGGACAGGTGAAGCTGGACAGAAGGCCAGCAATAGGTGGAAACAAAGGAGAGATTGCAAAAGATGTCATAAACAAAAGGTCAAAGGAGTGTTAATGGTGGTGATACTGGCTAAAGGAGGCGCTAATGGTGACATAAAGGATAGAAAGCAGGATGATCAAGTGACAGGTGGCCCTGGAGGGGAGGGGACGGTGTGGGAAAAGAGATCAAAATAGGCTAAAAGGTGGGGATAAAACAATGATTGAAAATAAATTTTAAAAATAGTTGGGAAAAAATGTATACAATAATTGTACAAAATAAATATTTGAAAAAAGGGGATCAAAATGGGGTGAGGATGGAGGAGAGAGATCATGAACTCTCTCCTCCATCCTCACCCATTTTTGATTCGCTTTTCTCAAATATAATTCAAAAAAATTTCATATATATATTTTTCCCACCTATTTTTATTATTTGTTTTTAAAAATTTATTTCCATTCGTTGTTTTATCCCCACCTTTTAGCCTATTTTGATATTTTTTCCCATACCGTCCCTTCTCCCAACCCACCAGGGCCATCTGTCACTTGCTCATTCTGCTTTTACTCATAATGTCCCCATTAGCACCTCCTTTAGCCAATATCACCGCCATCAGCAACACTTGACCTTTTGTTTATGGTATCTTTTGCAATCTCTCCTTTGCCTCCATCAATCACTGGCCTTCTATCCAGCTTCATCTGTCCCACCCCCCTTAAACAGTATATATTTCACCACAGATAAAAGCAAAAAACTGCGGGTGCTGGAAATCTGAAACAAGAACAAAAATAGCTGGAAAAACTCAGCAGGTCTGACAGCACTTGCAGAGAGGAATACAGTTAACGTTTTGAGTCCGTATGACTCTTCACCAGAACTAAGGAAAAATAGAAAAGAGGTGAAATATAAGCTGGTTTAAGTGGGGAGGGACAGGTAGAGCTGGATAGAGGACTGATAGTGGGCTCTTACCCACTCTAACCTGTCTCTCTCTGAACTTGCTGCACTCTGTTCTCTCAGGTCCAACCCTGATATTGTCATCGAACCTGCTGACAAGGGTGGTGCTGTTGTTGTCTGGTGCACTGACCTCTACTTTGCAGAGGCTGAGTGTCAACTCACAGACACTTCCTCTTACCTCCCCTGGACCCCACCACTGGACATCAAGCCATTATTTCTAGGACTATCACTGACCTCATCTCCTCTGGAGATCTTCCCTCCACAGCTTCCAACCTGATAGTCGCCTAACCTCGGATTGCCCGCTTCTACCTCCTACCCGAAATCCACAAACAGGATTGTCCCGGCAGACTGATTGTGTCAGCCTGTTCCTGCCCCACGGAACTCATTTCTTGCTATTTTGACTTCATTCTCTCTCCCCTTGTCCAGTCTCTTCCCACCTATATCAGCTATTTCTCAGACACCCTACATCATATCAACAATTTCCAGTTCCCTGGCCCCAACCGCCTCTTCACCTTGAACGCTCAATCCCTCTACACCTCCATCCCCCACCAGGATGGTCTGAGGGCTCTCAGCTTCTTCCTCGAACAGAGACCTGAACAATCCCCATCCACCACTACTCTCCTCCGTCTCTCACTGAACAATTTCTCCTTTAACTCCTCTCACTCCCTCCAAATAAAAGGTGTGGCTATGGGTACCCGCATGGGCCCCAGTTATGCCTGTCTCTTTATGGGGTATGTGGAACATTCCTTGTTCCAGTCCTACTCAGACCCCCTCCCACAACTCTTTCTCTGGTACATTGATGACTGCTTTGGTGCTGCTTCGTGCTCTCATCTGGACCTGGAAAAATTTATTAAATTTGCTTCCAATTTCCATCCCTCCATCATTTTCACATGGTTCATCTCTGACACTTCCCTTCCCTTCCTTGACCTCCCTGTTTCAATTTCTGGTGATAGACAATATTCATTACAAGCCTACCAACTCCCACAGCTACCTTGACTACAGCTCCTCACACCCCACTTCCTGTAAGGACTCCATCCCATTCTCTCAGTTCCTTCGCCTCTGTCGCATCTGTTCTGATGATGCCACTTTCAAAAACAGTTCCTCTGACATGTTTTCCTTCCTCCTTAACCGAGGTTTTCCACCCACGATGGTTGACAGAGCCCTCAACCATGTCTGGCCCAGGTCCCGCACATCCGCCCTCACGCCTTCCTCTCCCAGAACCATGATAGGGTCCCCCTTGTCCTCACTTATCACCCCACCAGCCTCTGCATACAAAGGAGCATCCTCCACCATTTCCGCCAACTCCAGCATGATGCCACCACCAAACACATCTTCCCTTCACCCCCCACCGGCGGCATTCCGCAGGGATCATTCCCTCCGGGACACCCTGGTCCACTCCTCCATCACCCCCTACTCCTTAACCCCCACCTATGGCACCTCCCCATGCCCACGCAAAAGATGTAACACCTGCCCCTTCACTTCCTCTCTCCTCACCGTCCAAGGGCCCAAACACTCCTTTCAAGTAAAGCAGCATTTCACTTGCATTTCCCCCAACTTAGTCTACTGTATTCGTTGCTCTCAATGTGGTCTCCTCTACATTGGAGAGACCAAACGTAAACTGGGCAACCGCTTTGCAGAACACCTGCAGTCTGTCCGCTAGAATGACCCAAACCTCCCTGTCGCTTGCCATTTTAACACTCCACCCTGCTCTCTTGCCCACATGTCTGTCCTTGGCCTGCTGCATTGTTCCAGTGAAGCCCAATGCAAACTGGAGGAACAGCACCTCATCTTCCGACTAGGCACTTTACAGCCTTCTGGACTGAATATTGAATTCAACAACTTTAGGTCTTGAGCACCCTCCTCCATCCCCACCCCCTTTCTGTTTCTTCCCCCTTCCTTTTGTTTTTTTCTAATAACTTGTATAGATTTTTCTTTTCCCACCTATTTCCATTAGTTTTAAATCTTTTATGCCCCCCCACCCCCACTAGAACTATACCTTGAATGCCCTACCCTCCATTCTTAATTAGCACATTCGTTTAGATATCACCAACTCCAACACCTCTGTGTTTTGTTCTTTTGTCTGTGACATCTTTTGATGATCTGCTCCTATCACTGCTTGCTTGTTCCTACAACAACACCCCTCCCTCCACTTCTCTTCCCGCCCTCAATCTCAAACCAGCTTATATTTCACCCCTCTCCTTGTAAAGAAAAATCAGTTCTGTTGAAGGGTCATGAGGACTCGAAACGTCAATTCTTTTCTTCTCCGCCGATGCTGCCAGACCTGCTGAGTTTTTCCAGGTAATTCTGTTTTTGTTTTGCTTCAGCACATGTCTGCTGCCAAGCATTCCTACACTTACTTTATAAGAACCAAGCTGATATCATTTGAATACTCTATACAAGGTATTTTCTAAATAAATACAAAGTAGATCAGCATGAGGAGGTGGGTTTCCAGGAACCAACATTCTCTAATTCTGGATCGACAATCTGGTCTTTTTTTCCCCTCCTTTGATAGGGCACAGAATACAATAGCTTGACATACCAAGCTCAATAGCATCCAGAGAGAGATAACTGGAGGTCGCAACAGAACTTTATTGCTTTGTTTGTACTTTTACCAACAATTGTTGGCTGGCCTTTATTGATCCTGAATTCATTTCCAGTATCTTGGACATTTTGTCCAGGGTATGTCCAGCAAGTCACATCATGATGGTAATGTAATTTTTAAGGTGTGTCAGCTTTGATAGGATGGCGAATAAAGGCTACCCCCAAAGAAATGAGACCTTCATGCAATGTTTGTAAATGTTTTAAAATATATTAAGGCATAATGTCTTTAGTGCCCAGTTGGTTGCTGTCAATTCCTCTTACTGGCTGGTACATACCAAGCTGGCAAACTCAGGTGACGAATGATATTCCTTCTTCTGGATATTTTAATAATATGAGCCAAGATTTTACTGCAGCAGAGCATCTGGTAGTATGCCTTGTTAGATATCTTCCTGCACACTTTAGATCAAAATATTTTTTGCCTTGTAAGTTGCTGGAAGTGCAGCTGGTAACAGGATGGTCAGAGCAACAGAGAAATTAGAGTAGGTGAATTCATTGTCACATCAGGTATATAAAAAGAAAGAAAGAGTTGGGAAACAAATACTGGATTCAGAGAGAGGAAAAGAGATAAAGGAAAAATACGAAATCATGAACAATAATTAAATTTGCTATTATTAAAATCTCCAACAACAATTCACTACCTAAACGAATAAGGTTCCACACTTCTGCTTTTTCAACGTTTTGGGCTAGAGAAGTTGATTGGCAGCCATTATGATTTGTCACATTGTTAAAAATGTTCTTACACCATTGGTAATTAGATTTAACTTTCTGTGGTGCGTTTAATGGGCAAATAATGTGCAAAATGCAGCAAATTCATGAAGCACACAGGGAGGTTATGGGTGAAATGCTATTTTCATAGAGCTAATAGCAAATTGTAGATGACTCATAATTGATGGAGCATCTCTTCCTCACTACAATATGCTGGCCAATTTGCACATAATAATGCATGCATCATTCACATGCTGTTATTTTTACAGCAAATTCTGGCCAAGTCTAATTTAAATGTTACTAGTGAATATTCTGAGATGTTTGTATGCATCTGCATTACTTTCAAATGTGTAAAGTTGCAAATTAATCTTTGAGGTAGACCCAGTCACTCACATAACTATAATAAGCTGGTTAAGGCCTTCTACCTAAATCTGATACATTATTTATTGAAATCCCAAATGGACTGTAACACTTGACATGAAAGATGTAAACTATTTAAATTAATTGAACTAAATTAGTACATTTTCAGGACTACATATTCACATTTAAGCCTAAGGTAAGAAAGAACCAATTTGCTTTAATAAATAACATTTCCTTAAAATATAACAATTTGTAGGGAGCAAGTGTCACAAGCAACAATAAGAAAAAATAACCAATAATATTTTGGGGGAGGTTGGTTGTGGGATGAATGTTAGCCAAGACTTCAGCATTTTGGATTGTATGCAGCCTGGGATATCACTTGTTTGATTTTCCTTTCCATTCTGGCGAGAATTACATGGTCTCACTGCTTGTGATTTTCAACCATGGCATGGCTGCAAATCAGACGTCAGCATGCAGGGAAGTGCTGGTATAAACCAGAATCGTTTCACCCCTGTCTTGGAGTAGCAATGTATCACTAACTGGATATTCAATTTTTAAACTCCAATATTTACAGTAGTCTTGTGCTGACAAATGCTTTCAGGATTACTGCAACCTTTGTATAACATTCATTTCTTTCGTGGCTAACATTGCCTTTAATACAGCATGCAATTATTTTGTGTTTTATATTTCTATATAATAGTTATAAACAGGTGATAAACTTTAGATCTGAAAGCAATTAAATTAAATAGCCCAGGCCGTTTCTAAACTATAATTTTGTTGCTTATTAAAGAACAGATGTTTCTTGTCTACTGAAAACTTATACAAGCAAAACGTTTTTTTAAAGATTCACAGATAAAGCAATAAACTTATTAACTTACAGCTAACACTCCAAATTGGTAATTTCTCAGCTCTCAACGTGTGCGTGTTGCAGGCAATCAAACGGTAGGGTTAGCTAAACCATAGCTGAACCATCATGTTGGGACACCTTGACAAATACCTTTGTGATATTAACCACATTTCACATTCTCACATCAAACATAAAAATATAATGAGAAAAGGCTTTTCATTCTATTAAAGGTCATCTCTGGTACATTAACGCCCCCAGTATCTAACTTCAACAGCACACATCTGCACTTTGAACATCCTGGCAATTTTTGTATCCACTACCCTGTCTTGTGGATTATCCCAAACATTTAGTATGTTGAATAACAATATTTTCTTAATACCTGTATTACATTTATATTACACCAATATAAATTTACGTTCTCTTTCTACTTCCTTGACTTATTTTCCAGTGTTATTCTGTCTATATGGAATATATCTCATTTAATATTTTATAAACCGTGAATATCTCCTTTATCAAATTTCTTTCCATGCTGCAGGACTTAGATTCAAATTGTCCCGGTAAGGAATGTGATGAGTGTAGTATTATTCCCTTTTTATATCTCCATGCGTTAATGCAATTAAATATATTCATGGTGACATTTATATTGAAAAAGAAACACAACATTAACATTCTCTTTGCTTATTTATTCTGCCATCGGTCTGCTTAGTTGCATAACTGATTGTCACTCCCCTGAAAATCTTTCAACCCAGCCTTTATGTCCTGCCCCTTGGAGTTGCTTTGCCTATTTTGTGCTCTTCAGCAAATTGATGAGGTAGAATTTACATTTGGTACTCAGGTAATTTATGTAGAGCAGAACTAACAGGGATTTTCCTTAAAACATCCTTCTAGTCTGACATTATACCATTCACCAATATTTCAGTGTCTTTTATCTGATCCCATGTGCCTAGAGATCTTTCAGATGGAACTTTGTTAAAAGCTTGTAAAAGTCCAAATACAAAAATTGTAGTACAGTTTCTGAAAGCCTTAAGACACTAAAAATATGACTGTTTTAAGATAAAAGTAAAAAACTGCAGATGCTGGAAATCCAAAACGAAAACAAAAATACCTGGAAAAACTCAGCAGGTCTGACAGCATTTGCAAAGAGGAACACAGTTAACGTTTCGAGTCCGTATGACTCAAAACATTAACTGTGTTCCTCTCCGCAGATGCTGTCAGACCTGCTGAGTTTTTATGATTGTCTTTAAAATGTTTGAGCCTCCCCCCGCCCAAAAGTATTTATGAGAATGGTCTATCAGTAGGGGAAGTGGTGTGGAGGAGACCAAAAACAACCATAGGATCTGGCAAGACTGGGTGTCTGAAGGTCTTGCTGGCTTTAATGGCAGGGCCTCATTTGCATTTTCCACTTGCCTGGCTGCCAGCCAACTGGACAACCTGGCTTGTGGACAAGGAGGAACACCAGCAGCAGGGAGCTGCAGTTTGGGACCCTTGGAACAGTCCCCAGCAATCAGAGGGTGCAGGATGCATTTGTGGTAGTTGCACTCCAGCTGCACATTCATCGAATGGAAGCCCTTGTGATTGACATAGTTGACTGCTTGTTGCAATGGAGGTCTGAGCGCCATGTGAGTGCAGTCGATGGCCCCCTGCACCTGTGGGAAACCTGAGATCTGGGCAAATCCAATCGCTCTTGCATTCTGGCTTTCCTGGTTTCGGGTGAAATGCACAATGTTGTGTGCCCTCGCGAAGATGACGCTCTCATGGATGTATTTGTGGGTGGAGGCTTGCGATATCTCACAGAAGCCACCTATGGAACCCTGAAAGGAACCACTTGTGTAAAAATTGAATGCCGTGGTCATTTTCACTGCCACTGGCAGTGGATGCCCCATGTCCCCATGGCACCAAATCCTGCAATAGCTGGCAGATGTGACCGACCAGTTTGGCGACACTGGTTCTCGGTCATCTGCAGGAATGAAAGTTGGCGTCTATAGACCCTGGCTCTAGCTAGACGGCAAACAGCGACGGCCGCTGTGGCTATTCAGCGGCGTGTGTGGGAGCCCTAGCTGCCTCTACTCCTTGAAGCTCTTTTTGCCTAGCCATACGACTCCATTGCTCTCCTCTCTTTCGTCTCTGCTCTCAGTAAGCCACGAGGCATACAGATTGGTCACCAGGCTCCATGCTCCTGATGTGCTCCTCCTGCAGGATGAAAGACAAAGGTGCTTGGGTTAGCTTGGGTGTTCTAAGAACTTCTCTTTGTTAAGTCTGAAGACCCCTTAAGGCATCCCAGAGAGTACTAGCCACCAATTGGATGGCCAGTGTCTAGTGCGCTGCACGGCTGTCTGAACCACACCCACCTCTGCTCCACTCCACCTGAAAGATAAGCGGCACCTTCTCCGATTGGGCTGCATGCTGTGCTCTCAGCTCAGGTGCAGGCATTCTCCTAACCTGCACTGCAAGGCTGCGTTGTTAGCTTGAGCTGTGGGGGAAACTGGTCCAAACTGGAATGATGATGTTGCAAGGGGCTGAAAGCACCCCCATCAGTGACTGTTCCTTGGCCACATTTAGCAAGGAGATTGTACAATGTGCCCAGTCGTCCAACTGTTCTGCAGTCCTCTTGAATGCTCATTAACTTATTAGCAAGGGATGAAAAGCTTTGGAGCACTTGGTGACCCCTTTCATATCTCTGCATTGCTTGAGTGGGCAGGTAAGCTAGAGGCCCGACTCCATGCATATCAATGTGGCTGTGTCTGAACTGTCTCAGCTGCGGAGAAATGGTCACTTTATTCAAGGTTTCCCTAATGCGTGGTCGCTTCACTTCCCCCCACCACCCCCCCCAATCCCGCACGTGCTTGTGCGCTACCATCAACTGCAGTGCAGCCCATGCCCCCCCACCCTCGCCCAAGCTGCCTCAACCGCATGGCAGCCCTTGCCCTGGCACTGCACTGTCAGCCAGCTAGGGAAAAGCGACTTGCCTGTGCCCCCGCCTGAATGCATGATGCCTCAAACTTGAAGTCCAATAGGCAACCCTTGCGAGGGCTGCGCAACGTTACTGTGCACTTACTTCAGAGTATCCCTCGAACTGCAGCCAAGTGCACCCCTTATATATGCTGTTGTGAAACACGTTGGATGACTTGGATGATCCAGTGTTTGGGGATGAATCCTGTGAGTTGGATTTATAATGATATGCTGATGCATTACAATGAGGTTCCTGACGTCTGGATTTGGACAGGTTAGGAGAATGGACAGAGGAGTGGCAGATGGAATACAACATGGGGAAGTGTGAGGTCATGCACTTTGGTGGGAAGAATAGAGGCATAGACTATTTTCTAAATGGGGAGAGAATTCAGAAGTCTTGAGTGCAAAGGGATTCTCTTAAGGTTAACTTGCAGATTGAGTCGGTAGTTAGGAAGGCAAATGCAATGTTGGCATTTATTTCGAGAGAACTAGAATATAAAAGCAGGGATGTGCTGCTGAGGCTTTATAAGGCTCTGGTCAGACCACATTTAGAATATTGTGAGCAATTTTGGGCCCCGAATCTCAGAGAGGATGTGCTGGCCCTGGAGAGGGTCCAGAGGAGGTTCATGAGAATTATCCCAGGAATGAATGGCTTTACATATGAGGAACGTTTGAGGACTCTGGGTCTACACTCGACGGAGTTTAGAAAGATGAGGGGGGATCTGATTGAAACTTACAGAATACTGAAAGGCCTGGATGCAGTGGACGTGGGGAAGATGTTTCCATTAGTAGGAGAGACTAGGACCTGAGGGCACAGCCTCAGAGTAAAGGGAAGACCTTTTAGAACAAAGATGAGGAGAAACTTCTTAGTCAGAGAGTGGTGAATCTATGGAATTCATTGCCACAGAAGGGTGTGGAAAACAGGTCATTGAGTGAATTTAAGACCGAGATAGATAGGTCCTTGATTGGTAAGGGGATCAAAGGTTACGGGGAGAAGGTGGGAGAATGGGGTTGAGAATGATTGAATGGCGGAGCAGACTCGTTGGGCCAATTGGCCTAATTTCTGCTCCTATGTCTTATGGTCTGATGGCAGGAAATGTGGACCGCCATTGACGGGCAGAGCAGATAGTTGCAAACTGGTTTCACAATGTCGTGAAACCAATTTTTCACCATATTGTCCGTTTACACCGCCAACCATGACCGATGCCAGCAGGCACGGAAAATTCCACCCTATGTTTATAAGAATATAGTTCTGTTGTTGGATTTCTCGTGACCTAGAAGCTGAAAGGCCACTTGCTCAATGAAACAAGAAAAATGGTCTGGAGTTTGTTACCTTCTCTGTTCCTGTTATCTCTGTGTGCCTCCAAATAACGATAAATTTAGATCTGTAGCACTGTTCTGTGAAAACAGGGCTAGCCTTCAGAAGGACTGCAGTCAGATAGATGCTAACTGAGGAACTTGCTTTTGTTTAGCTAGGAGTTGGCAGTTTTCGCATAACAGTTGAAATGGGTGTGAGTGACGGACGGTGCTGCATGGCTGCCAATGAGGGTTGCAATGTGCAACTTTGGCAAACTGGAATGTTATGGTAACATCCAAATGTGTTCAGCCTTCATTCTTAACAGCTCTGTTGAAACAAGCAATAGGATGCTATTGGCATAAAAGGAGAGATTACAGCAGGTTCACCATGAGACAAAAGTCTATTAAATGTTGGGAAACTATGTTCGGAAATGGCAAGCGACAGAATGTAAGTGTGGCAAGATTCAAAGTGTGGAAGCTACCCTTTACCTCCCAAGTCTCCTTATATATCAATTCTGATAAAATAGAGAGTTTACTACCCTTGAAGAAATTTGTTTTTTTTAAAAAATAAACTGGAGCACACTGTCAGATACAGAACACTTCAGCTAATAGATTGTAACCATCCTTTGAGAGTGTAAACAACAGGCTTGATTTGCAAAACCCTTTTGAAGCTATCCTCTTGGCTCTGGCAGTGAGTGTATTGTTCCTGATTGGTGATACTTTAAAACCTCAAACCCATTTTGCGTATCCTTTGTATCATGTGACAAGGTGACCTGATTGCTCGTCAAACTTGTGGTATTGAAATCCAATTGGACAAGACTGCTGCAAAAAGCTGGATTCAGCTGCTTGTGTCTTCCTCCAGCTGTTGAATTCCTGAGCGCAGGGAAACCCAGATGGCTAATATTAACTTTAAATGCTTGCCAAAATCTGAGGAATGGAGCCTCATTAACATACTACAGTCATGGACATGCCTCTCAGGAATGAGCTACACAGAATCCCCTAAGCTGCCATTGCTAAACTGGAAGTAGGCGCATTCACAGCAAGTCGGGGTCAGGCTTCACAGTTACCAATTTAGGCCCCCCCTACCCAACTCTGCCCTACCCATCGTTGGGTACTACAATTCCCTCTAATAGCTCAATAAATTGATACATGCAACTGAAGTCCCATGGTTGATTGGGGTGTGGGTGTAAGTGTGGAGGAAGTGGGATGGGGAGGGAACTCTTTAGGAGTTAGAGGCTAAGAGACATTTTGGCAGTAATGGAATAAGGACAACACATGATCTAACTTATGTCAGGTATATGTTAGGTATATCAAAATTGTTTTTCCCTTGTCGAAAGCACTAGCTTCCTGGTTCTGACTGCAGTAACTATGACGGAAAAGAAACTAGAAAAATGAATCAAAGATAAAGTAATCTTGCATCAAATCAATAAAAAAATGTTTCTTTCAAATCAATGTCTCAATTTCAACCTGTTTCTTTCATATCCAAGGAGACAGATGAATTGTTATCTGGCATCGGTGAAAGCCAATTTGTAATCAATCACTAAGAGGTACACGTTGACATTATTCAATTCCTTATTTATTTCTACAAAGAAGATTCTACCAATATTTTGGCCTCTTTGTTATGGTATAACTAATCAATTCAAATACAAGTTTTATTACTTGCAAGTCATGTATCCTGAAAAGGAAACATTTGTTTATCCAATTTTCTACGGGATCTTTGAAATAGTTTTAATTTTTAAATAGCAGCAAACATTGTCCACAATCTCCATCATCTGGGCAAAAGAGGAATTACAAAACATTCAGGATCTTTTGTGGGAGAGCTCCTTCAGCTCATTTTACTCACTACAGTGCAAACATGTTTACTAGGATTTGTTCTCATTGAATTTAGTCTAAGGCATTTTAAAATAATACAGGTACTGGAAAGTTGATCCTTACCATTTTCTAGAAGGTTCTACTTTACAGACTTTGAGTTACTGGACAGCATTTTCAACATGGTTAGAAGAGTTGATCTCAAGGGATAAAAGTTTAAGTTATGAGAAAGCATATAGAAGTGTACTTGTTGTCAATGCAGAACAGAACTAGAGGGAATTGCTCTAAATCTTTGTAATGCAAAACTTAAAGTTGTTCAAAGAACAAAAAAACAAATAAAAACATTAAATCTAGATAGTAAAAGAATCATTCCCCCTATTTTCAGCAAATATGCAGAACAGACATCCAATAGAAAATGTTTAAAGCAATGATAGGAACAGGGGAAACCGCAATTGCTCAGTAGGTCGTTGTTTAAGAGAGAAGGAATTTCAAGCTTTTGGCAGGACTCTTCATCAGTCAATTCTGATGGGCAAGGCACAGCCTATAACAATCTACATCAGTGATGGGCAACCTAGGCGAGTGAGTGGGCTGCATCAGTAGCTCTCCTTCATCTCAGTGGGCTGCAAGATTGAAATCAGAAATGTGCACCAACCATGACCCCATGAATAAGATTAACTATATTTAATACATGCCAAATATTTCATAATGAATTATAGAAAATGCTTAATCATTCATATATTAGAACTGTCAACTTCAAATGGTAAAAACAAAGGAAATATTTATGCTTACCTTACTTACATGATACTCAGTGCGACTCCTGGTTGGATCTGTCGTCCACAAGCTTTCTTAAATTAGGACTCAGGGATGTGCAGACGCTTTGCAATTCAGCACTGAGGTTTCCATCCATTAGTCTGTTCTGCTTCTTGCATTTGATGTGTCCCATTGCAGAAAAAGTTGCTCACATGTATTGCTTTGATTAGACGCAGAGGGAGCGCACAGCTCTCATAATCAATGTTGTGTGCAATCAACACGCATCTCGCTTCATGTGTCCTTGCTTTACACGTGTATCAATTTAGTAATACCAGCAGGAAAAAAATGTGGACGGAACCCAGTGGAATCTGGCAACCCCGCGGGTCAACAAAAGGTCTCTCAAGTCACACTCAGAACCCTGTGGGCCACTGATCTAAATCCTTCTTCAGATATGAAGGACCAGCTGAAACTTTTAAATTTCTGTTTATATTCCAATTTCCCCAAATTTTAAGACTTTGGAGCACAATTTCCTTGGCCATTCTGGCAGATTTGGCCTGACGCCATCTAGAAAATTACCTCTGCAAAGTGAGGAGCCACACTTTTGCCCATCCCTTACAAGACAAGTCACATTAAAAACAGCGAGAGCAATTGTGAGGGCTGGACTCCTAAACTGGAAGCTTTTATGATTCTCCTTCCATAGGGGTCCTGGTGTAAAGCTCCAGACAGGATTCTCTTAAGGTTAACTTGGAGGTTGAGTTGGTAGTTAGGAAGGCAAATGCAATGTTGGCACTTATTTCAAGAGAACTAGAATATAAAAGCAGGGATGTGCTGCTGAGGCTTTATAAGGCTCTGGTCAGACCACATTTAGAATATTGTGAGCAATTTTGGGCCCCGTATCTCGGGAAGGATGTGCTGGCCCTGGAGAAGGTCCAGAGGAGGTTCACGAGAATTATCCCAGGAATGAAAGGCTTTACATATGAGGGACGTTTGAGGACTCTGGGTCTACACTTGATGGAGTTTAGAAGGAAGAGGGGGGGATCTGATTGAAACTTACAGAATACTGAAAGGCCTGGATAGAATGGACGTGGGGAAGATGTTTCCGTTAGTAGAAGAGACTAGGACCCGAGGGCACAGCCTCAGAGTAAAGGGAAGACCTTTTAGAACAGAGAGGAGGAGAAACCTCTTTAGTCAGAGAGTGGTGAATCTATGAAATTCATTGCCACAGAAGGCTGTAGAGGCCAGGTCATTGAGTGTATTTAAGACCGAGATAGATAGGTTTTTGATTGATAAGGGGATCAAAGGTTACGGGGAGAAGGCGGGAGAATGGGGTTGAGAAACTTATCAGCTATGATTGAATGGCAGGGCAGACTCGATGGGCTGAATAGCCTAATTTCTGCTCCTGTGTCTAATGGTCTTATTTCAAATCAAATCAGGAAAGTGCTGGGACTCCAGGAGGTGGGGAAAATCAAACTAAACGTATCAGTAGATGGGGAACAAAATGTAATCTTTACCTTTGGAGGATGGAGGGGAGAAGGGAAACATGAGCATCCCTATGTTAGATAGATGGAGGGTGCCAGAGTTTCTGATAGCATGAGCATGCATGTGCCTTAGTACTGAGGGCACCTACAAACAAGGTTCTCTTCACAGAATCCACTCAATCTGCAAGGGCGCTGGCTGGTGCAAGCCAAATGCATTAGCTGGGATCACAAACTGCAGACTTTTGGTTATTTTATCTTTAGTGGCTGAGAGCTGAATATCAATGAATGAATATCAACTCTAAAAGGATATGAAAACTATAAGGTTTATGGCATCAATGGTCAAATATTACATTTGCTGAAAGTTCCACTCAGAAACTTGGGTCAATAATCTGCATGTAACTAACTGTATGTTAGTTATGTTAGTTGGGGTTGTTGCCCTCCATGGCCAGTGGGTAGGTTGCAGTCACAGCAAGTTGCTTCTGTCTCACTCTTGGTATCTTAAAAAAAATATATAAACAGCAAACTCTGCAAAGGGATTCCAAGGTGGTGTTGATTTTTGCTTCTGGTCGCAGGTTTTACTAGGTCACTAGGAACTAGATTACAGTCAGTTGGGTTGGGGTGGATTCTCCCCCACCGTGCTGCCATCTTAATTTGGAGATGGGACAGGCAGCATCTGAAATAAGTAAAGATCTCTGCACTGATTGACCCAAGATTCATACAATTAGGTTACTTCACTTAAGAAAGTAAAAGTAGGCTATTCAGTCCTTCGTGTCTGCTCAGCCAGTAAATAAGATCATGGCGATCTTCAAAGCCAGATACACAATCCCTATGGCAAAAAGACTAATAATTTCCTAGTTATGTTCAAGTCAACATGCATAGTTCCCTGGGGTAGAGAATTTGCAAGATTCACAACCCTGTTGGTGAACAAATCCTCTCATCTCAGTCATAAACGGTGATCTTTTATTCTGAGACTGTGACTCCTGGGTTTAGACACCCCAGCAAATGGAAACAGTCTCCCAGCATCAACCTTGTGAGTGGTCATGAATGGAGTGTATGGTAAATGGAGTGCATAATAAAGTGTGTGTAAAAGTTGGGAATTTAGTGAGGCTGGAACTCTTTTGTAACATCTTAAAACTTAAATTTAGTTTAACATTTTGTTAATGCATTTCTGGGAAAATAATCATGCTATGTCCATTTGAACTATGAATAACTTGTGCAATTATAGGTTATGCTTCCCAGACTTTGATTACGTTTACGAGTGTTGTCAACCATATAAAATAAGGATTAATTGCTGATGGTTATGGCCTGGCACTAGGGGGAGCATTGAGAGATGACTAATCTCATTAACAAGTACTGGCTTACTTGCGACTTCTGCTCAAGAACATTGGTAAAAACATGCTATATATGCCGAATGATGTTAACTATAAATGAATTTGGTCTCCAACACATAGATTCTATTTTTAAAGATGCAGTCCAATTTAGTTATTTAAAAGCCACAAATAAAAACAAGATATATTGTACATTATCTAACACTGATTTTATTTGGTTATGCAAAAATTTTAGACAATGAAACAGTTTCCAGTAAAAATGCATTTAAAATCAAAATTCCACAGAATACAATCAGCACGTTCCTTATAAAGGTATAAAGCCAAACACACAATGTTGTGAATGTATAATAACTGTGCTATTTTAATGCATAATGCATGTTTTAATTATACTCTGTGGCACTAAATTATAAAACTAAATTCAGAAAATAACTTTTTTTGGCAAACAAATTTCTTTAGTTGGAGCATTCAAAAGCAGCTACAAATTAAGGAATTTTCCGTGCACTCTTATAAGTGACTGTTGCTTTACAAAGACTATTACACTATAGGCATTTCTTCTCAGCTAAGAATATGCAGAATCAGCTCTAGATGGACTAAAACATTCTGCAACTATACTGTTTTTGGGCTATATTTACCAGGATCTATATACAACCTCTTTCTCCACAGTTCTCTCATAATTGGATATATTCAGACTTCCTGATTTTCCTTTAAAGATAAAAAGCAAGGTCTGTTAAGATCCACATTGAATGAAATCTTGAGAAAACCTGTCTCCAGGTGTCTTATAGCCAATTTAATCAGAAAATTGGTTAGTGATGAAACCCAATATAAATAGAAATGCAAATCTCTCAACTTTCACCATGTCATTTCATAAAGCACTCAAGTTGTTTATCATGTTTTATTATTGAAAATTCTATGTTACTTAATTTTAGCACAGCCACAATATGTAAATAAATAACAGCTGGAAATATTATAGGAAAATACCAGTTCTGTTAAATTGGAATTTACCCAAATCATACAGATCAGCAAGGTCCTATGTTCAATCTTGGGGTTGTACTGACCTCAGTAGGTTAGCAGTACTGATGCTCCAAATGGACTTAGCACCCCAGGACTAGGAAATGGGGGGAAAGGTCAGGTCTCTAACCTAATGACCAAAGCTGGAAAGTGCATGTTAGGTTAGGGAAGCATTGGATTCAACGCCAATGTCCTCCATGGTCAAAAGGCCAGCTGACACTTATTATCAATATTGACACATGAAGAACTGCTGTGTGTCTGAAGTGCCAGTACTCATGGAACTGTATGCAAACATTAATTACCACAACCAGCAGGGAAAGGAAAAGAAAATAAATTGCTCTCCTCCCCCACAAGTTTCCCCACACAGTAACAATAAGGAACATGTAATAATTAAAGATTAAATATAAAGTATAAGAAAATTTAATAAAAAGGCACTAAGAAATTGTTACCGAATATGGTTCAAGTATAATAATGAAAAAGAGGAAAAAACTTTTTATAAACTTGAACCACAGAATTATAGGTTTATACATGCTCGAAAATGGTCCTCAGCATGAAGCTCATCTTTCCTGATGGAAGACAAATAAGCACCTCTGTAAGTATGTTAAGTAAAACAAGTATGGGCACTTGTCTTTTGAGACACACACACACACACCATGTCAGTTTCAAAAATTAAAATGATCCAAGTTTTGAATTAAATAGGAAGATACTATATATTTGTGGGGCATGATTACTAATGCCAAATAATGAGTTTGTGAAGAACATGCTACAAACTTTATTAGCAACTCACTGTGATTACATGCAAAAGCAGGTATAAAGGGTATGGGATTTAGGGTACCCATTAATAAAATTTCCAACTCTTCCTGTCATACATTGAATGCCAATGTATCAACAACATTACAAAGGTAGGGTGCTGTGAAACTTCTGAATCCAAACTACAGTTAGGCTCACGGTTTAATTATGTTTAAAAAGGTTTTAAAAATAGCTACAATAAAATGAAACAGATGTGATACAACATTATCAAGGGTTTTTATCCAGTCACACAGAATGTTTGTCAGCTACTGAAACACAAATATAAAAATATTACTCAAATGTAACCTAGAAGCAAATGACAAAATGTCACAACACACTTAAAAACACTAATACAAAGTAAATTTTTGTTTAGAAATGACTAAAAGATTTAATTAATTCACTTTCTCTTTATTTAGTACTTACAGAAATATATAAAAGGATAATATACTTGTGACATTGCAACATGAAAGCTTTTGCAGGAAGTGTGAAAGATTCATAAATCATAATCACAACATGCCAGAGTAATTACAGATGTCTTTTACACAACTGAGAACACTTATAATGCACTTAGAAAGATGCGATATTCTGTGGGTTTGTTTTTAAATACATTTGAAGCATCTTGTGGTGCAACTGTTAAGTAATAATTAACCATCAGATTTATTTTCGCTGGGGTTAATGATCAAATTCCTGGACTGTGGAATTATCACAAACATCCATATCAAGAAGCTCAATGAATCTACTTCTCATAGATATAGCTAATAGTGCCAAGTCAATTTAAACTTTTAAGTCCTGTACAGCCACTAATAAATAAAACAAGTGTCAGAATCTCAGCTCCTGAAGAAGTTTTGTAAGAAGTTGACACAGATTTTATAAATTATAGCACATACTCTATCTTAAAAGGGGAGAAACCTTTTTTTGAATTGTTAATTTGATCTGGATCCACCAAGTCCAGCAAAAATGCCTCAGTATGCAGCAAAGTGAACTCAGTTTTTCATTCACTGATACATAATCACACTGTTCAGAACTGCATCATTTAAAGATTTTCTAAGAAACCAAAGTAACCCTGTACAATACAAGCAGTTTTCTTGAACCAAAAAGGCATTCACTTTATTGGAAGCTTTTTTTTTCTGGTGGGGAAAAGAGCAAACCAATTTGTAACTTTATACAACCAGGGTTTCTTCTAAAGTAGCCCTATGTTTTACAGTCCTTCACACTTTTGCACATTTTTTGATCTGTTCTCAGGTCCTCTGGCCCAATATCTGTTTCATTAGGCTTTGTAAGCTGGAAGAAAATAAAAGGTTATTAACATTCCATTGAAACAGTTTTTCATCATTCCTAAAACCAGAAGGTTAAAGCTCTCAAGCCATAGAAACTTAGAGAACAGAAGTAGGCTATTCAGCCCATTGTTTCTGGGCCAAATCCTCAACACACTGCCATCTTAATGTTTTTGTATAAACAACAAGGCAATTTCACGATAGAATGTCTAATCCTATTCTAGTTCAACATCTGCCCAGGACACTTCCTATGGTAATGCCATTGAACGTCAAGGGGTGATGGTTAGATTCTCTCTTGTTGGAGATGGTCATTGCTTTGCACTTGGAGGCGTGAATGTTACTTGCCACTTGTCAGCCCAAGCCTGGATATTGCCCAGGTTTTGCTGCATTTGAACATGGACTGCTTCAAAATCTGAGTCATCCCAAATGGTGAACATTGTGCAATCATCAGCGAATATCCCCACTTCTGACCTTATGAGGAAGTAGCTGAAGGTGGCTGAGCCTAGGACACCGCTCTGAGGAGCTCCTTCTGGAACTATATTACTGTTCCTTCATTGTCACTGTGTTAAAATCCTGGAACACCTTCCCTCACAGCACTGTGGGTATACTTACACCACATGGACTCCTGCAATTTTCTCCTGTAGTGATACCCTGGAACTGAGATGATTGACATTATCCTGGGTGATTACTTATTAAGCACTATAGTGAACAGTTTGAGCAGGCAATTCACAGACACTTAGATAAAAGGGTATGTCTAACACTACACCCAATTCCCCATTTTTTGTTGGAGATTCATTGTTCAAATTTTATTGTTTACCCATGTGACTGGTTTCAAAACCAATGTTATTTGCATTCATCATTTTTAGAAGTTCTAAATAAAATATTTTGAAAAATAAATTGGATCTATAATCCAAGCTAGGCATCTACATTTTAGCCACAGGTTCAAAGGCAAAAATATTTTAAGAAGCCTTCAGGCTTACCATTTGCTGTTCTTCATGTGCAGAGGGGTGAGCATCTATGGACGTTACCCGAATTGTGGAATTTTTGCAGCATAAGGAATCTACATTAAAGAAAAACAACATCAGTTTAGAAGTACTGCTTTCTCTTCCTCAACCCTCCAACTCTTTCCTCCTGAAGATGCTAACTATTGCTGCAATGAAGTCTCATGGGTATGAGAACTGTCCAATTGAAACCTTTAGCATCTCACTTAAGTAGCTATTTTTTGGATGAGAACTCAGGCAGCGAGTACCAGTACACTGAGTATTGGGGGAGCATTGCAGTTGAGCCTGAACCACATATGTAGACTCACTTGTTTTCAAACAGAAATAAGAAGATAGCAATTTTGTGGGTATTTCTCTCATGATAAATAGCATCTCATATCCCTTGTTGAACTCAGCTAATTTAGCACACTTGGGATTTATTCAGAGACCTAGTCTTTATAATATAATACCACACCACTTCACTTAAGCCACTGAAAGAAACTATTGACACAAAGTAATAAACGAAAAATTACGCCAGCTAATGTCATCTTGGCTCAGTTGGTAGTGCACTGTGTTCCGAGTTAGAAGGAATGGGTTCAAACCTCACCCTAGTCCCTGATGTTAATTGTATCAATTGAGGTTAGGTACATACAGGTGGAAGGCATTGATTGGATGGTTACTTGAGCACATATGAAGAGACACTTACTGATAAAGGAGCAGAGTAGAGTCAGAAGATCCATACCTGCAATGTTTCATTCTAAATAAATCTAATCCAAGGAAAGACTGGCTTTGGTTTTTTCCTTCACCAACTAACCATCGGGATTATAACACCTAACCTCATGGTCAAGGTGGACACTTCAGTGCAGTGGTGAGCTGCCACAGCAAAGGTGCCATTTTTTGGGTGAGACCTTAAACCATGACCCAGTCTTGATACAAAAGGCATTACAGGTATCCACCCTTTAAAGTGCTTTTTATTTTAAGCACAATTTGAGGTCTGCAGTTTCCCTCCCAACGTTGCTGCTCTCCGCATTTCGCTCCCCAGGCCCAGCTGCTCTCTGCATTGCCCTCCCATGACCCAGCCGCTTGCCGCATTTCCCTCCTATGACCCAGCCGCTTGCTGCATTTCCCTCCCATCACCGTTTCCCTCCCACCTGCCAACTTCTCTTGCTCACCATTAAAACTGCATCTTTACCATTTTTTGCACTGGAACCGCTGTGGGTAGGTGACCATTGTTCAGCAAGAAGTAGCTTCCATCAGAAATCACCTCCCACCTTGGTTTACCCCTGTGATTAAAAGTTCTAGCCAGAATGATGTACATTTCTGGGCAACATCAGGCTATCCAGCCCAAGTTTACAATGGCAGGGTCAGTGTCGGAGGCATCCATGCAGATGTCCAGGCAGCGTATCTCCACCCAGTGGAAGTTTGTTGCAGCTTCCTTTGGGTCCCAATTTTCTATTGGAGGATCCAGTCCAAAATAAACTTTACCCAAATTTGGTTAATTGATTAATGTAGTTGAATTTCATCAAAGTTGCTTACTGTATTTTACAATATATATTAACTAGGTAACAACCACAAATGCTGAAGCAACTTCCTAAAAGGTGAAGTTTGACAAGCCTCTGTGCATAAGTACCATGTGACAAAATATTTATTTCCTTTTGCCGGATGATACATATTTCCTTATAAGTGAAAAATCATATATTTGATCTGGTTGAAATATGGCTTTTAAATTTTAAAAACATATTATGTATACCTTTACACAAAATAAACCATTTTGCAGTTTAACATAAAATTGTCATTTCAGAAGTGTACAACAGCATAAGACAAGAGGTCTGTTCCTATACTATAACAGAAATGCTATGGTTTGGTCCTACAATTGTTCAAATGTCTACCATTAATAGTAATATTTAAAATCATTACAATTTTAACAAGCAACTTTAATGGAGACTAATAGCGCAATAGAATTGTCATGTCTATACCCCTCAAATCCTCCATATTTAATTTTAAAAAAGACCAACAACCTGCAAAATTTACTGACCTGTATTTTTTGAAGAAAGGCAGTTGTCAAGAAGTACGCAATATGTCTCTTTGGGGCAATTCTTGGGGCTTTCTGCATTGGGTAGGAGAGCCTGAGTAGAGCAAATTTATTCTTCTTAGAATCAAGAACCTCAATGAAATGCATTCCAAACCATATCAATTTATAGCACAGAAAGAGGCCATTTGGCCCATTGAATCTGTGCTACCTTTCACAATCCATAACTAATCCTATTTTTCTGGTTTCTTCTACAGTTCCGTATCATCTTATGCTTCAAATGGTTATCTATCTTTAACTTAAAAAGAGAAATATTCTCTGATTCGACTATTACCAACTTTGCCCAGCTCAAAAAAGAATCTTGAAGATAACACTTGGAAGATATAATGGACATCTGGCCTAATTGTTGATTCTATTAGTACCTGAGAAACCTGATGAATGCCAAACTCAAGTGTGGACTGTCTTTGGGATAACTAGACGAGGGAAAAGGATATTTTGATTTTTACACATTCTGCCCAGATTATGTGGAACATAAATGGTGAAGACGAACAATTCAGTATTGCTGGTTTCCTCCATCTAGTGTGAAAACCACAATCAAGCTGCAAACTAGATTTGTGGCGAAAAGGAGAAAGGAGTGTAGGGAGGGAAGGTTTTGACTTATAATTCCGTTACTGAGTACATTGGAGGGGCCATGCCAAAGTCATTTACATAAGGATCTGGATTAATCTGCTCATGACAATTAAGCCTGACAATGTATTTGGGAAGTCTAGAATATGGAGGCTGTTGGCAAACTACAAGCTTCCCTGCACAGATTTTTCCATAACACTGTTGGCAGTCCTTCATATAGTCAACAAATAGAAATGACAACAGCTGCTGGACAGTGTTATTTGGAGGCTACATGCAAGAACGCTTCCATATCCAGAGTTCAGTGCCAATTATAACTGATTTGCATAAGCAAGCAGAAACTGCTGAATTTTTCAGCATCTTAAACTGCTGGAATCATTATTTCTGCTAAAATCAGGAGAACGGACTCACACTTTATGGTAAGTTGCTGTGGTTGTGAGGAGTGCCTGGCACCGTTGTCTACTCAGTGAGGGCACAAAACCACATTTGTCAAAATTAGTGACCGTCCTCTTGGAGGTGGTAACGGTCATTTTGTGCTTGAAGTTGTTTCAAGATGACTCACCTGACAGTGGAAGTCAGAAGCAAGTCAAACTCTTTGGCACATAAGCCCCAAAATACTCCTGGGCCAGCCAGGCTGGCTCTTGAATGGAATCTGCAGGAGTAGACCCAAGAAATAGAATTCTTTCCACTCAACTACAAACAATGTTTAAAGCCAACGGCTGTTCCTTTTCTGCAAGCTCAAGCTGCCTCCAAACCTTAACCTTGCCAACCTCTGTTTATGTTCTGTGTTCTGATAGGCAAATTGTGCAATGTTGGGTAAACTTCCAGTGTAGATTTATCAGAGTTTGGTTTGGAGACACAAACATGGGGGCAAGTCTTCAAGAGTGTATGACACCGAGCTCACTGAAAGAAATGGACAACTTATTTAAAGAAATGGAAAACGTCTCGCAGAGATAGGGGTACCCTTCTGAAACTGGGACAGAATAGAGAGTTCCTTACATTCCACTCAACTAGCAAACATCTGACTTGGGAGTAATTGGTGCCAACATGGAAGTGGAATGTGTTGCATTTCTTAGGACAGGTCTTCCTCATTTTTAACAATCAAATTAAAAATCGAATTAAATTGTATATTTCATTTTTGTGCATCAATTCTGCTGTATGAACTACCAGTACATTGTGGATATAGTAAGTTCCAGATAATTCAAACTAAACAATGAAAATAACATTGCAAAGCAAAATATATGCTAAAATAAATTTAAATAGGTTAATTTTAATTACATAACTTTAAATTGAGTAGACTGCATTAAACTTCAATTAGATAATTCAAAAAATTACCTATAATTTTTTTTTACAAACCTCTGGAAGTCTGTGACAGGAAGGGCAACTTTCCTTACATAATTCAAGCTCATCCTCATCTGCTTTGCCCTTTCCTAATGGCTGTTGATCATCTTCGTCTTTCTTTCTTGTATTGGAAGCACAAACCCTACAATCTGCGGTTTGTTGAGACACTTGAAGAATCTGCATGTCTTGCTTCACACTGATTTCTGGAACTCTGTGGCATTCAAATTTATCTGTATCTAATGTAGGGTTTGAGTTTTCAGATGTCATTTCAGATAATCCCTGTTGATTACTGCAGAAATTACATTCTGTTTTTTGAACAGGAATGTCCTCCAATCTTGTAAGAACCACTTCTTTTGTAAATAATTGTCCAGTGGTGGGATAAATGTTGGACTGCGCTGACATTGTCATACATCCTTGATGTTTTGAACTTAGTAATTTGTCACTGTGGGGAATTATTAAATCTGAACTGAGTTTTGGTATAATCCTGGACCGCTGGTTCATTTCGCCAGTGTTAGGATCTATTGGACTGGTACACATTTGTGGAACAGGAAAACTGAGTTCAAAGGGGAGATAGGAGCACTCCCTTGGCTCTGTGGAGTCATTTAGATAATCAGTTAAATTCCCCCACAAATCTTCAGGTAGGTCTATAGAAATGTCATCAATTATACTTTGTTCCTCTATGCCTTCTACATGCACATGTTGTTGCAAACCAGCCTTTATCAAAGACTTTGGATAAACAGTAAAGTTGCTGGACTCTGATGTACTATGAGTGGATGCAGTTTTCAGAAGGGTATTCTTTGAAGATGAAAACTCGTGCTCTTTCTTGTTACTTTGAGTCATTAAGTGTTCAATGCACTTTGTAACTGAACCATCTGACTGTTCAGAACCAATTTTCCATTCACTTCCATGCTTTGTCATATCAATGTTCACTGAATCCAAAATTTGAGATTTCCCCAGTTGATCCTCCCAGAAATTATTTTCCGTCTTTTGGAGAGGACATTTCTGAAGTTTTGCTGGAGCCATTTGTTTCATAGATATCTCTGTTCCTATAGAACAGCTATGACATTTGGCGATCCCATCTTCTGAAAATGTTGTTTTATCCTCTTCTGGTGTGGCTTTCCATATCTCTTCAATTACTCTGGAATTTAAGTCATCCTTCTTTTCAGAAAGGCTCTCTTGACAAATTCCAAAAATTGGATTCCATTTTTCTGCTTTGATCCCATCTGTTAGAATCTGTTTTGTTATGTCTAATTTTTCTTTTGAAGCCGTGACTGGCAGTTCAATTAAAAAACTTTCGTCCAACTGTAGATACTCACTGCCAGGAAGCAAACTAAGTAGGTCATCTTCTGAACAAGCAGTTGGGATATCTGAAGCTACATTTACACTCAGCTCAATTGGATAGGTTACTGTGTCAATATTGTTTGAATTACCAGATTTACATAAAGACGACCAGGAATTAGAGTCTTCTCTAAACATATCTGAAAAACTGGATTTATTTTCATCAGAGTCTTCCTCTTTGGTAGCAATTAACACAGAAGATCGAGATGGTTCTAATGAAACATTCTCACCTTGTGAATTACTTTCCCAATTAGTCGTTTCACCAGAAAATACAATATCATTCTGATCTTTTATAACCGAAAAATAGGAATCTTTTTCACTGGTGTCTGAATGATCTTGCCAACCAACATCTTTATCTGACAAATCTTTGCAAAGTGGTTGTGCTCCTGTCTTACCAATTAAAGACAAATCAGAAGTGGATGATAACCAATGTTTGACTTGATCAGAGCTGAGCTGATTTGTGTAGGATTTACCTGGTGGAGAACTTAAGGCTTCCACTCCGCCAGCTGTTGGGCTATCCTCCCATATATTCAAAGGTAGTCCATCTAATACTACATTATATTCCCCTTCAAATTGAGTTAGGTCTTCATCTTTGCTTCCAATAAGGTTAAGGATTCCACTGTCTTGTTTCAAATCAAAAGCACAAGAATCCACCATAGATTGATTAATATTTCCTTCACAGATGAGGTTTACTGATTTCTGAAGATTATCCAGCGAATCTGAATTTGTTTTAGAACAATCTAAAATCTCACTGAACTTTCCTTTATCAAGTAATGCTGGAATATCAACAAAGTGACCATCGACAAATGCACCTGTCCAGAGGTAATCTGTAGGACAGGTGTCATCAATACACAGATCCCTAATGGATGCTGGCAATTTTTCTAATAGGTCGGTATCAAATGAAGGTAAACTGCTCTTGTAAGCAGTTTCTAACTTACTTTTTAAATTATTAGAGATTACATTGTCTGAAAGTGGCTCAGTATACCACTGAGGTTCTTCTTTGAACTCCTGTCTATTGTCTTTAAACTTCAAATCCATTGCAGTGTTCAAATCTGCATTTTTTCTACTTCCAACTTTTGTAGACCTCTTCCATCTTTTATTATTTCGTTGCTTGTTCAACCCACCACCTTTGCCAGTGCTTTTTCTTAATGATGGTTTGTCAGTAGAGCACAGAGATGCTCTAACTTGACTCTCCTTTGGTGTTTGGTTTCTCTCTGCCACCCATCTCTTGCACTGGTTTTGTGGAACTTTAGGAGTTTTAATTTCCTCAGGATTTTCATAAAAGTCATTTTCA
This sequence comes from Carcharodon carcharias, assembly GCF_017639515.1. Taxonomy (NCBI): domain Eukaryota; kingdom Metazoa; phylum Chordata; class Chondrichthyes; order Lamniformes; family Lamnidae; genus Carcharodon; species Carcharodon carcharias. Next base: position 82,799,841 of record NC_054474.1, on the reverse strand, counting down.
GCTTCACTGGAGTCAGAGGAAATAGAACTTGAATGAGTTGGTGCCTGCATTGATTTTGTTTTCTCTAAACCAAAGATACTGTGCATCATTTTCTTTATATTTTCTTGAAAAATGACCAGGACTTAATTACGTTGACAAAAGTAGACTCTATTTTTTGGAGATTTGTTCAATTCTAGTGCACAATCTACACAAGCACTTATATTAGGGAAGACGTCAGATTTTCCCAAACTGCTTTTCCTTGCGACAGTGTAGAAATTTTCTCAGTCAGTTGTGGAGAGGCTTTAGGACACCTAAAAATAAATATTAAAGTGCATGGCAAAATTTTTAGTATAATTTTTCAGATCATTTTGCAGTGAAATAGATCAGAAATAGAGTGGTTGCAAGCAATAAAAAGAATTGTCTCTCTGATTCCCAATAATGCTCATTTAGCTAACCTCAGTCTTTGTGGTATGTTTGTGGAGCAGGCAGGTACTGTCATAAGTTCAGTGTTCCAGTGTCAGAAGTGTGATTAATGTAAAATAAATCAGCTAGTGCTCCTGCTCCTGATTGCTGTCCACTAAGTACAACTAAAAGTCTACAGATGAATGCCAGAAAAGAATAGGATTATGTTTGATTGTGGTCACTGTTCAGGGTACATACACAAATAATGGCTGTTTATTACCATTCCTATTTAATCAGTCAATGCAGCCCAAGTCAAGAAGGCCACAAACGGTCCAGATTGAATCACTGAGTTAGTTAACATAAGTATAAAGCTATGCTATATACTGAAGTTGAAATATAATACCAAGTTGTTTACATATCTTGAACTTGTGTGTGAAATATCACAATGTATTGAATTATTGACTTTATGCCCTCAGTGTTAAGTGTGATTCCTATCTATGCTATTAGAACCATCAAATTCAAAGTCCAATGTACCTATAGAAAGTGCTGCTTAGGACTTAGGGAGGGAAGCAAAAAGCCAGCAGTCTGATGCTGTTGAATTATATGGGTATTTATGCCACATGAGCCAAGCCAGATTCAGAAAAATACTGCAAGCTCATGGAGCACCCTGACAGCAGAGTGAAACCTGGCCAGGAGCAGGTTTGGTTGTGGGAGCAGGGGGAAGCAGCAACATTCTTCAGCTTATCAACATGGTGATCAATATAATTAGGGCATTAAGTCAATAATTCAATACACCGTGATATTTCACACACTGAAATTCAAGATGTGATCAAATAAAAGGATTAATGCTTGAGAATTAGAGGATACTCAAAGATTTGATGTAAAAAAAATTAATACAAATGTCAGTTTGTATCTGTAGCACAGTGGACTTAATTTTATGCCAGGAGTCAGCAAGAATGATAATATAAAGTACATTCCATCATGATAGACAACATTGGAAGGGAAACTTTCATCAGGCCCTGCTTATATTTCCCATTTGGCCAACTTTCTCACTAGAAAATAAAATAAATCTGCAGCGAAAAGGGCCAACAGACCTCCAAAATGAAAGGCACCCTTTGCAAATATTGTGCTGCACATTTTGATTTGATGAAAATGTCATGGCCAGCAATTTCATGGAGGGGTGAGAAAAAAAGGAAAGGATAGGGAGATAAATAAATATCGTGCAGGTTTTATTCACCAAGTGATGAGAGGATGCTCATTCCACAGATCATGGCGACAAGGTAAAAGATTCAGGTGAAATTCACAATCTGTCATTTACACTACCTGAATCAATTTGCCATCATTCATCATTATAATATTGACAACTATTATTTGGCTATACGCTGTAATCTGCTCTAGTCTCAAAACTGTGAAGCTCTCCAAATATAATTTCCTCTTCTTAAATGATAGGTGTAAGGCACAACTCAAAGTGACACATATCAAACCGAATGCCAGCATCCAGCTGCGATGAAGCACCGCTCTCCAGACCCGTACAACTTTAAAACAAACAACTGGAAAATGCCTCAACACAGCAACACAATCGCAAAAGATTCTCTTACATTTAGGACCCCATCCTCATACTTAAATGTGCTATTAACTTGTAACATACTCCTACTCTTTAATCTTATGTAATCACTCCACCATTGGAGGATGTAGCCTCTTTGCTGAGACCTTAAGCTCCAATTGCCTTCCTAAACTTTTCTGCCTCTTGACCTCTTTTTCCTCCTTCAAAGCACTTCTTAAAACTTCCACTGTCTTTAAATTGTAAGAGTGCTTGACCAATATCAGCACTGGATGAGCAGAATTTAAAAAAAATTCATTGATGGGATGTGGGTGTCACCGGCTAGGCCAGCATTTATTGCCCATCCCTAATTGCCTTGAGAATATGGTGGTGAGCTGCCTTCTTGGGCTGCTGCATTCTATGCGGTGCAGGTACACCCACAGAGCTGTTAGGGAGGGAGTTCCAGGATTTTGGCCCAACGATAGTGGAGGAATGGCAATATATTTTCATGTCAGGATGGTGAGTGGTTTGGAGGGGAACTTCCAGGTGGTGGCGTTCCCACGTGTCTGCTGCCTTTGTCCTTCTAGATGGTAGCAGCTGTGGGTTTGGAAGGTGCTGTCTAAGGAGGTTTGGTGAATCCCTGCAGTGTATCTTGTAGATGGTACACACTGCTGCTACTGTGCATGGTAATGGAGGGAGTGAATGTTTGTGGATGGGGTGCCAATTAAGCCGACTGCTTTGACCTGCGCTGTGTCAAGTTTCTTGAGTGTTGTTGGAGCTGCACTCATCCAGGCAAGTGGGGTGTATTCCATCACACTCCTTACTTGTGCCTTGTAGATGGTGAACAGGCTTTGGGGAGTCAGGAGGTGAGTTACTCACTACAGGACTCCTAGTCTCTGATCTACTCTTGTAGCCACAGTATTTATAAGATGAGTCCAGTTCAGTTTCTGGTCAATGGTAACCCCCAAGATGTTGATAGTAGGGGATTCAGCAATGGTTTTGCCATTAAATGTCAAGGGGTTAGATTGTCTCTTGTTGAAAATGGTCATTACCTGGCACTTGTGTGCGCGAATGTTACTTGCCACTTGTCAGCCCAAGCCTGGATATTGTCCAGGTCTTGTTACATTTGGACATGGACTGCTTCAGTATCTGAGTCGTCGCGAATGGTGCTAAACATTGTGTAGTCATCAGCGAACATCCCCACATCTGACCTTATGATGGAAGGTCATTGATGAAACAGCTGAATTTGGTTGGGCCTAGGACATGCTAGAAATTTCCTCTAACAAATTTTGGTAAGATCTGACATTATATTCAGTGCCTGCCACAAACTCAAATTTTTAGATACCAACTCAATCCCTCTTTCTGGCAATTGTGTGGCCCTACCAGACTTTTCACAAATTATGTGGCATATCTGACCCACAGATGAGCTTCTGAACGTGTGTATGCATCATCAATAAGACTGGCTTCCACCTATCCAGCATCACCCTGCCTCAGCTCATCTGTGGCTGAAAGCCTCACACAAGCCTTTGTTACCTCTATACTTGAGGATTCTCGCACACTTCTGATTTATCCTTCCCTTCTATAACGTGGGAAAATGTGAACTTGTCCACTTTGGCAGGAAGAATGGAAAAACAGTATACAATTTAAATGGAGAGATTGCAGAAATCTGTGTGCAGAGGGATCAGGGTGTCCTGACACATGAATCACAAAAAGTTAGTACGCAGGTACAGCAAGTGATTACAAAGGCAAATAGAATATTTTTGCTTATTGCAAGGGGACTGGAATATAAAAGTAGGGAAGTTTTACTTCTGCTGTACAGAACCTTGGTGAGACAGCGTCTGGAGTTCTGTACAAAGGTTCTGTCTCCTTATTTGATCAAGAATATAATTGCATTGGAAACAGTTCAGAGAAGGTTTACTTTACCCATTCATGGAATGATGGGCTTATCTTATGAAGAAAGATTGAACAGGTTGGGCCTTTACCCATTGAAGTTTATAAAAACGAAAGGTAATCTTAGATCTTATTGAAACATAAAATCCTGAGGGGGCTTAATAGAGTGAAAATGTTTCCTCTCATGGTGAAAACTAGAACTTGGGAACAGAGTTTAAAAATAAGAGGTCTCCCTTTTAAGACAGAGATGAGGAGAAATCTTTTCTCTGGAGGGTCATTGGTCTGTGGAATGCTCTTCCCCAAGAAGCAGTGGAGACTGGGTCGTTGAATTTATTCTTGGTTGAATTGGATAGATTTTTGGCAGACAAAGGAGTCAAGGGTTATGGGGGGGGCAGGCAAACAGGAAAGTGGAACTGAGGCCACAACCAGACCTACCAGTGCAGGTTTGAAGCACAAAGAGCCTAGTCCTCCTCCTAAGTCCTATGTTTCTATCTTCCACCTTCCACAAACTTAAGCTCATCCAAACCTCTGCTGCTTGTGTTCTTAATCACACTAAGTCCTGTTCACCCATCACCCTTACACTCGTTCAACAACATTGGCTCCTGGTTAAACAACAGCTTGATTTTAAAATTCCCATCCTTGTTTACAACCCCTCCATGACTTTGCCCCCCATCCTATCTCTGTAACTTCCTGCAACCCGACAACCCTCTGAGATATCTGCACTCCGAGTCTGGCACATCCCCAATTGTAATTACTTCACTCCAGCATCGGTAGCCTTGCCTTCATGTTCTCAGGCCCAAAATTCTGGAATTCTGTAACAGGTCATTCAGCTCAACCAGTCCACTTCAGTGTTTATGCTGCACTCAAGCCTACTCCTTTCTTTCTCATCTAACTCTATCATCATAACCCTCTATTCCCTTCTCCCACACTGGCTTATCTAGTCTACCCTTAAATATATCAATACTGTTCACTTCAACCAATCCCTGTGGGAGTGAGCTCTACATGCTCTCTTCGTAAAGATGTTTCTCCTGAATTCCCTATTTGATTTCTAGGTGACCACTTTATATTGATGACCTCGACGTTTCTCTTCCCCACAGGTCGTAACAGTTCCTCTGTGTCTACTCTTTCAAAATCCTTCATAATTTTACAAACCTTTATTAGGTTACCTCCTCAGCCTTTTCTTTTCAAGGGAAAGATTCCCAATATGTTCATCTCTTCCTCGTAGATATAACCTTGCATTTCTGGTATCATCTTTGTTGGGGGCACTCTGCTCCAAACCTCAGTATAGCCGTCTGACATTACAACTATGGTCCAAGCATGGTCAAAACAGCTACATTCCAGAGATGAGGTGGCAGTGACTAACCTTGACATCAAAACAGCATTTGATTGTGTGTAAAACCAATCAGCCTTAACAAAATTGAAGTCAACCAGAATCAGGGGGAACACTCTCCAACGGTTGGAGTCATACCTAGCACAAAGGAAGATGGCTGCAAGCCAATCATCTCAGTCTCATGGCACTGGTGCAAGAATTTCTCAGGGCAGCGTTGTACGCCCAAACACCTTCAGGTGTTTCATCAATGACCCTCCCTCCACCATAAAGTCAAAAGTGGGAATGTTTGTTAATGATTGCACTGTTCTCAATACAATTCGCTACTCTTCAGATACTGAAGCAGTCAGTGTCCGTGTGCAGCAAGACCTAAACAATATTCTGGCTTGGGCTAATAAGTGGCAAGTAGCATTCAAGCCATATAAGTGCCAGGCAATGGCCATCTCCAACAAGAGAGAATCCAACCATCTCCCCATGACATTCAACAGCATTAACATCACTGAATCGCTACCATCAGCATCCTGACCATTGACCAGAAACTTACCTGGACCAGCAATATAAATACAGTAGCTACAAGAGCAGGTTAGAGACTGGGAATTCTGTGACCTCCTGATTCCCAAAAGCCAGTCTGCCACCAATAAGGCACAAATCAAGAGTGTGACGGAATACTCTCCATTTTCCTGTATGCACACAGTTCCAGCAACACTCAAGAAGCTTGACGCCATCCAGGACACAGCAGCCTGACTGATCTGTACCCTATTCACAACTGGCGCACAGTGGTAGCAATGTGCACCATCAACAAAATGTACTGCAGCAACTTGCCAAGGCTTCTTTGACAGCAACTTCAAAACCTGTGACCTCTACGACACAGAATAATGGCAGGAAGCACACGGAAACACCACCACCTGAATGATACCCTCTAATGCAACAGCATCCTGATTTGGAACCGTATCACCTTTTCTTCACTGTCACTAGATCAAAAACCTGGAATTGCCTTCCTAACAGCACTGCAGGTGTACCAACAGCACATGGACTGCAGTGGTTCAAAAAGAGGGCTCACCATCACCTTTTCAAGGGCAATTAAGGATAGGCAACAAGTGCTGGCCTTGTCATAATTGCTCACATCCTATGAATGAATAAAACAGTATCTTTCTTGTGCCTACCTCCACAGCTTTCTCATAATATGGTGACCAGAATTGTGCACAGTACTCCAAATGCAGTTTAACCAAAGTTTGATACAAGTTTTACATAACTTTACTTTTCAATTCTATCTCATTAGAAATAAACTCTAGTGCTTAGCTTCCTTTTTCATGGTCTTATTAAATCGCATTGCAACTTTTTAACAATTTGTCTACCTGCACTCTGAGCCTCCTTTGCTCCACTGTCCCATTTAGATTCTTGTTTTCTAAGTAATATGTGACCTTATTTTTCTTACCAATTTGGAACACCTTATACTCAACTATCTTGAAATTAACTTACTAATTGTACGCCAATTATGCAAGTTTATTAACGCTTTTGTAATTTGTTACAGTCAAGCTCCCTAATTTGGTGCTATCCACAAATTTGGAAAAAATGTTTCTGATTCCAAAGTTTAAGGCACTCTTTAAAGCCTACCACTTTGAACTTTGGGTCACCTTTCCTAATAGCCCCTTATGTGGCTTGGTGTCAAATTTTGTTTTTGATAATACTCCTGTGAAGCAGCTTGGAACATTTTATATTATAGGTGCTATATAAATGCAAGTTGTTAAAGTCAATATATTTATCAAATGGCAAACCAAAATTTGAATAGAATTAGCATACTAATATGCCAGAATGATTTGTGAAATACGAATGTACAACTATAAAAAAAACAAACTTGGGAAAATTTCTCACAACATTAATACATTTGGCTGATTTTTAAAAAATGTTATTCCTCAAAAAAAATTGCTTCAACTGGAGGTGAAAATAAAATGCCTGAAAAAGTTGTCAAAGCAATATTAATACTCTTGATGAAAAACTAAAATGTCATTTTAGTTGACTTATAGCTAGAAAAGTTTAGGTTACAAAGTGCATTAATTGAATCAAAACTGTTTAGATTATAAATACATAAACTCACCTTTCTCCTTGATTTTTGACTGACGAAAAAGCTTTGTTTTCACCTGACTGAACAATGTTTGATGGAACTGTCTTTTTTGTTCCTCTATAAGATAAAATTCAAAGTTCGTAACTTAATAATTCTTTGTAAAATAATTAACCCAGTCTTATTGAGAATATTTTGGATTATAAAGCTAATTGTATTAGAGTAGAAGAAATAACAATAGCACACAAGAAAAAAATGTTACTTTCCAAACAATACTCAAATTTGTAGGCTTTCGTAATGCAGAAAGGTACGTTTACTGCAGCGGAGACTCAATAGATATTGAAACCATTAAGAATAACAGTGTGTATAATTTTTAACAAGCAGAACCAGGTGATTTACCTTGGTTAACTTAATTGAGATGCCCATTTCACCTACCATATGCATCTTCCATAACCAACAGCTTTGGTGCTTGAAAATTGGAAGCACCAACTAACTGGGAGCTAAATATAATCATGCTATTCAGTTCAACAACTGCAAGAGATTTTCATTTCAGATGAGTCAACGTGCCACTCATTTTTGTCATCAGGATGCCAAACACAATAATATACATTAAAAAAAATTCAATCCTTGAGAACTGGTACAACTCAGCTTATTTTCAAGCAGATGAACAACTTGACCTAGATTTGAAAATGAAATCAAATCTAACAATACACTTCCCAAAAAAAGGCTGAATTATTTTTGAACTTTTTGCCAAGAAAAGCTATTACCAACTTAAAAAGAAAATACCTACTTACCATATTTAAACTGACGAAGTTTGGGTGTCACAAACTTGACACCTTTTCTGGTTGCTTTTTAAAAAAAAATCAACTGCAACAGTCAGCTGACATAGTGCACTGATTAAATGTCAAATGAGCACGTTCAGCCCAAGTAAAAATAAACTCCCAGTGTTTGTGCCAAATGTGAGGATACACATCTCTGCATCTGTCATGAGGCATTCAAATGGTGTACTTGTAGCTGAGGTAACACACAAGTGGATCAGAGTTTCACTGTACCTAACAACTAATGAATGTGTGATAGCGACAAGTTTTCATGGGACAAGTATAGACGAAAAAAAGTGCAGTCAACAACTCAAGTTGCACAACATGTACTGCTTGCATGCTGCTTTTGTGGGGGCCTTTCGCTGGTTTCTGAATTCACATTCTTGCTTTGCTTGTTTTTCTGACCTTCAGCCCCCATTTTCTGGAGCTGCTCAAGCCTAGACATGTTGGCCCAACTGTGGCACCGCCACCCCCCCCCCCCCCACTCCAACTCGCTAGCAGTTGCTTCCATTGTAGTTAAAAACACTGAACGTCTTCACTCTCACCAAATCCCATCCAAGTCATCCAAGCTGGTTCCCCTTCAAAATAACACTTCAGTCCACCCTGGCTTCTACTGCTGTTCCCAGCTTGACCATAATATGCATCATCATGCCTCCCCTCAGCCAAATTTTCACATGACTCTAAAATCATCCTGGAGGGCAAGGATAGCCCACAATTGTTTTCCCCACAACTAATAGCCCTCAAACCCATCTCCCATCTTTGGCATATTAACTACAAGTGTTAACAGTTCAGATTTCTTTGTATCTAAGGTTGAGACCATCCATCTAGCTACACTTGCTGCTCCCCCATTCCCATCTTCCTTTGCTCCAGACCACTTTCCAGCATCCTATCCACTCTAGCTCCAATCTCTCTATAGTTCCTCTCCCATCTCTCCCCACCTATCAAACACTCATGCCTTCTATGAGATCCAGTTCCTACTCCCTCAATCCCCTCCACTTAACTCGGATCAGTCAACTACCCCTTCAGGCACCTATACTGCTTGCTTACAGTGGCCCGGATTTTGTGGTCAGTGGCAAAAAAAAGAAGAAAGTTCACTGAGAAATTTAGCAATCTCCGTGGTGAGAACTTTAACTCTTGAAGCGCTATTTATTGTAGTGTAGTTTAATGGGAATTCCCAGTGAGAATGGAGTTGCAGTGATGTCATCAAGCCATCTGAACAGCCAATCACATTAAAGGATTCTCAGGCAGCCAATCAGGAAATAACAAGAATAATTAATTAATTCCCCTTTTTAAAAAAAGTGAAATAAAGATTGGGACATATACATGGGGATAAGGTAAAAGCTGAAATATCATGAACAATCTTTAAATTTGTTTTTAATTATTTAAAAAAAATCTAGTTTAAATAAAGCTAGAAACTAATAATCACCAAGACATTTAGCAACATTCCACAAATTGCATTTGCTTTTAGGACCAGATCAGTTGTTCTGCAGCAGCTATTGCTCAGATTGCTGTTAAAACGGAGTTACAAGTCATTACTGCTAGTGACAATGGTAACCTCCGCAATATGTATGATGGTATCAAAACAGCACTTGACCCCACCATTACCAAAGTTCCTCCTTTGAAATCCACAAATGGGGAAATGCTCACTGATGAGGACAAGCAATTGGCCCATTGGGTGGAGCACTATACTCGTGAGATGATTATCTCTTTGCCTGTGCTTGATAATCTTCTGTAGCTATTTGTTATGCGTGAGCTTGATGCAGAACCCTCATTACTTGATCTTGAAAAGGTCATTGACTCCCTAGCAGCAAGGAAAGCATCTGGAAAGGATGGAATTCTGCTGAGCTACTCAAGTATTGAAAGCTCCACCTGCTACCATATCTTCATTACCATCACCACTGTTGAAGAGAAGGCTCTGCCCCACAGGATACACATGACACAAACATCATCACATTGTAAAAGAACAAAGGCGATCGAGGGATTGCAACTACTGGGGCGAATCACACCTCAGTGTCATTAGCAAGGCCATTGCCAGGGTCATTCTAATAAGGTTCTATCGATGAGCCAACATAATATGTGTGGAGGCATAGTGAGACTTCAAAGCAGGAAGATCCACGGTACACATGATGTTCTCCCATGTCAGCTTCAAGAGGACTGCAGAGAGCAGCAAGCACCATTCTAACTTGCTTTTGTGGATTTCACAAAATTATCTGACACCTTAAGCAGGTCAGGCCTCTACCGGATACTAGAGAAAATCAGCTGACCCTCCCCCCAAGCTTCAGAGTTTCATATGGTCCTTCTACGATAACATGCATGGCAGCTTTCAGTTTTACAGCCTTATTTTTGACAGGTTTGAGACAAGAACAGGGTAAACCAGGACTGCGATATAGCCTCTACTCTGTTTCGTATCTTTTTCTCTATCCTTCTGACCTATACTTTCCCTACCAACATGGAAGGAGTATACCTGCACACAGGATTAGTGAGTGAAAGCCAAGACAAAAGTGAGGCAATGTCCTGATCAGAGAACTTTAGTATACTCATGATGTTACATTAGTTGCCCAGACAGAAGACCAGTTTCAAAGGTTCAGGAATCACCTGTTCCACGCCTGTGCCACGTTCCCCCTTACCATCAGTATCAAGAAAACTGTAGTCATGTAAAAGGGTGTTTATTGTATCTCCGCCCGTGATCAGACTCAATAACACCCATTTGAAGCAGTCAGCAAATTCTGTTACCTTGGATCCACGGTGAAAGACAATCTGCGTCTTTACGAAGAGCTCAGCACACGCATTGGAAAGGCAGACACCAACTTTGGCTGACTAACAAAATGGGCATGGAACAACAACAAACTGGCCTGCAGGACCAAGATGCTCATCTACAAGGCTTGAATTCTCAGCACATTGCTGTATGGCAGCGAAGCCTGGGCAACTTACACCTACCAAAAAAACAGACTCAATAACTTTGACCTCCAGTGTCTATGAAGCACCCTTGGCATCACATGGAAAGACAGTGTCGCCACCAATGAAACAGTCCTGCCTAGGGCAAACAGGCTAAGCATGCTAGTACTAAGCAAGCAAAGAAGGCTTTGCTAGCTTGGGCATGTGCACAGAATGGAAAATGGTTGCAACCTAAAGTTATAAAAAAAGGGTTAACAAAGTGAGCATTGGTCCAATAGAAAGGGAATCTGGGGAATCAATAATGGAACATAAGGAGCTGACAGATGAACCAAACAGGTATTTTGCATCGGTCTTCACTCTAGAGGATACAAGTAACAAGCCAGAAATAGCTGTAAATCAGGAAATGGAAGAGAGGGAAAAACTCAAGAAAATTATAATCACCAGAGCTGCAGGCTAACAAGTCCCTTGGTCCTGATAGACTTCATCCCAGGGTCTTAAAAGAAGTGGCTAGGGAGATAGTTGATGCTTTGGTTTTAATTTTCCAAAATTCCCAAGATTCTGGGGAGGTTCCATTAGATTGGAAATAGCTAACGCAAGTCCTTTATTCAAAATGGAGGCAGAAAGAAGGAAACTACAGGCCAGTTGGCTTAACATCTGTCATAAGGAAAATGTTAGACACTGTAATTAAAAATGTTATAGCAGGGCATTTAGATAAATTTGAGGTAATTGGGCAGAGTCAACATGGTTTTGTGAGGGGGAAATTATGTTTAACCAATTGATTGGAGCTCTCTGAAGTAACAGGTGCTGTGTATGAAGGGGAACTGGTGGATGCAGCGTACTTAGATTTCCAGAAGGCATTTGATAAGGTCATCAAAGGTTATTGTGAAAATAAAAGTTCATGGTGGAAGGGGTAATTTGCGTGGATAGACATTGGTTAGCTAACCGGAAACAAGAGTAGCATAAATGAGTTATTTTCTGGTTGGCAAGATGTAACGAGTGGTGTGCCACAGGAATCAGTGCTGGGACCTCAGCTTTTTACAATTCATATAAATGACCTTGATGAAGGGACTAAAGGTATGGTTGCTAAGCTTGCTGATGATCCAAAGATAGGTAGAAAAGGAAGTTAAGTGGACGTGAGGCTACAAAGGGATATAGATAGGTTAAGTGAGTGGGCAAAGATCTGGCAAATGGAGTATAATGTGGGAAAATATGAAATTGTCCAAATTGGCAGGAAGAATAAAGAAGAAGCATATTATCTAAACAGTGAAAGACTGCAGAGCTCTGAGGTGCATAAAGATCTGGGTGCTCTAGTGCATGAATCGCAAAAAGGTTGGTATGCAGGTACAGCAAGTAATTAGGAAAGCTAATAGAATGTTATCATTTATTGCAAGAAGAATTAAATACAAAAGGAGGGAGGTTATGCTTCAGTTATACAGGGCATTGATGAGACAGCTGGAGTAGTGTGTACAGTATTGGTCTCCTTATTTAATAATGGATGTAAATGGGTTGGGAGCAGTTCAGAGAAGGTTTACTAGACTTATACCTGGAATGGGAGAGTTGTCTTATGAGGAAAGGTTGGACAGGCTAGGCCGGCATCCGTTGGAGTTTAGAAGAATAAGAGGTGACTTGATTGAAATATAAGATCCTGAGGGGTCTTGACAGGGTAGATGTGGAAATGATGATTCCTCTTTTGGGAGAATCTAGAAATAGGGGCCATTGTTTAAAAATAAGGGGTCACCCATATAGGACAGACGAGGAGAATTTTTTTTTCAAGTTATGATATAAGAACATAAGAAATAGGAACAGGAGTAGATCATTTGACCCCTTGAGTCTACTCCGCCATTCAACAAGATCATGGCTGATCATCTTGTTTCGGTATCCACATTACCTCTAATAACCTTTGATTCCCTTGCCTAACAAGAATCCACCTACCTCTGCCTTAAAAATATACAAATGACCCCTCCACCGTTGCCTTCTGAGGCAGAATTGCAAAGTTGCACAACCCTCAGAAAAAAATTCTCCTCATCTCTGTCCTAAAAGGGCAACCCCTAATTTTAAAACAGTGCCCCCGGTTCTGGATTCACCCACAAGAGGAAACATCCTTTCGACATCTACCTTGTCAAGGCTGTTAAGGATCTTTTATACTTCAATCAAATCACCCCTCACTCTTCTAAACTCCAGTGGAAACAAGCCCAGTCTGTGTAACCTTTCCTCATAAGGCAACTCACTCATTCCAGGTATTAATCTAGGAAACCTCCTTTGAACCGCCTCCAAAGCATTTACATCCTTCCTTAAATAAGGAGACCAAAACTGCACACAGTATCCAAGGTATGGATTCACCAATGCCCCGTATAACTGAAGCATTACATACTTACTTTTATGTTCACTCCCTCTCTAGCATTCCATTAGCCTTTTTAAGTATTTGTTGTACCTGCATACCAACTTTTTCTAACTCATGTACTAGAACACCTAGATCCCTCTTCACCTCAGAATTATACAGCCATTTTCCATTTAAGTAATATTACGCTTTTTTGTTCTTCCTGCCAAAGTGAACAACTTCACGTTTTCTCACATTAAACTCCATTTTCCAGATCATTGTCCACTCACTCAACCTATCTATATCCATCTGCAACCTCACGTCCTCTTCACAGATAGCCCATGCCAAGAGACCAGCAAGGCAACAAAGTTGTGGTTTGAGGATGCTTTCAAAAGAGACATGAAAGCTCTCATCAATTGCAAGTGGAAAGCTCTGGCTCACAATCAATGTAAATGGTGCCACCAGCTGCTGGCAGGAATTTACCACCATATAGCATATGGTTTCAGAAACTCCATAAGCAGACGCCAGCCCTGCAAACAAGGTGTCAACAGAGATCCTCTGGTACCTCTGGCAAAGGACAACTTCACGTTAGCACTTGTGACAGATCTTTCCTTTCCAGAATCGGCTTGTTCAGCCATTGAAGGAAGTGCAGATGATCTCATCTGATCTCACCAAAGCTTTGAGGCAGCATTTTCATCAACTCACGCAGATGTAAAGATGCCAACCGGCCCCTTATTGAACAACGCGCAACTTTTTATGGGGCTTCTATCAGTTAAGAGGTCAGAAAAGGAGAAGCTCTCACCAGATCAATTCATTTTGTCAATTGCTAGATTGGGGGTGGGTGGTGGTGAGGCAATCCATAGCACAACCTCCTCTTATTAAAGAGGTAGTTAGATTTTTGAAATATCGGGGAGGAGGAGCTGGCACGAAAGAGGAATTGAGGCCTGGAGCAGATCAGCCATGATCTTATTGAATGGCAGGCAGGCTTGAGGGACCAAATGGCCTACTCCTGCTCCTATTTTTTATGTTCTTTGGTGGAGCAGTGAATGATAGACTGCAACTTCAGGATTTTTGCGTTGATCAGCACTTACACTAAATCCAGAATTTGCAGTCAAATTCAGAGGGATAATAGTGGCATACTGTTAGTCATCAAAAATCCTGCAAATTCCAGGCCAATATCCATTTAAAGAAGCAGTGGTCAACACATATACCTAAATACACTTATAATCACTGGCCAATTGTGTGTGTTAGAAAAGTTGTTCCTATAATAAAAATTGATCTTTGATGTGAAGGACAGAGTGGACGGCCATCTTATGTTAGAAATACACCCTTGCAATGGCTGCCACTACAACAGTGCTATTCCAGCTGCACAGGACTACAAAATAAATGATTGTAGTTCATACTTTCACTGGACAATATGCAGATGTTTTGGGTTTGAAACAAAAACATTATGACTGTCGTAATGACTGTCAAACGACGCTGTATCATGGCAGGGAAATAAGACAAGGCTAACACAAAGCATAATGCTACCATATGACATAGTGGCTGAATAAAGTTCAACTCTAAAATGTTCGTAGATACAAAACAAAATCTGGTTGGGGAGATACAACAAAGAATTGATGTGTTAAAAAAATATGCTCTCACCTGAAATCAGAGGGATATTTTTAATTTCCAAGCTAGATTGTAAAGTGCCTATACATCGCAAGAACACAAAGTATAAACAGAATCACTCTATGGAAGCAATCCTTCCCACATAAAGCTCAACGTAGAGAGCATGGGAAACAGTTTAAAATGAGTTCTTGGAACCTCGGACCCTACTTCATCACTTCTAATCCTACAGCAACATCAGTGTAAACTGAATTAAGTCTACATCAACTAACCATAATTCAGACAGTGATTTCCTTTGGCATGGCTCAGTTATAACTATCTATGGAGAGTGAGGTAGGTTCTACAGAAAATCTGTGTAAGTCGAACAAGCATCATGAGATACTAAATATTTATTTAATTTCCACTGTAATCTTAGTAAGAGAGCATTATTCATTTTTTGCACACTGGTTTTTTTTTTGACACGGTGACACCTTCTCCAAGAAGAGCCTTTAGCCAAAATTATATTATGGCAATTTTACTTGCAGTAAATTTCTAAAAACTGAAGAATCCTGGTTGAAGCTTTCCCTTGACCAAAATTACTCCATCTCCTCTCTTGCCTGTAGACACTACAATGATCTTGGGCAAATTATTTAAACTGAATGCCTAATGAGGATTTCAGAAGCCTCTTTCTGCAACTGCTTGCGTGATTCATGCTCATCCTCAAGTCAGATACTTTGATAGGTTGTTTAATAATTGATTTGTAAAATCAAACGGCAATGAAACCAATCCACAGCGAGGCTATTGGTGCTCTACAGGCATCCTGTTTATACTGCAGGGCAGATTCAGAACAATGATGGAAAAATGCATTACATGCAAAGACAACACTGTACTGTCCAAAGTCACTTGCTGAATTTTCCTTGATGTCACAAACTCCATACAGGCTAGTAACCTAAGTCCCCAAAAAAGTAGCACATTAGATCCAGGCACAAATTTCTTAATGGGCATTCATTCTGGATTAAATTGCATAGTTAATTTGTAAAAGGCACACTAATTAGTTAAAAGCATTTTATGAGAAGTAAAGCCTTCAGCCTCTTTCCTCTTTTATTTGTCGTAGGATATTTTAAAGTACTGTCATGAAAGCTGAACTTTACAAGATGGTTGTGTTTTGAAAATGTACCTTTAACTCAGTGAAACACAGGATTCCAGATCACACCTCCACATGGAGACATGCCCTTGCCATCGGGAGAGAAACTCAAACAGGGATGAAAACAAAAATAAAAACAAAAAACTGCGGATGCTGGAAATCCAAAACAAAAACAGAATTACCTGGAAAAACTCAGCAGGTCTGGCAGCATCGGCGGAGAAGAAAAGAGTTGACGTTTCGAGTCCTCATGACCCTTCAACAACTGTAATCAAATCAGTTCTGTTGAAGGGTCATGAGGAGTCGAAACATCAACTCTTTTCTTCTCCGCCGATGCTGCCAGACCTGCTGAGTTTTTCCAGGTAATTCTGTTTTTAAACTCAAACAGGGACCCATTGAAGTGTCAGGTGTCAATTTTAACACTTTTTCCACAGTATCCCACAGAAAAAGGGCAGCTGCTGTTTGAGACAGGGACATAAAGAAGCTACTGTTGTGGGGAAAATGGTGGACTGTTTTGTGCTACCAACTAAGCAAGATTTTATTGAGAGTTCAGTTTCCATTCAAAAGAAATTAAACAGAACAGATAGGACTCAAGATTTCAGGAACAGAGAGCTGTCAAGGTTTGCCTTGCTGATGATAATCGTATCTGGGAAAACTGAGGCTGAATGGAACAATTGTTGAAGAAACTGAAGGTTTCAACCTGGCATGGTGGGGAGAAGTGAATCTGCTTGAGAACTGGGAGTGACTGTGGGACTGTTCCTGTAATGCTGCATATCTGCCAGAAATGCAGTGCGCACAATGAAAAGGTTTTGGAAGACATATTTTAGTTGCATCTGTTAATGCAAAACTTATATTTTTTGTTAGTTTGATCTTTGATGATTTTAGTTTGTTTGATACAGTAAAAGTCTTAAAACATGAAATCATGTCCTTTGGTTCTTTGTGTCAGTTGCTGGGAAATTCATCTCTTTTTGAAAGAGATCAGTCTCTATGGGGATCATAACAAATTGGCGGTTCTTGCAGTATCAAACCCAAAGGCTGTAAAATGGGTACACTAATTTTCTAGAATTTAAACAAACAAGATTTCAGACTTTTGTTGTCTTCAGCGAGGAGTCAGCATGACTACTTCTATGGCTCAGGTGTTTTTGGAAAGAGAAGACTTGTCTGTTAATGCCTTCTAACCGTTAACAAAGGTGAATTTGAGGGCAGTGGCAGAGAAATTAGGGGTCAACTTGAACATAGGGCTCAAAAAAAGCAGAGTTTGTTTAAGTATTGGCTCAGTGCTTCAACCTCGAGGGGGAAAGGATGATCACAATAGTACTTAGGTGGAATTAGCTAGACTTCAATTACAAATGAAAACTTGTACTGGAGTCAGAAAGAGCAAAACTTGAATTGCAAAGCAATGGGGAAGGCAAAAACTTGAATTCGAGAAAGACAGAGAAAACAGGCAGAAGGAGAAAGGGAAAAAGTACAGGAAAACCTTGAATTCCAGAAAGGTAAGTGAGAAAATTTGAACTTGACAGAGACAGGCTTTTCATTACGCTGAGTGGTGATAAAACTGGAAGATGACTCAGAATTAACCCCTTGTTTCAATTTGGCAAGAAATATTTGTTTAGTGCCTAAATTCAACGAGAAAAGAATTGAAATGCATTTTATATCTTTTCAGAAAATTGCTACGAAGCTGCAGTGGCCGAGTGAAAATTGGACTATTTTACTGCAGTGTGTTTTTGTAGGGAAAGCTTTGGAGGTGTACACACCTTTTCCAGATAAATCAGTCTGGTGACTATGATACAGTGAAATCTGCTGTTCTCAATGTCCAGGAGTTACTGCCAGAGGTTTAAAGGCAGAAATTTAAGGAAGCAGAATTTTGTGGAATTTTCTGGAGAAAAGGATATGGTGTTTTATAGATGGTATAGGTTAATGAAGGTTGAACAAGATTTTGAAAACCTTGAGAGAGATGATTCTGGTGGAAGAACTTAAAAACACTGTCCCTTTGGGAATAAGGTCCCACCTGGAAGACCATAAAGTTTCTAAGACAAGGGCATTGACATAAAATATAAGCATTGACAGGTGACAACAAGTTATCTCACATGCATTTAGTGACAGGCCTTTGTCTAGGGGCTCAAAGGAAACTGGAGAGATAAGAAATCTGATTATAGTCGGGAAAATGGCCTGGGGGAAGAAAAAGGCCTGCTTGAGAGACAGTCCAGAAGATAAAGTTGATTGAAAAGAATCGGTATGTTATCCCCTTCATAAAAATGGGTACGAGAAGGCTGCATTTTGGAAAGTAAAAAGCAAAACTTCAGCAATTGCAAAGTACTCCTCTAGAAAATACAGTCCCAGTGAGCAAAGCTTATTTCAAGGATGTAGGTTCTCCTGTGTAAACTACGAAAGAATCAGAATGCTGGAAATGATTGAAATTTTCTGTTTAAATATGAAGTGTCTTCATTCTTGTCTGGTGAGTTCGGAAATCATTGAATATTAGCATAATCACTGATGTTGGCAGGTGACAGGAATTTCTCTCCAGAAAGTTTGCTAAATAACACATTGATATGGGATAAAAACAAAAAAACTGCGGATGCTGGAAATCCAAAACAAAAACAGAATTACCTGGAAAAACTCAGCAGGTCTGGCAGCATCGGCGGAGAAGAAAAGAGTTGACGTTTCGAGTCCTCATGACCCTTCGACAGAACTTGAGTTCGAGTCCAGGAAAGAGCTGAAATATAAGCTGGTTTAAGGTGTGTGTGTGGGGGGCGGAGAGATAGAGAGACAGAGAGGTGGAGGGGGTTGGTGTGGTACTGCTTGTTTGTCGCTACAACCACACCAACCCCCTCCACCTCTCTGTCTCTCTATCTCTCCGCCCCCCACACACACACCTTAAACCAGCTTATATTTCAGCTCTTTCCTGGACTCGAACTCAAGTTCTGTCGAAGGGTCATGAGGACTCGAAACGTCAACTCTTTTCTTCTCCGCCGATGCTGCCAGACCTGCTGAGTTTTTCCAGGTAATTCTGTTTTTGACATTGATATGGGATATTGATGGAAACTGTTTACTCATTCCTTTATAGAGAGTTAATTTTAAATGTGGCTTATTTACCGGTCCTGTAATTGTTAATTATATTTCTAATTTGTCTATTGACTGTGTAGATTTATAAACAGGAAATGACTTGGCTGGTGATAAGGTATAGTCATCTCCAGTGGTTTTAGGAAAGCCTGTTGAAACTGAAGTTGTACAGAAAAAGCCGAGTGACTTAAAAGAGTCAATGACTTTCTGTAAACTTGCTGTGAGAATTAATGATTCCACTAAAGATGTGTCCAAAGAGCCAGAAACTCAGCCTGCTAATATTAATCAGGCTAAAAAGGAAAAGTCATTGGCAGCTGTAGATGAGTCAAAACTGCCTGAATTATGAATGCAGGAAAAACATGAGTAAGGTGAGGGGGACAGAGCAGACTACTACCATACTCAAAACTAATGATGAAATAAAGGAAAAGTGTGCTTGAAGGAGAATGGAAAACCTGAATCTAGTGCTGACATTACAGAGCTGAGGAAGGTTATCTGATTTTGTATATAAATTAAAACTTCAAAATGACAAGTCAATTGCTCTTGCTAGAAAGAATTAGACAAATATTGAAATTAATGGGAAGATAAAAAGCAAAAATATTTGTTTTACTTGTGAAATGAATAATAAATTAGTAAAAAGCTCCCTTACCTGCTCAAAATGACATTCTTAAAGCAGGTAAAAGGATTTTACCAGATAGAAAAATAAGCTGCTTGCACAAAAGGAGGCAATGTTAAACCTGCAACTCCTGGAAAAGGAAACTGAAAGGAATTTAAAGTTAAAACTAATCCCAAATTTAAACAGGATGAGGTGAATTCAATTGTCCTTCATGACAACTTGGATGTTTGGTTGGTTGAAACTTTTTTTCTTGGACATTAAAAACACAGACATAGAAGTAAATTGAGATCAGGAATTAAAAATTGAACATTGTGATTGAGAGTCTGTTTTGAAATGTGACAATTTAGTGTCTGACTTTAAAAAACAAAGGAAATTGCTGAATGCAGAGGATAAGACAGGGGATTTCTACTTGAATTACAATTCACAGTCGTCAATACAAAGAAACCAGTTGGCTTACCAGCAATCAGCAATGTTGTTCTTGATAAAGTTAACCAGTCCAAAGAAATTATAAAACCTTTGGGTCCATCAAAAATACTATCCCAGGGTTCAGACTGTGCACAATCCGATGCAGATTACAAAAAGCTGGGTAATGCTGTTAATGTGGTGTAAATTAACTTTCAAAAGGTATTTAATAGAGTGTCACTCAACAGACTTGTGAGCAAGGTTAGAGCTCAATGAATAACAGTGACAATACCAATAATGATATGAAATTGGCTGAGTTACAGGAAACACAGACTAGTGGTGAATGACTATTTTTTGGTGAAAGCAAAATATTGCGGATGCTCAAAATCTGAAATAAAAACAGAAAATGCTGGAAAAACTCAGCAGGTCTGGCAGCATCTGTAGAGAGAGAAACAGAGTTAATGTTTCGAATCCGTATGACTCTTCTTCAGATAAAGTTCAATCTCCTCCTCCTCCTCTTCAACTCGTCTTCAAGCATTTTTTTAGACTAGAGAAAGGGTTATATTAGAGTTAGGATCAGTGTTAGGGCTCTTGCCTTTCCTGATATATATTAATGACCTAGACCTTGGTGCTCAGGACACAATTTCAAAAGTGGTGCATAATACAAAACTCGGAAATACTGCGAATCATGAGGACGACAGCTTCAAACTTCAAAACGACATGGGCAGGTTGGTGGAACAGGTGGACAAAATGACAGATGAAGTTTAATGGGGAGAAGTGTGAAGTGGCTCATTTTGGGAGAAGGAACACAGAGAGAAAGCATAAATTAAAGGGTACAATTTTAAAGAGGGTGCAGGAACAGAAGGACCTGGGTGCATTTGTGCATAAATCATTGAAATGGCAGGACAGGTTGAGAGCATGGTTAATAAACCGTACAGCATCCTGAACTTTATCAATCAGGGCATAGGGTATAAAAGCAAGTTGTGTTGAACCTGTGTAAAACACTGGTTTGGCCTCAACTGCAGTATCGTGTCCAGTTCTGGATATCTCATTTTAGGAAGGATTTGAAAGGGTGCAGAAAAGATTTACGAGAATTGTTCCAGGGATTAAGAAGTTCAGTTACGTAGAAAGGTTGGAGAAGTTAGGACTGTTCTCCTTGAAGAAGGTGGACAGGAAATTTGATAGAGGCATTCAAAATCATGAGAGATCTGGACAGAGTAGATAAGAAGAAGCTGTTCCCATTGGCAATAGGATCAATAATCAGAGGAGACAGATTTAATTGGCAAAAGTAGTAAGGGTGACATGAAAAACTTTGCCATGTAGTGAGTGGTTAGGATTTGGTACACACTGCCATAGTGCGTTGAAGCAGGGTCAATTGAGGCTTTCAAAAGGGGATGGGAACTTTATCTGAAAAGGAAGAAATT
Organism: Carcharodon carcharias; assembly: GCF_017639515.1. Lineage (NCBI taxonomy): Eukaryota > Metazoa > Chordata > Chondrichthyes > Lamniformes > Lamnidae > Carcharodon > Carcharodon carcharias. The sequence goes on along the minus strand of NC_054474.1, from coordinate 82,778,387 downwards.
GCAGGACAACAGAGAAAAGCGTCACTAGGTAAATTGCTCCTTCAGAGGGCCATCGAATCATGGTGGACCGAATCTCCCTCTGTGCTTTAACCGTTCTATGATTCTATGATGAATACAAAATCAAAGTGCAATTCTTAATCAAGGGCATTGAAACGCTGAAAAGATTCTGCAAAATGAAAAAGGTGACTGAAAGAAAGTGAATCAACCAGTAGTGAAATAAACTCTTGTCTGCAAGAGAGTTGGGACTCCAAGAGCCCATACAAGCTGGACTTTCAATCTTGATTGTCACATGCGGTTGGCTGTTACAGGTTAAACCTTATAATGTTGCTAAGACAAAACTTTTAATGGTTAAACATGACAAAAGGGGAAAGAATTTTATCTGTACCATGTGTAGTAAGTTTGTTAAAATGTTTACAATGTTGTAATTTGTTGGATCAGTGCAAGAGGCCTTTTGGCCCATCAAGCCTGCACTGGCTCTCTGAAAGAGCATCACACCTAGTCCCACTCCCCTGCCTTATCCCTGTAACCTTGCTTCTTCTCTCTTTTCAGCTAACAATCCAATTCCCTTTTGAATACCTCAATTGAACCTGCCTCCACCACCCTTTCATAGTTTGGTCCAGACTCCAACCATCCTCTGGGTGAAAAAATTTTTACTCATCACATTTACTTCTTTTGCCAATTATGTTGAATCTGTGCCCTCTAGTTCTTGATTTTCTGTTGAGTGGGAACAGTTTCTCACTATTTACCCTATTGATGTCCCCCAGGATCTTGAATACCTCTACCAAGTTTCCTCTCAGCCTTCTTTCCTCCAAGGAAAACAGTCCCAAGCTCTCCAATCTATCCTCATAGCTACAATTCTTCATCCTGGGAATCATTCTTGAGAATCTCCTCTGTACTCTCTCCAGTGTCTTCACATCTTTCCTTAAGTACGGTGCCCAGAGATGGACGCAGTGCTCCTGATGAGACCTAACTAGTGTCTTATAAAAATTCAATATGACTTCCATGCTCTTGTACTCAATGCCCCTATTAATAAAGCCTAACATATTATACGCTTTAGTAACCGCTCTCTTAACATCCCTGTCACCTTCAATGACCTATGTATGTATACAATGAGGTCTCTCTGTTCCTGAACTTGCTTTAGAGGCTCTCTCTTTATTTTTTACTGTCTCACCATATCTTTCCTGCCAAAACAAACCATCTCTCACATCTCTGCATTGAACTTCATCTGCCACTTGTTTTCCCATTCCACCAACATGTCTACGTCCTTTTGAAGTTCAAAACTATTCCCATCACAGTTAACATTTCTAATTGTACTTTGATAGTGTTATGGAAAAAATGCTAGAGTAGTTTTTTTTCATTTTTAGTGGGTAGGTGTTATGATCACAGAACTTTACAAATGGTTACGTTTTAACATGCCCCTTTAACATATGGTAAACGGAGAATTCCAGATAAACACCTCTGCTCAGAAACATGCCCATGTGATCTTGCTGTCATGAGGAATGAAACTCAAAATAGAAACTCATTGAAATGATGGACGCCAGTTTTAACACCTTTTCATGGTATCACACAGAAAAAGGACAGCTGTTGTTTGAGACGGAGAGACAAAGAAGCTACTGCTACGGGGAAACAGGGTTTTGTCCAACCAAGCAGGATGCTAGCATGAGTTCAATTTCTGTTCAAATGGGAACAGAATAAGCCAGGCTCTTGAAGGTTTCAGGAACAGAAAGTTGCCAAGGTATGCCTTACTGGTGTATCCAGGAAAATTCAGAATAAGTGGAACAATTGTCGAATGACACAAGAAGTTTTGGCCTGGCTTGGTGGGGAGAAGGGAACCTGGGAGTGACTGTTCTTGTAATGCTTCATATCTGGCATAGGTGCAGCATACAGTGAAAGAGTTTCATAAAGCATATTTTGTTTGCATTAATGCAAAGCTTACCTTTTTTGTTAGTAAGATGCATTAGCTGCATGTTATTTAATGTTTGATCCTTGTTGATTTTTGTTTATTTGTTATAGCAAAAGTCTTAAAATGTGTATTTTTGCCCTTCATCTCTTTTTAAAAATTATCAGTCTCTACAGGAATCATAAGTATTATTTAGTCTTTAGAAGTCCTAATTATAACATAGCCATGAATAAGAAAAAATAGAATTTGTAGTTAGAGAACTCCAGACTCTTGGGAAGAGTTGAAGATTCTTGCCTTTCCTATAGTTTGACCAAGAAGCTAGTTGGTTGGAAATGGCCACACTCCATAATAAATCAAATCTGGACTACGGTTTCTGAAACTTGGCAATAAATTCCAAGAAAAGAACGTGCCTTTTTGAATCAATTGAATATTTTCCAATTTCCTTGCTGCAACCTTTGTTTTTATTAAACCTGAGCATTTTCAAGACAGAAGTTCTGGAACTATTGGAATGGAAAAGCATTTTCATGTAGCATTTGGTGCATCTAATCAATTTCAACGAGGATGAATTCTCATGAGCTAATCTTTGTAGATGTGAAGCACCATTTTTTTTCCTTTCTATCTCTTCAGGCAAGTCAACAAGACACACCATGGCCTTGAAATTATGCTGTAAGCTACCAGAAGAGTTGTTAACCCATTTATGTTAAACAGATTAATACTAGCACCAAATAGTGGATGGGAATTTGAAATGAATGCATCAACACCCATCTATTTGTATTGCACAACACAAGTTCAAGTTCATTATTTCTAAACACACTCCAGATTTTCCCTGTTCCAGGCAGTCTGCTCTGGCCTCCAGTAATGCCTTCACAAGCTTATTCTCTGTGGTGGGTCTTGGCTCCAATTTGGATTTTTTTCCCCAATAACTTTAAGCTCAACTATTTTCTAAAGAAAATAGAAGTTAATATTCCTGTCATTAAGGCACTTTTAATATTTGAAAACTGCAGCATAAGTCAGATGGATGACTGCCCAATGTTTCACATGTCTGAACAAATTGAAGGATTAACTGTTTTGTTTCATTATTTTTTCTGCTTCAATCATTTTAATGCAAACCTTCTGAAAAGGTTTTTTAATGGAGAGAAAAACAAGAATTTGCTAAAAATGTTGGAAGAACCTTAACTGAATCAGAAGAATAAGCACTGTGGCTCAAGTTAGTACTTAGAATCTCAGCCAGTTGTGACCATTCCTTCAGATTATAAAAAAGGGAAGTGATGACATTTTGTAATTACAAAGTATTTATACATGATGGGTACAAGAAAAAAATTGCAAACAAATAATGCACAAATGAGAAGAAAACGTAAAAAAAACACGAGGATATTCTAAACACTCTTCTTCCAAGAATAGCTGCCTAGACAACACAGGTCAGCAAAGAATTCAAAATGCTCTTCAATTTAACAAATACATTTGTGGGTACAATATTATCCTAGAATTAGAAGATGGTGATGACTTCCACCAACTCCTGAGGTACTTGAGCCTGTCCACCTTTGCTAGATTTTCAACTCAGCTACCTCCTCCAACTATTCATACATTAGCTGATTTTTGTATGTCTTTTATTTTTCCAATTTTTGTTACCTTACCTTCTTTTGTTTTGCACCATTATCAACTGTCACTTAAGTATCACTATTTTTTTTACCTTTTAAGAACGTAAGAACTAGGAGCAGGAGTAGGCAATTCAGCCCCTTGAGCCTGCCCTGCCACTCAATACAATCATGGCTGATCTCATTTCAGTCTCAACTCCAATTTCCCACCTTCTCCCCATAACGTTTCAACCTGTTACTAATTAAAAATCTGTCTATCTCTTGCTTAAGCATCCCGGCACCCACTACACTCTGAGGTAGTGAATTCCACAGATTCACAACTCTTTGAGAAAAGTAATTCCTCCTCATCTCTGATTTAAATCTACCGCTCCTTAGCCTAAAGCTATGGCCTCTCGTTTGAGAATGCTCCACAAGGGGAAACATCCCCTCCATATCTACTTTGTCTATCCCCTTTAGCATCTTATATACCTCAATTAGATCTCCTCTCATCCTTATAAACTCTAGCGAGTATAGGCCGAAACTGCTCAATCTCTCCTCATAAGACAAGTCCCACATCTCTGGAATCAATCTAGTGAACCTCCTCTGAACCACCTCCAATGCAATTACATCCTTCCCTCAAGTAAGGGGATCAAAACTGTGCACAGTACTCCAGGCATGGTCTCAACAATGCCTTGTACAGTTGCAACACTTCCCTATTTTTATACTCTATTCCTTTAGCAATAAATGCCAAAATTCCATGTGCCTTCCTTATTACCTGCTGTACCCGTATACAGCTTTCAGCGATTCATGCACGAGGACACCCAGATCCCTCTGCACTGAAGCATTCTGATGTTTCTCTCCATTTAAATAAGAGGTCGCCTTTTTATTCTTCCGACCAAAATGGATAACTTCACATTTATCCACAATAAACTCCATCTGCCAAATTTTGGCACATTCACCTAACCCGTCCATATCCATTTGTAAATTTATTTCTTCATTGCAACTTACTTTCCCACCTATTTTGGTGTCATCTGCAAATTTAGCTATAGTACCTTCTATCTCTGAATCCAAGTCATTAACATAGATTGTAAATAGTTGGGGCCCAAGGACCGAACCCTGTGGCACCCCACAAGTTATAGCTTGCCATCCAGAAAAAGACCATTTATCCCGACACTCTGCTTTCTGTTGGTTAGCCAATCCTCTATCCAAGCTAATATATTACCCCTAAATTCATGTGATCTTATCTTTGTGTATTAATCTTTTGTGCGGCACCTTATCAAAGGCCTTCTGGAAGTCCAGATATACTACATCTACAGGATCCCCATTATCCACTTTGCTTGTCACATCTTCAAAGAACTCTAGCAAATTAGTCAAACATGATTTACTCTTCATAAAACCATGCTGATTCTGATGGATTGCATTTTGACTTTCCAAATGCCCCTTAACTACTTCCTTAATAATGGATTCCAACAATTTCCCAACGACAGACGTTAAACTAACTGGCCTATAGTTTCCTACTTTCTGCTTCCCCCCTTTTTTGAATTAGGCTGTTATATTAACATTTTTCCAATCCACTGGAACTTTTCCAGAATCCAGGGAATTTTGGAATATTATAGCCAATGCATCCACTATCTCCACTGCCACTTCCTTTAAGACCCTGGGATGTAGGCCATCAGGTCCTGGGGACTTGTCACCCTTTAATCCCAATAGTTTGCTGAGTGCTTATTCTCTAGTGATGGTGATTGTTCTAAGTTCCTCCTTCTCTAAACCCTCTGCACTACCTGTTACTATTGGGGTGGTACTAGTGTCCTCCACCACGAAAACTGAGGCAAAATATTGATTAAGGGTCTCTGCCATTTCTGCATTCCCCAATATTAACTCCCCAGTCTCATCCTCCAAGGGACCAACATGCACTTTAGCTGCTCTCTTTCCTTTATATACTTGTAGAAGCTCTTGCTATCAGTTTTTACATTTTGCGCTGGTTTTCTTTCATAATTTACCTTTGCTCTTTTTATTACTTTTTAGCAACCCTTTGTTGATCTTTACAAGTTTCCCAATCTTCCAGCCTGCCACTGACCTTTGCAATTTGGTATGCCTTAGTTTTTGCCTTTATGTTATCTTTAACTTTCTTACTTAGCCATGGATGCTTTCCCCCCCTCTTACCATATTTCTTCCTCTTTGGAATATATTTTACTTGGGAGGAATTGAATATCTTTTTAAATATCTGCCACTGTTCATCAAACTGTCCTACTCTGTAATCTTCCCGCCCAGTCCACTAGGGCCAAATCTGTCCTCATGCCTATGTAGTTACCTTTAACTACAGAACACTAGTGTGGGGCTCAAGTTTCTCGCTCTCAAACTGAACTTCAAATTCTAGCCTGCTATGATCACTGTTCCCTAGAGGATCCTTTACTATGAGATCATTAATTAATCCCATTTTATTACACAAAACCAAATCCAGAATAGCCTGATCCCTGGTTGGTTCCACAACATATTGCTCCAAGAAAGAATCTCTAATGCACTCTATGAACTCTCCCTTGAGCCTACCCTTGCCAATTTGATTAGTCCAGTCTATATGCATATTAAAATCGCCCATGATTATTGCTGTGCCTTTTTTACATGCTCCCAGTATTTCCTGGTTTATACTGTGCCCTACTGCTGAACTACTGTTTGGGGACCTATAGATTACTCCCACTGGGGACTTCTTTCCCTTGTTAATTCTTATTTCTACCCAGACTGACTCTACGTCTTGCTCTCCAGTGCCTATATCATTCCTCACTATAGCACTGATCTCTTTCTTTACTAACAAAGCTGCACCACCTCCTTTTCCTTCCTGCCTATCCTTCTGAAAAACTGAGTATCCTTGGATATTCAACTCCCAAACCTGTGCTCCCTGTAACCACGTCTCAGTAATTGCCACCATATCATACTTATTTATCTCCACTTGCGCTGTTAACTCATTAATTTTATTCCGAATGCTACGCACAGATACAAAACCTTTAAAAGTTTGCCCTATTGTCAATTTTCCCTACTCTTATATGATTCTTTGGTTCAATATGGTGTTCACACACTCGGCCCTTCTTTTCACTTTTTGGTCACAATCAGCCTCGACACTAAACAGCACTCTTACCCTCTCCTTAAACTTTGATTTTTTATATTTCCATGCAACTGAACCCTCCCCCCCACTATTTAGTTTAAAGCCCTATCTGCAACCCTAGTTATGCGATTTGCCAGGACAATGGTCTCAGCATGATTTAAGTGGAGCCCGTCTGAACGGAATAGCTCCCTCTTTCGCCAGTACTGGTGCCAATGTCCCATGAATTCAAACCCATTTCTTCCACACCAATCTTTGAGCCATGCATTTACCTCTTTAATCTTATTGACCATGTGCCAATTAGCTTGCGGCTCAGGTAGTAATCCAGAGATTATTACCTTTTTGGTACTGCTTTTTAATTTGGTTCGTAGCTGTTCGTATTCCCTCAGCAGAACCTCTTTCTTTGTTCTACCTATATCATTGGTATCTTTGTGGACCACGACAACTGGATCTTTCCCCTCCCGGTCCAAGTTCCTCTGCAGCCCAGATGAGATATCCTTAACCCTGGCACCAGGTAGGCAACACAGCCTTTGGGACTCTCGATTCTGGCTACAGGGAACAGTATCTATTCCCCTAACTATACTATCCCTGATTACAACTACATTTTTCTTTTCTCCCCCCACTTGAATGGCTCCCTGTACCACGGCGCTATGATCAGTTTGCTCATTCTCTCTACAGTCCACACAGGGAGCAAGAATCTCGAACCTGTTGGATAAGGGCAAGGGCTGAGGCTCCTGCAGTGCTATCTCCTGGATCCCTCTAACTGCCTCACTCATAGTCACACCCTCCTGTCCCGGGCCATTGGCCGAATTTAAGGTAGTTAATCTAAGGGATGTGACTGTCCCCTGAAACATAGTGCCCAGGAAACTCCACCCCTCCCTGATGTTTCCGAAGCTCAGACTCCAGCTCATCAATTCTGAGCCGGAGTTTCTCGAGCAACCAACATTTGCTACAGATGTGGTCACTAGGAACCACAATGGGGTCCACCAGCTCCCACATCATGTAGCTACAACACATCACCTGGCCCTGCATCTTTATTTTATTTAATTAGTTTTTCAGTTTGTTTTTAAATTTCCTATTGGTCTTTAGTTTATCAATCTGTAAAATATTTCTATTTAACTTTAATCTGAAAGCAAGTTAGAATAGAGATTCAAAATACACTTTTTAAAAGCAACTGGAACTCGCTCTCTCTGCTGAGTTGAACTTTAAGTGTTAGGCCTCCGATCCTGGGCCCCAGTAGTCACCTTTAATCTGAAATCAACTTAGTATAGGTAGTTCAAACTAGCAGTTCCTTACCAACCAATGAACTTACGGTCACGCTTTTTTTTTCCACTCGATGACAGTGACTGCAGAGGACACTCTTCTCAGACTGCTTCATGGCGACGGTGACTGCAGAGGACACTCTTCCCGAACTGCTTCACAGCAACGGTGACTGCAGAGGACACTCTTCCCAGACTGTTCCCCTTATGTTCCCTTTTCCCTCACTCTATTCCTTATTAGCTGCTCAGCTGTAACTTTGTTGCATTTTCAGTATCTTGCATTCAGTTATTTTGTTTCACATGGGCTCAGTTGAGGGTTGAACAGCATGTCAGGATTGCAAACAGTTTAGGTCAGCCTGAGGCAGTGGCCAGGTAGAGTTATGGAATTTACGTTAAAGACCGAAGTTGATGGTTTCAATGGTTAACTGCAAAAAAACTGAGTGAAATCCAGGGCTGAATCTCAATCAAGCAGTTTGAAAACACAGTTGCACTGCAGGAAAGGTAGAGCTGGTTGTCATCTGTGTGTACGGGGAAGCTGATCTCAAAACTGTGGATGTGGTCACCAAATGACAAAATACAGCTGTGAGAAAGCCAAGTATATATTCATGTGGGCTCAAGGACCTGGGACAGGAGTCACTGCAGGAGATATCTGACTACAAGGAATGGGCAACGGTGAAAGCAAGTGGGGGAAAACCCCAACAGCTGGAAAAGGATGATACGGCCGACCATGCCAAGATTGCAGAAAGCTTGAGGAGGATTAATGTACCACACTCACCATCACAAAGGGTCTAATCTGTGACTTTGGTCAAGGTTGTTCGGGCTGCCGCAGGGAGATAGACCTGATTGGAGAGATTCAAACATCAGGTTGTGGAAAAGATGGGCATGGATATGGAAGGTGACAACATATTCATGAAATGTTGCAAAGGAAGGCAGGTTGCAGTTGGAGCAAGTTTTCCAAGGTCAGAGGATTCCAAGGTGATTTTATTTGGGGTGGGGTGGGGCAGAGTGCAAGAGGAATGAATGGGGAACAAAAACAGAATTACCTGGAAAAACTCAGCAGGTCTGGCAGCATCGGTGAAGAAGAAAAGAGTTGACGTTTCGAGTCCTCATGACCCTTCAACAGAACTGATTGAATGTTAGAAGAGGGGTGAAATATATGCTGGATTAAGGTGGGTGGGTGGGAGAGAAGAGAAGTGGGGGGGGGGGGGGGGGGGGGGGGGGGGGGGGTGTGGTTGTAGTGACAAGCAAGCAGTGATAGGAGCAGATAATCAAAAGATGTCACAGACAATGGAACAAAGAAGTGTTGAAGGTGGTGATATTATCTAAACGAATGTGCTAATTAAGAATGGAAGGCAGGGCACTCAAGGTACAGCTCTATTGGGGGTGTGGTGGAAAGACTAGCCCGGCATACAAGATTTAAAAATAATGGAAATAGGTGGGAAAAGAAAAATCTATATAAATTATTGGAAAAAACAAAAGGAAGGGGGAAGAAATGGAAAGGGGGTGGGAATGGAGGAGGGAGTTCAAGATCTAAATTTGTTGAATTCAATATTCAGTCCGGAAGGCTGTAAAGTGCCTAGTCGGAAGATGAGGTGCTGTTCCTCCAGTTTGCGTTGGGCTTCAATGGAACAATGCAGCAAGCCAAGGACAGGCATGTGGGCAAGAGAGCAGGGTGGAGTGTTGAAATGGCAAGCGACGGGGAGGTTTGGGTCTTTCTTGCGGACAGACCGCGTTGGGGGGGGGCGGGGAGAAGACATGAAATAGGAAAAAAACATGCATTAGGCTTGGCAGGCAAGGGAAAGTTTGGGGGGGGGGGGGAGAAGGGCTGAAATGAGATGAACGGATGGCGTTAATATCAGTGATAAAGGAGTCCACGAGTCTGTCCCATTTGCTGTTGGAGGCAACAGTGAAAAGGAATGGGGAGTGTTTCGCTGCAGAGGCTGAAGGAAAGTGGATGGATATCTTGATAAGAAACTCAGGGTAGGCTTGGCGGGGGCAGTACATGACAAGGATTATAAAGTGAGGAGTAAATACACATGACATAATTGATAGCAATCATTTAACGGCTAACTTGTGAACAATTTTGATTTTCTTAAAGTATATAAATTGCAACATTCTTCCCCAAATAAATCTGATATTTCACTGCTGCTTTTACTTGACAATTATCACACCAACACCCTTCCCTCCATACTCTCCAGCCCTTCCCTGCGAATTAATGTTATTGAATTAACAGCTGCGTACACCTTCACTAAACCCATATTATTGTTTTCAGCCTGTGATAATCCACAGGTTAGATATTTTAGACAGGATGTCATCACAATGTCGCCATCCAGATGGAACATTTCAACCCTGTTATTTATATTAAAGCAATGCGTTCAACACAAACACTTCAGAAGTTGATCTCCCTGTACTCGTGAACACAATATCCTTGTGACTTGGTTCACTAACTTTAATTGGAATCTGAGAAATTCCTGGAAGGAACTAATGTTATTACTGGAAAGAGTTGGGAGCTGTATGGAGAAAAACCCATATAAAGAAGAAATGCAGATAGGAATGTATAAACCAATTCAAATTTGCTAAAACCTTCTCACTTACTCACATAACTATAACCCAAAGCTTCATATTTAAATATGGTGTTGAAAAGTCGTATAAAACTGGATGAGCTCATAGGAAAACAGTTTTGTAGCTCTGAAAATTCCATTTCGGCTGAGGCTTTAGAAATTTGTTACATTAAAAACTAAGTGAACAAAAAGCGAGTGCACGTTACAGATTTTGCCACGAGGAGATTGTTCCAGTACGAGATAAATACGAAAAATTAAACTATTGCTGGCATAGTAACAATACTAATTTATGCACATCTCATTTCATATATGAATTGCGATATGGCAAACAAATGAAAGAGAGCGATCCTGACTAAATACAGCAATTATACAGAATCAGAATCAGCTATGATGATCAGACAACTCACCTTCATTTGCTTTCCAGGCTCATTATGAAGAGTAGCTACCTGGGCAAGATATCAGAGAGCAAGTACATCCAACAGAAATCATGGTACAGCATACAGGTGAGGAGGTATAAAGGAAGAAAAATTGAAAAAAGAAAAAAAAACTTGCAAGTTAACCATATGCCCAATGATTACATTCATTAAGCTCCACTTCTTTTTATTGTAAAATGTAACTTAGTGAATTGTTTATAGTTTAGATCATAGTAAGTCGGATGAAGTGCTATTTTACAGCAGAAGCAATACATCGTACTCTATTTCATTGCCAAAGTTAGTCTCATCTTTCAGGGCCACATGCTAATAGCTGAAAGTAACACAGCCTGACTTTGTCAAATCAAATTTAGTTGCTGCTTGATGAGAAATGTTTGTGGAACTGAAGGTACTGTAAATTTCAAGTTCAATTTTTAAAAAATGCACAAAACAAGGCCTTTTTTGCACTGAAATAATGTCTTAAGCATGAGAGATTAGTGAGATATGTCTTCATACCACACCATGTGGAACTTTTCTAAGAGCAACCAAATAACATTTAAACTACAGTCCCAGACTGCATGCCTACGGTCCACAAGAGGTCAATCAACAATGAGATAACCCTCTATGACTCACAGCACAAAATCAATTCACTGGTTTATAAAAAGATATTAGAACAAAAACACTGCACTTTAGTCAACTGACATTGCATAAACACATTGGCATATGATCCAAGATACAAAACATTTATCTCTTAGGAATGACCAAATTAACACACTTTGAAACTTGATTAAGTGGTCGGTTCCATAAGTTGCTTGGAGGTGATAGCCTTTCTTTATTTAATACGAGTTTATCTTCCTGAAAAACTTAAATTCTGAAGCTTATTTCTCCACCTGTATTTGCTTGACAGTTAGAATATATCAATGTTAATAATTACACCTGTGAGACAGAGGTTTTAGCTTCTACAGAGGGATAAAGGAGGAAATATGAGGGATGCCCAAGTGTTTTCTCAACTAAATTTTATATTTTTCTTAAGTTGAATTTGCAAAGAAACATTTTTGACATAAACAGATTGGAAACAAGGGCAAGTAGCAAACAGGTTGAGGATGAGGGCTGTCTCAGCATCTGCCCTCAGGTGCAGCATGACAGAACAGCGAATTAATGGTCAGGTGACCATTTTAAGGAAGGTGGTGATTTAAGAGCTGACTGACATATGTTAAAAAAATTGCTCATGGGATGTGATTATCACTGGCAAGGCCAGCATTTGTTGCCCATACCAACTTGACAAAGTGGCGATGAGTGACCTTCGTGAACCACTTAATCCATGTGGTGTAGGTACATCTACAATGCTGTAAGGAGGGTGTTCCATGTTTTTGAACCATACATTTCCAAGTCAGGTGTGTGATTTGGAGGGGAACGCACAGGTGGTGGTGTTCCAATGCACCTGCTGCCATTGTTCTTCAAGGTGGTAGAGCTTGCGGGTTTGGGAGATGCTGAAGGAGCCTTGGCGACTTGCTGCAGTGCATCTTGTTGATGGTGCACACTGTTGCCACCGTGAGCCTGTGGTGAATGGGGTGCAGATCAAATGAGCTGCTTAGTCCTGGATGGCGAGGGACTTCTTGAGAGTTGCTGCAGTTGCACTCATACAGGAAAGTGGAGAGTATTCCACTACACTCTGTCTTGTAGGTGGTGAACAGGCTTTGGGAAGTCAAGAAGTCAGTTACTTACCACAAAATTCCCAACTTTTGACCTGTTCTTGTAGCCACAGTATTTATATTGCTAGTCCAGTTAAGTTTCTTGTTAATGCTCAAGATGTTGATGATAGGTATTCAGCGATGGCAATGCTGTTGAGTGTCAAGTGGAGGTGGTTAGATTCTCTCTTGTTGGAGATGATTATTGCTGGGCATGTGTGGCATGAATGTTATTTTCCACTTATCCAAGCCTGAATATTGTCTAGGCCTTGCTGCATATGGACAAGACTTCTTCAGTATCTTCCATCATTCTGCTGATGCTTGAGAGTGTACCGATGGGGCAGTAATTTGTCCTGCTTTTTAGACATGACATACCTGGGCAATTTACCACATTGCTGGGTAGATGTCAGTGTTGCAGTTGTACTGGAACCGCTTGTCTAGGGGCACGGCTAATTCTGGAGCACAAGTTTTCAGTACTACAGTTGAAATGTTGCCAGGGCCCATTACCTTTGCTGTATTCAGTGTCTTCAGCCATTTCTTGATGTGACATGGAGTGAATCGAATTGGTTGTAGACGGACATCTGTGATGCTGGGGACCTCAAGAGAAAGATTAAAGGGGAAAAGGTGGTGCTTCTGGCACATTCCATTAGATTCTGTTATCCCCCACTGCCATTAGGCTAGTGGATGTTATTGCCAACTGCCTTGCCCCTAATATGTCCTCTTCACATTCCCACCACACCATCATTCCCTCACTACAAAGGGTAGTAGAAATTTGAAACCTTTTCTTCCACCACCACCACCCCTGCCCCCACAAATCTTAGGATAATTGGAGATTTCAAGGCTGAGAGAGATTGACTTTTCTTAGATAAGAGTTTCATGGAAAATGGAGCAAGACAGAGAAACAAAGTTGAGATTCAGATCAGCTATGATCTAACTGATCATAGTTAGATCAGCACCAAGAGGCAAATTAACCTGCTCTTGTTCCTATGTGCTTATCAAATTAAGATCATATCATTACTGCACAGGTTAAAAATAGTCTTTATGAAGATATGAAAAACACAAAAGACAATTCAATGGTTAAATTAAAATCGTATTGTTAAATATTTATTTTTTTGAATTTTTATTTTAGGTAAACCCTGGTTCTTGAAATTAAGAAATCTTTGTTACTGAAGAAAATGAAATATGAAACCATATTTTAGAAAACATTGAGCAAATGGTGAGAGCTTCATGGCTTGATTGGGCTGAGTTGCAAACCAACATTGGCATGTCCATTTGGCATATAGATTCGTAGAAAAAAAGTGACAGAAAAATATTAGACACAAGGTGCAAAGATTATTACAAGCAATGCAGAAAGGAAAAGAATTTTAACAGATTATTGTTTCAAACTTTTGCCCCCTCCCTTATTTTTAAGCATCTTATTTATTTTTGTTCTGCCCTCAGTATCTTTCTCTAATTTTCCATAATTTTCATTAGCTACAATTTCCTTGTATTGGGAATTTAATTGTGATCAAGCTTGAAATACACTGTGCTTCACTCAATACTTACTGGGAGTCAAAGCATAAAGCTCTGAACTCGATCCCCCCTTTAACAGCACCGTTTTCCATTGAACTCTTTAAAAAAAAAAACAGCCAGATTTGTGAAGTAGACATTGCTTTTTAGGTGTTGTCCTTATGCAGCCTGGCCATATCTGACATTCATCACTGTCATGTAGATACAGATCAAAAATCCTTTCTTAAGTCCAATGCTCCAGTTTGGAGGAGGAATAAATGGAAATAAAGCAAATATTTTGAACTGTAGGGCTTAAAAAAGACACGCTTATGAGTCTCATTGCTCTATTAAAAGTAGACATTAATGGAGCTTAATTGATACAGCAGTACCGGAATTATGCATCAAAATTGTAGCCATGTGTCACTGCAAACAAGAACGAGTATCGATTAATCCTCTCATCCCTCACAAGGGCACATGCAGTTCTGCAAATAGCATTCACCCTTTTAAGGTCCAACCATGACTCAGTGGTTGCACTCACACCTCCAAATCAGAAGGTTAAGCTCAAGCCTCACTACAGAGACTTGAGCACATAATCTATGCTGACATTTCAGTGTGGTGTTGAGGAAGTGCTGTCTTTTTGATGAGATGTTGAATCTTGGCAAGTCTCTAGTGGATGAAAAAGAACTAACAGCACTATTCGAAAGGTGGACATTTACCCCTCACAACATATAAAACCAGTGACCTGCTCATCTATTTAGAAACATAATCTGTATAAACTGGTTACCGTGCTTCCTGCATCTTACATGTCACCATTTTAAGAGTATTTTTGAGGATGTAACTAGTAGGGATAGGGGGGAAATCAGTAGATGTAGTTTACCTGGATTTCCAAAAGGCATTTGATAACTGTTAACCTTTCATGTGGCAGCTTAAGATAAAAGCTTTTGGAGTTGCGGGTAGTTATATTAGCATGGATTGTGGGTTGGTTAATTGATAGAAAACAGAGAGTGGTCATAAACAGGGCTTTATTGACTTGGCAAGCAGTGAATAGTGGAGTGCTGAAAGGATCAGTGCTGGTACCTCAGGTATTTACAATCCATATTAATGAATTAGATGAAGAGACAGATAATGTATCTAAAGTTTGCTGATACCAAGCTCGGTGGAAAGGTAAGCTGTGAGGACGACACATAGGCTGTAAAGAGATATGGACAGGTTAGGTGATTGGCCAGCAAGATGGCAGATGGAGTATAATAAAGGGAAGTGACTTTGGTCATAAGAACAGAAAAGTAGGATATTTTTTAAAATGTGAGAAACTTCTAAGTGTTGAAGTTCTAAGAGGCTTTGGTGTACTTATACAAAGAATGCAGAAAGTTAGCATGCAGGTGTAGCAAACAATTAGGAAGATAAATGGCTTGTTGGCCTTTATTGCAAGGGGTTGGAGTACAAGAATAAAGAAGTCTTGCTACAGTTGCACAGGATTTTGGTGAGACTGCATCTGTAGTAGTGTGCAGTTCTGGTCTCTGCATTTAAGAAAATATACTTGCATTGGAGGCGGTTCAGCAAAGGTTCACTAAGTTGGTACCTGGGATGAGGGAATTGTCCTATGATGAGAGTCTGAGTAAATTGGGCTTATGCTCTCTGGAGTTTAGAAGAATGAGAGGTGATCTCATTGAAACCCTCTAAAATTCTGAAGGGGGTCGGTAGGGTGGATGCTGAGAAATGTTTCAATTGGTCAGGGAATCTAAAACACAGGGGCACAGTCTCAGGATAAGGAGCCAAACATTTAGGACTGAGATGTGGAGAAATTACTTCACTCAAAGGGTTGTGAAACTTTGGAATTCTCTACCCCCAGAGTTGTGGATGCTCCATCATTAAATGTATTCAAGACTAGGATAGATAGATTTTTGGGGTCTCAGGGAATTAAGAGATATGGTGAGCAGGCGGGAAAATAGATGTGAGACCCAAGGTCAGCCACAATCATATTGAATGACGGAGCATGAATGACGGAGCAGGCTTGATTAGCCGTGTGGTGTGCTCCTGTTCCTATTTCTTAGGCTATCATGTGGCCATACTGCCAATCAATTACTTTTTAAAGTAAGTGCTTTTGGGTATCCTGAGGTTGTGAAAAGTACTATATAAATGCAAACTCCTTACCTCTTTATATAGATTTTGAGGCATTGTGTTAAGCAACTGATACCAGTCAGCCTCTTGTTCTCTTTTGTGCTCTTTTTTCCCAACAAAATGAATTTGTTTTCTAGCTGCAATAACATAATTAATCATTCAAATGATAGATCAAGCTACCTCATTGCACCCTTTGGTTGCACTCTGCTATCAAATATCACCAAAAAAACTATTATCTTTTAATTTGATCATTCCTATGACATGCTCAGCTCAAATGAAAGTGTTCAGTCTACTGGAAAAGTTTAAAAAAGCAATTCAACTTAGAGAATGCATCTGAGGAAGTGGGAGGTTGAGCACATGTGCATCTGTAAGTGTTGTATGTTTGTGAGGATGGTGAGGTGAGGACAAAGAGAAAGGAGGAGTTATGTTGTGTTCAGATCAAGCAAGCAGGATGCAAAGGAGATCCAGAGGGTGAAAGGGAATGCGTGTGCGTCAAGGACAGTGCATTTCAAAGAGAATGACGGCATGCATAAAGAGGAATTATCGTTGGAGTGTATATGTGTGGCAAGAGGTAACGGAAATCCATTCAGAAATTTCTCTATAGGGACACAGTACCAAATGATGAAAGACACACAAAATGTAAAGAGATACACAAACTGTGCTAGGCACACAAGAGAAGGAATTTAGGAGAGACTTTCACAAAGACAGAAACAAACAAATTGTAATCAGCAGCATGATTGAAAATGTCCCTGGTCTGTTTCCCTGAGCCAGCCTAGCACCCAAGTATGTTTCCAGACAGTTAATACAAGTGTTGGCCATTCTGGCATCAAACAATCATGATTTAAAATTAGATTTTAGTTTAATCTGCCAATAAATGAAACAAGTGCCGATTGGAGGCAGCTGCTAGAGTAACCCTTTAATAATTTTCGCTGTTCAGAGATTAAAAACAGCATCTAAAAAATGGATAAATTAAAATTGAAGTTTCATCATATGCCTCCTGTTGTTATAAAACAGTTAATCCTCTGATTAATTTAGCAATTCTATGGGAGATCTATCAGGAATATTAGAAAAGATTTACCTATGCATATACTTATCATAGTTCCTCAAACACCTATTTCATACATTGTGAGACAGCTATCATATTTATACATACTGTGATCGGGTGCTAAGTGCCTGTCAATAAGGAACCTGTCTTATGAGGCCACAGACAAACTCAAAGAGTTTGCTGGATGGCCTCTGGAGCCACGAGACACCCATGCTAATCTTGTTAAATCCCTGAGCTACCACTAATTTCTGGTAGGCTCAGGTTCATTGGCTTTATGTGGCTCATTTAAGAATCTAATTAGTTCCACAGCCAACAGGCAGGATTTCTGTGTCAGGTTCTTAGCACCCCCAACTAAACTGGGGACAGTTTTCCCAATGCCGGGAATTGGCTATGGGTACTCCCGCCCAATTCTCCCAGAACCTCTGCCATCATGTCCGGTCTGGTGGTCTCCACTAAATTCAGCCCACTGGCTCAAATTTTGTATTCACAATTCCAATATTTGGGCATCATACTAATCAAACTTAAGAAAAGCACGTAACAAGGCTTCCAATGAAAAATCAATAAAGACATGAAAACCACCAATCATCAAAGGCGAGTCAAGAGACTGAACCAATCAAATTCCTCAAACTGAATTTTTTTCCTCCCTTAGCCATAGTCTCTTAATAGGTGCTCAAGTGAAATCATAATTAATACCCTCCCCTTGCATATAATTACACAATTGATATACAATTAACAAGAGTCACAGCAAGGTAAAAATATAACTCATAACATAACTAATGAGGCATAATGTAAAATACTTAAAATGTCATTATCAACATTTTCCAACTCCCATCAGAAAAATTCTAGGTTTTGCCCCAAGGTCTAATGGTTGTCAGGTGCCTGGGCTCATTTTTCACCGGCAATGTTTGTGCATTAGGCAGTGAGATGCGAGTTATTCCTGTGCCCATATCAGTGGCAGTACAGAGAAAGGTCCTTAGCTCGGAAAATCAAGGTGTAATAGAATTCAGCAAAAGATGGAGAGGAAATTGATAAAGAAAGAGAAAAAAGAATGAAAGTAAACTAGCAAGAAATATAGAAACAGATTGTAAAGGCTTCTAGAGGTATGCACAAAGGGTAAAAAAAGCAAAAGTAAGCGTGGGGCCCTTCAAGCTGAGACAGGAGCTATAATGGGAAACAAGGAAATGGTAGAATCATAAAACAAATATTTTGTATCTGTCTTCATTGCAGAAAAATAATTCTGGAAATAGTGGCAAACCAAAGATCTAGTGAAAATGAAGATCTTAATGACATTATAGTAAAGAAATAGTACCGGAGAAATGAATGGGATTTAAAAGTCCAGAAATCCCCAGATTGACAACCTGAATCTTAATTTTAAAGATAATTAAGAATTTTAAAAGAGGCAACTGCAGAGAAAGTGGAAGTATTGGTTTTGATCTTCTACAATTCCCCAAATTCTAGGGTGGTTCCCATAGTAGCAAACATAACCCCTACTCAAGAAAGGAGAGGGGAAATGGAACTATAAGCCAGTTAGCCTGACATCAATAGTCAGGGAAATGCTAGAATCTATTATTAAGGTTGTGCTAACAGGGCACTTGAAAAATCATAATCTGATTAGGTAGAGTCAACACAGATTTATGAAAAGGAAGGAGTGTTTAACAAGTCTATTAGAGTTCTTTGAAGATGTAGCTAATAGGGTGAATAAGAGGGAATTAGTATATTTGGATACAAGACATTATTACACAAAATTAAGGCTCATGGAATTGGGGAGAATGTATTAGCATGGATTGAGCATTCATTAATGGACAAAAAAACAGACTGCAAAAATAATCAGGTCCTTTTCGGGTTGGCAAGTTGTAACTCATGAGGTATGGATCAGTATTTGGGCCTCAGCTATTTACATTCTATATTAATGACTTAGGCAAAGGGACCAAATCTAATGTATCCCAATTTGCTAATGAAGGTGGTGGAAAGGAAGGTCCGATGCTAGGTTGAAAAGGAAGCTATGGAGGCTCCAAAGGGCCTTAATAGGGTAGACGCTGGGAGGATACTTTCCTTGGCTGGGGTCTGGAACTAGGGGCCACAGTCTCAGAATAAGGGGTCTGCCATCTAGGGATAAAATGAGGAGAAATGTCTTCCCTCAAAGCATTGTGGATCTTTGGAACTCTACTCCAGAGGGCTGTGCCAGATCAATAGATGTTTGGATACTAAGGGAATCAAAGAATATGAAGAAAGTATAGGATGGTGGGGTTGAGGTAGAAGATCAGCGGTACTGAATGACTGGATATGCTCAAAGGGCTGAATGGCCTATTCCTACTCCTATTTCTTATGCATTTTTATGAGGTAATCATCAAAAACGTACAACTACTACATTCTTTCTTGATCATTTCTGACTCCCTCAAAACTTTTCCCAGCCTCAGTAGGTTTCTCGTGCTAGATGCAACTTTTACTAATTTACCAACTGTATGTTAGTGTTTATAAAGCATGTACAGGTCTAAAAACTTACTTCAGGCCCACAGTGGGTTTTGATGGGCTGTTAAAGGATCCAATGGAGGATGAGGCACAATTTCTTTCCCTCATCTCATTTCTCAATGCTCCCAGACACCTTGATTACTATAAGCTAACTTATCCCAAAAATAGCTGTAAATCAGGAAATGGAAGGGAGGGAGGAAGTCAGGAAAATTACAATCACCAGGGAAGTGCTATTAAGCAAATTGTTGGGGCTGCGGGCTGACAAATCCCCAGGTCCGGATGGACTTCACCCTAAGATCTTGAAAGGTCTTTCAAGAAGTGGCTTGAGAGATAGTTGATGCATTGGTTTTAATTTTCCAAAATTCCCTAGATTCAGGGAAGGTTCCATTAGTTTGGAAAAGAGCAAATGTAACTCCTTTATTCAAAAAGGGAGAGTGACAGAAAGCAGGAAACTACAGGCCAGTTAGCCTAACATCTGTCATAGGGAGAATGTTAGAAGCTACTATTAAAGATGTTATAGCAGGGCACTTGGAAAAATTCAAGGCAATCAGGCAGAGCCAACATGGTTTTGTAAAAGGGAAACAAAGTGCCACATCAAAGGCTACTGCACAAAATAAAAGCTCATGGTGTAGGGGGTAATGTATTGGCACCGACAGAAGGTTGGCTAGCTAACAGGAAGCAGAGAGTTGGCATAAATGGGTCTTTCTCTGGTTGGTAGGGTATGACGAGCGGTGTGCCACAGGGATCAGTGCTAGGGCCTCAATTTTTTACAATTTATATAAATGACTTGGATGAAGGGACCAAAGGAATGGTTGCCAAATTTGCTGATGACACAAAGATAGGTAGGAAAGTAAATAGTGAAGAGGATGGAAGGATGCTACAAAGTGACATAGATTTGTTAAGTGAGTGGGCAAAGGTCTGGCAAATGGAGTATAATGTGGGCAAATGTGAAATCATTCATTTTGGCAGGAAGAATAAAAGAGAAGCATATTATCTAAATGGTGAAAGATTGCAGAGCTCTGAGATTCAGAGGAATCTGGGTGTCCTAGTGCATGAACCACAAAAGGTTAGTATGCAGGTACTAGAGTTAATAGAATGCTATCGTTTATTGTGAGGGGAATTGACTGCAAAAGTAGGAAGGTTATGCTTCAGTTGTACAGGGCATTGGTGAGACCACATCTGGAATATTAGGAAAGCAACTAGAATGTTATCATTTATTGTGAGGGAAATTGATTACAAAAGTAGGGAGGTTATGCTTCAGTTGTACAGGGCATTAGTAGGACCACATCTGCAGTATTGTGTACAGTAATGGTCTCCTTATTTAAAGAAAGATGTAAATGCGTTAGCAGCTCAGAGAAGGTTTACTGGACTAATACCAGGAACAGGTGAGTTGTCTTATGAGGAAAGACTGGACAGGTTAGGCTTGTAGCCACTGGAATTTAGACGAGTAGAGGTGACTTAATAGAAACCTTTAAGATCCTGAGGGGTCTTGACAGGGTAGATGTGGAGAGGATGTTTCCTCTTGTGGGAAAATCTAGAACTAGGTGTCACTGTTTAAAAATAAGGGTTTGCTCATTTAAGACAGGGATGAGGAGGAATTTTTTTCTCTCAGAGGGTTGAGTGTCTTTGGAACTTACTTCTCAAAATGTGGTAGAAACAGAGGGCTGAATTTTCTGGCTGATGTGTGGGTGGCGGAGCCCACACATCAGCGTTTAAAACGTTGCAGGCTGACGTCACGTGAGCGTCCCGATGTCAGCACAATGTTTCGGTCGGCAGGTGCGCTATGCAGCGCGACGCACGCCCGCCATTAATTAAAGGCCCTTGTTAAGACCCTTAAGTCAGCAACTGACACTGATTTTGAGGAGCCCGTGCGAACTTTGGCTCAGCGCACAGGCCCAATGGGCAGGCGGGTAAGTGATTTTTTTTTAAACAAATCTCATCCACTGACAGGATGAGATTTAATTTCAGCTTTAAAAAAGTTTAATAAAGTTTTTGTGCACTTTATTAACATGTCCCATCTCGTGTGCCATTTTCTCATGAGGGGGACATGTTAATGATTTTATTTTTTTTTACTTTTAAACTTTCACAACCTTTCAGCGATTTCCCTGAGGCACCACTTAGCCTCAGGGAGACCTGTGCCCTTTTGCGCACATGCGCGAAAGAGCACACTCTCGCAGTTGGGGAATCCACCCCCGCCCGCACAAGAAGGGCCCAGCTCTTCCCGTCAGGCGTCACTTAATTAGTGGCGGGGCCGGTTTTGGCTGCGGCGATCAGCTGCCCGCCTGCCACCGAGTCGGTCGGGCCCACCCGTCAAGGGCAAAACTCAGCTCAGAATCTTTGAATGTTTTAAAGGAAGATCAATTCTTGATTAACAAGGGGGTGAAAGGTTATCGGGGGTAGGCAGGAGTGTGGGGTTGGGGTTACATTCAGATCAGCTATGATCTTATTGAATGGCAGAGCAGGCTTGAGTGGCGGAGTGGCCTACTCCTGCTCCTAATTCGTATGTTTGTATGTTAAGAACATAAGAAAAAGGAACAGGAGTAGACGATTCAGCCCCTCGAGCCTGCTCCTCCATTTAATAAGATCATGGCAGATCTTCTTGTGTTTTGATTTCCACATTCCCATCTAACCACGATAATCTTTGATTCCCATGCCTAACAAGTATCTATCTACCTCTGCCTCAAAAATATTCAATGACCCCACCTTCAACGCCTTCTGACGCAGAGAATTCCAAAGTCTCACAACCCTCAGAGAAAAAATTTCTCATCTCTGTCCTAAATTCAACAAATCTCCAGGTCTTGATGGCCTACATCCTAAGGTTCTAAAAAAGCTAGCTGCAGAGATAGTGGATACACTGGTTAGAATTTTCCAAATTCACTAGGCTCTAGAATGGTCCCAGTGGATTGGAAATTAGCAAATGTAACACCATTATTCAAGAGAGGGAGAGAGAAAACAGGGAACTACAGGTGAGTTAGCCTGACATGTCATAGCACAGGAAGCAAAGAGTAAGGATAAATGGGGCATTTTCAAGTTGGCAGGCTGTAACTAGTGGAGTGCTGAAAGAGTCAGTGCTGGGTCTCAGCTATTTACAATCAATATTAATGCCTTATGCAAAAAGACTTTTTTTTATTCATGCCTGGCCAGCTAGGCCTGCATTTATTGCCCATTCCTAACTGCCTCTGAGAAGGTGTTGGTGAGCTGCCTTCTTGAACTGCTGGAGTCCATGTGGTGTAGGTACACCTACAGTGCTGTAATGGAGGAGGTTCCAGGGTCTTGACCCAGCGACAGTGAAGGAATGGTGATATATTTCCAAGTCAGCTTGGTGAGTGACTTTGAGAGTAATGTACCTAAGTTTTCTGATGATACAAAGCTAGGTGGGAATGTAGGCTGTGAGGAGGACAAAAAGTTTCAGAGATATTGACAAGTTAAGTGAGTGGGTAACAAGGTGGCAGGTGGGAAAGTGCGAGGTTATTCACTTCGGTAGTAAGAATATAAGAGTACTTTTTAAAACGTGTGGCACTTCTAAATGTTGATGTTCAGCAATGCATGGGTATACTTGTACAAGAACACAAAAGTTAGCATACAGAATCTGCAAGCATTTATGAAAGCAAATGGCATATTAGCTTTTATTGCAAGGGGATAGGAGTACAAGAATAAGGAAGTCTTGCTGTTGACTAATGTCCTTTAGGGGGGAGGAAATCTTACCTGGTCTGGCCCACATGTGACTCCAGGTCCACAGCAAAGTGGTTGACTCTGAAATGGCCTAGCAAGCCACTCAGCTATATCAAACCGGACAGAGCACCTGGCATCAACACGACAACGGCAAACTCAGCTCTGTCGACCCTGCAAAGTCCTCCTTACTTTTGGCCGGGGGGGGGGGGGGGGAGTGTGCCAAAATTGGGAGAACTGTCTCACTACTAGTCAGCAACAGCCTGACATTGTCTATAAGATATGATTCCGTGAGTATGACAATATCCCAGACACCATCACCATCCCTGGGTATGTCCTGTCCCCACTGCAGGTCCTACCCAACAGAGGTGGCAGTGCAGTGGTATACAGTCGGGGCTGAGTTGCCCTGGGAGTCCTTAACATCAACTCCAGATCATATGAAGTCTCATGGCATCAGGTCAAATATGGTCATGGAAACCTCCTGCTGATTACCATCTACTGCCTCAGCTGATGAATCAGTGCACTTCGATGTTAGACACCACTTGGAGGAAGCATTGAGGGTGGCTAGGGAAAAGAATGCACTCTGGTTGGGGGGGTCTTCGATGTCCATTGCGAAGAGTGGCTCAGTAGCACCACTACTGAACGAGCTGGTGACTCCTAAAGGACATAGCTGCTTGACTGGCTCTGCGGCAGGTGTTGAGAGAATTGACAAGAGGGAAAAACATACTTGACCTCATCCTCACCAATCTACCTGTAGCAGATGCACCTGTCCAAGATAGTATTGGTAGGAGTGACCGCACAGTCCTTGCAGAGACAAAATCAAAATCCTGTCTTCACATTGAGGATATCCTCCATCGTGTTGTGTGGCACTACCACTGTGCTAAGTGGGATAGATTCTGAACAGATCTAAACTCATGATTGGGCAACCACGAGGGGCTGTGGGCCATCAGCAGCAGCAGAATTGTATTCAACCACAATCTATAACCTCATGGCCCGGGATATCCTCAACTCTATCATTACCACCAGGCCAGGGGGATTAACCCTGGTTCAGTGAAGAATGCAAGAGGGCACACCAGCAGCAGCACCAGGCATACCTAAAAATGAGGTTCCAACCTGGTGAAGCTACGATACTGGACTGAGTGCATGCCAAATAGCATAATCCAACATGCAATAGACAGAGCTAAGAGATTCGATAACTAACATCAGTTCTAAGCTCTGCAGTCCTGCCACATCCAGTTGTGATTGGTGGGGGACAATTAAACAACTCACAGAAGGAGGCGGCTCCACAAATTCCCCATTCTCAACGATGGGAGGGCCCAGCACATCAGTGCAAAAGATAAAGCTGAAGCATTTGCAACCTTCAGCCGGAAATGCCAACTGGATGATCCACCTCGGCCACCTTGGGGGTCCCCAGCATCACAAATGCCAGTCTTCAGTCAATTTGATTCACTCCACATGATATCAAGAAATGACTGAAGACAGTGGGTACTGCAAAGGTTATGGGTCCTGACAATATTCAGGAAATAGTACTGAAGATTGGTCCTCTGGAACTTGCTGCAGCTCTAGCCAAGCTGTTCCAGTACAGCTACAACACTGGCATCTACCTGGCAATGTAGAAAATTGCCCCTTTATGTCCTGTCCAACGCAGCCAATTACTACCCCATTAGTCTGCTTTCAATCGTCAATAAAGTGATAGGAGGGGTCATCAATAGTGCTATCAAGAGGCACTTGCTTAGCAATAACCTGCTGACTGACACTCAGTTTGTGTTCCACCAGGAGAACTCTGCTCCTGACCTCATTACAGCCTTGGTCCAAACATGGACAAAAGAGCTGAACTCCAGAGGTGAGGTGAGAGCGGCTGCCCTTGACACCAGCATTTCGCTGAGTGTGGCATCAAGAAGCTCTAGCAAAACTGGAGTCAATGGGAATCAGGGGAAAAATTCTCTGCTGGTTGGAGTCATATCTAGCACAAAGGAAGATGGTTGTGGTTGTTGGAGGTCAATCATCTCAATTCCAAGACATCACTGCAGGGATTCCTCATGGCAGTGTCCTGGGGATAACCATCTTCAGCTGCTTCATCAAAGATCTTTCTTTCATCAATAGGTCAGAAGTGGGGATGTCCGCTGATCATTGCACAATGTTCAACGTAATTTGCAACTCCTCAGACACTGAAGCAGTCCATGTCCAAATGCAGCAGGACCTGGACAATATCCAGGCTTGGCCTGACAAGTGGCAATAGCATTTGCACCACACAAGTGTCAGGCAATGTCCATCTCCATCTCCAACAAGAGAGAATCTAACCATCGCCCCTTGTCATTCAATGACATTACCATCACTAAATTCCCCACTATCAACATCCTGGGGGCTTACCATTGACCAGAAATTGAAATGGACTAGCCATATAAATACAGCGGCTACAGGAGCAGGTCAGGGGCTAGGAATCCTGTGGTGAGTAAATCACCTCTTGACTCCCCAAAGCCTGTCCGCCATCTAGAAGACACAAGTCAGGAGTGTGATGGAATATTCTCCACTTACCTGGATGAGTGTAGCTCCAATATCACTCAAGCTTGACACCATCCAGGCAGCCCGCTTGATTGACGCATCATCCACAAACATTCACTCCCACCACTGCCAAATGCAGTGGCAGTAGTGTGTACCATCTACAGATGCACTGCAGGAAATCACTAAGCCTCCTTAGACAGTACTTTCCAAACCCATGACCATTACCAGAAGGACAAGGACAGCAGCCATATGGGGGAACACCACCACCTGGGAGTTCCCCTCCAAGCCACTCACCATCCTGGCTTGGAAATATATTGCCGTTCCCTCACTGTCGCTGGGTCAAAGTCCTGGAACTCCCTTCCTAACAGCACTGTGGGTGCACCTACACCACATGGGTCGCAGCGGTTCAAGAAGACAGCTCCTCACCACCTTCTCAAAGGCAATTAGGGATGGGCAATAAATGCTGACTTAGCCAGCGACGCCCACATCCCCTGAATAAAAAAAAAGTTAATTTACGTGTGGCATAACTAGAAAAGTGAAAATAATCAGAAAAAGATCACACTATTATTCAAAATATGCTCAACCTGTTAGAACAGGTTAATGGCATCACACTAAATGTATGGTCTTATTGAGCTTAACTTACCGTAACTCCAGTCCAAAAAGTACACCCCAATGTCCTGCTTGTTGTGGCAGAAGCGTGAAGCCACACAGGTGTAATTCTTTCTCCTTGATTGAAAGAACACAAAAATATGCATAAAGAATATAAGTCGCACACAAGAAATAAAACCGATTTTAAAAAGTAAATGCTTCAACATTCTGACAAAATTCCTAATATCAAAAAAGCATCTTTTTAAAATTTAGAAACTGCAATGAAATGTGCTAAAATCTAATTTCATTGGCCTAAAATATTGAAATCCAAGTGACCCAATTACTTCATCCACAACAGACCAAGCATAGTTCATCCAATGGAGAAAAAGGTAGACTTTCTGCTGCTATGACAGGATATTGCTAGAGGTCCCAGTTTTAAACAGTAAATTGTGAAGTTTGTGCTCAAGTTAAAAAAAGT
Source organism: Carcharodon carcharias (assembly GCF_017639515.1). Classification (NCBI taxonomy): domain Eukaryota; kingdom Metazoa; phylum Chordata; class Chondrichthyes; order Lamniformes; family Lamnidae; genus Carcharodon; species Carcharodon carcharias. The sequence continues at coordinate 82,751,544 of NC_054474.1, read as the reverse complement.
GAACAGTTGCCTTCTTATAGGTACACGCCCAAAGTTCGCTGGCAGGTGCTCACCTGCTCCTTGGATATACGTTTGCCTGCCTTTTTGGATCAGTTCCTTTCTTTGCACCATCAGGCATGCCCACTATGAGCACCACGGTAATAGTTAAGCATTGGAAAATGTCAATTTTTCCTTTCTTGTCAAAAAACAAATTGCAAAAATAGGGTAAAAGAAACATTGAGTCTGGGGGCGTGGCAGGGAGGAATACTGAAAACTCACTTCATGCCTTAACACAAGTGCATGTCCTGAATTGTGCCACTCATGCTGCCAGAAGGTTTCTTCAGCTTCAAAACTAATTATGAATAGTTCAATTATAAAGCTGTTGAGATAAAATCAAGAATACCAATGCAAAGTTCCTGACAATTCAAGATGATGAAATATCTTTCAAATCCATAACATGAATTTATTCAATACCATGTCATACCAGTCAGTATAACTGCATGTTATCTTCCAAATAAACTAGTTTTTAAAAAATAAACTTGTTAAATTTCAAAATGATTTATTGGTTTATCCACATATTTTTTGAATATGATTCTGTTATTAGCCACTATAAGCCAAGTATAATTTTCTGTAATTTGCAAAATAGCATTAAAGCAGTTATCTTTCCAACAAAGATATCTAGATATGCATGAGATTGGTACTTTTGCTACACACACTGCCAACCATTTACAATTGATTGGGATGTCAAACTGATCCTCTATAGATGTTGCTGCTGGTTTCAGAAAGGGTAGGGAAGCAACATATGTCCTTTCCTTCCTTGCAAATTCTGGCAGGGAAATATAAAGAAGCCCAATGAAAAAGAGTATTTTAAAAAATTAGACTTCTGCAAGAATCATATGGGGAGCAACCAAGGCCTGTGGGCCCTGTTTTGGGGGTGGGGGTAGGAGCAGTAATGTTGGGGGGGCTGGGGCCACTGAGGAGCTGGGTGGGGTCTGGGAGAGGTGAGTAAGGTTGGCGGAACCACCAGAGGCTGGGGGTGGACGGGAGCACTGAGGACTCTAGGGGTGAGGGGCCGGAGAACAGGGAACACCGAGGGATGCTAAGGGGGGGGCGGAGGGAGAGGATGCACTGAGAGGGGGCAGGAAGTGGGTTTATGCCTGGGAGAGCGGGAAGGGAGGATGTGCTTGGGAGAGTGGGAAGGGGGGATGTGCTTGGGGGAGACGGAAGGGGGGGATATGCCCGGGGGAGACGGAAGGAGGGGATATGCCCGGGGGAGACGGAAGGGGGCGATACGCCTGGGGGAGCCGGAAAGGGGGGGGGGGGGGGGAATAGGAGAGATACGCCTGGGGGAGCCGGAAAGGGGGGGGGGGGGGGAGATACGCCTGGGGAAGCCAGAAAGGGGGGATACACCTAGGGGAGCCGGAAGGGGGGGATACACCTGGGGGAGCCGGAAGGGGGGGATACACCTGGGGGAGCCGGAAGGGGGGGATACACCTGGGGGAGCCGGAAGGGGGGGGGATAGGGGATACGCCTGGGTGAGCTAGAAAGGGGGATACGTCTGGGGGATCGGGAAGGAGGTGTATGTCTGGGGGAGCAGAAAGGGGGGTCGTGCTTGGGGAGGGGGGAGGTGTGCCTGGGGAGAGGAGCAGGGTGGGGTATCTAGGGGAGCGGGTGGGGGGGGGGAGAGAGAGAGAATGCGCGGGTCTTTGGAGATGGGGATGCCAGGGGGCTGCCTGGGAGAGCAGGAAGGGGGGTGGAATATGCCTGTGAGAGCGGGAAGGGGGGATATGCCTGGGGGAGTGGAAGGGGTGTCACGGGGGGTAGGGGGTCTGCTAGAGGGGGATCTTTGTGGGAGCAGGAGGGAGGGATGCGCGGGGTGGGGCGGGTGGCCCGGGATTTGGTGACTGGACAAAGCCCCCGCTCTCTCCCACGGAGTTGTCTCGGGAACTGATTGAAAGTTCTTGTTGTTGGGAAGGGGCGGGGGTGAAGTTGCCTGTCATCGCAGTGAGTGAGCAGCCTCCGGCGCCGCCTCGAACTCTCCCCCAACACCGGGGAAGGGCGGGACTCCCAGCCGGGCGGCGGCTTCAACCACCCCCCCCTCCTCCTCCTCCTCCCCCTCCAGACCACCCCGAGACCGGCCCCGCCCCTGCCGTCGCGAGCCGGGGCCCAGTCGGGATGGAGGCCCCACCTTCCCGGCCCCTGAGACCGTTAGCCGTACTGGCCTGGCCTGGCCTGGTCCGGCCCAGCGCAGCGCGGTCCGGACTCCGCCGGCTGGCCTGACTCGGAGCCGGGCCGCTGATTGTTCCCCCTGGCCCTGGCTCACCCTCTGTCTGTCTGTCTCTCTCGCTCCGGCTGCTGTCCGTTTGCGGCGCGCGGATCCGGTGATTGTGGAACGCGGCGGGGGAATCGTCCGGCGCAGCACGTCACAATGCCCTCCGCTCCTCGGCCAATGGGGGCCGAGCTCCGGCAGCCAATCCACCCCCTCCCCCCTGCCCGTCAACATTCCAGAGGGCGAGGCGCGTGAGGGGCGGTAGCGCTTTGTGCTGCTGGGCGGCTCAGAGCCGGGTCAGTGGGAGCGACACAGACAGGCTGCAGCGTCCAAATCCCCAATCTTTGCAGATTTCGGAGCCAAACATCTCTGAAAATGTCTCATTCATTTCTAAAACAATGAAGCATTGTACAATATGTATGCTGTATTTGGTGGAAGACATTTTACTGGTTATATTGACATTGAATTATACTATATATAAATAAACTTTTGGTAAAATATCTAATTGTTTAGTATTGCTAAAACCATATTCTATGTAAGTTGAGTTGCAAATTTGTTTTTGCACCGAAGGATAACGCAGTTACATTTCATGAAAAGAATATCTTTCCCTCAAGTAAGGCTTGAGAAGTCTGCATAACAATATCCAACATTTCTCAACTGATGCTCTGACCAAAGGTCATAGAATAATAGAATGGTTGCAGCACAGAAGCAGGTCTTTCGGCCAGTCATGTCCTTGCCAACCCTCTTCAACAGCAACTCTGCTGCAAGATCCAGTCCCAATCTCCTGTCCTTTTCACATAGCCCTTTTTATCCCATTCTTGTTTGAAAGTCACAATTGAATCTGCCTCTTCTGCACTCCATTCCAGATTCCAACCGTTCAGTACACAAAAATACTTGTCCTCACGGTGCTGTTGCTTCTTTTGCCAATCGCCTGTTTGGTTGGAGAAGTTGTCCTCTCTCATCCTTGGGAGAGCTCACCACACTGCAATCCCTCAGATCCTATTGCAAGCCTCCAAATAAGAACGAGAAACCTGGGCCCCCTTCCCCAAGTTTCCTCTCAGTTTCTGTGGCTCCTGCAGCCTCAAAATGCCAAGTGCTCATGAAATTTTCTGAAGCATGCTGTGGTCCCTACAATTAGAAATTGTCTCTGACAGAATGGGTGTATCGCCCCATCCATCCTTCCTAATTGGTTGGGGAGCCCAGAGGTGGGCTGACATTTGGGTTTGTCCCGGGGAGCGGGAGGAAGGACAACAGCAGACTGGGACTCTGTTCAGAGTCTCATTCCAGCCCCAAAAATAGCTCCACTGTTCCAGTAGGAACTAAGGTGAGAAGATTCCAGCCATTAATTCTATTTCTCTCTCTCCACAGGTGCTGCCAGACCTGCTATGTATTTTCAACATTTTCTATTTTCCTCCCAGATATCCAGCATCCATCGTATTTAGCTTTTGTCATAACAGTCTTACTTAGGTAAATAGGATTGATTATACACAGAGTTTAGATAATTTGTTTTATTTTCCATACGTTCCCACACATGATAATTGCAAGATTTGAACTTTGCTTCCTTACTGCTGTTTAATCCAAGCACTTGCATATTCCATTACCACACTACAAAGTATATACAATGCAAAAACAGGCCATTTACCCTAACAGGTCTATGGTGTGTGTTTATGCTCCACACCAGTCCCCTCCCACCCTTCACATGACCCTGTCAACAATACTCTTCTAATCATTTTTGCCATTATGTGTTTATTTGCTTCTGCTTAAATGCATCTATGCTATTTACCTCAGTCCAATATGGTTAACCCCTTATCCTGAGAGTATAATCTAACCAACGGATCAGATCTAAGCTCTGAAGTCTTGCGTGAATGGTGGTGGACAATTAAACAGCTCACTGGAGGAGAAGGCTCCACAAATATCCACATCCTCAATGATAGGGGACCCCAACACATCAGTGCAAAAAACATGACAGAAGCATTTGCAACCATCTTCAGCCAGAAGTGCTGAGTGGATGATCCATCTTGGCCTCCTCCTGAGGTCCCCAGCTTCCTTCTGTGCTGTACATTTCTATGCCTAAGCCATATATTATCTTTAGTAACAGCCGTGAAATGAGATCTACATTCTATGGAAAACCATAGTGGAAACTTTGGGCCAGATCTTGATGGAGCAGTGCATCTTGCGGAGTAGCTGATTAGTTAGGCTTCTCTCTGGAAACACATATATGAAAACGATATGTCTGCACAAAAATCTTGTGCTTCATAACTTGCCGCAAATGAGCTGATAACGGTATGGTGAGGACCATGTTGCATCTAGGGCCTCGGTGACTGACGAGACCAGTAGCGTATCTCCTTAACCATTGTGAAATAAAGGTTGAGAAAAATCAGGAAGGTCTAATAAATGCATTTTTAAATATATGGTTGAAAAAATAAAGTTAATCATTATCTACTCTGGCAAAATAAATGAATACATGTTAAAATAACCAATACCTACCTTGAGACAAGTTTTGATTTATTCAACATGAGTGCCTTTGTAGTATCAGCCAACAAGATGCACTCCTCTCTGCTCACTCCATTGTATTATGCCTGCAAAGTGCCCCATCTAGTGATTACTTTGGAAAGTGCAAATAAATGGTCATTAAATTCAAGCATTCAGATTTGTATCTCATTTTTAAGCGAGAGTGAATTTTTTTCCCGAGAGTGAGCATTAGCTTGGAAAAATAGCTATTTTGTTTCCTAAGTGCTGACTGTGAAATTCAACTGTAATGAGACCAGATTCGAGATTGTGCAAATTCGAGGAATGTGAATTTTGGGTGCAGGTAAGATAGCCCATCTCTCTCATAAACAAGGTGCACCTATTATAAAGTCCAAAGGGGATTGTTAGTCCCACATTTTAATCTTGCTTTTGATGATGCACTTGCTGAATATTTGACCAGTTGTTTTCTGGGCCCATCAGAAATCACCTTATAGACATTCTTACACTGGTATGTCAGTCACTAAATCCAGTGGTACAAATGCTAACCTAAATAGTCAAGATCTTTAAACAACAACTACTGAACTACTGGTCTACTGTACTATTAACTTTAAATGATTCTAATGCATCATCTTGCAATGTTCTCAACCATTAAAAATCAAACTAGTGCCGGGTAACATGTCTTGCCTGCTTTTGACCATTCATGGGGCTCCGCCTTTCCGAGCTTTGCAACAATGCAAAAAGGCAATGAAAAATACATGAAATTAAACAGAAGAATGCACTTGTTAAAGTGGTTTGCTTTCTACTAATGTCATTCTAAGCTGACCTGTTTGAGGATTATTTGTTTTTCAAATAATCAAGCTATATAAATTGTTGTTTGTCATGAAGGCCTGAAATCTTATAAGCATTCATTCTTCCTCAGTCTGGCCAACTGAATAAAGAGCTTTTTACTGTGACATTATGACTTCATATAACTTTACCAAATGGACGGAAATTTCCACCTTCAAATTTATCTAATTTGTTGTGCAGTACTGGTAGTGCAAGGACACCCCTTTGATATTTTCCAATCTAAATTATGGCACGCAGGGAACAACGACATGGAAATGGAGCTTCCTGGATTGGCTTGAAAATAAGAATCTGATTTTTACTGTAGCAACATGACAAGGATTTAATTCCCTTAGAAAATGTTCTTAAAATGTCTACATCTGAAACCAAAGTCAAAAGGGAAAGTAGTGAGCCAAGGCCAAGCATATTAGTATTGGATCAGGAAGTCTTAATTTTAACTTACATCTATTTATATAAGAACTGAGTTTTGACAGTTTTGATTTACTTAGTTATTATTTTGTCATTAAACTAGCTTGATGATCTAATTTATGGGATAAAATAATCAGCTAATATTTCGATGATGGTTCCAATATACCATATCACAAAAGATACAAAAACCTTTTCACTGTTTGGTACAGGGTGTAGCTCCTTTGAGTATCATTTAGGAATTATATTTTTAAACCATTGTTTTACTCCAAAAGCTATGCAAGATAGTTTTTCCAAAGTATCAGTTCTGATCTCAATGCCATAACATTGCAAAAACAATCTGATTAACTATAATAATGAACCATAATGTAATACAGCACATTTATCAGCATTTCAAAGTTTTGTAGCCATATGTTTACGTGACACTGGATATCCTTGAGCTACTAGCTTGTGTAATTAGATTATATAACATGCTTATGCAAATCTCATGAAAATCAGAAAACATTATTTTTTAGTTATGTTGTATTACGAGGATGGATAAAAGACAAGAATATTATGAGTTACTCTAATTCTGAGCTGAATTTTCCAAAGCTACTTTCAGATTAAGCTGGTACAGTGGATGTAATTTTTTGTTAACTAGAATACAAAAAGTTAGTAATCTAAGACAGGCACAATCTGAAAATTAATTCATCGAAGAATATCATTTTCTATCATGACCAGATCTCAAGCTATTGCAGCTATAATGCATAAATCATGATTTTGTTGGAGAAGCAAATTTTTTTTTGCTGTTTTTCATCGGTATAAAAGATATTTTTTTCCATCGATATGCTTCAGATTTCCAGCTTCAAGCAGCAGTGACCTGAGAACCTAGTTATAGGTCAAACCTTTCTGGAATGTATTGGAATAGTTGCTTTTCATTAGTGTGTACTGCTGTTCTGAAAATTCTTAAACAATTTATATAAATGATTTGGATGAAGGTACCGATGTTATAGTTGCTAAATTTGTTGACGATACAGATAGGTAGGAAAGTAAGTTGTGAAGAGGACATAAGGAGGCTACAAAAGAATATGGATAGGTTAGGAGAGTGGGCAAAGATCTGGCAAATGGAGTATAACGTGGGAAAATGCGAGGTTGTCCATTTTGGCAGGATGAATAATAAATAATAAAACAGGAGCATATTATCTAAATGGTGAGAGATTGCAGAGCTCTGAGATGCAGAGGGATCTGGGTGTACTGGTACATGAATCACAAAAGGTGCAGCAAGTAATTAGCAAAGCTAAAAAATGTTATCATTTATTACAGAGGGAATTAAATACAAGAGTAGGGAGGTTATGCTTCAGTTATACAGGGCATTGGTGAGGCCACATCTGGAGTACAGTGTACAGTATTGGTCTCCTTATTTAGGGAAAAATGCACATGCATTGGAAGCAATTCAGAAAAGGTTTACTAGATTAATACCTGGAATGGGCAGGTTGTATTTATGAGGAAAGGCTGGACAGGCTAGGCTTGTATCTGCTGGAATTCAGAAAAATAAGAGGCGACTTGATTGAAACATATAAGATTGTGAGACCACTTGACAGGGTGGATGTGGAAAGGATGTTTCCCCTCGTGGGAAAATCTAGAACTAGGGGCCACTGTTTCAAAATAAGAGGTCACCCATTTCGGACAGAGATAAGGAAAAAGTTTTTCTTTCAGAGGGTTGAAACACTTTGGAATTCTCTTCCTTAAAAGATGGGTGAGGCAGAGTCTTTGAAGGCAGAAGTAGATAGATTCTTGATAAACAAGGGGGTGAAAAGTTATCAGGGGTAGACAGGATTGTGAAACTGAGGTTAAAATTGGATCAGCCATGAACTTACTGAAAGGTGGAGCAGACATGAAGGGCCATGTTCATAAAATCCTGAAACCATCAGGGATGAATTAGCAATGTCTCCTTGTCAGGACAGCTCTTTACCATATGTTGAGATACGTAATAAATCAAATTTGTTCTAGGCCATCTAGGTTAGAAATGTATTGTCTTTGTGTGCAATCAAAATTACATATACTTAAGATGCTTTTGACAATACTTTATTTCATATCCCCAAAATGAATTAAAAGTGAGGATCAATACTGATTTTGGAAACCTGACTTCATTTTTGATGTCACTACAGTTAAATATCTTATAGATACTTACAGACAAGGCTTGCAAGGCTATATTCGCCAGGTACTGTATCTCAGCAAGGAATCAATATTTTGGTGCATGGAAGGTAGAAAATTGCAAACTTTAAAAAATGAAATAGAAAATTTGTTTTGAATGAAGAACGAGTTAAGAGAAGGAAACCGAGCAATGACTTGATTTCAGCTGAATGTCAGAAGCTCAAAAAGCCATTTTGCAAATATCATTGAATTCATTCAATGTGGAATGAATACTCTCAAAAATAAATTTACATATATGTGTACATTGTTTCTCTTCAATTCTGTAATTCTCTAGAAAATGATGCTATCATATTGAAAAATGTAAACAAGGCTCAACTTAGAGATATGGCAACAGAAACTTAGAGGAATCACCACCTTTGGAGATTGTCTTCAGCTTGAGCAGTATATTAAAATCCATTCAGAAATATTTGGAATCCAAAAATCCTTGCATGTAATTTAGATCTGGAGCTTTCATCTTCTGCGCTGGTCTAACAAGAAGTAGTACAGTCCATAGAGTTGTTTTTGACCAGAATGTCTCTTCTAACAATAAAGGCCCCTTTGAAATTCTACATGACAGTAAGAGCAATCACCAGAACACCTGAATATCCTATCTTGCCCACACAGATGGATTACTTCAGGTGAAATGGTCATGATCAGAAAAACGACCATACCTAGCAGATGTTAGGCAAAATTAAGCAGTAAACATCACATCCACTCAAAGTAAATGTGAGCAGTTCGGATCATTCTTTTTAATGAATTTTGTGTTCATCAAAGAGAGGAATGTTTGCTTTGGTTACTTTAGGCAGTGTTAGTATCAGGTTAGATATTGCATAGTAAAGCTGCTTCTTCTCTACCCAAGACTCAGAACATTTAAAAAATTTCCAACATCAGCCATCCAATTTGATTTAAATCGTTAGTTCAGTGGCAACTTAGGAACAGTTTGTGTCGTAGTCCCTTGATCATTAGAAATTTCATTACAGGCTGCCCAGGCTCACCACAGGATCCTCATAGCCAATTGAGGAGGCTTTCATTCTCTCAGTTTAGGATTAGATTTGAACCTGGGTTCCAGAGGGACAGACCAATGTCTAATTTGGCCCAACCCTTCCACATTCTTAAGTTTTAAATCTGTGCTTTTGAACATTTTGGGATAACTAGTGGAGATTGGATGCTGACTTTAAAAAAATATGCAATTCAAGTTGATTAATTAAAACAATAGTTGAACTGTTTATGTATAAATGTCAATATTGCAAACTATAGGAGACCAATGGACATACAATCTAATAGATAATGATTGTTGCCATTCTTAATTGGCAGGGGTGGGGGGTGGTGGAGGAAATGGAGAGAGAAGGAAGGAGGAGAAACGTACATGACATTGGAGTCAGAGAAATGTTAAGTATATGGATTGCTGGGTAGGAGGTGGTTACAGGGATCAAGAGAAGCAAGGCCATGAGAGTATATAAATACGATGATGACAATTTTAAATTTAAAGTTTTGGGGGCCGGAAGCCAATGTGTGTCAGCAGGGACAGTATGATGATAGAGTGCAGCTTGGGCCAGGATTTCCCAGTCGGCGAGTGGTGGGGGGTGCACGCACACCGGGGGTGGGGGGGTGGGGGGGGGGCGGGGGGGTGGGCAGGGCCCGCTCACCTACGTGTAAAATGATGCGGGATGACATTGGGTGGAACTCCCAATTTCACCCCGCCTCATTTAAATTTTCAGGTGGGCAGGAACTCAGCAGAATCAACTGTGCACCTGCCAACCTGTCAATGGCCAATTGAGGCCACTGACTAAGTCATTAATGGACCTGCCCGTCCAACCTTAAGGTTGGCGGGCAGGCCAGGAGCCCTGGCATAAATTAGAAAAAGCATGAAACCTCATCCACGGGTGGGATTAGGTTTCATGTAGGTTTTTAAATTTTTAATAAAAGTGTTAATGAAAGTGATGAACATGTCCCTAGAGGGGATTTTTTTTTCTATTGTTAACATTTTTAAATTTGACGCCAATCTCCTTGAGGCAGCACTTAGCCTCAGGGAAATGAGTGCGCTCTTTCACATGCATGCACGAAAGAGCGCACTCTTGGCTTAGGGATACACCCCCGCCTGTACAGGGAGTGCATAGCGCTTTCTTGCAAACGTCACGCTGGGCGGGCCTTAATTGGCCCACCCACGTAAAATGGCAGTGCATCCACGCGCCTGCTCCTAAACGTCCCCCCCAATGGAGGGAAAATTCTGCCCTTAGTGGCATCTGTCCTATCCTGCACCAAGTTTTTGATGAGCTAAAACTTATGGAGGATGGGTGATAGGAAACAGGCCGGAACAGCAATGCAGTCATTGAGTCCGGAGATGACAAAGGCACGGATGAGGGTTTCAGTGGCAAATAAGCTGAGGTAATTTCAGACAATTCTTAGGGCATTTCTGCAATGATGTCTTTGGACTCTACTGAGTCCAAGAAGAAAAGGTGGAATTTACATGTTATTTGTCACACAGGACTCCTATATTACATTACTGCCCAGGCATCAATATTATATAATACTAAAATCCTGATAATAACAAATGGGATAGAGCTATCTTAAAGGTTCTTACCTCTTTACTAGTTTTACTTGACATTGTTGACAATCCTTTGCCTCAGCAAATTTAAGATGTATTCACCAAACTAAGTAGCTAAATATTTCCAATGAGAGAATTTATAACTTTGATATAGAGTATAAGTACATGGTCAACCTTTTGTTAAAAGTCTTCAATGGAAAAAAGACAGGCAGTTTATTGGCCATCACCTGTTTTACACTGAAGATGAATTTCAACCCCATTGTTTTTGCCTTCTCACCAACCAATGAAGATTATAATTTGCTGTACACTTTTTGATTAGCATTGGTCTTCTAATTCCAGTGACTATCATGGAGCATGTTTGCTCCACATAAAATGTACTATTACTGGAGCAAATGGATGGCTGCTGTGGAACCAACATAGATGGGCAACATAGCGGAGCAAAATGGTTGCTTAACAGTATTGAATTTGCTTCCAAGCACAAACAGGTTTTGACACAGACAACTGTAGTAATTTAATTTCATGGAAAATAAATGGTGTACACTGTGTTACACTTTTCTTCAATGACAACATATCCTTCTTTGTAAAAAGAGATAAGAAGACCTATTATCCTTTGAGCCAAGTTATATTTAGACAATTATTAGAATATCCAAAATAAAAAAAACTACCTTTTCTTGAAGTTTGACTTTATTTAGATTTTATTTTCCAGTTTCATCAAAATAATACACTTCCACTGATTGAAACACTTGCAAGACAATATACCAATACCTTCCTATTAAAACTGTATTGCATTCCTATATTCATGACTTAATTTTAAAAGTCCCAAAGGCATTAGATTTCTAAGAATGCAAATTATTTTTAAGAATGTGCTTATAGAGAAACACAAGTTTTATTGCACAATTGTCATTGAGATTATAAATTTTAAAACCATTATCTTCTGATCACAGGTATCAATACTGCATTATTTCAAGTATTTAATAGCTCAAGTACCTAGATATGCTGACCTTTATTCTCAATCTGGAGTCTAAACATTATTCAATTGCCAAAGTCCACAAGACATACGATTTATCTAATGGAAAATTACCTTCTGATGCTTTCACTCACTACCTGTAATATAATTTGAGTTGAAATGTTTAAGCTAATTCTCTAATACAATTATGTTTACATGATACTAAACACAGTCACAAGATTTATTTTCTGTTCTATTCTAATTAGCAAATAATTATAAACACAGTATGAAAAACATTAATAAGATGGAATGTAGTTAACACACATTTGATTCATAGTAATGTTTTGTGCTGTGTCAGTTAACTGACAAGGTTCACATTAATAAATGATGTAAGTTATTTTAGAAACAGACTACATAAATGCAGAGCCTATAAACTGTTGCCTTTCTTACTGCAACATCTGAAACTATTATCAATTAGAATTAATTTAAATTAGTATTTTTAAGTCATTAAATAAGCTTTTTGAAAAAAGTACAAATGGGTTAAGACAAAGAAAAACGTTCTTAAATTTTGGCACACTGCACTCACTACAAATTGGATTGCTTGGTGTTTATCTTCAGTTATTTTGTGTTTTCATAATCCTTTGTTGAAGTAAACATATTCCACTCCAGGACTGGTCTCTCGAACTTTGGCTTGAATATCATGCTCAAGATGGTTCACAGACATAGAACTGTAAGAAATTAAACAAAAGGCATCTCAAGACAGTTCAGGCATATAGTATCTCACAAGCTGTGCAAATGTAGATGGAAATCTAGGTACATAATTTTTATTCAAGTTTATATAATGACTCTATACTATGGTTTGGTTATATGTTTACATCCTAAATGAAAACTAAGTTGCTGTGGTGCATTTTGTAAACCTACATACTACTGCTACAGTGCACCCATGATGGAAGAGGTGAAGATTCATTTACTGGCAGGGGCACCGATCAAACAAATGGTTCTGTCCTGTACAGTATGCTTAAATATTGCGGCTGCACCTATCCAGGAGTATGGTGATCATTCCATTACACACCTGACTTGAACATTGCAGATGGTGCAGACTTTGAGGGGCCAGCCAGGTGGTGCCTCAGTAATTGGTGATGGGCTGCTAGCTGTTCACACTATATATAAATATAGGAACAGAGGAGAGGATATCCAGCTTTGCAGATGATAATCATCTTGGAGGCAGGTAAACAACATAAATTAAACAAGTGGGTGGAACAATGACAAATGCAGTTTAGTGTTTCAGGTAGTATGCTTTGGATGCAAGAATGGGAAAAGGGGACACAATCTAAATGGGTTATCAATAGGTAGCTGGATAAAGGGACTTACTTGTCCCTACTCCATTACAAACTATCTTGCAAGTGCAAAAGACAATCAAAAAAGGTTGAGGATGCTTCAGTGGCAGAGATATAAAAACAAAAAAAGTCTACTGAAACACTTGACAGACCTCATACGCACTACTGTATTCAGTTTTGGGCAGCCCACCTTAAAACTAGCCTTGGATTCACCAGATGATTTATGGGATGAAGGAACTGAACTATAATGACAGAGTAGATATACTTGGAATATACTCCCTGGAGATGAGGAGGTTATGAGTGATCTGATAGAGATGCATAAAATAATACAGTAAAGTACAGGATAAAATAGGGAATGATTCTTTCCTCCGGGGGGTAATCTAGAACAAAGGAACATCATCTTAGAATACAAAGAAAGATAGATTTGCATTTATATAGCACTTTTTCACAACCTCAGATTGTCCCAAAAAGCTTTACAGCCAATGAAGTATCATTATTGTAATGTAGGAATATGAGCTAAGTCAGTTTTTTATCCACTGGCATTTGTTGCCCATCCCTAATCGCCCTTGAACTGAATCACTTGCTGGGCCATTTCAGAGGGCAGTTAAGAATCAACCACACTGCTGAGTGTCTGGATTCACATGTGGACCAGACCAGGTAAGGATGGCAGGTTTCTTTCCCTGAAGGACTTTACTGAACCAGATGGGTTTTCACAACAATCAGTGATAGTTGTCATGGTCACCATTACCGAGACTAGCTTTATATTCTAGATTTACTAATTGAATTTAAATTCCACCAGCTACCGTGGCGGGATTTGAACCCATGTCCCCTGTGCATTAGCCTGGGCCTTTGGATTACTAGTTCAGTGATATTATCACTATGTCACCGCCTCCCCAAAGTTTAACTTGAACAAAGTGAGTGTTGGAAAATTTCTTTACACAATGTACTACCCCTATAAGGCTATTGATGAAAAATTGATTGAAGTGTTTAAAAAGGAGACAGGTACTCAGGAAGCAATTGATATGGAAAAAAAGACAACCTATTAAGGTGAAAAAGGCAAAGGTATTATGGCTCACAAAATGGCATTGCGAATTAGTCACATCAAGCAAGTCAGAAGTCAAAAGTAGACTGGACTTCGTACACTCGGCAGGTTCCCATTAGTTAATAAAAAACCAACAGCTTGGCTGCTGGTTTTGGTACCAGCTCACAAATGACCAAATTCATTGAATTCAATTTCTTAAAATGCTATGGTGTACCTCTGGATCACCAATCTGGTAAAGTAACCACTACCCTACCATACCTTATCCAAACATTTGAAACACCAGAAGCTTGCTACCCTTACAAAATAAAGGCTGATGTGGTCAATCTTTCCCTAGACAGTTAATGACTTGTTCTTTGTAGCACTTAAGATAGCACATCATTTATCTGTCCATTGTCCAATTTGTTCCATACTTGTCAGCTGTGATTTAGTCATCTTATTAAGATGGATAACTAATGATTCCACCAGAATGTTGAAAAAGATGAAACGGTGGGATTCTAAGGGATTCCAGTGTAGCTTCTGTGATAAGACAACAAACATTAATTTTCATGATCCAGCGTTTGAGTTTTCTCTTGGCATATATTCAGTTCAACAGGTACGCTGGAAGAGTGTGACTTTTTAAAAATGATATTGGTGTGGCACATATTCACTGGAAAGATGAGCTGTTATTTAAAATATTTATTACAATGAATAGTGGAAGAGTTCTGATTCAACAGAGAATAGAGGGATGTAAGCCTGGCACCTAGAGTTATGTACAGGCTTGGAACTGGACTTAAAGCTACTGGATGACATGGATTGTTTCTGCTGATAAAAAGTAAAACGAGCAATGTAAAATATCAAAAGACGTATTATGCTTGAACCGGTTTCTTACCTTTTCTGTGGAAACAATGCACAACAAAGTGGTGTGGCAAATACTAAACTGAAATGAGAAAGAGTACCAACAATAAAAATGGACAGAACACAACCAATTTTTCACACATACTTCCTTCCCAAAGTATTTGAAATATCCCACTATTTATCAAACCATCAAGGCATGGTAACAGTTCCATCAGTATTTTTGACAATACTTGCTCTGAATATTAAAACTAATTTTTTGAACAAATATTGTTTAATTAATTTTAAAATGTTGTAAGTAAAGGCGAGTGAAAGATTTTATATGGGCAGATTCTTCGGCTCGGCGAGCAGGGCAGGGCCTGCTCGCCAAGGCGTAAAATGACGCAGGGTGACGTCAGGCATGCAACCCGACGTCATTGCGCATCATTTACATTTTCAGTTTGGCGGGCATGCAGCTGACTTGGCTGCAAATCCGCCAAACTGTCAAAGGCCTTTTAAGACAAAAACAGAATTACCTGGACAAACTCAGCAGGTCTGGCAGCATCGGTGGAGAAGAAAAGAGTTGACGTTTCGAGTCCTCATGACCCTTCAAAAAGAGCATCTCCTGGACTCGAAACGTCAACTCTTTTCTTCTCCGCTGATGCTGCCAGACCTGCTGAGTTTGTCCAGGTAATTCTGTTTTTGTTTTGGATTTCCAGCATCCGCAGTTTTTTGTTTTTATTATTAAGGCCTTTTAAGGCCTGTTGAAAAGCAATTAAGGCAATCAGCTGAGCTGCTTAAGGTTGGTGGGCAGGTGAAGAGCTCAGTCGGCCTTCATGTTTTTCATGGAACCTCATCCATGGGCGGGATGAGGTTTCATGAACGATTTAAAATTGTCAGAAAACTTTTCATTAAAATTAATGGACATATCCCAGCTCATGTGACAGTTTCACATGAGGGGATGTCTTAAAAATTTTTACAACACTTTATTAGACTGTTTAAACTTTCCCTCGGAGATTTCTGCTCTTTTGCATGCATCACGCTGGGTGGGCCTTAATTGGCTCGCCATGTAAAATGGCGGTGCCCAGTCGATCAGGGGTGCCGATCAGCTGTGCCCGCGCCGGCCCCGCACAAGCCTCCGATGAGGAGAGAATTCTCCCCTATATTTTTTTCATAACTGTTTTAATACAGACTCAGTGCAAGATAATCCCCTGCTGTTTTATACTCTCTGCTGTTTTATGAGAAGCCCGTTTAGCTGTAGTGTAGTACACTTTTTAAAAATGTTTAAATTTGTAATCTTCTAAAATGAATTACAGCAAATCAATCTGATTTTATCCTTTGTTTGAATGAAGGAGCCTGACTTATACAAACTTTGGATGCAGTGGAAAACAGACCCACAACTACCTGCATTCTCACCTACATTACACACTGTTGCTGGGCCTCACTGACACTGACAAAGGGATGGAATCCTTCCATCTTCAAACTGAAATTCTTGCCATGGGAATTGTGGTATGTAGGTGCATAATTTGATTCAATGCCAGTGGTGAGTGACATTGCTACACCACTTGTTCCATTGGGCAGAATTTTTTGCCCGTCAGGCGGGCAGGCCCAACCCAATCACCAGTGGGCGGGGAGCTAATCCCTGCCGGAGAGGCGGGCCCCGCTGCCATTAAGGCCCACCCAGCGTGACATCCGGCGGGAAGCGCTATCTGTGCGAGCGGTGGGGGGCGGAATCCCCAAAAACAAGAGTGCGCTCTTTCGCGTATACGCAGGAAAGAGTGCACATCTCCCTGAGACTAAGTGCTGCCTCAGAGAGGTCGCTTACACTTTGAAAAATATGAAAAATAGAAAAAAACAATTCCCTAACACGTCCCCCTCGTGTGACAATGTCACATGAGATGGGACATATTCATAATTTACATAATAACTTCATTAAACTTTTTAAAACCATACATGAAACCTCATTCCGCTGGTGGATGAGGTTTCATGTTTTATATATTTGCCGCCGGGGCTCCTGGCCTGCCCGCCAACCTTAATGTTGGACGGGCAGGTCCTTTAATTGTATAATTGATCCTGTCAATGGCCTCAATTGGCTGTTGACAGGTTGGCGGGCCCGTAGCTGATTTTGCTGCGCTCCCGCCTTCCTGAAAATTTAAATGGGCCGGGATGATGTCGAGGGTTCCACCACCTGATGTCATCCTGTGTCATTTTATGTGTCAGCAAGTGGGCCCCGCCCCCTACTCACCAATGGCAAAATTCTGCCAATTATTTTTATGATGTGAGCTATTGTAATCTGGAATGCACTACCTGAAAGTGTGGCAGATTCAGTAGTGACTTTCAAAAGGAAATTGGATATATACTTGAAGGGAAAGAATCGCAGAGCAATAAGAAAAGAACAGTGGAGTGGGACTAGTTGGATAGTTCTACCAAAGTCATATGGCCTCCTTCTGTGCTGGATCAGTCCCTCATTCTATACCACAAACTCATGATGCTATTCATGAAAAATGATTTTAATGACAAACTTTTTGTTCAGAGTCTTTTACTTTTGAGATGACAGTGATAAATCTATAAAAAGAAATATTCTATAAAGAAACTTCAAATAACTGGTAAGATGACAGTAGCGCTGCCTCCAATATCTATTTACTCTAGGTAATGATATGCCAGTTATGAGATTTCAAAATATGTCTACTCACCAGACTCCCACCAAGCCCACTTGAATTGGTGCACTCATCCATGGGAATCGCTGTAAGAATGCAAACATCAGTAACTTCAATTTTGTAAATTTAGATAGAAATATCAGTACTGCTACATTATTTTACTAACCCCAAATAGGCATCAACAAGCTAGCTACATTTTGTATTGGAGATACAGGTTCATATGAAGGAAGTATTAATTCATTAATGACATTTATAAGCTTTTATAAGAACTGGTAAGTTAAACATAATTGTAAACATAGTCATTGCAGTCAACCTGAGCAGCTTGATTCTGAAAGTTTAATCAATCCTTTTTCTTGCTAATGTTCTCCACTCCTAAAGTTATTACTTCCTTTTTGAAGTAGGATTCCATTGGTCCCTACTTTTTCTCCAGTATCTTGTTTAAGTTCTCATCACATATGTGAACCCTAACAGCTGAGTGTCAGCCGACTCATAGAACTATTGCATATGTAATTTACTAAATGAGGCATCTCAGATGTGATTTTACGGAATGCAGAAAATGGAACATAGCAGTATAGCCTAAAGTAAATCCTGGCAGCAAATTAAAAGGTCTCAGGTGTAACCCAAGGAAAGGGAAAAGTGTAATCTTTCTCAATTGCAGAATGATAATTTCCTATGGTTGGAAAGTAGCCAGAGAGATAAACAAAAAGAAAGATAACATTGCTCCTTGTATACTTAAGGTTTTATTTGCTTCAACCAGATGTTTTTAAAAATATAATGTAATTTTTTTCTTGGAAATAATCAGTTTTCAAATTTACTGGATCTTTGTGCCTCTGCTGTCATGATAATGGTGATAAAGATGTATTCTTTGACAGCCAGTTACAAAAATTATTACTTGCATTTATATTGTGGCTTTAACATAGTAAAATGTTCAAAGGCAATTCACAGGAGCATCAAACAAAATTTGACACTGAGTCAAATGAGGAGATATTAGGGAAGATGACCAAAAGCATTGTCAAAAAGGTAGGTTTTAAGGAGTGCAGTAAAGGAGAAATAAAGGTAAAGAGGCAGAGAATTTTATGAAGGGAATTCTGGACCTGAGGCACTTGGCTGCTGAAGGCACAGCTGACAGTCATGGTTCAATTAAAGTCGGGCTGCTCAGGAGGCCATGATCAGTGTAGTGCAGATATCTTGGAGGATTATAGGGCCATAGAGGTTACAGAGATAGCTGGGGTGGGAGGTAGCACCATGAAGAGATTTGGAAACAAGGATGAGAATTTTAAAATCAAGTTGTTGCTTAACTGGAAGTCACTGTAGATGGGTGATGGGTGAACATGACAGAGATAATTGAGATATGGGAAACAGATTTTTGGATGACCTCAAATTTACCAAGGGTGGAATATGGGAGACCAGCCAAGACTGCGTTGAAATAGTTACACCTAATACCTAGAGGTAACAAAGGCAAACATAGATAAATATTTCAGCAGAAGATGAACTGAGGCAGAGGGAGGAGGAGTTGGGTGTTATTAGGGTAGTGGAAATAGGCGATCTTAATATAGCGTGGATCAGGATCAAATATGACACCAAGGTTGCGAACAGTCTGGTTCATCCTTAGACAATTTTCTGGGTGAGGAATGGAGTTGCTGGTTAAGGAATGGAGTTCATTGTCATCAATGTTCTCTGTAATACCATCAATCAATCAATAGGCAATGTGCACCACAAAGGCATAATTTTGCCTTCACCCACACCCCCTCACAAAAAAAAAAATGGCACACAATGCATTTCAGGGAATATACAGAGCAAAAATCAAAACTAAATCTATCCATTCCATGACAATGAATATCCACGCTCAAACACTCATCACCATCATGCTGCTGCCACAATTTTTTTTAATGTTCTCTTCATCTTAGATAGCATAGCAGCAGGCATTTAGGGGCACCAATCCCAAGGGTCTCAAAGCACTTTGGTCTGATTTTAACTCCATGTAAATGAATAGGTTTTGAGTGAGTTAAAATTTTGCCTTTTGTATCCCAGTAATTTAATTGCCCCCATGTCTGCTTTACCTCACTTGTCCATGGTGTTTAGAATATAAATTATGAAGTCCCTTCTTCACATTGAGGATACCCTCCATTATGTTGTGTTATCATGGCACTACCACCATGGTAAATGTTAGCTTTCGAACAGATCTAGCAACTCAAGACTGGGCAACCATGAGACACTGTGGGCCACCAGCAGCAGCAGAACTATACTCAAGCCACAATCTGTAACCTCACGGCCAGGCATATTCCAAATTCTACCATTACAGAATTTGTAATTCAGTTTGGGTTTTGCCAGGGCCACTCGGCTCCCAGCCTCATTACAACCTTGGTTTAAACATGGACAAAAGAGCTAAACTCCAGAGGTGAGGTGAGAGTTACTGCCCTGGACATCAAGGCAGCATTTGACTGAGTGTCAAGGTGCCCAAGCAAAACAGGAGGCAATGGGAATCAGGGGAAAACTCTTCACTGGTTGAAGTCACACCTAGCACAAAGGAAGATGATTGCGGTTATTGGGGGTCATCTGAGATCCAGGACATCATTACAGGGGTTCCTCAGGATAGCGTCCTAGGCACCTGCATCTTCAGCTGCTTCATCAATGACCTTCCCTCCATCAGAAGGTCAGAATTGGGGATGTTCGCTGATGATTGCACAATGTTCAGCACCATTTGCAACTGCTCAGATAATGAAGCAGTCCATGTCCAAATGCAGCAAGACCTGGATAATATCCAAGTTTGGGCTGACAAGTGGCAAGTAAATTCGCACCACACAAGTCCCAGGCAATGACCACCTCCAACAAGAGAGAATATAACTATTGCCCTTTGACATTCAATGGCATTATCATCACTGAATCCCCCACTATCAACATGCTAGGGGTTACATTGGCCAGAAACTGAACTGGACTAGCCATATAAATACTGTGGCAGGTCAGAGGCTAAAAATCCTGCAGCAAGTAACTCACCTCCTGACTCCCCAAAGCCTGTCCACCATCTACAAGGTGCAAGTCAGGAATGTGATGGAATACTCTCCACTTGCCTGGATGAGTGCAGCTCCAACAACACAAGAAGCTTGACACCATCCAGGTCAAAGCAGTCCGCTTAATTGGAACCACATCCACAAACATTCATTCTCTTCACCACTGATGCCCAGTGGCAGCAGTGTGTATCATCTACAAGATGCACTGCAGGAACTCACCAAGCCTCCTTAGACAGCACCTTCCAAACCCATGACCACTACCAGCTAGGAGGACAAGGGCAGCAGACACAAGGGAACATCACCAACCGGAAGTTCCCCTCCAAGCCACTCGCCATCCTGACTTGGAACAATATTGTCATTCCTTCGTCGTCATTGGGTCAAAATCCTGGAAGTCCCTCCCTAACAGCACTGTGGGTGTACCTATACCCCATGGACTGCAGCGGTTCAAGGCGGCAGCTCCCCACCACCTTCTCAAGAGCAATTAGGGATGGGCAATAAATGCTGGCTGAGCCTGTGATGCCCATATCCCATGATTTAGAATTTTAAAAAAATTACCAAGTAAAGCAGTGATGAAAAAGCATTCATTAAAGTACTTGTTTTTCTTCTAGTTCATTACAACGTTTTATGCATTTTAAGATTAAAAGGTCAGTAGTGAAATGAGTGAATAGCTTCATTAATATTTTTTAAAAACAGGAAACAAAATGAATACTGCTGGTTATTACACTAGCATCAGAATGACTCCATAAACAGAAATAATAAAAATTCAAAACATAAATATCAAAAAAAAACCTTACTTTTAAGAAGGCTTTCCTTTCCAAGGTATTCATTAGAAATGGAGGGATAGCTGAAAAAAAGCTCATTTAATAAATTAACAATATAATCACAAATAAAATAACAGAAAAAGCAGGTTTCTTTGGTAACACTAGGAAGTAAACATGTTTCTAATGTTTTAGATTCTAGTCCAATGCAATCACTACACAAGTATTCACGATTGACATTTACAACAGATAGTTTTGAATCCATCAGAAAAGGAATTTGAATTTCTGTAAAGCATTCTGTAAACATTTGGGTAAAAAGTTGATCAAACCTAATATGGTAAAAGTAACATTTCTGGTTTTCCAGTTGGAGGCATTGCCAGCATTAATACCTGACGAGACAAAGAACCATGCGAGCGAATTTTATTGATACTATATTTCAAGATTGTTCGGGGAAATATATTAACATTTTAAAATAAGAAACGGTAAATTAGAAAGTATGCACTTAAGCCATTTGCTTCCTCTCCGTTCACACCAACTTTCCCCAACTGTTCCTGAACAAGAAAGATAAGTTTCCTCATCAAGATGAATTTGTAATTGACCTGATTTTCTTAACTGAATCTAATTTTTATCTATTTTATTATTCACCAAGTTATCTAACAGGTCTCCTTGGTCTTTGTGCAGAGCCAGTGGTAAATAAGTACAAAAATAAACTTGCTAGGTAGGGTTCAAACTCAGCAGAGAAACACATGACAGGTATTGTGAAGAGAGTTCTTATTTGCATTTTTCTTTGAAAGTGCTCGAAAGTATAGCTCTACATTTCCATATAAAGGTCCTTACCAAAGCTGGTCCATGTTATTTGGAAGTCAGTGTTTTTAAGGTCAAGGCTAGAGTTTTGCGATTTCGGTCAAGATATCATCTTTCTGCCACTAGCTTTCCATCCAAAATCAGGCTAAGAAATGTTAGGATCTACCCTCAGAAGCTAATCAAGTTTGGATGACAAGCAAAGGTGGGCCTCCTGAATTCTACTATTAGAGCTACTAGCAATCAATGCTAAATCTAGCAGCAACCTAACATTGTATCTGAATTCTGAAAATCAAAAACACAAGACACAAAAATAACTGTGGTTAAAAAAATCTGCTTCAATCAAACTGGAATTGAATTATTTTGTAAAACATAACTAGCATGCAAATATATCAACATGATAAATCATAACAATTACCTACTGTAAATTTGGAATAAGTATGTAAGACCATAAGATGTAGGAGAAGTGGGCCATTCGGCCCATCAATTCTGCTCCGCCATTCAATGAGATCATGGCTGATCTGATAATCCTCAACTCCACTTTCCTACCTTTTCCCCATAACCTTTGATCCCCTTACTGATTAAAAATCTATCACAGCCTTGAACATACTTAACAGCCCAGCCTCTACAGCCCTCTGTGGAAAAAATTCCACAGATTAACTACCCTCAGAAGAAATTCCTCCTCATCTCTGCCTTAAATGGGTGACCCATTACTCTGAGATTATGCCCTCTGGTCCTAGACTCTCCCATAAGGGAAAGCATCTCAGCATCTACCCTGTCAAGCATGATTTCCCCTTAATGAAGCCATGCTGACTCTGCATGATTATATTACGCATTTCTAAATGCTCTGTTATTACATCTTTTATAATAGATTATGACATTTTCCCAATTACAGTTGTTAAGCTAACCAGCCTATTAGTTACCTATTTTGTTGTCTCCCTCTCTTTTTGAGAAACGGTGTTACATTGGCAGATTTCCATTCCTCTGGGGATTTTCCAGAATCTAAGGATTCTTGGAAGATTACTACCAGTACATCCACTATCTCTGCAGCTACTTCCTTTAATATCCTAGGATACAACCCATCAGGCCCAGGTGACTTATCGGCCTTTAGCCTCATTTTTCTCTAATGATAGTTATTGTACTTATTTCCTTCCCCACTTTTGCCCCTTGATTATTTAGCATTTTTGGAATGCTATTAGTGTCTTCTACCGTGAAGACTGATGCAATTCAACTCCTCTGCTATTTCCTGGTTCCCCATTATTATTTCCCCAGCCTCATTCTCCAAAGGACCTTTGATTACTTTGGCCTCTCTCTTCCCTTTCATATATTTAAAGAAGTTCTTATTGTCTGTTTTTATATTACTTGCTAGTTTACCCTCAAAGTTTATTTTCTCCCTCTTCATTTTTTTTTGGTCATCTTCTGTTGGTTTTTAAAACTTTCCCAATCCTCTGGCTTACCACTTTTAACTTGAGTGACTCAGGAAGTCATTTTATCAAAACTGTTTACTTTTAATACTATGAAGGTCCTGTGGCGCAATAAGTAGTGTCCTCGTCTCTGAGCCAGAAGCTCTGGGTTCAAGTCCCACTTGATAGCCAAGGAAGGTATACTCATAATGTGGTCAAACAGGTTGATTACCAACCTGCAAATCCTTCCAACACATGCCAATGGCTGGCAGTAAGAGGCGACTTTCCTGGTCAGCCATGCAATGGAAAAAAATTCAAACTTCTAACATCACTATCCATAACTCCAGACTACAATATGCATGTAAAAGTGCATGTTGCCACAGCAACTCTGATTCCGAGTGGTCTGTAACACAACACTTATAGTACTACTGACCCATGCCAGGAGCAGCCATGAGGATCCTAGAGATGACCACTTGTACAATAGCCTGTTGAGCAGCTTTTGCTGATTCTCCTAGTCGGTTACCATTCTCATCTGTTACTGGTATTCCATGTTTCAATTCTCTGTGGAATGAAAGCAGACAGTGAAGATTTTTGGAATGTTTGGTGTTGCAAACTTCAAAGCAACACTTGTCTCCATGCAGAAAGACTTTTTGTCAAAGCAAAAAGAAATGCATTACAATCTATATTTTCGTAAACAATGAAAATATTTAGATGATTACATTTTCTATGCTTCTTTAAATCAGTGCCTATCTGCTTATTTATTGGAAAAAAACTTACTTATAGCAATTTAGAACTAACTTTTCAAAAATACTAATTTTCTGAAAATGCACTGAGGGTGGGGCACAGAATGCAGTCTGGGTGGGGACCTTTGATGCCTATCACCAAAAGTGGCTTGGTAGCACCATCCCCTTTTCAGAAAGGCAGACTCATTATGATCGAGGCATCTTTTGGTTTGTGTCGCCATGTTAAATAAGCTGATGAAAAGATTTTCAGAAGCTTAAATCATGCTGTACTGAGAAACATATTATTCAAGTTAGGTAAATGGAGTGCCATTATATATGGTGGATAAAAACTACAGGTTTTTTTTTAAAAGTAAATATTGAAGCGTATTTAAAGATTTGATGTTCTCTTTGTATGGCCAACAATGGGAGAGTTAAAAAGGGAAAAATGTAATTTCAAAAATATTCCCAATCAAGGGTTTTTAGTCTCAGTAAGCAGTAATGATGATGGGCAAGTTATTCCTCACAAAGAACTTATACTGATCTTACCGGGCTTTTGTAGCATTCTGACTACTTTACAGCAATTGAGAGTTGTGTGAATTTCCTCAAATTTTTCCAGGAATATCAATTACAGAAAGTGTAACATAATAGGTTTGTTCCCAGCACTCTGCTAAATTCTACTCTTTAATAAGGAGGCTCTCAGGAATAGTTCACTATGACCACCACTTGATTTTGGAGAAATGCCCAAACTCTGCTTGAAATCTCTCAGTGCAAATCTGGAATTGGATAATCCACTGCATGATGCATCGTGCCACCCCTAGAATTATTTCATTTTGAAATTTGTGTTTTACTGCTATTGAGACAGTAAATGGAAAACTCACCTTTGTCTCATTAAAGGGATATTTATACAGTTGGCAGCAGCTACTGCAGCAAATGGAACAAAGCGTCCTATTAGAGGTGTCACACGCTGCACAGAAGAAATGGATCATTAATTACTTCCTTTACAAGAATAACTGAGGGAATCAGTCCAAATCTTCATTATTATATCTGTACAAATGTCTAAACATTATTAATTTTTTGTCTCCTGAACATTTTCCCTTATCCATATATTACCAACAGGTTGTTACTAATAGTGTTCATTATTTTGTCTCTTATCAAATGGGAGTACTAAAGAATTCAAAACTGGAATCCTGAGAAATGTAGCAGGAATCTGTCTACATGTTGAATTATGTTCTCACAAAGAGTACTGATGCAAGAGAGACTAATTTAATTTTCTTTCATTTAATCTTGATATTCCTTATAACTAAATATTACATGGTGTGTGAATTATTCTTCTATTTTAGAATTGATCTCGGTTATGTTAAATTGTGAACCACACTAGGCTTTTGTCATGCATCATTAATTGCAAATAATCCAGATTAGAAAACACACTCAAAATCAAGGAAAGGCAGAGTTAAAGAAAAATTTGAACATCTGAAGGAATTCAATAATATTCATACAAGAAAAAAAAAACATTCTTGCATTAAAGCTCACATCTCTGCTTAGTGGATAAATATGTTGTAACATGTGAAATACTAGCGTAGAAGCCTCAACTAGAAACAACACTAACAATTAGCGTCAGTATCCTTGCACTGGAAAGGAGTAAAGTTATCCAGGGTTCGGTTCTTGGTTATTATAGTATCCTTCAATAAAGTCCATGTGTACATGACCAGGCAAGCATAGGATCAAATTAGCTCTGAACCACCTACTGATATGTTTTTTGAATCTTGAACCAGTGGGTCTTTTGCAATGTATCCCTTCAAATCCTTCTATAGTTTTGAATATTTCTGTTAGATCTCTCCTTCACTTTCTCTGCTCCTTGAATACAGCACTAATTTTTCCATAATTATGTCTTTCATTCCTGGTATCCTCATGAAATTGGCAATACATATTTTCCATAGTTCCAATATCCAATAGCGGATAAAATATGCACGTATCAAAAGCTAATGATACCTTAGTTAGTGAATTAAGGCCAAGAGCCGTTGCTACTGCACCTGTTGTAGCAGACACATAGGCTGTACCAAGTTGGCTGCAATTTAAACAGGAAATAAAATAAAAAATCATAATTGTATTATATTCTTAGAACTTCTAGAACAAAATCTAACAGCGTTAACTATGATGAAAACACTATTCTGTTTTCATACTAACTGTAAATAAATACTCTATTTCTACAAGAAGTTAATGTATACAAAACAAATACATGAAATACGTTAATTTTATTTTGATCAACAAAACCATCATTTGGTTGGCATCTGAAATACAGTCCAAAACAGAAATTTATAACAATGTCTCACTGCAATCTTAACAGAAACACAACCTACCCTACAGTTATTGGAGCGTCTCCACTTCTGTTAGTATAGTTCACAATAGCATTGAAGGACTGATTAATCCACTGCCAGAAAACCACTGCTGGAGTAGTTCTAAAATCAAATCAATAGGAAACATTACACTTACTATATTTAGTTATAAAAATAACTGTTTTGGAAAAATAATAGGGAAATTGTTCAAAGCCCATATTGGATCACAATTTTCCCTACACCTGTATTTTGTTCTTTTCTTTATCTGTATTACAATTAAGGGAAACACTTGTAAAAAAAAAAAAACAAAAGTAAATGGTCAAGGTTCATGGAGCTAGGAATCACCAAAGTTGAAGGTAAGGTATATCAGGAATTAATGATTAAGATAGTTTCAAGCTTGAAGATTGTAAGAGGATGACATGAAACTTGGTGGGAATGTGAGTGGTGAGGAGGATGTTGAGGCTTCAAGGCGATTTAGACAAGTTGAGTGAGTGGGCAAATACATGGAAGATGCAGTATAACATGGGTAACTGTGAGGTTATCCACTTTGGTAGGAAAAACAGAATGGCAGAGAATTATTTAAATGGTAATAGATTGAGAAATGTTGTACAAAGGGACCTGGGTGTCCTTGTACACCAATCATTGAAAGCAAACATTGCAGGTGCAGCAAGCAGTTAAGATGGCAAATAATATGTTGGCTTTCATTGCGAGAAGACTTGAGTACAGGAGCAAGAATGTCTTACTGCAGCTGTACAGGGCCTTGGTGGGACTACACCTGGAGTAGCGTGTGCAGTTTTGGTCTCCTTACTTAAGAATATACTTGCCATAGAGGGAGTACAGCAAAGGTTCACTAGGCTGATTCCTCGGATGGCAGAATTGTCGTATAAGGAGAGATTGGGTTGACAAGGCCTGTATTCACTGGCGTTTAGAAAAATGAGAGGGGATCTCATTGAAACGTATAAAATTCTGACAGGGCTGGACAGAATGGATGCAAGAATAGGTTTCCTCTGGATGGGGGAGTCGAGAACAAGGGAGCACAGTCTCAGGATATGGGGTAGACCACTTAGGACTGAAATGAAGAGAAACCTCTTCACTCAGAGGATGGTGAACCCGTGGAATTCTCTACCACAGAAGGCTGTGGAGACCAAGTCATTGGATATATTTAAGGAGGAAATAGATAGATTTCTAGATACTGAAGATGTCAAGGGGTATGGGGAGAGTGGGAGTAAGGCATTGAGATAAAAGATCAGCCATGATCATATTTAATGGCAGGACAGGCTTGAAGAGCTGAATGACCTACTCCTGCTCCTATTTTCTGTGTTTCTATGAAAGATTGGGGGTGATGACGTAGCCCGGTGGGGGGCAGTGGCGCTGGGTTGGTTAAGGGAGAAAATAAGTTTCAATATCTTAAGATCACTGAGAAAGAATGATATAGGTTAGGAGATGGGTTATGACTTCAATATAGTAAAGATACAGGAAGTTGGAGCAAGTGTAGAAGAGAAGAAGGGTAAGAGAAGCACTGACCAATAGAGCACAATGTATATACTGTAATATATCGCTACATGGCGGGGTGAGAGTCAGTTCTTAAATAAAGTCAACAATCCGTGCCTTGATTTGTAGCAATGTGGTGGAAGCAGCTTATTTTGAAAATTTTCAATATAAAGTTAATAACCTACAACAAACCATGGAGATATTGATCACGTTATTACTGTTAAATAACATTAATGCCATAGAAAAAAATGTCATTTGATACCTTGCAAAATTTTTATCCAGTTCTTCTTCCTATATAGCCGTGTCCCCTATTAGTATGGTCATGTAATGCTGCTATGGAAGAGCTGACAATATA